>NW_026535835.1:8817500-10032500 GCF_028551555.1 Melozone crissalis
TAAGTAAATTAAGGAAATGGATATGAATCACAAGGAAATGTGAATATGAATTTGTATAATATGCAGTGTTTACACCAAAGTTATTCGCATAAAACAAAGATGTCAGGCAATACAAATGATATTATTTATATACTCTTTTTTTTTTTTCACTCCTACAATATGGTGGTACCGCCAAAGTTTGCTTAGAGACAACTATTCATAACTAAAATACTAATTCAATATGTTTTAGCCAGAATCTCTGTGTTATTAGAATAATCTTAATGCTCCCATATTTACAACAAATTCTGGTAACATCTTTTAATCCAGCTGTAATCTGAGTTTTCGGACTGGCCTTTGAGGTTTTTTCTTATTGCTTAAGTTAATTTCTAGTCTGTTCTCTCTTAAAAAAATCAAACAAGATCCAAAAAGAAAAACTAGCCAAGATTTTGGGGTTTTGTCTTTGATGCTTTAAAAATATTACTTATACCTATAAAAAGATATAGAAAGAATCCATTATGCTGGGTTTGGATACATTTGGGGTTTTCTCTTTTCTCAGCTGCCCCATATAATAATCCTATAGAATTGGGAATATCGGGAATAAATCCCTCAATATTTCTGCAGCCTTGCCCACAGCAACCAGGGGTGTTTTTTAAAGATTTCGCCCAATTTGGCTGTTTGAAAAGCAGCAGAAATTAATCTCCTTGGTGGCCACAGGATGTCACTGTTCCTCCACAAACCGGATTTTTCCATCTGGATTTTCCTCTGCTGCCCTTTGATTGTCAGCAGAGCATTCCTGCAGGCTCTGATCCTACAGAATGGGATACATCAAGTAGAAAGAAATTTCCATTTTAGGGATGAGAGCTGGATGGGCCCCTCACAGAATATAGATTGGAGCTGTAAATGTTATGGTGTGGAGCTTGCCGTTCCAAAAATGCTCATGCAGATTAATTGGGTTCCCTGGTCTATCAGACAAGTTCTGACAAGGGATTACATTTAGGAATATTTATGTTCCAGATTGGGCACTGGCTGAGGTACTCATTGCCATCTGTAACTAAGAAATGGAGCTGCTCAAATTCATCATTTCAGTGTGGCTTTTACATAACAGTTACATGGAAAAATAAAAAAAAAAAGGGCCTTGCAAAAACACTTGATGCTTTCCCAAGTGTGAAAACACACCTTTAAAAGAAATTATGTTTTCTTTTTCTGGCTTACCTGTTGTATTTTTTTTCTCCACCCTTGCATGTAGTAATTGAAAGTTTTCCTCCTCCTGTGAAGACGATTTTGAGCTGCTACACCTGAGTGGCCACAGATGAACCCTGTAACTAAATCACAAGTGACTTTGAACTTCTATTTACAGCATACTGAAAACATGGTATCAATCACAGGACTATTATGTTTTTCAGTATTTGGTAAAAATGGAAACTTTAGTGAACACAGAATATATATTTCAGAAAATATTTTTGTTTGCATCTTTTCCAAGCACTACCATGATCCTCATGCTTCCTTTTGCTTAAGCAGGTTTCAGTCATTGCTTTTTCTGCTGTGAATTACTCATCTATAATTATAATATAGATAGAGAATATATTCTTAATATATTAATATGTTAATATTTATTGTATATACAATATTTATATAATATATAATATATTATATATAATAATATACAGTATATACTATATATTATGTATTATATTTGCATAAAATATATACTACATTATATATTATATTATATGTAATATAGCATACAGTATATATCATATCATATCATATATTATATATAATTATAGATATATATTAATATATATAATTATATTATACATATTAATATATTATATAATTATATTTAATATACATCAATATATTAAATTATATTATTAATATATTAATACATATGATGTTGTTAATATTATGTTTTAATATATAGTTATATATTATATATAATTATATTAATATATAGTATATAAAATTATATCAATAATTATATATTAATATATAATCTTTATAATATATTAATAGACATTATATATTATAAAGATTATATATTAATATATTTTATCCCACTTATTGTTAATGAATAAATTATAATATTATATCATTTGAATGAATAACACTTGACTTGAGATTTCACTTGGCAGTTTGATTTCTCCCTTCCCAGATTTCCACAGGATGTGCCTGTCCTGTCAGGACAAACCCAGACACATTTCATGGGTAAAATTAGCAATTGTGGGATTCACACAAAAGCCTCAGCAGGCAAGAGGGAAACCCAGGCTGGTGGGGTTAAATTGCTGCGTTTCTCCTGGCTGCTCTGTGTCCCCCTGGCTCTGTTTGCCTGGGTGAGCTCGCAGCTGGCCGGGGATTCCTTTCCCAGCTCATTCCCTCCCTCCCTCCCTGCAGGATGTGGCAGCAGCTGAGCAGGCAGAGCTGCTCTGGTGCTCTCCTGAGGGCTGAGCTCATCCTTGGCTCCAGGGCTGGGATCCCTCCCAGGACAGCTGGAGAAGGAGCCCAGAAGGAATTAAACCCAAAAGGATTTAAACCCAAAAGCGTGAGCTGGACTCCTGTTGGTGTCAGAGCAAATAAAGTGGGCTGTGGGGGGACATCCATTCAGATTTCACAGAATATTCTGAGTTGGGACTCCCAAGGATTATCAAGCCCAACTCTTCATCCCTGCTCCCAGGGGAAGCCTCTGCCGGACTTTTCTCCTCTGGAGCACACCCAGGCCCTGGAGCAGAGGGAGTGAGCAGTGCCCTGAGAGCCTGGGGCTGCCCTGGGCTGCTCTGGGCACTGCCTTGAGCAGCAGCTGGCACTGCCTGGTGGCACATCAGGCTGTGTCCCTGGGGCTCTGCAGAGCTTCCTTCCCACACCAAGCTCGGCTCAGCTGTTCCAGGCACTTCTGCTGCTCCTGGGCAGCCTTGGGGGGCTGTGGGGGAGGCCGAGGCTCTGTGCAGGCAGGGGTTAAACATTCAGAATTTGCAGTAGGCAGCAGCTTTCCCATATAAGAGCACTGCACTCATTGGCTCTCCCCTTCAGTGAGAAACCCAGCCAGTCATTTCCTGTGCAAGCTCCCTTCGCTCTGCAAAAAGCCACACGTTGGGTGAACCACAGGGTGGCTCTGGGGCTGCTCCTTCCCTCAGGGTGGTTCTGGGGCTGCTCCTTCCCTCAGGATCCCTGGATTCCCTCATGGACCAGCCCGGAGCTCCACGCTGTGCCGCTGCCAGATGAAGATGGGCTTCCCTGCACGGCTTCTCACCCATGGATGGGAATAATTTTGGGTCTGCCTTGATGCCCATTGGCACCTCTTGGTGCCTGACCTGGGTTCTGCTGGGAGGTTTTTCCCCTCTGAAGGACCCGTGGGGATCAGATCAGCTTTGGGTGGAGCTTGCAGCAACTTCTGGTAAGTGCTGAGCTCTTCTGACAGCAGGGCTTGGGGAGGCTCAGGAGCAAGAACTCAGCTCTTGGGAAGTGCCAGTGGAGCTGGGGAGCAGAGAGAGCCCCCAGGGATGAACAGAGAGGGGGGATCCCTCTCAGGGTCCTGGTTTATGGGACCATTTTGCTCTTGGTTTTAACCCAGAGGCTCTGTCTGTGGAAGACTGGCAGTAAATAACTCTCCTGAGCGCTGTGGAGGGATGGAAACTGCAGCTGAGGAATGATTTTGGGGAGAGGAAGACAGAAAAGCTCGAGCAAACTGTTATGGAAGTGCAAATTTCCTCCTAAAGGATTCGGCAGATGCACCAGTAAGTGTTTGGGGAGGGAAGCGGGGCTGAGAGGATTAAAGGGTGTGTGCAGAGGAATGTTTGTCACTAGAGCCAGACTAAACTGAGTGTCTGCATTATCACCACGGTTTGTCTCCAAACCAGCCCTGGGGTTTCTTGCTGTGAGCTGCATGAGGATGTTTGCTGGCTGTTTTCTGTTTTCTGCCCAGATCTGTGTTTTTTCACAGCCTAAATGCTGATACTGTGTCCATTTACCTCTCTGCTGGTGCAGGCTATGGAGTCAGGCTGTAGCAAGGGAGATTTCTCTTCAGAGCAGACCTGTTAACCCTTTGAGGGAGTGCCTGGCAATGAGGAGGAGCTGCTGAGCTGAGCTCTGCTGCAGGTGGGTGCCTGTGGATGTTCAATTTCTGCCTCTCAAACCCTGTGAGACGCTGACCTGGGCTCTGTGCCCTGGGTGTGGTCTGAGCTGTGCCCACAGGATGTGGAGAGATGTCCCCAAAGAGCCAAAACAGAGCTCAGGAAACTCTGTTTGACTCTTCAAAGCAGAACATCCTCCTCAGATGAGAGAGGGGCTGGCGGGGGGCTCTGCTGGTGCTCCTGGGCAGAGCTGTGCTTGTGCAGCTCCCAGGCCTGGGAGTGTGATTGCCTTGCAGCTGGGAGCTCCAATTCTATGCTCACATGGACAACCAGCAGCTCCAAATATTGAGGAGATCATTTTGCCCATCAGGGATGAAATGCCAGGCATAACCAGCAGCTCCAAATATTGAGATCATTTCTCCCATCAAGGATAAAATGCCAGGCACTTTGTGCAGGTGTTTTTCCCTGTAAAACTCCCCAGCAGGGACTGTGGGCAAACCCATCCCTGTTGCAAGGAGGGCCCCCAGTGAACCTTTATCTTCTTGGACACTTGGTGAGCAGCCTGTGCCTGTGCTGGCTGCACTGAGACAAGAACCACGATCTCACACTCCTTTCCTTGCCTTTTATGTCAGGAGCCTGTGCGGCTGCCAACAGGTGAGGTCATCCCACACAGGGGGCTCAGATGTGCTGCACACGAGTTGCCTGTGCCTCATGAACTGCTCCTAAACCTCTCCTCCACTGGAGCCCCACTTGGGACCCTGATCCTTTATTCAAATCCTCCTCCTCCATGCAGAGTTTTACCAAATCTCCCTCTCAAGGGACCCGTGGTCAACCTAGGAACTTTCTTTGTGTTCCAACACCTTTGGGGTTTGTGAAGAAATTGTGTTAATTGTCCCCATCCCTTGCAGGTTTAGTGCCCCACAGGGAAGCTCTTTGTGACCTGCAGGACCATCTCTCCTGGCAATGGATAAATTCACAAATGGGCAGCCAGGCCCAGCTCAGAGGAACAGGCTCATAGGGCTGCTGGAAACAGATGACAGCCCCCAGGAGGAGAAACCTGCCCCGAGCAAAAAGGAGGAAAGGTCAGGGCCTGGGAGGAAAGGAGAGCCACAGCCCTTGGAGACACCTTACCAGAAGGAGAGCAGTGACTTTGCCCCTAAAATCAAGGTTAATCTGAATTATCGGCCTGGACTCGTCAGCAAGTGAGTAACTGGGAGGTGTTTAATCAATTTGGGTTGATCCAGGTGATCCACACTGATCCTATGGATTTTCCCAGGTCTGCAGTAAAAGAATCCATGCTAAATCCCACTAAATATAAAATAAATTCCCCCCAGGGATGGGCCTGACCCTGGTCCTGCCCCCATCTTGGGCTCCTCTCTCTGCTCTGGGTTCCTGCCAGGGCTGCACATCAGCCTGGCTCTGGGAACAGCTCCAGCTGATGGAAAGAGCAGACACTTAGCAGAATTCTGGGAAATAACTGTCTCTATTTTTCCCTTGACTCAAAGATAAAACATTTATGTGGGTTTTTTTTTTCTGCCCCCAACAAAATCTCCTCAGTCTCCCTCCTTCCTTCCCCTGTCCCACTGGAGCTCGTGGCACATTCCTGTCCCTGCTCTCCAGAACTTCCTGTGAAAAATGTGTAATTTATAATTGGCTTTTTGCAAATATTAAAATGAATATTATCTGTTATATTAGAAAGTTATGCTGTATTAATTTTTTAAAGTAATGTATTCAATATAGTTTTAGGTTATAACATAATGTTGAAGTAGTAACTATGTATGTGGGATATTTTTTTAAAGAAAGGAATAAAGTATTCACATCAGATTGCAGCCACAGGACACCTAAACATTTCAGAGTATTATTATTATTATCATTATTATTAATTGATAATAAATTACAATAAAATATAATAATTTTATTATAATAAATTGTAATAGAACATAATAAATATATTTATTTTTATTGTATATAAATTATATTTGATTATTATATTATAATTATATTTAAATTATATAAAATTATATACTTCTTCCCACCTCCTTCAGCCCTGAAGAAGCTGTCAAAATTAAGAAGTTGTTGATACTGAGCAGACAAAATCCTTTTTTTAAATAGAATTTATGCATCATGGATGAAGTATATAAATATGCAACAAGCTGTTGTTTTTAAAAGTTAATCCTCTGTTAACATGGGTCCTTTTTTTGGGTTTATTTTGCCCGGAAAAGGTACCCAAACCATCCACAACTCTGTTTTTATTTTCTTGTATTGTGCTAAATCCCAATTATCCAAACTTTTATCACTCTAATTACATTACTATATTTATAACTATTTTATTGCTATTAAACTATTTTAAATTTTAAAAAAATTTAAACCAAGTACTTATCGTTTTCCCCCTTCCCCCCGTAATCCCTGACTGTTGCCCGCCTCTGTCCCGCAGCCAGAAGGACCCGAATCGCTTTGACAGGGAGCGGCTGTTCAGCGCCGTGGTCAGGGGCAGCCCGCAGGCTCTGGAGGGGCTGCTGGAGTACTTAAGGAGGAACTCCAAATTCCTCACCAATTCCGAGTACACAGGTACATCCCTGCTCCTGGGATGGTTTATTCACAGGGGTGGAAGGGGAATGTGCTCCTGGTTCTTTGTTTTCTCTCTGCCTTCTGTCTTCTTTTGTTTTCCTTACTTTCACCCTGAGGTAGAGAATCGTCATGGACATATTTTATGAAAAGTCCTTTTGCTAAGATTTTTCTCCTCAGAAGAATCAGAAAGAAAATGTAAAAAAAATAGTTATCTGCTGCTGTGGAATGCAACAGGTGCATCTTTGGTTGGTCTCATGAGGTTGTTTATAATTAATGGCCAATCAAAGTCCAGCTGTCTCTGGTCAGTCACAAGATTTTATTATCATTCCTTTCTAACCTCCTGATGAAATCCTTTCTCTTTCTTTAGTATCGTTTTAATATATCATTTTCTTTTAACATGATATATGTCATAAAATAATAAATCAGGCTTCTGAAACATGGAGTCAAGATTCTCACCTCTTCCCTCACCCTGGGAAACAAACACCACCACAGAGAATGCCATTAATTGAATAAATCCTAAGGTTTTTGCCTTAGAGCTGCTAAAAATACTGATAAAAACCTTTAAAATGAAGATTATAATTGATCTCTGAATCAAGCACCACAGCTGTGTGCAAAGCACACCCACAGCCCATTCAATCCTGTCTCCCTGCCAGATGCAAAGACTGGGAAGACCTGCTTAATGAAAGCCCTGCTGAACTTGAAAAATGGGAGGAATGACACGATCCCAGTCTTGCTGGAAATCGACCAAAAGACACAGAACCCCAGGCCCCTTGTCAACGTGTCCTGCTCTGACTGTTTCTACAGAGGTAAGGAAGGATTCCTGTGAGAAGAGCAGGAAAAGGGAAAAGAGGGGACCTGGAGCTCCTGCAGCCCCAGGTTCTGTGTGTCATACACAGCACACTCACCCTTTATTTCTGATTCTGCTGCTGCATCTCCCTCAGCCTTGAGTTATACCCTCCTTGGTCTGTAAAACAGAAATGATACATGCTTTTAATAACCCAAGAAGAGAGACTATTTACTTGGGAAAGTATAAAAAGCACTTGTAAAAGTGAAGTGGTCTGTGCTTGTGGAATGAGTTTGTTTGGCTGTTTGGGACCTCAGTGCCAGGCAGGGGGAATTGCCTGCCCTGGTATTGAATTCCTGATGGTTTGAGGCTCATGGAAAGCCCTCAGCTGCCAGCCCAGCCCACCCTGAGGCTGTGCCATCCCTGCTGTCCCCTGGGGTGGCACAGTGACAGGGTTGCTGTGCCCCAGGCCAGACTGCCCTGCACATCGCCATCGAGAAAAGGAGCCTGGAGATGGTGAAGCTGCTGGTGGAGAACGGAGCTGATGTCCACGCCAGGGCCCACGGGGAGTTCTTCAGGAAGAAGAAAGAAGGAGTTTACTTTTATTTTGGTGAGCCACTGTGGAACATGTTCCTTTGGGGGTTTTATTGCCACGCTCTCTGTGATGCCACTAATTCCGGATGGGTTTGCCCCTCTGGTGCCATCTTCAGTGCCCTTTAATCAAGCCCTTGACTTTTTTAAAAAGCAGAATCCTTTCATGTCTGGGGTGTTCACTGTGCATTTCCATCATCCTTGGGTTTATGTGTTTAATCCTGTCTGAGTGGCTTCAGACAGCAATACTTGGCTGGTTCACATTTGAGAGATCAGTTTGAGATGTGGGAAAGTGTTTCAGCTGCCCCAGAAACAGAGTAATTGTTTATTGTAAAACCCTTTCAGAATCCAGAGACACTGAGGCAGAAGTGTTCTGTGTTTCAGTGATAAAACTCTGGGATATTTTTGTAGATTTTTAAATATTTTATATATTATTTTAATATATTTTATACATTATTTTAATACATTTTATATATTATTTTAATATATTTTATACATTACTTTAATATATTTAAATACATTTTTATACATTTAAAATATATTTCTATATTCTATATATATTTTATATTTTAATATATTGTTGTATATTTCAATATATCATCTTAATGTATTTTAATATTTTTCTATATTTAATATATTTACATTTTTATATTCTATATTTTAATACATAATAAGTAATAAATTTTAATATGTCTTATATTTTTCTATATATTTTATATTTTAATATGTTTATCTATTTCTATATATTACTTTAATAGGTTTTTATATTTTATACATTGTTTTAATATATTTTAATATATTATTTTAATAGATTTTTATACATTATTTTAATAGATTTTTATACATTATTTTAATATATTTAATACATTTTAATAAATTTTATATTTTTATATATTTTTATATATTTAACTTATTTTATACATTTTATTAAATTTTATATTTTTATATATTTTTATATATTTACCATATTTTTCCAGGATTGTTTTCCCCCCTTTCTTTGATCCTCTTTCATCCCTTCCTTATTCCTCTCTAAATGCTGTGTCCTGATCTCTCAGGTGAGCTCCCCCTCTCCTTGGCTGCCTGCACCAACCAGCTGGACGTGGTGGATTACCTTCTGAACAACCCCCACCAGAAGGCCAGGCTGCAGGAGCAGGACACCCAGGGCAACACGGTGCTGCACGCCCTGGTGATGATTGCAGATGACACCGAGGAGAACACCAAGTTTGTCAGCAGCACCTATGTGGAGATCCTCAAGGCGGGAGTCAAGCTGGACCCCACCTGCAAACTGGAGGAGATTGTCAACTATGATGGCTTAAATCCCCTGCAGCTTGCTGCCAAGACAGGCAAAGTGGAGGTGGGGACAACCAGAGGGATGCTGAGGAGCAGGGATGGTGGGATTTGCACCCTTGGTTGGTGAGGAGCAGGGATGGTGGGATTTGCATCTTTGGTTGGTGTCCAGTGTGGTTTGGGGTTGGAGTTTCTCACACCCAAGATGTGCTGATGCTGCTGGCAGGGGCAGTGCCACAGGTGACCACAAAGGAGGGCACCTCCAAGCCACCCAGCTGTGTCCTGCAGAGCCTCAGCTGTCCCTGCTGTCCCTGCCCTGTCCCTGCTCCAAAACAACCAAACAGATTTGGTTGTTTCCCTGCTTTTAGCCAGACCCAGCTGCTGGATGAGCCCCAGCCTCATCTGTGCTGCTCTGGGTGCCCTCCTGCAGCTGCAGCACAGGAACAGGGTTGTGTTTGTGTCAGATCTTCAGGCACATCATCCAGAGGGAGATCCAGGAGCCCCCGTACCGGCACCTGTCCCGCAAGTTCACCGAGTGGACCTACGGCCCCATCCACGTGTCCCTCTATGACCTGTCCTCCCTGGACAGCTTCGAGGAGAACTCTGTGCTGGAGATCCTGGCCTACAGCAGTGACACCCCGGTGAGCCTCTCACACAGCTCCAGGACAGGCTTTTCCTCTCCTTTTTCATAGTGGGGAGCCAATGGGATATTTATGGCGGCATTAATTTGAAATTGTGGCATTTCAAGTTCATGTGGGCTTTCTGGTGATGGTTTGTCTGAAGAAGGAGTGATTCGTGGAGATGTTTGCAGATTTTGTTGTTTGGAGGCTGCTTGGCATGTCTCTGACCATCCATAATTTGAGAGAAATTTTGATCCTTTGGCTGTATTAAGCCTCAGTTTGTTCAAATACCTCGATGAAGTGACTTCTATGCAATATTTGTTATCTTTCACACTGAATAACCCCTTAATGCCTCCCCAGTTGAATCCACACAGCTCCACCCCTTGAAAAGACCATCCCCAGGTGAATTCCCATTCCTGGGGGCACACAGGTGCACTTGGGTTCCTTCTTTCCCCACAGAACCGGTACAAGATGGTGGTTTTGGAGCCGCTGAACAAACTGCTTCAGCAAAAATGGGAAACCTTTGCTTCCAAGAGGTTCTACTTCAGCTTTGCCTGCTACCTGTCATTCATGGTCATCTTCACAGCCATTGCATACTATCAGCCCTTGAGGGTAAAGGTAGGTCCAGCCTTTTTGTCTGGATGGAGCAGATTTAAAAGTTGTGGGTGGTTGGCATCACTGTCCCTGCTGTCTCCACTGCTTTGGGTGGTTCTGGTTTTGTCTTGCAGCCTTCCTTCCCAGTGGAGTTCACAGCTGGAGGCTTCCTGTGGGTCTCTGGACTGATCATTATCCTGTTAGGAGGCATTTATCTGATCTTTGCTCAGGTAGGAGGATCTCTTGTCTGGTTTCATGGTAAAATTGGGGGGAAAAAAGGAACAACACGGAGCAGCAGGATCTGTTCTCCTGACATATGTGCAGGAGGGAATCCTGCTCTGGGACACTCACTGTGACCTGGCAGTGGCAGGGGCAGCACAAGCCAGGTTGCTGGGCAAGGGGGATCACAGTTCCACAACAGCAAATAATTCTGAGAGACTTCTGTGATTTATGGCATTAAAATGCATCCCTGGCATTTAATGCAGGCTATTAATAAAGGCATTGGGCTGAGGCATGATTCAGCCCTTGTTTATCCTTGCCCTTTATAAATGAGGGCCTTTTTTCATCTGGGAGGGATGAAATTGGGGATCTTGGAGATGAAAGGAGGAGCACATGGAGCAGAACTTTGCCTGGGGCAGGGCAGGGCTGCCTCTCTCACATGGCCTGGCTCTGATGAATGCTGCATTGATTTTGCTCCCCAGAGCCTGTACCTGAGGAGGAGGCGCCAGTCCCTGAAGACCATGTGCTCTGACAGCTGCATCGAGATCCTCATGTGAGTCCTGGGCTCTGCCCCAGCCTGGAGCTGCTGCTTTGTGCACTGAGCTGCCCCAGCACTGCCACAGAGCAGGAAAACCAGCTCCTCTGCCCCTCTCTTTTCACTCCTGCTGCTGCCTCTTGTCCTGAGCCTTTTTGTGCAGCTGAGCTGCTCCAACACTGCCACAGAACAGGAAAACCAGATCCTCTGCCCCTCTTTTTCCACCTCTGCTGCTGCCTCTTGTCCTGAGCCTGTTTTTGTTGCTGGGTGGGCTCTGTGTGCTCCTCTCAGCCTCCTCAAACACCTTTTATTGCAGAGCAAATCTGCAAGGGCCATTTTTGCTGAGATGAGCCACTGCCAATTCAGTTTTTTTTCCCCTTCCAGCTTCATCCAGGCCTTCTCCCTGCTGCTGTCAGCAGTGCTGTATGGAGCCAGCTCAGAGAACTACGTGGCAGTGATGGTGTTCTCCCTGCTGCTGGGCTGGGTGAACACCCTCTACTACACCCGCGGCTTCCAGCGCACCGGCATCTACAGCGTCATGATCCAGAAGGTATCCAAAAAACCCTGCAGATCCAGCAGGTATCAAAAAAAAAAACCCTGCAGGGAGAGGCTCTGGGCTGATATTGCCACCAAAATCTCAAGATGTGTTTTTTGGTTCCTGAGTAATGAGAATTTGTCATGATCCAGAAGGTCAGAGCTGCCCAAAAACTCCTGCAGGGAGAGGCTCTGGGCTGGTATTGCCACAAAAAAAAAAAAAAAAAAAAATTCAAGATGTGTTTTTTGGTTCCTAGGTAATGAGAATTGCTCCTCAGGAACCAAAAAAACACATCTTGAAATTTTGGTTTTTGTGCAGTTGGTAAATGAACAGGGAATTGACAGAAACACTGGTATTAGAACAAATTGTGTTAGAGGATGCCTAGAGGCAACTGTACATCCTACAGGAGGATTTCATGAGAGGATGAAAGAGAGCATTTCATCATAGAGGATGGAATGAAGGGCAAGTAGATAGGGATCAATACAGCTAATAATACCTATTAGAAACAGCAGTAACTTTGCTTCGTTGCTCTGCCTGCCTGCATAACTTCAGTTGCTTTGCCTGCAGTGTTTGCAGTGGTCACAGTAAAATTAGCACATGCAAAAAGGAATTAGCTGGGATTGGTGTCCTGTGGAAGCGCAGGTGCTGCAGAATGAGGCTGGGTCAGTGTCTTCATCTGCAGCTGCAGCAAATCACTCGTTTGGCACTGCTGAACATCCCAGGTGGCAGCAGCTGACACCTGTGTGCCAAAATCCAGCTCCAAACAGCACTCAAAACCAGTGTGGGCTTCCTGGAGATGCTCAGCTCAGCCTGGGAAGTGTTTCCAGATCCACAGAGGAACCTGAGACTGGAAAGGCAAAGCAGGGGTGAAAGGAGGTGCCAGGGAAGAATTTTGATCACTGTTTGTGTAAAGCCAATGGAGGTGGAAAGGACAGGGGGTTTTGTGTTGAAACAATTTGGAAACAGCCATAGTGGGAGCTAATAGGATATTTATTTGTTCATACTAACAAAGCAACAAAGAAGTTCATAGCACTGTCAGATTAACCCGCCAATGATATTATTTACCTGTAGAAGTAATTTAACACACATTAGCAGCTTTTTACACTGGATAAAAGGTGGAAACCTTGCTGTCAGTGCTCCTGAGGGCTGGTTTGTGATGTGTGAGATCATCCTGGTGATTTCATGTGAGACTAAGCCCAGCACTTCCCCTGGTTTGTGTTTCAGACCATCATGAGGGACCTGCTGCGTTTCCTCCTGGTCTACATGATCTTCCTCTTTGGCTTTGCTGCAGGTGAGCCCTCTGTGGGTGATCTGTGTGGGCTGGGCTGCACAAATCCCTCTCCTAGCACTCAGGTTATGTTTTCCCCCCAGCCCTGGTGACGCTGATGGGCGATGCCCCCTCAGTGTCCCACAACAAGTCCCTGGCTCCCCTGGAGAGCTCGGGCAGCCACGCCATGTACGGGGGGCTGCTCAGCGTCTCCCTGGAGCTCTTCAAGATCACCATCGGCATGGGCGACCTGGACTTCCAGGAGCACGCCAGGTTCAGGTACTTTGTCATGCTGCTGCTGCTGCTCTTTGTGATCCTCACCTACATCCTGCTGCTCAACATGCTGATCGCCCTCATGAGCGAGACCGTCACGGACATTTCTGGCTACAGCAAGAGCGTCTGGAAGCTGCAGGTGAGGCCCCAAAAACCCTGCTCAGAGAGGCCCCAAAAACCCTGCTCAGAGAGGCCCCAAAACCCTGCTCAGAGAGGCCCCAAAAACCCAGCTCAGAGAGGCCCCAAATCCTGCAGGTGAGGCCCAAACCCAGCTCAGAGAGGCCCCAAATCCTGCAGGTGAGGCCCAAACCCTGCAGGTGAGGCCCAAAAACCGCGCTCAGAGAGGCCCCAAAAACCCAGCTCAGAGAGGCCCAAAAACCCTGCTCGGTGAGGCCCAAACCCTGCAGGTGAGGCCCCAAAACCCTGCTCAGAGGGGGCTCAGAGTCACAGGTGCCAGTGCCTTCCTCACAGAACAGCATTTACTTCTTTGGTAACACAAAGACATGAAATTGGTGCTGGCTTGGTACCTCTGCCAGCTCTTACCTTGCTGCAAGTCCTGAGGAGAACCCTTCATCCCCTTCCTCACAGCCATAGCCAGGGAGTCTGGGATGTGTCCCCACCCTGGTTTCCCAGCTGGGAACTCTTTGCAGCCACAGGAAAACACATATTAACTAATACTAAATATATAATACTGAATATAGAATACTAAACTGTACTATGATATAGAATACTAAACTAAACCATACCAAAGAATACAGAAAGGATACTTACAGAAGGCTAATATAATGATAATATGAAATAATGAATAAATAAATAAGATAATAAGGAAAACTCGTGAGTCTTTCCAGAGCCCTGGCATAGCTTGACCCTAATTGGCCAATACATCAAAATAATTCACAGCAGAATCCAATTAAACAATCACCTGTGGGTAAACAATCTCCAAACACATCCCAAAGGAGCAAAGCACAAGAGAAGCAAATGGGATAATTATTGTTTTCCTTTTTCTCTGAGGCTTCTCAGCTTCCCAGGAGAAAAACCCTGGGTGAAGGGATATTTTTCCAGAAAATATGAATGCCACATATCTGTCCTAAGCTCAGCTATTATTGTGCCTTTTATGTAAAGTTGTCACCCTGGGAGGGCATTTTTAGGCGCATTTACAGCTAAACTTTAGGTGCATTTTTACGTGTATTTACACCTAAATTTTAGATGCCTTTTTAGGTGTATTTATAGCTAAATTTTAGGTGCATTTTTAGGTGTATTTACAGCTGAATTTTAGGTTCATTTTTAGGTGTATTTACAGCTCTCTGCAGGGGTAACCTGGGGCAGTACTCCAGGAGCATTTTGGGGTTGGTTTCCCTGGGGATTCTCCAAGCCCAAGGAGTTTCTGAGTGGGGAAAGGCTGGGTTCTGTCTATGCCCTGGTTTCTCTCTGATTCTGTGGGTTTTGTTCCTTCAGAGGGCAATTGCCATCCTGGAGATAGAGAAGGCCTGGCTGTGGCGCCAGGGGGGGAAGAGGAGGTCTGGCTGCTTCATGTCCGTGGGGCTCAATAAGAAGGATGAGAGGTGGTGCTTCAGGTAAGGCAGAGTCACAATTCCCCCCTCACACTCCAGCTTCTGTGGGGTCACAGCCTGGGGCAGCACAGGGAATTTCAGCTACACCCAAATTTTTTGGTGATTGCCAGTCTGGATGTCTGAGAATTAATTGTTCCTCCAGCATTGCCACCTTTGTATTAAGAACATTCCCTGAGCTGGAGAATTTTAAACCAACCAGACCAGTGGACAATATGCAGGGGGAAAAGATAATTTACCTCATGGAGCTTTGATTATGGAAGATCTTTGCTCAAATAAAAAAGCTCTGCAAGGTGCTGCTGCTGCAGGCAGACCATCAGGGTGGTGTTGGCAGGGTGAGCTGGGCTGGGAGGCTGCAGAAAAAGGAGATTTGCCTTGAGATGCTGCATTCCAGGCATCAGTGCCTTGTGTAATTTTGTCTCTCCAGAGTAGAGGAAATTAAATGGACAGATTGGGCGAAGGATGTGGGAGTTCTGAAGGAAGAACCTGGGAGCACCAATGATTCAGAGCTAAATCCAGAAGGTAAATTTAATCATGGGGAAAGGTCTGCAGTTTCCTTTCAGCTTCCTGCTCAGCAAACTGCTCTTGGCATGTTGCTGTGTCTTTGGCATTCCAGGCAGGCCAACTTGAAAATGAGAAAATAAAGATTTAGTGTAGGTCTGGGGCTGGCCAGAGTTTGGGAACAAACTGAGGATGAAGGAGATGCCATTCCTATTCAGCTCTGGGAGAAATGGGCAGGAAATGCTGCTGAGGAAAAGCAAGGGCTGTTCTTATTTTTGGCTCAATAGCCCAAATATGTGATGCTTTTCCTAGGAAAGGTAAAATTCAGGCTTGTTCATCCTGCAGATGTTAAAATCAAAGGGCTTTCAGAGCCTGAATCTGGGCATTAACTCTGGCAATGGTGTCAGATTCTGCCTGAGATCTTTGTGTGCTTCCCTTGGTAGAGCTGGGAAGGAGCTCTGTGGAAATCAGAGCTGTTTGCCTGTTAGAAATCAGAGGTGGGGAAATTAGAGCTGTTTCCCTGTTAGAAAAGCCTTGTTCAGCCCGGCAGAGCCTGGCCAGGAGCACCAGTGGATTTGTAGTAGATTCCCCCTGGGTGCCAGTTTTCCAGAACTGGGGAGGTTGCAGTGCTTAGGGGATTCTGTGGAGTGTGTTGGGTGTTCCCTGAGCCTTCACCCTTCTAAAGCTGGGTCCCTTTGTCAGCTTCCTGCTGACGAGGGGCTGCTCTGTGTCCCTGCTGCAGACACCTGGAGACCAGCACAGAAACCACCCCGAGCAGCTGCCCCCGAGGAGCTGGCCCTGCTGCAGCCCCAGGCTCCTGGCACAGAGATGGTTCCTCTGCACAGACAGCCCAGAGAGCTCTGACAGCTCCCCTGAACCTGCCTCCATCTCCAGAGGAGCTGCTGGGAGAGCTGAAGGCACTGTCAGCAGCAAAGTGCATTTTTCGTGGAGGACTGTGGCTCAGCCTGTGGCTTTCAGTGTTGTCATGCACTTTAATGATTCATTTCCTCTGAAGAAACTGTTTTTACTTGACTTTTCTCTGCCTGACACTTTCTTATTATTATTCCTAAAGATCCAGTGGTGGGAGTGAGCTGCTGGGGCAGTGGGGGAGGCAGAGCTCTCTGAGCTGTGCAGGGACAATGCTGATGGATAATGTGGATAATGCCCATGGATAGTGCTCATGGATAATGCCCAAGGAACCACCTGGCTGAGGATGGCCCAGCCTGTTCTCCTGTCACAAGGGACTGCACTGAAGTGCTTTGGAATAAAAACTGTTGTAGGCTCCTAAAAGCTGCTGAGGGTGGAGTTGTCTCTGTGCTGGTGTGAGATGTGAGTGGACAAACCCTCACCCTTGCAGCACCTGCAGGGCTCTGTGGTTAATCCACATCAGGATCCCCATTTCACACTTACAGAGTGAAATTCTTTGCAAGTTTCCCTATAATCACAGGAGGTGATGTGGATTTCCTGGACCCGAAACTTCACTGGTGGATTTCTGGGACTTGTGTTTTTCATGGGTTGCTTTGTCTCTGTAATAAACAGCAGCAGAATCCTGCTCATGGCCCCTGAGAGACTGATGGGCCAACACTCTGTGTGGTTTTTTCTTCCTGTTACTCATGTTGGGCATCCTGTCTTGCTGCAAATGTCTGCAAGGACTTTGTTCCTTTTTGTGACTTGCAGCCTGCTGTAAACTCTGTGGGAAAAGAGATAAAAATGAACTGTCTCACTTTTCACTCTGTTCAACAGTAATAACATGTGAAATTTCTGTAAACAATACAGCAAGTGTACTTAATTGAAAAAATGTTCATTTTTGGATGCACTTTTAGAGCTTTGCCTTTCTCAGCAAGGGAGAGGAGGTGTTATCAGTGTGGACTGTAGGTTCTTATCAGATTCCTGATTGCTGCTGCGGGAGTTAACTCTTGTTTTTCACAGCCTCATTTCAGTTTGTGCAGCACTTCTGAGCCTGGAGCAGCTGGTGCTGCCCTGGATGCACCTCCCTGTCCAGGGCAAGGTTGATGAGAATCCCAGGAAAGGTTTATCTCACCTTCCCTTCAGTGAGATAAACCATGCAACCTGAGATGTCTCAATTCCACTCTGAGTGAGCCTTGGAGGTTTTCCTTTTGGACACCATCACCTTAATCCTCACTGCATGCACGTGGCAGGCAGCAAAATTTTGTTTTAAAATTTATTCCCTGCCCTTCAATGGGTTCTTCCCCCTGTGCTGGGCAATGCCCCCTCCAGCCTCACTGCTCTGGGACTCTGAGTGGGAACTGACTTTTCTTGCTCCACCTTCTGTTGTTTTCTTGCTTTGTGAAGCCTTCAGCTGCTTTTTCCATCTATGGCTTTGTCCTAAGTGTTCCCAAGATCTGGCAAGGTGCTCATCAGGACTATGATAAATCTATTGCTGTGCTGGGTGCTTTGCTGTGGCAGGGGCACTTGGGGATTGTAAAGAAAGGCAGGATCAGATCTGCCATCCCTGGCTGGACTCTCAATAAATAACCTGGCTGGTCATTTGGGGAGGCTGTGGGCACTGACAGTTTTCAGCATCACCTTCCTCTTCTGCCCTTGGACCTGCTTCTCTTTTTAACTTGGCAGTGCTCATTTGTCTTTTGATCTGCATCAGGAATGTTCTGCTGTGAGGCAGGGCTTTGGCATCCCCAGAGCTTCCCAGTCCCACCCCAGCACTCTCATGGATGGAGGATGGTGGTTCAGAGGCCCCAGAGAATTTTGGGGTCCACTCTTAACAGATGCCAATGTTTTGCCAGGAAACCCCTCAGTCATTTACACAAGAACTTCTCCACAGGTGAGCTGTCCTCTCCCTCTCCCCCTGGCAGGTAAACCCCACTGAGAATTTTCTGTGCACAGGGGAGGTTTTGCAGGGCCCTGACTAAACAATAGAATCTCTCACAAATGGCAGTGGAGGAGCAGCTGCAGTTTCCCTGCTCTGTCTGAAGCACAGAGGCTCTGCCATGGGAAGGCACCAGCAGCTCCCAGTGCAGCTCCAGGGCTGTCCAAACCCTCTGGGTGTGCTTTGGCCAGAGTTCCTCAGCTCCTGGCAGGTGAGAGATGAACCTTGAGCATCCAAACCCCTCCTTTACCCCAGCACACTCTGCCTGCTCCTTGCTCCCTCTGTGGAAGGCTCTGAGTTCTCTGCAATTTTCCTAAAAAAACCCCATCTCTGCTCTGTTCCTAATTCCCTATTTTCCTCAGGGGCAGAGATGGAATCAAACCTTCCTTGTTCTTCAGATGCTTTGCACACTTTGGTGAGTTTCCCCCCCTTGTTTTTCCAAAGGCTGCTCTGAAGCTGGAGCCAGCACTGGGAGCTGGATCCACGAGCTGGTTCCTCCCTCTCCATCTCCCTGTGACCCCACTTGCAGCTGAGCATATTTTCCATTGCCTCTGGAGCTCGCAGAGGGAGCCTTTGAAATGTGACAGCCCCAGAGCTGGGACAAAGAGCAGATGCTTTCTGTAAGTCCCAGGAGCTGCCCAGGGCTGGGGCTGAAGGGCTGCAGCTGGTGGAGTTTGCAGCTGGATTCCTCCTGGGGCTGCCTCTCACTTTTTGGGGCTTTGCTGTGCTCAAGAAATTTCATTTCTTGCTCTGGGATTAAAACAAAAATTACAATGGGAGAAAAAAAATTAATTTGAAAAGAAAACTTGCTCTTTGCAACCTCACTTCTGCTTCTACAGCTCAAAAATCCCCCAAACTTGGGGCTAGACAGGAGCAGGCAAAGGCTCAGAAAATGTGGCTGTGGCTGCCTTGGGGGTGGAACAGAACTCTCACTAAATCTGAGTGCAAAGGGGTTTTTCTTGGTTCCTCTTTTGCCATAATATTTTCTCTTTTTTTCAGCTGAGATTTGTGGCATGTGGGGTGTTACAGCATTTCTGGTCTGTGAGGATGGTTGTCAAATGTTGAACACACAGAGAGGAAAATGTCCATGGGGTTTGTTGCTCTCTTTCCTCAGAATCCTTGGAAAATTTAGATTTTCTGGGCAAAGAGAACCATGTCTCTATTTCACTGGGCAGCAGAGCCATCCCCAGCTGGCAGTGTTGGTTTTTTTGCTGTTTACATCTCCAACACTGAAGTCAGGGACTCCATCATTGCAGAAAAAAAATAATTCTGCTATTTTGGAATCCTCTGGATGAAAACCTTCATCCATTAGGACAAGAATGAATCTGCAGAGTGCCAGAACCATTTCCTTTTGTTCATCCCAAGCTTGCAGTGCTTTACCTCTGTAGCAAATACATTGGAAGGAATCATGGAATTGGGAAAAAGAGTGGGGAAAAGTTCAGCTAACTGGGCTGTGCTGTATTTCTGTTCCACTCTCATGGGTCACAGGGAGGGAGGTTGCCAGCTGTGCTATTCCCTTTTCTGCTGTCAGATTGTTGAATAATGATTTTGCTGCTGCTAAACTGGTTACAGAATCCGTCCCTGAGGATGGCTGGAATAAAATAAATAATAAGAACTGATCCACATATAAGTAGATATGTGATGTTTTGTTCTAAAAATTGCCCTTCCTGCTGCAAAGGACACTAATTTTCTCCAAAGCTATATATAGAGAATTCCAGGGAAAGGGCTGCTTGTCTCCTTCTGGAGCATAGGTTGGGTTTTATTTGGGGTCTGAGCTGTGCCCATGGGTGTGCAGCCTGCTGGGCTGACTGATGCTCTCCTTGCTGGAGCTGTTGGGTGCAGGTTGAGGGAAGAGGGGAGGGTTCACTCCATTGCCTGGAGACAGAGGTGCAAACACTGGCAGCGTAAACACTCCCTGCTGGGGATTTTCCAACCATGCCTGAGCAGTGACAAATAAAACATTCCTGCTTTGTGCTCCCTGCTGCATGTGCTCTCCCTGTATGGTAGAGGACTGCAGAGCTCCTGGCTTGCTCAGTAGAAAATAGGGGAGAAATAAAGAAATAAAGTTATTCTGTCCCTTTTTGTCCCAGTGAGGTAAAATTCTGATTTTTGCCTGTGTTCAGGAATTGGTTGGTGCAGCCCCTTGGCAACACAAATGTGCTTGGAGAGTTTTCTGCATGTCCTCTTGGCTTCTGGGGCCAGGCAGAAAACAAAAGATCCTACAGGATCCATGAAATTATCCAGGATTAAAGGGAATTGTGTCACAAAGGAAACCCTTTGGTGCCCTGCTGGAGTTTGCTCAGGTGCTTGGGAGCAGAAGGCAGCAGCCTGGGCACAGCAGGGCTCACACACCGGGCACCCTCTCGTGGCTTTGTCCTGTCACAGGGTGAGGACAGGGATGGGTCCAGCTCTGGAGCAGGCTGGGAACCCCCTCAGCTCCTGCTGTTTTCAGAAAACACCATGCAGTACAATTTATTTTATATTTTCAAATGCAAGAGAGCTACATTTGCTATAAATCCTTCTCTGATGTTTTCTAGGCTGGTTCATCCACCTTGAAAAGCCACTTCAAAGTGCAGGTTTGGACCTCTGCTTGGGACAATCTTTGATTTTCCTGATGGTCTCCAGGACTTTGCAGGATCTCTGGAGGACGTGATTGTGCTCTGGTAGGTAATAAATGTTGTTTTTTAGTGTGCTGGGGAAAAGCTTCAAAGACAAATATAGAATCTGTGTTCCATGCAATGTGTCATTATTCTATTTTTAATTCAGCATCAGAGGGGCATAAAAAAAAAATCTTTCCCAGTGATAGAAATTATCTGAAATATAAACCCTTCAGTCCAAGTTACAAAGGGTTTTGCCTTGTATGTCTAAAGATTTGGACAAGCATGAGATAGTGAACATGAATTAACTCAGATGAAGGTCTGAGAAGACCTTGATGTCTGCAGTTCAGCACTGATAATTTAGCTTATTTATACAAAATTTAATTTATTTACATACTGTCCCTCATTCTCAATCAGACCCCTGTCAGCTGAGTGACCTGTGGAGCTCACACAGACAGAGGCAGAGCAGATGGGTTTGATTTTCTCTTTGCATTTTGGATTTGAAAACAAACTCCAGATAAAGGATTGGAACTGCTAGATAATGTGTTTATCTAATGGAAACATAAATACCACGTTTAATCCTGAAGCTCTGCCCATAGTGGTGTATTTTGGCTGTCTGCTCCTTCAGGCTCTTGGGATTTTGTGTGTTCTGAACATTCCCAGCAGTAACTGGAACTTCTGTAAATAGGCCAGCCTGCTCCAGGTGACACAGCATGGAAACACTGAGCAGTTCTTGTTCTTGCTGCCAGGCTTCCTTAAAACGTTTTTCCTGGAATATTTCAGCTCCAAATTTATATTTGATTTTGTTCCTGATCTGCTCTTCACTAACTCAAGACCAGCTGTCCCCTGTCTCACCAGCATGAGATCCAACCCTGAGAGAATCCTCATTTTCCAAAACAGCAAAACTGTGTTTTGATACAATAATCTGAGTGTTATAGTGCCTTGGCAAGGCAAAAACTGGGAATTCTGGTCAAGTTGAGATGTGTTGCTGCTTTTGTAGCAATTAGGAGTCCTTACCACAATTAAATATTTAATTAGGTGTTCATAAGGCAGAGGACACAGAAGTGGGGACAGCATTCAGTAATGAACACTAATGACTGGGGCTGCAGTGCCCTCAGGGATTCTGATGTTGTTGTACATTTATTTCCTAAGAATAATTCATGAGATTCTGGAGTGTTGGTCAGCATTGCTGAGTACCTCTGCACACAACATCTAATTGTTAATTATCATTGAACTTCTCCAGGAACATCAACCACAGACAGGAGATATTTACTGGTGAGTGGAAAAAGGAATAAATCTCATCTCTGCAAAGCTGTGCCCCTCAGCTTGAATATTTAATCAAGAAAAACTTCTCATCACTGGGGAAAAAATAATATTATTGTCCTGTGGCAATCCAGGGGTAAAGAACTGGAGTTTATTTACCAAGACCTTGTCCACAGTGAAGATTTTTTTTTGTTGTTGCTTATAAACCTTTTCCTGGGAGCTGAACTCATCACTGGAGAATCTTTTAGTTTTAATTCTCCATTGAGGTGTTGGGAATTTTGTGTGCATGTAAAGACATTCTGAACCTGCTCCCTTAGGAAATGAGGATGGTTTGATGTGAGCTGATCTGTGTTTGCTCTCAGTGCCCTCCCAGGGGCTGCAGCCACAATCCCACCTGCACTGCTCATCTGCCTCTGACTCAGAGGAGTTGCACTCTCCAGATTTTGCATTTAGAGTTTATATAACACATCCTCTTTGTGCAAAAAGTGTTTTCTTCAATCCCTCAGTGGTGTTTTTTGACTTTCCCTGCAATTCATCCTTCAATAACCTCCCGTTCATAGAATGCCTCATCTCTGGGGCTGTCCCAGGAGATCCCAGAGCACAGACTGAGGTTTAAACAACAAGAATCATCCAAAAATCCCAATTCTGGCATTTCATTAGGAGCAGATGAGCAGCAGAGCCACTGCAGCAAAGAGCTGCTCAGTTTGCATTTGACAGAAGGCAAATATTCATGGTGAAAATCCACCCTGCAGATTGGCTGAGGAGCTGAACAAGTGCAACAGTGCTTAAAGTCACCCCTGAATGATAAAATGTCACATAAAGCATGGAGGGGTCTCCTTTGAGATTGAAAAGGAACTATTTTCCTACAAACCCTAAAGAATATTGAATAATTAATTGGGTTGTTGCATTGTCCTGTGTGTGAAAGTTTTGGAAGGAGTAATTCCCCCAAATTCCAAGCAGGATGCTGCAGGCCTCTCATTAAATAAACCCCATTTTCTGTCTGATCAGTGGGGACCACACTGGAGTGACCATGACAGTGCCACTGACAGTGGAGGTGGCTCTGTGTGACAACTCTGCTCCTGAACTACCCCAAAAATCTGCATTTTAGGAGGTGAGTTTGTAGAACAGCCCCAGAGCTCCCAGCAAAGTGCTGAGAGGAAACCCAGCCCAGCCACCAAGTGATTTACTACCCAAACAAAGCTTGCAAGGAGCTCCAGGGAGGGCAAGGAGCATTGCACTTGTTAGGAGGAGAGCCTAAATACTGGATTTATCTGATTCAAGAGTCCCAAGCTTTTATTGGGCTATTTGTACCTAATTTGTTTTATGGGAGCAGTCCCAGGCCGAGTTGAATTTCCCAGTGTTGTTATTCAGCTCTAAGGAGAATTCCTTCTCCCTTGGCAGCCTCCTCTCTTGCTGGGCACCATTAACTGCTGCAGTCTGGAACTGCAGAATTGGGTAGAAATTACAATTTTCCCCTTTTTCCTGCCTCTGAATGATACTCTGAGCAGCTGCTCTTCATTCTCTCCACACTGAGGCCAGAGCTTCTCTTCCTTCTCATTCAGCTTCTCAAGGCAAGAGATCATTTTCATATTCCTGGACTTCATGTCTGATTTTTCCAGAATGAGCAAAAAAATATAGGCTTTAACAGCAGCCTGGTGAGTTACAGAGTATTCACAGGTAATTAATATTTTATCTGTCTTCTCCATCAAAATAGCAAAATTTTCAGAGATTTGGCACTTGGATGAAAGCATAATCCAAGTGAGGGCTGCTGGCTTTACCACAAAATCCACTTTGACCTGGAAACCAGAATTCCTACTGGAATCCATCTGATTTACCAATTACACAAAACCAGGCTTGGTCTTTTCACTCTCCTAAAGCCTCTGGATCCATGTGAAAAATCTTTCCCTCGCTTGGGATAATTTAACTTTGCTCAAACCTCCTTATTTCAGTAGAGGCTCTGATTTCAGTGTGGTATGTATTAAAAAAGTTGTGTTTTCTGAAGGGGCAAACTGGGTTCTGGAATCCTCTTTCCTCAGCAGGGAGAGATCTCTAAAATATTTAATCCAGCTCTGTTCCAAGTAAAGCTTTCACTCAGATGAAAACATGTTCAGGGCATTTAACTTGATTAGGGGAAATTTACTATTCCAATTCCTTTTTTGTCACCATCCTCCCATTAAAATTTATGAGGGCTGATTAGTACATGATATTTTTTTCTGTGTTTTTTTTTAATCAGAGAGCATCTTTAAAAAAAGAAATGAGGGCTCAGCTCTGGCAGCTGCACTTCCTTGCAGGCACAGTTCAAAGGAATGGTTTCTATATGAATTTAATGTCCAGTTTTGGGGGGAGGTAGAAGCTTTACATTTTGATTAATGAAAATTACTACATGCTCACAAATCAGCAAATTGGTTTGCAGGGAAACATTCTGAGGTTTCAGCTTTCAGAATCTCCAAATTCCTGCACCAGGGGCTGTCAACTCTCCTGGCATTAATTCCTGCCAAAGCCCCATCCCTCCTGTACAGCCAAAATCAGTTCTCAAATCAGAAACAAAGCAACAAGGCAGGCAAAAAATAACGTGGTTTCATCCATCTTTTTTGGTTTTTTGGGTTTTTTTTAAGCATAAATGAAATTAGCACCATTGTGACTGAGGAACACTCCTTGATGTCAGATAAGCATTCACGGCAGGCCTTACCAAGTGGGTTTTAAGACCATTCAATTACAGTGCATGATTTTATTTAATTAGAGAGGGGGAAAAAAAAGGTTGAGAGGATGCCTGGGAATATTCCAGCACAATTTCCATCTTAATAATTTGCAGCACTGCAGATTGTCAGGTCACTTTCTGCAGTGTCTGGAAGGCAGAACAATAAAACCACCCCAGGGTCTCTTTGTTGGGTTTGTAAAAGGAGACTCCGAGAGAGGGTCCAAGATGAATCTTTGAGATGCACAAATTCAACATTTACTCACTGGACTGCATGGAGAGCACTCCAGTTATAATGAATTTGATGATGCTGCCTCTTAATTTCTTAATGCATCTGTGTCATTGGATCAGAATTTAATTCACTTTTCATTTCACTTTGATTTATTGTTCTCTTTAGCCCAATTTCTTTAATAAACAGGAATGTTAGCAAAGGACTTCTTGAAAACAGAGAATTGGCATTTAAATTAAGAGCCTCCAGTTTGGGGCACCTGATCCACCTGCAGTCAGGGCTAAAGGACATTTATTACCTTGGGCATTTTCTTCTGTAGATAAAGGAAGAAATTCCTTCAGTGCTACCACCAGGTTACAGATTTGAGTTCCTATCAGTGCACAAGACCACAACATTATAACCATTAAAAATCAGGAACACAGGTACTTTGTCTTTTTTCTTCCCCACAATCAGGTACCTCTTCCTTGGTCCTTAAGAGAGGGGGAAAGAAAGAACAGATAAGTGCAGATTAGTGGGTTTAAAACCCTTTACAGAAATGTCACATATTTACATTTTATACTTTCATTCCAGGTATAAATTCAGCCAAAATTAAATCAAAGGATGGATTTTCCCTTCTGTCTCCAGTGAGCCAATGATATTCAACCCTTGTCCTTGCTGTCCAGACCTGAAGAGCTTTTACCTTTAAAAAAAGAATCTGTAAAAAAGACAAAAGTAAGAAAAGAACTTTTAATAATCTAAGGCTAAAATGGTAAGAAAATGTATGTGAAATTCAGAGTATTAACTGTGTCTGAAGAAGTCTGTTTTCCCCTCCTTTCTCCAAAGTCAGCTCTGTTGTCTCCCCTCAAAACCAGCAGGTATGGAAATATCTTAGAGCAGAAGACATTGGGGGGGGAATTTTTGATAATGTATTAAAAAATATTTGGAACTAATCAAAACACATCATTGTACCAACACAAACAAAAAGCAGAGAGGCAGCACCAGTGGCTCAGTCCTTGCTCACTGGAAGAGGCTGCTGTGGTGCAGAACATCAAGGGCAGACCCAAAGGTCAGCACTTCCTTGTGGAACTTGCTGAGCTGCGTCTTTATTTTCTTCAGGGCAGGAGTTGTTGCCTTCTTCTTGTAGCACATGGCTTTCAGCAGTTTATCAGCCAGGTAGTGCAGCCAGAGGACGTTGCTGTGGGGGTGGTAGTCAGTCCAGCTGTTGGAGTTCTCCTCCTTCATCTGCCTGTAGATGTCAAACTGGGGGTCCCCAGCGCCCTGGAAGAGCTCCAGGTCCGTGGAGAGGTCGCAGAAGACGGTGAGCCCGTCCTTCTCCAGGCGGGACAGGGTGTAGTCGATGATGTTGACGTGGAGGCCAGCGGTGGGGATGGAGTGTGTCTGTCCATCCAGCACGTACTGCAGCTCCCTCAGCTCTGTGCTCCTGACCAGCACGTTCCCCCAGTGCAGGTCCCTGTGCTCGAAGTGCAGCTCCTGCTCTGCCACCGCCAGGGATGCGGTGACCTGGTGCAGGATGCTCCTGGCTGACGCCACCGAGGAGAAGCTGCTCCTCATGCGCTCCAGGTCCCGGCCCCCAAACTCAAACTCCAGCACCATGAACAGCTGCTGGGCCCCAAAAAAGTCTGGCCGGTCGTTTTCTGAGCCTGTTTCTTCGTGGAATTTGTCCCAGGCTTGCAGGAGATACCTGGGATAGGCCCCCTGGACACAGTGCACAGAGTAGAGGCTGATGAAGCCCACAGTTCTGTTCACAGAGCCCTCAGACAGGAGACTGACCTCTTTAGAAATTATTACCTCAGGCAGAATCTCCCCAAAGCTCTTCTGAGCTCCACCATTTACTTTTTCAGTCCCCTCAATAGGAATTATTTTTAAGGCCACAGGTCCTCTCTCGCTGTCAATCTGGAACACCTCTCCAAACACCCCTTCTCCAATTTTCTTGCAATCTTTCATTTTATTTAAAGGAATGCAGTCCTCAAAAGCAATAGGGCCCTCCTGGTTGCATTCTCCAAACACTTTCTCAGCATCTGTAAGGAGCAGCTCCAGGACAGAGGAGGAATCCCTGGGAGCCAGCAGGACCATGGAGGAAGCAAACCAGGAGCTGCCCTGAGCTTTGCCAGCAGACAGGCTGGCTTGGTACCCCGAAAGCTGGGATTTCCCTGGGGGGGTGCAGAGGCTGCTGCTGCAGAAACTCTCATCTGTGGTCACTTTCTTCTTTTTATGGAAGGACAGAGACGCTCGAACTCTAGCCCAGGAATAAGAGTTATTGAGGAGCGAAGAGTCATTGTCTCTGACACCTACAGACATCCCCAGAGCTCTCCTCCGAGTTAGTTTTTGCCTTGTCTGGAGTCTGAAAAGGGAATTATTGGGCTGCTGCTGCCTCTTGTTCTTGCGCCACCTGGGCCGGAGGCGGGTGTGCCTGCCCCAGCGGCTGGCACTGAAGCCGCTGATACAAGCTTTCCTGCAGGTGCTGCCCTCCCCAGGGACGCCCTTGGTCCTTTTGTGCTTGTTCTCCAAGATCCCCTGGCGGCCCACGGGAGATCCTGGCTGCAGGCAGGCAGGTTGAACATCAGCCTGGTTGTTGAGTTTCATGCTCTTCAACCTCATTGGCACTTCCAGGGGGTCCAGGACCACCACTGGCACAAGTTGGTACTCCTCAGCCAGGTCTCTCTGACAGCTCGAGCTTATTTTTGCCGAATCTCTTGTGAGATGAGATGGGACCTCAGAGGGCTCCTCACGAGTGCCGCTGTCACAGGACACAAGGCGCTGTGGCTCCCCCTCCAGGGGCGGGGAGGCGCTCGGGGCTTTCAGCGGGGTCGGGCCAGCCTGGGCCGGGCAGGGTCCCCGCACCGCCGACCTCAGAACACGGCGGGACCCGCGCAGCCCGGGCTGGGGCTCACAGCTCCGAGCCGAGCCCTGCGCTCGGAAACACTCCGGCACCTCCTCGCCAGCGCTCAGCAGCGACGGCCGCTGCCCGGAGCCCCGCTCGCGGGAACCGCGGTGCTGCGAGCGGGGCTCGCCCAGCGCCGAGCCGCCCTCGATGGTGGTGCTGAGCAGGAGCGAGCTGAGGCTCAGGGGCGAGCGGCGGTGGCGGGGCACGGGGCTGTCCCCGGGGGCCGAGGCGCTGTCGGCGGTGGAGCTGAGCCGCAGCGGGGCCCATTGCGGGGTGCTGCACAGCAGCGGCGGCCGCGCCGCGCACAGCGGGCCCTGCCGGCGGCGCCGCGAACCGCGCGGCGGGGACGGGGACGGTGACGGGCACGGGGAGGGCGAGGACAGCGACGGCGGCGAGCGCCGGGGCTCCTCTCTGCGCCCGCGGGGCTCTTTGCTCTGGCTCCGCTTCTTCTTCCCCGGCGGCTCCCGATTCTCCTTTCCCCGGCCCCGCGTCACCCGCCCCCGGTTCTCCGGCTTCCGGTTCTCCTTCCCGGCCGGTTCTCGGTTCTCCTTCCCGGCCGGGCCCCGGTTCTCCTTCCTGCGGGTCCGCAGCCGCCGGGCCCAGGCGGGGCGCTTACCGAGGGTCTGCAGGGGCCGCTTGCCGGGCGGCGAGAAGTCGGGGTCGTCCGAGGGGATGGAGGCGGCGCTGGAAGCGGAGAGGGCGCTGGAGGCGGCGCTGGAGGCGGCGGAGGTCGAGCTGAAGAGGCGCTTGCGGTCCTGCGGCGGCGAGATCCATCGGTCGGGCGGCGGCAGCGGGCGCAGGTAGCCGGCGCGCCGCGAGTAGGTGCGGAGCAGCCGCGGCTGCAGCGGCATGGCGGGGCCGGGCCCTCGCAGGGAGCCCGCCCGCCGCCCGTTCGAACGGGTATCGCGAGAGCGCGCGAGAGCGCGCGAGAGCGGGGCTAACGGACAGGATACGCCCCCGGGCACGCCCCCCGGTGCCCGGTGTCGCTCCCAGTGTCCCGGTGCCACTCCCGGTGTCCCGCCGTCTCCCGGCGCTGCGCGGCGTTTCCGTGGCGTTTCAGGACCCCCGGGATGATCGGTGTCGGCTCTGCTCCATCCACACTCTGAGACGCGTGGCAGCGACGGCAGAATTAATTAATTAATTAATTAATTAACCTGTATTGTACACCTCTGCACGGAATACACTTGTATATGTGTGTGTTACACCTGTATATGTGTGTGTTACACCTGCGTATGTGTGTGTTACACCTGTGTATGTGTGTTACACCTGTATATGTGTGTTACACCTGTATATGTGTGTTTCACCTGTGTGTGTTACACCTGGGTATGTGTGTTACACCCATGTGTGTGTGTTACACCCGTGCACACTCCAGCGGGGGACACCGGCACGTTTCCCGGGGAGGATGTGGGTGCCCCAACCCAAAGCCAGGTTGGCCAAAGCCTTGAGCAGCCTGGGATAACGGGACGTGTCCCTGCACATAGCAGAGAGCTCGGGAATACACGATCTTTAGGGTGCCTTCCCACCCCGGCATTCCATAATTCTGTGTCTGAAAATAGGATTTATTTCAAGTGTTCCCACTGCAGGGAGGCTCCAGGGCGCGTTCAGCTGCCGTGCGCGGGGTCGGGGTGTGCCCTGCCCTGCAGGACCACGGGTGATGCTTTTCCTTTTATCCATCTTTTATCCATGTTTTATCCACGTTTTATCCATGCCCGGCTCTCCCTGCAGCTCGATGTCGCACCAGGGCTCCATCAGGAGCCTGTATGGGCTCTTTTATTAAAGCAACATGTTCCTTTATAGTTCTACAGGATATTTACATTTGCTTAACAAACACATACACTGCCCATCAGGCATGAAAAAGAAACAAAACTCTCAATAGGTGTAAAGGAGCCACATCACTCTGTGACCCAATTTTAGTTCATATATTTTTATTTTCTCTCTTTCTTCACATTGCCATGCTGACAGCCTTGGTACCTTCCTCGAGAGAGGAACTTTCCTTATCTTCAGAAAGCCTTTTCTGGCTCACAAGAACAGCACAAAAATGTCTTTCCTGCAGCTCTCCTGCTCCCTCCGGCCGCTGTTTGACCCTTCCAGCCCTGCAGGTTTGGGTGTCGCTGTCGCAGCTGTCGCTCGGGTTGGGGACAGGGACGCAGCTTGGTGGCAGCACAGCACTGGGATCCTGCAGCTGAGCCTTGCTGGAAAGCTGCTGGTGGTTGGTTCCTTTCGTTTCTGTTTTCCGCTGTTCTTAAAAAGCTTAAAGAGCTGTTCCGCTGATCCCTGGGGAAAAAAACCCAAAATTCAACAACCCCCCGCCAAAAACCAACCAAAAAAAAACCCCAAAAAATCCCAAAAAACCAAACAAAAACCCCAAACCAAGCAAAACAAAATCAAACAAACAACAAAAAAATAAAACCAGGGGAAGTGATCTCCAGCAGAGAGCTCTAGTGAAAGAGGAGAACCTGAGGGTCACACAGGCAGCCTGGACCTTCCCTTGGGGCAGCAACAAGTGGGACACCCAGAGGCGTTTGCTGGGCACAGAGAAGCAATCAAGTCCCAGAGTTAAATTCTGCATCTTTTGCTCTGTTTAGTGAAATCAGGTTTTGACTGTTGGGCAGAAGCAGAGGGAGGATGTTTGTCATTGCAGAGCAGAGAATATTCAGGGTTCTGTGTGGAACTCTTGTACTGATGCAGATAAAGCAGAGGCCTCCTGTTCTTTCTGGGATTTTATCCTGAATGCTCCCCTTTCCCCACTGAACACAGGGAAATCTTTAATTCTTTAATATGAGAGACTGACCTAGGTGATTTATCAGCTGCAGGTTATCTGTAATTGTAATTTGGAGGATTTGGGGAAAGAAGATGCCTGGCCAGGCCTTGTGTTCTCCCAGTGAAATGATCTCAGTTCCCCCTCTGTGGATTCCAGAGTCAAGGATGGACACTTGGTAATGTTCCTCTCTCTGTCTCCTATTCTTGTGGTTGTTTTATTTATTTCTGTCCTGTTTGGCTGACCATAAACCCCACAGACCTAATGTGTGTTTGTAGACAGCAGCAGAATAAACAAAGATTTCTCATTCAGACCTTCAGAAGACAAAAGGGCTCCTGTCTCCTTTGGCCTAACCAATATTGCCTGGTGCAAAAAGAACAAACAATCTTTCTCTCCTTTATTTTCTAGTTTCTTCTCTGAATTAATCTCCCTTTATTACTTGGATCCCTTTTGTTGTCCCTCATGGCTCTCAAGGAGGTCAGCTCTTGCAGTGGGTAATGCTATTTTCCTTTTTAGATGTTTTTTCTCCTAAATGCATTACAGGGCCCTGTGATTGTAATTTCCGGCGAGTTCCATCGACCATTTAATTCTTTGCCATCACTGCAGCAGATGCCAAACACATTTGCAGTAATTGGATGGCACTTAAGGGATTAGCCAAGAGTGCCAAGACCCACCTCACCCAAACCACAGCTGGCTTTTTGTGAGTTTCCATGGGAGCCTGGCCGTGTCTGCTGCTAAATTTATTTGCAATCCACATTTTGAATAAAGTGCCCTGTGCAGGAGCCTGCCTGACTTTGTGGCAAGGTTGTGGTGTCTCCCTGAGGGACAGGAGATTGGCAAATTTTCAGAAAATTGGCGAATTCAGGGTGAGGAGCCCCGTGTCCCCAGGCAGGTGAAGGAGCTGGCAGCACCTTGGGGCCAGGTGTGGTGGCAGAGCAGCTGCTGCAGATGTCCCAGAGCAGCCTTGGGACTGCCAGCACGGTTCATGACCTTTCTCTCTGCCTCATGCAAAGGTGGCAGAGGGTTTGCAGAGCCACAGTTTCCTGCTTTCATCTCTGTGGGCCCTCTCACTCATCCAGCTTTGCATTTCTTCACAGTTTTGTGCCTCCCACAGGAGGACAGGAGGTGTTTTGTTATGCTGTTTCATTTGGGGGTGACACCAGCTGCTGGTGGCTTTGTTATACATCAGGAATATCCCAAACTCTGGGTTTCCCTCAGTGTGCTCAGGAGCTGCCAGGTTTGTGGGCAGAGCTGGGCAATGCAGTGAGCTGAGTGTTTGCAGGGGAAAGGGAGCTCAGCTCAGCAGGAGAAAGCCATCAGTACTTCATTATGAAGCACAGGGCACTGGCATTGATGCCTCAGGTTTTACATTTTATATTTTATATTTTATATTTTATATTTATTTTCCAGATTCTCTGCTGCTTTAGTGTGTAGTTCTTAGTTTCATATCAGGGCATGGTGAGCTCTCTGCACAGAGCAGGGACACAAAACAATTCCTGCTCCAGCTGGGTACCAAGGACAAATGATCCAAATCTCAGGCCCAAGAGCACAAACACCATGGGCTGGAGAGAGAAAACCAAGCAGGATGGGACTGCATGGGCTGGAGCTGGAATTGGACAATGAACTCCAATATGCAAATGGAGCAGAACTTAATAAAAGTGAGAGACTCCGTGAGAAGTCGTGCATTTTGTGCCCATTTTGGTTCATCTTGGGTTCATTTTGGGACCATTTTGGTTCATCTTGGGTGCAGCCCTGGCTGAGCTCTTGTGCTGCCCAAGGTGCATCCATTGTGGAGATCCTTTTAATAAATCTCTATTTTATTCTTTAGCTCTGTCCAGCCTCTGTTCTAGGCCAGCCTCCACAAGGCATCAGGGTAAGGGCATCAGAGAGGAGCCATGCAGAGCTTCGCTGGGCTCCAGGGCCTGCTGGGGCAGCTTTTTTTGCAGGATAATTGAATTGCAGCTCTAAAGAGACATTTCCTGTGCTCATTGCAGCAGGCTGAAGAGCTGAGTGAGGCTGCAGTGCCACAGACAGATTGCTTGGGCTCCCCCAGGCCCAGCTTGGCTAAGCTGGGCCCAGCTGGTCTGGGAACACCTGGTTACAGCACCAGGGCCTGGCTCAGAGCACACCTGAGGGGAGCTCAGGGGCCAGGCTGACACTTTTTCCTCTGGGGAGTCAGGTCTGAGCAGCTCCTGCATTTTCCTGTGGCTGCAAGGAGTTCCCAGCTGGGAAACCAGGGTGGGGACATCCCAGGCTCCCTGGCTGTGTCTGTGAGGAGGGTGAAGGAAGGGCATGAAGGGTTCTCCTCAGGACTTCCCTGAAGGAAGGGGATGAAGGGTTCTCCTCAGGACTTCCATGAAGGAAGGGGATGAAGGGTTCTTCCTCCTCAGGACCTGCATGAAGGAAGGGGATGAAGGGTTCTCCTCAGGACTTCCCTGAAGGAAGGGCATGAAGGGTTCTCCTCAGGACTTCCATGAAGGAAGGGGATGAAGGGTTCTTCCTCCTCAGGACCTGCAGCAAGGTAAGAGCTGGCAGAGGTACCAAGCCAGCACCAATTTCATGTCTCTGTGTTACCAAAGAAGTAAATGCTGCTCTGTTGGGTGTATTCAAGAGCAGGGTTTCACCTTTAAATCAGTGGTTAATGTGAATACACTTTTTATTAAACCCCTTCAGCTTTCAGGGTTTGATTCAACACTCTTTTATTTCCCAGTGATGCTTTTATTGTCTGACCTTAGGAGGTGAATTCAGGGCAACACAGCACAGCTCTCCTTGCACTCAGTCTCTCAGCGGTGTTTTATGTGCACTTTTATTAATTTCTCTTACCTGATCCAGTGCCAGCTCCCTCACAGAACAGGGCATGATGGCTTGGTTTCATTAGATGTGCACTATTTTTCCTTCTCCTCTGATCCTCTTCCTCAAGAACTTTCCCTCCTTGGGTAGGGGGAGAGCAGTGGGTGAATGTCCCAGCTAATAATAACAACATTCCTGCACTCTGAATGGGAGATTCAGCACTTGGGGGAGGAACATGGAGCACATTCAAAGGCTGAAAATGGCTCTCCTGGAAATGGAGAATCTGTTCTGCAATGTCAGCACTCTCCCCTTTCCTGCAGACAGCTCTGTGCACTGGGACAGAAGCTCTCCCCACAATTCCATTCCCATTAGGGCTGGGTGTGCAGCTGTGCTGATTGACCCAGCCAAGGATTACAAGAGGAGCTGAACAGAGCATTTGTCTTCATGGGTTCCACACATTTAATTTCTCTGTTCTTGCCTCCAAACTCCTCACCTTCAGCGAGCAGCTCCTACCTGGTATTGCTGATTTCTGTGGCCACGAGCTGAGGTTTGAAGAAACTTCCTCTCCCACCTTTGACTCTCCACCTTGTTTTTCTGCAGATATTTGCTTACAAGCGTGACAAGAACTAAATGACTAATGTAGAGAGCTGACCTCTGCCTTTTCCCTGGTCATTTCCTTGCCAAATCCCCTCTTTCCTTCCTCCCTGTCTCTGCTATTTCAGGCTCTGCTCTGGCGCCTGTTTCTGACACAAGATGGATCTGCACCACTCAAACATTTGCTGCCGGAGATTTTCAGTGCTGGAGGAACATCTCAGCATTTCTGAGTCAGGGTGGGGATCAGTGGGTGCCTGGAGGGAGCATTTGGCACTGGGAATGACCAGGATGAGTGCCCAAAAACCCAAAACCAGCCCTGGTGAATCGCAATGTCCTGTCCAGGGCTGTCTGCCACTGCCTGCAAAGCACAGGCTCTGTTTGGGTGTAATTTAAAGATATTTCTGAGCTGATCTTGAAATCTTTCCAGTGTCAGATGTGACTCTTTCAAATGTCCCTGGGTCAGGGCAGAGGTTGAAAGTTTGATTTTCACAGTCCCTGCAGGTGGCATTAGAGGCTGAGATCAGCTCTGAGCAGTGACAGGTGGAGGAGAAGGAGATGAGGAGCAGCCTGGGCAGGCAGGGATGTGCATCCTGTGAGAATTTGTGAATTATGAGGAGGCAATCACTGTCAGCAGTGTGAGGAATTGAATACAGGTGTGACATGGCAGGAATTGAAGGGGGGAAAAAAAGAGGAAGAAGTTTCAGTTGTGGAGGAGAAATCCTCCCTGGGAGAATTCCCAGGCTGAGAAAACAGCCCTCTTGGGAATGGAGGTTTTTGGGTTTTTTTGGGTTTTTTTCATGGGAAATTCAAGATGTGGAACTCAAAAAGGGAAATACCTTGCACAGAAAATTCAGCCTCTGTCCCTTGAGAAGAACTGAGAGATTCTACATTATTTGCATCTTTACCTGGTGACAATTAGACTTTGGGTTATTTAGTCCCTTGCTATGAACAAAACTGCTTTTGTTTGAACATCCACAAATTCTTTGACAAACCCAGCAGTAGAATTGATTTCCAGGTCAGGGAAAAAAAACCCTAAAACCCAAGGTTGTGAAAACCAGGTGATAAAAACAACACCCAAGAGTGTGCCACAAAGTCCCAGCTAAATTGTTTTTGCAGCTCAGTACAAGTTCAACTTCTGCAACAACAGCATTGTCAGCAAAAATGGAGCTTGTGCTGAGCAGTGTTCTGAGGCACATTTGACACAAATAGAAACTTTTAATTCCAAAACAGCCATTCCACCTGTGCCTCTGCTGGTGCCTCCAAAACCACAAGAAAATATCAGTTTTGCATTCTAATTTTATTTTCATTTCAGTGATCAAATGTGGTTTACACCTTCAGGCCTCGCCTAGAGCAGAACATTTCTCACTCTAGGGATTTATTTTTTTTAACCTGTCTCAGATTAATTGACCTGGAAAATAACTGCAAAGGCTCAGGGCAGCCACCAGGTTTCAAGGAGGTTTGTGTTCTAATTTTGCAGAGAACAAAGAGAGAGAAGAGAAAGGTTTCTTCCCCTTTGCAGAGGAACTCCAGGGATGGCTCTGGGATGAGGGATAAAAGGAGTTCTTCATTCCTTATGATGCTGGTTGTGATTCTCTTGTGATTTGGAGTAACTTCATTAAAAACCAGAACCCTCTGCTCAAATTTGATATGGAATTTAAGGAGGATGAAGGATTAACAATTTCATAAAGCCTGAGACCTTCTTAAGAATGATTTTCCCAAGGAAGGGATTTGTGCCGTTTCTTCATTTTTCTGCCTAATAGAAATAACAGGAGATACAGGAGCACAGTAATTGTTATTGGCAAACAGAGGTCAATTACAGGAAATTATGCTTATTGAAATGAGTTTAGCAGTTGCTGGCTCCCTGTGTAATTCATTCTGCAGGGAGCAGAGGCAGCTGCTGTGTCACTGCCCCTGCCCTGCCGCTGCTCCTCATGACCAGGGTGGAATTGGGGCAGCTCAGGAGCCTCGTGGAGCTGAGATCTGGAGCTTTTCCTGCACTGAGGGACATTTGGGGCAAGGTGAGACAGGCTTGGCTGGGAGCCTCTTGCCCACATTTTATCCTGAGACAAACTCAGGTTTCTCACCCTCTGTGTTTGTTTCCTCATGTCCAGTTCCTGGAAAGCACTGATTTATCCTAAAGCACATGAAGAGTTTATTAATGAGTTACTCAAGTTGGGTTCTGGTGGGAAGGAGTGGGAACCAGGCAGGTTCTCAAGGACTCTGCCTCTCATTGCTCATGCAAACGTGTCAGAAATAAAAAATTTACCCCAATGTATTCATCCTGTAAGGGCTGAATAAAGGCTTTAATCACTGAGAAATGGTGAGAGGCTGTCCCTGTGTCCCCTGGATGCTGCAGAGCTCTGGTGACAGTGACAGCACCCAGGGAAGGGCTGCAGCTGGGTCAGGGTGGATCAGGAAAAAGCTGAGCATCCTCTGCTCCGCCAGGCTCCACAGCCTGCCAGGGCTCCAGGAGCGCTTGGAAACACTGGGTGGGATTTTTGGGCTGTCTGTGCAGGGCTGAGGGTTTTGCTGGCTGGTTCCTGTGGGTCCCTTCCAGCCCAGCCCATTCTGTGCCTGTGTGAGCACTGTGACACACGCTTTGCGCTTTGTGCTATTTAATTCCAAACATTTCCTGAGGGGCAGAAAATGAAACCTGGAGGGGGCCAGGGGCTGTCCCCAGGGATGAATCAGCTGGAAAGCAGCTCAGGAAGGATGTGACAGTGCAGCTGCTGGCTCCTGACTGAGCTGCTGCCGGAGAGCAGCTGAGGGAGGAGGAGGAGGAGGAGGAGGAGGAGAGCAGGGCTGCCGTCTCAGGTTTCCATGCACTGCACGTGTGGGTGGTGCGAGCTGAGCCTGCTCCAGCCACCGAGCGAGCGGGGAGCATGGGGCAGGTGGCTTGGAAGGCTTTATTTCTGTCTCTCTTCGATTATAAAACCGAGAAATACGTCATTGCCAAGAACAAGAAGGTTGGGGTCCTCTACCGAGTGGTGCAGCTCTCCATCCTGGCTTACCTGGTGGGGTAAGAATCACACTCTGCTTCGTGTTTTGCTGTGATAAAGGTGGATTTTGCTGTGATAAGGACGGGTTTTGCTATGATAAGGATATATTTTGCTGTGATAAAGATAAATTAGGGCACTCTGCACACGGTGACAGCCTGATTTCAGTGCAGTTCATCAGACAGGTTTATACAGCTGCATTTTGTAGTGTCTAATAGGTTACGTCTGATTTTTCACCTGCTAGGGATGGCTACATTCAGCTCTACCCTTCAGATTAAGGTTGGGTTAAAAATAGACCCAGTGTCTATGGCTTTGTGCTGCATTATTTATGCCTTTATTTCTATATTTTGTGGGAGTGGTGCCAAACCCTGCTGTGTTACTCCTCAGGACAAAGGAGCATTATCAGCCCTGGTGCTGAGCCTTGGGGCGCACCTGTGTTCTCTGCACAGCACCAGGACGTGCTCAGGTGCAGATGGGAGAGAAAAGCAGAAAATGGGGGATTTCTGTGCTGGACTGGGCTGCAGCAGCCAGGCTGTGGGGGCTGAGGCAGCAGCAGCAGCAATGTCAGCTGCTTTGCATTCATTTCAGAGCAGGGCATTGGCTCAGGGACAGCCTGGGAAAGGCCCACTTCTGTGTGTGACCAGTCCCTGCAGGCTCAGACCTGGAATTACCCACCCTGTGCTGCTGATTCTTGAGTTTCTGAGGCTTTTTAGATGGTGACACCTCACTGTCTATGCTCCTGGTCCCGTCACCTTTCCCACACCTCGTGTTTCCACTGATTAAATATAGCAGAGTCGTTTTTAGGTGCTGGGGGTATTTATAGAAAGCTGTGCAGTCCCAGGGAGCAGAGCAGCTCCCCAGCACTCTGGCACGGGCTGGCTGGAGGAGGAATCCTGTGCAGAGCATTGCTGAGGGAGATACAGCATGGACAGGGCAGGGCTCTGCTCCTCCTCTGGCATCTGTGGCTCCTGCAAACCCCTGGCAGTGTCACTGATGGTCCCTGCAGTGACCCCTCCATGCCTGGGGCTGACAGGAACACGTCCCTGTTCACAGCCTGGCTTGGGGTGGGGATCAGCAAACCCTTCTGGGCTATTGCTGGGATGCAGCTGCCATTGATTCATTGATTCGCTGCAGAAAATGCAGGGATCTGCTTTTGAGCCCTCCTGGGAGAGGAGAAATCAGTGTTCTTGGGGAAAAGGGGAGAGGAGGAAACTCCCCAGGGCGGGTGTGAAAAACAGGGTTGACTCTCCTGTGAAAATGTATAAGTTTAATAACGGACAATAGGAAACAAAGTCAATAAAGCAATTGGTTTAACGGCCAGGTGCCTCTTGGCACTCCACCAAGAGCACCCTGGCCATTTCAGAACCAGCCTTTATGTGCCATTCCTATTGCATCAGCCTGTTGCATGTTAATAAACAATTAGGATATGTTAATAAACAATTGGGCATATTGAAACTTTCTCCCAAACCAGTTAACATGTTCCAAGAATTGTTGAGCAGGGCTCATCCTCAGGGCTGCCTTTTCAGAGCGTCTCTATTCCTTGGTTGTGGTTTCATCATTCTTATCATCACCTCCAGTTTGGGCTTTGGGCCATATTTTCTGTTGATGGTAAGTGCTGACAGTTGGAATATCAATAGCAGGGGTCTTGTTGTGTTCATTGAATGTTATCCCAACACAAAAATACTTCTATCAGCTATTTCATTACTCTAACAGAAATATAAACTATATCTTTATAGCAAAGTTACTTTGACATTATACATATAGCACTCATTTTAATATTTGTGAAAAGCCAATATTATAATATGTATTTATAACAATGGGGAGTGCTCATGTGCAGGTTTGTCACACATGGCAGGTGAAGGGCTGGGTGCCACCAGTGCTGCTCAGCCCCTGTGGGCAGGAGAGCCCTGAAAAGGGGAGCTGTGCCACAGATTCAGCCTCTCTCCCAGCCCTCAGCGTCATCAAGGGTGATTTATTGTCCTGGCAGGTGATTTTAGCAGTGTTGTAGGGGAGCTGGAAGTGTTTCATTTGATCCAGAGGTTTTCACCCAGGGCAATGAAACTCCTGCTGCTTCCAGAGGAGAGGAGGGAGCAAAGCTTTCCCTGGATGGCTCAGCAAGGCAGCAGCTGTCCCAGGGTGCAGCCAGGCTGTTCCCATCACCCTGGCTCACAAAGGAGCTGGATCCAGCTGGGAACATCCCTGCAGGCTCCTGCCAGCTCAGCTGAGGGGTTCCCTGTCCCAGCCTGGTGTGCAGCTCAGGCTCTGTGTGCTGAAGTGAGAGTTCTGCCCTTGTGAACCTGCAAAAGCCTCTCTTGTTTTTCCTCCTGAGAAAGACACAGCCCTGCTCCTCCTTTCCCTTTCTGAGGCTGCTGAGTGTGGCACAGATGGAGCCTTTGGTTTCTTACCTCATGACCTGTTATTACACATTCCTCCACTGCTGGCAAGCACAGCTCGTGTCCAGGACTTTATCCTTTATTAGCAGTGTCAGAGGGTTTGGTGCCATTGGCGTGTTTTGATTTGACCTCGGTGTGAATTTCTCTGTCTGACTCATTCCCTAACGCTGCTGTGTTCACACAGGTGGGTGTTTGTGGTCAAGAAAGGCTACCAGGACACAGACACGTCCCTGCAGAGCTCTGTCATCACCAAGCTGAAAGGGGTGGCCTTCACCAACACCTCGGAGCTGGGGGAGAGGATTTGGGATGTTGCAGACTATGTCATCCCTCCCCAGGTTGGCAAAACCCCCCGTGGGTGCTGAAGGGATCTGTCCAGCTCTTCCCTGTGAATTAGCAGGAGCTGGGATGCAGGAAAGCGATGCTGGAAGGGGTTTTCTGCTGTGAGTTTTTTATTGGAGATGCTGGGGGTGCTCTGCCTCCCCCCAGGACCGTGGGCTGGCTCTCATGGTTGTGTGTGCACCCACAGTGTGAGGGAATTCATCCAAATACCCACACAAAGGGTGGTGGTGTATCTCAGCCTGAAAAGCCCTGGGGAGAAGGGGCTGCTCTCTTCTGAAGAGAGCTTCATGCTCCTTATTTACAAGTACTTTGAGAGTGAACCAAGTTTTCTGACTCGTTTTTTATTGCAGGGTGAAAGTGTCTTCTTTGTCATGACAAATCTGATTGTGACCCCAAACCAGAGACAAGCCACGTGTGCTGAGGTAGGAAGAACTGAGCCCCTTGACCCCCAGACCCCTGCAAAACCGGGGCTAGGAGCTGACAGAGGACACTTCTGGAGCCACAAAGAAAGGAAGGATGAAAGACAAGTATTTTTTCCTGTAGTGTAAAAGCTAATCTGGGAAAGTACTGTAAATCTGGGAGGCTCAGCTGTCTTAACTTCCAAAGGCATTGATCATGCAGAGACTTCCTGACTTTAGGTGGTGTTGAATTTCTGCCCAGCTGGAGATGGGACCAGGCAGTGATTGCTCAGGGTTAGAAAAGGCCCTGGGAAAACAAATTTGATGTGACTCAGGGTAGTTATGGGGAGAGGAGACTTTTTAAGAGCCCCATCCTGGAAAGTGCTGAACATTCAGGCTCTGGTTTCCTCCCAGACACGGGGTGGCTGCTCAGCACCTTCCAGAACACGCCAAAGGCATGAGGTGCTTGTGGAATATCCTCTGTGGAGATGTTTGGAGTGGGCTGGAGCCCGGGGAGGAGATGTGTGGCTGTGCAGGGAGTGCTGTGCATGGAGCAGATGGATTTTTGTCCATGGAGCAGATGGATTTTCCACGTCACACCAGGAGCACAGCTGGCTTGGTCAGGGCACTGCTGTCCTCTGGTGGCCAGGACAGGGGCACATTGGGCCAGAGAATTTTGTGGCTTAGATCCAAGGTAGGGTTATCTTACAGCAAAGTGGCCTCCTGCCTGGTTTTGGTGAAACTAATGTTGGTTTTTCCAGACTGAGCAGAACCCAAAACTGGGAGGGTGTGGCTGAGTGCTGGTGCTCCTGGTGGTGGGATATCTGTGCATGACCCCCAGTTACCACTTCAGCTGCGTGCTTTTAGTGCTCACACAGAACCCACCTCACTTTCTGTGTCTCTGGTGCCCTGTCACACTGTCACCTGTGTCCTTTCCCCTCTGCAGAGTGCCAGCATTCCCGATGCTCTGTGTGACAGGGACACGGACTGCCTGGAAGGGGAAGCAGTGGTGGCTGGCAATGGTAAGGGACATGTCCCTGTCTGAGCTGTGTCTGGTGTCCTTCAGAGCCCTCAGCCTGGGTACAGCCCCCAGATCTCTGACTGCAGAGAGCATCAAGGCCTTTCCTTTCATTTTTCCCCCTTTCGTTTTCCTCCCTTTCCCCCCTTTCCCCGCTTTTTCCCCCTTTCCCTTGTCCCCCTTTTCTTTTTCCCCCTTTCCTTTCCCCTTTTTTATTGAGATCCCTGCCTTGCTCACAGCTTTTTGGTGCCTGGGCCAGGGAACCCCAGGCTGCCCAGAGGCACAACAAGAGGGTGTTTGTTCCAGCTGAGAGGCCCTTTCACAGCAGGGAGGAGAGGGAAAATCCTGAATTCTCACATGCCCTGTGGGCAAGGAGAGGAGGTGCCTGCTGTGTGACCTTTTCTGTGCTGTCTGCTCACAGGGGTTAAGACTGGCCGTTGTTTGAAAGACAGGGGCAGCACCAGAGGGACTTGTGAGATACTGGCCTGGTGCCCAGTGGAGAAAAGATCCAAGCCCAAGTACGTGTCTGCTTTCCAAGCTTGAGCTGCTTGGCTTGTGTGTCACCCAGGGCAGTTCCTGTGTCCCCTCTGCTTGGGTGCTTGCTGGAATGTTGGCTGCTCAGTGCACGAGGGGGCTCTGCAAGGCTCCCCCTGGCAGGACTGGCCCTCTGCTCCCCCTGCTTCTGCTCCCAGCTCTGGGGGTGTCCTCTGGACCTGCATGTCCTCACCAACCCCTTGCTGGCACTGTAGGGGAAGTGGCACAGCTGGCCTGGTGCCATGCAGCCTACTGGATAAAGCTGCTTCTAAATGGCAATTCAAGATTTCACATGTGGGCAGGGGACAAAGAGAACAAACCCTTCTCTTGCAGGAAACCACTTCTGGGCAGTGCAGAAAACTTCACTGTTTACATCAAGAACTCCATTCGCTTCCCCAAGTTTAAGTTCTCCAAGTAAGTGCCACAGCTTCCTGAGCTGCTCCTGCTCAATATATTCCCCCTCCTCCAGAAAAATAAAGTGCCTGGACAAGGCTGGCAAAAAATGCAAATTTAAAAAATATTAGTTTGCTGATGCAATGTGAACAAACTAAAGCAGTGTAGAAATGCGCATGCCCTGGCTCAGATAGGCATTTCTAGAATCATATTGTTTTCCCTTGAGAAAAACAGATCACCCTGGAGCAGTCTGGCAATCTGTTCTGTGTGAGTCCTTTCTTGAGCCCAGATTCAGCTGGCCAGGAGGTCATTTTTGGGGGACAGGCTGCTTTCCCCAGGCCAGCAGCAGAGACACCCTCAGGGAGCACTGAGGCTGTTGGAGAAGCCTCTTGTCTCTGCAGTCCTGCTGCAGGCTCCGAGGGCAAGGAAAGGGGGAGCCAAGGTGGATTTCCCTGTTTCCCACGTGCAGGATGAACGTGCTGGCCACTGACAACGAGTCCTACCTGAAGAGCTGCCGGTACAGCCAGGAGCATCCCTACTGCCCCATCTTCGTGCTGGGCAACATCGTCCGCTGGGCTGGGGGCGACTTCCAGGAAATGGCCTTGCAGGTAGGAGTGCCTGGGGCTCCTGGGTGTCCCCAGCTGGATCACTGGGAGGCTCTGAGAGTCACTGCCCTGCGAGCTGCCTCCTGCACTGCACTGCAGAAGTGCCTAAAGTCAAGCTGGTCCCATTTCTCCTGTCCCCAGGGAATGGGGGTTCTCTAAAAAAGCTGGTTGTGTCTGATGGTGTTCACAGGGGTTTTCAGATGAGGGAAGAGACGAGGATGTTACTCTATATTTCAGAAGGCTTGATTTATTATTTTATTATATATGTATTACATTAAAACTATACTAAAAGAATAGAAGAAAAAGTTCTCATCAGAAGGCTAGCTAAGAATAGGAAACAATGAATAACAAAAGCTTGTGGCTCGGACAGAGAGCCATCTGTGCCATGATTGGCCATTAATTACAAACAAGCACATGAGACCAATCACAGATCCACCTGTTGCATTCCACAGCAGCAGAAAACCATTATTTACATTTTTTTCCCTGAGGCCTCACAGCTTATCAGGAAGAAAAGCTCCCAAGAAAAGGATTTTATAAAAAGATGTCTGCGACAGTTGCGTCACTTATCTTCTATTCAGGGCTGCCCACACTGCTGCTCTGCCAGCAGGGATTATTACTAATTTCAACATTATTACTACAGCGTTGGATTAAACCCAGAACTCTGGAAATCCACCCCTGCATAAAAGATCATCTTCCCCACTGAAGTGTGGAGTGGAATGGAATGAAACCAATGTCCTGGGAGGAGAAACCTCAGGGAGAAGTGGGGTTGTAGAGTGATAATTGGATTAATGTCACACACCTGAACTCAGCCCAGGCAGGAGTGTGTGTTTGTGCCCCCTTGTTTGACCAGAAGTGCAGCTGCTTCTTGCCCCTGGGGAAAACCTGCCCAAGGGTCTGACAAACTTGAAGGCACTTTAACTGAACTAAGCTTAAACAACTCCCCCTGTCTCTCTCTTTTAAGGGTGGTGTGATAGGAATTCAGATTGAATGGAACTGTGATCTTGATAAAGCCCCTTCTGAATGTAATCCTCACTATTCTTTTAGCCGGCTGGATAACAAGTCTGCAGAAACCTCCATCTCTTCTGGGTACAACTTCAGGTGGGTACAGAGGAGGGCACAATGCAGTGCCACAGCTTGCAGGTGCTGGAGGTTGGCGGTGGAGTGGCACCAGCCTGTGCCAGGCCCTGCTGCAGCCGAGCACAGAGCGCTGCAGAGGAGGGAGGGAGGAAGGGAGCGCTCCTGGCAGGCTGAAGCTGGCTTTGATAAGGGAACAGATCTCTCTGAAGGGATGAAAGGCTTCAGATGGGCAGGTGGAATTAAATCCAGCATTGCTGTTTTCCAGGTTTGCCAAGTACTACCGGGATGCTGAGGGGGTCGACTACCGGACGCTCATTAAAGCCTACGGAATCCGCTTCGATGTGATGGTGAATGGCAAGGTGAGGGCCAGGCCAGGATGGGCCAGAGCCTGCAGAGAAAGGAAGGCAGTGGGGGGAGGCAGCTCTGAGATGAGGACAGCCTCTCTGGCTTGTTGTAGGAAAGGGCTTTTCCCATCCATCCATGTGGAGCTGATCCCCATGTAAGAGAGATGACCTGCAGTGCAGCTGAGCCTGCACCTCCTCTACTTAAAACCAGGCTCATGTGAAGCCCGACAGAAATAAATGTGCCCCATAGACTTGTTTTCCATGTGCAAGCACTGCAGAGAGAAAAGAAGCCTAATCCAGGGATGATACAAGCTCAGAAATGCAGCCAGGGACAGTCAGACCTAAGACACACAGACCTTCAGCCTCCAAGATTGCTCACTGCACATCCCCCCTGGTTGTGACTGGGAACAAAACACGCCCAGGGGCAGCAGCAGCTTCCCCAGGGCAGTGCCACACCCTTGGGTTTGTTTTGTGGGTTGTTCTCTCAGTAGTGACTTCATGACCTTTGTTCTTCCAGGCAGGGAAATTTAACATCATTCCCACCATTATCAATATCAGCTCGGGGCTGGCACTCATGGGAGCTGTAAGTGAATGTTTTGTGTTATAGTAACCCCAGGAGACCCAGATTCCAAATGGGATGAGAATGGGATGGGGGTTTTAAACCTTCTCCAGCAGAATCTTTACTACTCAGATTACTCAGCCAGGTGTGTGTCTGTATCCTGTCTTAAAAGCATTTGTTAATAAACCTGGTAGTCTAAACACCCCCACAGGCTGTATATTATATATACAAACCCTGGAGAATGAAGGAAAACACTGCTTCTACAGTGTTTATAAATTATTATTTAATTAATGTTTATTTCTAATGACATCAGAACACTTCATCTTCTGTTTCAAAGATTAAACACAAGTTTTATCCCTTTGCAGGGAGCTTTCTTTTGTGACCTGGTGCTGATATATCTGATCAAGAAGAGTAACTTTTATCGAGGCAAAAAGTATGAGGAAGTCAAGTAAGTGGGCCTAGCTTTGTGTTAAAAATCATGGCTTTTTGTAAAGAGAGATAGAAATAGGAGGAGACACAGGAGCACAGTTCCAGGGAAATATATTCTTCCAAATGATTTTGGCCAAGTTACTGGCTTCCTCTGTAATTCCTTGCTGCAGTGAGCTGGGGAGCACAGGCAGCTGCTGTGTCATGGTTGGACTGGCAATGGCCTCGTGCTGTTGGTCCCTCATGACCGAGGGTGGAATTGGGGCAGCTCCAAGAGCCTCGTGAAACTGAGATGTGGAGGGGCCTTTGGGTAAGGTGAGACAAGCCTGGCTGGGAACATTTTTGCCTCCTGAAACAATCCCAGGCTGCTCATCCTGTCCCTGTGCCTGTTTCCCCAGGTCCAACTCCAGGAAGTCCCTGTCGAGCCCTACGCTGAACGGGAATCAGAGCCCGGAGCAGCTCGATGGGCTCTAGGCACAGCAGAGGCTCTGCCAGCTCCAGGAAACCCACACAGGTGTGGCACCACACCAGCACTGGGAGGTGGACATAGCCCAGATCAGGCCTGCTATGATCAGGATTCCCAGAGGAAAAAGCCTTCTCTAAAGACTGCCTTTCTTCCCTGAGATTTCTCTGGGATCCTGAGCTTGCAACACGTGTCGTCACTATGGATTTATAAAAGGATTTTTATAAAAGGACAAAGAAGGCACCAAAAGAATGTTTTTATACCCACTGATAGATATATCTGTACTTATGCCAATAGCCAGTGTTGTCCTGTGGCTGTGCTTTGCTTCCATGTGGAGAAAAGCTGCGATGGGAGCACTTTGGGAAGGGCTGAAGCTGAAACCCAACTGTGGCAGCCACCGCCTCCAGCTCCTGCCTGGGTGATGCTGTGACATCAGGCGTGAAGCAGCAGGACTGCTCTGCTCAGGAGATGCAGGGAAATGTGGCACTGGAGCTGGGGCTGTGATCCTGCAGGGCCTGAGGCAGGGGGGACAGTCACAGCTCCTGCCTCCTGTGCCTGCTGTCATTTGCTGGGGACTGTCCTCGCTGCACCACTGCCTGATTTGTCATGCTGGGCAGGTCTGGATGGGCACTCAGTGCCTCTGTTTCTCACAGCACCCTGGGCTGTGCTGCAGACTGAGAGGGGCAGCTCTGCCAGGGCCACGGCCTCCTCCAAACCCACCAACAGCAGGGAAAGTTAGGACATATCTGCCTGCTACTGCAACAGCAGTGACCTCCAGGAAACACAAGTGCTTGTCTCAGCAGAATCACTCTCCCTGCAGCCCATTTTGTCCATTTATCTCATGTGAGGATGTAACCAATCTCAAAAAAGGGCTTAAGGAATTTCATTGTGTTCTGTACATGCTGCTCCATCACCACAGACTGGGAGCTGTACTGATGAAGATTAAATGTTTCTGTGCATGCTTTGAATACCAAAAGATAAATATGCTCCTGCTGCAGCATCTGAGGGTGGCATCAGGGAGCTGCTGCCATCGAGTGTCTGCACAAATGGCACCAGCAGCTGTACCCACCTCTGCTTCAGCTTCTTTAAGGTTGTTACTCTGATGTACATGTTCATCCTAAATTAAAGTTCACTTGTTAGTGGCAAACTCTGAACCCAGTCACTGACAGCAAACCCCAGCCAGTCTAGTTCCTCCCCTCTGCTTCTGTGTAGGGACCCAAAAATGGGGCTAGAAAATAGAATTAAACACTGGAGTTCATTTAGGATAAACTGTGTACCTTTGGTGCTCTGATCTCACCCAAAACTTTCTCTCCATGTCAGGAGTCTCTCCTCAAGGCAAACAAGAGTCACCACATAGGAAACTGCACAGGAGCTCCCACCAGGCTTTTGACTGCCAGGGTTTAATTGGAGTTGAGCAATTTCTAGATGGTGAAACACAGAGTGAACCCCCTGTGTGCCATCAGGGCCTGGCACAATTCCTGGCAAGCAAGCAGCTCTTCCTGACGTGCAAAGCTGACTGTGCTCTGCTGAAACCATTGTCTGAACTTGCCAAAACATCCTCCTGTGAGAGGACCAAAGCTATTTCCTGAATCTAAGTCTCCAGGCCTCCCAGATCCCCTAGAATGTTTCCTTTCTTTAGGCTCTGTAACACAACTCCTACAACCCCTGCTGTTAATAAAACATAACCAGATTCCTTCTCAGGAGCTCGTCTCTTGACTTTGACTCTTTTTTTTCTCCTTGTGTTTCATATTCGGCAATAAACTGTGTCACTTTAGGCCAGTGCTCCCTGGGAGTGCTCTGTAAGTGTTTTTTTCAGGTCAAACCACCTGGTGTGGTGATAGTGATGTGAGCAAATCAATGAGTCACTTATTTTGGCAGGAACAGGGCTAGAGGAAAGGCATTACCTGGATGGTGGGTGATGGATTTATCCCCTTTTGTGGCTTTTCTGGAGATCAGTGACAAGCACCTGTGCCAGTGCCATTTACTGATGGCAATAAGGGAAGAGAACATTTGCATGTATGTTTCTGCACCAAACCTTAACACCAACTTAATTATTTTCTTGTGTCAGTGGAATTATTTTTAAATAATTTCATTATTTCAGGGTGCTGTGTTACTACTCCAATATTTGTGTGTAGCACATCCAGAGGGGATTGTAATTGGTGTGTGTATCCAAACCACCAAGGATACAAGGCACTATATCAATCAAACCCCACAGCCGTGCCTGCTCTTAGGGACAGAAATTATCCTTTAAAAAGAAAACAAATACAGGAGCCATCCAAACGGTGCTTCACATTCAGTTTAATTAGAACAGTGCTACTGATTAATTCGTACTTGGACATAATTTACCAACAGCATTAACGACACGAGCCACGGACAACAGTTTGGAAAGTGAGCTGGCCTACGGTGTAGTGACTTTTGGCAAGAGTCCTGCAGCTCCGGCAGCGGCGAACATTCCGTGCATCAGTACACGTGAACCATTCCGTACAGGAAAGTCCAGAACAGGACGTAAGTGAAGAGCCCTCCCACGAGCCCTCCCGTGAACAGCGGCCTCCGCGACTTGAAGTACTTGTTCCACCGCCGGCCGGCCTTCAGCACCAGCAGCACGGACAGGAGGACGGAGGCCAGGAAGTAGAAGATGAAGCCGTGCAGGCCGGTGAGGCCGAGGATCCCGGCCGTGGCTCCCGACAGCGCGGACACCGAGGTGCGGCAATAGTCCAGGATGGCCGCGTTGCCCCGCACCGCCGCCTCGCTGATGAACTGCGGCCCCTCGCGCTTGGCCACCACGGCGGCCATGGCTCCGCGCCGGGCTCGGGCAGCTCCTCGCTCGCACCGACACTGAGGTGAAGCAAACACGCGCTGTACGAGCCCGCCCGGCCTCCCTCAGGCCGCCGGGAGAGCCCCGCGGGCCCTCCCGCCCGTCCTCCCCTTCCTCCGTACCTCTCATCCACGGCGGCGCGCAGCCCCGCCGCTCCGTCAGGCCTCGCAGCGCGCCGAGGGTCCCCGCACAGCGCCCGTCACCGCGGGCCGCCCGCCGGGCCCGGCCCGCCCCGACCGCGCCGCCGCCACCGCCCGGCCGCCATCTTGGCCAGGGGAACGACGGGATGCGGCCGAGCGGGCGGCGCGCCGTGGGCGGGCGGCTCCGGATTGGCTGGCGGGGAGAGAGGGGCGGGGCCGGATTGGCTGGCGGGGAGCAAGGGGCGGGGCCGGGTGAGGCGCTTTTGTTCGGACGGCGGCGGCGACGGGGCGGACATGGCGTTCGTACCGGGACAGCCGGTCACCGCCGTGGTGGTGAGCGGGCACGGGAGGGGCGGGCACGGGAGGGGCGGGCACCGCCGTGGTGGTGAGCGGGCACGGGAGGGGCGGGCACCGCTATTCGGGGGATGCCGTGCCGGGGGCTGCTGGCGGGGATGGGGAGGGGAATGCCGGTGGTGCCCGGGGGCCGCTGGCGAGGATGGAGGGGGGGATGCCGGTGGTGCCCGGGCGCTGTCAGCGGGCGGAGGTGCCGCCCCGGGGCAGCTCCGGTTCGCGGGTGTGTGGAAGGAGCGGGAGAAGGGTGTGTGCCAGGGACGTGGACACGGTGTCGGTACCGGTGGCGGCCGGCAGCGCCCTGCGGGCTGTCGGAGGGCGGAGGTGCCCGGGCAGCCCCGGTCCGCCGGCGAAGGGCGCGGCCGCTCGGTCCGCAGCGCCGCCGGCCCCGGTTGCCGCTCCCTGCTGTCAGATTGTCCGTCCGCGATACCGGGTGGGAGAATGGAGGGGAAACTCCGCCGGGCGGAGGGACCGAGGCTGCTCGAGAGAAGAGGGAGGGAACCCGCCGTTCTCCCGGTACCGGGACCATGAGGATCCCCCTCTGAGGGCAGGATAAGCACCTGCGTGTCTGGGTGCGGTTTAGGAAGCAGAGCTTCACAGTGAGATAATGGCTTTAATCAGCGCGCAGTGCGAGGGAGGGATTCTGTGCCTTCCCCTGGCTGTGCCTGCGTGGGTGCTCCCGCTGAGGACACGGATGTTTGGAATCCGGGGAGTTTGGAATTCAGCGGGGCAGTTCAAGGTCTGTGTGACAGGGCTGTGAGGAGGATCACTGGATGGTTTGGCTTAGAAGGCACCCGTGAAGGTCATCACATCCACCCCGCTGGAATGAGCAGGAACATCTTCCATTAGAGAGGGTGGAAGCACCTTTTGAGAGGTTTTTTTGTCAGTTAAGACCGTGGCTTTTCGCCCTGGCTCAGGAATTGCAGCAGCTGGCATTTCTACAGTGCTGACACAGTGCACAAAGCTGCTCGGATGCCTTTGTGCATCGGGCAGTGAGGAACCTGCCCCGGGTTACAAAAGTTATCCTGAAAAAGAACCATCCTAATAATAGGTTGTTATTTCTGCTGATAGGGCTAGCAAGAACATAAGGCATGTGGGTAATGAGCAAGATGAGGCTGGGCATGAGTGACTGCTGCTTATCAAGGCATGAGTCATGTTTACAGAGACCTGCTCTGGTTTTAGTGTTGTTCCTTTCTATTTCTGGGCAGGCAGGAGAGCTCTGAGTAATTGAGGGGCTGGGCTGTGTCCTGGGATATCTGTGAAAAACAATCTGACTGGATCTGAAGTACCAGTGTCTGAAATGCACTTGAAATTTCTTCCACTCGTCACAATGCTCAGCTATTTGATCTCTTTCTCTTTCCAGCAAAGAATTGAAATACATAAGCTTCGTGACGGTGACAATTTGATTCTGGGATTCAGCATTGGGGGTGGCATTGATCAGGACCCTACTCAGAATCCTTTCTCTGAAGACAAGACTGACAAGGTCAGACAATCTATTTCTGTAGCAATTCCCTCTACCAAAGGCTGATATACCCAAATCTTCACCTGCCCTCTATCATAGCTACCCTCTGCTCCATTATCACTTGCAGGCTGAGTTATTTAAGTGAATTCTCCACCTTTTCTATTTTCCAGCACTGCATAAGCCTGTTTTTAACTAAAATCTCCTAATACACTGTGGAGTTTTTTCGTGTTGTCAGTCAAATGGCTCTTGAGTACTAAATCCTCCCACATTTAGTAAATGAACTCTCCATTTTTTTTCCAGGGTATTTATGTAACAAGAGTGACAGCAGGAGGCCCAGCAGAAGTTGCAGGACTCCAGGTTGGAGATAAGATCATGCAGGTAAGCACCAAAATAAGACAGTACTGCTGTAGTACCAGCTGCACAGTGCAGAGAAACATCTGCTGGGGAAAATAATCTTCTGGGTACTTCCCAAGATAGTTTGTGGGGTTTATTTATAAACTGAGCTGTGGCATAACCATAACCACTATGTGGTTCTGACAGAACAGTCACAGGACACCTGTGAGTCCCTGAACCTGCCTTATTTTAGGTTTTTTTTCCAGGTGAATGGCTGGGATATGACAATGGTGACCCATGACCAGGCCAGGAAGAGGCTGACCAAAAGGAATGAGGAGGTGGTCAGGCTGCTGGTGACCAGGCAGTCCCTGCAGAAGGCTGTGCAGCAATCCATGATGTCCTAATCCATCATCCAGCTGGGGAGGGGGTGGGAGGGAGATCTATAGACTGGTATCAAAGAAAGAAGCAACTATTAGACTGGAACAGGTTGTGTGGAAGGAGTGCATGTTCCTACCTGTGGTAAACACTACTTTTTTTTATTTTAACTTCTTCTGGTGTAACTGGCAGTAGTAAAATAATACTCCCCTCAGCAGAGTGCTTCTCTAAAGTCTGCCCTGCAGGTACATGGCAAGACTTCTGTGGTCATGGCTTCCAGGACAGGACAGACCCAGGTTATCTAAGAGCAACTGGAAAAGCCTTAACTTGGACAGGATTCTTCTGTAGCACAAAAGCCTCCTCTTTTAGGAGGAAATGTGGTTTCTGCTATGGGAGACCCAAGGGTTTGCTGTGCCTAAGCTTTTAGAAGGGAGCTGTCCTGTCCCTCACAGTGCTACCAAATTGAAATGCCAGAGTTGAGAGCTGCACAGTGCTGTGGGGAGGAGCACTGTACTAATCAATCACTGTGTGCAAGATAGAGAGTGGCTGAAGGGTTTGGGGCATTGCAGTGTCCTGCAAAGATTCCCTGGATAAAGCATCCACTTCAGGCAAGGAACAACTGAGGAACACACAAGTGTTAGCTCAATGCCTGTGAAATACACTACAACTTCATGGACACTACAGTTCAACCGCACTGCCAGGGTAAAATCTGAATTCTTGTTCCCAATTTGTACCATCAGATGAATTGAGTTTAATTTAAGGCAATATGGAGCAGGAAACAAAGCAATGTTCCTGAACTTACCAGAAATGCTGCTTGTAACTGTAGTGTTTTCAGTCCTTCATTCCACTTCTATCAGACTTGAAATGGAAGGGATTTTGGTTTGTCTTTTAGAAGACTTTGCTTAAATCAGTGATTTGCTTAAATCAGTGATGGAAGAGATGAATATGCCGTAATTTTGCAGAAGTGCCTCTTGACCAAATTTAAACTTCTAGTGGGACACTAAAGTGGTTTAAATCAACATGCCACAGGGCTGAAGATCCTTGCTGCAACACTAAGTCCATGATCTAGCATCCTGTGGTTTGTTAGCCAGTCAGCTTTACAGTTACCCAAAACCTGGAGTTTTTAATCCTCTTCAGTTGATCTAGACATATCTATAGTTTCCTTAAGCAGTCTTGGGGTAAGCTGTTGTAAATAGAGCACGAGGAAGTGGCAGACTAATTTATTCAGTACCTGACTGCTGTGCCATGGACCTTGTGATTGATGCATCTCAGACTGTTCTGTGCACACCAGCAGATGCCTACTTACCAATTTTGTATCTCTGGAATTACTACAATCCTGCTTTGGAATTTTGTTACTTAAGAATTCAGTAGTAAATTATAAATCTTTCAAGTTGGAGTTATTTTTGTTACTATAAAGATACACTGCTATTTGTACTGCTTTTTTTCACTTGATTTTACACAATAAAACAAAGTTGGTTTTCCTGAGCTGTTTCTCCTTGCATTTAATAGTGCCACATCACTTGGGTGCCTCTAGCTGTGACCATTTTTGGCTCAAGGGTGGATTTTGGAATTACTGAGGTCAGTAAGGTCTGGTTTCACTGGTGGGGAACTGTCAAACCTCACCTGGGATCTAGAAAGACACATTAGGTTCTAAGCATTCAAGTATAAATGCACAGATTCCCTTCTAATTACTTGTCTTAGCATCTTTGAAAGAGCTTTCAGTGAAAGAAGAATACAGCTTCTGGTTTTTAGGAATTTTTTTAATAAAGAGTTCAAATTGTAATATTTGTGCATTTGTTACCAACTCCATTATTGTGACGTACCACTGTGGCCAGCCTGAGTGGTGGTGGAGTGTGAGCTGTCTGGGAAAGGTCAGCAGCAGCACTTGGATCCACAGACAGTCTTCAGTCATTACTTAAAAATATGAAGTGGTTGCTTAAACATCATCTCAGATTTTTGGAAGACAGAACTCTGCTCTTTGTGCTTCACCTCCAATCAGAAAGACATCACTTTGGTCTTTCTCTTCCCTGTGGTTGGTGAAAAAAGAGCCATGTGTTGCTTGGACAGCTCCCTCTGAGCTGTGTGTGCAGCTCCTTCAGGCACGAGTGCCCCGTGTGCAGCTGAGGGCTTGCTGTCCTTAAGGCACCTGGCAGCCAGTGCTTGGCAAGGCAACAGTTTGTGTTTGTGTTCCAGCCCAGAGAGGATCAGGTCACAGATATCAGAATCAGCATTTCTGGTAACTGGCAGCAAGAATCTTGAGAGCCCTCAGAGAGGGCAGGGCCAAGTTCAGTGTAAAGTTTGAGTCTCCACAAGGGATGTTTGTTATTCACAAGGTTCATACCCTCGGCTCCTGTACAGGCAGTAGTGCTGGGCCATGAAAACAATGTCAAAGATGATGGAGAAGACACCCAGGCCAAACTTGGTTGGATCTCCAAAGATTAACCTCCACTCATCTGTCAAACAGAAAATCAGAGTTAAGTCTGACTCCTCAAGTGTAGTCTTGTCTTAAGACCCTTTAGAGAAGTTCATGTTTATTACCTGGACTGCTCAGACAAACCCAAGACTAACTGCAGTGCACTTCTTATGCAAAGCTAATTAATAACTGTGGTTTCTTCAGGATGGCTACTTCATTTTATATCTTGAGGGAATATGAAAGATTCTTTAACCTTCCTGTAAGAACAGCTCCCCACAACACAGCACAAACATTCTTCTGAGATAACCTGCTTTATATCTGCTTTGTAGTGGGACTTCCCACCCCATTAGGACAGGCTCCAGCACCTCAGTTCCAGGCTTACCATTGTTGTATGACTGCAGAAACATCTGGAGAAGGCTGAAGCTTCCCCCAGTGAAGTCCAGTAACACATTTCCAATACTCCATCCCTCAGTGCTCTTCCGACGGAAATTCATGTAGGCCTGGGGGTGTGACAAGCAGTCAGAGTGTCATGTGCAGGATTTGGGATTGACTTTCAAGCAGTTTTCAGTACAACTCTACTGGTTTGTCACTATTAATAAATAATCATTGGTGGTTTAGTCTCTTCAGACTTTCAAGAGCACACACTGCAGGCTTAGGGTGGCAGGGATATGGAATGCAAGCAGAATAATTCAGATTTACCTGTGGGAAGTATTTGATCAGTGTGACTGCTAACTTAATGTAGGAGAAGCAGAACAAGAACTGCAGCCATGTCATCACCTCAGCTGCAGCCAGGAACAGCGTGGTGAAGGTGAAGATCCATGCAAGTGCCAGGAGTCCAACAACAACTTTGGATACTTTCTGACCTGCTCTCTGAAACACAAACACAGATACATTTTGGCCAGGTCACACATCCCCAGACACAAAGATACAGTTTGCTCAGGACCCTGCAGCACTACAGTCCAAACCTGTTTTACCAGTCAGGCTGGTACCACAAGGAGAACTTTAAAATTAAGCAAGTGCTACAGCAACCAGCTGGAGGTTTGCAAGAGCTGATGAGCAATATTCATACCAATCATTTAAAACAGTGCTGTCCCTGAGCAAGGGGGAACAGTATTCTTGAGTATTTATGGTGCATAATCTGTAACAAAGCTCCAAAATTCAATCTGATGAGATCTAGAGTTGCTGTATGTGCAAAAGGCTGATAATATTATTATGGTAAAAGATTTATGGTTGCTTTCTAATTCTTCACTAGAAAATTCTGTACTAACTGTCAGTGATGACAGATGGGCTGTTACAGTTTTAGATTTGGCATGACCAGAGGAAGAAGCCAAACAGAGAAACAGTTACCATCTAGAGAACATTGGCCTGTTCACATGAGAGGTTTTTACAATGAAAATCAAACAAAGAACCACCTGACTGGCACAATCAATGGGATTAAGTAAGAATCACTTGACTGTAACAATCAGTCTCACTTGAAAAGGTGTGAATTATGAAAGGGCATTTACAGCTGTTTTAGGAAAGCAGCTGAAAAAAATGTGTTTGAATTGCAGGGAGCATCTAAAGTCCTATCATAGCTTGAAGAATGCTCCAAAGAAACAGCAAAGCATTTGTGCTGTGAAGAGCTGTAATCTGTGTGCTGGCTAGAGATCTGTTTGGGAACTTCATGAACCTGGCTGTTTGCCTCAGTTATTTTGAGTCCCTAAGGAGTTTACTTATAAGCTCAGAACATCCATGAAGCTGAAGTAGATAAGTTTAGTGGAGGTGCTCCTAGCTCAGGAAAGCTGAAGGCAGCTGGGCTGCGAAGCCTGGCTCCTGGAAAGGCCGGTGGAAGTGCAGGGAATTTGGGATTTTTGGAGCCCAAATGGAGCAGGGAGGCGCCCGGCAGAGGGAGCTCTGGCAGAGCCCACAGGTGAGCCCAGCACCCGCACCCACCTCGTAGATGCAGCACTGAATGATGGTGAGGAGGGTCAGGGCCACTGCGTGGAGACTGAAGAAAACATCATTGATGGCCACAGGGTTCACCCCGCTGGGATAACTGACCAGGAACTCCTCCTAAAGGTAAGAGAAAGCAAAACCAGGCACGAGTTTTAACTCCCTTCTGCACATACCCACCCCCCAGCACGTGTTAAGAGAGAATCATGCTCACCTTAATCAGGGGAATCCAGAAGAGCCCAACATTAAACACACTGTATGCTATAAAGCCAGTAAGGTTTAGTGCTATGAAGTCAAAGCTTAGTCCAACAACACTAGAAAAGGGGGGGGAAAAAAGAGAAACGTGCATTAGAGAGTTACAGGCAGTTCCAGGGACAAACTGACCCTGGAATGTATTGATTTATAACAGTTTCTGGTGTAAGCAAAAGCTTCAGGCATTGTGACCACACAAAGCTGTGAGTTCATCAGGAAGCTGGGTGAAATAACAGAGCTCTCACGGATCAATTTGTGTCTCTGCTCTTTAACTGCATCCCTCCATGAGCTCAGCCTGTCTGATAAAGCCCTTCCAGCCTGAACCCATAAAGCACAAGTGCATCATTGCCAGATCAAATGGTTTCATTCTCATATATGATAATGCTCCTACTTAGAGTCACTTGGCTCAAGGGGAGCTGGCCTAATGTGACACTATAAGGAGGTGTCTGAGAAACAGCTCTCAAGGCTGGGAATCTTTGACAGAGATCATCACAGCTGCCTCAGCCAGCTGATTTACAACATGGCACCAAAAGGAATGGGGAAGTCTCCTCTATCACAAATTCACACTGGATGCCAAATCTTAGGATCAGGTGTTTGTAGGATGCACTTGGTTTCCCTCCAACCTGCATGTATAAAATCTCACTGGGGCTGCAATTATTCAGACCCTGCCTTTGCCTTTTCCCCACCTTTCCATGGATAATTCCCAATAACCAAGACAGATGTGGCTGAAGCTATGAACATGATTTGCAGAAGTGCTTTAGTGACTTGCAAACACATCTCTTTACCTTTTCCTTCGCCAGTTCTCAAAGAGTTGAGGATAGAAGGAGATGGACCAGGCAACGAAATAGATCCAGCCAATCACCTCATCAGCATATCTCACTATGATGCTGTGAATCACTTGAAATTGAATCCTAGGTCTGATGATTAATGCAAAAAGTATCAGTTAATTAAAGCTTTTTTCACAAGATTTTATTTTGTTCTGTTCTGGGAGAGGAAATAGAGTCCAGGTGTTGAGACAAGACAATAAAGATTCGCTTGGGTTCAGCTGAGTTCCTCCCCTTTTCATTTGTGACTTTGTTATGTTTGGGACACCTCCTACTCCCCGAGTCTTTCCTTTCCATCCTTTTACCCTGGGAATGCTCCCAAAGGTCACTTTGTGCCTGTGGCTTCCCCTCTCTCAGCACAGGGTCTATTAGGCAAGAGCAGAGCTGCATCCTCACCCTCGTGATGGGGCTGCCCTGTGAGCATTCCACGTGCTCGCCTCTGCCTCGAGTTTCAAAAGCAGAAGCAAAACAAGGAAGTAAAACAGGAGCACTCTGCTGCTCAGTAATATCTGAGCCACAAGCAAGTATAGTCCAGCTTTCTCCATGTGGCTGGGCTCTTCCCAAGAGGGACAACTGGCATCTGTGAGGAGAGGGCTCCCCTAACTGAGACACCCCAGGAACTCCAGAACAAATCCTGCACAGCAAGAGCAGCATCCCACTGGACACTGACAGCCAAATGCTCCCCAGAGCAGAAAAGCTGGCATGTGATCTCCATATTTTTGGGAGGCACTATTAAAACCAGACTAAGGAGCTGTGAGAACTCAGCTATCTTGTAATTAAATCTAAGACACCACTCTGCTTCTGTGCCCTCTGTTTATCTGAGTACTTGGGGATTTGCTGCAGGGTGACCAATCTCCTTAACTGCATCCCACCCCTGTCCCATTTAACTCCTAGGAATAGTTACCCCAACTTTTAGGAAGCTACAGGACAGTAAATAGAACAAAAAAAACTGTTTCTCACCCAGTTAAGTTGGAATTATTTGGATAAAGGTAAACTGTTACTTGTCCCACATCATCTGCTTTCACTTGGAACTCTGCTTGAGTGTGACCTGCAGGGAACTGTACCTGCAAGGCAGAGCAGAGGGAACAGAGAGGAGTTGCACCATAATAGCAGGACTTGTAACCTTTTTGCATATGGTTACAAGTCTATGCTCTCACTTACCTCATCAGGAAGTTCAACAATGGTGCTGTGCTTTGAGGAGTGTGTAATATTAAGAGTTATCACCAGTGTCTCGTTTAGTGGAGCCCTGAGAAGGCAGAAAAAACAAGTTAGGCTGGTACCTGAGCTCAGGGGTTGCTTTGGGGCTGCAGGGGAGCATCTGCTCATTCCTCTCAATGACCAGCCCACACACAACAGAAACTGCCTCACACTCAGAGGAACCAGCACCAAACTGGGTGATATTGCACTGGTTCTTTTATCTGATCCAGTGATGGCCACACTGTACCTCCCTCTTCTCAACACAAATGGCAAAGTCACCAAAAGACCCTGTCCTATCCTGTCCTGTCCTGGTGCTCATTACCCTTTGCTGAAACAGGCACATGTACTTGGGGTCATGAAATTACAGCAGAAAGACAAAACAGAACAAACAAAACCTTTCCAAGTGACACAGTCCTGCACAGCTTTCCTAAAGAACTCCACTGAGCGTTTGTCCAGGACGTGATCCTTCTAGGAAATGCAAGTTTCTCTTAAGCATCAATTTTTAGAAAGGGAGGAACTGTAAATTCACTTATGGAGGGCAGTCCATGTTCCAAAGGGAAAGTAAAGCTGCAATAATAATTTTACCTCAGAGAGATAGTGACGTTTGTTGAACTTCCACTTTCTAGAGAAACCACTTCAGGGACTGACAACACAACGGCTCCATCTGTGGGGGGGAGAAAAACACCCGCACAAATCTCAATTACTATGAACAGCTCCTTGAGAAGAACAACCTACTTTTTTTGTGCCATAGACATTTTACCCATTGGTCCCTGCAGTATCAGATCAGTCAGATAAGTTCACACAATAAAAAGCAAAGGGGGAAACCAAGCAACTTAAAAAGAGAAGTAAATAACTGTCACTTGAACATGTTGCAAGGAAGTAATTTAAATGCTTGAAGTGTAACCAAAGTTCATGCCAAGGGAAGGTTAAAAGGTACTGCAAACCCACCTTGGTTCTTGATGTGATCCTGGTGATCTAGGAGTCATAAATGCCCCAAATTTAATAGAAAATTGTTTCTTGGGCCACAAATTCAATCCAAGTGCCCAGATGTGCAAGAGAATGTACATTTACAGAAACAGAGAGAGACACAGGTTGGAAAGATTGGCCTGGACACTTTTTTTTCCTGTTGCCACATACTACACAGTGTTTGTAAGAACTTATGTGCAGAGGAGCTCACAGTTCATCATTGACTGCACCCCAGGCACTCCTCAATCTGCAGAAGTGATTTTGGAGCACGAGGTGCACAACCTCAGCACAGTGTAGGAGCACAAGAACCCGAGGTAAGGAATGAGAGCAGAGCTGATGTGAAGCATGGCACGAGTATCCCTGTAAGATGTAATGGGATAACTAAAGAGCTGCCCTTTTCCATCTCTTACTGCTCCGGAGCCCTGTGGGCCCAAGCTGGGCTGACCAAACACTCACCGCCAGGCCCCAGCAGCGCCAGCGAGAGGCTCAGCAGAGCGGGGAGCAGGTATCGCGTCCTCATGGTGGAAAAGCTGCGGAAAAAGCAGGGAGAAGCTTTCCTCAGCACCTACACGGCCACACAGCCCATCCCCTCCGCTGGGAGCCGCGGCAAGCAGCTCCCTCCGCAGCACCACGGCCCCCAGCCCGGCCGAGAGACCCTCAGCTCCCCTCGGAGGGCACCGCTCTCCCCGTCCCGGCCACATCTTTACCTCAGCGCTGCTGCCGTGACGGACCCGCCCCACCCCAACGCGCGGGACTACAAATCTCGGCAGCCCCCGCGCCCCCGCCAGACCCTCGCTGCTGGCGGCGCGCCGCGGTGCACTCTGGGACTTGTAGTCCTGCCGCCCTTCCTCCGGCGCTCCGGCGAAGCGGGGTGCGCGGTGCTTTGGAATGCGCCGCTGCCGAGGCGGCGGTACCGGGGAGCGGGTGGCAACCCACCCCCTTCAGTGCCCCGCGTCCCGGTTCTTCCCTTTTCAGATCTCACGTGAGGCGATCGCCTGTGGACTCCCCGCCCAGCGCCCACCGCGTCGCTGCGGCCGCCCCCGGGGGCCATCTTGGGTGTGGCGGAGCGGGTTCATGAGGGGGGCAGAGCCGTGAGCGGGGGGTAGGGCGGGCTGTATGCCGTGGTGGTTTGGTTAGGATAAAAAGCGTGATTTAAAGCAGCGCAGGTTAGCTGGGGAAGGGGCGCTTTGTCACTGTCACAGTGGAGGGGTAGCGACTGGGGAGCGCTGAGGGCAGGGAGCACCTTCAGCCTGAGGGCGAAGTCCGGGTCGCGCTCCTGCCCCGTCCCTGAGAGCCCGCAGGGCGGCACCGGGAGCCGTGAGGGGCTCAGCTTGGTGGGTGTTGTTCCGCCTGTGACAAGGTGACAGCCATCCATCCCCTCATGGCCGCGGCGGGCGGGCCCGGGCCCACCTGTGTGCTGGGCATTGACCTGGGCACGACGTCGGTGAAGGCAGCGCTGGTGACAGGGACAGAGCGAGGGCTGGCGCTGGCACAGAGCTGCTCCAGGGAGACGCAGGCACACAGCGATAGCCTGGGAGCTGCAGCGCAGGTAAGGGCTCAATTGTCCTGCAATTTCACTCAGGGAGTGCTGAGGGACATTGCAGGACACCGGCCTTGCCTTGCAGTGCTTGGGTTGTTTGGTACATTGGGCAGAGTGCAGTGGCTTTCCTGGATTGTTTTGGTGCCCAGATTGGCAGCATGTGTCTGGGTATCAAAAAGCAGAATTAAAACACTCCCTGCTCATTGTTCAAGAAAGTCAAGCAGAGCTGCTTGACTTAAGAAGGACCCAGGTTTTGAAAAATTGCTCAAGACACTGTAAAACTGTTCTTCCATGAGCCACCACCTTATCCTTGACACTCCCAGTAAGGAAACAGCAACCACTTGCCACTTGGAAGGGAATTTTATTTTGCACTTCAGTGTGAGGTGGAATTATAACTGGAAACTCCCTGTGAAAATAACCAGGAAGAAGTGTTCCTGTTAAAGCTCTTTACATCCATTGTGCTGGTCAATCTAAAAAAAGGATTAATCAGAATCATAAAATACGTGCACTGTTTCTGATACCAAGGATACCAAACAGGCCAACCCTCCTCCTGCCAGTTTATGCTGCCTAAAGTACCTATGCACAAAGTTCACATTTATTTGTAGACTCTGTTGCAATAGTTTTGTAAACATCACACTGGTCCGTCACAAAGTAACCTGAACCCTTGAAAGTGTGAAAACTTCTGGGGAACTGATGGGTCAGTTTGCTGGGTGGTTCTAGGAATAGAATATCCAGAAATTGAATATCAGCATCATCAAAATCATCAGTGAGTAAACAGATAGGAGCTTTAGGAAGAGGCAGGGGAGACTGCACGCCTGCCAGAACACATGGATTTTTCTCTTTGTTAGGAAAATGAAGAGCAATAGATAAGGTGAAATAATGAAAACTTGTAGTCAGTGGTCATGGATTTTTATAAGGTTAAGGTTGAGTGTGGTTATTTAGGAAATTAAAAATCATTTGGCCTTCAGTTTAAGAGGCTCGACTTGGTAGTATTGATTTTCAGTTTTTGTGGGTTTGTGGGATTTTTTTTCAATTTTTCTTTTCTTTTTCTGTTAGAATTTAGTAACATAATAAATATTATATCTAATAAATGCTATTAAATTAAATGAATTCTGTCATTCACTTCTGACTAAAGCAGCCTTGTTTAATAAATACACTGAGTGAATCCTAATGGCTTCATGCTCAGGATAATGCTTTGTGATTGCAGGGAATGGAGCAGGATGTCCAGAAAATCATAAAAGCATTGAATGAATGCCTTGCTGCTCTGCCTCAGCAGCAGCTTCAGCAAGTCACCCACATTGGGATTTCTGGACAAATGCATGGGGTTATGTTTTGGAAAAGTGATAAAGGTAACATTCGTTCTTTAACATTCATTCTTTAACATTCCTGCTCACTGTATTACAATGCAGAAAATCAAATTGTTAACAGGGAAGTGATTCTGTGATTAAGTTGTTGCATCACATCTTCTCTAAAACAGAATTAACAGAGGATCTTTTATGAGAATTTTGCTTTTTTTACTGAAATTTCAGCTACTCACTGTAGTTAATGATAAAGGATTTAGCCTAATGACATCCCTGCAGATTCAGCACAATTATTAATATAAAGGAGGAATAGCATATTTGTGCCTTGTTAATTGTTTCTCCATCACATGCTATCTGCTGCCCTTTGAAAGAACTTCTGCATCCCATGAATAACTTGCAGGAGGATTTTATTCACCTCACAAACCCCTTACCTAGATGCTGTCCAGCATCTCAATAACTCTGGTTTTTCCCAAAATCCCAAGGCTTTTTTTTCCTAGCAAGTCATGCATTAATGTCATGTTGCATTCATTTTGTTGCTTATGCTTCTGTCAGTAGGAGCTGGGAAGGACTGTGGTCAGGATTGTGGATGCTCAGCTGCTTGCCAAGGCCTCAGAGACAAAGTCAGCTGCAGTGAGGTAGTCACGTGGGGCTTGGTTGTGCAAATACCCAGATAATCCTTGTGATAGGGAGGAGATTTGAGGAATCCAGGCCTTGGACTGCCAGCCCTGTGAGATAGGGATGGATTATCTTCTTGGCTAATAGACCTTCTGAAGTCTAAGGCTTCCAGAGAGTGGGCCCATGTCCTCTTTTCACTTAACCCTGTAATCTGCTCATTTGGACAATTATATAAGTCTAATTAACAGGAGTTATGCAGATGAAGTAAAGATGTATTGTAAACCACAGAGCAGATTTCCCAAAAGTGCTGGTCACTGCCTCTCAGAAGTTGTCAGTCTTAATTGCTTGAAGAGGCACTGTGCTATTCATTACTGGCTGTAATTTTACATTAAATACTAAAAATTATCAGAAAGAAAGAAGTCCAAGGCCTGATGGACTGGAGGAGCTGTTGTTGCTTTCCAGATGTCCCAGGAGCTGCATAACAAAGCCTTGTGTATTCACAGGCACAGATTCTTATGTCATGTTGGTAAATATTTTATGTCCTAAAGCCACATGCCACTTTAGTTTCATTTCTATCAAGTGAAAGAGGGTGTTTGCTCTCATTTGTTTTGAGTGGACTAAGTGAATCCAGGACCTTTGGGACACAAATAAAAATTTTAATAGCATCCTTTAGGGTTAGGTTATGACTAATAATATTTCTTAGAATCCATTTAAAATGAGAAAAGCAAGCCAATTGGAAATTCAGTTCAAACAGATTTGATAGAACAGGGAATTGAGGAAAGAAGAAAAAATGTTTTATTTTGCATGTTTCTCATGGCACCTCCCAGCCTCCAGGGCTGCTTTTTGCTGTGTGAGTGTGACTTCCAAGCCCTGTATCCAACACAAGAATTATATTTTTTAGCCATACTTGTGTGAGTCAGGAAGCTGAGTATTTTCTCTTGACTCTCTGCTCTGTGGCCAAACCCCAGAGTTTGCCTCAGCTGCAGAGTGAGTGAGCTGTGCTGTCCCTGATGGCCTGGGAGGGGTCAGAGCTGGGCCCTGGAATGTGCAGGCAAACAGAGCTTGAGCCCAGCTCTCCTCTTCAATGGAAGAGTGGGAAAGGTGTGGTGTTCTCTGCTCAGAAGGAATGTGCTGGGCTGGGAAACTGAATTAAACACTGAATTAAACCCTGTCCTACCTTTGTTGTGTAGTGCATGAGGATTTTGCTCTTAAGCACTTTGCAGTGCACTGCTAAATACTCCCAGATGCAGGTTTCTTGTTGCTTGGACTCCAGAGGTGATGCAGCTTTGTGCTGCCCATCCTGGGCAGTCCATTACTGAGGCAGAATTCTCCAGGTGGTGGTTTAAAGAAAAAAAACCTAGCTGAGGTTTTTATGTGAGACCTCACCTCCCATAGCAGGCTGTGGTTGGGTTTTTTTGAGGCTCACCTGGTATTTAAGTTGTATCTTTAATATCTCTCTTCAAGAGAAGGAAGGCTTTGGATATCATTCTCTGTGCTACAAAGGATAATTTGCATTATGATGTTATCTAGGGCTGGAAACTAAGACTAAGACAAAGACAATTTCATTTGTCATTTCCAAACTAAGACTAAGACAATTTCATTACAGTCTCTACTGGCTCTGTTTCTGATATATTTAACAAATTCTCAGGTGTGTCCAGAAGTGAGGAATGCCAGGCAGGCTGTGCTGCAGGAGTCACTGGATTTCTTGGATTCTGTTTTGTTTTCAGGGTGCAGGTGGTCAGAGGGTGGCCCAGGCCCTGCCTTTGAGGCAGACAGGGTCAGCCACCTGGTCACCTGGCAGGATGGGCGCTGCAGCCCCACCTTCCTCTCCTCCCTTCCTCTGCCTCAGTCACATGTGAGCCTGGCTACAGGATTTGGATGTGCCACAATCTTTTGGTACTCAAAGAACAGGTACATTGCTTCTCCAAAGGCTGCTCTCATCTTGAGTTGATGTGACAATTAGTATTCTTGTAACATGTTAGTGCTGCTACAGATGAGGGCTGTGCTTCTCTGTAATCACAATCTTAATTAAGTAGTCAAAGAATATTTAAAATGGCAGTATTTAATATAAACTATGTGCAATTAAGCATGCAAGACTCTCTGACCTCATAAAAATACTACAGATCACTAATAAAAGGATAAGCTTTTCACCATATAGGAACAGAAGCTTTAAAGTATCATAGAATAATTCTGGTCTGTACCATGGCTCAGAGCAGCTGTGCTAGTGCAGTTTGAACACTGTCATTTTGCCTTGTGCTGCTTTGTGGAAGGTACAGACATGCCTAAAACAGTAACAGAGTTGCTTGGTCTGGTTGCTGCCAGATGCCAAAACAGAGTCTCTAAATGAATTTCAGTTCCTTCCTTCCTCAGACACTGAGACAGATCCTCATGGGGTGACACAAGTGCTCTGCTTTGTTGTGGTGTGTTTGCAGAGGATATAATTTTTCATTTATGATTTGGCATCAGCAAGATTTGCTCTTCAGTTTGATCTTTCTCAAAGAGCCAGTCTCTTCCTTTGCAATGAGTTCAGGTTCAATAAATGGGGAAAATTTTATGAGATCTTGGTTTTTTTCACTGTGTGTCCAGCAAATCTATGGAGCATGGTGTGATCTTTAGAGCTGCATAAGTCATGAGCCCAGCTGCTTTGTTTTACTTCACGTTTGGTACATTTCCATTCATGTAATTTGTGGATCCCAGAACAAGTGGGAATTCACCTATTTTTAACCAATAGTCCAGGATCAACAATGTGCTGTTTATTTCACACAATTACTACTTTTCTGCTAATTTTTTCCATGCTGTGCTTTTGAACCTTGACAACCCATTCCTTAAAGCTGCCCTGTCTCCATCTTCCATCTGCAGATAAGTATTGCTGCAGCTTGGATAACAAATTCCATTTAAAAAACCAAACCAATAAAATTCAGGTTGATCACTGAGGTGGCTGTTTGATATTTTAATGGACCCACATGTCTGAAGTTCCCCCAACAACGAAAATTGTCTTCTCTCACTGCCTTAAAACAAAAAACCCTCTTTTTAATTTTTTTTTTTCAAACATCTTGTTTAAAAGTCCAGATTTTCTGAAGGCTTATGATGCAGCTGGCACCATCCAGGACTATGTGGTGGCCATGCTGTGTGACCTGAAGAAGCCACTGATGTCTGTCCAGAATGCTGCCAGCTGGGGATATTTTAACTGCAGGAACAAGAGCTGGAATGCTGACATGTAAGTGCTGGGGCCATTCAGGGGGGTTTGTGCACTGCTCATGTCAAGCAGTGTGAGCCCCTCTTTGGGCCCTGACTGTTGATGTGCTGCAGATAAAAAGGGATGGAAAGTTATTCCTAATTAATTGTGGCCTGTACTGAGGAGCTATTGAGAATTTGCTCTATTTAATCTGATAAAATCTGGTCCAAAATCTACACACAGCAGAGCTGAGAGATTTATCAGTGATTCCAAGCTGTTCTCTCCCTTTCTGTGGTGGGGTGGGATGGACAAGTGCAGCCACAGTGTTACCTGTGCCATGGTAAAGAGTTACCACTCTAGTTCTTTGAGTTGAGCTTCATAATTTCTAAGATTTACTTATGATAATACTTAAGAGCTATTAAGCTACAGGAAATGTTAGAAGGAATCAGTTTATTTATTTACTTATTTATTTTAATGATTTGCTCTTTCAGGGCTGAGTGCTAAGGCCTTATATATTGCAGGGCTTAGGTTAGGCCAGGACTCCAAGGTGAAAGATCTCCTCATCAAGGTATGAAAGAGTGACAGAAATTTGCATTTTGCTGACTGAACTGTTACTAATGTGGTGGTGTTGCTGTAGCACCTGCAGCTGATTATGCAAGGAGTTTGTTGGACTTAACTCTTCATGATTTTGTTGTGAACTACTAATTGCATGACAACTGAAGTTTTGACATTTAGCTGCATTTTTTGCTGGTTTTGTCCCTTCACCCTGGACCTGCTTGTCCATATGACATCAGTAGGTTAAACTGAACATGCAGTGTATAATCTCAGGTGCTCAATTGCATAGAAAGGAAAACAATTTATTCTTCCAGACTGGTTTACCCAGCCCACTGGACTGGAATGCTGCCCCTGTCCAAACCAAGCTTTCTAAACTGGTGAAAGCATCCATAAATGCAGCAGCCACAAATGTGTGGCCAGGTTCATCTGTGACTTCAAAGAGTTTTTTTGTAGCAATGCCTCACATTCCCCAACTGCTTTATTCCAATAATGTTGTTCTGCTTCCAGACTGAAAAAATCTGGCTTTCCTGTGCACTTGCTTCCAGAGGTGGGAGACCCTGGCAGTGTTGCAGGCAGGACAACCTGTGCATGGCATGGAATACCCCAAGGAGCAAAAGTGGGAATTGCCCTGGGAGATTTCCAGTGCTCTGTTTATTCCTGTCTGACTGACAGGACTGATGCAGGTATGGTCATTTTGGTATCTGATTTGTTTTTCTCATTGTTCTCCTTCAGGGTAGCCTAGTAAAGCACTGATTGTTTTATTTTTTCCTCTTTTTTTTTGGGTGTGTTTCAGTTCTTAATATCAGCACCTCTGCTCAGCTGACCATCTCAATGCCCCTGGGTTTCCAGCCTCCAGAGGCACCAGATCCTTCCTCAGCTGTCACTTATTTTCCCTACTTCAATGGTGACTACTTGGCAGTGGCAGCATCACTCAATGGAGGCAATGTGCTTGCAACATTTGTGGGAATGGTGGCACAGTGGGCACAAGAGCTGGGTGAGTCATTTCAAGGAGAGTTGAAGCTCAAAACTGGGGTTGATCATAAAGGTAAAAGGAAGCTGAAGCAAAGGGACAAGCCTGGAGCTGTTCCATCATGCCATAAAGGGAACAAGGATGGAATTCCTGGGTCATGCTTCCCAGATCTCTGGAATTTCCTGCTGAAGCTTTTGAACATGCTGGGACAGTCATGCTTGGACTCCACATTCATATTCCCTCTAGGCCTTCTTTTGTTTCAAGCACAGAGTTATTTTGTGCCAGTTGATTTTCAAAAGGCAAGGCTGGCAGATTTGAGGACAGCAGCCTGTAATTTTGTGTGACTAAAGTCCAAAGGAGTCCTTTTGGTGCATATTTTGCAGCACTAATGGATTTTAAGACTTAAACTCATGGAATATCTTTAAAGTGCTTTAAGCATGGCATTGACAGTTTTTTTAATAATCTCTTGGGTTTTGCACTACAGAAATCAGCTCTGAAATTGTTCTTTCAGTAAGTACTTGAGGTGAATGTTGCATTCATGTGGAATCCAGCCACTGGAGCTGAACCCTGCTGTCAGTCCCTTTAAAGAAATTGTTTTGTGGGACACTACAGGCAATGAGGAGTAGCTGTTGTTGTCAGGACAGGCAGTTGGTGTAATCAGAAAAAAGTTTCTGCTATTGCACATTCCGGGATGGATGGGAGAATTATGGTTCATAATCTTGGACACACAATTACCTTTGAAAAAGATTTCCAATATTGTGCTGAACAGGTGTATCAGTGTCTGTTGTAACTGTCCACATGTGAGATACACCAGACCCTTTCAGATTGATAACAAAATCTTTCCCATCTGCAGGATTTCAGGTTCAGGAATCTGCCATCTACCCAAGGATAATCCAAGCAGCCTTGGCCCAAAAGCACAGCAAGCTCTCAATCCACCCAACCATCTTTGGAGAGAGACACCTTCCTGAGCTGCTGGCATCAGTGAGCAGCATTGGTGCCTCTGAGCTGTCCCTGGGCCATGTCACCAGGGCCCTGTGCCGTGGCCTCGTGGAGAACCTGAGCTCCATGTTCCCTGTGCAGCACCTGCAGGAGCTGGGGGTCAGCAGGGTCCTGGGCAGTGGCACTGCCCTTGCCAGGAACGAGGTGCTGAGGCAGGAAGTGGAGAGGATTTTTCCATTCCCTGTGGTTTATGGGAAGGATGTGGATGCTGCTGTGGGGGCAGCTATGGTGATGTTCCATAGTAAATAAAGTCCTTATTTGGAATGGCCTGATGCAGCTTTCTGGTTTTTTCCTGACACTATAATGTTTGTTTGTTTTTGGTTTTTTTTTACTTTATTCCACATGCACTCACTGCTTCTCCTGGGTCTGCACATTTTGTTGCTCTGTCATTTCCATTTGTGAAATGAGGAGTAATTATCACATTAAATTTATCTGAGTGACTGGGAAAGATCCATTAACTTTCTGCATAAAAAGACACTTCTTGTGAGGCTCATTTTCCTGGTAGGAAATATGTTGGAAAGGGCTGGGAGAGATGAGCTACTGTCTGTAACTTGGTCTGATGCTTTTGTGCACTCCCTTAAAAGTTCCAAGTTTTATCCCCTATGTTATGCTGTTAGAATTTCTTTCTTCTCCCAGTCTTTATTTTAATGTTAAAACATCTATACTTTTCTGTCTACATGTAGATTTCTTTTGCTCAAATGACATTGGGAAACAAGTAAGATGTTTCATGTTATCTGCATACAGTTTCATTCCTAGGAAGCCCAAATTTCCTCTGGAATATGGACATGGATTCCTCTCTTGCTCATTAGCAACATCAGGACTGACATTTTATGGTGAGAAAGCTGTGCTGAGTTCAGAGATCTTAATTACAGAGATGACTTAATTTCCATTCCATGCCATGTTTAGGAAACTGTTGGCATGTTACAGAGAAAATATAGACTAAAGGTGTTAGAAAAAGTCTGAATTTGTTGTATGTTGTTTTCCCTCTTGCATTATTATAAATATATTTTTATCAGCAGGTCTGCTTTCATTTTTATTCAATAACAGGCAAGAGCTGATGATGCTGTTGCATCAAAAGCCTTTGCAGCATTTTGGATGCTGCTGAGGAGCTGCCTATTGGTAATCTATATTTATGCATTAATAAAGAGCCTTGTTACTCTGAGTACCACAGATGTGAGGAGTTTAATTAGTTTGCTATTAAATAGGTAAATACATAATTCTTTTATATATTCAAGGCAAGACCAGAGAGACAGCCACTTTTTACAAAACAAAAGGCTGATAATTTCATTGAATAATTTCATATTCTACTCAAAATCTCAGGAAGTTGGGGGGCTGCTCCCAGCCTAGCAGCCTCTGGAAAAGCTGTTTCTCCAGGCTAGTTTCTGTCAAAAAGATCTTATGTAAATTATATATTTAGCAATATATGATACAGCTCTGAATTTTTGATGGTGTTAGATCCATCCAGGGTTAGATAAGTTGGGGTTTTTTTTCCTCATGACATTAATATTTAGAGGCTGACTCTTACATACATATATATAAAATTTAAATAAAATATAGGAGAAACATGAAACAACGAAAAAACTTTAGGACTTACTTGTTCTTCCTCAACTTTGTTCTGAATTAGCTCCTTGTTAAAATATTTATCTTTAAATCAGCCACACGAGAAAGATTTCACAAAGTTTTGTAAATTGAATTGAAATTCAAGAATTGAAACTGTGACCCCACCAGAAACAGTTGCTGTCTGGTGGTTTGGGTGCTTTTTTTCTTTTTTTTTTTCTTTTTTGCAAACTTGAGTGTATTTATGAAGAGGAAATCTGGAGAAGAATATCCATTACTAAATGCAATTAAAGGGGAGGGAAAAACAACAGCAACTTACTGCAATTCTTGTAAAGAGCTTTGCTAAACCTCTGGGAATAGAAGCCACTGATGATTCTGGTTCCAGAATTGTTCTTAATTATCTTATTGCTCTATTCTCTGTTTTTCCAGTGAACTTCCCTTGGTTCTAAAAATCATCACATTTTGCAGACAAATGAAGTGGAGAAGCAAACTCTGAGGGCTTTGCAGTCCAGGCACCTTGGAGGAGGAATATCTGGCATCAAATTCACTGAGACTGGACCATTTCTCAGAAGAGAGGATTTCTGTCAATATTTGTAAGTTCTGCATGTATATTTGATAGCATGGTTGGTTATTTTTAAACTCTGTTATTTGTGATGTGGCAAGGCATTCTAGCCAAAATATTTCCTTGTTCATTGTATCAAACTTCTGTGTACATGGGTTTCAAGGAGATCAAGTATGTTGTGTATTTTTTAAACTAGATAATGCTCATTGGGGTTTTTTGATAATCCTTCCACAGATTTGTGAAGGTTATTTCCCTTGCAAATTCCTACTCATGAGGAAATGCAGCTTTGTCTTCATTATCAAATATATTACCAGGGTTTAGAAAGGAAAGCATGTATAATGTAGGTTTGAGCAATTGCCAGGGAGACAGAATTGAGCCTATTCTGCACATTTATATTTATTTTGTGGAAAATAATTTATTGTGTGTTCTGTAGCCACTCACTGTTTGGCTCAATCCACATGAGTTTAAATAGACAAAAAATTAAAATTATACATTACTATATTCCCACTGTATTTTTCTATATTTTATAGAACTGATTTTATTCCTTTTTCACTGTAGTAATAGTTCTTCTGTAATTTTAATATCTTGTTCCAAATAGAAATATTTTTACTTCTTATTTATAGGACAATTCAGTTAATAAGATATTATGTTATTTTTTCAGAGTTATTCTAAGGAGACAAAGGACTTGAAAGGTGAGCAATTTAAATTGCAGTCATTAGCATTTTATCTGTGCTAAGATAGATTGTTTCCAGTAACCCTAAATGTGCAAGTTTGCAAATTGATGTTTTATTTATGTGTGTATTGTACAAAATTATAGAAAATGCAAATGACAAAATTTTCTTCCCTGTCCTGCTTTCACAGAAAAATGTAAGTGACCCTTGATGTAAACATGAATTATTCCCACAGAACTGAAAATCCAGCTTTAATGCAGATTTGCACACAGCCCTCAGAATATTTCTCTTGTGAAGAGAAACAACATTGAAGAGTGTTCATGTTGTTTTCACCCTGACTGTACAGAGAAAATTACTGACCACCCTAATGTGGTTTATAATTTGAGGCTTTTTAAAGATTTAGTGACATTCCTGTGCTCAAAGCTGTAGGATTTCCAAGCAATGTGGGGTTTCAGAGCATGTCTCAAGCCAGCTGTGCAGCAGCTCAGATATGTGTTCCTGTCTCCACTGCTGGAATTCCAGGCTATTTTCCATTCAGTGGCACAAGGACAATATTTGTCTGATTAAAATGGGTTGATAAGAAACCAAACAAAGAAAAGGCAACTTGTTTTACCTTCAGCAGTGTGTTATCTGTGAGGGTGGGGAGGCACAGGCTGCCCAGAACAGCTGTGGCTGCCCCATCCCTGGGAGTGTCCAAGGCCAGGCTGGACAGGGCTTGGAGCAACCTTGGATAGTGGAAGGTGTCCCTGGCCATGGCAGAGGTGTAGAATGAGATGAGCTTTAAGGTCTTTTCCCAGCCAAAGCATTCTCTGATTGTGTATTTATTGCTTGTGTCAGGTTCTGTGTGGTTGTGACTCAGACAAGATCAGCTGTGGTTGTTCTTATCAGTGCTAAGCTCTCCTCTGTGTTTCCGTGCCTCATGGCTGGGGTGACAGTCACCTCTCAAGGATCACCCACTCCAGTTTCCATCAGGCACTGCCACAACTCTGGCAAAGCCCTTAAGGATCATTTTCCTGGGTGCAGGAAGCCCTCTGTGCTCAGCACCCCAGAGATCAGGTTATGGCACAAGCAGGGCTTTTTTCACATCCCTGATAGAATCATGAGAATGGTTTGTGGCACAAACCAGTCAGAAAGTAGAGAAGAAAAGCAGAGATTTTGGGGGTTTGAGGTTGTTCAGGCTTTAGCAATGACTGGAGGATGAGGCAGTGGTTTTAGGCAGAGGTAGCTGAGGCTCAGCTCTGCAGGGAAATGGGCAGGAAGCTCTGGGATGCTCTGGTTTGCTTTCTGCATTCTGGAATGGGTGAGGGCAATGGGAACAGGAACAAATGGAATAAAGACCCTACTAAACTGTTCTGGCTGTGGGCACAGTGAGAATGTGTCCATCTGCCTCATTTCTGGGATGAGAGCAACCAATCCACTCCCTGCTGCTTGTGGAAAACATTCCTGGGCAAGAGGGGACTCGTGGCCCTGTACGTGCTGACCTGAGGTGTTTGTGTCCTTCCTCACAGCCTGCTGGCCCATCATGTCCTCCATCCTTGGGAAGATGAAGAAGTTTGGCAGTTTTGACATGGAGGAATCTGAAGTGACAGATGAACACACAGATGGGGAGGACTCTGTCCAGGAAGCCCCTGACAACCCCCAGGGCCCACTGAGCTCCAGGGTGCACCCACCCAAAAGCAACATTTTTGCAAGACGGGGCCGCTTTGTGATGGGGGACAGTGACAAGGACATGGCTCCCATGGACTCCTTCTGCCAGATGGATCACCTGATGGCACCTTCTGTCATCAAATTCCACGTGAATTTGGAGAGGGGCAAACTTCACAAGTAAGTCTGCCTGGTGAGATTTGGTTGTAATGAGTAGTTTGACAGCTGCAGGCCATGGTTCTTAGAGCAGCATTTGTTCTCTCCACTTGAGCATGACCATTTTTTCAGTTTCACTGTTTTCTATGCCAAATTAGGGAGTGTTGCAAATGAAAGTGACAATAACTGTTGTCTCTTGGCATCTCTAAAATTCTCTATCTCCATGGATATTATGCCCAAAATTGGCAGTAGGCCTCAGTTCACTTGCTCGAGGCTGCTCAGTGAATGAACATGGTTCAGAGTGAGAACAAGGGATTGCCTGGCTCCAGGCTTGCAGTTACACTGCCAAGCTTCAAAGCCTTTTTGATCACTTGTTCTCAGCTTTTCAGCAACAAAATTGTAATTTTATCAGGAGAGTTGCTTGCAGACTTTGTTCTTTTAGTCTTTGCAGAGGTACCTATTCTGATCTGCAGCGTTTACTACTTCACCTGAGCAAATGAAGAGCAGTGTTCTGGTAGCTGATAAAAAGCCTGCTAAATATCTGACTTTAGGTAACTGACATTTCCCCTTGTTAGGCTCCTGTCCACAGATTCCATCACAGGCTGCTCAGAAAAAGCTTTCAGATTTTATGACCGCAGAAGGATCTTTGATGCTGTAGCCCAAGGCAACACAAAGGACCTCAGTGACCTGCTACTCTACCTTAACAGAACCTTCAAGCATCTCACAGATGAGGAGTTCAAAGGTACCTTTTAGTGTCACATACCTTGAGTTACCTTCTTCTCCCAGTAGTGCTCCTGAGATGAAAATAAAAAAGATAATTATGTTCCATGTCTGCAGGAGGTCTTTTAATAGCCCTATTGATTGGGCAACCCATTGATTGGAAGGTTACAGGAGCTGAAATTTTCTGTGAAACACTAAATGAGGTTTCTTGTCTTTTGAAAAGAACCTCATTAATTCCTGCTTGCCTGGGTATAGATGGTGGGTTTGTAATACCTTCTTTATACCTGCAATTTTTTGTTTTCCAGAGCCTGAAACTGGCAAAACCTGTTTACTGAAAGCCATGCTGAATCTACATGATGGGAAAAATGATACCATTCCCTTGCTGCTGGATATTGCAAGGAAAACTGGAACTCTGAAAGAGTTTGTTAATGCAGAATACACTGACAACTACTACAAGGGTAAGAGAAGCAGCTGCTGCAGTGAATGCTTAGGGTGCTGAGACTGAAATGGTGTCAGGCAGGGCTCTCAAAGTCTTGTGCATGAGGCCTTATGCACCCCAAAGTTCTGGTGTGTGATTGACAATCTGTGTATTTGTGCTGGGGCTGTGCCCTGTTAGGTGCAATATTCTGCCATTTTTGATATACAGTGATTTAATGACTTGCATTTGCTGTTTGTGTGGTTTTTTCCCTGTTCAGTTGTAGAGCTTTTTAGCCTGCAGAGCTCTCAGTTCCAGCATCTTACATGGAGCTGAGGGAATTGCAGTGCTGAAAGCTCTCAGTCTGTACTAAATGCTGAGGATTTCTGTCTGATGGGTGTCTCTGCAGGCCAGACTGCTCTTCACATTGCCATCGAGAGGAGGAACATGTACCTGGTGAAGCTCCTGGTCCAGAATGGAGCAGATGTTCATGCCAGAGCCTGTGGGGAGTTCTTCAGGAAAATCAAAGGGAAATCTGGCTTTTATTTTGGTAGGAGTGAGCACAGTATGGTCTTTATTGATGGAGTTGTTCTAGCAGCATCCCAAGTGCAAGCTGTTAAATAATCCTGTTTATGTGGGACTGGAGGCTCAGAAGTACCAGATGGGCTGTTCCACCTTTAGGCCAAAATTTCCTCCCAAAGACTGAGCTTATAAAGAAACACAGTTGGTAGCTGATGGTGTTCAGTGTGAGCCTGGTGTCAGCTTTCCTTTGTTCTCTGAGCACTGTATCCTTTGTAACCTGCTCCTGTCCTGGCAGGGTTTTTTTTAAGCAGCTGTGTTTCTGTGATGTAGTTAAACTAAAGAAAACCTATTTTAACAGCTATCACAAGAATTGGTGCTGTTCCAGACAGAGAAATTAATCTTTTCTCATGGTGAAGGATGAAAACAATGTGATGTTTCTGCTTATGCACCTCTAGTACTGGGCTTTCTGACCACTCCTTCCCATTGCTTGCCATAGGAGAGCTGCCTTTGTCCCTGGCTGCCTGCACCAACCAGCTCTGCATTGTGAAATTCCTCCTGGAGAATCCCTACCAGGCAGCCAACATTGCTGCTGAGGACTCCATGGGCAACATGGTCCTGCACACACTGGTGGAGATTGCAGATAACACCAAGGATAACACCAAGTTTGTGACCAAGATGTATAATAACATATTGATCCTTGGTGCCAAAATTAATCCCATCCTCAAGCTGGAAGAACTCACCAACAAGAAAGGGCTGACTCCTTTAACTCTGGCAGCCAAAACAGGGAAGATAGGGGTAGGTGAACAGAGGTGTTTGACTGTCCCATTGCTGTGTCACATTATAGAGAGATCATGTAAAACATTCATGCAGAATGGATTTTAGGGCTTCATTATTGAGGCCTTTTAGTTAAGAGGAATTGGTGCTGCAGTTTAACTGCACGGTCCTTAAAGGCTACAAAGAGTGAGTGTGTCTGTGCCCAGCTGGTTTATTCACACCCCACTGGTATGCAAGGCAGCCCCAGAGGAAACAGAAAGTGGGTCTCTGATATCATCTGAACCACTGGAGCTCTTTTATTTCACACTGGCTGATGTAACTCATCTTCTGGCAGTCCTCATTCAAAGTGACTGCTCAGAGATGTGTAACATCTCTGCTTTTCTCTTGCAGTTTTGAAACAGATAATTCCAAGTTGTGAGAGGTGTTTGTATTTCCCATCTCCCATCACACAGTGAGAAAATTACTGTGTTTATTTTAGACTGTGATCTCTACAGTGCTCCAGTGGTTGGCTTCAACTCAGTAGAATAGGGAGAAATGACCCTTCCTGTGTTGTGGAGAGGCTGAGGAATGACAAGTCCATGAGCACTGAAACCTTGGTTGTATTGTTCTTTTGCAATTAGATTTTCGCTTACATCCTCAGACGGGAGATCAAAGACCCCGAGTGCAGACACTTGTCCAGGAAGTTCACTGAATGGGCCTATGGACCTGTCCACTCCTCTCTTTATGACCTGTCCTGTATAGACACCTGTGAGAAAAATTCAGTGCTGGAGATCCTTGCCTACAGCAGTGAGACACCAGTGAGTACTGCACCTCCTTGCCTGGGGAGAGCTTCATGTTTCACACAGAGCATCTTTTCCCTCATTTCCATGGAACAGCAACCTCCATCCTGAGCTTAAGGGAACTAGAGGGATCATTTGCTGAAGATTTATAGAATATGGTTTTTTTCAAAGTCCAGTATATTCTGGTCCTAGCAAAATTCTCCTTTTGCTCCTGCACAGAACCGTCACGAGATGCTGCTGGTGGAGCCCCTTAACAGGCTGCTGCAGGACAAGTGGGACCGCTTTGTCAAGCACTTGTTCTACTTCAACTTCTTTGTCTACACCATGCACATCACCATCCTCACTGCAGCTGCTTACTACAGACCTGTACAGAAGAATGAAAAGGTACATTATCCTGTCCTGTGTCAGGGGAACCACCCACTGCATGATATCCCAATTTGAATGTGTGCCCTTAGCTTCCAAATTTTCCCCTTTCCTAAAGGCGGAGAGAGATTTGATCCTCCTTGCTTCCCAGTCTTGCCCCCTTGCTGCAGCACATTGAGAAACTTAACCACTCCCTGTTCCCCCAGAAATGGAGTTGCTTCCAGCAACTGCAAGGCCAGCAGCTCAGCAGAACTATATCTACTTTTCTGTCTTCTACAGCCTCCCTTCACCTTTGGTTACAGCACTGGGGAATATTTTCGAGTAACTGGAGAGATCCTGAGTGTACTGGGAGGCCTCTATTTTTTTTTCAGAGGGGTAAGATATTTGAAAAATTTTTCTTTTGCTGGTTGGGTAAGTGTAGGAGAGAATCAAACAAGCTTTTCCTATTCATGAGCATTGGCTGCTTAGATAATCCATATTTTAGTCAAGAGGTACAAATCATTTTCCTTGACTTGATGTTATTGGAAGGGTCCTCCACAGATCTTACACCAGTGCTGGTTTTGAGCTTGTGAGGTGTTTTATGGGTACCAGCTCCCTGATACAGGGGTCAGTGCTTAGTTAATTAATTCACAGGGGATATTAATATTTCCTTGATGCAAACCTGGTCTTTGTTCCCTTTTCAGATCCAGTATTTCATTCAGAGGCGCCCATCACTGAGGACACTGATAGTTGATGGCTACAGTGAGGTTCTTTTGTAAGCTCCAACATCTTTGATTGCATCTCAGTGTGTGGGATCTGTAGCTGAGGCTGAAGCCACCTGTGATAGGAGCTTTGCTATAATTCCCTGGGTCTTTGCCGTTGCCAGTGGATATCCTTGAACAGATGGGTCTGGGTCAGTGGCCTCCTGTGGAGGTAGAGCAAATTAAGTGTCTGAATCTTCAGTGTGTCATGCAGGAGTTAGGAATAGATCTCCAAGTGGGATTTACACATTGTTTATGCAGAAAGCCTCTCCAAGGCCCTTTCTCTTCCCAGCTGGACAATCCCTTGTTCTGCTCTCTCCCCCGTGGGGCTGCTCTGTTCCCAGCACCCGTGGCCAGCTCAGCCCTCTGCGCTCACACCGCTCTTGTCTTCCAGCTTTGTCCACTCCCTGCTCCTGCTGAGCTCTGTGGTGCTCTACTTCTGTGGCCAGGAGCTCTACGTGGCTTCCATGGTGTTCTCCCTGGCCCTGGGCTGGGCCAACATGCTCTACTACACGCGGGGCTTCCAGCAGATGGGGATTTACTCGGTCATGATCGCCAAGGTCAGTGCAGGGAGCTCCTGAGGGGGCAGCAGAGCCTCATCGCAGGAGCTTCTGCAGCAGCCCCATTTCCAGGCCGTGCCTGCCTCTCATATGACTCTGCTGGCCTTTGTTATTATTTTCTGAGTGAAGTGATAAAGTTTAAGTGATGTTAAACCCCCCCTCCCTGCTCTTCACCCATATGTTTTATAGCAGTCTTGATCGGATGATGATGATGATTATTATTTTTATTACCTGCCATGCTTCAAAATAACTATAATTGGGTAGGCATGGATGCAAGGAGACTGAGAACAGCCTCACCAGTCTCTCCAGGCTGCTCTGGTGGGAGATGGCCCAGCTTTCTACCAGCTGGAAATTTCTCCAGGTATAAATAAAATGTTGCCTAACAGAGCAATTAGCAAAGAGGCAGTAGCTGGCTAATAAACCTCTCTGTGTAGCCAGCCAGCCCAAGAGGGGAAGAGAAGTGGAACTGCCTTTATGTGGTTCATGCTCACAAAGAGGAAACTGTTCCCATGTGTATGTGTTGCATTTGTGTATAAATTGTTGCATGGAGAAGAGAAAAATGTTTTCTGTATTAAAGTTTATCATCTCAGCTGGATAATAATGCTTAATGCATGAACAGCCAGTTCAGAGCAAATGCATTCTTGAGCCAAAGCAGTATTTTCTACCAGTTTTTGTTGCAGTTTACATTCAAGTTTTAAAATCTTTTCATCCGTTTCCATGCTACAGATGATCCTTAGGGATTTATGTCGCTTCATGTTTGTCTATCTTGTATTCCTCTTGGGATTTTCTACAGGTAATATTCTACTTGCAGTTACTTTTTTTTAGCTAAAAGAATCTCAGAAAATTTTATTGTTTAAGTTGCTTAGATATTTTTGGTCACAACAAAAAACTAACAAATTAACCTAATTAATAGGAAAAATCTCTTTAGAATAACAATTATTTGTTGTAATTTCATACAGCTTTTCAAAGTTGCAAAGCTGAATAGAAAACCAGCCATCCTTTCCTATGTGGAGAAAACTGAGGCAGCACCTGCTAAGAGGGTGTCAGCTCTGGGGAATATTTTATAGGGCAGTTTCCCTGGGGTCAATGTGCCGTGCAGGGAACGTGTGTTACCTCTCTGCTCCTTTTCACTGCTTGCAATGAAGTTATGATCTCAAACTGTGTTTCCATTGTGTGAATTCTCTTTTTGCCACAGCTGTGGTGACTTTGATTGAAGATGACAACGAGGGGCAGGAAACAAATATCTCTGACTATGCCAAGTGCTGCCACTTGAAACGGGGCCGCACCTCCTACAACAGCCTCTACTACACCTGCCTGGAGCTCTTCAAATTCACCATTGGCATGGGGGACCTGGAGTTCACAGAGAATTACAGGTTCAAGTCTGTGTTTGTCATCCTGCTGGTGCTCTATGTCATCCTCACCTACATCCTCCTGCTCAACATGCTCATTGCACTGATGGGGGAAACTGTCAACAAAATTGCACAGGAGAGCAAGAGCATCTGGAAACTCCAGGTTTGTTGGTTCTGTCAGGCTGCTGTCCAAAAAAAGGTGTGGGGAATCAGAAGAGATTTCAGAAAGAATCCTTAGGAGATGACATCTAAATAGCAGGACATTGCTTCTTCATGATTCACCTGAACAGCTCCTAAATAAAGTGTATTAGCTCCTTTCCATGTATATTTGATGTTTTGACTAAGCAGATGTTGCCAGTGCTCCACAGATTTTCAGAATGTAAGAAAAGAAGTATTTTTGTAATTGGATTAAATTATTGGGCTTTGTATGATGGAAAATCCTGATTAGACTATGAAGGAAGAGATTTTGCAAGGGGAAAACCAATCTTTACCAGAATCAGTTTTTGTTGGAGGTAAGAAAGGAACTTCACAGTTTTATTCACAGGGCAGTAATTCAGCATTTTCAGTGACATATTAACACAGGGTGATGCTGCAGAGTTGCAGTGTCTGCTCTAAGATATTGACAATAATAAGAACTCAGGGCTTTTAAAACTAAGAAAGAATTCAGGATTTGTCTGACTTTGACCAGCAGCCCCTCAGTGCTCTGTTTTCTTTTACCTGGCAGAGAGCCATCACAATCCTGGACATTGAGAACAGCTACTTGAACTGTCTGAGGCACTCGTTCCGCTCTGGGAAGCAAGTCCTGGTGGGGATCACCCCTGATGGCCAAGATGATTACAGATGGTGCTTCAGGTAACCTCTTTGTTTGTGTATCAAGCCAACAAGCTTTTGTAGACAAACAGCTTCAAGTATCTGGTGGTGGGAAGCAGAACTTTCCCCCTGGAGCACTCTGAAGAACAGAGCACTAATAGCGTCTGCACTAAATGGTCAGTTTAATCTGGGCTTTGGGTCAGATCTCAGGCTTGAGAGGTGACATTTTGTGGTATAAACTGATCCTGGAGCTGTCTGGTGATCCTTAGAATAGATCTTGGGTTTGTTGTTGTCTCTCTAGGGTTGATGAAGTGAACTGGTCCACGTGGAACACTAATCTGGGCATCATCAACGAAGACCCTGGGTACTCTGGAGACCTCAGACGAAATCTCAGTTTCTCCATTAAGCCTGGCAGAGGTGAGGCTTTCAGAGACCCAAATCCTCCACTCTGGTGAAAGCAGCAGCATGGAGGGCAGTCAGTGCTTTGCACTTAGTGATAATACAGTGATTGAGCTGATGGCATTTTCAGCCAGCACAAAAAGCAAAGGATGAAATGGGCTCACTTCTCCAGTTAGACTCTCTGGAGTAAAAGAGACTCAAAGCCCCAGCCCCAGAGTTTGGGAGCTCAGCATCCAGAACCAAAGCATTTCACTGTGCAGTCAGTACTTACCACCTGAAATATGGAAAACTTGTGGAACAGGATGGGGAAGAAAACCACAAAGTCATTTCTTCCTGTTTCTTTCTTCTTCTTTCAGCAGCTTCCTGTTCAAACCACTTGAATATTTTATTCTGTTTCTGTGGAGGGAAAAAAATTAACCATTCCTTTGCTTTTTAGTTTCAGGGAAGCACTGGAAAACATTGGTTCCACTTCTGAAAGATGGAGAGAAGAGGAGAGAAGAGCCTCACAAGCCACCAGAAGAAGTCAAATTAAAACCTGTTTTGGAACCTTATTTTGAGGCAGAAGATTCTGAGGAGTTGAAAGAGTCAATTCCAAAGTCAGCCTAACTCTGATTGCCTGTTCTGGTCCTCACTAAAGGGACAATAGAGCACTTCATTTACAGGAACAGGGACTTCTGGAAAAGGTCAGAGACTTAGGGAATTACCATGTGCAAGGATTTATTTATTACACTAACTGTGCTAAATAAACTATTTGTTGTTTAAGCTCATGTCTTCATAGTTATTTTTAATACAACCTTCTGTCTGTTTTTAGAGTCTCTTGCATTAAAAAAATCTTTTTTGTGAGCATGCACAGGCCCTGATTTTGTGGCTTTGCTGCCTCAAAAACCAACCAACCAAATTATTATGACAGTGGAAAAGCACTCATAAAAGAGCAGTAAAAGTCACCAAGATGTTCCTGTGGGGAAACTTTCTTGGAAAGCAGATAAATAAATGGGGACATGGAAAGAATACAAAATCATTTTCTCATAACACAAGAACAAATACACTCTGAAATTTTAAAGGTTGAATAGTCAAAATCAATGAAATAAATGTTCCTTTTACATTGCCTGAGTAAACTTCAGAAATTCACAGTTATTTTACTGAAGCTAAAAGCTTAACAAGATCCCAAATTTGACATTTATTTAGATAACAGATGAACTTTGCACAAAGTAAGAGATTGTGGTTATAGACAATATATGTTTCAAAGGTCAGATGTATAACAATGTACAACAATAACAATCTTGAAGTTAGAAAGTTTTTGTTCTTGATTTTGACAGCAACAGGGAAAAATCTGGTGCTGAAAATCCATCTGGCTGGATCTATAAAGAGAATAAGGAAAAATATCAGAGGGAAAATAGGCAGATGTTCTGAAAATACAGATGGGAGCCTCGGAAGGAGAGGAAAGAATAAGAGGAACTTTGGCATCTTCTGGAAAAGTGAGTGGGCATAGAGGAGCTAAGGACAAGAAAATTTGTTTTATTGACAGCTGGCCCCATATTTCAGTGCTGGGCCACAGTGCAGCTGTGCTGGGCAAGAAAAATAAATGGTTTTACCTTCTTTCCTTATATCCCTAAAGCACTTGGAGTAAACAGCCTTTAACAGAGAGCACACACAACTCCCTGAGTCAGCCAGGTGTTTAACCAGGGCCTGCAGCTGTTCCTGGGCTTTCACTGAAGTGCAGATCATTTTCATCAGTAAATCTTGTCATTTTGCTGCATTTACTAAAATCCTGGGACATCCACTGCTTTGAAAGAGAAGCAGTCAGTGTGTTTGTGCACAGGCTGCCCTGTGAGATGAAATTTTGGATTGTGTGACATCATTTCTTTTACTGGAGTCAGGATTTCTCACCGTGGTCCTTTCTCATGGGGCACTACAGAATATATTTCAAGGAAATCTCTAAACATCCAGCTGCTTTATTTGAAATAGTAGCACCATCTAGAGGACTAATAATTCTTGTTTCTCTGGTTAACAGCACTCAGGACAAGTATAATTTTATTTTCACAGAGTCACAGATATAAACAGAGAAAACTGACAAAGGATTTGAAAGAATTACTTGATAGAAGTCAGAATTTGAACTGGAAATAATCAGAATTCAGAGTCTCTGGTGGACAAGGAAGCCACAGAAGATGTTTAAAGTAGGTGTGTTCAGTTTCATACCTTTAAACCCTTGGTAGCAGTCTCTAGGTGCCACTCAAGGCTTCATTATGCTCCACTCTGAGCATAGCAAAAGACAATCCACATGTAAAGCAAGCACAGCTGAGTAGGCCAGACAAGCTGAGACAGTGACATAATTTATAATTTAAACTACTAAGAATAAACATAGAAAGGAGCTGACCAGAAAAACACGGTTGGTTGTCTCCATGCTTTGTATGCACAGCAAATTTATGCTTAGAGGGACACCAGGATTATGATATAGCTGGAAAGCATTCATGAAATTTCTGTTTTCCCTGGGAGGAATCCATTTTTCATAATTATCAGCCTGGGTAGAGACATAATTCACTGCTTAAAATCCACCCTGATTTCCATCGAGAGCCTGTGCAGAAGGGTTGGTCACTGCCCTGGGTGAGCTGAACACATCCTACACCTCTGCCTTCCTGTCCCTTCCTGCTCCAAAAGATCACAAAGGCTGCAAAGGACTTCTGACAACCAGAAAGGCTGAAATTCAGGCTGAAAACATGCATCAGAATGATGCTGTGGTTAAGAATGTAAATGCTCTGTATTTGTGGGATAGGGTGGTGCTGGTGGGGTTTTTGGTTGCATTTCTAAAATCCCTTAATCTTCTCTGGGAAGCAAACAAAGTTATCCCACTTTTCTAGAGGGAGTTATTACCAAGCTCTCAGAATTTCCAGCTAAATCATCACTTCAGTTCCTGCAGTGGGCACAGATTTATATTTATTTCCCACAGATGGGGAGGTTCAGCTTGGCAGTGACTCCAGTTCAGGAAGAGTTTGTCCTTTAGGACCAGCACCTTTATGTTCCTACTGCTAACACCTCTCCTGAGGAGGAGCATGGCCCTGCAATAAATGATCTTTATTTGGGTTCTTTTGTGAAGGCTCTGCTCACCTTTAGTTATAATTTTGTGCAATTATTTCACACTGAACAGGGTTAGAAGCAGCACATGGCTCCTGTGTTGTTTTTGAGGCTTGCAGGGGGTAAAAATCTGTCTTCTCACAGTTATTAATTACATTAATTTGTGTCTACACTTAATAGGAGATGATCAGGTTGGACAACTGTATGTAAATAAATATATATATAACCCCCAGCTCCCAATAACCACAGTGGAACTGGAGCAAAAGAAATGGAGGCTGTTGATGTGGTCCCCTCCCATCAGAGGGTGGCAGCTGTAATTAACAATGACTGCAAATGTGTGGGGATGGAGATGGCAGGAAGGGGTGAGCTGGGCTCAGCTTCCCTGGGAGGTGAGAAGGGACCCATGAACATGTGGAAAAACAAAACACAATCTCAGTATTGACAGCATTCCCATCCCTGAGATGCAAATGGTCGAATCAGCCAGGAAAACTGAGCTGCTTTTCAGCCTCCAGTAATTCCTGAATTATTGAGAAAAACACACCCTGCCTGGAAACCTTGGAGCCACACATCCTGTTGTTCATGTGGCCTCTGCCACATTCACTGGAGTGTGAATATCCTAATTAAGCACCAATGTTAATCCCTTCTGAGGCAGCTTTTAGTGGGGTCTGTGGCAGAGCAGGGCCCACAAGAGGGGTCCCACACCATGGGTGAGGCTGCTGCTGTCCCCCTGGCTCCAGGACAGCCCCTCTCCCTCTGATGCCACTGTCCTGCTTTGCTGCTCCACTCAAATTCATGGCGCACAATCAGATTTGTTTGTGTAAATAAATTTGTCACGTGCCAGCTCATTCTGTCAGTCTTCTGTGGCCTGGATATCAGATCACTCAAGGATCTTTGCTGGAGGCTTCAATACTCAAATACCCAAACTCAAATACCCAAGCTCAAATACTCAGACTCAAATACTCAAACTCAAATACTCAACACTCAAATACTCAACACTCAAATACTCAAATACTCAACACTCAAAACCCCACAAGGTATGTGCTCAGCAGGTGCTGCTGTGCTACAAAACACAGAGGATCTGCCAAGCCCAGCTTTAAGGGATAAAGCCAGTGCTCTCAGCTTCTGAGGCTTCAAGTTTTCAGAATCACACCAATAGGAATTTTATTCCTATTGTTTCTGTTCAAAACTGTGGTAAATCTTCCAAATTAAAAAAAATTGCATTAAAAATCCCAGGCAAGCTGGGGATCAGGCTTTTGATTTTGATCAGGCTGATTTGAGAACCCTCTTCCAGTTAAAAATGCTTCTTACAAGTCTCCCTGTCTGCTCCACTGGGCACAGGCATGGATTTAGCAGGCCTGGGGAGGAAGAGGATTCCATTGATGCTGCCAGAGTCAGCACAGACAGCCTGGCTCTCCTTGATGTGGTTCTGGGGCTCTGAAGTGCTTCCTATCCTGCACACCATGCAGGCTGGGATTCCTTCTCACCCTGGAATAGCTTCCACAGAGGAAATCTGGATCCAGTTTCTCCCACAGCAGATGTTAATCTTCTAAACATGTGGTGGGGAGCATTTATTTCTCTGGGAAGGAGGAGAAATCATCCAGCTGAGCTCACTGGACTGCTCTCCTCCTGCTGTGCTGGTGATGCTGTGGCTCCATCTCCATCTGAAACATTCCCTGTTCCTGTGGGCAGGGCATGAGAGGGCATGAGGAGACGCCAACACTCACAGCATCATCGAGGTTTTTCAGGCTCCATCATCACCCAGAGCTGTGTTCCTCACTCATTGCTGTAATCAGCCTCTAAAATCAACATTTTAGTCACCTGGATGTTGGGATGGAAGGTGGAATTGCCGTGTCAGGCAGCAGGAGCAGCTCCCAATTCCAGGAACTGGAGGAAGTGTCTGAGTCACTGGGCCAGAAAGAGCAGTTTCCAGCCATGCCACCTCTCTCCAAGCTGACAGAGGAGGTTTAACCCAGGCAGTTCCTCTTTTTCCAGAGGAGAATGCAGATAATGACCCACCCAGGAAAAAGGGAGCTCCTGTCAGAGGGGAAAGCCTGGAGGGCTTTAGGGGCAAAGAGGAACACACAAGGAACACAACATCCCTCATCACAGGAGTTTAGGGCTGGAAAAAGGTGAAGTTTTCTCTAGAGGATGATTGCAGGGACAGATAGAAACAACAGGTTTTGAAGTATGCACAGAATAACTGAAAACTGAGAGAGGAGATGATTTGCATAATGAAAGAGGTTTTAATTAGAATAATGGGTTGAAACTGAGGCAGGGAAAATGTATTCTGGAAAGATGCTGGGGCTCATATGATACATGTCTGCCCAAATAATTCCCTTTGGAGTCACTGGAAGTTTCAAACACCAGATTTATCCAGTGCCCTCCTGACTGCAGCAACGAGGGACCTGCAGGTTTTGGAGCTCTTGTTTTGGGGACCCAAAGCATCTGAGGGTTTATTTCAACTGGAAGATGTTCACCTTCAATTCTTCATTTATTTATTCTTCAGAAAGAACTTGACAAAAAGTAGAAGGGGCCTGCAGGGACTTCAGTTTGCCACAGCTCCTGAGCTGCAGCTGATACAAAGTTTAGCTCTCAGTTTAAGGCCTGGTAGTGAGGGAATTTTTGTTCCCCTCCTGTGTTTTTACAGGTCTAAACAGATCTTAGGAGAGGGAATGGAAATGAACCATTCCCCAGATTTAGATGGATGAGACAGATAAAAATATGCCCATTCTAAGAAGGGAGGTTTGATGTTTTAAAAAAATCAAATGACTGAACCATTAGTTCAACCTGAATTTCTTAGAGCATGAAAAAGTTCCTCCCCAGTTTTGGTGCTCACCCTCCAAAAACTACTTGAGTCAAGCAGTGGCAGCACAAACCTGAGCCAAAAAAATGCAGCATTTAGGTGGGGCCCTGCTTTCCTCACTGTGCATTCCTTGAGGCATTTTCATGTTGCCTCATTCCCCAGCGCTGCTCAGCGTTACCAGAAACTCTGCACCACAACTGAGGAGTCCCAAACTCAGCCTGAAACAGCTGCAGAACAGCCTGACCTAGTTGGGAGTGTGAGACTCAGCAGCCAAGAGAGGTCTGTGCCCTGGGAGACCTCTCTGAGCTGGGATGTGTCACACAGGAGGCCTGGCTCCCTCAGCCAAGAGCCAACTGCAGGAAAATCGCCTCTCTCCTTGCTCTTAAAACTGATTTTATTTTATCCTCCAAAGGTTTTATGGCCTGGTGAGCCTCCCTGCTGTGTGCCCAGCCTGTGACCCACAGCACCAGCAGCAGGACAGGCTCACAGGACAGGGACAAGAGGAGCAGCCACCACCCTGCACATCTGGACCTGCACATCTCCCCAGTGAGGGCTGAAAAGGACTCTGTAGGTTTGGGCTGTTGGGTTTTGCCTCAGGAGTGGCAGGGGACACTGAGAACAGCACAAATGCAGGAAAACACACTGGGAAAAAAATAACAAATCCATTCTTGCCATTGCTTATCATGATCTCATGCTTAGGTAGCCCTGACACTTTGCCAGGAGAAGGGAGAACTGTGGCCTGAAGTCAAATATTGATGCCACTAACATCAAGTGGGGTTTTACTGCACTTATCTCAACTTCATCATTACTGAGCCCATGCCTGCAGAGGGAATTGGCCACAGATGTGGGAATCAGCTGCAGGTGGGAGTGAGAGCTCTGTCAGGTGGGAGAGGGTATAATAAGGGGGAAGGGAGGGTATAATAAGGGAGGAAGTTTTGGGGGGTTTTTGGCTGGAGGGGGCGGGTGGAGGTTGAGATATAGGCTCTTTGATCTTGCTGCAGGGCACTGCTGAAATGCAGAGTAAAAATCTTCCTTTTCCCTGCTGCAGAAAGGAAGAAAACAGCAGGGACAGACTGAGGAGTGCCATGAGTGGAGCTCTCCCTGTGCTGAGCAGGACTCTCAGGGCAGCAGCTGCACTTGGGTCCAGGATGTGTAGTGTGGAAGAAAAATAGAAAATAATTAGGATAACTTTTTTTTTTGTTTGTTTCCCAAGCAGAAAGAGAGAAAGAGTGAACAACACAGTGCTACAGTTGCAGGGAATATATTTGTGATGGAGGCTACAGCAAACCCTCTCCCTCCCCTTGTGCATGGGGCTGTTCTTTTCTGGCAGGGATCTCTGGGAATCAGATCTCCAGTGCAGAAATCCATCCCAGCATTGCTAAAGAGGCTGACTTGTCCCTGCAGCCAGACTGCACCAACTGGTAAGTGATATCCCTGGAATGGATTTTCCTGGAATGACTTCCCACAAGGCTGTCTCCTGGTAGGTGACAGTCACACACTTGCAGGCTAATTCATTTTCCTGTTGCTCAGCTGCATAAAGCAGCCTCTTATCTTGCAATTTATGAGCATCATGTATAAATATTTGCAAGTGCTACTCAGTTGTCTGGAGAGGTGTGAAAAGCTCTTTGTGTAGCAGCACACAGAGGTGATCCCAGGACAAGTTTAACTCTGAGGGGAGGGGTGAGGAGAGCACAGTGAAAAATCATGGGAGACTCCTGTGAATCCATTAAACATTATGCTATGGGGAAGCGGGATGCTACTGGTATGCTCAGTGTTTTACTTCTCATATTTTGGATTATTTTTAAGGAGCTTGGTGAATGGAATGATGGCAATAAGTAATTTACAATTATTCTTGATGCTACCCAAGGTCAAAAATGCATTTAGAGAGTGGCTTTTCCCTTAAGTGACTCTGTTGGGGTACTGAAAATCACAGAATTAAATACAAAATCTGAATAACTTCTAATGTGAGTTTTCCTGGGATGGTGTCCTGTATCAGCAGAAGAGCAAATGCTGCTCTGACTCGCTGATGTCAGATGGAAGATCTCCAAATGTTCGTTCCCTCCCATCTGGGCTTTCCTTCATCTTGTTCATTTTGGTTTCTACTGAGTCTAACACTTGCTAGGAAAACAAAATAATGCCACATAGGGCTTCTGCTGCTTATTTGTGCTGCACAGATTGTCCAAAGCTGGAATTTTAAAGTAATTTTTAATAGGAGATGCATGTTAATAATCTTCTTGGCCCTTCTGGCATCTCTTCAGTAGCTGGAGCAGCTGGTGACTGCTGTAAAACTCTATAAAATGGTCACGACAGAGCCTCTTGCAAAACCCTCCATGGCTCCTGAAAAATGCTGCCCTTGTCAGAAACATCAGGGTGGAGCAGGGAACAAAAAGGCTGAGCAGGTTAATGATTAAAACTGGAAGAAAATGTTTGCACAGATGGGACTGGCTGCAGCTCTGCCTCTCATTTCCTGCCCCTCAAGTCTGCCCAGCTCAGGCTCACAGCACCCCAAAATTCTGTTTGCAGGGAGATCAGCCAGAGCCAGGCAGGGCTGCTGCTCCCCAAATCTGAGAGGAGAGGCCACACTGGGGTTCAGGGGGTCAAGGCTGCCCTGCCAGCACAAGGAGCAGCTGCTCACAGGAGGATGGAGAGGAGCTGCTGTGAGCTGCTCACAGCTCCTGCAGTCCCTGCACCTTTCCTGGGCAGCTTGGGAGCAGGGCTCTGCCTCTCCTGCTGCAGCTTGTCCTGGTTTTTCCTCTCTGGATGACTGCCACAACATTATAAATAGACCTTGCTGCTAGGTGCTGTGTTCTGCTAAACCCCACAGATCTGGGGGATTTCAGATATAGCTGCTTTCCAAATTCAAACTCCTGCTTGTTGCCAAACTCATTTCCCCTCCTTAGCAGAAGGATTTCTGTTACTGTGGTTGATCAGAGGTAAAGCAAGAGTCCTCAAATGCACCTTCACCCAGATTTCATGTGGCTTTGCCTATTTCCACCCTCAGAGTGATTTCAATTAAACAGTTCTTTGCAGTTTGTGTTGAGAACCAAGCTGGTGTTGTCCCAGGCGGACAACAGGAGGGAATGGCAGGATCCAGTCCTTATTCCAGGTTCTTACACTAAAAGGCCATCAAAGCATCTGCCCCTGGGTTGTCACAGCTGAGCTCAGGCATTTGGCAAGGTGTGAACAACATCTCCTGGCACAGGGTTTGGAGCAGAGCAGGAATTTGTCAGGCAGAGCTGGATGTGCGCTCAGCCCCTCCAAGCATTGGGATCCCTGGTGCCAAAGCCAACCAGCCCAGGCACAGCCCTTTCCCCACGCAGCTCCTGGGAGCTGATTGATGAGCAGGAGCTGTGCAGTGCTCCTGGCATTTCACACAAGGTCTGAGGCAAATGTAACACCCAGCAGACCTGGTTTTAAATATAATTTATGATCAGGAGGAGCTTACCTTAAGTGTGTAGATTAATGCCATAGTCTTTGGATTAAAATGTCTGTGTTATAGTATCCAAAGGTATTTTTGTTTTACTTCCACATTTTTACCTACCTCCCACCAAAAGCACCACCCAAACTTGACTTTTTTTGCCCTTGTCTGCAGCTGAAAAAAGATTCTTGTTTTGCTGCCTACATAGTTATGCTTAAACTCCTATCTAATAATTAACTCAAGACCAGCAGCTGTAAATACACCTTGCAGGTCTGACTGCAAAGACATGGGAGTTTTTCACATCCTATTTCTGGTGACAATGCAAAGATTCTATAAAAAGAGCAGAGGAACCCCTGGTCACTCTTCTGGTATGTCCCAGACAAGAATTCTGCATTCACCATTGCTCAACAGCTCCAGAGTAGAAAAGCTGAGAAAAGCCATTGCCTGTGACAGGGATGTGAAACCCACCTGGTTGTGTTCCCACAGCCCCTGTGGGGACAAATTCATTAAAAACTTTTACAGGTAAGGAAGAATTTAAACCCACCCACCACCTTTTCCCAGACAGCACTGTGCAATTACAAGATTTTCTAACGTAGTTTGTAAAACTTTGAAGTAACAGCAAAAATGTTTGCTTGCTGGAGCGCTTAAGATAATTTCCTTGTTTTTGCTTTCTGCCTCCTGAGTAGGTCCATGCTATGTAATAAACTGAGCATGACATAAAGGTGTCATTTACAACCCAAATGCAGCTGGCTTTTCCTTTGCAAACAGCGTGTAAACTGCAGAGCAGCAATCACCTGAGATACTCCACTGCTCCATGAAGTCACCTGTGAGCAACCCAGCTTTAGTAACACCCCAGTGTGTAATTACTGCCTGTGTGTCATCCCACTTTAGCAGCTCTGAAGTCAGGAGTTGTTGCCTGGCCAGTTTCTCCCTGTTCCCTAATTTCAGATGGAGCAAACTCGGCGCGGCCGCGGCTCCTCGGCGCTGCCCCGGCTCTGCTCCCCAGCCAAGCACACCAGATGCCTGGAGCAGAGTGCTCTTGTGTTTTTGGGGTAGTCTGGAGCCTGAGTGTGGTTTTGCTCCTTTGGCACATGAGTTTTGGATGTTGTCAGTGGGGCCTTGGTTTGGTTTTCGCCGCCCGGATCCGTCCACGCCGACATGGAGGTGCTGTGAGCAGGGTGAGTGCTCCGGGGGTGTTTGGGGTGAAATCTTCCAGAGACAGAGACAGAACCCATCCTTCACACTGACAATGTGTTCCTTTTGTGCTTCTTTCTGTTCTTCTAGTCTGTGAATGGCTCTGCTGAGCTGGGCTGTTTCCTTGGGCATTCAGGAGCGAAGAAGGACAGGCCTGATTTAATTTGTGTTTGTCAGCCTGGAACACTGTGGCACTTCCTAAGTCCTGTGCCAAGGGGATCCAAAATACAATATCAGAACTTTAATACATTCATTATCTTCCACTAAAAGTTTCAACTACTGTAGTGACCACTGAAAGTCAAATATAAATTAAATATAAATTATTTCAACTCAGAAAAACCCTTATTTTTATTTAATTCAGAAATAGGCAGGTAAATAATCTCAAATCATTTCTCCTCAGGGAAAAATGTTGCTTTTCAGAGATTAAAAAAAATCTGTTAGGAAGACCTTTCATAGGAAAGTGAAAATTTCTCACCAAGAAGAGATTTCTTGGTATCACCTGTAGTCTATGAATGACCCTCAAAAGTTTAAAAAGCTTACAGGAAGATGAACCTCTTCCTACCAAGTATAACTTTCTGCTGATATGATTGATCATAAATAATGCAGAAAAGTCAGAATGAAGCTTTATCAGCTTTCCCCTCGGGGAGGAGATTTATTTTTTATGGGCCAGTAGGAATTGGTTTGTAGTGCCGTGGTCTGTTCTGAGCAGCCTATGAATGAAACAGCTCTTGGAAGTCACTTCCCCTCCTCTGCCCCCAGGGAAGGGGAGACCTTTGTGCCACATCACAGCTGAGTCTTTCTTCTGATTTGTAGGATTCTCTCTTTAGCCACGTCCTATGAACTGTTACTGAGCTATAAAGATACAGATATTTGTGATTTTTCTTGTTCCAGATAAGCCGAAGGTGAGTCTGTGATAATGTGTAGCAATGGCAGAATGCCTTTCACCATCACTGATAAATTCCCTTTTCTTACCCCCAGCACACCGGAGGTCAGATACCAACTCCTCAGATCCTTTCAAAGTAATTCTTGATACTACAAATGAATGCAGGGTTTTGTCTTGCTGGCCACTTCAAATAAGCCACTTCTCTGGTGGCCTGGAAGTGACAATTAAGGAGATAATGGGAGTAGAAAATAGTTACAACCAAAGACAACACTCTGTATCAGGTTACATAAGCTACACTGCTTAGATCTGACACTTTTCAGGCTGCTGCTCTATTTGTCTCTTTCTGTCAGAGATTCCAGAAAATGATAGTGCCCTGGAAGCTGCTGCTGAGAGCCCAGCTTAGTTTTCATCTCAGCACACAATTAATTGTGATTAAAAATGAGGCAGACGCTGCCTCAGCACTGTAGCAAGGTACTTCTGCTCTGGTGCCTGCAGTTATTTACTCGGCAGGCTGATTAAAATCTCATTTTAAATAGACTTTTTGGCTGGGATACAGTCACATCTCCGTGCTTTTGAAAGTGTAGTCCCTCTGTACTTAAGGAAATCTGTCCTCTTTTTCCTTCCCAAACTGCTTCCTTACCTCACTGGTGCTTCAGCAGTCCTTCACCATCCAACACAACTCCAGGGCTAAGTTTGGTTATTTCCCACCTCTCCTCAGAGGTGCAGCCTGTTCTCGAGTCACTGCTAAAATCTCTGTGCTGAAAACCAACTGCAAATGGAGCTTGGAGCTGCTGCCCTTGCAGGGAGGTGTTGCCATCTCTGAGCAGCTCCAGCATCACTCACAAACAAGAGGAATTTACGAATTTATTCTTTATTCCTGCAGCTCTTCATTCGGTTCTCTCACCCCTCTGACTTCACACCCCACCCAGCTGAGCCCTTCTCAAATTGGCAACTCCTTTTGTTGGCTTTTGGACTTTTAAAATCTGTTCCCAACTATTCTCCTCCTTTAAAGTCACTTATTTTGTTAGGCTATTTATTGTCCATCCCCACCATCGTCCCCTTATATTTGATTTATGTCAAGAATCCCATTTGTCTCTTCCTTGGGATGGGAGGTGTCTTTCCCCACACTCTGCTTTGTATTCTTTAAGTACTTGTAAGAAGTAAATAGCAGAATTATTTATGAACGAAGCAGGACAGCAGTCATTTGTTTTAGCTGTGTTTAGACTCAATGTTTATCAGTGTGTTCAGTGACACAACATGTCCTGGGGGCTACGTGAGTGGCATTTCCAGTGGCACAGACCAACCCCCTCTTCCCACCTCCCCTGTGTCATCTCCAAACTCAGCTCTTCTCTGCATTTACTAGAAGCTGTGCTGTACTTTGTATGCAAGTAAAAATATTTTTCCCTTTATAAATTATTTCTATGAAAGCTGTGAGATGAATTCTTAGGGAACTCGGCCAAGCTAGGAATGTTTCCTAGTGTGAACACACCTGCCAATGGGAGAAAGCACAATAAAAATTTATTTTCATGCCTGTTTCTTCAGCCAGCCTTTGCAAGGTAAGGAGTCCTTTCCAATATTTCAAGTTCCTATTCCACAGAGTGCCAAGAGATTACAGCTGCACTTAGGAGTGTTTGGACCCTGTAAATTCTCAGCTCTCTGTACTTGGGATTGAAAATTGCCATAATTAAACATTTGTTGTTTATGCATTAATAGACTTTCACTCCAATACCAGTGTATTTGATATTCTTGGCTCCTCTCTCACACCAGGTGTCATGTCTTTTCAAACACTCTGAACAATCTGCTTTCTGTATCTTGATACTCCCAGAATGAAGGGATCCTGGTGCTAAGGCACAGTGACAGCACTGTGACAGGAGCAGAAAATTTGTGTGTGTACATTTGTCACATCAAGGAAAGTGGAGTAGGAGGGGGGAAAATGTGTGGTTCAAACTTTGCAGGCAAATTATTTTTACCATTTGTCCTTGGGTATGGAGGCCACTCCCCTGATTTCCTTGGGAATGGATCCCTGACCTCATAAATCTTCCTGGGTGTACCTTCAGTGAATTTTAATGTATCCTGAATTCACCTTCTTGCTTTCAAATTATCCTGGGCCATTTAAAATGATGCCCTTGAGTAGCAGATTGAGAAACAGGGAGATAGTTATTCATTATTCCTTACAGAATTCATGCTGTGGGTGTTCCTAGGCAGGTAACTGCATCAAGATCCTTTTGTGTCATGTGCTGGCGGTCATTCCCTCCAGCAGAATCAAGGGGATTTTTTTCTTTTTCCTGAGGAAATGTTGGGAAATCACCAGGACACAAATCCTGGATGTTATCCATGTGATAATTTAGCTAAGTTCACCTTGGGCATCATTTTCAATCTGCTGCTTCTACTGTTCCAATGCAGTAAAAACTTTCAGGGATTTTTCTTTGTTCTTTTCACATCTGGAACCTTCCTTTATCTGTTTGCTGTTGCACAGACCTTCCTGGGATTTACCACATTTCTGAAATGATCTTGGTCAAGAGCAGACTGCTCAGATAACTGAAAAGATGCCCAATTTTAAGGCCACTTATAAAAGTAATCTTTTTTTTTCCTCTAAATAACACACACTGTTACTGGGACTGACAGGCTCCTTTCAGTTTAATTTAGGCACAGGCTTGAATTTATGGTTGTCCTGATACCACTTTTAATGGCACTTGTCATAGACTGAAATTTAATGAGTCATGTGTGGAACCCTCCAGATTTGACACATGAAATGGTGGAGGTGTGTCCTTAAAGGCTGAAAAATGAGAAACTTGGGGGGAAAAAGAATGAATATGTCAATATTTGTGTGTTTACATGTGAAGAAACTGTAAACAGGTAATTTGGTCACCACACTTCCTTCAAAGGAATACGAGTCAAGTAACTGATGTTTCTCTACTGCAGAAACATGATTAAAGATAACAACGAAATTCTTCCACTAATGGGCAAGAAAACAAACCCACCTGGAAATCCCCCTGCAAACCAGCAAGAGAAAAAGGTGACTGAAGGCACTCCCACCAAGAAAAGGTAGGACTCAACTCAGTCTGAACCATTAAAATTCCCTGTTTATCTCCTTTGGGGCATCTTTGCACTGAAATACCACCAATATCTTTGTTCTGTGTAACCTCACAAAAATCTGATCTAATGATGGTTAATGTTTGGTATAAAGTGATCTTTTTTTTAAGAGATCACATGGAAGAACACACCAGGTTTTATCTAAGAGATGCTGGCCTGAAAAAAGGGAGCATTTCAAACTTAATCTGTCACATTTCCATGTGAGGCTATGGAGAGACAGAGGGCAGGGAGAGCACGATTGAAAAATTCTATCACAAACAGAAACCTAAATTCACTCTCTTTTTCATTAGTCTGGTTAATGAGGCTTTTTTGCTGTTTTATAAAATATTCACTTTCATTCATAATTGATATTAGAGAATTAATAAAGGGATTGAGGGTTTGTATTTAATATGAATGGGGAAATATGAGCTGTAATTCCTGCCTGATACTATGGAGTCAACTAAGTTACTGTAGAGTGAGGATGAATTTTTATTCATAAACTTTTCATTCTGAATAATTACTGGTTATTATGGCAATTTCTGAAACTCTGAAGGCCTGGCCAATTGTGGCTGTTCTGACATTTATAATTCTCAATAATCAGAGGAATCACTTTTCACAGGAATGGTGCCATTAGTTATTTGAGATCCACTGACTGGGTGGTCCAGTTTCTCTTTTTGTCATTAAATTCAAGAAGAGAAGCTCTTTGGTGGCATATGGGGGGAGACAAAGTGTCTGAACAGCTCATGATCCACCCAGCACTTCAAAAAGGGGCAATTCCCTGGCAGATTGTGGAGTTATAGGAACACTGCCAAAGCCGAGCCCTCAATCACTGAGCCCAAATCTCTCACTCCTTGTGGCCTCAGGAACAGGAACCTTGGGGTTTTTCCCCCTTCTCAAACCAGAGCTCAGGGTGTGGCTGGCAGCATTCCTGCAACACACAGCACCCACATCACGTGAATTTTAATGAGGGCTTTAACATATCCTATTAATTAAATGTTCCAACGCTGCTCCATGCTGCTGCTTCAAACCTCTCCCTCCCCTGCCCCAGCAGAGCTGCTGCACTCCCAGAGTGGCATTTCTCACTCTCAATATTCACTTTCTGACAGACAGTGGCATTCCCTGCTGGAATCCCCTGGAATTGGGGTGTTCTGGGGCTGGAATTGAGCACAGGAAGTGCGAGGGGAGGGTGGGGAGGAGGCTGCCAGGGCTGCTGATGGCTGTGGGCAGAGCCACGTCAGCACAGGGCTATTTGATGGCACCCTGCTTTGCACGGTGGCTTTGGGGTGTCATTTCCCTCCCATGACATGCCCAGGTAAGCCCCAAGGCAGGAGAGGTGAGATCTGTCAGCCCCAAGAGCAGGGTGCCCTTGCCAGCTGCTGCACAGATGTTGGGTGCCAGAATTAACGCCTGGACCATCGAGCCATTGGAGAAGGAGGTGAACTAGATAGATACTGTTATTTGGAACTAATAGATACTGTTATTTGGAACTAACAGATACTGTTATTTGGAACTAATAGATACTGCTGATTTTAGCAAATATCAGCAGGTTGTTCACTGGTGTCCTAATAATACCATTTTAAATAAGATTTTTTTTGCATTTTCCCATCAATGCAACTACTTCATCTTCCCCAAAACATCTTGTTGGAAGTGCAGTTAGATAAGACATGCCCTATGGACAAACCCATAAATATTAGGTGAATTAGAAAGGTTTTCCAGGTGACTACAGCAATATTTTAGAGCTGTAAGGCAGTTTGTGAACAACAGCCCCTGTGGGAGTTGCTGCATCCACCCCTGAAACTCCTCAGTCTGTGGGAGCTGTAGCAATATTTTACTGAGATCCAGTAGAACCAAGCCATTGATTTTTGCCTCTCAACTCTGCAGGCTTTTAAAAGGTGAAATCTTTTTTTTTGTATCCCTTTGTCTGTGTTGTTCCAAATTTTATTTCTTTTCACTATCAATATTTATGTAATTATTTATATAGAAAGCAATTAAACATTCTGCAGGCAAGGGGACACATTCAGCCCTGGCTGGTGGAAATGCCTGATGTCACTCAACGTGTGACCTTTCAAACTTTCTGATTTAATCACTATCACTGTTTGAAATGATCCATCCTGATGGCTCCTGGCTGGAAGAGCAGGGACTGGGATTTTAAAAAACCATTTTTGTGTGGCTGGGCAGTGACAGAAACTGGGTGCAAGGCTGGTTTAGAGATTGCTGCTCACACATGTCAGGATCTGATGCCATGTGTTCCAAAAATACCTTGGGAATTTTACCCATCTGCCAGCCTGGCAGAGCTGGGCACAGGCTGGGATCCCCTCAGGGAAAGCAGATAAGCCTCATCTTTAATGCCAGGAGAGATAAATGATCAAGCTTGCCCTTGGTAGTTCTTTTCTTGGTTTAAGGTTGGGCTTGCCTTTTATCACTGATATTTCTTTAAATGCACTGTCTTCAACAGTTCCCACTTTTTCCTGGAGATTGATGGTTTTGAAAGCAATGCCAGTCCCAATAACACCTCTCCCCCTGTGTTTTCCAAACCCATGGATTCCAATATTCGCCCCTGGTAAGTTCCAGATGCACAAGCAATGCTTCTGCTGCAAATAAATCCATTTTCTTCCAGCACCTTCCCTTTAATTCTCCTTGGGCCTCACTGCCAGGATTTCACATGACTTTTTACAGCTTTTGGTCACTTCAAAGACAGAATTTCACTGGAGATTTATCTTTGGTTTTATCTACTGCTGTTGTTTCTATGGAATAACTCAGGCCTCAGATCTGAATAAATTTAAAATCAGTTTTTTTTTTAATCTTAGCCTCTTATTAGAACAAACTCCATGCTCTCATTGGATGTTTTCTGCAGTGTGAAGACCACAGCCTAATTTAGCTGTTCCCAGCTGGCTGCTGACGTCTTCCCTCTATTGCTCATTAACAATCAAACGTGGAAATGCTGAATGTGAAATATTTAAAGCAGCCATTTATGCTGAATGAATAGAGAAAAATTATGACTGGGATGAATACATTTAATTTTAAAAAATGTGTGAGGTGCTAATAACCAATAATTATGAATAAGTGAAATATGTCACAAATCAGGCACAGGCCCAGAATCAGGCACAGGCCAAAGGTTTTTGTGGCTGAGGATGCCTGGTCAGCTTTTAGGAAATGGCTGACAGGCTGATTTTGGTTTCAGAGGAGAGGTGCCCAAATTTCCCCCTGTCATTCAGGAAGTGACCTACACATGTGCTTTGTCACCACATTACTCAGCTTTCTGCAGAGGAGACAGATGGAATGAGAATGGACTCAGAGCTCCCAGATTTATTTCAAAGACAAGGGAATACCAGCACAGCAGTGCTGTCCATGCATCTGTTTTGCCAATAATTAATAGCTCAGGTTCCCTAAATTATTAACCTGAGGTAGTTCATCCAATCTGAACCTCAGAGAAACAAAAATACAAGTAAGAAACTCATTTATCTTAATTTTTCTAAGTCAGATCTGCTTTTAGGACCGTGTGGAAATTATGTACAGCAATTACAAAATATCAATGCCATTGAAAATCCTTTTAATATATCACCTACACATCTATTTAGGGCCCAGTCCTCAATTTCTTTCATTCAAGTCAGCCACAAAACACTCCTGAATTGCCTCCAGTGTTCTGTGTAGTAAATCTTTAGGTAAATCTTTCATTGTGGGCTTGCAACCCCCTCACTGCTACTGATTTAGCACTTGTTTTGTGCCAGATGACAAATTAGGCATGTGAAAAGGGAGAACGCAAGCTTCAAGCATTCAGGGTGCTGCATAAAAAGCAGTGATCATTAAAAAGAAAAAAAAGAAAAAAGTTCCCACGGTTTTCAGGATCTGTAGTGAAATAATAAAACACAAAGCAGATTGCTTTCCTAATGTGGTCTTTTTTTAAAATATAATAAAATCCTGTGAGTCTCTTCATTTTTATCACTCACTTTAAAATCCATGTGGGAGATAAAATGATAGAATTAAAAGGCCAATGTCAAATTGGACTAATTTAAGCTCTAGTGCAGATACTGTAACCTGCCATTGACTGGTTCTTTGTGCAATTTGCCAAAATACCTGCTAATACCTTGGCACATTTGCTTTTCTTTCTCTACAGTGCATCTGCAAATGGGGAAGACATGGATTCCCCCCAGTCTCTTCAGGATGATGCCACTGAATACAGCCCCAATGTGGACAGCTGTGGGTGAGTGGAAACACAAATATTTCTCAGCACTGAGTCAATCTGTGGTAGGGTAGATTTTACCTATTTTTCCTGCCAGTTTAAAAAAAAAAAAAAGATCATGTTTGTACATGCCTTTCTGATCCTTCAATAATTAAATGTCAAAATAAGCAACTCTAATCTCTCAATTTTCATATTTAGTGTGAGGATTCTTTATATAAAATGGGTATTTTTTACATGGCAACACAGGGCCCACACACCACAACCAGGCCTGGAGTATTTCTGCCTGGGGGAAATATGAAATCATTCTTTTTCCAGAGTAAAGGATGATCAGAAAGTGGTGTAAAATGTGAGGTAAAGAACTCTGTTCTGCTGTGAGAGCAGCACCACGTAACCTCAGCATTGCAGTCAGTGTGGCAGAGCAAAGAAGTGTTCCTTCGCCTGTATTCCAGAAGAATGGATAAACTGAATAAAACCCACAAAATACTTGAAAAATGTGCTGTTTATAATAAAGCAGCCTCTCAACAGCCCACTTACTGCAAATGAGCAATGAGAGAAATGTTCTATCCATGGCAGCGGGGCAAGTTCATCCAGTCTGGGGCCAACAATTATATTTGGTCTTACTCTTCTTAAAAATAAAATAAACCAGGATAAGTTGCAGCAGCTGTTTCATGAATAAAGGATGATCAGAAAGTGGTGTAAGATGTGAGGTAAAGAACTCTGTTCTGCTGTGAGAGCTGCACCATGTAACCTCAGCATTGCAGTCAGTGTGGCAGAGAAAAGAAGTGCTCCTTAGCATTTATTCTAGAAGAATGGATAAACTGAATAAAACACAAAATACTTGAAAAATGTGCTGTTTATAATAAAGCAGCCTCTCAACAGCCCACTTACTGCAAATGAGCAATGGGAGAAATGTTCTGAGCTATCCTTGGCAGTGGGGCAAGTTCATCCAGTCTGGGGCCAACAACTGTATTTGGTTTTACTCTTCTTAAAAAAATAAAATAAACCGGCATAAATCACACCAGCAATTTCATGATGATTTCTTACAATCCAGTGCTACCACATGCCAAGGGCCTGAGCTGAGGAGTGCCAGGAAGAAGCTGAAGAGGAACCTGTTCCGGGCAGTGTCCGAGGGGAACGTGGAGGAGCTGCAGCGGCTGCTGGCCGAGCTCAGGGAGCGCTCGGGCGCCTGCACCTCCCTGCCCGTGCCAGGTGAGCCCTGCAGGCACCTGGCTGGTGCCTCAGCTGGGAGATTTTGTGGTTTTTTAGATTCTCTGCTGCTTTAATGTGCAATTCTGAGCTTTATATTAGGGAGTGGTGAGCTCTCACAAAACAATTCCTTGTCTAGCTGGGGACCAAGGACAAATGATCCAAATCTCAGGCCCAAGAGCACAAACAACGTGGGCCGAAGAGAGAAAAACAGGAAGGATGGGACTTCATAAGCTAAAGCATTAACTGGACAATTAACTCCAATATGCAAATGGCACAGAACTTATAAAAGTGAGAGACCCTGTGAGCAGTCATGCATTTTGGGACCATTTTGGTTCATCTTGGGTTCATTTTGTGCCCATTTTGGTTCATCCTGGGTTCATTTGTCACTATTTTGGTTCATCTTGGGTGCAGCCCTGGCTGGGCTCTTGTGCTGCCCAAGGTGGATCCATTGAGGAGATCCTTTTAATAAATTCCTGCTTTATTCTTTAATTCCATCTAGACTCTGTTCTAGGTCAGCCTTCACAAGGCATCAGGGGAGGCCTGCCAGCTCTTCTGGCAGCTGAGGGGCAGCCTAAACCTGGGAATGGTCTTTCATTCCCTATGAATGGTCCTTATTTCCCTGGGAATTTGGGAGTTTTGGCGCCAGGATGTCCAAGAGGAACACCAAGGTTGCCTTGGTGCTCAAGAACAAAGTGAACAGGATGGAGTACTGGTTTGGGAAATGGTTTGTGTCCATCTATATCCCTCAGGTTTCACCCCTAATGAACAGAAGCTTAATAAATTAAAAGGATTTAATCTCAAAATTCACTCCTGTAGATTACCTGATGAAGAAGTTCACGGCTTCAGACACTGGCAAAACTTGTCTGATGAAAGCTCTGCTGAACATCAACCAGAACACAAATGAGATAGTGAACATGCTCCTGTCCTTTGCAGAGGAAAATGGCATTTTGGAGAGATTTATCAATGCAGCATACACAGAAGAGGCATATAAAGGTATTGCCATCTGATAGCAGTTTCAGGTATATGGTTAAACATAACCTATATAAAATAATAAATCCCTTGAACCAACTTTTACTCATTGTCACTGGTGCAATATTTTGTGAAACATCATTAATGTTGCAGAGTGTGCTTGAGAGACTCAGCCCTAAATTCCTGTGTCTGCTTTTCCAGGCCAGACAGCTCTAAACATTGCCATTGAGAGGAGACAGTATGAAATCACCCAGAGCCTCATAGAGAAAGGAGCTGATGTCAATGCTCGTGCCCAGGGAATTTTCTTTAATCCCAAACACAAGCATGAAGGCTTTTATTTCGGTAAGTGGAATTGAGATATTTCTGAAAAAGTTAAGAAGAAATACCCAAAACTTCCATAAAATAAGAGCTTAATCCAGTACAATCAATATATTAAGATGGTTAATATAATATTTTCTATTCTGATGAAATAAACCATGATCATTTGTTGCATTTTGTGATTCTGCAGGTGAGACTGCACTGGCTTTGGCAGCATGTACCAACCAGCCAGACATAATTGAGCTGTTAATGGACAATGCCAGGACCAACATTTCCTCTCAGGATTCCAGAGGAAACAACATCCTCCATGCACTAGTGACCGTGGCAGAGGACTCCAAAACACAGAATGACTTTGTGATGAGAATGTATGACATGATCCTGTTGAAAAGCAGAGACAGAAACCTGGAAACAACCAAGAATAAGGAGGGTTTGACACCACTGCAGTTAGCTGCAAAAACTGGGAAATTAGAGGTGGGTGTGAGTTCAGCAGCATCCAAGAGAATCTTGTGCTCTGACACATCTCTTTCCAGGCTGGTTTGTATCAGTATCAGTGAGCTAATTTTGTTTAAAACACAAATATTTCCATTGCAGTGTTGTTTTAATGCTTCCAGGTTTCTCTGTAACTCCTTCCCTCTGTACAAACCACACAAGCTGTTTAGAACCAGCCTTCTGTTGTAGAGAAATTCTACATTTACCACCAAGCAATTTCAGAAATCTCACTAGAACTGCTCTGTTGTATTGCTGTAGAGTTTGGTTTGCATAAATCAACTGCAGTGTAAAGAATTGGCAATTGAATGATTTAGAAAGTAATTAAGTTCAAGGAAGGCATAAATGAACACATGGAAAATTGTGCTTTCATCCTTTAGAAAAATATCTCTGACAGAAAATCTGAAGGCATTAAAAACACAACTTATTTCTTAGAGGTTTTTCACCTCCAGTGCCCCTCACTGAATAACAAAATTACAAATACATTAAATTGAGCAACTGCACAAATTGTTACAGATAAAAGGTGGGAGTTTGGGCAAGTGTATTCTTGTGTTTCTCCTTTCCCTGAGCAGCACAGCTGCTGACAAATGATCTGTTCATGTTTTAGATTCTGAAGTACATCCTGAGCAGAGAGATCAGAGAGAAGCCAAACAGGAGCCTGTCAAGAAAATTCACAGACTGGGCTTATGGTCCTGTTCAGTCTTCTCTGTATGACCTGACAGAGCTGGACACCACTGCTGACAACTCAGTGCTGGAAATCATTGTCTATAACACAAATATTGGGGTAAGGTGCCTATTCTTATATAAAATATAAATTTATATTATTAAAATATAGCAAAAACATTATTATAATAAAATATTAAATTATTAAATAGATAAGAATACGATAATACAGTTAATATAATAATAAACTATTCTAATTATATTAAAATATAATTTTTCCCTAGCAGTATCCCCATATTAGAATTGTCAGCCTTGCAAACAACTGAATTGCTTGTGAACAGTAATTTTTGGTTCTCAGTTATTGTATCAGGAACAAGATAAATTTTATGCTGCTGCATAATGTCAGCTGCAAGCAAATATGCATTCAGCTCCTGCACCACAGATTAGTTATTTTGGGAGAGTCTTTTCCATCCCAGGGAGATCTGGCCCATCCCTGAGCACAGAGGTGTTTCTAGAGCAGCAAGGACAGCATGGAATGAAATACACAAAATTCACACCTAAAATTCAGTTTCCTTACAGGCAGCAAGATGAAATATTTAAAGTTTTTATTTATTTTTTTTCTCCTCAGAATCGTCACGAGATGCTGACTTTGGAGCCTCTGAACTCACTGCTGAGGATGAAATGGAAGAAGTTTGCAAGGCACATGTTCTTCATGTCCTGCTGCTTTTATTTCCTGTACAATGTGACATTAACATTGGTTTCCTACCACAGGCCTAATGAAAATGAAGTGAGTACAGCACCTGAAGCTCACTAAATTTTACTGACTTAAAAAGCAACAGTATTTCCTGAATTGTGTTTAAAATGCTAAAACAAGGCCAGATATTGGAATATCTGGGTATAGAGAGACCACATCCCCACATCTGTGTGGGAGCATCAGATCTGCATTTTCTGGAAGTGACCTGAAATACAAATAAATGATACAAAGACTGTGAAATTTCTGAAGGTGGGAAGAGAGTATTTGGGGGTTTTTTAAGAAAGAAAATTCTGATATTTCAAACATCACTCTTAGGGGGTTGATTGTGTAAATACATCAAGAAAATTCTCCCTGGAAGGGAAGAAATTGAGAACCCAGAGAGTTACAGGTGGGAGGGTTTCTGCTGCTTTTCCTTTCACCCTTCAGGAATGGAACAGAGATTTTCCTTCTGGATTTGCTCTGCAGGCTCCTCCTTATCCACTGGCTCTGACCCGAGGAGTGGGGTGGCTGCAGCTGTCAGGACAGGTGATGGTTATGTTAGGAGCAATATTTTTAGCCATAAAAGAGGTAAGATTTTTTTTTTTTTTTTTGTAACAAATATATACCTGATTTGTAAAGAACTTCTCTAAATTTATGAATATGCTGCTGCTGATATTGGCAATACACATGGCGTGTCTTTTATATGTGTAATTTTCAAATCTTTAACACAATCCCTTATTCAGAATGACCCTGGTTATACATTTGATTACAACTGTGAAATAAATATAAGGATATTTGCTTTTCAAATTGATCTGATATTTGTATAATATCAGTTTTGTCAAATTATTGGCTTTAAGGAAAAAAGAATTGCAAGTTGTAATGAAAAAGAAATCCCACGGTATAACTTTGCCATGTAAGTAATTAAAAACAGTAACTTAAATTGTGCCAGAGATGACAGAATTTTAACCTTTGAACTTACAGATATTAAAAATATCTGTAATATAAATTACAGAATTTACAGAGCCCTATAAAAAATTAATTCTAGAAGTTACCACATCTTATCAGTAGGTGGATTAGTTAAGAACACCAGTTAAATTATTTTGAAAAACAGATGTTTAGGTTCGTTTTCTCTTCACCATTTTCTGTTTCTGCCTGCACAGAGTGTGGCCATCTTCCTGCTCAGGCCCTCAGACCTGCAGTCCATTCTCTCTGATGCCTGGTTCCACTTTGCATTGTAAGTTTGACATATATATTTTTTTTTTCTACTATATATCAAATTCTCTATCTCATGGTCACAGAGAATGTGCTCCTGTAGCAGATATTCACTTTTTCTCCTCAAAATTATCAGTTTTAGAGGGATGGATGTAAGTTTGCCTGCAGCTATTCCCTAACACAAACTCTTGGCTATGCTGTCAGTAACAATTCCAGGGTTGATGTGGCTGGAGTGGATTTTTCCCACTTGCCAGTGGAAAATCTCTAATAATTCTATCAATTCATTAAGCTAAAGCTACAGTTAAATGGCTTCTAGAATGTTGTAAGGATTCTTACAATTCTGTCAGCATTATCTGCATTGAGCAGCTCTTTTGGGGAGAATAGTTTACCTAAATTAAATTTAATAAATATAATCCTTATATGTTAATACACTTATACTGCTTGCACTGACCTATTTTATCATTAAGCTATAATGCCAATTTCATGGGGAGAATAAAAAAGCAGCATGAAATTACAAATTAAGCCTAAAGAGCAGAGAAATCTTGTTTTCGTATTTTGCCATTCTGTTGTTGGTTTTGTGCTAGTAATTTCTCTTTTACGTATATGTTTGTTTTTTAACAGTTTTATACAAGCTTTGCTTGTGATCTTCTCTGTCTTTTTGTACTTGTTTTCCTACAAAGAACACCTGGTGTGTCTTGTTTTGGCAATGGCCCTTGGCTGGGCCAATATGCTCTATTTCACCAGAGGTTTCCAGTCCATGGGCATTTACAGTGTGATGATTCAAAAGGCAAGTTTTTCTTTTCTTTTACCTGCCTGATGATACTCCATTGTTCTACAGTCTAAATCAAGTATATTTACCAATTATATGTATTTTATAGTTTGTTTTTTAATTCCTTATTTCCAGTTTTTATGCATTACTTCAGCAGAACACAATATTTGTTCTTCTTCAACAGCAGGAACTAGTTTGTACCTTAATATTGACATTTTTATTACATTAAATATATGAGTAGCTTGTGTTTTTTCCAGCTAATGTAGTTCTGCAATTTAATAGCATCATAATCTGCAATGTCTGTATTGTACAGAATTAGTCACTCTCAGCACAGCAGGCTTGAGATAAAAAATCAGACCTTTGGGTTTGTTTGCTCAAGGAGAGCAGTCTGATGCTTCAGTGTGTGCCTCACCTGTGTCCCTGCAGAATTCAAAAGCACAAAGCTAGTTCTGAATTTTCATTTCTGTCAACTGTTCCATTCCATTTTCAGGTCATCCTGCAAGATGTGATCAAGTTTTTGGTTGTGTACATCGTGTTTCTGCTGGGATTTGGTGTAGGTAAATATTACCGGAGAAAAGCACTAATGCTCTGTGTGGGTAAAAATTTTAGCATTATTATGAATAAGAACCCTGTTTGCATGAGAGCTCATGCTGGGGTTTATTCTGGATGTTAAGTTTAGGTGTGAATAGGTTTGCCTCCCTGTCTCAAATCCCTGGAATCTCATTTGGTTGTGGACTCCTTCTACCTCCTGGAGCTGTCACCTGGCTGCTCTGTGTGGCTGGGCAGCTCTGGCTCTCATCTGCAGTTTGAATTCTTTGGGATGAAATCCCTGTATTCCTAAATAATGATTCTGTATTCCTAAATAATGATTGTGACTGAAACTTCCTTCTGCTTCCTTCCCAGCTCTGGCTGCCTTGATTGAGACGTGCCAGGAGGGTGGGGAGTGCCACTCCAACAGCAGCCTGGGGCCTGTCCTGATGGATCTGTTCAAGCTCACCCTGGGGCTGGGTGACCTGGAGATCCAGCAGAACTCCAAGTACCCCGTGCTCTTCCTCCTGCTCCTCATCACTTTCGTTGTGCTGACTTTTGTTCTTCTCTTGAACATGCTGATTGCATTAATGGGAGAGACTGTAGAGGATATTTCTAAGGAGAGTGAGCACATCTGGAAACTCCAGGTTGGTTTGGGAATTTGGGAGGTGCTTGGGCTAAAACCTTCATGCTGACACAGAAGGTTAAGTGTTAAAGATAATCCTCATTTGGTTTTGCATGAATAACAGACATAAATAAATCCAGTATTAGAGAATTGTAGGAACTTTGGAATTAACAATCTTAAAGATGATATCATGGCTTCGATTTCCAACCCATGCACTGTCATGACTTGCATTCCCCTGGTTATATCACCATATATCCCCTGGATGATCTGTTTCACTATTTTTCCAGGAATCTGAATCCCTGTTTGCACAAATTATCAGTGATTTGCTGGTTTTGGTGCTGGCTCTTGACCTGTTATAAACTGCAAACTGCATGTGAAATCAGACCACGGCTAACCATTCTCATTTTACTATTTACTGCCAATAGAGAGCCAGGACTATTTTGGAATTTGAAAAATTCTTACCAAAATGCCTGAGGAAAAAATTCCAGCTGGGAGAACGGTGTAAAGTGGCTGAAAATGACACCAGGGTGTGTTTAAGGTAAAGCAAAGCTGGAATCATGTGCTATCAATTCTGCTCTCTTTATGTTGCTTCAAGGTTATTTCTCCTCAAAACCCTCTTTAAAACATTTCTGTTATCTCTACAAATTATGCAGAAAAATACAATTTTTTTCAGTTGTAGCCAGTTGTTTAAATAGGGAAAATGTATAAATTTTTATGTAGGCAATCTTTTGATGAGAAAAGATTTTCATCTTCATATGTTTTGACTGTAGAAGCATCAAATCTGTTTGCAGTAAATGTCACTTTATCATAATCTCCTTTGAATGTCAGCTTAAAAGCAATCACAGTTAAGTTGATTGGTAATTGATGATTACCATATTAAAGAACTGTGCTGTTTAATGAAAAATACTTAAATATTTCAAGGCTGTACTAACAATGTGTGAAATTATGAAGTAGTCTTGATATTATTCTCACCTTCATATAGTGCAAAAGACATTCAGGCTTTAGTGCCAGCAAAGCAGGTGGTCAAGTGTGACAATCCCAGGAAGGAATCAAAGGGGAAGGTCAGGGATGTAGCTGGGGGATAATTCATGCTGATAACACAATTTATGTAAATGTAAACAGGATTAATGAAGTGAAATGGACCGAGTGGAAAACCCATGTTTCATTTATTAATGAAGATCCAGGGCCAACAGGTACTATGGAATTTTACGACACCCTATTTGAGAATCTTTTCTTAGAAATGCTTTTTGATCCAACTTTATACCTTTAAAAATATAAACTCTTATATTAAACCACATATTATTGTTAGAGAAACTAATGTTTAATATGGCAGTGGTGTTAAATTATTTTTAAAGACTTGGAGAGAGGGTTGGTGACAAACAAGTTTTGTAACATATATAGTGGATGAGCTAAATATTGGCCAGGAAATCCAAGACATCCATCTGCTGCCAGGGCAGGAGTGTCCTGGAGAAATGGAGAAATTTTTCTCCCTCTGAGGTGAAAAATTTCTGTAGAAGATATGGTAGCAAACTGAGAGCTTGCTGTTTAAATAAATACATGTTTTTAACAAAAAAAAAAAAGGTGCAAAACTCTGATCTTGCCTATACAGTTTCTACCATATCCTGTTTTGTTTACAATGCATTTTTTTGCAGATCCAAGCAAAATTCAAGATGATAATTCAAGAACTAATAGCAAAAACACCCTGAACACGTTTGAAGAAATGGATGATTTGCCTGAAACCTCTGTTTAGTTGTGCTGGGCTTGACGTGTGGCTCTTCTGAAGGTTAAAAGCATCAGCAGTGGATCTGAAAGCTTTGTGGCTGTTCTGGACAGCTGTAGCCAGCTGGAACACAAACTTTCAGTCACACAGTCTGATGGCTTGCACCCATTTATTCAGAGCAGCTGAGCTGAAATAAATGGGATTATTTCACTGGGTCAGTTCTGAGCCTCTCAAACTGTTGCTGTCCAAGTTTGCCTGATGCTCCACAAACTTGGCCTGAGATGTTTAACTGGATTAAAAAAGGTCAAATGTGAGATATTTCTTCTTTTAGTGGAAAATTAAGGTCATCGTGATCCCAATCTGCTGCTTTTTGGAATCCCTAACTCATGAGAAACTCATTTTGTGCATTGAAACAAAAAAGTTCTTGTTGTGGAGCAAAGCAAAGCATTTCAGTTCTGAAGATGACTAAATGCAGTATGTCATTTTGAAGTCACAAGGTTCTGGATACATTTGCAGCTTTTGCATTGACTGTCAGTATTACTGGGGGCTTGGGCCCATGAGTTGGAAAATCAGATCCCAGTGGCTTTGCCTGATCTGTTTTCCTCTGTGCAGTCCCCAGGGTGTAACTGGAGTTTATTGCTGTTTATTTATTATTGTGTGTCTGTGCCTCCCCATGAAACAACAGGGCAGAAATAGAATTCCTGATGGAGGATTTTTGCTCCAGTCACAATATTACTTTTCGTCCTTGACCCATCTTCCTACATAAAGAGTTACCACACTGGAAGTTCTTTTGAATTAATTTTTGCATTTAACCACTTCAGAAAAATCAGAAGTCAATTTCTTCCCCAGGTGAACAAAATTAATTCAGTGCAATGCAATTCCAGACTTTATTTTTTATTCAGAGGACTCTGTAATGCATTTCTGTAGCTTTTATTTAATTACCTGTGGTGACCAAGTACTATGAATTATATTATTAGTTTTCTAATAATATAATTCATAGTATTATGAATTTTATTATTTATATTTTTAGTTTTCTATTTTATGTGTGTGTATATATAAGGAGAAACATTTGTTCTGTGTGCTTTTAAATTTCAATTAACATGTGTCTCCAGTGTCATGGCTTTTCATCAGAATTATTCATGTGGTGCCTGTTTTAAAGGTGCTATTTTAGGTGAGACTCAGGGGAACTCAGTTCTGTGTTTGAATGATAATAAGAATTGCATTGGATTTTGCAGCTGTGGGCAAAATGATCCAAAAGACTTTCTTAAGACAGAAGAGAGCATGAGTGAAGCCTGCAGTGGGAAGGAAAATGCAAAATATTTACAGGGATGGTGCAAGTGGGTCCTGCTGCCCAGCCTGCCACTGACAGACACCATGCCCTGAGATTCCAGCCTTGCCTGCAGGGATGGATGGGATCCACAGGAGCCCTGGGCTGTGTTCTGGACACAGGAATTGGAGGGAAGGACATTTGTGTACCCACAGACCTCGTCACACCCCAGCACTGCTTGGCTTCCTCAGCAGGAGATGTGAGGATGAGAAGTTCCTGTGGTCTTGGGATCTTGGATTGTTGATTTTGCACCAAGGCTGCCAAGGAAGGACATTGCCTCAGGACTGCTCAGCTCTGCTTGGATCCTTTCTGTGCCAGTTTTGTACAAAGGGAAAAAAAAAAATACCTCTTCACACACACTCAGGAACCAGCCTGGGCTGTGAGGCCACTGGAAACACAACGAGGCCTCTGCACTGTGTTAAGGCTGCTCTGGGCTGTGAAAAAAGCACAAAAATCCCTACAAGAAACAAAAAAACCCCTATAAGAATGTGCTGTGCCTCTGCCCAGGCACAAACCTGTGGGTGAACTCAGGAACCAGCTGGGGGCTGCTCCTAAAAAACTCTCACTGAGGAAATCCCTCCTTGTGTGGCCACAGAGCTTGGCCACCTCACACCAACCACGTGCTGTCTCCAGATACTCTGAATAATGACTAGAGCAGGTAATTTTATGCTTTTTATACCATGTTTATTTAAGTTAAGGAAATAAAACTTGTCAATCAACATTGTCCTTTGGTTTTTGTTTGTTTTTTTTTTTTTATTTTATTGCCATAGGAGTGGTAAAAAGGCAAGGAAAAAATAGCCCTGCCCACATTTCCTTACTTGGGCTTTAGCCTTGCCCACATTGCCTTGTTTGGGTTTAGCCCACCCCACATTTCCTTATTTGGGTTTAGCCCCTCCCATATTTCCTTATCTGGGTTTAGCCCATCCCACATTTCCTTATTTGGGTTTAGCCCCTCCCACATTTCCTTATCTGGGTTTAGCCCTGCCCACATTCCCTTATTTGTGTTTGGCCCTGCCCACATTTCCTTATTTGGGCTTTAGCCCTGCCCACATTGCCTTGTTTGGGTTTAGCCCATCCCACATTTCCTTATTTAGATTTAGCCCTGCCCATATTTCCTTATCTGGATTTAGCCCATCCCACATTTCCTTATTTAGATTTAGCCCTGCCCATATTTCCTTATCTGGGTTTAGCCCATCCCATATTTCCTTATTTGGGTTTAGCCCCGCCCATATTTCCCTATCTGGGTTTAGCCCATCCCACATTTCCTTATCTGGGTTTAGCCATGCCCATATGCCCTTATTTGGGTTTTAGACATGCCCACATTCCCTGATTTGGGTTTAGCCATGCCCATATGCCCTTATTTGGGTTTTAGACATACACACATTTCCTTATTTGGGTTTAGCCCTTCCCACATTTCCTTATTTGTTTTAAGCCCCTCCCACATTTCTTTATTTGGGTTTAGTCCTGCCCACATTTCCTTATTTGGTTTAGCCCCACCAGTATTTCCTTATTTGGGTTTAGCCCCTCCCACTTTTCCTTATTTGGGTTTAGCCTCTCCCACATTCCCTTATTTGGGTTCTAGACCTGCCCACATTTCCTTATTTGGGTTTAACCCACCCATGTTTCCTTATTTGGGTTTGGCCCTGCCCACATTTCCTTATTTGGGTCTAGCCCCTCCCACATTTCCTTATTTGGGTTTAGCCACCCTCATTTACTATTAAATTTAATAGTAAATGAGGGTGACATCACATTTCAAAGGTAGAATATAGGAGTTATCTGGATAATTAATCTTTCAGTAAATAATTAACGTGTCTTTATTCAAAATTCTTAATGTTTATCACCTACTTGTCAAATGTGTAAAAAACAACTTTAGAAAATGAATTAAACCCCCATTTTTTTATCTTTTTAAGATGTTGACAGGCTTTGTCTCTACAGATACAGAACAAGTCTCTCCATATGGAATTCTTCTTAATTTCCATTCTGGAATACTCAGGTATGGTTTGTGCATTGCTCTTCATCAAAACAGAATAACTGTCTAAATCTTGTCTTAAATCAGAAGCAGCTTGAATTTATTCTGAAATACACTAAAGTGAAATGTAAAGCTTTTTAGGGTATATTTCTCTGAAATCCTGCTTTTAGCTTCTTTTAATGTTTGTAAGTATAAAAACAAAACAAACCCCAAGGCTTCCACTTCATCACAGTGGGGGTCAGTCACATATGCAGATAACATCATTTATTATACACACTCTTCCCCCATTTCTCTCTGCCCAGCTTCTCCTTTGTCTCACATTTTGTGTGTTTACCTGAGGAATTAATTTAAGGATTTAAGGATTAACCCATTGTAAAAAGTGTTGGTTATTGAGGGTTGGGGTTATGAAGTAGAAAAGCTGTAATTTTTGTATATAATGTAGTACTGTGGATGAGCTTCTTCATAAAAACTTCACAAAAATATTTATAAATTCTTTGCATCTATAGGAGTCTATTAGAACAATAAACAGTCATAATCAGCATTATGACAATAGATCTCAAAGTGCTCAGCAAGGTTAATTAAATTACAATTTAAAATTAGATTCTGCATTTATGTATCCCACAAGTAACTACTGAATGACCCTGGACTTCATAAGGAAACTCACTTTTTATATTAAAAAAAACTCTTAAGAAGTGCTCTGCTCTGAGACTGACAACCTGAGGTGTTTTGCAGTGAGTTTGATTTTCTCTGTTTTTACAAAAGCTTGTTTCTTTTCATAATAGGCAGCTTCATTAATAAATGTTGGATAGACTGTACAGTCCCCCTGATATGGAATTACTTCTCCATCAAGAGTCAAAAATTGAGGATCACCATTCTTCAGTGGCTGCCAGTCTTGATCCTTAGGGAAAGAAAATAAATAGAATATATTTACTTTCAGGTTTTTGTATATTTTATGTGATTCTTGAGTTAATGCTAATTATGCAAATTTCTGCAGTTTATGGTAAAAGCTTTTAAAGTAATTGTTTAATCTTAGTACCTCATTTTGTGTGTCTGGCCCTCATTTTCAGAATTCACTGGTAGAGTGAACTAGAAGGAAACTGCAGATGCTCACAATTGATTGAAAATTGAAAACAGACACTCGTTTTAGAATTTAAAATTAGATTTATACTTTAAAATATAAGCTGTCCTATTGGCTTTTTCTTTGTAGTGATTTTAGATTCAGTGACTCCCAAGACAGTTCCTGAAATAATGAATGTATGACCTTAGTGAGAGAACTTAACCCTAGGGGAGGTCTAAAATATTCAATAAAATCCTTGGCAATATTGGCATTTTAAATATTTATTACTAAAATATACAACAATATAGCAGAAGCAACACAGGAATAAGTAGAAAATGTCACAAAAGGAAACTATTCTAGAAATTACCTGTAGTTTAGGATGAATTATTGCAATAATTTCACCATTCTTATTCCTGGGATAATCTACTTTCTCCATTATTTTAAAAACCTCGATTGTACATGGTGGAAATTCCTTGCCTAGAAAGAATAAATGTAATTTAATGTCAAGATGAAAAACTGCCTGTTAAAAAGAACATTGCATTATTTATTCTCTGCAGAATGGCTCAAATCATCAGGTTGTCCCTTCAAAACCAAGTTGGAGAAAGATGATCCAGTCATGTATTGGGGCATATGAAGTTCAAATCTAAATTTGCTACTGAAATGTTACTTTTCACATAAAAAGACCTATTTTGTAGATGGGGAAATCAATGAAAGGTCTGTTTACTAGTGTTACACAGCACAGAGTAATATCAATGGTATTTAATCTTTACTATTCCAGCACAATAATGGAAATTCTGACATGCATAACTGTATTCTTTTCTTTCTATTTCCAAAAAACCCCCAGCCTACTGACAAAATATACTCTGAAATAATGAAAAACACTTATTTTGTCAGAGTGTGTTTTAGGTAGTGCACAGGTCTGACTTTAATTTTTTAATTCTCCCCCCACCTATAAAGTGTCATTTTTAAAAATACTCTCCTAAAATAGTCCCTGACATGACACAGGATGTTGTGACCTCTCATTACCTTCATTAAAAAGTTGCACAAAATCAAGGCCATGTTTGACAATCTTCCTCATTTTGTCCAAAACATCAGCTCTAGCAACACCTTGTGGCTGGGGCCCCACCTCGACACCTGTTTGGAGATGAGGCAGATCATTAATGTCACTTAATGTCACCATCACTCATCACATGCACAGCAAAAATAAATGTCTGCTGGGCCAGTATTTAATGTTTAAGAGGGCTTGTAAGGCACAGAATTATGTGGGGTTTTAAGGCAAGCAAGTCCTTGTCTTTTATAAAAATATATATTATAAATATACGGGGGTTTTTAAATAAAAAATATATTGTAAATATTTTCTGCAGAAAGTGGGTTAATTGAGTTTAAGGATTTCTGTGTTATGTAATGATTGTGTAAATCAGAATAAATCAGAAGAATGGATAATCACATCCATTCATTTTGGTAAATATTGTCAGACAAGCAGCTCCTGGTGCTCAGAGCACTCTGTGAGCACACCTGAAAACAGCCACATTTCCAAACCATTGCTGCTGGGTTGAAAGAGCCTTTAGGTTTGATATTTACCAACAGGATGTTTTGCCACAGAGCGAGTTGTTGCATATTTCAGGCTGGGATGTTCAATCAGCAGAGCAGGACAAGGTTCTGGAGCCAAAGCGTTCTGTGGAGATGGTTTAAAAACCTTTGTCATGCAAAAGGGTTTCAAATGTTGTGCCACAAAAGATTACTGATGCAGAAGTGATTTACACAATGTCTTCAATATGTTGTCTTTATTTCAGGGCCCTCGAGGAAGTAGGACATCTTTAGAAAATGCACAAAGCTGTGTTTGTTGGTGTGTGTCCCATTAAGTGATGCCAGGCAGCTCCACTGAACCAGAACTGAGCACAGCTCTAGTCTGGAACTGCCAGCAGAGAAAAAATCTCCTCAGCATGGTTCCAAAACGGAGAACTGAAATACCATAAAGCAGATTTCAACTATTTTATTTGGAGTTAGACTCCAGTTCTCTTATGGGGACACAGATTGTGAATTAAGCCTCATTTTAATCTTTATTGGCATTTTTGCTACTTGAGGCTTCTTCCTTGATGCCTGCCCACCATTACTCTTCATATAATTTTTGTCAAAAGCTTTTTAGATCATCATATATCTTTTATTAGCATTTAAAAATAACACATGTAATAAGAAAAAAAGTTTGAAAATACCTTATTTCTAATGAAAAAAACAAAATTAAAATCCCCCATCATTGGCCCAACCTGGATTCCATCAGTCACTATCCAGGCCACCAGAATTCAAGCAAATTATGCTTAAAGCATCACTTCTGCAAACCACACCCTACCAAAACTTATCAGCTTCAGGAACAGCAGAATCAAACAGCTTCTAAAGACACATCACTGATAAGGGAACATTGTCAGTACCTACTTCCATTATTTGTTACATCTCTTTATTTAATGAAATTAATGTTTAACTATTTTGCATGTGTAACCCAAATTTATCCAAGTTCCTGACAGATCAGTGTGAAAGCAGATTAAACTACATTAATTTTCATAGATGTTATTCTAAGTATTCCTCTTTGCCCATCAGTCTTATTAATGCTCATTTTAATACATGAAGATATGATGAGTTTAAATCTGAATTACCTGATATTATAATCAAATTAATAGTTGCCTCTGATTAAAAAAATTCATCATATGAGTAATGAAATATTTTAAACAGTTTTGCAGAAGAAAAAATAGTATATTTAAAGAAACTACAAAATAATATATAGTAATACAACATTACAACTAATAATGTATTTTAATAGTTCATTTAAATTAGTTTTACCTTGATATAATGAACCATTTGAATTGTAAAGTCATCCCTGGAGTTTTCAAGAATAATGGTACCACCCATGTTAGAAGTGGTGTTGTGAAGGTCAAAAATAAGGTCATAGGCATCATCACTACCTTTGGGACCAAATATATGATTGATTTCCTGAGCCCTCCTCACTTCATATGGAATATCTTCCACCACTGGCCTGCTGTTAATATCAGCACAAAGAAATTAGTGAGCTCATTCCATGGCTTTACAGTCAACAAAATATGTATTAGCCTTTTCTTTTTACTTTAAATCCAAAACTGACTGGAGTTGAAATCACCTGTTTAATTACCAAACTTAAAATTGACTGAATTTGTTGAAGAAATCAAGTATGATTGTCTAGTAATTGTTTTATTATTCTGAGTCTTGTGCAGAAGGGTATTAGAATTATTTAATCAATGTTTGGTTGGAAAATATGTCTTCTTACATCCCAAAATTTCCCCCTATGCATAATAAAACTTAACTAAAAATTTTGCAAAAACATAGAGCACTTCCAAGACTGGATCCCCTTCTGTTGGAGACCACATTCAGCCATCAGTTCATGATGTTTTGCCTTGGACATCACCCTCAAGGCTTTTCTAAACTGTTTTTTCTAACCTGTTCTATTTTTTGTCTTCTCATGATCTGACCAGACTTTTACAATCTATTCCTGTAGGATCTTTAAAGCTCAGTGAAGATTTTGCTGCTTCAAATCTGTTCCTCCAAAGTTTTAATCCTTGTAATTTCAGGAGACTCTGTGTATCACATAATCCACCTTTCTGTTCTTTAGCTCTGCCTTTGAAATTCAACATTTCTTCACATAAAACTGTTAATTAATAGTTTTTATTGAAGCTAATGAGATTTACACCATTGCTTTCAATAGCATTAAAATTTCATTCTCCTTTTTCTTATTTTGTAAAATAATTTATTATTTTGAAGGTTCTACACTTAAGGGAGCAGGGTCAAGTACTTCAAACACTCAGTAGAGCTGAAATAGGACCAGTCAAATTTATAGTATTTACTGAGAAATAGCAGCTAAATATGAAGGAAGCCTGCAGGTGTCTTATTCTTGTGTTTTTTCAAGTGTTCTGTGTTCAAAGCAGCTGAAACCAAACAAAACTACCTTTTTTCTGCATGTTTTTCCAAAATAAACAATTATTAGAATGGCCTCAATAATTATGTGCTAACATCTGCTTATCTTAGATGTAACAATCAACAACAAAAACCTAAAATGAAAAGCCAGATGGAAAGAAGTGTAAGGTAAGAATAACTACCTGCAAAGTATATACAGTAAGTATTCCTTTCTGTGATATTCACCTTTGCCATTAAAACTTTTCTGAAACAATTACCTGGTTAGCAACTATACTAAGAATGTTTATATAGCAAAGTACACCTCTGGAATAGATGTCTCAAAAGCACAGAAACATTAAATCCTATTAAAAATGTAAAATTAGTTACTATTTTACAGTAATTATAGACTATTTATTTTAAAGTAACAAGTCAGTTAAATTATTCAGGCTTTTGGCTATGCTTTTGCCTTAGAATAGATTATTTCCAGCTTCAAGCTTTTCTAATTTTAAGTTGTCACCTTTTGCTGTATATAACTGGAATTAAACACACTTCTCTGATTTCTGTGCCATTCTTTCAGATACTCAGATGTCCATGTTTAATTGCTTTTATCTGCTATTTCTTGGAAATATAATTGTATTCAGAAGAGCTCCCAAACTGAATTGCACAAGACATGAGCAATGATGACTGACTCAGAACAGTGGTACTCCAATTCACCCAAATGCAGCTCATCTAATGCTAATTTAAATTTATGTTTAAGATAATGTGTTGGTTTGAGACTGATTCTACCAGCAATAGGAGTGAATCTGTTAACACATGCAATTTGTTCTTTTTTTTGGGTTAAAGGTCAGTAATTTCAGTTATGTGACTGCACTGTTAAAGTAGTAGGGGAACTTGTGTTCAACATTTTAATCAGGAAAGAATTTTAAAACCCCAGAAAAAGCAGAACAACAGAAAGCACAGCTGCTCTTACCCAAGGCTCTCGGGGTCAAAAACGCGGTTGAGATCACAGTCAATGTACCTGGTGCACCTCTCCACAGCCCTGGGGTTGGTGAGGAATGGTTTCACCTGCACTCCTGCCCTCTGGATCTCGGCTCCATCCTGCTGCCAGTGCCTGACCAGCAGCACCCCCGATAATTCATTGCCGTGAGTGCCCCCGAAGAGCCCGACCCGCCTCACCCGGCCACACGGGCAGCTCATGCTCCAGCAAAACTTTTCTCTCTGAAGGGAAAAAAAAGTAATAAAATTCTTTCCAGTAGGAGAGTCTTTCTCCTGGTTAGGTCAGACGCAAAAGAAAGCGAGTGGATTTCTCCCAACAGTTCTCAACTCAGTTTTGAGGCGGGATTTTCCAGCCTCCCTCCCCAAGGAGCCTCCCCTTCGGTTTCTGTATTTAGTAACATCTCCGAGGCTGTTAATGGCACTGTTCCACAGTCCAAAAGTTAACTCTGGGCAGTCTTTATAATGTAGGATCTATAGGGAAATCCTGTGCTAATGAACAGTGGAAAACACTGGTTTTACACTTAAATATCAGGCATTTTTGCACTGCAAAGTAGGTGTAACAGGTATTCTCATGTATGTTTGAAGTTACATAAGGATCATATTATATAAGGGCAGATTGATTTAAAGTGAGGAAAATAAGAATTGTATCTTGGCTCTAGTCCAGCACACAATGCTGAAACATCAAGTATTTTCATCTAAAAAAAGCCAAAGAACAGCTAAGTTCCTCAATGCATGTCGTGGCTTGTACGACCTTTTTTGTTTTAGAAATCCTACAAACAGTGATTAGAAGGAACATGAGCTGAAATTACAGTGCAATTTATCCACGACTGACTTACCCAGAGTTCTGGCTCCAGTTCTACCTCGGGATCTGCTAACACAGACCTCTAACACATTGAAACAACTGTGCCAGGGACAACCCTCTAACTTTTGCAGTCTTTTATTAAAAAGGAAACAGATCTAGACCACAATGGGACAATAGCTCTGTTCTCTTCCCCAAAAAACTTTAGTCAGCAACTTTTCTTCCATTTCCAAAAGCATTCAGAAAGGCTTCTGAAGCTTAAGCCAAAGACCAGCTATAACTTCCATCCTGAGAATCAAAACATTTAGAATAAAAGGACTTATTAACAGAAAAATAAGCTTTATTGCTGTAAACGACAGAAGTATTTGCAACTGACTCATGATATAAACATAACAAATATTAGATTGCAAGAGAATAAAGAATGTTTATTGAACAATTCCTTTTTATTAGAATTATACTCCAGTGACTGAGAGAATATTTGGCTGAAAGGCTTTATATCCCAGGCTGACAGACTGTAGGTCTAGAAAAAGCTGAGCACAGGATTTATCTAGAATAGTTCTGCCAGGAATATAATTTCTACAGAAGTTGCTCTCTATGTTTCGGTTCATGCATTCAGATTTTGCTGAAGCTTACAGTGAGTTAATACAGAGAGACTGTTTGCTTAAATATTCAACTGTATTGCTCTGTACTTAGGAGCTGTCAGATATTTAATCAGAAAGAGTAATTTATTAAACAAAGCAGTAAAGTTGCATTTTACAGCACTGGACAGTGTGCACTGTCCTTTGACCCCTATCTCTCTTCAGCAGTGGTGCCAGAATGGGGAGTGACAACACCCAAAAACACAACTCACACACTCTGAATCTGGGTTTGTTGAATTTAAACACAGCACAAGTTTGAAGAGTAAACAGCAAAATGCAAACATGCAGGGCTGGAACATTTAGTTTATCTTTTATTCCTGCTGGCATTGTAATGGTTGTAATTCCTTCCAAAGCACTGAATGAAACACAGAGATGTCTGTGCACTTAATTAACATGCAAGAAGTTTGTCTCCTAAGAGAGTTTTTAGGACAGAGACAGTGAATTTCCAAACATGAGTTTAGGAACTAAACCCGTGGAAGCTTCTTTTATCCCCTTAGAGCAGTTCCCATCCAAACACTTTAACTCCTGGTGTCCCAGGACCTGCCCATTTGGGTATGAATGGAAATTCACATGGAAAGTTTTCACTCTTCAGGGTTAAACACTGGGACCCATCCCTTATTCCTGTGCTTTGCCAATACTCACACTCTTAAAAAGGAGTGGGATATTTAGTTTAGTAAGAATCCAGATTGGTTTGATGTTCTACATACAGATATTTGGGAGTGCTTCAGAAGGAAAAGGTTTATTAAAACAGGACAAGAGCCAGTCGTGCCAAGCACTCAGAGTTTAGACAGGATTCAGCCATGTGTAAAAGCTGAAGAGACAAACAGGGTGAAGAATGCTTTTACTTTTATTTACAGCCACTTTTGTGTTCACACACTTCTGCAGACTCAGCTCCTACCCCGAGCTTTCTGAGGATGACACTACACCGGTTCCTCGGGGGCGGGGGTAATTAATGAAATCCCACCGGGGGTTGATTAAAGGGTTCTTGTGTCTCCCGGCCGGGCACGGCCGCTCCCGCCGTGCCCTCAGCGGCTGGGAACGGAGCTTCGCCTTCCCGCCATTTCCGCACCGCCTGAGGCGCGAGCGCGCGGACCAGTGACCGTTATTTTTGGCGGGCTTTGCCTGAGGGCTGACCCTCAGCCCCGTCCCTCAGGGCTGAACCGTCAGGGCTGACCCTCAGCCTCGTCCCTCACAGCTGAACCGTCAGGGCTGAACCGTCAGGTCTGACCCTGAGGGCTGACCCTCAGCCCCGTCCCTCGTCCCTCAGGGCTGAACCGTCAGGGCTGACCCTTAGCGCTGACCTTCAGGACTGGCCCTCAGCCTCGTCCCTCAGCCCGGTAAGCGCTTACTCTCAACATGGCCCGACCCTCAGCCCCGTCCCTCGGGGTTACCCTCAACCCAGTCCCGGAGGTCTCTCCCTCAGCCTGGTAAGTGCTGACTCTCAACATGGCCCTGACCCTCAGCCCCACTCAGAGCAGTTGCATCTTAGGCGTGCACCTGTGGATCTTCTAAATTCAATACAGCTGGTTCTGTGTTTTAGGGCTTGTGTTTGAAATTATGCCAATCACTGGTGCTGCAGTGTTAAGAGGAGCTGCCATAAAATCATGTGAAATTTGGATGTGTTTGCAGCACTAATTATTTTGCTTTGTTTATCCGACTTCCATACAGCAAATTTGGAAAAATCAGTCCATTGCTGCCTGTTAAGATTTAGCAAAGAAATGAAAAGGAGTTTAGCAGACACACCGGCTCGGAGCACAGCAGGTACCAGTCCTTCTTTTGTGCCCTCCTGTTCACACCTCATTATGCTTTTATAGAGACATAAAATACATTTATGTATGTAGTATTCATAGAGGATATCAGTATTTAGCCCTAAATCCCCATTTCCTAAGTTGACTTGCATGGGTTACTTGTTTATTGCAGCACAGAGCGAGATTTTAGATGGATTCAGGGAACTGGTTACTGAGGGAAAGGTTTCATTGAGGGGATTATGTGCAGGACAGAGGGCTAGGAACATAAATTCTGTGTGGGAATGGCCTTTTATGTGTTTATGAAACGTAATTCCTATTTGTAATGTAAAGTAATGAAGAATTATTTACTTAAGTGTGGGTTGTGTATAATTTTGCTATTAATATAGCATTACTTAAATTTTAATTTTAGGTTGTCTGCCTGTACCACTGTTCAATCAGAAAAAAAGAACTAGACAGCCTCTCACTTCAAATCCACTTAAAAATGAACCTGACACTGGTTCTGGGACTCATAGTTATGACTTCTCTCCCTCATCATTTGGTAAATAAGACAAATTTTATTTTTTTTTACTGCCTCTAAATCCAAATAAATCTTAACTTACTGATCGTACTCTGTGCAATCAGACGTTGTCTTTATCAAGCACTATATGCATCCTTTATATCTATTTCTGAAAAGTTCATTATGTAAAAATTGTCCTCCAGGAAATTTCTTTCTCCTCTGTACAATTGAGCTTTTTATACTTCTTGCCTAGAGGGAGTTTGACTCTTTGTGTGATGGAGAATGAAGTAGCACTGGCATTTAAATAGAGTCTCTTGAAACTGACCTTTTGTTTGCAGTTGATTTCAATCAACATTCAAGTCCTGTGTTACAAGAAGAAACATTTGTAAGATGTCATTCTTGTTGTTCAGAAAGGAACTTCTGTTCTTCAAATTGGGCTTGGAAGGAACCGTGCAGAACTCTGCTTTTAGTGCTTTCATTATGTTTTACTTGTAATAAAGTTTCAAGGTTTTCTTATAATAATAAAATCTCCGTTGCTAGTAAGTCTAATGTTTGTAACTGAACTATTGTCTAGAAAAGCAACCTACTTGTTAGAAGTTGTCTTATAATTACAAATATCAAAGGATCACATTCCCCTTATTTCTTTTTTCTTCCTCCTTCCTATGTGAGCCTGTTTGTGGGAGATTAAGCAGAGTTGGAGGCCTACAAAGATTTACAACTTTTCAGTCTTTTCCGTTTTTATCAATATTCCATCCTTTGTCTTTTGAAAATTAGGCTGGGGAGCTGCAAACCCAGAAGTGGATGAACTGCAGAAGGCAGCAAACAGTGGGTATGTAAAAAGCAAGTCATTCGTTGCTTTTTTTATTTTTATTTGGATGTTGTTTCCTGAACAATCCATGTGTGTGTTACAATAAAGCTGCTGCTGTGTCACTGATACTTTAACCTTATCTTTGAAAGCCAAGCAGAACATCCGATGGCTCCTTCCCGTATGAAAGCACCAAATGCATCAAAGTTTCATTTAGCAAATGCTGGAAAAAACGTGTCTGCCTGCAGGTTGGTGAAGCCTTTAATGTCTATTACCCTTCCTTTTTGTTCTTATGTGAAAATGCATCTCACATTTTCCCATATGCCTGTAGCAGTTAAAGCAACCCTTTTAATCTCACACTCAGAGGAAACCTTGTTTGTTTTATTTTAGAGTTATGAAAATATGTGAATTTTGTGTCAGGAAAGATCCCTTACCCAGGACAGGACAGTAACTGAGCAGGGTTTTAAGGCCTGTTGAACTCAGATGGATTTATGCACAGGTGTAATCACTGCCCTGTATATGGATAAATTTGGTGTAAACTCAAGTGAGTTTGGAGATATTTAAAGCTAAATCAACAATTTATGGATTGCTTTTATATACTTTAATCACATAGCTCAGTATTGAGAAGAGGTACTGTGACACTGAACTGTTGTATTGCAGGAACAGAAGTGAATATACTCCTTTAGGTAAAACAGCAAGTTCAAGATCTGATAATGGAACTTCTCAGAAGTTTGAGAACTTTCCAAGCAGTTTGAAAACTGTCCAGCAGCAAAACCACCCTGACAGTCGTAACCCATCCCAGCTCATCAAAACAGACACATCCAAAGGAAAGTGGCCAGTGAAACCCAACACTGTGGCAAGAAGTCTGCAGGATCAGGGTCCAGCATATAAATTTAACTACAAAACTCAGCAAAATAAAATTAATGAAAACCAATTTGGTTGTGTCCCAGAAGATAAAAGTCAGGTAAAACTTATGGGTAGGGTTAATAGGAAAGACACAATGAAGAAAGCAGTAAAGAAAGAAAACTGGTGGAAGATGATGAGGTTTTCATCAGCCCTTAGTAAAACCTGGAGCTTCTGGAAATTTAGAATTGAGAATTTGAAATTTAGAATTTTCATACTGTAATAATCTAAAACCCTCAGGTTTTAGGCAGGTAGTTGTTTGTATATTCTGAACAAATGCCCTAATTTTAATATAATTATTGCATATTTAAAATAATAAATAAATAATAAATGCCTACGTGCCCTTTGAAATTGCAAGTGTGCATATCTAACTTAAACTTTTGTCTTCATCTGAAAGGAAATTTCATCATCTCAAGTGAAAACTAAAATAAAAAAGAATTCTTTGCGAATCCTGTCTGCAGTCATTCAGAGTGTGAGGCACTGGAGCCAGTATGCCTACAAAACTGCACTGCTGTTTGAAGTTTTAGGTAAGCATCATAGATTATAATAATATAATCTGATAATAATGCTAGGGCAACAAAAAGTGAGAGTTTTTCAATGGCTGAAATACTTAAACCCACGAAATACTGGCATGAACACCATCTAATTTCCCTTCCATTCAGCTGTCAAAGGTGACTGGAATAGGTATAAAATTTACACTTCAGTCATCCTCCAACACCAAATCTTGTTTCTTTCCTTGTTTTTAGAACATGTTAATTTCCTGTTTAGCAGGAATCTTCTGTACAGTGATACAGTTTTACAATATTTTTAAAAATAATTAGTCCTGGAATGATTAATTTTTGCTTAATGGGACAGGCACGCTGGATTCTGCAGTCACACCTGGAGCATATGGAGCAAAGAACTTTCTTCTGAGAGATGGAAAGGAGACCCTGCCTTGTGTGTTTTATGAAATTGTGAGTATTCTGTGTCCACACATAACACAGTCACCACTGGCTCCAATCCTTTTCAAAGAAAACATAAATTCACAGTGCAAAAGACAGGCTGAATGTTTTTATCATATTGTTCCCAATTTAGAGCAATAGTCACTACTTAGACATCCTCAGACTTCTGTTTCAGAAAAACAGGTGAGACTTTGAGTTTAGTTTTTAAGTAGCTGATGACAGGAACAAAGGTGATGTAGAGGTTTTCTGTTTGATGTAGCCCTCAGAAGCAGCCATGTGGAGAGCTTTTATGTGAGGTGATGTAATTGTTTTGTGTGTTTATTGTGCTTTGATGAAGGACCGTGAGCTTCCACGACTCATTAGAGGTCGAGTGCACAGGTGCATGGGAACCTATGATGCAAAAAAGAACATTTTCAAGTGCGTCTCTGTAAGACCAGCAACTGCTCAAGAACAGAACACTTTCCAAGACTTTGTTAAAGTTGCAGATGTTGAGATGACAGCATATGTAAAAACTATGAATGAAATGTAAAAGTCAAAATGGTTGGCCAAACCCCAGTTTTAACTAATTGTTGCCCATAAAGGCTGGACATGCTACAACATTTACCAAAATTACCAGGGAAAATCTGGTTAAACATTTGAAAATATCACTGTGCTGTGTTATCCAGCAAATGCTGTGTTGTGTTCATTGAGTTCCCATTTATGTGTTACCTGACTGATGTTTTTTGGAAAAAAAGAATTATCAGTATAATACCTGTATAAAATAACAACAGACCCTGAGGCTGTAGGAAGATTCCCAAGGACACAGAGGAAGTAGAAAGGAAGGAATTATTAGAACACAGAACTTCCTTGCCTTTGCATTGGAAATGTCTTTCATGACAGATGGGCCATGTACGTGTTTATGTGCCTTTGCCTTCAAACATTACCTTTCATAGGTTATTCCTGCTGTTCCTATTTCCCTTTCCTCTACTTCGGGCTTTGTAGCAGATCTCTTGGGAATTGCAAAACAAAAGAGTTGTCAAGAAAACAGCAAACAGTATGGGGATTTTTTTTATTATTTTATTATACAGTGTTGGCAATTGGAAATTTCACATTTAAAATAATTGAAATATTGTATCCAACAAGTCAAATACAGAAAACAGTTAATATTCTAAAAAGGAGCCAGCTAGTCAACGCAGAAACACATTAATGGAAAATACAGCTTTTAGTTACACTTAAAAAATTATATATTTAGAATAAAACTTGAACCTGGTCCAGTAACAGGAAAATTGTAACAGGAAAACGCTTTTACACAGTTTAACGCGCAGACAGTCTTTATTTTAAAAAGTGATCTGTCAGTGTGAGCACAGGCAGTGCCAGCAGCAGGTGAGATCTGAAGGATGTGCTTTACCAACTGCTGCAGGGATCACTGGAATTATCACCACACCTTCAGTGTGAGGTGGGCTCAGAGCATGGGTGCTTCAGGGAGGGTTTTGCCAGTTGCAGAGGTCATGTACACGTGTTTGATTTATTTAAATATTATAAAAATGTTATAAAATGTTAAAGGAAGCTCCTAATGGAAGCATTAGCTTGACTCATAAAAGGTGCAGAATTTTGCAGGATGCAGAGGTTGATGATTTGCACAAGAGAAGTTGAGCTTTAAGAAGTAAAGGAATTCATACAGCAGTGTTGTGAATTGTGAGACTGCTGTAACAGTAATTTAAAACTGCTTCCAGTTAAGTGATTGATGCTTCCAGTTTTGCACATGTGAAACTTAGGTTAATAAGAAATGACAGGAATAGGTCCTTTGTCTACTAGGTATGTTATGGCTGTTAATAAAAATCTAAATTAATTTTTCTTTTCAGGAAGTGTTTAGATCTTTGCAAAAGAAGTTTCTATTTGACACTAACAAATCACTTTTTCTAGTGAAACATTAAGTGAACAGTCGTAAACATTACACAAAACAGAAAAAACCCTACTCAATACAGTTTATACACACTACTCAACATTTTTCAGTTGTTGGGTGATTTTTTTTCTTGACCATATTGATCCTGTCTTGTATAATGGTTCTAGTGTAAAGGCACAGGTTGGTTAGGAAAGAAAAGCCTGCATCTCTGTCTTTCTACTATGTGGTGATTCTTTTCTTTTTGCACGTTGTTTGTTATTCCTCACTTTTCTGACTCTCACATGAAAATTAGCAATCTCAGCCATTCATTAAAAAAAGTGTAAGACATCACTGAAAAGCACATTAATATACAGAAGTGACTGAAATTTATTCTTCTTACTTTAGGGCATTTCTTCAGCCTATTTTGTTAAATATGTGGAAGATTTAATTTCTCAGTCCCTGTGAGCAGAGGCTCAGAGCACTCCTGCTCTCTTTCTCAGTGTACTTAATTCTGCATTGGAATCTGCATTTTCTAAGAACTTGCTAAGTTTCTGTGCAGAAATTGCTTTTGGAGTGCATGGAAATCTAAGAACAGGACAATTATTTTGGAAAACAGTGCAATGTTCCATTGAAGTTTAGAAGGGTGAGGAATGTAAACAAGACTGCAGAAGTCTTTGATGTATATTAAAATAACACAGTGATTGTTCTGTTTGCATTTTCTTATACATCCTCAACATGTCTCTGTCTGTCCCTTCATGTACACCTTCCATTAAAAAAAATAAAAATTCAGGAATCAGTTGGACTCAGCTAAGTGAAGAATAATAAATTTGATCACCTGGTTTGTGCCAAAATACAAAACTAAGAAGTACACCTCTGAATTAAATATAATCTATGTGGTTTTTCTTTTTAATAAATAATAGAAAATAAAAGATGAGAATAGAATTAGAATTAAAATTTTATTTTAAATGAAAAAACACAACAGTGGTGTGAGATTAGAACCCAATGTTTCTTTTGCTTAAGGCAATCAAGTGCACTTATTTCAATGCTTGATAATGAATTCAGTGCTATTGTGGAAATCAGAGCTCACAAAATTCCATACAGACTAATGAAATATGGCCATTTGTACTTCTGACACAGCAGCAGATTTTTGCTGGTCATGTTCAATAGCATTTCACTTCACTTTTTTGTTTTACAATCTGGACTCTCAATTGCAATGGAAATACTGGAATTAGTTCATTCTGGCTTGTATTATCACTACAGATAAGGGCCTTTGGGCACAGACATTTTTGTAAACTGAGATTTTTTTCTTTTCAGCCTTTAACAACAAAACCCAAAGTCTATAGCTGTCATAGTTCAAAACATTTTGTTAAAGTCCACTTAGAATTATAATTTAGGAAATACTGAGAACAAATTCTTAGGGATTTTTTTCCTGTTGTTCAAGTGTTAAATCATCATGAAGCCTTTGGAAGTAGTTGAAGTTCTCAGAAAAAAAGAAATGTCAATTTTACCCAGGACTTCATGAAGATGTTTCTATATCTTGGCAATTGGAGCAGAAGTAAAAACTGTGCCCAGAATTTACAATATACAGGTGCTGCTAATATATATAGATTAAAAAGAAACTTTTCTTGAATACAGTTTTTTTAGCTATCAATCTTAATTTTAGGCTGTGGCTACTTGTAGGTGCTTTTTCACTAATCAAAATAATTGTAACAAAATATCATTATTGATTTTAAAATTACTGGGTTCATAAAAGTTCTGCCATTTCACAATATATCAAAAGTGAATTGAAGCTTTTAAAACTCACAATTTTGAGACACAAAAGAAACTGGGAGGTAGACAGATGTTTTGAGGATAAACTGATTCTTTTTTTGTCTAAGGCAGGATGCCATGATGTGTTTAGAGCAGTGTGAAGGCTGCTGATTAATCCTATTTCAATTCCAGAGCGTTCGCTGCTCGTGCTTACGGAAGACTTTCAATGCACTTTTGGTCTTTGTCAATGTGACCTTCTCTTCCCCATCTCCTCTCCTCTCTTTAGCAACACAGCCAACTGGAAGTGCTTCAAGAATTTCTGCCCCTTAGTGTAGACAGGAATGTTCTGTTCTTAAACAGTAATAAAATACTATAAAATAGTAGGTATTGGAGTTGGAGATATGTGCTCTTTTGGTGCATATTTTGCAAAGAATGGTAAAAAGACAGACAACATGACCCCAACAATTGCCAGCATGTACCCCCATCCAATCTGGCAGTCTCCTGCATAGTAGATGTCTGAGTTCTCACAGAATCTCTTCACAGTAGCAGAGTTGAAACCAAAAGGGTAAACCAAAAGCCCAGAAGCCATTATGAACACTAGAGAGGAGAAAAAAAAAATCACACCAGTTATTATCAAGCATTAATTCCTCTGGAAGAAAAAATCCTAATTTTAGAAAGGCAAATATCTATTATATTAAAATCAGTGGGAAAAGGCATAGCTTATAAAACCCCCTTGTGATTGGCAGATTATCCTCCTTTTCATAATTACCTCTTGTGAACAGCAGTGGTGTGACAAGGCAGCAAGTTGGGATTTTTTTCATGAGAACTCTTGCCATTAAATAACTTCAGAAACGCTGTGATCCAAATTATGTAGCCATGTAAAAAGTAACGTGGTTCAGATAAAATGGAATCCAGAGGAGAAGAATTCCTAAGTTGGCAGATTCCAAACCAGCTTCACTTTCTTCTCAGCAGCATTTTTGTGCTTGAGACAAACAATTACTTTGTTCTGCCAAATAGAAACTTTCAATGAAAGAGTTCAAATACAATTTTTTAGACTCTGCTGGTGAGGTTGTGATAATGTGAGATTCATCAGTACCGACTCAAATTGTTTAAAACATCCTGCATTTGAATAACTGATGAAAAACAACACCATCTATCTTCTTTTTATTTATTTATTTTATGTCTCTTGACATTGGAAAGCCAGGCTTGCCTCCTGCAATAACCCTGCATTGCCCATTTGGCTTTTAATAGAACTTCACAGGTTTTAGTCTTTAAGGAATCCATGTCATATTCAAATATCAATTTATGCAGGTTATTGAATCAACAGCAGAACCACTTTTCCAACTTTGAAAATGAGACTGCCAAAGGTATAACTCATGAGTGAGATAAAGATGCATGAAAATCCCCCAGGGACAACACTTGGAAGCTGATTCTGCCCAGCTTGGAGCTGGAGAGGGGCTGAGCCAGGCTGATGTGAGGGGTTACAGCTCCTTTTGTCTGAGACAGCACTGAGAAACCACATTTTCTTCTCCATCCCTTCTGCTAATCAATTACCACTGTATTTAAAATCTCTACTCTATTTTAAAAGGCTTTATTTTATGTACTGAAAAGATACCATGGAGCAGTCCCTTTTCCTCTCTTCCCCTTTTCCAGGGCAGTGTTTCGTTCAAATTCAGGGAAGTGATTCAAGCAGCAACCAGAATTAACAGTTATGTTTGAGCTGATAGATAATTCATAACCAGCAAACATCTAATGAAACATTAGGAGCATAAAACAAACACTCTGTGCTGTTCTCTGTGTTTGTGATTGCCTTCCAGGTAGGGCATGTGCATATTTCTCCAGTTATAATATTGGAGAGGCTTAATCTAAAAAATATCCACTAAAAAAAGGGCAATCACTCATTAATCTTTTTTAATTCAAAAACACTTTAATTAGCTGGGGGCTAGATGAAGTCCAAAAGTTTAACACACAGCTTGTCGAGGCTCTGAAAATTTGAATTAAACCTTTCCTTCTAGTCCAAAAGGAACTGCTGAGTTAATCCCTTGTTGAAAACAGTAAGGTGAAGAAAATGGAAATTAAAAGGAGAGAAAATGGAGCAGCAGCAAAGTCTTGTTTCCCTCTGGGTATCTCACACATGGGTACAAAGAGAAGCTGCCTGCCAAGAGGGGGAACTCTGCGCACCAAGTGTTTCCCCTGCTCCAGCAGCCACCCTCCTTCCTTTAAACCTCAGGGAGAATTCTGCAGTGGTTGCTGAGGCCTTTTCCTCCTTCACCTCCCCACAAGGTGGGTGCAAGGTGCTGCTGCAAGGGCCAGAAAGGGAAAACAGTGCTTCCCAGCACAGGCAGCATCCTGAGCCAGGCTCACAATTGCTGATCCTCCAGCAGCTGCCCCTGCTGGGGGTGCCCAGGGCAGGGGGAGCTCCTGGAGCTGGGATTTCAGCAGCTCTCCCTGCTTTTGGGGCCTGACCGTCACCAGCCATGCTGCACCTGAACACAGAGAAGTTGTGTTATGCAGATCTCCCCAACTGCTCATGTGTGACACCCCTAAAAACAATATAAATGAAAATACAGTAAAAATGAGGTTAAACCAGACAAAGACAAAGGGTGATGGTTTTAAATTAAAACAGGGTGAACCCTGAGTGGATAGAAGGAAGAAATCTCTCATGATGAATGTGGTAAAACACCAGCACAGGCTGCCCAGAGGTGGTGGATGCCCCATCCCTGGAAGCACCCAAGCTCAGGTTGGACAGCTCTGAGCAATCTTGTCTCGTTGAAGACATCCCTGTTTGCTCCAGGAGAACATTTACAGGTCACTTCCAACCCAAACTATTCCATGATTCTGTCATCTTGTTCAGTAAAGGTCACTGAGCTTTCCCAAAAGAGCTGAGGGCCAGCACAGCCTGAGAGCCACATGCCACTCTTGCACACCCAGGAACATTCCAGAACACCTCCTCTGGGGGCAGAAACATGGGAAATAACCCAAAAAAGGAAATTTTTCCTACTGCTGTGTACAAGAGTGTTAAACCATGAACTAAACCTGTTAATCCCTGGACATGAGCAGTTGTAGGTTCACAGCTGGGATGTGGAACAGGGGCTGCCCAGAGCCTGTGGTGCCCAGGGGGTGCCCAGCACAGCCCCCCTGCAACCCAGGCTGCTCCACTGCACCAGGAATCTTGAAATAGCCCCGGGGTGCAAAGCCTTCTGTGAAATGCTGGGAAAGTGAGCCAGTTTTACAAGAAACAGCCACTGCTCTAAGCAAGAAGCAGGTCTAAAATTAAAATTTCAGTTTGTTCATCTTTTCAAAGCCAAAATAGCATCTCATTCGATGAAGAAAAAAAAAAGCAGAATTGGAAACAATCCTTTCAGCGATAAAATCCTTTTCTAACTGTTAAATTTCACTGTTTTTCTGACACTGTCTCAACCCCTTGCTCTGTTTCACATATCTGTTCCATATATGTTGTCTTTTTGATTGGGTTCCCCAGAATTGTTTTGAAGGCTGTGTTTTACAGTGTTTTGATTACCACTTGGTGCTGATGTTGCGTGGTGTGATTTAATGGAAGCAGCTTTTTTTTTTTTTCCGAGGCTAGAAATAATCTGTCACAGCTGAACGTATACATTCACATATCAAACGGGCTAAAAAGTTACCCATGGTTTCATATCCTCAGGCATGTCACAGAATGACCTCATTATTCTCATTTAGGTGCCCTCTTTCTTACAAAGGCTCCAAATATTGAATAGCCCCGTTATTAGCCGCAGAAGCCGAGCTTTCAGGCGTGGTGCTAATGACTGCTTAATGGTGCTGTCTGTCAGCTGCACAGCGAGCTGGGACAGCGCACAAAGGAACAGTGGGGCTCCATTTAGGCTCCTCGTGTAACACTCACGCCTCTGCACGGCCTTCCAACAACAAACATCACTTTCAAAGGTGTCAGAACACAGCAGCGAGTGCATCTCACCGTTCTGCGTGCTGTAATCGTGCTGTCACACGAGGTGATGAGGCCACACAACGTATTGGGGTCTGTTCTGCAGCATGAAACCTCTGGGCTGTGAGAGGACTTGCTGGTAAAATATATAGTTTTATACTTTAACTCAAGTATAGTTGAGTTATGTGGTTTGATAATTTGATTAATCTCCCATCAGCTGTGGATGGTTAAATGGTTACACTGGTTAAAAAGTGCTCTTTCTTTTTTTTTGTTTATCATGTGCCACACATATAACAAACATGGTGTTTGTTATATGTTGGTGATGAGGCCACACAACATATTGGGGTCTGTTCTGCAGCATGAACCTCTGGGTGTGAGAGGACTTGCTGGTAAAATATATAGTTTTATACTTTAACTCAAGTATAGTTGAGTTGTTTTTTAACGTGGTTTGATAATTTGATTAATCTCCCATCAGCTGTGGATGGTTAAATGGTTTCACTGGTTAAAAAGTGCTCTTTGTTTATCATGTGCCACACAGGTGTTTGTTATTGCTGGGTTCTCCCCACCTGAGCCCTCTGCAGTAACTCACAGCCACTGCTGATGGCAGCCCAGAGACAAGGCCAAGCACACTGCTCCCACAGTAAGTCAGATTTTATTTCTACTTTCTAATTCCAAACAGTTACAGCCTCATCCTCTTTGCTTCCCTGGTGTCCTACAGGCAGATGGTAAATGGCATTTTCTCCTCTGAAGGGTTTGCCAGCCAAAACCTGGTTTTATTTTAAGAAGTATATTTCTGAATTGCTTGCTTTCTAAATAACTTTAATATGAATAAAGTATTATTTGAAAGGAGGATACGTCTCTTTAGGGAAAACAGGGCTTTTGTAGGAAAAGATTGTAAATTGTTGGTGAAAATACTGAATCAATGACACTTCTAGTTTGGAAAAATAGCATTTTCTGCTATTTTGAAATTAATAATATATAACTCTTTGTCATTGCAATGGTTTATTCATTTCATTAAGCCCCTGTACAAGTGTTTAATTATTTAAATCTCTCACACCATTTTCAAGTTGATTTTAAACCAAAGCAATGCAGTTCTCTGGAGTGTGTGCAGAGGGCACCAATGTACAACACTCTCAGATACCATGACAGAAAAGGCTGTTTCTATTCCACTTCTTTTGGCAAGACTGATGGAGTTTCCAAATCTGAAACACAATAATTGAATCGTTTTCTATATTGTGAAGCAAGAACGTTTAAACTGGACTAAGCTTGTGTTTATCTTCCATACTAATGATCAAATGGATGGAAATCCAAAGGTGGCTCACAAACATAGAGAACAGAAAAACCTATTTTATTTTGTTGTGTTTGTTGATGTGTTTAGGTGATGTGTAGTAGTGAAATATGCTGTGTGCATGAGTTCTCTTCCTGAAATTATCTGCTGTAAGAGGATTAGTTTGTCTTAGAAATTTAATTTGCTTACTTTAGGAGTGTATTATATTGCTGATACTTATGACAATGATGGATTAATTGCAAGCTTGTGGGACATATCAGATAATCATTGGAATTAGGGTTGAATCATAGGCAAGCATGGGTATTATTCCAACCCTATTACAGATTGTCATAGTCTGGTGTCTTCTTGGAAGATTTTTATTGACAGAGCTTAATCTACCAAAGCAATTTTCACTCATCTCATCAAGAAGTTTCCCCTTACATATAATCCATTACCTTCCTTATTAAACCTGGCAGTTTTTCTTATGCACAATCAGTTGACTTTGAATAACACATTTCCTCTCAGGTTCATACATTTTATTCACCTAATAATTTTATTAGCTGCTCTCCAGCTTTTCATTACTTACATGATCTTAAATGAGAAAGCAGGTGCTGATCCAAAGCCACAGACAGCTTAACACCAAGCAGAAGCACAGGTAACAGGGAAAACCTGGCAGCCAAACACAGCCAGACATCTTCAAAAATCACCTCTTGTCCTGCTGCCCTGCCTGCCCTGCACTCAGTCCTTACCAGCACTCTTCATAATCAAATATTGTTGTAGCATGCCTAAACGTTTCTACATTCGGGGTATTTTGGATAAATTCCCTTGTACAAAAAGGAGGTGCCTGTATTTCTTTTCCATATCTGTCCCTTGAAGACAGTGCTAAGTAAGATCCAAGGTTTTTGTCAGTAATAGCTGCACATCGGTGTGCAAATAGAAACAAGATGGAATTCTGGGCTTATCTGAAAATTAGTGATTTCCTTTGGACTACTTCAGGAAAGGAGGGATTACCCAGAGTAATTTGGGGAGAGATGAAATATATCTAAAATCAGCAGGCATTGTTTAAAATGCCTATTACATATAAATAAAACAAACAGGAAAGTGACCTCTCAAAGATAAAAGAAACCAGACTAAAATCCTACTTGTTACAACAGCTGAACTTTGGAGGGTGAGGCAAACAGGGACTGTTAAATGCCATTCTGCTCTGCTGAACTCATGGCAGGTGCATGTCAGGTACCTGGAGTTCAAACTCTGGCAAGCAGCCCTAGCAATTATTCCCTCCAAGGAAACCAAAAGGAAGAGCAGGAAAAAGGGATAATAATGCCCATATATTGGTGTAAAGATGGAGCTGCCTTCCTTTGTAACTGAATAAAGAGCTGGAACTCCTAATAATGGCCCAGCCACTTCTAACATATCACACTTTAGCTCTTCTTTGTAAAGAATTATTCCAGTAGCATCATTTCAGTCAAACATGTTGTGATTTGAGGAGCTTCTATCAGTGCTGGACTGGTGCCAAAGGAGTAGATTATAGCAGTTCCTTTTCTGGCTTTTCTAAATGGTGCAACTCACAAGTTAGCACTTAGCAGCTGTAATATAAATGTAGTTATAGCAAGAGCTGTGTAGCTTGTCAAAGCCCTTTGTAGCTAACAAAGGGAATGAGTTCATTTGTACAATGTCTCCAAACTCTGTGCTTAAGGAAATGCTGACTCCAGCTCACAAACTAAGGAGCTACATCAGATACAGTAGGTTGTGTTTTTATGTATGTACATACATGCAAAATTATGGGGAAATATGTGTATATCAAAAGCTGGGCAATGTTTTCAATTTTAATTTATTTGGATTTAGCTGAGGTAGAGTAGAAACACATTATTTTGAATAAAGTCAGCACTGAAATAAGGGTGTCCATGCACCTTTTTTACACAAATATTTTTAGTGCCACTAAAATACCCCGCTCAGGTTCTGTTGGCACAGGTCCCTCATTCTACAAATAGCCTGTTTCAGAAATGTCTAACAATTGTAGGAATAGCTGAATCTATCTTACTTATTAACTGAAGGGAGTGGAATCTGACTATCCAGACTTTGAAAAAGAAATTCTCTGAAGCCATCACAGAGGTAATTGGGCTTGGTAATTACTGCATTAGCTGCAAGTTTATTAAGGGCCACAAAAGGAAATGCCATCCTGGTGACCTTTGAGGCTGCATTTCACAGCATGTTTTCTACATGAGAACAAATGATGAAACTTGACTATTTCTGCCAAGTGAGTGGTGGCTCTGGTGAAGATTTATAGCTGTAATCTGGTAATCTATGGGCCTAATCACACAGTTATAGAGCTGCGTGTCATTGACTCGGAAAGCCTGAAATGATCTAGCTCTGTGTGGACTGTGCTAAAGGAGTGCATTTTGTCATCTGCAAGGTTAGGAGACATACAGCCTCTTTAGCAGACTGTAAAAGAGAGACAAGAGCTAATGTTTCTCAAAATAGCAGCCTGTTACACGAAATTTTACAAGAGTCAGAGAGCTAAGAAATGGGGACTGTCAGATTGGAAACCATTATGATTTTCCTCTTTTGTACAGCTTCAATAATTACATAGATTTTCTATTTATTTTTTCTGGAAATTATTTAAGTCATGCTCACTTCATCTCTCTCAGAACAGCAAACACAGAAGCAGACTAATAATGTAATATTGACATATTTAAGTGTTGGATTCTTCAGCTGAGAGCAGCATGTTCAGAATGTATCATGCCTGTAATGTGCCTGTGTTCCCTTATCTTTGTGTCACATTTTATTCAACAGTCAAGAAGTGCTAATAAAAAGTGCATATTTCAGTTGGTCTATTTTAGGTAAACATAACATGGTACACATTTTCTAAGCAATGCACATTTCTACAAATAGAAATCAGGGTGGCAAACGCTTTGCTTCTCTTCTTAATTAACCTATCCTTGCCAAAACTGCTATGTTCTTCAGCATGAGCAAGGAATGAAACTGATGACTGAAAATTTAAATTAATGCTTTTTCTTGTGATCTTTTGGCTGAGAACAAGAGCAGCTTCCACCTGCCATCTGATGCATTCCCTAGCAAAAGAAGCAATGTCAGCCTGGGTCCAAAATTCTCTTTCATGTGAGAAAAGCATTAGTGGAAAGCCTTCCACGAGCCTTATGCAGCTGCAGGGGGTGAGGGAACAGCCACATTTATTTGTCTTTGCTTTGGAGCCAGCTCACCTGGGAAGGGGAGATGCTGCCCAGCCTGCAGCAGGTCTTGGCTCCTGCTCTGCCTGTCAAATCCAAGCTCTTTAATAGCTATTTAGAGCAGGGGCTGAGGTCCAAAAGACAGGCAGTGATGTGTAGATCACCTGAAATGTCATGATTCCACATGACACATTTGCTCCCTTCTCCTCCCCACCTGCTCAGCCCACAGGTCTGTTTTAAATCAATCTTTTCACCTCTCCCAAGACTCACAATTTAAGCAGAGCAGACGAAAACAGATTTCTAATGAAGCTGGTGGCCATTAAATACCAGCCTTCCACCAGAGGTGACCTTATTGTAAAATGTTGTACAGTGAATTTATTTTGACTTTGCCCATTCTCTACCTGATCTTGCACACTGGCAGCCAAGGCAGTGGTGGTGGGAGGTCTGAGAATAATGCCCACGTCTCCCTTCATTACAGCTGCACTTCACATCCCAGCAGCCTCCCAGCCTCAGGGATATCACATTCATTACCTCTTTCAGAGACATGTATTTTACATATATGGCTGAAAGGTGATTAGAATCCCTGACACAACAGTGCTTTATCTGGAATGCAACCATGAAAAATACATGCCTAAAACAAAAAAGACATCCTACATCCTTCTCCTAATTGATTTAAGCTACAAAGACCAGCTGCAGTTTTCCCAGGGCACAGGAACTACCAGGAAGACACAAATTGCATGTTTTCAAATCTCCTCATAAAAACTGCTTGACAGGGGGTTGAAAGCAGAGTTCTCTGTTTCTCAGATGTCCTAGTCCTGTGAATGTCATCAGTCAGCAGAAGCTCACATGCCACCACCTGATCATAAAGAACAGTTCTGTAACAACCCTCATTTCATGCTGCTGATTCCAGCCCACCATAAATCAGCCACACCAGGAGTAATGTTGTTAATAATTGTCTGCTCCAGAGCTCCTCTCTCCCAGCCCAGGTGGCACCCAGCTGCAGCCACAGGCAGCCCTGTCCTGCTGGAGTGGGTTAGAGCAGCTCCTCCAGCAGTGATGCTCCCTGAGTGCTTCAAAGATCTCTAATGCTGCACACTGGAACAGTGCAGTGCTTTTAAAAACATTATAAATGGAGTCAGCTCTGCCTTGAGCCAGATGCTGTCTGCAGATGGAAAATGGGATGGCAACTGCTACTTCACTGAAAGCTGCCTGGAAATGCAGCAGGTGATCCCAGCACTGATCCTCAGATGCTCAATGCACTCTGATCCTTTGTCTCCCACCCTCTTTCTAATATCCAGCTTTAATATCCAGGGTTTGCTGTCCCTGATGGCTGTTTGTGCAAATGAATCAGCACAGCACATCTGATGTTTTGAGTTCAGCCTTGTTTGACCCCTGTGTTCCTCAGCCAGGTCTTACACAGCAATTTTCAATAATGTCCTCTTAAAACCTGAGGTCAAAACTGTCCTGGGCTGGTTGTGCTGCTCCAGCCACCCTCAGTTAACAGCAGACAAATCAGCCTTAGAGAACCCCAGCCACATCTCACACAGGAGCTTCATTCAGTCCAGAGCTGCTAGAAGGAAATAGTAAAACAAAACAAAAAGAAAAATACAGTTGTGTTCTGATGCAGAGCTACCTAAGATTACAAAAATCATGTTGAAGTCCAGAGTAGTGATAGAAATGCCCCAAATTTCCAGCTAAATGAAAGTGTTTTGGGATATCTGATCCTTCTTATCAGGTTGGCCCAGCTGCATGATTTCCCAACTCCAATTATACCAAAAGGCTCACACTTCCTCCTTCATTAATGCTCTTGAAGGATTTAATGAGTTACTTCATCAGGTTAATAAATCCCCTCAATATTTTTATTACACTTTGATACAGTTATTCAAGAGGTGCAGCTAACAAATGATCATCATTTATATTTCTTGACAGAATAACTTAGTTCATAAATTTAGCCCATGAAATTCAGAATTCATAAATAAACTATGGGGAAAATTGAATGTCTGTGTGGAGGAGGGGTTTTTCCTATTTCTGGTTAAGGTTCTGTTGGAAATCCTCTCTGTGCAATAACTCCAGGCTAAGGAGAGCTGCAGGAGGTTGGTGCCTTTTGGCCATGTCCTGCTTCCCCCTGAGTGCTGAGGGGAGCCCAGCTGCTGCAGCACATGTGCCACTGGACATAACCCACACTCATTTGCTCCAGCGCTCCCTCAGGTTTAAAATCCAGCTTCATAAAGGCTGCTCCATTCCTTGAGGCAAAGCTCCTTAGCTGATTTTCACCAGGTGCAGTGACACTGTCAGAAATAAGCATTCTAGTCTGGAAATTATTTTAAAACTGAATTGAATTGGTTGCCATGCCATTTTTTTTTCCCTGTGGCATTATAGTAAATGACATCATCAACAAAATAACCTTAGGGGCAAGGGTGTTTTCAGAATCTTAACCTCTGGATGGCCAGCAGTATTACAGCTTCCTATTACCAGATTAATAATATTTATGGTAGGTAGACTGCAAGAATGGGATCATACTATTTATTTACTTACTGTTGAAAGCCACCTCTGGCAAGAACAAATTTCCCATTAATCACCACCTTATCTCTGTAAGAAAGAGTTACTCTCAAGGACATCTGTATTATTCCCATTGTTTTATTAATACAAGAATAGCTCTGCTGTGGATTTTTTGACATTGGACTTTATTTATTTTCTAGATTTTCTTTTTAAAGGGGAGATTAAATGCTTAAATAAACATTGAACTTTCTTAATAAATTAACTACTTAAGGCTGCAACTGTAGTGATAAGATCCCAGTATTTCCCTGAATATATTTTTATGCAAAGAAACTCCAAATCAGTACTTTTTCTTCTTTTTTTTAATCAACTCCAGTTATGAATTTTGAGTTTCTTCTGGGAGTGCAGATGACCTTGTTAAGTTGTGAGAGTGCCAGAAAAATGGTGCCCTCCAGTCCAGGGTGTCAGAGAAGTGAAACCAATTTCTAAGCTCAGCTCTTGTAATAAAAAATGCATATTTCTCTCTCCTTTCACAAAGACTTTAGCCAGCATTTGAAACATTACTTACTGGACTGTGGGATGATTTGGTTTTCTAATTTTTCAAGAGCACTGCATCATATATTTTCAACTTTAAAAAGAAATCAGTGTAGACCCAGCAGAGGACAATATTAGCAAAAATTTCTTTCATGTGAGAAAAGCATGAGCTTTTGCAGTACCAGAATGAGGTGGTTGTGCCAGTAGAAAGAGTAGCAATTAATGTTAGTTTGCTCTTTAATTAGGTGTCCAGTACAGAACAATGGTGAGACACCTGTGTGGGTGGGAGGAGCCCCAGACTGTCAGGTGGACAGAGCCACTCCTGCCCCCCAAACTCGGGCACTGCTCCCACAGCAATGACTCTGCAGATGTGCTTTAGGCAGTAATTTGTTTGCAGAGTGAAAGGTGTGCTTGCAAACACAGCGAAGGGCTCTGGCCCCTGTCCTGCTGCTCAGCCCAAGCTGTGGGGTGTGAGGATGCTGTGGGAGCAGTGCCAGCCCTGCAGCTGGGTTTGTGTGGCTCCAGCAGCCAGCCCTGCTCAGCTGTGCCCTGCTGAGGCCTGGGACCCCCCTTGCCAACCCCAGACAGCAGTGAGAAACACCCCAGGGACAGTGCCAAAAAACCCCACAGCATTTCCATCTTCCTGCATTTAAATATTTGACTTAATAACATTTATGGGGCAGCATGGGAAGATGAACTTAAATACATCATTTGTCCTCTCAGGATACTGAATTACACCATTACTGAGAGGGATACAGAGAAATGTGTCCAATAAACAGAGCATAGTTTGCACAATTTGTTTTGCATTTCCCACATCCTGCAACAAGAACAGGGCAGTCAGGCTCCTTAATGATCATAATGTATGTACAGAAAGAGCAGCTCCCTGAGGGCTCCTGATTAATCAGGAAAATGCTCATTTGTTCTGGCAGAAGTGATGTGCATCTAGGCAGGGCAAATGATGAACCCTAAGTGCACACATCAGCCATCAAGGCCCAAAAGTTTCCATTCACTGAACTCATTTTCCCTCTAAGAAATAACTCTCCACGTCTCAGCACTGGTTCTTGTCCCAGTTCCATTAGGGTTTGGTCTGACAAAGGCAGAAAGAGGCCCCACATCCATTTCTGGATGAGACTCTGAATGCATTGAGCTCCCAAATGAAGACATTTTTGCTGCTTGCTCTGATACCCCATTCAGGGGAGGACAGGAGGCCTCAGCTGCTCTGTCTGATCACTGTGCAACAGACTTGGGAACAAGTTGGAAGATTTAAAGGATTTTTCACCAGCTGATCAAAATCCCTGCCTGTTTAGTAGTCCCCAAGAAGCTGCCCACTGATTGCAATCCTTCCTCCACTCCATCACAGCCATATTAATTCTGTGGTTTGGCACAGCTGTTGCCATCTAGAAGTTTGCAGTGTGGCATTTGAAATCTTTATTTCAGATTTTATTTTCTATTCTGAGTTGGAAGTTTGCTAGTAATGAGGTGAATCCTCTGTGCCTGACACGTATTTCCCTTGGTGTTCATTTTTAAATTAGCCACAGAAAGGACAAACTAAAAGCAGATGTGTCATGTTTTTCCTCTGTGTGTTTGGAAGCTCACTCATGGAAATATCTTTGTCAGATAAATGAATTCCAGGTTACTGGGATAAACAGATGCAATAAAATACTCATGTGCAGAAGAAACCCTTACAAAAATGTGATCCAACAACTCTTCAAGGAAATTGCCATGTAAGAGATCCAGCTTTGAGGCTTACCTCAGCCTTTTGCATGACATGATAGTTTGTACTTTAAACTGCAGAAAATGTGATGGGATCTTTTGATATTTTTCCTCTTGCTTTTTCAATTTCATGGGATCAGCAGAAAGGGAAGGGAACCAAAGCTGAACCAATGCTGTGCTTTTGCCTCCACCACTGCCTGAGCACAGGGCAGGGATTGCTTGGTGGAGAACTGAGAATCTGCCACCCTTCTTATGGGCATCTCACAACTGCCAGAAAATGTGGATTTTGGACTTGTTTTCAGCATAACATGAGAAAGAGGAGGACCAGAAATAAATGAGAAGGCTGAAATATAATCAAAAACCAGTAGCTATTTAGTTTGGCTACTGATTTGTTAATGTATTATAGTTAAGCACTGAGGAATAAACCCTCACTTAAAAATGTTCCTCAGCTCTAGGCAGGATTATTTACAGGAAATAAAAACAGTTAAAGAATTAGAATGAAATCCTGCACGTACTGAGTCAACAGAAACGTTGCCACCGACCTCATTAGGCCAAGTTTTAGCCCCAGATATCTACAAAGAACGACAATTCTCTTGCAGTGTGACTGGCAGATTAATATCTGACAACACCAGTGTATCTTTCCCTACAGAATCCTTAATTTTTATGCAGCCAGCCTAAAAACTTTGCTCCCCAAGTTTGTGTTTCAGTGCAAACCAGACAGTGTTCCCTGCTCCTTTCTCTTTGCTCACTGTCACTATTCCCATTTGGCTTAAGCATCTCCTGAAATTATTATTTTGCCTCCATGTCCCTTACAAGAATATTTTTCCTCTGAGGTATCTGCTTTCTCAGCAGCAATTTTAAGGCATTTCAGGCTACAGAAGAAATATAAAATAAACCCTGTGCTCATCTGTATCATGAAGAACATGATCCTTTAACCCTGTCCTTGGGAAACCCATCAGCATTTGCTGTACTTCAGTGATTCTCCATATGCTTTTGCAAGGAACATTTTGCACCTGCCAGCACAACACAGGACAAGCAGCAGCATTGCAGGAGGAAACATTAACTAATTTACACAAAGCCTTAGGTGGTCCATTAGCCCTTCATAAAAACAGGAATGTGTAATTACTGCATCCAAGGACAGAATTAAATTTGATGGACTACAAAGAAGCAATGAGTGAAACAATTTACAACAAAGGCCGAGTAAACTGCTCTGATGGGGAGCCGTGGCCTGGCTGGATGGGTCTGGCAGCTCAGGTTTCCCTCTGCTGTCCCCAGGGATGTGCCCACCCCAAACTTTTCACTCAGTGCAGACAGGTGAGCTCCTGTCAGAGTCACTGCACCTGCTGATCTATTGCAGGTCGTGTGAGATACAACCAACAGCCAAATAACCTGCTCAGCATCATTAATTCCATCAATCCATTCTTTTTCCTGTGTCTCTGGACAAATGGTTGCTCCTCCAAGCCTGATGCCATTTTTAGGAGGATGCAGCTCAGTGGAGCACCACTGCCAAGGGGGCAATGCAGCAGATGCTGTCCCAAAAGCCTGATGGAATAGCTGCTCCACAGGCTTCAGTTCATTAAGGTAATTGCAACTGCTCTGTGGCACAGTGCACAGTTACATTTGGGATGGCAAAATCCATCCAAAAGAAAAGCATCTCCCCTCTGCACTCTCCAGCCAGGCAGGTTAATTGTGAGTACTTTGCAGTGCCTGTGGTGAGGCAGGAGCCTGGGGGGCTCTGTCACAGCTTCCATCCACAATTTGATTTAATGCCCTCCATGAACAATTGCATCTCAGTGCTTGTAATAAGGAAATGTCATAAAGGTACCTGCTGCCTGCTCCAACATCTTTTGGCTTTGACAGGTCAAATTTACAGCTTTAATTCAGCAGCCTGGAAGCTTGGTATTCTGTACACACACAGGGAAGGGCTGACAGAACAATATTTTATAAAAGTTCACCTGTGTTCAGCAACTCATGGAGGATATAACCCCTTGGACCTTGTGAAATGACTTGCAGACAAATTCCCACTTCAGATTGTCCAGGGGCAAATTACAAAGTTCTAATCAAGCCCCAGTGGGCCTGGATGTGTTCACTGGAATGTTTTGCTTCTGTAGCATAGAGTTGAACTTCAGCAGCTTGAACAATTGCTCAGTGGGGTTCTCTCAGCTGTGAGCATCCCCAGCAGGAGGAGGAAAGAGCCCTTCAAAGCAAGTCTGATCTCCCTGCTCCTGATACCCAGGTGAGATAAACCCCCCAAAGCAGCACAGCTGAAACACAGAACTGAATGTGTCCCTGTGGAAGACTCTGGACAAGCCAGCTGTGGGATTTGTGTGCTGTGCCAGTGGCTGCCATGCCCAGACAATGCTGAGCACAGCAGGTGGACAGGAGCTGAGCAAGGGAGGAGACCCCCAGGCCCTGCCCAAGCTGCTCTTTGACACTCTGCTCCTTTTACATCCCCTGCTCTGTTCCTGCTGTTCCCAGGGGTCACGTTGGGGAATGTCACAAACTGCAGGCACTGCAAACGTCCCCAGTCTGGGCAGGAGATGCAGCTGTTTAATGAGCCCTGCTGTCATCACAGCAAAATGACTCAAGGACTTCCTCAAAAAAGCCTCTTATTTATAGTATCATAGATTACCTAATGTCTTTTAACTGGGAATACTGCATTAATACTACAAGATAGTCCTGAAATTACACACTTTGAAATACTGTACAAATATTACAAGATAGTCCTAAAATAATGGGAATTTAAACAGATTCTGACAAGGAAAACATAAATATTGAATGGAAAGAGAAAAAGCATTGGTTGAAATCTTTGGCAAAAGGAATATTCTTAGGTAAAGGAGTTTCACAGCACATCTTGCACACAGGAGTCTGTGCAAGTGTGTAGTCTGGAACAACTTTTGCATTGTACCAGTTTTTATTTTATGGAATTAGTTTTTGTGCTTCAATCTGTAGTGGAGAGATGGGAAATTTGGTTTGTCCCAACCTCTCTGTGTGTCAGTGCAGGCTTTCTTGTGCCAGATAAACATGGTCTAGAAGAACTACATCTACACATCCCTGTTTGAACAAGAAAAATATTTGAAGTGGTGAATAAAGGAGATATCTGAGGCATGCTGATTTAAACCTGGCCAGATCCTTCTGTTCCTACAGGGGATAATTATAGGTGAAATCTTCAACAGATTAATCAGAGTGGGATCATCTGCCAGTGCCCTTCCCGTCAAAACTCAACCAGCAGCAAGGAAATGAAGCAGTAATGACAGGGCTTCCATTTAGCCACTAAATATCTTTTCTTAGGTATCCATATTTTAATCAGATTTGCGTGCTTTTTAAAGTAGGAGACGTTTTGATGATCTTAGATACTCTCTAATTAAAGATTCTGTAATTAACCTGGGTTTATCTATGTCAAATGCCAAGGAATTTGAGCAAGCCAGGTTAAGCTCTGCTTTAAGACATCCAGGGAAGATCAGTGTCTAACAGCAGGTTTCTAAAGCAGGACAGAAGGATGTCCCTGCAGCAGAGATCCCTGCTCTGTGGAGCACAGCAAGGGAAGCCCAGGCTGGTGGTGCTGTGTCAAGGCTGGAGGGCTGGATGTGCTCCCAGCCCAGCAGCCCACGAGCCTCTTCCCCTGGCTTGGTTGGAAATTCTTGCCTGTCTTGACTCATTCAATTTTTCCCCAACCTTTGATGAGATTCCCATATGGGATGTGGCATCTGTGAGCCACAGATTACTTTAATCTGAAAAGAATGGTTTGGAAAACATGCAGACAACATAAATATACTGAGTTTTGAATGTCTTCATTCTCACATGCCAATGTATAACGTTGCATCCCAGAAAAATGCATTTAAAATAATAATTGTAATGAATTTGTAGAGGGTCTGGCTCCTGTTTCACAGACAGATCCATGCCATACCCTCCCTTGCTACATCTGTGAAACATCCTTTATTTTTCCATGGTGTAAATGATCTCATTTCTGTTGCTTTCCCCACAACACAATGCCACGTTCATTCCTCCTTCGAAAATTTCAGGAAGAGAAGCAATTTGTAAGAATGACAGGAAAATGGCTTCTCATCTGTGTACACCACAGCAATCTGACACACAGAAAGAGGCTCTGGTGACTTACACAAATCCTAATTCCCACTGAGTTTCAAGCAGTCCAGATTTAAAAAGGAAAAAAAATAAAAATCCAAACTGACATCAACCAATTTGATCATAAAGATTCTAATTCAGCACAGGTTAATTGAGAAGTCAGATTTACTGCTATCACTTCTGGAGAGGAGGGAGATAAGGGAACACAATGACTCTTTATCAACAATATGGGACTTCATTTAAAGAGAGAGCATTAGGTTACAGGCTGGAAGATTAGTAGCAATCAGGCTGCTCTCAGAAAAGAAAATGCACTGGGTGATAAAGATAGAAGGCAGGAAGCTGGGTGCATAGAAATGAGGTTTGATGCCAAATATTACTGGTCAGATCTGAGCTATCTGTCAAGCTGGCCCTGATCATTGCTGATGCACAATTATTATTACTCACCTGTGATCAGCTCATTTACCACTGCCAAGCCAATGGCTCCTCCCACCCATTTCATTTGTTAATGGCATTTTAATGAAAAAAACTCCATCTAATATCTCTTTGAGATGACTAACCATTGTGTAATAGTACATAATGGTATCTGAAATATATTTTCTTTTTCCCAATCACCCATAAAAGATATCAGCTGTTATTCTGTTCCTTAGCCACAACCCCATAAATCTGAGTGCAGTTCTGCCTTTAGAGGTGGCAGGCTTATTTTTCCTTTTTCTTTGTGTGCCGTGTGTTTTCCATACCAAAAGTGCCTGTTTTGTTGCAAGTGACAGAAGGAGAATTTAAAGGGATGCTGGAGGATCATAAAGACTCCTCTCTATCCAATCCCAGGCATGCATTCACCTTACTGTTCTGCTGACTAAAGAATTAGAAACTATTAATATTGTCTCTGCTGGCAGGTCAGAAAAATACTTATTCTGTAGTAGAGCAGATTAATCCAAAGGGGAAAATAACCCTGCAAAGCCCTGCAAAAGCTGCTGTCTAACCAATCCACTTTCCAAAGCCAGATGTTTCCAATCTGTTTCAGTGTTAATCTCATGATATGTCTTTTTATGCCCACTGAAATGATTTCAGCATGTATTGAGCTATTAGAGAATTCATATCATTAGGGCAGCTCTTATTTATGGAGGAGCTTTTTGGATGAAGCCCTGTCAGTGTTTGTGAGCTTTGTGCTCCTGTTCATTATTGAGGCACGTTGGGACCTCTCCCCATGAGGTTTTTGCTGGGCTCTGGATTCTGCCCAGCTTTGGGTACTCCTTATAAAGACACTCCTGGTGAAATCAGAGGCAGGATAACAGTGGGGAAATGGGCAGAGGTTGAGGTCATAGGTGCAGTTTTTTAGGACCTGAGATGGGTATAGAAAGCAGATTTGCAAATGAAGGCACTGCAAGCCAGGCTGACCATGAAAGGTGGTTATAGCTACCCTGCAAACCAGGGTAACCACGAAAGGAGGTTATAGTTACCCAATGGTCCTGAAAACTGGAGGGATTGTTTTTTCCTTCTCTCACACACACCTCCTTAGATCTTTTCTTGGCCTGACTTTGGTCCCCTCTGATAAAGAGCTGGTTTGAAATACAGCAGCCAGACTGTGAGTTCTCAGCCAAGACCCCTTCCCTGACAGGTGCTGATGGGCTCTGCTGTGGAATAATGGCTTGTGAGAGGAAGGTCACAGGAAGGGTCAGGAGACAGCTCAGAAAACCTTGCATTTCATGTCAAGGATCTTAAAGGGTCTGGGAGGGCTGCAAAAACTTTCCTCTGGGGCTGCTCACTGACAGATCAGTGTCTTGGTTATAAACTGATTTTGATAAATCATGTTGATCTACTGTTTGCATGTGGCTTTAAGAGAGCAGGTGCTGAGCCATGCATTCCTGTGGCATCCTACAGCAAATCCATAGGGAAAAAGTGGATTATGCCTTGCTCTGTGTCCTGCTGGCACACAGGGCAGGGGAGCAGAACCATCTGGGAGCATCACCCCCACACCAGGAGCTGCCCAGCCTTCAAGTGCCACTCTCTCTTCCCATTTTGTGAATCTCCACAGACATCCCAGCTCCCCAAGGGCCATTTAACCCCTGAATCTTTCAGCAGAGCCTCTCTGCCTAACAAGCAGGCAGCAGATTCTGTCTGTGGGAACTGGCTGGCAGAGAATACGTGCAGTATTCTGCATCTGTGCTTCCCCACACAGGGTGAGGAGTTTATCGTGGGGCTTAAGGATGATTCCTTTCTAAGTGTGGTATGAGATGAGGAAGAGGAATCAGTTTGAAATTAAAATGAGGATTTTTCTACTTGTCCTTAATATTTATAAGGCTCCTTTTGCCTCACAGACAAAATCCTCAAGGAGAAGATGGAAAGCTGTTCATCCTTATTTCTTGTGCCTTTAGTTCAGCTTCTCATTGTTTATATTATTCTAAGCAAAATAACAGTTCTGGAAATGCAGTCATTTACAAAATCCAGTCTACTAAGCCTTAAACAGCAGAGACATGTCCTGCTATGTTTGTTCCTTTGTTGTTGCTATGGCATTACCACACATTTTTCCATGTAGGAAAGGAAATCCCGTGGAGACCAGATAATAAAGGCTTGAATTTCCAGGGCACAGTGTCCCTCTCGCCTCTTGACCTGTTTGACACCCTCTTTCACCAAACCTGCATTCACTGAATCCAAATAAACAGCCAGCCATCAAAGGAAATGCTTAAAAAGGATTGTTCATGGTTAGCCTTGATGAAATATACATTGGAAAACCTGCATTTTAATCACGTTTGGAGTTCTGCATTTCAAAAATGGTTTTGTTTAACTACATCAGACTTGTCATTCAGGGAAGTTTCCTTCCGTAGGATGCCTGCATTTAAAATTCAAGTTAACCAAACCCAAACAAATTTCCCAGGAGGCTGCAACAAACCAGACAGGCGTCTCACACACTCAGCTCTGACCTCTGTGCTGTACCAGGTGTATCCCTGCTCTCTGCAAGACTCCAAGATGCTGCATGTTTATCCAACATCCCCAGTTCTCAACAGGGTGTCGTGAGGATTCATCAAAATCCCTGCACGTCACTTGCTGGAACAAGCTGTGGCTGGAACTCCCCACTTGCAAAGATTAATCCTGTGTCCCAGTCAGCCTGTCCTGCCCTGATCATCCTGGGCTGCACAGAATTGTTGTGCCTTGTTTTATCTCAGACATAACTATTGCATGGTGTTACCTGAAATTATCCTTTGCATGTAAGGTAGAATTGATGCATGAATATGAGTTTGTTAAATGCTCCAGGACATTTATCCTGGATGAATTTTTCAGTACTATCATCTTCAGCTTACTTTAATGAAGATCTAGCTATAATCTGAGCAAAGTGTCACCTGTTGATGCAGTAATTAGAGAAGAATGTGCACTTTATAACTGACTAAAGAGCAAATATCCCAGACAGAATTGTTTGATGCAAAATGATGAGGTTATTTTGGGCTAAACTTCTTGGGCATCATTTGCTGTGTCTCCCACTGCTGTCATTTTTGTGTGACACAGTTCAAAGGCACAGCAGATTGAAAGGGCCTTGTATCCTCTCATCTCTTGGAGCCACACATCCCTGTTGCACACAGGATATTGCAGCCAGAGCACTAATCTCAGGCAACATGCAGCTTGTGGCCTTCCAAATTCCTCAGCCAGCACAGGAAAACAAACAGCAGCCTTACAGACTTAATGGACTTCTAATGCATTTGATGGATTCTGCATCAGCAGTTTCTAATGGAACATCTAAAGAGGGAAAATTCCCTTTCCATGGAGATTCTGAGGAGAAAATGAGCTGACAGTGCAAAGGTTCCTCTTTGCAGCATTGGATGCTGTGCAGGAGAACTCAGGGGCCAGACCCAGAGTCTTCATCTCTTCTGGAACATCCCTGAGCTCTCCAGGTCAGAACTGAGCTGTGTCTGAGGCACAGGCTGCTCATGTAGCACAGCAGTTGGCAGAGGCAAAGGGCAGCAGAAATGTATGACCTCCTTGGGCAGGAGCACTGAACTCAACTGCCCAGAGCTGGTGAGGAGGAGGCACAAAAACTGGGGCTGGAAATCTGCTCCCATGGCAGCTGTGCCTTTAGACAGAGAGTTCTGCAGTTATCAGGAGGAAGACAAAGCCTTCAATTCCTTTGTTGAATCCATATAGGCAGCAGTGTGACATTCCTCCTGGTCACATATCCTTGACTTTCTTACTTTTGCATAATCTTTGGACTTCAGCTATTGATAAATAAATTGGTTTACAAAGCAGAGTAAATCACCATTCAGTGCTGAGCTGCTATTGTGCCACTCATTTGCAAGGCAGCTTTCAAGCTTTTTTTAAAAAATCAGTTTGGCTTGACATTTTGTTTTCCTACTATTATTTATGAGCTCTATCTTATGAATGGATTATGTAAAATAGTTTAATTCCAGTTGTTGTAATTTCTCAGATGTCATCACACAAAAGCTTGCTTTGAGTAGAACACTCAGGTCCAGATTTTGTTCTCAGCTGTGCTGATAACAAATTAGACCATCATCCACAGGGATCAGAAGGGTTTTCCTCAGATTTACAACTGTTATGAGCTTTTTAGGAAAAACATTTGAGCAATGCTCTGCTCAGAGAAAGCAAAGGCACATTGCTGCCTTTCAGCAACGTTCTGCAGGCAGGACCAACCCACTGAGCCACTGTCCTCAGCTCAGAAACTGCACCTGGGGATTCTTCCTGCAGGGAATTATGAGCTGCATTCAGCTGTGACTTGACTGCTTTTGTTGTAATGGCAGAAATGGGGATGGGTGGATTTTAGAACAGTTGCTTTCTAAGATTTTTGGATGCACTCAGTCACTTCAAAGCAACTAAAACCTCAGCAGCTATTTAAAGCAAAGCACTTCAGTCCCCTTTTGATGGCAAGTGTTAGCTCTTCTCTGAGACAGCAGGCGACTGCTGTAGTGAACCAACAGCTCTTAAGCCTTTGCAGATGACAAAAATTGTGCCAATTATTACTCTCCATTTCACAGGTTTCTCTGATCTCTCAGCATCTGACTTTGCACCTGAGTGTGGAGCAGAGCCCATGCAAAAACAAGAGTAAAACCTCTCCTTTTGTTGCTAAGGAGCATTTGGGATGTACTATTGCTATTTATTTCACTACACAAAATGCTCCTTCATTTCCTGAGGTGAAAAATGTGATGTGGCCTGCAGCAGGTGCAGATGAGGTGAAGGATCATGCAAAGCAGAGAGAAGGGAGAGTAACTACAAATTTCTGCTTTGTGTGGCTTGCTCAGGCTGTTGCTCTGTGCTTGCCTGGACTCAGTCAGGGCTCAGCTCCTGCACTCAGTGTTTGATTGGAGCCCAGCCTGGCATCAGAGCAGGAGCTGTGGAGCCTCACAAGCAGCCAAACAGGTGACATTTGTCATCCCAGCACACAGAACTGGGCATGGCTCATTTCTGTGACATCCTTGTGACAGCACAGAGCCATGAAGATGACAGATGTCACCCAAACCATTACAGGGCAGTTTTTCAATGGCTGCAAACACAGAGCAAGGCAATAGACACCCAGTTCTGGGTGTGTAAATGAAGCAATTCCAACCAGAGGCATGGGGACTGCACCTTTCAATCAGCTCCCTTGGCAGCCCTTTCCAGGTGTGCCTGACTTTGCATCCAGGCAGGGAGAGCAGGCAGGACCTGATGGCCCAGGATGGTGCCTAAGGCCTCACCCTTGTGGCCAACGAGTTTTGCTGCTGCTCTGCTGCACCCAGCACAGCTCTTCCCTCTCTGGACCACAGAGGGCCCAAAGACCTGTTCTGGAGCAGGGAGTAATCCTGCACAAGGCCTTTAAGAGTAATTCATCCTTATTTAGACAGGCATGTTATTCTAATGTCATCCCATGCCAAGCATGATACAGTTTAAATGTTCCTCACTGGTTACAAATGTGACCTTCATTAACTCGTTTTTGTGCATGGAGTTCTACAGGAACAGCTCATTGCATTTTCAATTTAATTTAATTTGAATGATAATTTAAAAGTTGTTTGATGCAAATGCGACCATCTGCATCCTCGCAGCTGACACAGTTTTTAAAGATGGGTTTGTCAGCAGGGGTGGGGGGAGCTTGATGGGGAAGAGCCACGAGCTCCCAGGAGCAAACTGGGAGTGCCTGGGGGAAGGAGACGAGCTGAGTCAAGCAATTGCTGGTTATCAAAGTTGTAGGTGATTATTAAAGTCTGGAGTGGTGATCACAAGTCATCAGACCATGGCAGCTCATGGCACTGCTTGTCTGAGCCCAGGTATGTGCTGATCAAACCTGCTGGGACACAAAACACAGGAAATTCAGCTGCCAGGAGGGGCTGAGCCAGTTCAACCCTGTGCACAGAGACCTGTGCCTCTTGTTATGGCTTTAATTACTGCCAGGGACAAGGCTGTCCCCAAACTGAGAGCTCACAGTGACTGTGACGGAGGGAGGGAGGTGTGATGCACAGAGAAGCTTTTGTTTTGCTGTGACTAAATCTAAGCAGCAGGTTCCTGAGGACAAGTGCCAGCCTGTTCCTCCCCCCTGCAGTACTGCATGCTTGAGGGCAGTAAATAATAATAATAACAACAGTGTTAATGGCTGTTTGTTCACACTTGCTACTTGGCTGCCAAACTTTGGACTTTTCTAGAACTTGGTCTAGGCTGACTGCTGATTCCATCCTAAGTAATATGATAAAATGGGCTGTGTCCATTCCAGGCTTTTGAAAAAGAGCCAGAGGAAACATTTTGCCCCTAATGCTTCCCTGCTGGCAGCCTTGGTCAGGTTGGATGGAAGGGAGCTCCTTGCTGAGTCCTCACTGTGCAGCAGCAATGCTCCCACCCCAGGGAGCCCTGCTGGGAGCCTGGGCATCCCAGGTGGCTCCAACAACCCCACCTGAACTCTGAACCCTGGAAATCTTCTGTATTTCAGAGAATGGTTGCTTTGGTACCTGTGTGCTCTGCAGTGGTGTGCTGGAAATGTGGCTGAAAGATTTTAGCTGAATTTGCAAGCAACAACCCCTTTGCCAGTGTGAGTGTGAATGAGGAAAATGAGAAAAATTACTTTTCCTAGTCTGGGCTGGCACTGTCTGTGGCTTGAGAGACCTGGTTTGAATTCTTCATCTGACCCTGTGCTCCTGAGAGCTGAATTCTCTCCTGATTTCCAGTGGAACTCAAACTGCTCCTGCACAAGCACCCCTGGCACTCCCAAGGCAGATCCCTTGTTAAGATGAGTGTGCAGAGTTTATTGTCTCACACCTAGGAGCTGCATGAAATACTGTTAGAAAAACAACACTTTCTGTTGCAGACACTTAACTACTGGTGCATTAATCTAACACTTCTCACCCTTCATTTTAAACCATTTCTGCTATTTCTCTTGAACTCCCTAAGCTGGGACATGAGAGATCACAACATCTTTAACAGCAATTGCCTAAAAGTCCCCACAGGGCTCAGGTGTTTTATTTTGTGGTGTTTCAGGTGCCCCTGAGAGTGTGCTAGCAGTCACTCAGGAACACCAAAGCCTGGGGACACCTGTGTGCCTGCGTCTTGGGGAGAAGGATGCAGGAATTACTCTGTTAAAACTTGGTCCCATTTGAAGTTCACCTTACAAGCAGCCTGGTTCTCTATCTGACAGCAGAAAACTAAATGTTGCAACCTGATCTTTAATGGATGGCTTTTTCTGCAAATAATATATTACCTGTATTTATGGGCATTAAAATACTATTTACATCAATTTTTGGGAGCAAGCATGAGAGATCAGACTGAGTGGATAAGATGAACCAAGCTGAGAAGGAGGTTGGAAACAGGAACTTTATATTACCTCTGCAAGGCTGATTTCTGCTCCTTCTGCTCTGTGTCAGTGCTGCTTCTCTCCAAGCCCATTAGAGAAACACTTAACAGAAAAAGGCAAACCCTTGAGAGAGCCTTCCACCTCCTGGAGAGATTTGGAGTTGAGCTTGCATCTCTACCCATTAGAGAAAAAGTACTTTTAGCTTTTAAGTTCAAATGATGGATCCAAACAACATATGCTAGGAGTGAACACAGTCTTGCTGGGAGAGGCCTTGCCAAATTTAAGGCTGCTCTAGCAATAAATAATAATCCTAATTAGGCTCCTTCCCTCAGGAGCACCCAATTCTGTGATATTGATACAACATGGCATTGGAGCCTCTCATCTTAACAGCTATTCAGAACACCACTGAAGTGTTAAAAAAAACCCCACCACACACAGAAAAACACTTTTCTTGAAAACAGACACTTAGAGAAAGTCACATTACTTGTGACTGTATTTTCCTATCACTGTATTATCAGCTACTCGTGAAAATTAAGGGGAAGATGAAACAGCAGCTGGTCTCACTGCTGCATTGCTATGCAAGGCAGGGAAAGCAGCTATTTTACAGGAATACTGATTGCAGTGGGAGAAAACCATGGATACTTTCATTTTCTCACAAGACTCAGTTTCCTGGTATCAAACATCTCTGCAATAAAAACCTTATAGTTTGGCTTTCAAGAGGCTAAATCTCTTTAGAAGAGATCTCTGGTGTGTTAGAGGGACTGCAGATTTCATCTGTCACTGAAAATCCTTCTCTGCTTCCTCTACAAACATACAAACATCAAATGGTGGAGCCCTTCCAAGGCTGTCAGCTCAAATATCCTTTCCTGGCCTGGAAGATGCTTAGGAAGGGAAGTTTCAGAAACAGATGAGAAAACTCCAGTCCCAACTTCTCCATGCTTGTCACAGAAACTCCCACTACATGCACTGCCCCTTGCTGCTGCTTCAGCTGCAAGGCTGGGAACTCATCTCTTTTTTCCCTCTGGATGTCTGAGCTTTGGCTCTCTGCTCCAGATGAACCTGGAAAGGAGTGAGAGGGAATGAGTGGTGCTTTTCCAGCAGCAGTTCTGCCAAGGTGAGCCAGGAAGCCATGGCTGACATGCCATGAACAGCCAGCAGTGCTGCAGCAAGGGGGCTGGTAGTGCCTTTGTTGTAGGAGAATTTCAGCCCTGCTGGGGTAGGAACACCCCAACAGCTTGGTAACTGAGCCTTCACCCCCGTGTGTCCTCATAAATGAAACATAAAGCAGCTCCTGCAGACAGCAGTGCTCTAATAAATCATGTAAATAGGCTGGGAGATTCACTGCCCTTTATCCCACTGGAGTCCTGTAACTCAGCTGTTAATTGGAGCTGGGATAAAAGCTGGTTTACTGCAAGCAGGATTCTGTAAAGTTCTTTGCAGAATCACAACCTATAGCCTGCCTGCTTTGTTTTGCTCCTGCCCAGCACAAGGAGGAGAGCAGTAAAGCAGCACAGCCAAACTCAAGAGAATTTTCCTTGTGGCTCTCCCAGGCTGTTCCTGTTTGTCCTGGGAGTGTCCCAGGAATGGTTCATCCTGGTTTTTGCAACCCCACAGCTGCTGACACAGGGCTGCTTCTGCCTCCAGTCCCAAAGCAGTGGTTCCCAAAGGGCCTGGCAAAGTGAAACCCCTTTGGAGCAATTATCCAAGGCTGTTCTAACCAGCAAATATTTTATCCTAATGGTCTTTCAGAAAGATTTTGGAAAATTCTGGTGGTTTAATTGACATGATGCACCTTTTCAGCTGGCAGTTTCAGCAATGAAACAGATGTGGGATGTACAACAAAAAAGGCATTTGAAGAGGTTTTTTTCCCTTAGGAAGGTGAACCCCAGATCTGTTTGTTCCTTGGCTTCCACTAATTGCATCACAGAAAAAATTTGAGGCTTTTTAAGGACAGCTGGTTAAGGAAATTACTAAAACCTGTACCTATGGAACTGAGGAAATATCAGCTTTTTTTTTTTCCAGTGTTTTCCCTCAAAACACAAATCCTAAAAATTTTAGGAAGAAGGTTTGCTGTGAGGTCTCTTGTCTAGAGGTTGTCACCTCCCTGGTACTGTCCTGTTCTGTGTGTGTGGCATCAGCTCAGGATGTGGCCCCTGTTCCCTGGCAGCACCTGCTCTGTGCACAGAAAGCACCCAGGGCACTGCCTGGGTTCATTGTTTACACACCTAACCTGAACCAGTATCTAGGAGCAACAGCAACATAATTAGCTTTAGCAATTAACACTGCTTAACTGAAGCTGCTGTAGGACCAAAGGCACTTTTTTAGTCTGCAAAAGCAGCAATTAGCATTTCATTAAGGTAACAAGCCTGGCTAAGACTCCTGAGCCTGCTGGGGTCTGCTGATCTAATTTTGGGATCCATCGATAAGCCCTGGGGGCATTAAAGTGAGATGCATCAAGGCTTTCACCAGCAGCAGGCTGGAAAAGCTGACTGCAAAGGGCTGGGAAGGTTTTGTCCCTTCTGGGTTGGTTCCAGGGTGGCTGTGAGGTGTCACTGGGCAGCTCTGGAAAGCACACAGTGCAGCTGGGACTGCACAGCCCAAACACTGAAACTGGGGCCTCAAGGGACCCCAGGAAGCACAGCTGGCTCAGGGAGAATCTTCCATCTCCAGCTTTCAGGTTTTACCTCCAATTCCCTGTCTTATCCCTATCCCCAAGTATCCTTTTTGTTCATTTTCTGAGGGAGGATCTATTTCTGCACCAGTTTCACATTCAGCTCTTTGGCTGGTTTGAAACATTACACATGTGTTGGGAGAGACACATCTTTATTTTTGGTGGCTTGTGGGGTTTTTTAAGGCTTGCCTGCAGCTGTGGCTTGGTGGTTTGTTCACCTTAAATGTGAGGTCAGGGAAAGGGGCTGGCTGCACCCAGGCTGGAGGTGCTGTGGGTCAGAGTGAGCAGGAGCAGGCACTGCTGCTCCTCCCTGGACATGGGGAGTTGGGATGCTGGGCATGCCCTCACAGCTTTAGAGCCCCAGGTTTCAAAATCCAGGGGCTGTAATACAGTGCACATCCCTCCCTCCCATCATTCATGCACATTAAACTCCAGCAAACAGTGTTTAGTGGTTTTTCCAGGAAATACCACCACAGAATCAGCAGAAAATACCTTTTTTTTAACTGCTCTTTGGCATAACATGGGACTAAACCCATCAGTAAATTCCAGTAATCTGGAGGTTTGCTAAAAAAGTAGGCACAGACCTGTACTTCTGTGAAAGAGACTGATAGGATAAAGTCAGGAACTTTCTAAACTGCATTTTCATTGGAAAGTGTTTCTGTAGCAACAAGCAGGGCTTTGGTGTCTCTTTTCTATAGGATCTGCACTTTGCATTTCCATAAGGGCTTTCTCAAGACAGATTGTTTCTGGGCTTGCAAGAAAAGTAGGAATCCTTTCCTGTTTCCTGAAAACTTACCAAAGAGGACAAAATGTGCTCCTCTATTCACTCTTTACTTTGATTACATGCAAATAATGTTTTATTTTATGTCTGGATATGTCAGGCTTGGGATTTTTGAGGGGGGAGAATAAGACAAAGGTCTCTGACCTGGCTTCCAGGGAGTTTCTGCCTCTGAGCTGCACGCAGGGGAAGGAGCCTGGCAATGGGACACCATTCCCAAACTGGGGACAGGCTCCCTCCTTGTGATGTTGGTGTTCAAGGCCCTCTAAAACTCTGTGACCCCTGGTCAGCAGTGTTTGTCACAGCTCATTACACAGCAGGAATGTGGAAGCTCAGTGACCTTTCCCAGAGGGACAGGCAGAAAAGCAACAGCACAAAAGAGGGAGGAAAATGTTGTACACTTTGGAAGATAAATAACTGAATGTTATTGTGATGGAAAACACTGGGCTGACAATGGGCAGGGACAAAAATGTTCCTTTAAGGGTGTTGGTTCTGGGTTTGGACTTCCATTTGTTCAACTGGGTGCAGCTTCCCCTGCTGCCCTGCTTGTCTATCAGGGAATTTCAGCTGGGGAGCGACTCTCAGGTCCAAGTTAAAGTGGGATGTGGGGAATCTGAGCTCCTTGGTGTTGCTCAGGAACTGGGGATGTCTTTCTTGGCCTCCTCCTGCTAGGCAAAGGAAGGAAGAGGCCCAAAGTGACATTTTTAAACCTGTTAAAAAGTCAAGGCAAACTTTCAGCCTTTGTTCTCAAAGCTCCCCAGCTTCTGTAGTGGGAGACTGGAGCCCCTGGGACTGCTCCCAGCTGTGACTCCAGAGCTTCTCCTTCAAACAGCTCCAGCTTTCCAAGCATCTTGTTCCCCCTTTCATTTTACTTCCAGTTTTTATTTAATCTGACTTCTCCACTCTCCTGAGACAAACTGATTAATTCTTTTCCCCTTCGTAGTCCCCTGAGTCCCTTGTTCAATCTTTCCTGCCTCAGTGAGATCTTAATAAATGCTGCCTGTGGCTGGAAGTGGGATTGGGTCTTGGCACTGTAATTAATTCTTTACTTCCTCCATGGCTTCAATATGCTATTTACAGCTGTCAGCCCCTGCAGGAGCAGAGCTTTGCAGACTGCCTCCAACTTTTCCCTCTGATTAATGTGTTTTATCCCCCTTGCTCTCTCCTTGCTCTTTTGCATCTCTTGCTTTGCCCTGTATCCAGTTTGGTGTTGACACAGGAAAACAGTGATGAACTTCCAGGCAAAATGCAGTCTTGGAGACAACAATTGCCAGGCTTTTCTGTTTGCTTATGCTCTGTTATTTGAAAGCCTCTTAGTCCAGGCTGCCTGCTTGTGACAGGACACCCAGACCCCTGCAGCAGCATGACCATGCTCTGACTGTAATCTCCCTAATTGCTTTCTGTAGCCTCCAGAAGCAGCTTGGGGGATTTTAACTCCAGCACAGGGACTGTCAGTCTGGATGGAAGCAGCTTGGAGGGAGGTGGGTGAGACACAGAAAGGAGCTGGAGGACTGGAAGGTCTGAATGAGGGAAGGGTTTGTGGCTGTTGGCAGATCAGCACAGGGGAGCACAGTGAATGCTTGAAGCCTGCAAATACTACAGAATTAAGTAGGCTGATACCACAAAATATAAATAGGAGTGGATTGAAATTAATCTGGGCATAATTGGGTGGAGTGGGGGAGCTGCTCCTTGCTGGCTGTGGGAGGCTCCTCCAGCAGGGAGGGAAGCCCCAGTGCTGGCCCTGTGTTACCCTGAGGGAAATGCCTCAGCCTGGGACCTGCCCAGGCCTTCAGCACTGAACTGGAAAGCTGCATTCAGTATGCCAGTGAGAAAGCAAATGCAAATTTCCTCCTTCTCTCTCTTTTGGGTGAGATTTATGCCACCTCCACATGCACAGGCTCCTGGCAGCAATAAATCACAGAGGGGGAAGGAATGCTGCAAGGAAAGGGATACCCTGCAGTCTCTGTGAGCAGGGCAGGGAGAAGGGATGTCGGGGATCAGCAGCTGCTTCCAGGCATCCCAAACCTGGTGCAGCACAGCTCCCACTCCTTCCCAGCACTGCCCTGGAGACCACCCACCAGAACCTGGGCATTTACTTTCTAGTCATCCCCCTTCCCTCCCTCCTGTGCCAGGGCTGTGTGTGCCCAGTCTGGGATGGAGCCACCAACCTCATCTTGGCACAGGGGTCTGTTAGAGATGAGCCCTTCCCCTGCTCCATGCCAGAGTTGTCTCCAGCATCTGAGGGATCCCCCAGGCCTGGGCTGCATTACAGGCCTGAGCTAAGGGTGTGTCCCCAGCCCACTGGGACCCATGGAAAATACTGGGTGGCTGGGTTCAGCCCAGGGAAAGCAAAAGAGCCACACAAACAAAACAAGAAAAAGCACCCTAGGAGTATTTCTCATTTGAGGGAGCTCCAGCAGCCCCCTGTCCTCAGCACTGTCAGTGGTGTTGGCGGCTGTGCTCAGCTCTGCCCTGCAGAAAAAGGCAGGGCAAGGCCAGGGACAGGCACTGCAGGGCAGCAGCTCAGTGCTCTGCTCTTTTGCACTCCTGAAGTGCCCAAGAAGCTGAGAAACCTCCCTGCCTTCCCCCAGCAGCCTCAGCCACCTCCTGGCCTTACCTTGCAGCTCCTGGGCTCTGCTGGGCAGCTCTCAGCTCTGGAGGAGCTGCTGCATCCCCTCAGCTGCCACCAGCAGCAAGGACAGCAAGGCACAAGAGGAACAGGTCCCCAGCAGTGCCCAGCGCTCCTGCAGCTCAGCCAGGGCAATGAGCCCTGCTCCAGGGAGTTTCAACCTCTGGGAGAGGCATTTGGCTGCTGCCTGGAAGCACCTGACCATGGTTTAATCCCCTTTCAGCGCAGAGCTCTGACAGCCCCCAGCAGAACTAGGACAGCTAAAAATACTCAAGAGCACAAAGGAAGCAGTAATTTGGGTAGGAGTGAACTGAACTGATTGATCTCAAATCAAAAGGTTCAAGAGGTGCAAAATGTGGTCTCATCAGGACAAGCATCAGGAAAGGAGCAAAGATGTGGCTCAGTCACAGAGCTCAAGAAAAGCAGCAAAACCAAAAGATTTTGCTGAAGTTCACAGCAACAGCAGCAGAGCCTGTAGCAGCAGTGCAGGGAGGTGCCTGCTGATTCCCCACCATATGCTGACTTTACCTTTACTGTCAGTCTAAATTCTGCCAATTATTAAATTATCCAACTTGCAGCAGGAATGCAGTTAGATGTGATCCAAATGGTGTCACTACAATTATGGTAATTATCTGAAAACAAGCCAATTACCTCCCTCCTCCTCGTGCCAGTTGGTACCCAGATAGCAGCTGTTCCAGGCAAATTTGTTATCACGTTACTGTACATTTGTTAAAGGTTGAGGTTATAGATTCTAGCCTTTTAAATATTAAAGATGCTATAAAGTCATGCAGTGTATAACATATTAGGATTTTTTTTAAATGTCGGGAAGGGAGAAATTTCTTTTATATGCCAAGAGAACCAGTGGGAAAGTGATTTACTCATGGTGGCTGAGTGGAAATGTGTGCTTTGCAATCAGCATACAGCCAAAGCTATAAATTAACCTGTGTCAGCTTGTTACCTCTACCCATGCAAAATGAACTAAATGGAGAAGTTTTCTGAGAGTCTTTTACATTTTACACCTTTCTTCAGAATTGGCATTCAGGATGTTCCACACATCCAGAGGCATCTTGCAAGCTTGGCCCCTCTGCTGTGTGCAATTTCAGCAGTTTGTTCAGTTTGTCAGGTGTTTTGGCTCATTTAATTTTGTGAGAAGCAGCACCACTCCCTCATGGAGGGTGAAGGCAGAGCAGGGCCCAGCTCTGCCCCAGGCAGAGAGAGCTGGGCCAACGTTGGGCAGAGCCATGGGAAACCCTTCACCCCTGTGAGAGCCTTCTGAAAAGTCATGTTATCAAAACATCTTCTATTTTTTAATCTGTTCATATTAAGGACAGCCTTGCTTGAATTGCTGAAGGTGTCAGACACACAAAGGCCAGCACTTGCAGCTCCTGCCAGGGTGCAAATGAAGCACCCTCAGAGCACAGGCCTCTTGTTTTGCACAGACTTTCCTTGTGGAAACCAGAGTCTTTCATCTCATGTCAGCCACCATAACCTCACTTGGACTGACCTTAAGGTTTTTTTCCATGTGATGTTTTGAAATCTTTGCCTTTGATGTTGGTAAAATACTTCTTTCAATAAATGTCAAGAGCAGATTAAAGAAAATTAAATGGCAGAAAGAAGAGATTCTGCCTTTTGGCTGGAACAGCATTTTCATGACAACTGAATGAACAGGCTGTGAAAAATGTGAATTTTCCTCCCTGTGCTCAAGGTAGATGCCAGTGGGATCTGTTTATACCCATGAGCTTTACACACACTCCCATGCATCTGTAATTCTGTGCAGCTACAGAGCCAAGGCAGAGGGCAGAGCTCAGTCCCTGGGAGCAGGTTAGTGGCATTAGCCTGATGCTTTGCTTGAAATAATTAGCCATGCTCACAGATGACCTTCTCAGCAAGCCCTAAAGGCTGACAGATTTGGGTTATATGGGAGCAGTGAGGGAAGCACATTGCAGAGAGCTCCTCCTGCAGAAATCCAGGAGCTGCAGTGGGCACTGCAGCCCCCACACACCTGCAGCCAGGGGTTCCTCCCTCCCACAGACAATGGATGCAGCCACTGGGCTCCATCATTTCCCTGGACATCCCTGGTACTTTCCACTGTTCTTAACTGATGCCATCTGCTTTGCTTTTCCTTTCCCAGAAAGTTCCTGTGGCTGTCAGAGCAATGTGCCAGCACTCTGAATTTGGAGTTGTATCCAGTCCCTCCTCCCTTGGCAGCCCATGAAATACACCTCACACAGGACAGCACAGGTTTTCTATTCCCTCCTGATCACCACTTGATTCTTCCTTGGTGCCATTTAAGATGTACTTATTACCTTTATCCTTTTCTTCACATCATTTTCATGTTTGTTACATGTTAAAACTGCCTAGTTCAGATTTCTCCCAGTTAAGCAGCAAAACATTCAGCCAACAAGGATTACATTGGATAATGTTAAAAAAAAAAAGAGAGAGAAATTTAAAAAATAATCTAGGCAGCTGCCTGTCCAGTTGGAGTATTAGATGAGAGTGAGTGTGTAAACAGGTTTCTGCTTATCAGTCCTGCTGCTATCTGCTGCACACAAACTGCTCAGCCCCACAAAATCCAATTTCCAAGAGGTTAGAGGAGGGAACTGTTTGCAGAAACACAGCAATAGAAATCTCCAAAGCCACAGCCCTCATTACACTGACACTGAAGAAAGAAATGATGCTTGACGACTCCTGGCACCCAAAACTGACATTTACTTTTGTGGCTTTGATTGGAATCGGCCCAGCTTTGCCATGGGATCGTTTCCTCTTGTTTTTCCCTGCTTGTGTGGTGGGTGGCAGAAAGCAGCAGAGCAGACTCTGAGCTTGGGGGGTCTGCAGTGCACCCTGGCCCTGCAGCACACCCATCACCTTCTGTTTCCCCATAAAAAGCTTGGGAACACGCTGGCAGGAGGGACAGGGACACAGCTGCTGCCTCCTGTGGGGTGCCTGTAGCAGGCATGGAGGGCCAGGGCCAGGCTGTGTGTCCAAGGTACAATTTGGAGCCTTTTCCCAAGAACTGGGTGTGGACAGAGGCTGCAGCTCAGTCCTGGAGGAGCTGAGCTGTCCCTGGCACTGGGGGGAGAGGAGCACAGCTCTGGGGATGCTGTGGGCTGGACACTCTGTGGGTGACTGCAGGAAGGATGCAGCAGGGATGTGAGATGTGGAAGGAAAATGTCCCTGAGCCCCTGTGACAAGCAGGATCTCTTTGTTTATTCCCAGATAGTGTGATCAGGAGCAGCCCACCCACCTCCCCTCCCACACCTCCTGCAAAGGGCTGCTGCCCAGAAGTTCACTGCTTCAGTAAAACTGCAAACTGTGAGCTGATTAGATATTCATAGATACTCTTTCTTGATTAGCTCACCATTAATATTTCAATGGCAGGACTGGATGCATGGTGCCTCTCTGCTCTCTTCCTTCCTGCTTAATTAATTTTGACCATCACCAGCAACAGCCTCCGACAGATAGCAGAAATTGCAGTGGGCTGTTCTGGGACTTTGCTTGCTGTAAACAGCTATTTGCAATTCCTTTTCATACATCACCCACCCGTGACAAAGAGATCACAGCAGCAGAAAATGAGTCTCCCTCATAAGGACTTCAGAGCTCTGAGAGAACATTTGCTTATTCAATGAAAATAATCAAATAGACAATGCAGTAAGCACAGCTCAGCAACACGATTGGTGTCTCACCTAGTAATCAGCTGGCTGTTCTGCTATTAAATAAAAAGAAAGGGAGAGAATTGTTAATTTATCTTTAAAAAGAAAGGGTCTTTGATGTAGGGTAGCTCATAAAAGCTGTGGTGTGGCCCAGCTGTGAGGAGATGTGATAATCACTGCAGCCCCAGCAGAGGTAGGAGCAGCACTTCACAAAATGCAGGTTGCATGATGCCCATCCATGGCTGATAACAGGACGTGCTGCTAATAGTCTGTTTGATTTTATTGATGTGCTCAAGATACACGGGGGCAGGAGGAGCAGTGAGGCAGAAATTATACAGCTGTGTTTGTTCCCCAGCCCAGGGGACTGTCTGCCTTCATCCATCCCTCCTCCTCGTGGGCCTGCAAGGATGGGGAGCTTTCCTGTGTGACACAGTTGTCACCTCCCAGATCCACAGGCTCCTGACAGTGCACTGGGATTGCTGTCAAGATGTGCCTACCTGGGCCAAAGCAGCACTGGATTGACAGAAACAACATTTTTGCATTTCTGTGCTGCCACCTGAGCTACAAAACAAGCCCTCTGCTGCTTCACTCTCCATCCATTGCTGCAAACCATCTTGTCCCAGCCCCCAGCCTCTCCTTTCCTGGAGAATACCCCAGGATGGGACCCAGAGCAAGCAGGAAGGCAGGAGCAGCAGGTTGGAGCTCAGCTCCATCCCCTCCATGCCATAACTCAGGCTGTTAAATGCCTGGCCAGAGCTTGCCATCTGCTTCCAGTCTTCTAGGAATAACCACTGAGTAATTCAATCAAAAAGGAGAAGATTCTTGTTTCACTGAATCGTAAGTCACTCCTCAAGTAATTATAATTTTATACCCCTATCAGGAGCAACAAGGGCTGTGCACTTTATGGGCTTTAGCAGCCAGAGGTGTGCTTCTGCCAAGGTTACAGCTGGGAGGAGAACCCAATTTCACATTTTCTCAGCCATCCAAGGCTTATCCATGTTTGTAGCTTTTTGGTTAGGCAAGTGAATAAAGCCCTGCAGGACCAAGCCTTTGTTCAGGAGTGCTGTTACTGTAGAACATAGAAAATTTGCTGGTTTGGAGCAGCAGAGCTGACCAAACCATCATGAAGCTGATTCCACTGGTGTGAACATGCCCTGTCCTTCCAGAGTTCTTGCAGCACAGCAATAGCTGCCTAACCAGGGAGGAAAATCCTGCTCATCCCTCCCAGCAGCTGGAGGATGTGGGGCTGCATCCCTCACATGCTGCCCTGGAGAAGGCACATGAGGTTAGTCCAGGGGAAAAGCCTACCTGCTTGGGATGCAACTCACAGGGCTCAAAATCTCTGGAGTCTTAAAAGAGATCCATAAAGGAGCCTCTTCTCCTTTCTGTTATGCTCTTTAGGGTAATTTCTCCACTTAATTGTGCAGTTTGTGCCCTCTGCTTTAGCCCCACTGTCCTTTCTGGGGCTCTTGCTCCACCTGCTCTTTCACTGCCCCAGGTGCTCAGCCTTTGAAACAGATTTATTCCCTTGACTTTGGAAAGGGCTCCACCACGTTTCCATCTGTGTTTACACTCGGTGAAGGGTAAATTTCTCCTCTGAGCAGATCTGTTCCTCACCAGCAAAGGAATCCAGCTCAGCACAGGCTCAGACAGGAAGGCAGAGCAAAACATTTCCGAAGCAGAGCTTGCCTGGGAGCTGTGCTACGTGCCCACAGGAGGACAGAGACCTCTGCCAGACTCCCTGCATTGTCAGGCTGTGCAGAAAGGAAGTGGGGCTGGCCCAGAGCCACTGTCCTGTGGCTGTTCCCAGGGCTGCCTCCCCAGCTCAGCCAGCAGCACCTCCCATTATCCAGGACACTGAAACCAAATCAGAGCAAGCAAAGTGGGACTGGAAGTGCCACCAAAGGGTCTGTGCCACAGTCAGCAGGACTGCAGGAGGTGGAAAGACCCATTTGTCAGATTTTCATTGCTCCTTTCTCAGGGAAATAATCTCTGTGCACCCCTGCTCCTAAAGCCAGGCTGTGGTGCACAGATGCAGAGTTTTTAAGTGCCTGGGCAATCTGTGACACAGAAAACAGCCAGCAGCTGCCACCCAGATTTGTCACTGAGTTCACCAAGGCTGGGCCAGCCAGGGCCTGTAGTGACCTCCAAGGAGGATCCACAAATAGCATGAACTTCATCTAATCCCAGCCAAACAGGGTTTTTTGAGGCATTGAGGGGCTCACTGCTGCGCCCTAAATTTGATGTCAGCCTTTAGGTTTTGGGGCAGCATGTTGGTTTTGGCAGACAGAGGATGGCTTCTCTATACTGCCCTGCTCTGTGTCCTGACAGGTCCTTGTCCCCACTTTCAGATGCCTTTTAAATTACAGCCAGCATCCAACCAACAGGCCAAAATCTTCAGCATTGCCAAAGCCAGGGCTGGCCACTGGGGCTGACCAAAACTCCCTGAGATGCATCCCTGGGCAAACTGAAGTGCAGAATGCACTTGACAGTGCTGAGCTCCTGCCAGCATCAGAGGGGACAGGGAGAGTTTTTTCTCAGCGTTACACCCTGCACTCAGTGCAGATGGATGAGCCAATAAAGATGATGTGGTGTCTACACAATTGCTTCAGGATGCATGAAATTCATCTGTGAGCTCCCTCCCCACAGCAAGGGAGGACATTCAGGTGGCCTTGGAGAGGGTTGCAGGGTTGTCTCCAACAAACATGAGCTAAGCAAGGAGGAGGAATGGGAGAAGTCAAATTTTTTGTGAAAAGAACCCTCAGCTGAACACATAATTACACAGCAGGGAGATAAGAGGACGTGATCCTGCTCAGCACTGTGAGCATGCAACAAGCAGGCTGGGCAGCCACTAATGACAGCAGTGAAATGATAAATGATAAATGATAAATGCTCTCAAGCTTTTGCAGCATCTGGTTTATTACACAACCTGAACTTGCATGGGAAGGGGGACCCTCTCCTGCTGTTGTTCTCTGCTGCAACAACCAACAAGATCAATTAAACTTCATGAAGGACAAGTAATTATCAAGTCCATCCCTCACCAAAAATTCAAGAAGGAGCCTGCTTGGAGAGATTGAGGAGCTTCTGGTAACACCCACAAGCTCCACCCTAGTGCCTTGAAAATGTGATAATCCAGGTAAATGTTCTGCCTTATAAAGGAACAACTGCCTGTGAACTGAAGGGAGAGTCACAGGCAGAGGGAATCAGGTGAAATATGGATTTTCCCATCTGAAACACGTGGCTCTGGCACAGTGCTGGGCTCCCTGGGGCCTGTATTTCCTCAGGGGCAGCAGTGCTGGAGTCCCAGTGGCACTTGTTATTTGTAGTTTCCATTTATTACAAAGCACTGTTGTTATTATTTACAGAATATACTGTTTTATGGACTGTTACTGCATCCAAGTGCAATAACTGGTCTGAGCTCAAATCCCTGGGAGAACTGTTGAAAGAGAAGCAATTCAGACACATATTAATATGACAAGGATTTCCCCAGGTTTAAGGAAATAAAAAATACGTTTTGTACAAGTGAAATAGTTCTTTCTTGCAGTATAAAGCTGCTCTTTTCTGATGATAGCAATGAAAGAATATTGCTTCTGTCACTGATGCCACTGGAAATGTATTGCCCCTCTCCAAGAAGCCAATGAAAGGACATGGCTGGTTTATTCTCTAAATGAGGCTGCTGAGAAATGCTGTGCTCCTGGCATTAGCCCAGCACACTGCTGCTGCTGGGACTTGGCCTGAAGGGAGGGCAAAGGCACCAAGTGCCAAACTGCACCACCCACCTGGAGAGAATCACAGCACACCATGAGAAGCGAGCAGAGAAATCTGTCCAAATGTCAGATGGAAATGAAGCTCTGTCATCTGTCACTGGGGTGGAGCAGGGCTCAGCTGCTCCACAGCACAGCCAGGTCTGGCCCCTGCTCCTTCACAGCTCTGCACCTTGTGTGAGACAAGCTGGAGCCCTGGGAAGGATGATCTGCACTTAACCTGTGGCAGGGAGCCTGGCTGTGAGCAGAGCTGCCAGCCCCTCCCCTGTCACTGCTGTGTGTAATGGCCTGCCTCCCCAATGGAGATTTTGGGGTTTGGAAGTAAAATCATGAAATTGTTCTCAAACCAAGATGATCTGTCACTGGAATGTATGCACTAGAGTGAGCACAGAGAAATTACTGTTTCAGCAGAAGTAAAAATTTCCTGAAAGGCTGAAGTTGATGTTTGTGGTTCCACTTTCATGCCTGTCAATCTGCAGATCTGACAAGTTCATTTTCCCCCTGCAACATCCTCCCAGACAGCACCTCCCAGCTGGGAGGGAAATGGAAAAGAAGTCAATTGTTGCTTCTAACACAGGAGTTCATCAAATTCTTAAGCGCACAGAGACTGATGGAATAACAACACCTGGGCTTGGTGCTGGTGCCCAGCATCTCCACAGGGCTCAGGGCAGTCCCTGCTCCAGGACAAACCAGCACAAGGCTCAGGGTGGTTGTGGCTTTTACTGAGCTGAATTCTGGAGGAAATTAGCAAAATTGTAACAGAAGAGAAGTTGCATCAGTGCAAGTGAACAACATGAGAGCACAGGAAAGTCAGGCATGAGCAACACTGACCCTGAAATGAGCAGTGGGGCTGGGCTGGGACCGAGCCCCTCTCCAGCTCCTGGCAGTGAGCTCCCACCTCAGATATTTATTGGTTGTGTCAGGAATTAGTGAGAGTTCACTGACTGAATAATAACATGCCAAAGGCAGTTTTTGACTTTGCTAATGTAATTAAAGAAAGCAGGGGGAAAAGCCTTGCACCAGGGGCAGAATCAGGGCTCCCAACAGTGTGAGTGCTGTCTGTGGCAAGGACAGGATGGGAAATGTGAGGGGAGAGGATGAGGATGGTAGTGAGGACCTGAGCACTGAGGAGGGTCATACAGCTGCTCCCAGCTCTGCTCTTTCCAGAGGAAGACAAACAAGCTGCCCTTGCAGTTCAGAGCAGGACACATCTCCAGGCTCAGGTTTTAAGCTACTGTTTTGCTTTTGCACCTTGCAGGAAGACTGGACTTTGCTTATTTTGGGAGCTTCTCTTGCAGATCTGAGGGGCCTTTCCTAAGTGGGGAAACAGCTTTATGGCAGCATTTCCTTAATGCTGCTCAGATGATTGAGCACATCCAGCAGTGTCAGTGCACCAGGACTGAGCATGTTTTTCTGCCACAAGAAGAGGGACGGCGTGGGCTCTGTGATAAAAGCCAAGCTGCTATTTTTAAACAGGGATGGGGGAAGCTTTGGGTGATTTGAAATCAAATCAATGCCTGGACAACAGGCCGCTGCTTCCCCCTGCCTCCACTGCCAAGTTCCGAATGCCAAGGATGTTTGTGACAAACAACCCTCGGGCAGCAGGACGGGGCTCGGGGCTGCCGCAGCTCTGCCCCGCCCGGTGCGGGCTGGGAGCGCCCCCAGCCTCGAGCCTCGGTCCTTCCTGAAGGCTTCTAGTTAATTCCCCTGCTTGGGGAGGGGCCTGCTCCAGTTCTGTCCCCTCAGAGCCGTGCTGGGACACTGAACCCAGCAGCAGAGCGTGTCCCCACTGCCTGGTGGCCTCTGCACCACCCTTGGTGCTGCCCTCCAGCATCCCCACAAGTGCATTGGGCAGGGATGCTTGGCAGTGCCTCCCTCATGCCATTGTTCCAATGGGGATGTCTGGGAGAGGGGCAGGATGGGAGGGACCCCAAAGGCAAGAGTTTCAGTGACTCAGGCAGGTCAGCAATGACCAGGCAGCCACCACCCCTCTGCTGCTCCATGGACTCACTGGCCTGGCAGCTCCCTCCTGGTGCTGTTTTTATCTAAGTTACTAATTACACATTACCTATATGTCACCAGGCTGATGGATGGGAGCCTGAGGGATCAATAGTGATGCAGATGATGGTGCTGTTTGCCATGCAGAGCCTGCACAGGCTGGGACAAACAGGGCACCATCGATCCCAGAGGTGGGCTGGGATGCAGGGATGTGCAATGAGGAGGAAGGATCGTGTGCTGCCTTCCTAAATAACATTGTGACACTGGGACAGTGTCCTGGCCAGGGACTGCTGGGGCCCTGCTGCCCCAAACCTCCCACCCATCCTGCTGCTCTCCCTTGGGAATGGCACAAAGCATTCTAATCTGGGTTGGTTTTCAGTCCTTGGGAATTGATACATTTAGAAGGTTCACACTGATCTGAAAGTGAACAATTCTCCCTCTTTCTGTGTTCTTACTGAATGATCAGTGTCTAAAGAACAAACAAAGGTCTCCTGTATTTTGCTCTGCTGCTTAACTGACCAAAAGCTGAGGCCATCTCTGTAATGCCACCATGCTGCTGCCAGTAAGAGAGATTTTGGCTGCAGAATGCAATCACATTTTCCAGGAAGAAGCTCCTGGGACTACCATGAAACCTGGGATTACAGTGTGGCTAAATTGCATAACTGAGGGTTTCTGCCTGTCTTGCTGGAGCCTTGTGACTGCTCTGATTCTGTCATGGCAATGCTGGGAAATTGCTCTTTAAAACCAGAAGAGCCTTAGAAAGGCACAGGCAGGTCAGGATCTTTTCCCTCAGCACTGGCTTTGAGCAGTGACTTGATGGTGGTGGGATTGGACAGAGAGCAGTGTGGGGTGAAAGCAAAGCTCTCCCTGAAGGCTTCTTGTGCTCTGTGCCTCAGTGAGGTCCCAAGCTCTGCAGCTCCTCCTGGAGCCCCCGAGACCAGGGGAAGGAGCAGCAGCCATGGGGCCACTGCAGGTTGGATCAGCCACCCCTGCCAGCAAAGCAGGAGCCCTTTGCCTCAACAGCACACAGGGAAAAGCTTCCCAAAATCAGCACAATCCTGCCTTTATTGAGGCTTTTAGGGATGAGGGGGGCTTATCCTGCCTGTGAGGGCTCATTCCTCAGCAGCAGATGGAACCAGCTCCAGTGCTGGAGCATGGTCACCCATAGTCCTTCCCTTAGTACCACGAGCCCCAGAGCAGAAATCTGCCCAGATTTCCTGTTTGATGGGGTTTACTGAGTGGCAATCTCAGTTGTCATCAGCCTCACTGCCCTGGGAGGGCCATTCCCATGGGGGTGGGGATGCTCTGGAGCACAGTCCCTGCTGGAAATCTGTCACAGGCTGCTCTGAGCTCCCCCAGGCTCAGGACACTCCTGTGAGGCAGTGCCACTGCTGGGGGCTGTGACAGCTCAGAGCAGAGCCCTGGGGCTCCCCAGGGCATCACCCACAGGTGCCATGGGTGAAGGCACTGCCTGACACACTGGGATGGCCCCAATCTCCTTCCAGCAGCTTCCCCCTGCCAGTCACTGAAAATCTGCTCTGAGAGCCTTGCAGGGCCCTGAGCAGCACCTGGCAGCCCCCAGAGACGTTGCACAGCCACAATCAGCCCTGGAGAACATTCCCTGTGCTTCCCTTTCAGCCCCACACAGCAGGAGACATTTCTTCCTGGAATTAACTCCTGTTTTTAAAACCCAGCAAAGAGGCTTTTGCTGAAGGACAACTGGCAGGGTTTCAGCTGTGCCCCCATTTGCCCTCCCTGTCCCTGGGCTCAGCCCCAGGACTCCTCCCCAGCAACAGCAATGGGTTGCAGCTGAGGACTGGGCCCCCCCCCACAAATAAAACCCAGCTTGGCTCCCTCAGCCTCTTTGAAGGTGCTGCCTCCAAAGGTTTGGGAGGAAGGATCCCCCAGAAATTTCATTTCAGTGAGCTGACACCACAAGCAGGGGGTGAGCCTCATCTCTAATCTCTCAGAGGCAGCTTTGACTTTGTAGGGTGTCAGAGCTGAGCAAATGTTCCTTTATCCTCCTTCCTCTCCCTGTTGCTCATTAACTCTTTCATTAGGGACCATCCTCTTGTCTGTTGTGTGGATATGTTGGGTTTTTCCTAAGGATGGATGCCAGGCATCAGGACTCCTGTTCTCAAAGCATGGTGGCAATTAGCCCAGCTCTGAACCCTGGTGGCCTGTCTGCATCTGCAATTAGAGCTCCGCTTTGTCTGCCTGAGGTTTTTATCTTCCTCCTTTCTGGGGCTGCAAAGGCACAACTTGGCTCTCCAAATGTACAGCGGGAAAGTGTTAAAGCTGTAGCTTGAGCCTGGCTGTGGGGCTGCTCTCAGGATTGGTTCCTGTTTGGTTCAGGGATCAATCCTTGGCCTCTGCACCTGGATTTATGTGAGTGCAGCTCAGGGCATCCTTCTGAGACAGTGCAGAGCCTGTGGGGGCTGATTCTGGCTCTGCTGGTGCCTCTGCTCCTCACTTCTGGCATGTTCCATGCTCCTGGCTCAGTGCACCTGGCTCTTTATCAGCACATTGGATTCCTGATTCAGTGTTTCATAGAATTGAGCTGATTTATTCATACCTTTGGTGCTCTAAAAGAATACCTGAAGTTGGCTTTGTGAAATGGGAAAAGGAGAGCAAAATTTGGATTTCAGTGGGAAAATGTCTGGTCAGACAGAGGAAAGGTGACTTTGGTACCTGGAAGCCTGGGATTTGAGAGAAACAACCCTCACTGCTCTGCCAGCATCTCGAGGGGTCCCCCTGGCAGAGCTGCCCCCCATCAGAAAGCTTCTCTACCAAACCTCCAGGCTTGCTCTGCTTTCCTTCCCTCCCCCATAATTCCATTTATCCTGAAATCCCTGTTTTTCTCTGAGATAATGTGATTTTTGGGGAGGAGTTTCTCTCTCTGTCACCTCGCTGCAGCTGATTTCTATTGAAAAGCTTCCTCCTAGGGAGGGAGGGGGGAACAAGGAGAGAAATTATGGAGGGGCAGCATTTCTGAATCCAAATACATTAAACCATTTAATTCTGTTGACTCAGGGCTGCCTGGCTCTGAATGGGAATTAATCCACAGTGCACAAAATTAAAAAGCACGAGACAAAATGCTTAGCAGGCAATGCCAGGGTTTAAAGCAACCCATTAGCTTGCACAAACGTCCCCAGTAAATTTTCATTTGTCAATAACGCTTAGAGCCTACAGTTTATTTACAGCCTGTTCAATATTACCAGAACCCCTGGCAGCTCCTCATTTGTATTTATCTGCCACAGTCAGTTTCCTTTCCAGGGACTCTTCCTAATCCTTTGCTTGGTATCTGCTCCAGACACAGCAGGGATGTGCCACCCTCCAGGCAAAGGTAATGTGGGGTTACCCTTTTCCACCCCAATTGTCCCCTGCAAGGGAACATCCCTGGAGCTGGATCTGCCATGGGGCTCCTCCAGCCTCTGTCCCACACCCAGGGGACACACTGGCCAGCAGCCAGCAGGGCTGGGAATCTCCAGACTGGGAGAAGGGGATGTGTGTGGCCCCACAGCCTGGCTGAGCTGGAGCAGCATGGCTGAAATCTGTCCTGCTCCATCTGTCCCAGATCAGATCCCAGGGGATGAGCCCTGCAGAGGAGAGCGTGTAACAGGATTTCCCCCCAAAGCAGCTTGAATGCTTCCAGGCAGAGAACAAAGCCTGGCTGGCCCTGAGAATTTCTCCAAGCAAAGGAGTTTATTCTTGGGCACAGACACGAAGGGGCATTAATCTCCTGTGGTGGCTCCTGGCCAGCTGGGGAGGTTTGGTTCAACACTCAGGGATGTGGCTCCCTGCAGGGGTGACAATTCTCCAGTGGGGTTTGTCCCTCCCCAGCTTCCTGCCCTCGCTCTGCACTCCCCCAAGGCAGAAGCACAGGAGATTGCAAAGGAATTTTAAGTGGATGCAGCATCACCAGGGCTGCCTGGGGAGATACAGGACAGGCTGGGCAGCCCCTGTGTCAGGTGTAAAGCTCAGGGAGGGAAATCCCTCCAGGGGCTGAATCACAAAGATGGAACTGGACACTTCAACAGAGGCAATCACTGAACTGAGCGGACACTTGCTTTTCTCCCACCCTTGCTTAGGGTTTGCGATCTCCTCATGCTGCTGAGCCCCAAGATGGCACGACAGGACACCCCACCTCCCCCCCAAAGAGCAGAGCCCCATCACTTGCCTGCTGCTGTCTGCATGTAGCCAGCCAGGGTGCAGAGTCGGCGCTCGCAGGCTCCGCCGGGCAGCAGCACGGCCACGATGGCCAGCAGGGAGCTGAGGGCCAGCAGGGCACAGCCGCCCGCACACAGCACTGCACTCGTCTGCAAGGACACAGGGGCTGTCAGAGAGGTCACCCCACACCACACACACCCCAAAATCCCCCTCTGGGAGTGGGCACTGCAGCCCTGTCATGGGCGGTTCTCCCACCTTTTCCCTTCCACCTTTTGTTGCTTCACCACCCGAGGTTCAGCCATGCCCTGCTCCCAGGGCTCACTGGGGCTGCAGTGACAATTGTGCTAAACCAGTGCCACTAGATGTGTGTGATGTGTCAGTGCCCCTCCTGAGCACTGAAATGGACCCATGGCAGCCCTGCCCCAGCAGGCCTGGCAATGAGCAGGCATTTTGGGGATCCCACTGCTGCTCCCACTGCAGCTCTGCTGCTCCCACCCCCAGCAGCCTAAAACCAGGGAAAAGCATTAATTCATGGCAAAACAGCTCCCCTTGGGTACAGATGTTCAGTCACTGCACTGCTGCTGTTTCTGTCCCTATTGCAGGTGACAGTGGGTGGCACTGGCAGCAAGGTGGCCTCTTCCAGCAGGGACATGCCAGCCCAGCCAGGGGCACAGAGGGGACCTTCCTCCTCCAGCACCCAGCTGGTGACAGTGCTCAAACAGCGTGAGGACACCTCAGGCCCAGCTCTGCATCAGCCACGGCAGCTCCTGTCCCTTCCAGCACATTCCAGGGATGCTGCTGGCTCTGGTGAGTCCCCCTGCAGTGACACCTGCCTCAGCTCCTGCAGCAGCACAGCTCCCACCTCCCTGAAAAGCCTGCCTTCTATAACCTGTGTGGGAGCTGCTCTGAGTGGGTCAGGTTCCTTTCCCACCCTTGCCCAGCCCTCTTGTCCTGGTGAGACATTCTGGTTAGCAGAGCACAGTTTGCCTTTTTGATCTTCCCCCCCTCTACCTGAGCTTTTGGGGGAAACAACCCCAATGCAGCTTTCCATTTACCTCCCCAAAGAGGTCACAAACAATCTGCTACTGTTTTATAATAATAATGTAAATTATTCTGCAGGAACCACAGGCAGGCTGAGCAGGGGAAGAGGAATTGGATTTACCCTGAGATGCCCATGGGGGGTCCCAAAAGCTCAAAACCCCCTCCCATGAGTGCTGCTGTCCCACAGGTCTGGCACTGCCCCACACCTACCCCTGTTCCTGACTGCTGAGCTGCACTGGCTGGTGCTGGGTGACACAGCCACTGCCAGCTGTGCCCCAGCAGCTGCCACTGCTCCAAGGGACACCCTGGTGCTGGAGAGGACAGGCCAGCACCACCTGACACCCTGGTGTGAGTGCTTCTCCTGGGGCTGTGCAGTGATTGGAAATCAGCATCTTATTTATAGCCTATTTATGCACTGAGCAATGCAAATGCTGTCCCAGCAATAAATGAATTCCTGACATGCAATGCAAAAGGAACAGCAGTGCAAAAACTACCCAGGGAAATGGAGAGCTGCTCCTGCAGGGAAATCTGCTCCTCTCCAGAGCCTGCCAAGGCACTGAGAGCTGGACAGACAAGAGCTGCTTCTGGGCTTAAGGTACAAGGTTGGGACACTCCCAGCAGGGCCCCCTGCCCTGTCCCTACACCAGGAGGGACCCATGGGATTTGGGATGGGATGGGATGGGATGTCCCCATTGCACAGACACTCCCCCAGCCTCATGGGGAAAGCAGCCCCAGCTCTGCTCCCCCACTGCTCCCAGGGCAGCAGCATGGCCAGGAAATCTGGATTCATAACAAAAATAAAAGGATTACTCTGCCTGGCATCTGCATTTCACCTTCTGCCCAGCAAAACCATCCTCCTTTGCAAGGACCATTAATTATTTAGAGCAATGAATTTTTCAGCAGAAAGGGGTCTTGTGAAGCAGGCTGGTTCTTCTCTTGTGTGAAGCATATTATTTTTAATGATCTAGGTTCTCCTTAATTGTGGTGGCTCAAATCCCCTAAAAACTCACAGTTCCTGCTGGAAACAAGTGATGAGCTGCTCCGACTGTTAATCCCTGTGGAGAAGTGTGAAGGTCTTTTTCAGGACAAAATGAACAGGAAAAAGGCACAAACAGGCTGGGTGCAGGTGAGTTAAAATGACAGAAAAAGGCACAAACAGGCTGGGTGCAGGTGAGTTAAAATGACAGAAAAAGGCACAAACAGGCTGGGTGCAGGTGAGTTAAACTGGCAGAAGAGCTGCTCTGCTTTGGGAGCTGCCATCAGGGTTTGGCAACAAGACTGAGGGGTCCCAGGGCTGGCAGCACCCTGATGTGCACAGGGGTGCCCAAAACCCTCCCAAATCCAGCCAGGCCATGGCAAAGGGAACAAAGATCTCGTTGTGAGTAAATGGGAGAAGATTCAGTGAAGGTAATGGTGAGGTTTGGGTTCTGCCACGTGGGCCAGGAATGCTGAGCCACCCAACAGCTGCCAAGCAGCTCCTGGGGACAGAAGGGGTGGCAGGGGCACAGCTGCCCCCAAAACAGGTGACAGTAGAAAAGGGCACAGCACTGCTCTTTGCCTGGCTGTGTGCTGACATTACCTGCCAAAACACTGCATGTGTTTTGGAAAACAGAAATTTTGCTTTTGTCATAACCTTTCCATGGCCTCAGCTGGGAATTTCTCAAGTGCTCCTGCCCTGTACTGGGCAGTTGCTCCTGCACAGATCAAAAAGCTGCTTTCAAAGGGAAATAATAAGGTTTAAGTTTGAAGAAGTCCATGGAGCAAAGGCATAGCAGCTGCAATTGTCTCCTTCCCACGGTGCAGCACCTCCCTCTCTCCTCCCTGTTTGTGCCTGTTGCATCTTGAGCAGAAAGGAGGGGATGCAGGAAACAGATGCAAGGGCTGAAACCCAAAAATAGACAGGGTGGGGAGGAACAGCAGGGATGCAGGAGGCTGCCTGTGAGAGCCCAGCTCAGGCAGGGCAGGAAGAAACCCATTTATCCCAGTAAAGAGCAGAGCTCCCAGTGCAAACCCTGCCGGGCTGCCCAGCCCTGGGCATTGCTGACCCCTGGCAGTGCAGGGAGATGCCCCAGGGAGGCTGTGAGCAATCCTGCCTCTGCCATGCTGGGTAAAGACATAAAACCATGTCAGATTTTCTGCTCCCACTCCCAGGGAGATTAATTGTTTATCCCCAAACAAATTAATCGTCCCCTGGTGGGACTGTAAATATGCCTTTATGTGGTGTAATAAATTCTGATTAACAACAATCCCCTGCCTGATTTTTAGTGTTTTACAGGTCTGACACATGCCATGGCTGGGCCATTCACTTAGCAATAAATCTGCTGAAGATGTTGTTTCACTCACCAGAAAAATCAAAATTAAAATGCCACATAATGGCTGTCCTGGGAAGAATTCCTTAATTTCCCTAATGAAAACTTTTGTAAAGTTAGCTCATCTTTGAAAGCAGGAAGGGGGAAGGGAAAATAAACTCTCAAGTCCAGTTTTTAGTGCTGAGAAACAGTACCTGGTGTTTGGTTCAGCAGAGATAAACCAACATGGCAAAGCTCTTGCCATCACTATGAACTGGGTAAGGATGCACATTAGTTTATTAATGCAATTTGTTAATTGGCACTTGACCATCCCCAACAGCTGCCATCCTGACTGGGGCCTGTGGTAGCCAGGGCAGCAGGCTGAGAGCCAGGTTACAGACTGCTGGGCTGTCCAGCCCTGCTCAGATCCTTCAGCATCCTTGGAAGAGGGGGCAGAAAATAAATGCCCTGAATAACTGGGAAACAAAGCCACAGGCTCAGTGAGAAAAAGGAGGTGAAGGTCACAGTGTGTCTGGCTTTTTGGGATATCTGTTGAGAGAAAATATCTAAGAAACCCCAAATGAGATCAAGAAAAACTGTAAAGTCAACTGTAAGAGAAGAGGTGGCAAAATCAATCCTGCTTTTGCAGTAAATTCAGCACCACCTCCACTAAAACAAAGCTCAGCCAGTCCTGGCCTTCCAGGCAACTTTTCCAATTCCCAGTTCACCAGCATGTTCAACAGAACACCAGAGGGGTTAATGCCCAAACTGATTCAAATGGGGGGAGAGGCATTTTTTTAATTAGAGAGAAAATAAGGGACAGATAATAGATGAATTATGGCTGTCTCTGTTTCGCTGCCATTGCATCTGGGGATGCTGCAAAGCAGTTCCTAATGGCACTGCTTTATCTAAGAGGATGATGGATAGTAGTGAAAGACAGAAAAAAAGGGGAAAAGTAAGACATTAGCACATCAATGGTGTGCCTGTGACCTCCATCAAGGGATTCGAACCAACTTAATGAAATTTTAATTAGGCAGCAAGCAGTGCACGGTGCTGGGTACCCGATCAGCCCTGCTTCCCCTCGCTCTGTCATTATCCTTCCCTGGGATCGGCCCTTTCCAGGCGCTGGCAGCCGAGCCCTGGCCAGGGAATGTCCCCGGGTCACCCCCGGAGGAGGAGCCCGGGCAGAGCGGGATCTGCAGCCTCGGGAGGAGCAGGGAATGTCCCTCTGTCAGAATGTCCCTGCCAGACTCTGCTCTGGGCCCTGCAGAGGGGAAAGGAACATCAGAGTGGCTCTGCTGGGCCCTTCCCGAGGGGCAGGGTCAGGATTTGCCTTTGAGGAGGGGGCAGGTGACCCGTGTGACCTGACCATTCCTGCCAGGAGTGGCCAAGCAGCTTCCCTGAACCTCTGAGGGCAGGGACAGAGCTAACCCTGAGAGCAGCCTGGCTGCATTTTCCATCAACCTGACCTCCCCGGGCCCACCCTTAAGCTGGGCCTGCCCAGCTTAGCTGAGAGCAGGTTGGTGAGTGCCAGTGGTGGTTTGTGACTTAGGCACTCAAATGTGGGACCACAGCCCAGGAACTACAGGCTCCCCCACCACCAGTCCTGTTGATGTAGGTCAGAAAAGTCTGGGTGGCTGATGAAAGCAGATAAATCTGCTCTGGGGTAATGTGCAGGAAGGTGGTGATGTCAGGAATTCCTCACATTCAGCGCTCACAACTCTGGCCAAGGTTGTGTAAGTGCAATTAAAAATCAAATGGGCAGGCAGGCAGAGTCTGCTCTCTTGGGAAGTTCTTAGGATGAGGAGCTAAAAGTTGATTTCCTGATAATCCCAAGTTAATGTGCTGGCCTGATGCACGACTCTGGAGGCAGAGCAGACTCTGCCTGAGGGACAGCACACACCGAGTCCCTGCCGGGGTCTCACTGCATCTCTCCCTAATTCCAGAGCCTGTGCTAGAAGAGGGACAGATTTCCACAGAGTGACAGATTTCCTCCCATCTCCATGAGGACCCCATCAGGGCTGCTGATCTGCAAACCTGGCCCCAATGGGCAAACCCCAGATGACATCAGGGACCCAGGGCTGACCTGACACAGTGAGAAACCAGCAGTGAAGATTTAATGCAAAGGGTAAGCAGGTTTATTGTACATTTTCACTGAGCTTTGCTGAATCTTTTCAAGTCCTGCTTTGAAGCCCAGGAAAAACCCACTCAAGGAACTGCTGGGGTTGGGCAAAGCCCCCCTCCATCCTGAGCAGGTTATTTTGGGCTCTGCTCCAGCATGGCATCACTGGCTCCATAGGCAAATGGCCCATGTGGCTTTAACCTGAATATCATGGGCTGATCAGCTTCTTTGTTATTTTAGATTACATGCTTGGCAAAGCTTGAAAATAATTGGAGACTATCTGGAAAAATAAAAATAGAAATCTGAAATGTGGCAGCAGCAGCTTCCGAAGTGCAGCACTGAGACAGGAACCCATGAGCCAAATGCTCCCACTGAAACAGAAAATAAATTAGCTGAGGATGAAGCACTATTTTGCGCGTACACAGTGATCTGGCACCAGGAAAAAGAAAAGAGAAGTCATGAGAGGCTATGAAACCACTCAGAGCTCAAAAATTCACCTGCTTTTTTGATTTGGCCTCCTAAAAGCAATCCCCTCTCCCCAGGGTATGTGCACACCTTGGGGTGTCCCTCTGCAGCTCCAATTCATCCCACAACAGATCCTCAGGGCCTCACTCACAAATTGGGCAGTATCACCATCAGCATCCTTTCTCCTCTCTGGCTCCAGCCAAATCCTCTCCAGTTTCCATCAGCTCCTGCAAGGTCTCAGCCTCTCCACAACATCTGCAGCCATCTGGGATATTTTATTATATTCCACCCCATCAAATAACCATCATTATGCTGAGCTCAGTGCCAAGCCCCAGCAGCACTGACAGGGTTAAATTAAAGGTACCCATGATATTAGAGAGCTGCAAAGTAATTATGAGAGGAAGCAGAAAAAAGCCAGCAACTCCAAGCAGACATGAAGGCCCTCTTAAGAGAAGAAAGGCATGTTAATTAACCTCCAGACATGATTCAAAGCATCATTTGTAGCACGATTAACATAATCCCCCAAGTGCACACACAACTGGCATTAGCGATCATTGCAGGACTGAGCGCTCCCCCACCTTTCGACAAATCGACACAAGGGAGCGGGGAAACACCGGAACGGCAGCGAGACAAAAAACCCCCGTGTTCCCCAGGGATGGGCATCCCTGCCGCAGGTGGGCATCCTCCCAGTGTGCTCAGCACCTTCCCCAGATGTGCTCAGCACCCACCCGGGTGTGCTCAGCATCCTCCCAGGTATGCTCAGCATCCTCCCAGATGTGCTCAGCACCCTTCCAGGTGTGCTCAGCACCTTCCCCAGATGTGCTCAGCATCCTCCCAGTGTGCTCAGCACCCTCCCAGATGTGCTCAGCACCCACCCAGGTGTGCTCAGCATCCTCCCAGGTGTGCTCAGCATCCCCAGGTGTGCTCAGCATCCTCCCAGTGTGCTCAGCATCCTCCCAGATGTGCTCAGCACCCACCCAGGTGTGCTCAGCATCCTCCCAGGTGTGCTCAGCATCCTCCCAGTGTGCTCAGCATCCTCCCAGATGTGCTCAGCACCCACCCAGGTGTGCTCAGCATCCTCCCAGGTATGCTCAGCATCCTCCCAGATGTGCTCAGCACCCACCCAGGTGTGCTCAGCATCCTCCCAGGTGTGCTCAGCATCCTCCCAGATGTGCTCAGCACCCACCCAGGTGTGCTCAGCATCCCCAGGTGTGCTCAGCATCCTCCCAGTGCTCTCAGCACCCTTCCAGGTGTGCTCAGCACCTTCCCCAGATGTGCTCAGCACCCTCCCAGATGTGCTCAGCACCCACCCAGGTGTGCTCAGCATCCTCCCAGGTGTGCTCAGCATCCCCAGGTGTGCTCAGCATCCTCCCAGTGTGCTCAGCATCCTCCCAGATGTGCTCAGCACCCACCCAGGTGTGCTCAGCATCCTCCCAGTGCTCTCAGCACCCTTCCAGGTGTGCTCAGCATCCTCAGATGTGCTCAGCATCCACCCAGTGTGCTCAGCACCCTCCCAGATGTGCTCAGCATCCTCCCAGTGCTCTCAGCATCCTCCCAGGTGTGCTCAGCACCCACCCAGGTGTGCTCAGCATCCCCAGGTGTGCTCAGCATCCTCCTAGGTGGGCTCAGCATCCCCAGATATGCTCAGCATCATCCCCAGATGTGCTCAGCATCTCCAGGTGTCCTCAGCGTCCAGCCAAGATATGCTCAGCACCGACCCAGATGTGCTCAGCATCCTCAGATGTGCTCTCACATCCCCAGGCGTGCCACCAGCTCCACTCTAGAAGCCCCACATCAGCTTTAGCCCCTCTGCCCCAGCTCCCGCCCTCCTGCAGCAAACTGCACCGGAGCAAACGCTCCAGGGTCTTTTCAGGAGCTCCCAGATTCCCGTCCACGTTCGGCTTTCATTTAAAGAGAGAGCTGCCCATCAGATCGCTGGAAAGATTGGAAATGAACGTCAGGGCTCTGAAAGCAAAGAAAAAGAGCCACGATTTCCCCATCTCTCCAGAACGGAGAGAAATCTCCTGCTTGAACTCGAGGATGGGGTTCTGAGCCGTGCTGAGCACCGAGGCGTGCGGGCTCCGGGCTGCTCATGCAGGAAAGCCAAAGCTGTCGCCTGCCTCAGCAAAGCTGTCAGGACTATTTTATTGCGTTCCAGCCCATCAAATAACCATCACAACAGGTATTCTCCCCCTCCTCACAGCAGAAAGATGGTGAGAGAGCACTCTCCTCTGAAAGAGTCTGCACTGGCTGTTGTTCATTAATTATTTGGGTGGTTTTAACAGAGGTGACACGGACATGTCACCGAAATGCCCTGCAAACTGCCCTCGGTGCTGTGATTATTCATCTCTCCCTCAGCCCAAGCTCAGGAACTCAGGGACTTCGTGCTACATCATATTCTGGATCTCAGTGTTTTATATTCTGGATCTCAGTGTTTTCAGAGGCTGAGGCTTGTTCAAATGAGTCACTGCTGAGCTTCCTTCTTATCTTTAAAGTTTGTTATTACTTGGAATTGTTTAGCTGCATCACATTTGCAAAAACATCTGAACAAAGGCCAGCCCATGGAAACAAGAGCATTTTTACACCTTTTTATATAAATAGTTAGGAGTTTATACAGCTGGTTCTTTTCTTTGCAATTCACAATATTTGTCTCTAATGCCAATTTTAAGGATCGCGATGGGATTTAAGCAATCACACGCAGCCCTGGTGTCCTGGCAGAGCTAACAGCGCGGCTCCATGGCAGGCTGAGCAATCCAGCTGGTGACAGCCCCCCTTTGTGCCCGGCACGGCCCCGACCTCCGGGGATGCTGCCCTGGCTTGGGGACCCTGCCACAGCGTGACCTGGAGCGGCTCCAGGCCCGCGTGTTCCGAGCAGAGGCGGGGATTTCACACTCACAGCCCCGGGGTAAGGACGGAGGGAGACGAGGGAGGAAGGACGGGGCCAAGCGGGCGCTGGGGTGCCGGGGCCGGGCTTTGTGCGCTCCCTGCGCACACCCAGTATGACCGGCGGCTCTTTGTCACCCCGGGACACCGCAGCAGCCCCATGGGGCGTCTGGGCCTCCTGCCTTCCCAAAACCTGGCACGGGCATCGCCCCGGGTGGCCGCGCAGGGGGACAGCCACGATCCCCCACATCCCGCTCGATTTCTGCATCCACGTGTCCCAGGAGCAGCAGTTTCAGCACCTCCCCGCTCCCTCCTGCACAGCAAACTCAGCCGGGAGCGATGCTCAGCCCCGCTGGGAGGCACAGAAACCTCTGCAGCTTCCCCGAGTCCCTCCCGCACACCCCTGGAGCCTGCCCGGGCAGAGAGGGGGATCTGGGGCTCCGGCAGGGCGGGGTGGCCGGGTCAGCCCCGCGGCACCCCGAGAACAGCCCAGCATCCCAGAGAGGGATGAGACCCCACAGGGATCCCGGGACACCCAAGGGGCGCTGAGGAGATGCTCGGAGGCATCGGGTGGGATGCGGAGGAGGGAAGGGATGCCGGAGAGAGCACGAGGAGATGCAGAGAATGCTCGAGGGGGATGCAGGGGATGCCTGCGATGATCCGGCCAGGATAGGGATGCTGGAGCAGGTTTGAAAGACAGGACAAGGGAAGCCGGGGTGATGACAGGAGGACCTTAGGGACGTGAGGAGGACAGAGAGATAGCGGAGAGCCTGGAGCTGGTCTGGGGGGAGGCCAGGAGGTGATGGGGTGACACCGGGGAGCCGAAAGCAGGCAAGGGGGGGATGCCGGGGAGGCGATGAGGGATGCCGGAGAGCCAGAAGCAGACACGGGGGATGGCGGGGAGGTGACGGGAGCTGCCGGGGAGTGCAGGGAAGGGCAGGCGGGATGTCGGGCAGCTGCCGGGGGGATTCCCGGGAGCCCGGGGGAGGCGGTGGGGGTGTCGCGGCGGGGAGGCGCTCACCTGCCAGGAACCGGAGGGGATGTCTCCGAAGCCGCCGGGGCCGGCGGAGCCGTGGCAGCCGCGGGGCGGCCCCGCGCAGCGCCAGAGCAAGCCGAAGCCGGCGGCGGCGCGGCCGGGCGGCAGCAGCCAGGCCGGCGAGAGGAAGGCGGCGGCGCAGGCGGCCAGGAGGCCGGCGGAGAGCAGCGCCCAGAAGCAGCCGACGCCGCTGCACATGGTGCGCCGGCGGGGCAGGGAGCCCGCGCCCCGCGCCGCCCCCGCGCCCGCCACCGGCACCGGCACCGACAGCATCGGCGGCGCGGGGCGGCCGGCGGGGCCGGGCGCGGGGCCGGCAGCGCTGCCCGCGCCCCTGCGCGCTCCCTGCGCGCTCCCTGCGCCGCCCCCCCCGCGGGGCGCGGCTGAGCACGGGCGCGGTTGCGACACCCGCGGCGGGCGGGGGAGCCGGGGCGGGGGAGCGCGGTCACCTGCGCGCTCCCTCCTGGGCTGTCACGGCGATTCTCCGCCCGCTGCCGGAGAAAGGGCCGGGCTGTGCCTGCCGTGAATTACCGGCGGGGCTTTTAACCCTCCCTCCGTGCCCGCACACGGCGATGCTGCCGCTCCGCTCCTGCAGCTCTCCCGGACGGGGACACGCGTGGGGAACGCGGGTGCGGGAATTCCGCGGTGGCACCGCGCGGGGGATTGAAACCCGCCGTGGCAGGGAGGTTTAGATTGAAACCCGAGGTTTAGATTGAAACCCGCCGTGCAGGGAGGTCTCGGGCTCGGGGTCCGCTCGGGGCTCGGGCTGTGTTATCCTCTGATCCCGCAGGTTTCTCCAAGGTGCTGGAGGCACAGCGGCTGCCCGGGAGCCTGCGCTTGTTTGAGGTGTAAAAGCTGCGCCTCCCAGTGCAGATGGATTTTTATAACAGTCATTCTAAAAACTTCATGGATCAGGTTTCATTCCTGCTAAACCTCACGGCGCAGCACGGATTGATGTTTTATGTTGTGCCTCGCAGATCTTACGGGTTTTCTCGGTCTCCAGGAGCTCAGCTGTTCCCCCGAGCGGCCCCACGTCCATCAGCCGCATAAAGAACCAGATCCTTTTTAAAATGTAGCAAAAAAAGTCTTTATCCTGCACTAATGTCCTCGGGCGGGTTTCGGGCACTTACTGCTGAGAGCGCTGAAACAGGTAAAGACATTTGGGCAGCTTTGGTCAAAAAAAGAGTTTTTCCTTTAGGTCCAGGGCGCGTTGGTTGGTGTTTAAAGCGCAGAGGGCTCCGAGTCGTGGGAAGTGCAGATCCCGCAGCACAAGCCGGGGGCTTGGCACCCTCTCCTGGTGCGCGCCCGGAGTGCTGCGGCAGCGACGGCAAATCCGCTCCTGCAGCCGAGTGAATGCACGGGCACGGCCCCGGAACGCTGCGGTTCTGTCCTCATGCTGCCCTTGGGCTCCATGGAGCTGTGTCTGTGTCCTGCTTTTAGAAATGCTGCTCGTCCTGGGACCTCGGGAAAGTTCTGAAGGGATAAAATCACACTCAGCCTTGTTTTACCCCCCATAATCCTGGGCTCAGAGAAATACCCGACTGCTGGCATGTGCTGCATCGCTTCTTGTACTCCTTGAGGGATCCAGAAAAGCAAAAGGTGGGGGAAAAAAGAACGGAGAAACAGAAGATGGTGTTAAAATAAATTATTATTCTCCAAGTATTTATGATGCCATAGAATGGCAAGAACTGTGGATTGGAGGGAGGTCGTCTGAGGTGAGTCCCAGAGAGCGCTGGTGGTGCCATCTGGGCAGGGTGGAGCCCAGCGAGCCCCTTTGCCTTCCCTGATCCAGAACAATTCCTGAGCGGCTCCGTCCCTGCAGGAGCAGCCACGGCAGGGCCGGGAAGAGCTCAGGACCTGGAGAGGGAGATTTTCTGCTTTTGCTGCTCAGTGCTGCTTCAGAGCTCTGTCCAGCACATCTGCAGGTCACCAAGCAGCTCTTCCTGCTGGGAGTGAACCTTTTTTGTACCTTTTTACCCCATTTTACACTTCAAACCTCGAGTTCTAACTCACCCAATGGGAGTCAGAGACTCTTCACCCCTTGTCTGAACAAACCTCCCTCTCTGGGAATGTGCCCCGTGGAAGGAAGCAGGGAGGAACTGCAGTGTTTTAATAAAAGCAGTTAATTTTCACCAGGCTGGGACGTGGGAGAATTCCCTGCTTTGAAACGCTCAGCACAGGGACCAACCCTCCCATTCCCATGAGGTTCATGGACTGAGGTCAGCCACAGCCAAACCTGCCAGGAATTCTGTGTGTGCATGCAGACACTTGTTTTCCCATTAAAAAAAAAAAAAAAAAGAAAATTAGGAGTAAAATACAAGTCTCTAATTGAAGGTGCTGTGAGTTTCTGTGCAAAGACATAAACTTTGACTCCTGATGTGTTTAGGACATTATTAGTTATTCCAGAGTAAAATCTCAGCTGTTAAAGTCCTTACTCATATAATTTTTGGTATTTGTGTTCTCAAATATAGTGAGAATTCTATATATGAGAGAGAATCCCAACATCATGGGAATAAATTGACTGTCCCAAAGATGGGAGACATGGGAATGGCCTCTAATGTGTGTTAGATTTGTGTTTTTGTGCTGTAATTGAGCAGAGCAGTGCCCTGTGATTAATTATCAAAGGCAACAAAGTCTTGTTCTGTTTTATTCTATCTGTCCAAACACAATTATTCCATTTAGATCTTTTCAGATATTAAAGTTTACTTCTTTTTCTAGCTGTGGAGAGGGAAAAAATCAAGCACTGAGACAGCCTTTTTTTTTTATTTTAATTTGAATCTTTTCATTTAGGGAGGAGTCCCTCAGCTTCTCTGACGTTGGCCAACCCATGTCCTGAAGTCATATTTAACTGATTGCTCAGATAATTAAACTGTCATGTTCTGTTAAATGCTCCAGCACCTGCTGTCACTCACACTTCCAGTTCAGATCCAGGTCCAAGGCTAAGGGAGCAGCTCTGGCTTGGAGCTTCAGCCCTTCTGAATTCCCAAAAATGAGAGAAAATGTCTGTCCAGGGAAGGTAATTCATGTCAAACTCTTGTGTCAATCATTGCATCTTTCTTCAACCCCCATGTATACCCCGAAACCAAGAGGATTGGGTGCAAAGTTTTGGCAGAATATGTTAATTTAGTGTTCCCTGAGTCATCCCCTTCTTTCCAGTTTGCTCATCTTCAGAATGTTTTAGTCTATTAGCAGTCTCTGAGGTTATGTGCCAATTAAATAATTCCATTCATTATGCAGAAACCGTATAGAATAGTTCATTATGCTTCAGCCAGCCTCTGGGCATGTGTACAAAACTGTATCAAAGAGCACCAGTTAACAAAAATAATATCAAAAGAGAAAATGCAATTGCTACAGGGTGTTGATCAGCGGCACCATCCCGCCCAGGAGACGGCTCCATCCCAGCCCTGGAAGATCCCCGTGTACCTTTTATGCCATTTACAATTTATGAGTCTTAATTACTGAGTGTTTGTAAAGAGCTTTGGAATGCTCGGATGAAAGGAGGCGCAGAAACTCAGGCAATGATTATTAATTACATCACTTTGGCACGGCTCAGGCAGCAAGGGCAGGACAGTTACACGGCACAGGGTGACACTGCATCGATCCGGGGTGACACGGCCATGGCAGAGCTGCCCTCTGGCTCCGTGCCTCAGCTTCTCACACACTCACTAACCAGAATTTATAATAACAGTCATTACAAAGTGTTTGTAAAGTTTTTAGAACAGGGATCTCAGAGATCAACCTGAGGAGTGTCTTCTCAGAGATCAACCTAAGCGCCGTGTGACGGTGACAAACGTCCCGGGCAGGTGAGGAAAGAGCGGATTTGCCTCGGGAGGATGATTAAGAGGATTTTTGTGGCAGGATTCGAGGCGCAGACGGAACTGACTTATGGGACAGCGATTCTGCAGGTGGAGAGCGGCCCGGCAGGGATTTCTGGCTGTGCTGGACTCGGACCGCCGTGGGATGAGGGAAGGAGCCGCTGAGGGATGAGGGAGCGGCCGAGGGATGAGGGAAGGAGCCGCCGCATTCCGGCACCGGCCGCGGCCTCGCGTGTCCCGCACAGACAGAGCCCACAGGGCTGCAGGACTGGGACCGGCCCTGCAGAGCCCTCACACCCCGGGCGGGGCTGTCCGTGTGTCCGTCTGTCTGTCTGCCCCTCTGTGCGGCCCCCAGGGCTGAAGGGGACATTTGGGGACACGTCCCTGAGGTCTCTCTCCAGGACGCCTCCGCTCTCACGGCCCTGCACGGCGCCTGGCCGTCATCCCCTGCTTTCGGGAATCTGTCCCCTCCTTTCGGGGATCTGTCGCCTCCTTTCAGGGCTCTGTCCCTTCCTTTCGGGGCTCTGGCCCCGTGCCCTCGGGACGCGCCCGAGCTGCCGCAGCGTCCCCGGGTCACCCGTGCCCTCAGTCAAGATGGCGGCCGTCGCCTCACGCCGCCCGGCGCCCCCCGCCCTGATCAAAAATGGCCGCCCCTCCCCGGACCCCCGCGGGCTCCTTGCCCTCACCCAACATGGCGGCCCCGCCCGGCCCCATTGGCGGGCGGGCGCGATGCCGGGGCGGCCATGTTGAGTGCGGCCGCATCCCGCCGTGCCGCGCGGGCGGCGCTGCCGGAAGCGGGCGCGGGGCCGTTGTTGACAACATGGCGGCCGCGGGCGCCGCCGCGGGAGGAAGAGGCGGAGGGAGCGGCGGCGGCGGGCGGGCGCAGCAGCCTCATTCATAGGACCCGGCGCGCTGCCTTCCCTCCCTCCCGCCTTCCCCCGCCCCGGCGGCCGCCTTGCCCCCTCCCCGGCGCTATGTCCTTCTTCAGGCGGAAAGGTAGGGGGGCGGCGGGCGGGCGGCCGCCGGGCTCGTCCCCCGCGCGGCTGCCGGGCCCCGGCCCTGCCCCTCCGGGCACCGGCACCGCCGCCGCGCCCCGCGAGGACGCGCGGGCCCTGAGGAGCGGCGTCCCCGCCAATGACGGTCAGTGCCGGCGCCGCGTCCTCTCCTCCCGCGGGGCTGGGAGGGCTCGGGGGGCCGGGGCTGGGGCCGGGCGGGGCTCGGGGGGCTCCGCCGGGGCTCTCCGGTGAGCGGCAGCGACCGCCGGGGCTCTCCGGTCAGTGACCGCCGGCCGCGGGCCCCGGCTGCCCGCGGCTCCGCACGGTGACCGGAGCGGGAGGGGGCTGGGGCGCCTCCCACGCTTCGCGCAGGGTTGGAGCCTCTGAGCCCTTTACGGAGGGTTTTTCACAACGCTGACATAGCCGGCTTTGTATAAATTATAATGGGAATGTACAGCAGCGGCTGAAAATGTCAGTGAAAAAGGGACCTCATGGCACCGAGCTCTCCGCGAAAGCCAGAGCAGTCCTTGGCTGTTTATTCTGCAATGGATTTGGTAGGGAGCACAAACTGGGAAATTGAGGGCTGCTGAAATATTTATAATACTCCAGCAGCACAAATGGGCGCAGTTTAAGTGTTCTCTGGGAGTGCAGCGTTCTGAAGGCACTTTGTGCTCATGCTGCAGGCAGGGCCCTGCACTCTCAGCCTGCCCAGCTGTGGTTTGGGTGGTTTTTGTTGAAAGTGGCACCTTTTAGGAAGGGCCCTTGGGAAAGTTCTGTTTCCTCGTGATGCTGCAACTCGAGCAATGCAACCATTGATCTCCTGATGCAGCGCTGTCCTAAAGCCTCTCTGGGTTACTGAACCCAAAATGCACATCCTGGGAGGCAAGGACCTGGTGCCTGGGCTGATGGAGATGCTCTTGCCTCTCACATCCTCTGGATCTTGCTCAGCCAAAGCAGCAGCACTGAAAATGTCACCTCTTTGGGGAGGTTAGTGCAGCAGTTGTGCAAGAAATGAATCTAAACTTAGCAGATCTGAAGAGTCTGGAAGGCACTGAGGGCTTTGCGAGTGCCATAATCCTTTCCAGGGTGTTCATATACAAATGTTGAGCTGCAGAATAAAACTTTTAATAGTGGTTATGAGGTCTTCAAAAGGAGCTCCTGCTGCTTCATTGAGAATTATGGAGCTGAGGTTTCATCCTGATGTGGGATCACAGGGACAAGGTCAGCCTGTGAGGAAACTTTCTCAGGGAGAAAGCCATGAAAGCTCTGATTATCTGAGAAGTGTAATTGAGGATCTGTGTTCCTTTGATTAAAGGATCTTTGGTCAGGGAGGCAAATCAGCACTAAATGCCCGAGAGAGAGACGCTGTGAAGGAGAGGAGAAAAGCAACCTTTCATCTGGGCTGTGCATGAAGCACTGCTCGGTGTGATCTCTGTTTTAGGTGTGGCTTTTTGAGAAGATTTGAGCTGGAACTGAGGAAAGCAGCACATATAGGCTTAGGATAGAACTCTGGCCACGTGCAGGCCAAAATCCTACAAACACCAATGTTCCTGGGGTGAGCTGTTGTTGTTTATGAGGATATTGCAGTGGGTAAAAATTAAAACTAATTTAAAATTAAGCCATAGCAAGAATCATAAAACAACTGACCTGCAGAAAAATCAAAACCAGGGGTGAAATGTTTTTATAGCTTGGGCCTTAAAATAAAGGTCTGGCAGACTGAGGGTGGATAATGGGTTGAGAAATCAAAGTGTAGCAGGTGAGCTGGGTGCTTGAGGGCAGGTTATGAAACTGCTGCCAGTGGAACAGCTCATCCCTGGGGATATCTTGGGAATAACGTGCAGTCCCACAGCCTGGCTGACCTCAGCAGGATCTCCCTGGTTTTTGTGTGCTGTTGACTCGCTGTGAACACTTTTTGAGTTTGTTCAGAGCATTTCTAGATGTGAATTGAAGCTCTGGAATGTCACGTGCTGCTTTGGCACCCTTTGGAATGGGATTGGCCACGGGAAATGTCACCCTCAGCCTTGTCCTGTGGTTCCTTCTGGTTTCACACAGGCTCCACACAGCATCCGCTCTCTGGGGGAAGTGAAAGTGAATTCTTGTAGTGAAACTTCACCCTCTGAAATTCGGGCTTGTCCTGGATCAGAGCTGATTTTGTCCCTCCTGTCACTGGTGTCGCTTGGTCGTGCTCAGAGCTGCTGGGGACAGAAGCAGCCTGTGTGGGAAGGGTTGGGACACGAGCCTGGAGTTGGTATTTCCAGTTGTAAGTAGGTATTTAGGGAGGAACTGAGGTATTTAAACTGAAAATAGGCTTATGGAGGGCAGCTGTGTGAAACCCAGGAATTGCTGCTGGCAGCTAAGAAACTGGTTTGGTGAAATATTGGAGTGATTTGGGAAAGATGAGAGCTCGCAGAAGTTGATTTCCCTTCTGTCCATCAGCTCGGTTATGTAAAGGCTGGTTACCCTCCTGCTGCATCGGTGCAGGTCAGCGTGGGGAGGGGAGAATCCTCCTGGTTTAATGTCCCCTGACCCCTCTGTCGCACACACCGAGTGCTCCTGCAGCCGCAGCTCCCCCTGTGCAGCCCTGCAGCGTTGGTGCTCGCAGGGCAGCCTGGAGGCAGCGCTGCAGCCTCGGGCCGGGCCAATTATGTAACCCGAGACCGGAGCTCTGCTCTGAAATATTTACCGTGTCTAGATGGAATAGGAGCGCTTCGGGTGGGTTTTTGGGGTGTGTTTTGTGATGTAAATGCGGGATTGTGCGGGGCTGTGCCCTGTGCTTACCTCAGGAAGGGCTCCACGCTCGGTGTGCAGGGATGACCCATTTGTGGTAATAATCCTTGCCTGGAGCAGCCTGCCTGGTAGATCACATTCTCCAATTTGTTTCTCTGCCATCCTGTTTATGTGCTGCTTGGGTTTCTTTATTTTTGTTTTGAACAGATCTCCTCCTTCACTTCCTTTAGGAGCTTCCTTTAACAAATAGTAATATTTAAAAAAAATAAATCCTCAAAGCGCTTTTCCATCACAACTTTTTACGCTGTTATCTCCCCATCAGTTGTTCACCCGGGGTTTCATGATGATTAAGCAAGAATATTTGTGAGAGAATTAACTGTTTGCAGGGAGTTTCCAGAGCATTTCTGTGGTGCCCATCATGTGCATGGAAGCAGCTCCATGGAGCCAGAGCCAGCCCACATCTCCTCAGTGTTGGGTGTTCTGTAACACAAGGGAAATGTTGTTTTAGGTGATTTTTGGTTCACAGGGAGCACCTGCCAGTGCTCTGCACTTAAAACACACCTTTCCCACTCTTCCCAGTTCATGCTGTTTAATAAAGTCACCCTGAGTGAAGCTTTAATCTATAGACAGCAAACATCTTCCTCCATGGAAGTGTGCAGACTGTATTTTATGGAAGTTAATTAATGGATGATAAGGTTTTGCTTTTGAAAGTCAACAGAAAAGCTTTGAAAGCCTCTGTTAGTTACTAGATGTGCAATTTAAATGAGAAATCAGTTTTAACAAAATTATTGTTTCTGTCTGCCTCTGATACTTGCTGATGTTGGGGATCCTGTGTCCATTCTCAGGTGAATGCCATTAGTTACCCAAAATAGCATTAACATTTTCCCTTGTATTTTACAGTGAAAGGCAAAGAACAAGAAAAGACCACAGATGTGAAAGCAATTAAAAGTAAGATCAAACTTTTTCTGTAAATTCAGATCTCTGCCATCATGCACCATTTTTATCTTCCCCATCAGGATCATTCCTTACTCCTGAGCACAGATCTGACCTGTGCATCAAACCCAGAACTTAATTCTGTTTCTGGCTATTTATAGTAACTAATCTTTCCTCCTCCTCTTGCTGATTCTGTAGGTGCAGGAGGTTATTAAGTTATGTCAGGCATGAGCTTTAATTCAAAGTGATCAGGCACTCCAGTCACCTTGCAGTGCTCGTTCCTTATCCACAGCAAATTGCTCCAGGAGTTCCTTGCTCAGGTGCAGTGTCCTTTGGAGTTTGCAAAGTGCAGCTTCTCTGTGTCTGGTTTGCAGAAGCTGCTGCAGATTTAACTTGGATGGGGCTGAAGATCCCAATCCCAATGAGCCATTCCTTGCTGCTCTGTGGGGTGCAGAGGTCTTGCTCCTAAATCTCTTAGGAAAGGAGAAAAGATCTTGGTGGAGTAGAGATTTATAAACTGTAGGAAAACAAGTTTGTTGATCCTGTCAGATTTTCTTGCAGTACTGAAAGGAGATGAGGTAAATGCCACAATCTGATTTGTTACTTTTATACCCTCAGACAAAATCTTGTTTCTGTGCTGGTAATGTGTTATCTGCACATCAAGAGAAAATTACAGGCTTTTTTCACCTTGGTGGTCTGTCTTTCAAATCAAATGCAGGAAACAGTGAGTTGCATCCATTTCATAGCCACACCTCACCTGTCAGTGCAACTACCAGTATGGTGACCCTGAAAATAAAAATAAACTTGAAAATTTATAGTACTGCATGTAAGCTGCTGCAGCACAGAGCACGTTTGTTTGACCCTTAGAGAAAATAGAACATTTTTTTCTCAAATGTCTAAAATATAAAATTCAATTTAAATCTAATTGACAAAAGCTTGTAGCATTATGAGGAGTATGACTCTGGCTCTACACAAGTGACCTCCACCAAATTTTCCCACTGCTGCCATCCCTTGGCCTTGGAAAAAAGATATTTTCTCCATTATTGCTGGTAGGAAACACCCAGGGGCTTTGTAAGAAATAGCAGGTGGTGTCTTGATGTCCAGTCCTGCAGCTGCACAAGCACTTGGCAAAAATTTAAATGTTTCCATTGCTCCTGAGGTATCTGTGACATCTAAGTGTGAAATTGTCAACTGCTGTCATAGAATTGGGAATAAAAATAAAGTGATGCAGCATGGAAGTCATGAAGCCCAAGGTGCCTGACGCCTTGATGGGACACATCCCTGGGAAGTGTGGAGCTGATCAGCTCATCTGATGTGCTTTATTTTTGAGTCAGAGGTGTGAGATGTCCCTGCACAACATCCTTATCCAGCACAGCTTCCTGAGAGCTTTGGAATCTGCTGTCAGCATGGTTGGGGTTTTTTCCAGCTTTGTCATCAATTAACAATTAGCAGAGTTGTGTGAGGAAGTTCTTATTTGTTCTTTTTTGTGTCCTGAAACAGCCAGAGGGGGTTAAGTTTATAACCTGGGTTTCATCACAGGTATTTCCTTATTGCTTTTTTTTTTCTCTTGCAACCAAGCAGAAGCAACAAGAATATTTTTGAGAAATAACTCTCATTAAACCTCACAGATAGCTGTGTACCTCAGGATTTTTTAACACATTTTAGCTTTCAAAAAGGCATGGAAATGGATTGGCAGGAGCATTGGAACTAAACTAAACTGTTGACAGTATAAAGTTGTTACAGTAGTGGTTATCAAGGAAGCAGGAAGACTCAGGAATATTTCATGTGTAAACTTGGACGTGGCGTCTCTTGATTTGCTGCTGAGTAAGGAAAATAGAGGTGGGTGGGAATGAATTTATTCTTGCAATAATAAAACTTGGGGTCTTTAATCAGACCCTTAATCAAAGATGACACCCAATGGTACGGTGGGGTTCTAATGAGACTGACCCTTGCCAACTCCCTGGTGTATTTTGGGGTGCTCAGCATTGGGCAGTGTTTAGAAGAGGTCTTGGTGTCCTTGTGCTTTACCAATTCCTGTCCTGATTCCAGCTCCAGTCCCAGTACATTCCCCCCAGAGAAGCACCAGGAATCATGCCTTGCTGGAGGCTGCAGGACCAAGCCATGTGGCCATCAACGCCATCTCTGCCAACATGGACTCCTTCTCCAGCAGCCGCACAGCTGCCCTCAAGAAGCAGCCAAGTCACATGGAAGCTGCTCACTTTGGAGACTTAGGTAAGGCTCTAAGAATGCCAACTTTTCTTTTTATTTTCTGTATTTATTTTGTGTATTTATTTTGTGATGGTGTGCACTCACCATCCCTTGGTTTTCAGGTAAACAAATAGGTAATAAAAGTGTGGCTGCTGTTATAACAACATCTGTGTTACCCTGAGAGGGATTTGAAGGGAACAGACTTTTAATTCCTTTATTTTGTCATTGTGTTGGAATTGCCTCTTCACAGTTGCATTACAGGACACTTCTGTATCCCACCCCCACATCTGTGGTACAATACGGACTCACTCCCTTTCATGTTTTCCTTTAGGCAGATCGTGTCTGAACTACCAGGCTCAAGAGACCAAATCAAGCCTTTCCAAGACCCTTGAACAAGTCCTGCAGGACAGTGTAGCCCTCCCTTACTTCATCCAGTTCATGGAGCTGCGCAGGATGGAGCACCTGGTGAAATTCTGGCTGGAGGCCGAGAGCTTCCACTCCACCACGTGGTCCCGCATCCGCGCCCACAGCCTGAACACGGTGAAGCAGAGCTCGCTGGCAGAGCCGGTGTCCCCCTGCAAGCAGCAGGAATTGGGCTCCTCTCCCCCTGCTGCCAGCCTGGAGGAGAGGCTGGAGCTCTCCAAGCCCCACAGAACTGCCAGCAGCCAGAACCATGCAGGGCTGCTGGGGCAGCACAGCCACGGCTCCAGGGCTCTGCCCCGGGGCACAGCAGAGCCTGGGACTCGCCCTCTTCCAAATGATCAGCAAGAATCTTCCAAGCTTTCAGTATCAAATAGAAACAGCCCCTCCTCTGCACTAAAGGACTTGTCAGGAAAACTCATGAAAAGTAAGTGCTGTGTGTTCCCTTTGCTTGGAAAGGTGGGAAATGAACATTTTTGTGCAGGGAGCTGCCTCAGTTCTCAGGCTCTTAGCAAGCCTGATGTTGCAAGGAAGAAAGTTTTGTGTATTATTGATGTTAACTGATGCTGGTCAGCTTGAGCTGTGTATTGTTTGACTTGTTGAAAAATAAAAAAGCTGCTGAAGAGACTTCAAAATTATTGTGTACTCAATGAGCTTAGGTTGGTTCTGTTCTTCCATGGGTAATCATAAGAAATTAATTGAACATTGCTATGTCCAGTTCTTCCCTCACCTGTCCCATCCCACCTTAAAAGAACTGCAGAAAGTTTGGATGGTGGGGCTGGGAATGGATAATTCACTTGTCATGGAAGGTAAATATCCTGTATTACATAAAGTGACAAGTAGTGGTTACAAGAGACTTGTGGGGATTTGTGTGTGGAATGTACTGGTTTTGTTCTTGGATTTATTTGATAGAGTTCCTTCCCTTGTAACTGATTTGTTGTCATTTGGATTCCACCTCTTCAGAGGCTGCTGGAAGTAAGGATGAAATTAAATATTTCCTTTTGGTAGTGAGCTACATGCACAGCAACATGTTTCTCTACTTTGCATCTACTCAGTCCTCCCTCATTTGTGCAAGTCTGCAGCCAAAAAGGAAACACTTCTTTCTTCATATTGGTTCCTTTTGTTTGCCCAACTGTTTCCTTGTGTTGCATCCCTTTCTCTTGCCGTTTGTCTTTCTCATGTAGTTGTTTGTCATGTGCCTCCACAATACATAACCTCAGCCCCAAAGCCACTTAAACAGGGAAAATGATGTTTTAGTCACCAAAGCATCTCTGCTTTCTGATGTCTAAAAAGAATTTGAAAACACAGGGTCCTTATTGAGAAATCTGAAAAGAATTTGGGGATAATTTTTTCCTCTCTTCCAGAGCAGAGTCCCAAGTCTCAAAAGATGAACACAACTTTTTTGAGGCATATCATTTTAAGATTTTTTTTTCTAGTAATTCCTGTATAATGCAAGTGATTTCTCTGTAATGAGAGTAAAAATTGGGAATTTCACTTGCCTGAAAGCTGTTGCTTCTGGGACTGTGGTGTGCAGCTGAGGAAGTGGGTTCTGCCTTGTGTGCTGGTAGGGAAAATTTGGAGCTGTGTTGTTTTATTCCATCCCAGTCCATGCTGGGTTTGTTGTGACCTGACTGGAGATCACACAGTCCCTGCAGCTGGTCAGGGGCAGATTATGAATATCCTGCAGTGGAAACATCACTGAGAATTAGACAGCTGCTTTTCTGAAGAGCAAATATTTGTTACTCACTCACTGAGGAATTCCAAGTTTGATTCTGTGTTTCTTCCCTGCAGGTATAGAACGGGATGCAGTTAGTACTTTTACCAAATATATTTCTCCAGATGCTGCTAAACCAATCCCTATTACAGAAGCAATGAGAAATGACATAGTTGGTAAGAATAAATTCCTCATTTCAGAGCTGCTCTGTCCCCATAAAAATGTGTCTTTAATATGTCACATATTTGCATTTATCTTTATTTTAATGAATTTTAAAGGCAGCCTTAAAAGGATAGGAGATTACAAGTGTCAGTGGATCTGGCCTTCAGCAGTGCTGTGAATATCCTCATGAAAACTTTCAGAGATTTTGTTTAAATTAGGGAAGGCATTCTTGGTGATTATGGAGGGGATCCAGATGAGTCTCAATCAAATACTTTAGCCATGTTATTTTTATTTGGCCAGCCTTGAAAGCTCTTTGCTCAGTCAGAACCAGCTGATTCTGGTGGATTTGAACTGCAGTCTTTCATTAACCAGTCCTTGCTCTGCCTTCCAGCTCCATCAGCCAAATCCATGTTAAAATTAACCTTCTCTTTCTTTGCAGCAAAGATCTGTGGGGAGGATGGCCAGGTGGATCCCAACTGCTTTGTTACAGCCCAGTCCATAGTGTTCAATGCAATGGAACAAGAGTAAGTTGATGCCATGGTTTGGGTTCTTGTGTCTCTTGCCCTAAAGGTTCTGTTAAGAGTGTTTATGGAGACATGACCATATCAGCACTTTCTGTGCTGTATTTTATATTTGAAATTGCTCAGATCCCTTCTCCAAATCCATTCTTGCTGAACTTGGCTGTTCACACTCTTGTGTTCTTTATTTCCTTCTTGTGCCATTTACAAACCTGCTCTGTTTCTTGCTTGTTTGGTTTTTATCCAGCCAAAAGTATCAGAGTTCTGGGCAAGGGCTGATGGGTTCTGAGGGTGCCTTGGGTGCTGCTGACCCTGATAAGTGACTGTCCCTTGTCTGTGCAGGCACTTTAGTGAATTCCTGCGGAGTCACCATTTCTGTAAATACCAGATTGAGGTGCTGACCAGTGGGACTGTGTATCTGGCTGACATTCTGTTCTGTGAGTCAGCCCTCTTCTACTTCTCTGAGGTGAGTGGCAATGTTTGGGTTTGCTTTTAGATCCCTTTCTAGCAGATGGAACAAATCTGTTCATTCCTTGATGGCTTTGGGTTGGATTTGGGCAGGAATTGTTCCCTGGCACAGGGTGCCCAGAGCAGCTGTGGCTGCCCTGGATCCCTGGCAGTGCCCAAGGCTGGGCTGGATGAGGCTTGGAGCAACCTGGGATAGTGGAAGGTGTCCCTGCTGTGGAACTGGATCATTTTTAAGGTTCCATTCCACCCAAACAATTCTGTAATTCTATGATTCTAAATACAATAAAAAGCCCAAGGTGTATTTTTTTCTGAGAGAAAATGCACTGAACTTCTTCCTGCCCTCACGTAGAACTAATTCAAATGTTCAAACCTGTCCATTGTGTTGTGGAATGAGTAGTTGTGATTTCCTCTCAGTTGCTGAGTGCTTCTCAGAGTCTCTTTGCTTTGTAGAAGCTTTGACATTATCTTGATCTTCACATTGTAGTGACTGTAAAAGCCTGGATTGCAGATAACAAATCACAACCAGTGCTATGTGGAGAAGGCACCTTTAGTGATGTGATAGGTTAAATAAAAGATATCACAGTTTCAGGCTCCTGCACCTTTAAGGAATCAGCTCTTGACACACTTGTCCTGACAGTCTGACAAGCTGATGTAGTTTGAAACTGCAGCTTGGGAAGCTGAGACAATGTGCTGAGCTCAGTGTAAGCTAAATGCAGCATGAAAATGGTGCTTCCTGTCCTAGGACAAGACAAATAGTTTTTTGGAAACTAAGTGTAAAAATAAGTACAGAAAAGAAATGTCAGAAGTTCTCTTTTTTTTTTTTTTCTCTTTTTTCCTCCCCAAGCAAGCTAAATCTGTCTGAAACAGAAATTCAAAATACTGTGCCAAATTTTGCATCACTAATATAGGGCCTATGTTTCTTGTTCTAAACAGGAAGAAGGAAGTTAAAAATTATTAAGTTTCTTGCTAAGACTTCTTTAATCTCCTCTTTTTGTGCTTTCCCTTGCAGTACATGGAGAAGGAAGATGCAGTTAATGTACTGCAGTTCTGGCTGGCAGCAGATAACTTCCAGTCTCAGCTTGCTGCCAAAGAAGGCCAGTATGATGGGCAAGAAGCACAGAATGATGCCATGATTTTGTATGACAAGTGAGGGAGCTCAACAATCCTTTCTTTCTGTACTTGTGGTTTTGTGTTTGCTGTGCAAAAGGAACTTCTCTGCATTCTTGGGCTGGTCTGCTGAGGTGCATTTTATCAAGGTGGTTTTTGATGTGTTTGCACACATGAACAGAATTTTTTTTACATACATGAGGAGAAATCCTTACAAGGATTCCATTCTTAAATATAATTCAGGATTTTCAGGACTTGATTGCTTGGTTTTGTTTGGTTGGGAAGTATCAAAGCTGATGGGTTGTCATTTGAAAATGGAAGGGGTTTAAGCCTAGTAGCAGAAAAACCTTAATGTTCAGATACTCTTATCCGTATAAAGTAGGCTGTAGAAACTCTTCTCCCATGTAATAAAAGCCAACCAGTGCTTGTTGTTAGTATTGTGAAATATTTCCTTTTTTAAGGAAGCAATCAGATCCTTTTTAACATCAGACTTCCAGGAGAGGAACTTTCTTCCTGTACTTTGTGCTTCACTTTAGCAATAAGACAGCTGGGAGACAGACAGCACAACTGCTTCCAGGAAATGTTTGTTCTTAAGCTGAAGTGGGAGGCTCTACCACAGCTTATTACCCAAGGAGGAAATAACATTGGAGAGGAAGTAAATGCTTCACTCAGGCTCATCAATCATTCCCCCATCCTTACACTCAGTTTGGAAGGATGTGAGCAGTAGTGAGCAGCAGTAGAGCCAAGGCTGCTTTGGAGTTCTGGGTGTTTCCTGCTCCATTCCTGTTTCCCATTCTCTGTTTTTCATCTGTGTTTCAGGGCAGGGCTCTCAGACTGTTTCTGTCTCACCTGTAGTAGTGGGGACCAGGTGTGTGCAGTGTCTGGGGTGGGCACTGAGCACTGCAGAGGTTTGCAAATCCTCTTTGTGTTGTTTCCTTGCCCTGCCCAGGTACTTCTCCCTGCAGGCCACGCACCCTCTGGGCTTTGATGACTCTGTGAGGCTGGAGATTGAATCCAACATCTGCAGGGAGGGGGGGCCTCTCCCCAACTGCTTCACCACTCCCTTGAGGCAGGCCTGGACAACCATGGAGACGGTGAGGGATCCTCCAGAGTGGGCTGGGGTTGATCCCCCTTCAGAGTGGGGTTCACACTCAGTGAGGATGATGGGGGCTCCATAGTGTGCCCTGATTTGTGCTGTTCCTTTACTGATTTCCTGTTTACCTGGATAATAGAAGAGCTTCAGGAAAATCTGCCAGACTCTTCCCCTGCCTGATTTGAAGATACCACCCACTGCTGCTGTTAATGCTCTGTTTGTCTCATTGGGTGATTATTGCACTTTAATGGAAGTAACAGAATTTCCTCCCATGTGAATTGCTATCAACAGCTTATTTTGTATCTTTGGAAAATTTCCCTTCCTCTTAGTAGGAGTTGTTTGCAAGTCTAATACAAGTGCTGTGGTTAATAATGTAACTCTGGGATACCCAGATACCAGAGATGAATTCTTTGATTCTGGAGCTGCAGAGAATTGTGCACAGTGGAACAGAATAACTGTAAAGCCTGTTGGGCTGCCAAGCTTAAGTTTCTAGAGGGGGGAAAAAAGCCCTGAACTTCAGTTCCATTTACTGGGGGATTTCATTAATAGGCAGTTGGGTTTGTTCATTTTGCAGTAGGATTAAAACTTAAAGCAATGCAGTTGCTAATCCACAGTAATTCCATGCATGGATGCTTTTACTTGTGTTCCATCTACACAAGGACTGAGATGTTTGTGTGCTCTTCTCTAACTATGCAGACCAACCTTAATTAAAGGAGACTTTTCCCATCTCTCAGGTTTTCCTGCCTGGTTTCTTGTCCAGCAACCTTTACTACAAATACTTGAATGACCTCATCCATTCAGTCCGAGGAGATGAATTCCCAGGAGGGAACATTGCACTGAGTATCCATGGCCCTGGCAGCTCTCCTGACAGTGATTCCATAGGGAGCACGGATGGCTCTGCCTCCCAGGTACCACCTTGGCTTTCCTGTGTCAGTATCCAAGGAAACACCATTCCACTTTCATTTAAAGCCTGTGCTGTGTTAGGGTGTGTTTAATCTACCTGCAGCTCAGTTCTGTCAGAAGTGTCTCTGCTGTTTGTTGTACCCACAGCCTTGTGCTGCTGTTATTTCTTTACATCAGTGATGTCTTTATTAAGTTGCTGCTTTACTGAAGACTTTTTATGATGCCATAATACCTAAGAATGCTTGTTACTAGAACTAACATTATTTTGTCAATACCATAGTTACAACTTCAGGTGAAAATTGACACTTGTGAATATGCTATCAAATTTAAATATAACTATGCTAGTTTTGTGTGCTCAGTTCTTTTAAAGTGCCAAATCTTCTGTCCTGAAGAGTGAACTCATCTCCAGGGCTAAAGGCATCAATCTGCTCAAACACAGAGCAGATTCTGGCTAACCTGTAACCAGGACAGCTTGGAAACTGCAAGCCCAGCTGAGAGCAGAGGAGCCAAGCGACTGCTGCTTTTATTGAACTCTGCAGGGCAGCCCTGAGCTTCAAACCCAGCATCCACACCACTGTTAGTCATGTCCTGGCTTTTCAGCAACTTGGAAGCTCTACCACCTGCTTGTGCTATTTTTAAACCTCCTAATTTGCAAGGAGGGAATATTCCTCCCCTAGCTGTGAAGTGAGGAATAAAATCTGTGTTCTTGCAGCCTCCTGCTGCTTGAACCTCTGAGCAGGAGGAACTGCTGGTAATTGGCTGGGCAATTTAGGAGATGAGGTGCTGCTTTCTGTGTGAGCATTCCTGCTTGTGTGAACAGGAGAATCTCTGGCTCTCTGCATATTTTTGCATACAGAGCAGCAGGAGAGGAGCTGCCATTGGTGTTCCTGTTCCGTGCTGAGGCGATAATGGAGTGCTGTGTGTTGTGCCCTCCCTGCTGTTGCTCTGATGTTTCCTTGGCTTTTTATTCATAATCTTATATAAATACTCCAGGGCAGAAGATAAATAATTTGTTCTCTGTGCATGGGGGAGGCATCTGTGTTTGGGAATTGCTTAGCAAGAGCAGGAGGGATGTTCCAGACTCACAACAAATGATTTGTGAGCACACACGGATCTGCTGAGCTGATAACTGAGCAGTGAGTGCTGACCTGGGCTTTGTGTCTTTGGCTCTGTCCACAGAATTTTATCATCCTCTGCTAACAACAATGTCCTGTGAGTTGGGAATTCAAGGCTGTGTAGACACACTGATTCTTTTATACTCTTGCTTAGAGACTTGATGGAGGTTTATCTGTGTTAAAAGCAGTAAAATTGCAGTTTTGTTAAGAAGCTGGTAGTTATCTGCATTGGGCACTAATACTTAGAATTTTTATTTGTAGTCCAATGTCAAAAAGGCTAATGTTAAAATCCTGAAAAATTTTGATGAAGCAATAATTGTAGATGCTGCAAGTCTGGATCCAGAATCTTTGTATCAACGAACATATGCAGGGTAAGGTTCATTTTGGTGTATTGTTTCCTTTCTGGTTACATGTTTCACCTCTGTTTCATTTTTGCTGTGTCCTCCTGCATGGAGAGTAGGCCTAAATACAAGATCTTAGTCCATGTCTTAATATTTGATAGTAACTTTATTTCAATAGTGTGATTTAACACCCAGTCATTGTTTCTTTGACCAAAATGGCAGACAGAAATATTTTTCTAATTGGTTTTTCTCTTCCTCTTAGTTATTGTTCTTTGATTCCAAAATGTAGCCAATATATAGCCAAATACAGCTTTCCATAATGCCAGAGTTCTTTTGATTACCCACATGGTTCTTCACTCCTCTCCTCAGGAAGATGACATTTGGAAGAGTCAGTGACCTGGGGCAGTTCATCAGAGAATCTGAACCAGAGCCTGATGTCAAAAAATCAAAAGGTTTGCTTTGCTCTTTCTCTCCATTTCTGCAAACATCTGCAGAGCTGCTCTCTTCCCTGCTGGAGTTAAGATAGGCAAAGTGTTTGACTCTTTCCAGATCTGTTTTAAGCTAAATAGAAATTCTGTGGGGATTGGCCTGTAGTGAGGCAAAACTGATCTCGGGCCCAGTTTCCTTCCCAAGTTCTGCTTTCCTGGTCCAGCTGGACTCCAGGGAGGATGAGCAGCCTGTGGGAGTTGGAGCTGTCGGTGGAACCTGGCAGGGATGGCAGTGTCAGCAGCTGAGCTGGTGATCAAACCCTCAAAGCTTTGGCCTTGAGATAAAAAAGAGCTGCAGCTCTCCACAAGCTTCCCACCCAGGCTGGAACCTGCTGCTGGTGCTGCTGTTCAGCTCTGGGGAAGGTTCAGTGTCCAAATGGCTGCAGGCAGTCCCTTGTCCTTCCTGCCACCCCTCCATGTCCTGAATGGCAGCACAGCAAACCTCAGAAGGGTGACAGGAATCAGCTTTGTGCCTCACTTTGCTGACATACCTTGCTTGCTGTTTTTATCTCAACCAGGGTCCATGTTTTCACAAGCAATGAAGAAATGGGTTCAAGGAAATACAGATGAGGTGTGTCCTCTTTCATGTTCTTCTTGTGACTTTACACTCCAAAGAAATAAAGTATTGATGTTCTTAATCCTGCCTGTTATCTCTGAGTATCTTTTTGCTGCACCAAGAACAGGGAGGCTCTGTGTGCTAAAGATAATTTGATTGCATGTATGTGTGAAACTGGTTTGCTCTTTGCCAGTGCTTGCTGGTTGAACTAATTAAGTGTGTGCTTGCAGTCAGGATTTTTCTTGTTGTGGTTTTATTTATCTGTAAATAGGGGTGGAAGTGCTCTATGAGTGACCACTGCACATGGATTCCAGGCTGCATTTTTCCCCTCTGAGGGGCTTGGACAAATCCCCAAGAGATAAATCTAAAATCTCCATTAACTCTCTTGGAAATTGCATCAAGCCTTAGGTACAATAATTGAAATTAACACTTGGAAGCCAGGTGCATTTCCATTGAGGGAGGATGTGTTCATACAGGTTGTGGAGTTGTGAAGGTTTCCCTGACTCCAAGGCTGTGCTGAGAGCTCTGTGTTTGTCCTTTAAGAACCTGAGGCTATCTGTGTTTTGGGCTGTGTTTTTCAGGCTCAAGAAGAGATGGCTTGGAGGATAGCAAAGATGATTGTCAACGACGTGATGCAGCAGGCGCAGTGTGAGCAGCCCTTGGAGAAGGTCACCAAGGTAGGGGGTGGAGAGGCTGCTGCCTTCATCTGGCTCCAGCCAGGCTGTGGGAGGAGCAGAGCTCTCACTTGCCTTCCTCCTGTGGCTGAAACCCACGCTGGAAAATGTTCAAGCAGAGCATGAGAGGAAGAAACAAATGTTGGAAGTGTTTGGGCCTACGTGTGATGTAGGAATTTCTTAGCAGATGCCTGTGGTGGTTCTCCTGTGCAAGCATTAAACTTGTCTTGGTTTGAGTCTCCAAACTGCCTAATTAGTTAAAAGGGTGATCTGTGAGCAGGATGAAATGTAATTCCTGCCTTGAGCTCACACTTGCTGTGTCCTCTTAGTCAGTAGTGGCATTTCTGCTTGAAGTTCAGTGAAACTCAGCATCTGTGGATTTGTCTCATTGGTGCTCTCATTTGCACACTTCTGTCTCCAGACTTTCACCCTGTGCGTGGGTTTGTGTGTTGTTGCTTAGTGGCTGTTGTTGTACAGCCCATGTGTTCTCTGTGTAAAAACCCCAGTTCTGAGGCAGCAGCTGGATTTTGTGAAATATTGGTGACAGCAGGTTACCAAGTTAATGCCTGGCACTTCTGACTTTCAGGCATATGAGTTTATAAAAATTAACTTGCATTATGTTCAGTTATTGAAAGTGCACATGTGCCAAAGCCCAGGTTTTGGGTCCAAATGGGTGGATCCACAGTTTCACTGGGAGTGAACACTGATTATTTTCTTTCTAATAGAGCAGTAACATTTAAATAACTTGTACAATGACTTTACTTAATAGCTTGGCTGCAATGATACAGTTCCAGTCTGCCTGGATGAAAAGGTCACTCAGCACAGTATTTAGAATTCTCAAATGACTGCAGATGCTCTGGATTCAATTAAGCAAGTAATCAAAAGGTTGAGTGTGTTTGGATTAGGTTTGAGGCTTTTTTCTCCCCCAAACTCAAACAAACCTGGCTTCAACATTTTTAAACACAAAATGTCGTTCTATTGAACAGTTACCTTGCATGTTTTAGGGTAAAATTAACTGGTTTTCCCTTTTCCAGCTATGATTTTAGAAACTCCAGGACAGGAAATCTGGTTTTCCACTTCGAGAACAAGTGAACTTTCCCTATTGGTGGATTCTTTAACACAGCCAATAAAAACAAAGCACTGTTACTCCAACCACTGGAATCCCCCTCATTTCTGAGGAAGAATGAAGAAGAAGCAATCCTGGACCTCCACTGTAGAGAGTGAAGAAAACACTTCTGCCTGGTGTATGTGGCATTCACAGAAATGATGGTTCTGAGATGAAGATGCAGTTTACAAATGTGTCACTGAGGAACTGTCATTGACTTCACAAATACTTGACCCTGTCTCACAAAAAGACTTTCAAGCAAAATATCTGCAATGGGACACAGAGGCCACAACAGAGGGGAAGGTTTTGCTGTAGTTTCTGGTTCTACTGCTTGTAATTTTTAAACACAGAGTTGGAAGGGCTGTGGGGCAAATCCATGGGCAGTGAATGACCTGGGAAGTTCTAAGTTTAATTTTCCGTTACTTGAAATAGATGAGTATTCAAGTGTAAGATAAATGTATTTTACTTCATACCTGCATTAACTCTGAAGGCAGTGTAGAAGGGTCAGGAACTCCTCCTTGTTGAGCTCCTACACCTGCACACACACACATCTCCCTGCTTCCACCACGGGGCAGAGCCAAGGCTGGTCCTGCAGCCCCTCTGCTCCCACCTTGGACCCTGCAGTGCTCCACGCCCTGTCCTCACCATCCACGAGCAAGGAAAAAAGGAATTGCTGCCACTCTCCATCGCTTGTTGTCCTCCACCCAACGTAGGATCTAATTCCAGATGTTTGGTTTACAAAGAAAAACAGTTTTTAATGACCTCTGGCCTTCTTCCTGACACTGTCCACACTTACCATGTTACACAGCACCTCCTTTTTTTCCCCAGCAAATCGATTTTGCAGGGTAGCAGAAGTACTCAGTGTCTCACCCTTATGTTACTGCTGCATTTTTAGTATACAACACTTTTATTTTGGGTCTTTTTTTTAACTCTAATGATTGCTTTTCTCCTCAAACTTGTGCAAAGAAATCACTATGCGAAGAACTCAAATCATTTCCAATGTTCAGAATATCTTGATTGACTAGAAAGTGTTATTCTGTTGCAATATTTGATTGTATAGAGACACACTGTATTGTTATGAAAAAGCAAAAAAGGCTGTGTATAGGTTTTTGGTACTATGTACCACCTCTTATTTCTCTCATACCCAAGCATTCATGTACTTAAAACATACTATATTTAATTGTGTTTTGATTTAAAATATATAAATATTAAAATTTGTGTCGATTTTCTGTTTTTATGGGGTTTGACGTTACATGGGATGGAGTTTTTTATGTAAGTTTTAGGGGAAATTTTGCCCTCATTTCTTAATGGATTATGTTCTTGGCAGTGTGCTGAATAAGATTAATTCTTATTTAAATACTAAATAATTTGTTCAATCACAGGACATGGCAGAAGTTGGGCTGGGAAAGGTGTAAAGGGGCAGGGGTTGGTCCTGAAGTATTGAACCACACTAAACTTACCTATTTTAGTGCACCTCTGCCTCAGTTTCCTCCCTGGGCAGGATCCCAACTAATCCTGGGTGTGTTGAGGGATTACAGCTCCCAGATTTGGATATGGATATTGCTCAGGGCTGCGTTTCCTTAAACTATGGCCCGGACTAAGCATGAGAGGCTCGACCCATCTTGACTCGTTTTGCCACTAACCTCCGAGGTTTTGGGCAGTTTTGGACCCGCGGGAGTTGTCCCTGCCGGGTCTCGAACCCGCGGCCCCGGGAAGCGCCGCGCTCACCGCCGGCCGCCAGGGGGCAGCAGCGCCGCGCTCGGCGCTCCCCGCCCGCTTCCGGCGCACGTGGGGCGGGCGCGCACATGGCCGCGGTGAGCGGGACCGGGGTGGCCGGGATAGCCGGGATGGGCAGCACCGGGAAGCTGCAGGGGTGGGAGTGCGGCGGCGCTCCGGGGGCTCCTCGCCCTCTCCTGGGGTTCCCCCGCGCGGCTCCTGCTCGGTGCGGGCTGTTTCTCCCTCCCGCGGGCCCCACGCGGGGTCCCCCTGTAGAGGTTCAGAGGTTCCCTGTCCCCGGGCGGGGATCGCTGCCGGGGTGGGAGCTGTGCCCGCCGCCCGCTGGGGTTCCCGGAGCTGAGCCCGCTGTCCCGCAGAACATGTCGCCGGACGAGGAGGATGTGCAGCGGCTCCTGATCCAGTTCCGCGATGAGGCAGGGGAGTGCCTGGGCTCCCCCTTCGACGTGCCGGTCACCATCACCCCGGACAAGCTGCAGCTGGTCTGCAACGCCCTCCTGCAGAAGGTGAGACCCTCCCGAGCTCCCCGGCACCCCCAGCCCGACCGGCGCCGCCCTCGCTACCTCACCTGCCTTCCCTCCCGCAGGATGAGCCGGTGCCTCTGGCCTTCTTCGTGCACGATGCCGAGATCGTGGCGTCGCTGGAGAAGACCCTGGCAGGGCAGAGCGTGGAGACAGAGAAGGTCCTGGACATCATCTACCAGCCGCAGGCGGTGTTCAGGGTGCGGGCGGTCACACGCTGCACCAGCTCCCTGGAGGGACACACCGAGGCCGTCATCTCGGTGGCTTTCAGCCCCACGGGAAAGTACGAGGCTGTGGCTGCAGGCGGGGATAAGGGCAAGGCGGCAGCTGCCATTGTCCTGTCCTGGGGACACTGTGCTGAGCTGTTCCCCCTCTCCCAGGTACCTGGCGAGCGGCTCTGGAGACACCACTGTCCGCTTCTGGGACCTGAGCACGGAAACGCCACAGTTCACGGCCAAAGGTGGGGAGTGCCAGGAGGGCAACGTGTGACCCCCCTCCCTCACAGACCCCTGTGTGCCTGGGGGACGAGCAGGGCAGAGCCTGCTGCTGTCTGAGCTGGGATGGAGTAACTCTCTTTGGCAGAGTGGAGAAAGAGGGGCTGGCCAGGAGGAGCACAGAGTGGCTTCCTGCTGGGACACCAGGGACAGTCCCAGCTCTCCACTCACACCCTCTCTGCTCTCTCTGCCAGGTCACCGGCACTGGGTGCTCAGCATTGCTTGGTCACCTGATGGCAAGAAACTGGCCTCGGGCTGCAAGAACAGCCAGGTACACCTGGGCTCCGTCAGCATGGGGCTGGGGGGATTAGGGGTGTTTCTTGTTTCTTTAGGGGTGTTTCCCATTGTTTGGAGCAGGATTCTCCATCTCCAGAGGAGCTCTGTGTGTGGATGTGTCCCAGTATTGCAAGAAGCCTCTCTGTGCCAGGCAGTGCTCTGGCATTGTCACCTTGGGGAGCTCTTGCTGCTGAGTCCTGCTGTCTCGTGGCAGACGCTTTTCCCTTTGTCCAGGAAAGAGTCCAGGCTCTGGATGTGGTCCTTGGCAGGCAGCTCCATCACGAGGGAGGTGTCTGGAGTGAGGATGGGTCAGGGCTGATGTTGGTGTGATCCAGCCGTGCTGCAGCAGCCTGGTCACAGCGTTCCCACACAGACACAGCCAAATTCCCTCTTGCACAAATGTGAAAGGAGTTCAGCCCTCCTGTGAGGCAAAATTCGTGTGCCTGAAGTGCAGAAATGTGTGGTTAAATGGGAGCTGAGTTCCTGAGGGGCAGTTGATCTCTCTAACCTTTGAATGGTCTGGGAGCAATGACAGCACTCACAGAGCTGCCAAAGTTGTGATGCCAATCCCAAGGAAATGTCCTGGGCCAGGGTGGTTCAGCCGTGGTTTGGGGCTGCTCTGCCTTTAATTGAACCCAGAGAGCTGCTTGTCCTCCTTTTCCCTATTTCTCCTCGGTTCTTAAGTAGGAGATGACTAATGCCTTGGCTCTTAAGATGAACATTTATGTAGAGAGAGAATCAACAAGAGAAAACCAGCATGTGTCCCACCCACAGCATCCGATAATCAGCAGCGTTTAACTGTGGTTTTCACTGTGCTCTGCAAACACTCCCTGAGCTTCTGGCACGGGGTGGCTCTTGGGGGACTGTATCTTTTTTGAGTTGAGTCAAATAACTTTGTAGCAGCAGTGCTGTAGGCAGGCAGGAGGGCAATCAGGTCTCATTCTTTTGGGTGTCAGGTGATTGCTGCAGGGATTTGGAAAGGCATCCAGCCCCCTTCCCCTGCTGCTGCCTGCGAGTGCAAACACGATCCCAAGGACACCTCTGCTTTCTAAATGGAGCTCCAACGTCTGTGGGATTCACATGATGTCTGTGGCCTGACGTGACCCTGGTGCTTCCTCTCTTGCCCAGATCTTCCTCTGGGACCCGGCCACTGGCAGCCAGATCGGCCGGGTGCTCTCTGGCCACTCCAAATGGATCACGTGGCTGTGCTGGGAACCGCTCCACAGGTGAGTGAAGGGCCAGCTCAGCCCTTCCCCTCTGCTCCTGTGGAAAAGAGCAGCCTGACCTGAAGGGCATTGCTCCTGTTACGGGAAAAAGCCCACATAGAACAGCTCTCAAGGTGAGCTGGGGGCCCAGCTGCTGCTCACAGACCCTGGGGATGCTGGGGAATCACTGCCAGGCTGTGTCTCTTTTCCCCTGGGAATAAAGACACACCTGCTTCTGTGGTGCTGGACAAACCCTGATGTGCTGAGGTGGGAGCAGGGAAGCCTGGTGGTGCCCAAGGGCAGAGCTCTCCCTTCTGCTCTCCTGATCCTGCTGGCCTCTGTCACGCTGTTTGTTTATCATCAGGGATGATTAACTGTACAATCCCCTTATCCCTTCGATCAGCTAAAGCTCCCTCTGGGAGAGGTGGGTGGTAGGGGACAGTTGTAGCCATTAATCCAAGATGTTACAGAAATAAAAAAAGAAAGAAAAAGGGCCCCTTCAGAGCAGAGCCCTGCAAATTGAATTTGCCAGTAGGAAGCTCCAGCTATTTGCAGACAATTAACTGGATTAGCAAAAAAATGATTGTAAGGAAGATGAGGAAATGGGGAGGAGAGATATGACCCTGCCAGGACTGCAATTCTCCTTCTTCAGCCAGTTCCAGTGCAATGGGAGGGGCTGTGTTCTTCCTCACTGCTGGTGCCACCATGCAGAGTGATAAAGATGTGCAAAGGACAGAGGGCTGTGGCTGCCCTGTCCTTGCTGGGTTGTGGCCAGATGTGTTCAGTTTGTCCCCTGAGCCACAATGGATGTGGATGGACAGTGTTCCTTTCATCTCTATCCACAGGCTGGAGATGAAGCATGGCAGAGGCAGGGGAACATCCAACACATTCCCAATGCCATGGATCTGTGCTCTCTGTGTGAGGCTGATCCCCTGCCCAGGGCTCTCTCCAGCCTGTGCCCAGGGAAGGTGCCAGTTTGTGGTGACCTCACTAGCCAGTGGGTTAAAGCTGTGCAAGCAAAGTCACTGCCTAGGCCTCAGCTGCCAGGTTTACCCTGGACTGATTTCTCCAATGTGCAGCCCAGGAGTTGGTTTGGAGGAGGCATTTGTCTGCCTCTCCCCTGCCTTGTGAGACCTTGTTCCCTGTAGGTCAGTGCTCTGCCCCTGATTGGCCTCTCTCTGATCTTAGGCAAAAGAAAGTTGCATTTTATTGCCTGCTGGACCCTCAGATCCTCTGGGGCTGGTGGGAGGGAGCTCAGGGGAGCTGCACAAATGGATTTGATCTCTTTGCCAGAAACCCAGAGTGCCGTTACCTGGCCAGTGCCTCCAAGGACTGCAGCATCCGCATCTGGGACACGCTGATGGGCAGGTGTGACAAAATCCTCACGAGCCACACGCAGTCTGTGACCTGTGTGAAATGGGGGGGCGATGGCTTGCTCTACTCCTCCTCCCAGGACAGGACCATCAAAGTCTGGAGGAGCCAGGATGTAAGTGAGGGACTGCCCTTGGGCTGCTGGGCACACTGTGGGGTAGCTTTGTTTGCTCTTCCTGGCACAGCTTGTGCCCTGAAAAACAGAGCTGCTCTATCTTCCTGACCTGTCAGACCTGTTGCTTGGCACCATTTGCAAGGGGTGTCTGTTGTGAGATGTTTTCATCCTAAAGAGCATTAAATGGGTCTAAAAGCTGGAAACATCCCTGCAGCAACCTGAGCTGGTGGGTGTTGTGCAAGGGAAACTGATTCCTGAAGCTCAACAGCGTTCTGTCTTCCCTGCTTACTGAACCTGCCTGCAGCTGGTTTGGAAAGTGTGGGGTGTCCCTGCAGCCTGGTGGCTGTGTCCTGTCCCTGTCTGAGGGTGGCTCTGTCCCCAGGGTGTGCTGTGCCGCACGCTGCAGGGCCACGCTCACTGGGTGAACACCATGGCCCTGAGCACCGACTACGTTCTCCGCACCGGCGCCTTCGAGCCGGCCGAGGCCACCATCAACCCCCAGGATGTCAAAGGCTCCTGTGAGTGCAGCACCCACCTTGGAGGCTGGGGGAGGGCTGGTCATGCTGGAAGTCAAGATTTTTCTTGCCCGTGCCAGGGTGGAGAAGTCTGGGGGATGGGGAGGTCACTTTGGCAAATTGAGCGGTCACAAATGCTCCTGCTAAACCTGCAGAGCCAGGACTGGACTTGGCATGACAGGGTTATAAAATTTCTTTTCATCTAAGGATTGCAAATATCTCTTTCACCCTCCTTTTCCCTTTTTCAGTGTCAGAACTGAAAGAGAGGGCACTGCAGAGGTACAACCAAGTCCGGGTAAGTCCCTTTTGTCCCTGCTGTCACTGGTGAAAGCAGTGGACACCCAACACTGCTGTGCTTTCAAGCTCTCCACACCTGGCTTGTTCAAAACTTGGGCTCTTTCATCTCTTTTTCAGGGCCAGGAACCAGAAAGGCTTGTCTCAGGGTCAGATGATTTCACCCTGTTTCTTTGGAGACCAGCAGAAGACAAGAAGCCACTGGAGAGGATGACAGGCCACCAGGCACTGATCAACCAAGTCCTGTTCTCACCAGACACCCGAACCATCGCTAGTGCCTCCTTTGACAAGTCCATAAAGCTCTGGGATGGTAGGACAGGAAAGTGAGTTGGTTTGTTCTGTTAGAGGTGGTGCTGCTATGGAGTCTGTGTGTAATGCTCAGGGCACACAGGGCTGGGCCCCAGTGCATTGCCAGCAGCTCCCTGGCGTGTTCAGCATCTCTATGGCCTCAGCTCATACAAAGTCACTCTGCTGCCTCTGCGTTTTTCTGCCCTTGGGAAGTCTCTTGTCTGGCTTTTCTTGTGTCAGGGTGTCTGTGCTTGGCTCTGAGTGTGCAGCCCCACTGTGACTCAGCCACAGCACTGCCTGGCACCTGTTTGCACACCCTGTTGCTGCAGGGTCAGTTCTCCGGGGCGGGCGCAGCTGTGGTGGGATGGGATGTTCCACTCCAGTGATCTCCTGAAGATGTGTGTGTTGGGAACTGGAGACTGACCCAGTTTAAACAGTTCTTGTGCCAGAGAACAGCTTGTTCTGGATGATGCAAATTCTTGTAGTTACAAGTAGTGCTGTTGGTGTTTGGATGCTCCTGTAATCCAGCTTTTAACTTTCAGCTGCAGTACTAGTGAGCTCTTGGAGGCAGCAAACCAACCTTAATGCTCATGAGCTTGGCTTTCATGTCAGTGATTTTAAAGGTCCTGTTAAATCTGGGCTGCTCAGCCAGAGAGGGAAGGACACACCTGTGCAGGTTACTTCACACCTGAGGGCTGAAGTGTTGCCTGCTGGATAAAGGTGGGGATGGGGAGACATCCTCTAGAAGGTTCTGAGCCCACTTGGGAGAGCTTTTGGATGGAGTCTGTCTAGCGATTGACTGCTTGGAGTGTGCTGGGCATCCTGTGATTGTGCTGGTGGAGAAGAAACATGAATGCAAGGGCAGGTTAGGAACAAAGCCTGCTGCTCTGACAGCCTGTCCTTGTCCCCAGGTACCTGACGTCGCTGCGGGGCCACGTCTCGGCCGTGTACCAGATCTCCTGGTCAGCCGACAGCCGCTTGCTGGTGAGCGGCAGCAGCGACAGCACCCTCAAGGTCTGGGACGCCAAGACAAAGAAGCTGGCCATCGATCTGCCCGGCCATGCAGACGAGGTGAGCTGCCTCCTGGGGCTGGGGGCTTTGGGAGGCAGCAGTGACCCCTCCTCCCAGCACAGGTGACTGATTTCCATCTCACCAGGTGTATGCAGCGGATTGGAGCCCGGACGGACAGAGGGTGGCCAGCGGAGGGAAGGACAAGTGTTTGCGGATGTGAGTAACCTGTTTGTCCATGAGGGTGTTGCAGCTACTCCCTGTGTCCCTCAGAGCCACAGTGCCCTTGCAGAGACCTGCATGGTTTGAGCATGATCTCCTTCAGAGAGCACTGTGTCACATCCCAGCTGGGAGAGACACCTGACCTCTCTCAGGGCTGGGAGATAACTAGAAAGCAGAGCCCCTCCAGCCAAGGGGCCTGGAATTTGACTCAGGATGAAATTTGACTCAAATATTTTGACTCCTGGAGAGGGAAAGGAACAGTTGCACCAGCTGGTCAGGTCTTCCTTTCTGACCTTCTTCCCTCTCCCAGTTATGCAGACAAATTCCTGGGAGCTGGCTGCCTTTTGCCTGTGGCTGGTGACCCCAGTCCCTGTGGTTCTGCTCTTGCCTGGTGCCTGCTGGGCAGAGCTGTGCCCCACCACAGGGACACAGCAGCTCTTTCCCTCTGCAGATGGCGTCGATAGGAGCAGTGACATGGAGCTGGTCCTGCCCTCAGCACAGTCCTGGGACATCTCCACGGTGATGGATGAAGAGATTGACCCAAACCCGGCTCCGTGTTCCCGTTGGCAACTCTCCCTCATGGACTCTTTCCTTATATTTATTTAAGGAAATTTTAATTTTAGTTCTTATTAAGAGCTGTGCATTGTAGGATGATTTCCTCTGAACATCACAGGAGGGATATCTCATCTGCCTCCATCTCAAGTGGCTTTTTATTGGAATTTCAGCCTCACAGTAGCCATTGTCCTGAAAGGGGCAAGCAGAGGGTGGAGATTGCTCGTGCCCTTTCCTGCTCTGTGAAGAATCCTGTGGAGAAGAGGGTTTTAGTAGGAACACAGAGGGTTGTCCTTGTGTGGCCTCCAGAGAGAGAGAAAAATGGGAAAATTCAGCACATCAATCCATTGCAGAATTGTGCTTGGCTGCACAATGTCACAATGTCTGGGACAAAGATCTTCTGAGAATGAGGACTTGGGACTTCTCATTATTCCAGTAAGGTTTTGCCTTTCCACACAGCCCCATTTCCCTGTGGGCTGTGCTGAGCATTATCTGCCAGTGATCCTCTGCATCCACAGCAGATCACTCCTTGGCTAATCTGTTCAGGGTGCAACAGGCCTGGACTTCAAATGACTGCTGGAGCTGTGCTGAGTTTTCAAATTTCAGGAGCTCTTGGGAATGGGAAAATGAGACTCTGAACAGGAGAGAGAGTGTCCATTTCCCATCCACCACTGGCTCAGGGGGAGGAAGGATAGGGTGGGGAAGAATGGAGCAGGAATTCTGTGTGCCACTTGTCCCTTGCCCTGGATATGTGCTGACAGCAAGGCTGGGACAGACACAGAAAATAGCAATACTGCCATTGCACAGGGCTGGCTCCTTCTGGAATTTCTCAAATGCATTTTCTTGCCCAGTGGGTGAGGGGGATTCACACTGTCAGCTGGGTATTTGTAAGTTTGCTTATGAGCCCTTTTATCAGTTCAGGCTTCCAGCCACCATGAGGTGAATAGACCTGGCCTAAGTGTTTATTTCCAGGATGCTTACGAAACAGAGAAAAATCAAGATGTGATTAATAAGGAGTAGAAATGATACTGTCAGATTTAGTTGCAGTGGGTTAGCATGAAGGTCAAAACATTCTCTATAGCCCTCATATGCAGTAATTACTACAACTCAGAACAGGAGTTTGGGTCTCAGATGCTTCCCAGCTGCAGAAGATGCATTTTAGGACTTTATCCCTGCTTTGGAGGATTAAGATGGTGCAGTAATGGCCTTTTGTTTGTCTGCAAGTGTTCATGTGAGCCAAAGGCTGGAACAAAGGGTTAAATCTTTAATATGACTGAGAAGACAATCAGCAGTTCCTGTGAGTATCTCCTGCTAGCCAAGCCAGCAGGGATCTATCTCTGTGGGATCTTTTGGGAAGAGCTCAGTATCCCATAGCTGCTCTTTCATTAGGTGCTCCCTCCAGCTGGTTCCTGCTGACAGTGAAGGCCAGGTTGCATCCATCTGCAAAACCTTTTGTAATTCCCTGAGGTAAATGTGGGACAGGGTGGTTTAAAACCAGCTGATCAGTCTGCCCTTGGGGAGAAGAGGAGCAGGTCACTGGTAACAGCCAAGAAGCCTGCCTGGTTTCCAGGTTTTTTGGGGTGCTTGTGCTAAAGGAAATGATCCAGCCTTGGAAGTTCAGCTCTGTCCCCAAGTCTGACTTGCTGCAAGCAGCAGCTCCTGGTTGCAAGTGGCTCCTCCTGAGTGAAGAATCATTCTCTGCTCCTCCCCTGGAATTCTGCTCAGGGTCACTGTGCCCTGTCAACCCATGGAGTGTTTTGTGTTGGAGGCAGGGATGTATCAGAGCTCAGGGACACGATCCTGCCTGTGGGAACTAGGCCTGGCTGTGCATGTGTGTAGGTGTACCTAAAATATCAGTGTACCTTGCCCACTGATTTCCAAACCAAAGCAATCACTGTGCCCTTTGACCATGCTCATGTCATCCCTTCACACTCTGCTGCTGTGACATAAGGCCTGATTAGAACTTACCTTTCTAATGCTGAGCAGAAAGGTTTTCCAAAGGCAAGTGAGACCTCTTGAAGAAAGAAAGGGCCTTGTAACAAAGTTCACACCAAAATAAGCTCTCAGGTTTAATCTTCCTGTGATCTGATAGCAGGTAGATTTTTGAGCCATGCTCTGTGATGCCTTTGCATGTAAACCAAATTGTATTTTCTTATCTAAGCATCTGCTGCTATTTTTACCATTCATACAGCAGCAGGCTCCATGCATTCCAAGAGCTGGCCCTGCTCCAGCTGTGTTCCTTAGCAATTCCTGCCACTCCTCCTCCCAGTTTGATTTGAATGCAGCATTTCCCGGGCCTGGCTGCAGTCAGAGCCTGCTCAGGCTCTGGGGAAGGAAGGAAGGAAGAGCTGCTGCCCTTCCCTCCCGAGCTGCCTCTGCCTGGCAGGAGCTGCAGGAGCTCGTGACCTCCCTGCTCTGCCACGCTGGGATGGGAGCTTTAATGAGCTAATTTGGGCAATTGCAGATGCAAATTTGGGTTGATGGTGTTAATAATGGCTCCTGCAGAGCCCTCTGACACTTTCTCCTTTAAAAGCCCAGCTGATGCCACCATTAATTTTGTTATAAATCCCAATGGAGGACAGTGGTGATAAGGACTGGGAAGTGTGCCAGTCCTCTGAGGAAGGTTTACCTGTCTAATGAAATGCTGAGTGTGATGGAGGGAGGGAAGGAAGGATATGGTAAGAACACCTGGAATGCAGTAGATAGCTCTGAGGTGAGCAGGATGCTGTCAGAATTCCTACCTTTGGGAGCTGATTTAGATAAGGGAGGCCTTAAAATCCATGTGAAAACTCTTACTTGGGGCTGTGTCCTGCTTACCCATGCAAGTGGAGTGTGTGTTGTGTTCCCTGGGTCCTTGGAGCCACATGTTCCTGTCCTGTTCAACTCAGATGATCTCTTGAATATTTTCCCAGATCTGTAATTTAATTTCCATGTGCAAGTTTATAGCCTGGGGAGAGAGAGAGAGAGACAAGAAAAATCTTTGAATGAGTAGGAAGAAAATGAACTTCATTCATTGTTCTGCATGAAAAGTAGGAAAAGCAGCCTTGTTCTGCCTTTTTTTTGGCTCAGCCCAGGAGTTATTCAGGTGATGTTTCTACCTCAGGGCTGCATTTTGGTGGTGTGGTATGGCAGAGAAGGGCTTGCTGTAAGTCCATTAGTGCTTTTGAGGATGAAAGGTGTTAAAAAAGCTCAGGGCAGTGATGTCTGTGTTCTGTGGAGCTGCTACCAGATGAAAGCATCCTTCTCTGCACTCAGACAAGCAACCTGGAATTTGCTAATTCCTTCCTTGATGTGTTGCCCTTGTGATCAGAAATGCTGGCTCACAACTGAGGACTAATTTGAAGCAGGGTGGTGCAGCTGGGAAGGAGCCCCAGAGCCATCTCCAGCACTGCTGTCCTGTTTCCTTCCCTCTGTGAATTCTGTGAATTGCACAACTGTGGGTTGGGGGTGGTCTCTCAGTGGCTGCAGCTCCTGCAGAGTGGGATGCTAAAAATGAACCAACCCAGGACAGAGTGCTCTGTGGTTTTGAAGGATCCCTGGGGTGGATCAGGCAGGTGCACTGGGTGTTTTAGTGCATGATTGGAGCAGAGCACCCCTGGGTGCTGCAGGACACAGGTAAATGCTGGATTTCAGGTGGTTTTGAAGGATCCCTGGGGTGGATCAGGAAGGGGCACTGGGTGTTTTAGTGCATGGATAGAGCAGAGCACCCCCGGGTGCTGCAGGGCACAGGTAAATGCTGGATATCCGTGTGTGGGAGCAGCAGGAGCCTCATGGGGTTATCCTGCATCACTCCCAGCATCTCCAGCACCGAGGCTCCTTGGGGAAAGGTGAATCCAGCCCGTTCTGCCTCTGAGCTCCTCCAGCACCACAAGCCAGTGACGGTGCTGTCTGTAGGTTCATTGTGGTGTGGATGCCGGAGTTCCCGACTCGCAGCCAGTCACGGCCCCAGCCGGGAGGAGTGACCCGCATGCAAATCCCGCAGCCTGCAGCCCTCGGGTGCCGCTCGCTGCCATCCCAGCGCGGGGTGTTTTGTTATTCCGGTCAAACCTCGCTGCCGCTCCTGCCTGCTTGTCCTCGCTGTGCCCAAACAAACCTGCTCCAGGGCTCCAGCCCCATTAGGAGGACAAAAAGGACGTGAGGCAGCGCTGCTGCCCAAGGGAAATGTGTCGGGAAATGTGTCTCGGTTCGCAAGTGTGATGCAGATTGGGTGGCTTAGTCATGGCTGTGGTGACTTTTATCTGCTCAAACGGCATCTTCTGAATGAATTTGTTTTTCAGCTTCCCTAGAATGTGGCTTGTGACATTGATTTTGGGGTGAGGATACACGCTGACGCTGAGAGGATTAATACTGAAGTGAGAATTGGTGGATGGCAATAAACAACCGGTTCTGAGGGAAATTATTTTTATGAATCAGAATATTTAACACATGGAGGCTTGTGGGCTTTTTCCTGGTTTAAAGGGACACTGTGAAGCATATCACAAAGTGTCTGTTACTTACCAACACTTTAATTTATGATTAACTTGGAATATTTTTACATCTCATTTATTCTTTCCAGAGGGGTGTTCTCAGCTGTTGAAATTATTGTGCAACTCCACTTTCTTGGTGTTGTTTTTAGGGTAGTGCTGGGGTGGATTTTGGGTGGGGGCTCAAAACTTCACAAAATAAAGGGGGGATTCAGTTTTGAGGGGTTTTAAAGCCCTCACAAAAGAAATTTCGTAGGATTCCTCTGATAGCTTAAAATGCCCTTCATAAAACTGTCCATCCTTAAGAATCTCTTGCTGGATATTTTTTACATCTAAGTTCATTGTCGGTGGAGAAATCTTTAGCTGAGGAGGTCCTGACATAGCACACAGCTCCTGGTTTGGAGTGTTGGAAAGCCAAGGGAGGTAAGTGAGGAATGGGGAGAGGCCCAGCTGCAGAGCTATTCGCTCAGCCTCTGTTTTGATCTGGTGACACTGAAAGCAGAGCCTGGGTCACGCCAGGGAAGGGACAGCACAGCTGTGTGGGGTCACACCCTGCATCCACTGGGGATATTGGGGAAGCCTGAAAGGGTCTGGAACTGGGATGTGGAGGTGGAGTGATGGAGAACATGGGTAGAGAGCAGTGAGGAATGGAACACAGAGGAAAGGAGCATAATTATGTGGACCTGGAGGTGAAGGTCAAAGGCTCCATGTGACTGTTGTTCGGTGGCTGGTTGGGTTTTTTTTAATGTTTATAGGTGCTGTAAACAGCTCCAGGCTGATCTAAAAGTGCTGGGAGGCAGGGGCTGTAAATTACAGGCGTTGTTCTCCTTATAAAGGGAGCAAGCAACTCTTAAGTGTTTTGGCTCACAGCACTTTCAATGCCTGTTCCTCCATTGCTTCTCCATCCATTGAAATTCCTTGTTTCAGGTTTGAGGGAGAGTCTTGCTCACCACTGGAGCAGGGACAGGGCTGAGGGTGTGTGACCTGGAGCAGGGACAGGGCTGACAGTGTCTGACCTGGAGGTGCTATGCAAGCAGTGCCACTGCCTTGGAAACCTGGGATGATCCCATACCTGACTGTCCCAGCTCTTGTCCTGCGCAACTCCGCTCCTCGCTCTTTCCCTGGTGGCCCCTCAGCGTTGTCCTCACCGCCGGGTGCGCCTGAGGCGGCCGAGGGAAGGGCTGAGGTGATGGCCGGGCGTGAGGGCTGAGTTTGGCCTCTCTGCCCCGGCGCGAGGGCAAGGGGGGGCCCAGGGGTTTGGATCACCGTCCCCACTGAGAAAACGACCACACCGACCCCCGGAGCCCTGACGGGACGGGCTCAGCGGGGTCCCGGAGGGTGGAGGACATCGGCCCCGCTCTGGCTCCCCTCTGAGGCGCTGGCGGCGGAGGGACCGCCAGGTTACCCGGGGTGAGGCACTCTTTGGCCGCCGGCGGAAGCACCCGAGCGCCCGGGCCTGCGCACTGCGGCCTATAAGAGCCGCGGGGCGGTGCAAAGGGCCGGGCACTCGCAGCCGGGGCTGGCCGAGTGCGGATCTCTGTGGAGGAAGTGGTGGAACGGCGGGAGCCTCGGGAGGCGCTGGCGGCCTGAGAGACCCCCGTCCGCACCCTCATTGCTTCCTCCTCTCTCGCGAGGGCTGCGGCGGCGACAGCGACAGCCATCCCCGGAGCCGTGGGCCGCGCCTCTCCCCGCTTCGCTGGATGCTCTGGGATTCGGTCCCTGAGCGGGGCCGCGGCGCTGGCAGCCCCCGCTGTGGCGGGGCCATGGGGCCGGGCAGCGGCAGGGCACGGAGCCCCCTTCCCCGCTGAGAAGGCCCCTCGTCCCGGCGCCGATGCCGCGCTGTCCCCTCACAACCGACCCTTGAGATTCCCCTCTTTCCCCTCCCCATGCCCGACGGAGCCCCTCGCCTCGGTGACGCCCTGCAGCAGCCCCGCCGGCCCGGGGGTCTGCGGCGCTATGAGAGGAGCTGCCCCCGCCGCCGGGGGCAGCCAGGACCGGGGCAGGCTCCCACCCCGCCGCCGGTTGCCGTGAGGCGGCTGTAGCTGCAGGAAGAGCCCCTTTGTTTTCCCTCCGTCCTTCCCGGGGGCTTCATGCCCCGCTGAGGGATGATGGAGGTGGTGGGGGACTTTGAGTACAGCAAGAAGGACCTGATAGGACACGGAGCCTTTGCTGTGGTCTTCAAAGGTCGCCACCGCAAGGTAAACAGCGACGGAGCGGGGCTGGTTACACAACCCGGGGCCCACAGGAGCCCCTCGGGTGGGTGACAGCTGCGGTGGTGGTGGGAGGGTTGTGTCCTCTGCGGAGTTTTGACGTGGTTTGGGAGAAAAAAGAGCCGAAGGGAGATGCGGGCTGGGCTGCGGCCCGCGGCTGCCCTGCGGCCCTGAGCCGGGATCCGGCCCCGGCATCCATAAAATCTTTATTTTTTCCTTTCCCTCGACCCCACCGGCCTGTCCGCGCTCCCACCGCTCCTCCCCTGTCCCTGCCATAGCGGCGAGGGGAGAGTTGCAGCTGTAGGGGAGGCTGAGCCCTTTGTTTGTCGGGAGGGTCATGTTTATCTCGCTGGATAACGAGGGATCTAATGGAAAATTGTCTCCTTTGGGATTGGCTGAAGATTTCTTAAATTCAGAGGTGTCTGGTTTCCTGGCGTGACTTGCTCATCGCCCCGGATATTCATATTACGCTATGGTTTCTTGATGCTGGGAGTTTATTCTGGTGCCTAAAGAGCTTTGCTTTCCAGAAAACAGCCCTTGAGATTTAGCATTTTGGAGGATTAACAATGCTCAGGGCTTGGAGAAGCGCGGTGCAGTGATTTTGGGGTTAAAAAAAAAAAAGAGAAAGGGAAACGGAAACTTTAAAGGCCAATGGAGGTGCTCCCACCTCAGAAATAAATAATATAATATATATTATAGGATAATATATAAATAGACAATATATAAACTTGCTTAAAACAGAGGGGGTTCTGTGCAGTTTTCATCTGCAGAGTACAGAAAAGCTGGAAATGAGAAGTCCTTAAAGGACAGTGAAAGTAACTTCATCATTGTGAGAAGTCTAAAAAAGCAAATATATAGCACTGCTACCAAAAAATAAATGGAATATGATTACTTAGCTTTTATTTTGTTTTGTTTTTAATGCATCGGAATCCATTAAAATGCAGTATAGCCAAAGCTGGATTTTAATAGCTGTGGAATTAAATACTTCTTGATGGTGTCATGTGATGTAGTAATAACTGGTGGGTAGAAGAGGGGTGATCTTGCAACTTTTTCTCTGTGTTTTCCTAGATAGTTGTTAAGAGAATAAAGTTTAAAAAAAAAGTAAACTAACAGTGCTTTTTTTGTTCACTTCCAGAAAACTGATTGGGAAGTAGCCATAAAGAGTATTAACAAAAAGAACTTGTCGAAGTCACAAATCCTACTTGGAAAAGAAATAAAAATCTTAAAGGTATGTTAATTTGCAGTGATTTTTAAAGCTGCTTTGCTTGAAAAGGAAAAGAGACTTCTGACCTAGTTCATTCCAGGTCATGGGTGGTGTCACAGCAATTGCTGCTGTGATGTTTCTTTGTTAGGGATCCAGAAATAAAAATACTAAGAAAAACAGAAAAAAAATACATCTTTGGTTCTGGAAATGTCTCAAAGCAGGTTTTGAGCATGATTTTGCAGTTAAAAGTAGCAAATTGTTGTGGAAGCAGTGTCTGGGCTCTGCTTATTGCACACGTGGAAGAGTTTGTCCTTCAGGATGGCCAATGGGGCTCCTTTTCCCAGCAGATCACAGCTGAGGGTGAAGCATCACTCTTTGATCTTTCTTCATCTTTTTTGCTCAAAGCTGCCTTGAAAGCTGAAACCAGTGAGCTGACTTTAATTCCTGAAGCAGCTGCCCACTTCTGACTTGTGATAATTGCCTTAAATGTGGAGTGTGGCTCTAGCAGAGGAAATGCAATGGAGCATCTTTCAGTTTTTCAGTGTTATTTTATGGAAACTTCTCCTTGGGTGGTCATTTAGCATTCCCTGCTCTCTGGATTTCACGTCTCATTTCACACAGCTTTGCAGTAATACTGAGTGCTGCTTTCTTCTCATGTTTCTGAGCTTCTTCAGATACATCACTATATACTATTATATTATATTATACATCACTACTTTATATTCTATTATATACATATTCTCATTTATTTATTATATACCAGAATTAGTGTTGGATGTATTAGTGTGCTGCAAGTACTTAACAAACAAAAGTTTTTTGAGCAGCTACAAATAATTCATGAGCTGTCCCATGAGTTTTCTTTAATGTTATTTGGTTGGATTTTCTTTGTATTAGAAAAGTAAGGTTGATTTGAACATGGTCGAGTTGATTACTTCACTAAGCAAGGAATTATGTAAGAGTAGGAAATTAAATCTTGTCAGCTTTCAGTGCTCATTAGAGGATCTTGTGCTCTGGTACTTTCTGTCACAAGTCATTGACATAAAGTTCTGGAACCAAATGTTTTTATGACCTCTCAAGATATTGCCTAACTTCCTTATCCTTTAAATATTGTCTAAACAACTGGGATTTCCTCTAAATTCCATCTGATCATCTTAAAAAATTCTCTTTGATTATCACCAAATCAGCATTATCAGCAAATTTAATTAATAATAATAATAGTAGTAATACTAATAACCTTTTTCCATAATACAAATATTTTGTTTTACAGGAACTTCAGCACGAGAACATTGTAGCTCTTTATGATGTCCAGGTAAAATATATTTTGATGCCTTTTTAAAAATTAATTTATGAAAATATAGTGGATATATTTCATGTATGCCAAGTGGAAGATTTTGAATGGATTTATTTTGAATGGATCTATTTTGTTGCTGTCATCAATTGGGAATTCAGCAGAAACAAGTGACAACAAGAGCAGCATCTTGGGGATCTGTGTGACACAGAAATGTGATGTTCAGCCCTGTGTCAGTGAGGAGGAACTGAAGGAAGCAGAAAACCACAGTCACATGTATCTGTTGCCTGTGTGTCCAGAAGGGCAGGATACAGAGAAAAAAAGCCAAGCAGACACTTGGAACTTTTCAATTCAATTCCTTCAGGTTGTTTTCCTGTCTTTGTTGCCTGGTGAGGTGCAGGAGTTGTTCTGCAGCCTGTCTAGGGGAGTGTGCTCTGCTTAGGAAGGGAATTTTTGTATCCTAAAGCCTGCCAGAGTGCAGCAAAGCTGAATGAGGCATGAGGCAGCTCATGCATTTGTTCTGCTGGAATAAGATCTATACATTTATCTCCTGGGCTCAGGCCTGATTTTAAATACAGAGTTACACTGACGAAAAAAAAATAAATTACTGAGAAGCACCTTTGGGGCATTGCATAGTCAAAGCAACACAAAATAGAGATTGTGACATTCAGTCCTTCCTGTCTTTACACATTCACATGCTAAAAACTTTCAGTTTGTGTGGATTTGTATCTTTTGCTGTAGAAATCTGTGTTCATGGGTCATAAATTAGGTGAGCTGAGGATTTCTAGGGCTGCAGGACTTGAGTCCTATTCACTTTTGAGTCCTACTTACTCAAAAGTAATTTTCAATTACTTTTGGTACAAAGCTGAGATGTTCATGTAGCAACTGACTGTGCATCAAAACTTCTAGGTTCAATCTAGAGACTGCTTTTCCTGGATCTTGACTTCAAAAAGTATTAATTTTGAGTGATGTTATCTGCTCTGAGAGGGAAAGTATTGTCTGCTGTGCTTCTTGATGAGACCAGGTTTTCCTGAGCATTGCTAAGTGGAAATCATCTCTCAGCATCCTAAATTTAGTATGTCCAGACATCTCAAAAGCAACTGGAATTGTTGACTGAGGGTGTTGGTGTGTGAGTAAGCAGCTGAATTTCAGATTTATCATTTATGGTTGTTTGTACATGGAGGTTCCTTAGTCAGCTCTGCAGCTCAGTGTGGGGGTAGTGGAATAGTTGGGTGTTCTGCTGGTTTAACATCTGAGCTTTGGAGAAACTCTTGTTTTTTTGGTTTATGTACAAGGAAAGAGACTCCAGAATCCTACAGTTGTCTGTAGTTTCTTTAATAACTTTTTGACTTTTCTGTTCTGCCCCAGAAAGGGGTGACAGAATTTCTTGTATGATCAGTGCTGCTCCATTTGAGAGGGGGATGTTGCTGCTTGTCACCAATTATTGTGTTTAAATAAAGTGAGCAGTTAAAGCAAAGAGAAGGGCAAACCTGTGTCCTGTACTCTGATATTTCAAATGCATTCATGACAAACACAAAGCTTGGCAGCAGGAATTGCTTTGCAAAATAAGATATAAAGAGTGTGCCACTTGCACAAATGAGCTTTTCCCTTTCTGCTGTGCTTGTGAAGTGGCAGACATCATTAACTTCTGTGGTTACATTTAATTTATAACCCAGCAAGAATGAACACTATGCAAGGCATTCACATGTCTGGTAGGCTGTTCCACCTACTAATTTTGTGTAGCATTTCATGTTCTAGCATGTGTGCCCTTTTTGTTTGCCAGGCTGTTGTGAACATGGTGATACACTCCAGCAGATAAGACTTCAGGATCTCAAGCTGTTTCTAAGTTTACAGAAGATTTTTTTTTTTTTTCCTCAGTGCTGGAGCCAGTGGAGTCTGTGTCACAGTAGGAAGTTCTCAGTGTGAATGGGAGTCTGTTTTATTTTTGTAGTTCTGTTGGGCTGAAGCTTTTGTTAACCTTAGACAGTTTGAAATAAGAAAATGCTCCTGTTTCAGATGCAGTTTGACAGATCATGTAACTGAATAAGCCAAGAGCTGATTGTTGCTTTAAGTTTTCAGATAGAAAAGATGGTGTGCAATGAAAGTGGCAAAACTAAGTGAAAAAAGTGTAAATTGACTGTGATAAGGATGAATACTTCCACTCTTATAATAATAAATTAATGACAGTACATTAGATGAAAGCATAGCAATTTGGAATGCATATTTTGAGAATAAATGTACAATTATTATTTTATATATTGCAAAAAGCTTCATTTGGATTGATTCTCAGGAAGTTGTTAGATTCCCTCTCCTCCATGTCTCTCTTCATTTATGGTTGTGCTCCTGTTGCATGACCACTCACACAACTCAGCATAATAAAGATAGATACACCATGGAGGTTTTAATGAAATCCAAGCAGAACTCGTGGGCCATTCTGCTGATTGTGCATGAACATTTTCAGCCCTTCTCCACTGCTCACCCTCCATCTCCTGGGAGCACCATTGGATGTGTTGTTAGTGTGTCTGCACTTCAATTACTAGAAGTGCCCATTCGTCTGGGGCCACACCCCAGTGAACTGCTGTGTGTTAATGGTGGCATAAAAATGTTTTGTTCTGCAGCCAGCAGGATAATTGCCCTTGATTTCCATGAGGTGGACGTGCAGCTCTGGCAGGTTTGAGCTGCAGATAAGCATTTTATGTAAGCAGAGCACTGCACTGCTCTTGGTGCCACCTCCCAGGGCTGGGAGCTGCACACACCAGGGTGTGGAGGCCTTGGTGCTGAGGCTGAGGGAACTTGTACAGATATTTAAATAAAAACCCTCCATCTGGGAGAGACAAATGTTTTTCAGCAGTAGGGCTCTGGAAAATAGCTCATCCCTACAAGTGAAATGATTTTTTTTTTTTAAAATCCTTAAAGAAACTCAGATATGATAGATGGATAGCAAGAGACACTTCTCACTTATCTTCTTGGGCAAGTGTTTGATTGTCTGTCATTCAAGAATAATCTCCCAAATCTCTAAAATTGGTTTAAGGATGGAACTCTTTTCCCATGGTGGTGCTGTGGGATGTCATTCATCCTGCAAAAGAAAATCAGTCTTGGATCCTGTTAATTGGAGGAGTGGAGCCACTGTTTCTCAAAAGTAAAAGGATCTAAAATAGCCTCTAATTTACCAGTGTAAAATACACTGAGATGCTTGGATAAAGTATTCCACTGAAGTGGAATGAAGGTATCACTGAGTTATTTGGAATGTTCTATATTTAGGACATGAGTTTACAGTTCTGTGCAGTTCATGATCCCAAGTGTGTGCTGAGTAGAACTAATCTCTTCCACAGTGCCAGACAGTGCCTGTTTTAGCAAATAATTTAATTCAAAACCTCTCTAGAATGTCAGCCCTCACAGTGAAAGCCTGTAATGTATCTTGGAGATAGCATTTTAGGAGAGTGAATTAATGTCCTCGCTGTATGGAGTCTGAAGTTTGCTATTTGAACAGTAGTTTAGGGAGAACTAATTTCTAGAGTGTTATTGGAGAAACAGTATCTGGATAAAAATGGTTTCTTGTCTCAGCTTGTTGCTACAGAGCGGACAAAAAACCTGCAGCTGCTTCTGCTGTCCTTGGAAGCAGAGAAAGCCAGTGGGAATGGAGCCAGAAATCCTTCTGGGACCTTCAGCTCAGCTTTGTTGTACACACAGAGCCCAGGAGTTCTTAGCAGGGGTGCTGAGGGGAGGAACTGTTGTTTTAGCAGCAGGAATTAAATACTTCTGGTTTACCCAAGGACTCCAGTTGGTCTGGTGCTATTGCATGTGTTTCTTGAGATATTTGCTGCAGGCATCCTGTGTGTGCTCCTGATCTCAGTGTCTCACAGCTTTCATTGCCTGCACACTCCCAGCAGAACAGAGAGTGTCTCAATATCTTTATTTTTGTTCCCTCAGCTCCTTGCTTAAGGCCTTTGTGTTTGTCAATATCCATCCCCTGTGTCTGTGTGGAAATAATCATATGAGAACATGCTGTTCAGATAAAAGAAAAATCCTGCCCTGTAGCAACTGTAAAGGTTTTGAAATGTTACCTGGCAGCTGATGCCAGCCCAAGGTTGGTTATGACAGTGCAGGAGTGATGCCAGAGTAAATGCTGAACACAACCAGGATTAGAATTTGTTGTGACCCACAGAACCAGAGTTGGAGTTACTACACAGGCCTTGCTTACCTGCTGTGCCTAAATCCTGTAATTTGAATTTCAGAATGTTTCAGAAGAGTTACTACACAGTCTTTTGCTTACCTGCTGTGCCTGGGTGCTGTAATTTGAATTTCAGAACTGTTTCACATGATTTTTTAGTACAAAACTGTGCTGAACCTTTGTGCTGGGAGCAGAGCAGCCTCTTTCCCCACCTCCCATACATTGGTTAAATCCAGCACTTCACTAACAGCAAATGGATGATCCAGTTCTTGTGGTGCATTTCTCCATGGCTGATTGCTCTTTTTTTATGTGAATAATTGGCAGCATGCACCCTGTTTGAATCCTACAGGCACATGTCAAGTGACATTTAGTCTGAGATTTAATATTTTGTCAGAATTAACAAAATGTTCAGTCCTTGGGGTGATAGGAGCTGAACACAGAAGTTGCTGCTGTGTTGCACTCCCAAAGTAAACCAAGAATGTCCAATACAGAGAGAAACAGCCTTTAAAAGATCTGGACCTGTCCTTTTTCACTATATCATTAGAATTTTTGCCAAATGTATTTAAAACCCAAAAATATGTGTGTTCCTGGCCAAAAATTAAATCCAATATAGCACAAATGAACACAGCAGAAAATGAATCAGCTAACAGCAGTGCTCAAGCTGTCAGGTTCACTCTCCTGCTTTGGGGACTCCCATCATCAACTGCAATGAAAGAAAATCTGCAGACCTGAAGTGAAAAGAGAGTAACTATTTGCCACAGCTGCTGCTTTGAGAGCTCACTCAGCTCCTTGCAGACCTTCAGCTTGTTCTGAAGGAAGACTTGTGAACCAGAATGAAATCCAGGGAATGTTTCTGCCACTACTCCAGGGATCTAGCAACAGCTCTGGGAAGTAACCATGGATGTTTTGACTTCTTTTTCAATTAATGTTTTTTTAAATGGAACTACTTTGCTGAGACTGTGATTCAAGTTGAATTTTGCATGCCCCAAGACAACTGGTGAAAGCCTTGGATTAAAACACAGCAAGTTTTGGCAAATATGTTGCCTCTTAACCTCTTTCTCTTAGGTTTATCTGTTTACCTTTCAAAATTGCAAATTGGTTTCCTGTTAGCCTCTGCTTGAAAGTAAAACTTAGATTCAGAATAAAAAGGAGCAAAAGTAGGTTTTTATCAAGAAAACTTTCAGTGTGTTGCTGGGCAGAACTGGTAATTGTTGCAACACAGCAGATGTTTGTTTTACTTATTTATCTAGGTAGAAGTGTAGGTCAGAACAACTCCAGCTGCACTAATTTTGTGATCTGTACATCAATACAAATTGCTGAAAGCTTTGTTATCTGTTTCAAGAGGCAGTTTAGAATAACTTGCTAGGTCAGCTTTATTCCTGAATGTTAGATGTGAAACATGCTGGTTTTGTAATCTTTCCTTTTTGAGCACTTTGCTCTGCAGAGCCAGTCAACAGAAATCACCAGTCTGGGGAATGGTGATAGGGAGAGCTTTGTTGTTCAGCAAAATCATTTAGAAGGGCAAAATATATCTCCAGAACTGTCTTGTCTGTTCTGAATGTATTCCCCAAATGGAGATCACATTCCAGTCAGGCTGGCCAAGAACTGGAAGGCAAAATTTGAGCAGCTCTGAAGGGTTGAACAAGTTCAGCTGTTTTGAACTTTTGTGTTGGTGGGATATTGAAAAGTGTTTGGTTGTGAGTTCAACTTGGGACAAGTTGTGGTTGGGGAGGTTGGTATCAGTTCTGTGCAGGCTGTTACTTCCTCACTATGAATTGGAGAGGACTTTTGAGTCTGGGAAAATCTCTTTGTGAAATCTCTAATCTGCTCTGCTGATTCATTAAAAAAGGATTTTCTAAGCTACATTAAGGAATCATGCTCTACTTCTTACTGGGACTTTACTTGGTGACTTGATTTGTTATTTTTCATCAAGAACATAATTTTTTAAAAAGGAGTAATTCTATTTGAGGGCAATCCAGTGTGGTCTGCAGAAATGACTTTCCAAAGAGGTGAAGGCTGGTACAACAGGGCAAATCATCAGTTCAGTGTTTCTGAACAGAGCAGTTCATTTGAGAGGACTTTGTTTCCAAGGGAATCCAGCACACACTTTTACATTTATTCTGTGATGAATAAATGTAATAAATGTCTGTTATGAGCTGAGCATTACCTGCTGCCCTAAGCTGCTGATTTGTGCTGTGGAAGCTCTGACACTGTGGAATATCTTTGTGATTCATGGCATTGCAAAGCTGGAAATCCAGGAGCTGAGCTGCTTTCTTGTCACTGGACTTCCCTTGGGGTGTTCTGCTCCACATCACAGCTATCCTTTAAGTGAAGGGATCCTCACTTGGCAGAATTTTCAATTTGATAAATTGGGATCTCAGGTTCCTAAAAGACAGCTTCTGTCTTGGAAGGTGTTGTTGCAAAGGAACAATGCAGAAAGGAACAATTATGTATTTCCAGTAATTTGCAAAGCAAGTAATTACTAATGGGTTTTTTTGCTTTGCTGTGTGCACTGAGGTTTTGAGGTGTTTGTAGGAATGTAAATTATGGTTCATGTTGGCCACAGCTATTGCAGAAGCATTGAACCAATTGAGGCTTCCTGAAATGTGATCTGCTGCTGCTTTAATATTCTATATTGCTTGGAGTTTGCCTGCCATTCCCAACAGATTTGACTCATATTCCTAGAAACTTGCTTTCTTCAAAGCTAATTTCCAAATGTAAACAAATCTGCAAAATGTGCTTGATGTTTTGGGCTGGAAAGAACCTCAAATGCATTTCTGTAACACAGACAGGAGTGACTAAATTCTTCCCAAAAGCGAAGCAGGCTAATACAGCCTTGAATTAGCCTCAAACCAGCCAGTTCATCTTGAACTGTAATTATTTCTGTTATTTGGAGTTGTCTGGGTGTCAGTGTCTGTGATGGGCTGTGCCATCCCTGAGCTCTGTGCTGTGTTTAGGGGTCACTGGTTTCTCTAGCCTGGGCTCATTTTTGCTTTTATTTCTCTTTTTCAAGCTTTCTAACATAAGTGAGCCCTTGCCAATGGCACCCTGGTGGTAATTCTTGCCAGAGTGGTCAAATGGAGCATGTGCTGAAGTGTCAGTGCAAGCACAGGGGGAGGTGCCTGAGTTCACAGCATTTATTTTGCTGTGCAATGTCCCTTTTGCCTTCCTGGTGACACTTCAGCAGAATTTAGTCAGACTGTCTGCAGTCCCACTTCCCACTGGGGCATGCGCCTGCCCTTGTCTGGTGCCATCTCACTTTTTTTCCTTCAACTGCCTTAAAAAACCATATTTTCCCTCAATCTGTCAGGCCTTGTTTAAGTTTATTTTTAAAGGGAAAGGGAGGTAACACACTGTGTAACTAAAAGCATCATCCTGTTTACTGTACACTTCCTTTAGTTTCCTTCCAGTTCTCTTTGTGTTCTTTCCTTTCAATCTTAATCAGCTCAGAGAGAGAAAAAATGCTTTTGCTTTATAAAAACTCTCAGAATCTTTAATTTTGAAGATCCAACAGAAGTGTCTTATGCAGGAGACTGTGGAAAACAATGTTCATTATTAGCACAGACAGGTCAGGCCTTTCTTCCCTCACACAAAATAAATATTTGGAAACAGGATGAATGTTTTTGTTACAGTCAGCTTTAAGCAGGGATTTATTTTTGTAACTGCATTTGTGAAGTGTGTAGGTAATTTACAGTAGAAGTTGGGCAATCTGTCTTTCAGGAACTTTTCCCCAGTTACAAGAGAGGGAATTCAGGTTGCAGTGAGGTCATGGGAGGTGAATGCTCTGGAAAATGTGAGGAGGATGGACAGAGCTCCCAGCCCTGCCCTGAGTAGCATGGCAGGGATTGCTGCTGCCAAGGGCTCACTCAAGGAGACACTTCATGGCAGTATTGCCTGGTGGTTTTATGGTTTTTCATATGAAAATATTATTGGAAATGTAAAATATCTCATAGTGGAAACTTACATTTTTGCTGTGCTCTGAAACAATGACTTTCAGGTGTCTCAGTGATGGGAAAATCCCATGTTACATTTGGTTAATGCATTTTGTATTCTCACATTGTTAAATCACTTTTCTTCTCTTTTAGGAAATGCCCAATTCTGTCTTTTTGGTCATGGAGGTATGTGCTAACATGTATGTTTCTGGTTGTTTTAAAGACTTTAGGCAAAACTGTTCATTTGCACAGCTGCAAACTAACATGGCTTGCTAAAACAAACTATTTTGAAAAGTAAATTATGAATTTCCTATGCCCCATTAAATTTATCAGCACTGTTTGTTTCATAAATTATTCAGTTTCATGTTATACTGTAAGTATTGATGGGGGTGACACCTCGAATTATTAATTACAAATAATTGGCACAACAATTTTAAGGCAAACAGCTGGAAGGGATCTAATTTTCATTAAAAATTACAAAGTAGCAATGATGTAGCAGGTGTTTCAGTGCTTTTATTTTAAATATTTTAAATAAAACCCTTTGTTTTTCACAGTACTGCAATGGTGGGGACTTGGCAGATTACTTACAAGGTAATTGATTACTGAATTTCCCTATTATTTTGCTTTATGTGTTTATATTCTGTATTCCTCACATCCATTGGTGTTTCTGTGGGATTTTTTGGCTTGTGCTTTAAATATGGGTAAATGAATGTGGTAATACACAGACAGAAAATGCTTTTTTATTTTTTGCCACAGCTGAATGTAACATTCCCTTATTTGTCAATGAGGGAGAAGCTGTAGTTAACCATCAGCAGCCTGCTGAAAAGATGTGTGGGTTTCTATTTCTAAAACTACATTTTGGGGGTTGTTCCCAGTGTTTTGATTCCACCTGTTTTTCTTTTCCAAGATGTGAATTTAAAACCACTGATTTAATTATATAATAAAGCTCTGAAAAAGAGGCAGTGCTGGCTTAGGAGAGATTTTCCATGGCTCTGCCCAAAGTGAGGACAGAATTTCTAAATCATGACAAATGGATTCTTATTCCAACCAAAATTTTGAGCAGAGATGTTAATCTTCACATTTTTTATGATGAAAATATTCTACTTGCCCTTGTATGTCAGCCTGTTGAAGGAATCTTTTTATGCACAGCTATTGTTATGGTAACTGTGTGTATTAAAAGCCTAATTCACTTGCCATTAAAACCTTTGCAAAGACTCAGACAGTGAAATCCAGCTCCTGTGTTCAGTGCTTTTTTGGGCTGCAGAATGAGGTAATACCTTGAGAAGAGACTTTTGAAAGTACATCTCATTTTTTTTCCTTTCAAAATAAGTTTTGTCATGGATGAAATTTCTGAGCAGAGTTGTTCTCATCATCTCCATAAAGAACAATGATTTTTGGTTATACTTAATGTGAGGTTCTTTTATTTTCTTGCTTCCTTTGCCTTTTTTATTTCAAAGTTTAGGATTTCAAAGAATTACTGGGTTGGAAGAGACCTTAAAGATCCTTGAGTCCAACCCAGCCCCAAGACCTCACCCAAACCCTGGCACCCAGTGCCAATCCAGGCTTTGTTAAACACACCCAGGGGTGGGGACTCCACACCTCCCGGGGCAGCCATTCCAGTGCTTTACCACCCTTTCTGTAAAAAACTTTTTCCCAATATCCAACCTAAATTTCCCTTGACTCATCTTGAGACTTAATGAGATTTAATTTGAGATTTAATGGCAATTGAGAAGTTTTATAATTACGATGCTACCGAGGTGAATAAACCACTGGAAAAACAGATGATTCAGAGTTTTATAGCTGCTCTAAAACTTTGGTGATGTCAGTATTGTTGAGAATATTTACATTTGTAGAAAAACACAGGAGATTGGATTGTAATTGATGATGATTAGATTCTAACTCATTATGTTTTCAGCTGATCACCATGAAGCTGATTGCTTTTACCTAAAGTTATTGATATTTATTCTGCTCCCTGCTCCTGTGTGTGTCACTGGCAGCTAAGGGGACTCTGAGTGAGGACACCATCCGAGTGTTCCTGCAGCAGATTGCAGCAGCCATGAGGATCCTGCACAGCAAAGGCATCATCCACAGGGACCTGAAGCCCCAGAACATCCTGCTGTCCTACGCCAGCCGCCGCAAATCCAGCGTCAGCGGCATCCGCATCAAAATAGGTACAGCTCCCTCTCTGGGAGGGAAAATCTGCACTCCTGGGTTGTTCCCCCCTCAGAAATGGCTCTCCAGTTCAAGTCCTGCATGTGGAGTGTGTTCAATTCATGCAAATCAGACAGCAAGTCAAGAATGATGAGCTTCATGCTGTGCTGTGTTCTGAGGATGAAAAAAGATTGAATCATAAAGACCTGTTAGATTAAATCTGCAGGACAAATCTATTTAGCTGATGTTTCTAGTACTAAACTATTTTAATTATAAATCTAATTTTTGAAACTGGGAGTAGCCTTTAACCCATTACAAAACTCTGTGTGTGCAAGACTCCAATTGCATTTCCAGCTGTTTTCTTTTTTAGTGGTAGATCCTCCTAAGGGTTATTTGAGAAGTTTAGAAATGAAGGTTATGACCTGGTTTTGGCACGGCAGAAGGGAGGTTTGGCCTGGTAACAGGGGAGAGATGTCAAATATTCATGATACTACCAAACTCCTCTGCAGAGGCCACTTCAGGAGTTTTAATCACTCCTTGTTGTCTGTTAAGTGTCTATTTAAAGCTGCCTTGTTTTAAACAAGTTTATTCCTGTGCTTTTGCTCAAAAACTGCACAGGGAAAACAAAACTTCTTCCCTTGCTGTCCTTACTTGATAGCTTCAGATGCTTTTACCTGCATGGAAAATTCAGGCACCTGAAACTTGACTTCTTCAGCTTGTACCTGATGTGATTTCACTGCAGGCAGATTGTATATTCATCACTCTTAATGAGCCATTTATATTTAGCCAGTGACTTTAATCCTTTCCTGCTGATGCCAGACAGGCTGTTCTGCAGCTGGGGAGGTGCCTGAGCATCAGTTTGTGTAAATGATGTCACTGCTGCTTCTTGCCTTGCTCATTTGAAAGGTAATCCATTATTCTTTCAGCATGACAAGGATTCTAGTATTCCATGTAGCTGGCTAGATATTAAACCTGTATTTTTTCCATTCTTCTGTTAATTGTAGCAGATTTCAGTCAGAGACAGGTGATTTCTAGACTGTAAAAATTTGAAAATGATCTTTCTCTTCATTGACCAAGGTTGTTCTTTACACAGCTGACTTTGGGTTTGCTCGTTATCTGCACAGCAACATGATGGCTGCAACTCTCTGTGGTTCCCCTATGTACATGGTAAGGGATATTTCACATTATCTTGCTTGTCTCAAACATTCTCCTGCCAAAACAAAATAATTGACTGCTTGCAGATTGGCAAATGCCTCATGTTGCTTTACAAGGATCAGGGACAGAGTGCAGTTCCCCTTTCCATGGTTTTACTACCTTTTTTTTTATTTCCTTGGGATTTGGAGACCATGATTGTTATAATCAGAGAGACATCAATCATTCCTTAGTGGTTCTTTGTCCAGGAGAAGAACTGCAGAAGCCAAGTAAATAACATGTCCCTCTTCTTGCCAAACATGCCAAATGCTGGATGCTTTCTTCAGAACAACAGCATTTCTAACTTCTTTGTGGTTTTGAAACTCAGCTTTCATTTTAGGTGGAGCTGGTAGCTCTCAAGCCATGTGATGCACATGAAAATGTTAATTTTCTCTTACAGTGAAGTGGTCTCTGTTAATACTGCTCTGACAGTAGATTCATATTGCTGTGGCTTTCCTTTGGTTGTTTTCTCTTCTAAGAATTTGCTGTTCTTTTCAGGCCCCTGAAGTGATTATGTCTCAACACTATGATGCTAAAGCAGACCTGTGGAGCATAGGAACTGTCATTTATCAGTGTCTTGTTGGAAAACCACCTTTTCAGGTAACAATTCCTTTCCTTTTCCCTCTTCTCAGTCTGAAGGACATTCCTGGGGCTCTTGCTTCAAGTCAGGAAAGCAGAAGCAAGTGATGTCTGAGTGTTGGGGCTGCACAGGCTTGGGAATGCCAAGGGAGAAGTTGTTTGTGCTTAGTCTGCATGATGAGTGTGTTCAATCCAGAGGAAATACATAAATAAGGAGCCTCAGTGCTCTGCCTGGTGTTTTCTCCTTTAATGCCCATATGCAAAAGTCTCCTTTTTGTGTATGTGTGCTTAGGAACAAAAGCCATTTCCTCCATGAAACCGAGCTTTAATTAATGTACATTTTTATTTGACAGGCCAATAGTCCTCAAGATTTGAGAATGTTTTATGAAAAGAACAGGAATTTGATTCCTAGGTATGTCACTGTGGCCTTTCCTGTCACTTACATTTGTTGATTGAACACTTTTTCATCTTGGGGAGTGCCTGGGATTCATAAAAATATTTGCTGTTGCTATCTTTGCAAGGATGTAGTGTGATACCTGTGAATCATGTTGCACCTTGCTTTGTACCCAGCTGAAACTAAATGGGTAAGGCTGTAAAGCAGAGATAGTGATGACTTAGGGGTGTGACAGAATGCTGCTTTCCTGAAATTCAATGTGCTATGCATTATTCAATGCATGCATTACATTTAATGCATGTTTTACTTCCTCTTGTGTGCAGCATTCCCAGGGAAACATCAGCTTACCTGGCTGACCTGCTCTTGGGTTTGCTCCAGAGAAACCAAAAGGACAGAATGGACTTTGGTATGTATTTCTTTTTTCCTCTCTCTTGCTCTTTTGACTTTCCTTGTTAGTTGTATTCATGTGACCAGAAAAATTATCTTGACCTTTTGTCCACAACCAATTACATGAGAACTGAAGTGGTTTTTTTCTTCTCTGTTTTCATAAAGAAGGCAGAGTAGCTAAAACAAATCACTGGATAACTACTGTCAGTATTAAGTGATGCACATAAATCACAACTTTGTTTTTGAGTAGTGAAATCTAAATCACTTTAATTCTTTCAATTGTGCCCTTTCCTTCAAGGATTTACTGCTATACCTTAAATTTCATGTTGAAATCTTATTTCTACTTTAAGTCATGTTTTACCATCAGACTGGGAGCAAACATTTCTGATTTCCTTATTTCTGTTACTTTAACTGGTGTCTTATTTCTTTCACTTTAACTGGTGTTTTACCATCAGACTGGGAGCAAACATTTCTGATTTCTTTATTTCTCTTACTTTAACTGCTGTCTTATTTCTGTTACTTTAACTGCTGTTTTAGCACCAGAATAGGAGCAGACATTTCTGATTTCCATGTACTGGAAGAACCCACTTTGGAAAAACATTATTGAACAGTATCTTGATTAATTCTTCTTAGCTGCATCTTGTATGTCATGATATTCATGCTGCTTATTGAAATTTTATAGCACTACTTGTTCATGCAGTTTTATCATAGCTGCCAGGAAATGTTAATCTTAAAATTTTAGTTCAGATCCAGAAAAAACTCACGATAATTGGGTAGAATGTCACAAATTATATTGGTCAATATATAAATCTCTCCATGTAGGAGAAGTAATACCTATTATTAATAAATAAATAAATAAATAATAAAACAAATAATAATAATAAACAAAAAAATAATAAATAATAAAACAAACATGGACTGTGAGTAATTGATTCCACTCTGCACTCTGGGTCTGCTGATCCCTACAGTTTTTCAAACATGGGAAATTCACTGTATCACTTGTGGTGGTGGGAGAAAGCGTTTGTGCTTCGAAAGAAAAATAGAAAGCAGAGTGGCAGTGCTGAAAGTCATGTTTTTCTTGGCTGAGCCACTTAAAGGGCCTCAAAGGGGCTGCTCTGGAATGTGCTTAGCAAAGGGAGTGAAAGGGAGAGTTTCTAGCAGAGCCCTGTGGCCTGATGTTCGAGTAAAAATAGCACTGGAAATGTTGTTGAGCTTCCAGCAATATGAAGTAGAACAGCAGGTGTTGGACCAAAGCTGGAGAGCACCTGATCCCTGTGTTCAAGTGAATAATTGCATTGTTCAGGCATTACAGCTGGATTCCTTCCCTTATCAGGTCATGGGGAAAGTGTTGCTGAAGGAAGGGACATACTCCAGGCCTCAGATTCTTTCTCTTTTTTTTTTTTCCTTGTTATTTGCTTATGTCTGAGGCACAGCATTGTTTTTCCTCCAGTGTTAGGACATTAAAGTTCACCCAGCTCAGCAGCTGGCTCCCACCAACCCTCAAATTCCCTGAACCAGCTGAACACTGCTCCTTGCAGAACAAAACTTTCCATGTAACTTAGTGGCCAACTGGTTATGCTCAATTAAAAGTGCCTCAGCATATCCATTTACAACAAAAGCAAAATATTTCTAATGGAACAACAGTGAGTTCACTGAGGAGATTTTTAAAGTGGTGTCTAATTCTGCTTTATGCCATGAACTGTCGTGTTTTGCTGTTGGGAAGTGGAAAGGAGAATGGCTCTACTGTGATTTTGTTTTTTACCACCAAAGGTGTAGCTTTAATGGCTTCAAAAATAAATGTCAATCCTTGGGAAAGGCAGAGCTGAAAAAACTTTCAGTGTCTGGTGTGAAAAATGCTCCTTGTTTTGAAGAGCAGACTAAAACTGAATTACCACCACAGAAAACATAATTTCCTCAGCAGTGTAGGGAGGTTTCTTGTGTACATGGCTTGAAGTGCAGTCACAAGATTTCTTCCAGTGATTCAGTCTGATTTGCCTTGCTGACTGATGTTTGAAGTTATTAAATTGATTCTTGTTTCCTTTCCAAACTCTATAGCAGCACATACCATAGACAGCTTTAATCTTTTATAAGCTCTTCACCCTCTGGCTCTGCAGTGTTGATTCTGGGAATGCAACCATTTATCACCATCTGCATTACAGTCTGTAAATTCTGTCATTTGTACATCTACTCACAATGCTGGTTGTTTCTTGTTCTACAGAAGCATTTTTCAACCACCCTTTCCTGGATCACATTTCAACAGTGAAAAAATGTAAGTAGTTAGTTGGAATTTTGATTTTTTTTTTTTTTTTCACTTATTTGTGTGAATGATGAATGTTGCAGGCTGGGAGGGAGAAAGATCTGCCAAATATCACACTAAGTGTTTATGAGACATTTTCCTCAGCCTGCCTGTTGTTGTGCTCTGTTATGAGCCTGAGTGTTGAATCCTTTCTTGTATTATGCCAGAGTGAAATGTGATACTTATTTACTTGTTCTTTTGACGTTTGCACTGAACTGAAATACCCTCGTGTGATTGAGGATGTGCTGTTCTTATAAGCTGTGTAAGGGCTTATGAATGAGAAGCAGTGAGGAAATTTGTTTGAAATTCAGCCTTTTGAAGTCTTAGTCACTTTTTTTTTCCCCCCTCTGGGTTTTTCTCTTCTAGCTTGTCCTGTACCAGTGCCCACATACCCAGGCTCAGTCTCTGGCAGTTCCTGTGGTAGCTCTCCTTGTCGCTTTGCTTCTCCTCCAGTAAGTTCTGTTACACAACAATCTCCAGAAAATATTTTCTGGAATGTTTAGCCAAGAATTCATGAATTTTTAAAATCTTTTAATACTTGAACACTGTAAACTGTCATGTTTAGGAGCAAAGAGCAAGGAACACCCCTGTCTTTTGCTTAAATACCATTAACACTTTGGTGCTCTCTTGTTCCTTGTGTTGTATCTTGTGGGAGTTTTGTTGTTCTTTTTGCTTAAGGTAAAAAAAAAGCCCTGTACAAATATCAAATGCTAGAACAGCAAATCTTTAGATATTTTAATATGGTTTGCAATGTAATGACTGTTACAGATTTACAGATAAATTTTGAATTGGCCCTTTTGCCTAAGGCCCCTTATTACAAACCAGTGACTTCAATTCTATGTGACATTTGGAGCAGGTACATCTGCATCACCAGGAATAATTGAATAAACCCCAATTGTTTAAACTCACAGCCTGATCAGTATAGAACTGTCCAAACTGACACTACAGAGTTCTCCAGTATTTGAAATGTCATAGTTCAAAAGCATTTCTGCTTTGTGAATCACTGGATTTACAGTGGGTTTTTGTAACTTTTTCTTTTTCCCACCACCCTCCTCCAGTCTCTGCCAGACATGCAGCACATTCAAGAAGAAAATTTGTCTTCCCCTCCACTGGGTCCTCCTAACTATCTTCAAGTCTCTAAAGACTCTGCCAGTACCAGTAGCAAGAACTCCTCTTGTGACACAGATGACTTTGTTCTTGTCCCACACAATATCTCTTCAGACCATTCATGTAAGAACTTTTCTTATTTTTACATCTCAACTCAATTTTCATTCATAACACACTTCTACCTCCTGTTGTTCTTTGGCTCTCTTTGCTCTAAATGTGTCAAAATTCAAATTAAAATTAATTTATGTAGTTTGATTCCTCTTTGGAAGGAAACTCTTGGGTACTGTATTTCTGTCTGGGACATTTTTTATCTTCATTGAGCAGCCAAATATGCCAAATAGGGGTGGGTTAAAGTCATGGAAAACAGTGGGGCTTGGCAGTAGAAGAAGAGATTCCGTTGTAAACAACTGCTGATAAAAGACCCAAGGATTCTCTTGGAGTTCTTTGTGGAAGCAGACAGTTTGTTTCCTCCAGACTCACTGAACATTTATAGCTCATGCTCTAGAGCTTTAAATAACAGATGTAGGTAAACATAAAACACTTCTAACAAGAAAGGTAAAACATCACCCTGGGCTTATAGAATGGAGAAACTTGGATGTGGCTCATTTATGACATGGTCCCAACCTGAATTGCACAAAGTCAGCTGATTTCTGGATGATGCCACCAGTTGTGGTAAATATTTGACTAAGTGACTGCCCTGAAGGGTTTCTGCCATCCACTGTTGTAAACATCCCAGCTGATACCTTGTACTCCTGCACAATGGAGTTTATTTCAAAATTCTTCTTAATATGGCAACAACCCACAAACAACCAGCAAAATAATTTTGTAAAGACCTCCTTTCCCCAGTTCCATTTTTGTTGGGGGGGGCACATTTGAGACATTTTCCTACACAAAACCTTTTGTGAGAAGCTTTCATGTATTCACAGAAATGTTTTTCTCTACAGCAGCAATATGGAAGATGTAATTTTTTTTTTCTGATTCTGCTTGCTGATGTGGGTTTTCCATGTGTTCCTCCTGCAGATGATATGCCTTTGGGAGCAGCTGGCAGGAGGGCTTCCAGTGAGTTCTTGATGTGTGGAGGGTAGGTGTGCTGAGCTTCTTCCAAAAGAAACCTCTCCTAAAATTGGTGCTGCAGCTGCACAAGGGGGTTCTGGGCTTTTGGGTTGTCGTAGCTCTGTGGACTTTCTGAAAGATAAACAAGAATTCAGGAAGTTTTGCTGCCAAGTAGAGTTTCTCTGGTGTGAGAACCTGTCTTTTGACAGTGGTTTTTGTTTCCACAGGCAGTCACCATTAACTATTTCTGGAAGCTCAGGAACTGTACAGAAACCATCCACAGCCTCTTCTCGAAGTGCTGCCTCTGGTACAGCCAACAGGTGTGTGATGTGGCCTTAGATTCTCTGCTGTTTTATGGCTTTGGCTTTATTTACTTCTTTTTTTAATTGTGAAACTGGACTAAAATAGAAGCAAGACTTCTTTTCTCCAGGCTCTTTACCCTTCATGGCTTCTCTGGTGCACCCCCAAAAGATTTCCTCAAGGAAATCTTAAACTTCTTTGTTTAAATTTTGAGCTGTTTAAAAGCAGAAATTTAGGGACATAACTGCCTTGTCTTTTTTAGTATTGGGAAGCACAGCACAGCCTTCATGGAGTGAGTCAAGATGTTGAATGCAGATACATTTTACAAAGTGGTTGTGAGGGAAGAGGAACTTTGAAAGCCCAGATTGCAGTGGGTTTGTGTCTCCTGGCTGGCTTGGTTTGTCTGGTCACTGGGTGTGGCTGTGTGCAAGTGATTATTGTGAATTTCATGGTTGTGTCTCACAAGATGCCAAAGTCACATGAAGGAGCTAAACATGTATTGCAGGTTTTCCATCAGCAGGACTGGTAATTAGTCCCCTTTCTTCCTCATGGCTGTAGGCTTCAGTTTCTGCTGCCTTAAAATAGAACTGATTTTCATCAGTGGGGCCTGAAATCTTTCCTATGTTACTTTGGAAAATATAAAGATTAATTGTGGTGTTTAACTACTCATGGAATATCTAAGCAGAATTTGTTCAAGTGATGAATTTCATGATGTTTTCAGTATACAAACAGAAAGAGGATGAGTGGCTAACTGGGGAATACAGCTATTATGTTGGGTGCATTTTTGGCTTGTGCCAGTGCTAGAGGGCTGCAAGTCAGCATTATTTGTTTAGAAATGCTTGTCACAAGAAAAGTTTGTTACTTTGTGCTGATCTTTGTGCAGTTGGGGAAATGTGCTGACAGGGGCTGTCAATACAGCTTTTAGCCTCATGTTTTATGTTTAAGGGCAGATAATGGGGATGCTTTGCCTGTAGAGACCCATCTGCAATGTAGTATAAATACACTGTTCTTTCCTTTTTAAAGTTGTGTCAGGAAGGGTTTTTAGAGTTAGAAATGTTATGAAAATGTGCCAGTTGTGTTATCTGTACATTGCTAAGAACTAAATGTTCATGTGATTAGAAACAGGTGCTTACTGTTCACACTCTGTACTATAATAGTTTAATTACTGGCTGAGTTAATTCATTAACTGCATTTGGGGTGCATGGGGCACGATCTGAAGAAAGCAGAGTGTGTGTCTGATATTCTAAAAGATTCTGGTTTTGGTTTGGGGTTTGGTTTTTTATTTCCTGGCAAATGTTCGTTCATTGTTTGTAGGTTGTTTCACTTTGTTTTTTTGGTGTTTTACAAAAGGTTATGCCCTGTGAAACAGTGAATCTTTCTGATTAACTGATGAAACTGAATTAATTTTGCCCATAGTTATGCTGCTTTCTGCTGTGTGTCTTCACAGTCAGTCTCCAGCCAGAATGGGCAGTTTAGGTCGAGGTGGTTCACTCTCCTGTGGTTTATTATCAGTTTTATCCTTTGCACCTCAGAGAAACAAGATTTGCATGCAGCTCTGCACACATCTGTGTTGCATTTTCCCTGGCTGGTAACAAACCACATCAGCCTGGCCAGAGCTCAGCTTTGGGCCTGGGCTGGGGAGCTCTGATGGGGCTGTGCCTCTGCACCCCACTCACACAACACTGCTCCCTCCTGTCACCTCACAGCTCAGGAGCTGCCTGGATTTACCTGTAGAGCTGTGTGAAGGCATTTTCTGTGCTGAGTTCTTAAAAAGTTGAAGTGCCTTCATGGTCTCCTGAGTGTCAGTGCCACAGTTTAAATAACATCTGCTTCCCTCTCCTGGGGAGAGGCTCCCTGTGCTCCCTCAGTGTGCTGTGTAGTCATGGCAGGCTGCCCACAGCCTTCCTGTGCTTTCCACATGGGAGTCCTTCTCCCTGCCTGGAAGTTTTCAGGCTTTCTGCTGACTCTGTGTCCACAGCCAACTTCCAAATTACTCTGTGGGATCCAGAAACTGGGTGGCAACAACAGGACCAACTTAATTTCTTTTGCTAAGGAAGTTCTGTGCCTATTAGGAAGTAATATTTCATTCTAAGTGGTAGCAAAGAGAATAGGACAATTACAGTATAAAAACCCAGATTTCTGTTCAGCTGGAGCCAGGCAGTGAGTCTTGTAAGTGCCTGTCTTCTAGAGAAATTCTTTTCACATTTCTTCTAGGAATTTGTAATCTTTCTTTAAAGACATGGTCAATAAAGGACCAGATAGCAAAATTATTATCTTCCACACAGCCCATTTGTTTGAAATTCTTTCAGTGGAATTCTGTTTTCCTTTAAAAGTGTTGGTTACTGATTACAAGCAATGGTTTGAGTCCCTCAGGAACCACCCTGAGGCAGGTCACTGACACTCCAGCTGAACTTGGGCAATCTGCACTTGCAATCTGTGGATTAATGTTCAGGTGTGTGGTTTGGCTCCCCCTGCCAGGGGTTGGATCTTACATTACATAACATGTTTTCCTGCTGCAAGTTCATGATGTCTCTGGGGATATCTCTGCCTGTGCTTTGGTGGCTTTTGTCCACATTCCAGCCCTGCTCTGAACTTCCTGTCCCTGGGTTTTCCTAGAACACTATTTTCAAGTGTGGTAAACACAGCAGGGCGGCTTGGCAGGGAGTCAGAGGGATCTGGAGATCTCAGTGATGTGTGACCAAGGGCTAAATCCCAGCTCTGTGTGATCCCAGGCAGAGCAGGGAAGGCAGGGAGAGCTGAACAGTTCCTGATCCTCCTCTGTGCAGCGTTGGAGCTGCTTTAGGACCAGCAGAGACCTCAGCAGGAAGCACAGAAGAAATTCATTTACCTGTTTCCTAGATTTCCTCCAAATCCCTGCAGTACAATTCTGACAGAGTGAGACCTGCCTACCTGTATTCATCTCCTGTTTCCACCTCCTGTCTCCACACCTTCCATCTCCAGGCACTGTCAGCCTTCCGTGTCCCCCCGCAGCGAGACGGCGCCGATCCCGGTTCCCACCCAGCTGCGCAACTACCAGCGCATAGAGCAGAACCTCTCCTCCACTGCCAGCCCCGTGTCCAACCCCCACGGCTCACCCAGGTGAGGATGGGCTTTTCAGCTCCTTTCTCTTTGCTCTGGTTGGTGTTTGTACCCTGGCAGATGTGAGAACTCAGCACATCATTCCTGATGTGCAGAGTCGCCGAGACAACCCTTGGGGGGCTCGGAAGAATGTTGCCAGAAGTGTTTGGTAGCTAAACTTTGATCCTGCACAAGATGCAGCACCTGTATGAAGATGAGAAGATCACACGGAGATAAGTAGTGAAAAGATAGAATAATTATAGAGTGAAAACACAGGTTTTAGAATCTCGGTACAGGGGGGTTCTAAGAGACAAGATGAAAGAATTAGAGCGTGTCCTGTCCTCCTTCTTCTTCTTCTTGTCATCCATCTTCGATGGTGATAGTAGCACTTTGAGATTAGTTCTTACTGAATGTGCACTTGTCAATAAGAGTGAAAAGTATTGAGAAGAAAAGGTAAATACCTTACACGTAGTTTTTAGTATAAAAATAAACGACCGCCCCGAGGGAGGTCAATGTGCTCATAGCTAGCTTGCTGTGCAGACCTCTGTCAAGCCAAGAGAAAATATTGTAGATAAGAATTAAGAAACAACACTGAAGAACTGAAAAACCTGAAGGCTCCTTTCATCCTTTAGAGCGCAAGCTGCCTCAAAGCCATCCAGAGCCTTACCAAGCCATTAAAACAGCCGAGACAAGACAGGCAGATGTCCCTGCTGTCTTGCTAAAGAGACGTTTCAATGATAACAAATAAAAGCCCTTCACAATCTCAAGATTGTTGGATGGGCGCTTGAAATATTTCATGAAAACAAATTGAGCTTGTTCTTTCACTCAAAATGCAGCCAAGAAGGTAAAAAGATGAAGTCTTGCTTTTTTTTGCTGCTCTTTGTGTATTGCATGGCATTACATCATGAACTGAAATGTCAGTAATAAGTTCTGGTTTGTTTTCACACATGTAGTGATGAGATGAATGCTTTGTTCTGTAGAATATCAAGGAAACAATTTTTGGCATGCCTGTTAACCAGCTTGTCTCATTACACAGCTCTAGTGAGCCAGGCTTATTCTCTGCCTTGTGCTCTACAAGATCAGGCTGGTGAAGGTCAAAGACTCATAAATAGACTACTCAGAACTCTGGAGATCTTTACAAAAACAAAACCGAGGGTTTCTTGCACATTTTTTCCAGGATCCCTGATTTGATTATAGCTGCTACATGTAGGGAAATGACTTTCCCTTAAATAATCTGTTTTCAGTTATCTGTATTCCAGACACAATATGAAAATTTTATGAGAATCTTTGCTGTTTAAAAAATGGGAATTTAAGCTATACTTGTATTGTAAAAGCAGTGCACCCCTGACAAAGGGGAGAAAATTATGCATCTGACTCTAGGGATATCAGATATCATTAATTACTTTATTATACTATATTATTCTGTATTATACTATATTACACTGAATCTGTACAAGAACTCAACTGCCTAGAATCTCATGGCTGTCAGCTGACAGTCCTGACACACACACACATGGATTCAACTTGTTAATGAATCAAAACACTCACACCAGAATCCAATCAAGCAAATTCTTTCAGGTAAATGATCTTTCTCGATGCATTCTGCTTGTTCCAAAACACAGCAGCAGTAAATGAGAGAAGAATTGTTTTTTTCTTTCTCTGACGTTCAGAGAATGGGAATCCCAGAAAATCTTTGGGAAGTTGTGCTTTGCTTTTCTCTGTGAAGAGAAATGTGGCCACATACTTGGTTGGGAAATAAAAAAAATTGATGATAAGTTTTTTTGAAGATTAGGTCTACTAAGAGAAGTCTGTTTTAATGTTCTCAAGTTAACAGACTATTATGGCATTCAACATTTAAAAGTATGGTAACAAAGGAAATTAAACCTTGATTATTGTCAGTATGGAAAGCTTAACTTCTTAGCTGAAGCAGCAGCATTTCCTTTAACTGATCAGACTCCTCAGGGGGGTTCTGAAGCTTGTCTCAAGGAGAGCACAGTGTGTGTGAGCCCTGTTTTCCTTGCAGAGCCGGGGTGGTGAGGCGCTCCAACACCAGCCCCATGGGGTTCATGAAGATGGGCTCGTGCTCTCCTGTGCCTGCTGACCCTGCCCAGGCCGTGGGGCGCAGGCTGTCCACAGGATCTTCCAGACCATACTCTCCTTCACCACTAGGTAAGCACAGAAATGCTCAGCAATTAGTAAAGCTTTATCTGCAGTCATTCAGAACTCTGATTCTTGCTTGAAATTAATGTCAAACTACAACACGCCCAGCCAGGTCATGTATGCAGAAATAATTTCTGTTAAATGGCTCACAGAAGTAAACTAACTAGGTTGTGAATTGCTTTAGCTTTGTAAGTGAAGTAGAAAGTGTAAATCCACATTTTGGTTTTGTTTGCATAGTTGGAACCATACCTGAGCAGCTCGGGCACTGCTGTTGTGGACAACTCCAAGGACATGAATCAAGGAGTAGAAACTTCTCAGGTGAGTGACTTTGGACAGTGCAATCAGCATTATTTTGCCAGAGCTTCTAGAGCATTTTGTGAAGAGGTAGGAGAGCCAACACACATTAGAATGGGTTAATAGGACCCACGGAGTTTTTGTGGAAAATGCCCATTTGTGGCCTGGTGACCCCTTTACCCATAACTAATTCCCTACACAGTAAGACAGCGACTGAAATTTCTTATTCTCAAGATGGAAAAACAACTGTGATGAAACTGTCCTTAACCAGGGCTGGTTTATAATGAATGGTAGTAACATGCTTCTGAGAATCTGGTTTTGATAGACCAGCTCTGTCATGCCAGTTCTCAGAAAGGGAGGCAGAGCTGCCAGTGCACAGCGTGCAACACGTTTTCCACATTCCCTTGGGAAATCATTGGGATCTGATGTTGCTGTTGCTAAGCAGTCAGCAAGCTTTGCAAGTCATAAATCATCATGGCATGCCAGCAGGGAAAAAAAAAAGAAGATCAAGAAGAAATAGGACTTGAAGATGTTCTGAGACTGTTAAAGATGGAATTGCACTGTAATGCCAGAAGGCTTTGGTATAAGAAAATGCAATTCAGCAGCTTGTTCTTCTGCTCTGTGCACATTTTGGGTGCATTTTCTTCTCTAGCTAAAATACTAGTTATACTTTTTATTTTTACTTTCTGTTATATGATATTGAAACTGTATTGTGAGTTTTTCTCCTATTTAAACACTTGTCCAAAGCCATCTGGGCATGGTAGAGCCTTCACTTCTTTCAGTAGACATGTCTGGGAATGGCTTCATCCATATGGAATAAGTTCTATGATGTGTCTCAAAAATTGCCTTGATAATTGCTGTGCCATTGGCTGGCTCAACAAAAGGAATGAGTGAATCCTTAGATATGAAATGGTCTCTTAAAAAGTGAGAAGGGGTGTGGGTGAAGAGAATACAAAGCACCGTGTTTGCTTTTCTTGTTGCAACTTTACTTTGGATAGAGTTTTGTCAGGCTGTTGGTTTAGTGCCTTTTGCCAGTATCAAACTAACTTGCAACACACCACAGCAGTGTTTTTGTGGCTGGCAGGGGTTTTAATGTTTCATTCTTCATATGTTTTCTGCATTCTTTTTTTTTCCTTCTTAGTTTCACTTCTTAATTTGAAATGACTGCAGTGGTATTTTTGTTTGTGCAATACCACAAATTGCAGCAAGCCTGTCTCTCAGCATTTTAATGGCTGTGGGAAGCAGTTTTTTGCTTTGGGTGAGGTGAGGTCATCTGAGCTGAGATTTTTCTAAGGACTGAAGATGTCTTTCGTAATGTAGCTCCTGAACTAATTGAGCTGTTCTTGCTGCCAGTGGCAGCAGAGGACACACTTTTAATTCAGGAGCATTCCCTGGGGGTGCCAACAGCACTGGAACTGTAACCAGTGAGATTTCAGACTGATCTAAAACTACAGGTGAAGAGTTTCCAGTGCTGTGAGACAGACAAGCAGAGGGATTTCAGGCAAGCACATTCTTGGCTGGAAAATTAATGAGAAATAGACTTGATCCCTCTGCTGGAGCTGCAGGCAGGCAGACTGTTCTGAAACATGCTGCCTAATGGAGGGGAATGAAATCAAGATGAAGTAGCTCATATTCAAAATCCAACTAGTAAAAACATGGACTTAAGAAGGCTGAAGGATGTGTTGTAACAGCTGGACACTTTGCTGAGCAAACTGCAAGAAGTTTGGGGTGGTTTTTTTGAGCAGACATGAAATGAAGCCTCTCTGAGAAGATTCTCGTGGCCAGCTTTAAAATGGTTGTATGGTTCTAGTTGTATGGTTCAGTTTTTTCCCCTCTTCCTTTTTTTTTTTTTTTTTTTTTTTATTTTTTCTCTTAAAACATGAGTGAAACTCCCTTCAGTGTCAGTTCTTGGAGGTCACAGGCAGGCATTTTCTCTGGGAAGCTGTGGCCATAATGCTGAAGTCTGATGTACTGTTTGTAACTTTGCACAGTTCCTTATCATGAGACATAAAAACATACACCAGGAACAGAACATTTCATCAAATTTTAGGCCTAATTTTGAAAGAGGAGGGTCATCTTTAAGTAGGTGAGGTGTTGATAAATATAGTTATTTCCCCAGAACTCTGTTTAAATGATAACTTAGAGCTCTCCCATTTGCTTTAGGAGAAGCTGCACTCATACCTAAGTGTGAACTTCCTCTGTCAGCTTTTGAAACAAGATTCAGTCTGACAGACTGAAAAGTAAACAACTGCTCAAAGTCATGTCCCCAAACTGTTCCATCTGAATAATTTGGTTCTTTTTAGTTCCTGGTTTTCTTGCAGGAACATGAGCTGCCTTTGTCTGTAAATGAAGCCATTGCACACAAAACAAGTCATTAACATGCAATGTCCCATTCACACTCTTGTTTGCAAGAAAATCATTCCAGGCCTTGAGAACCTCTATTCAGCTTTGGATTTCAGTGCTGGTTGTGCCATTCCTGCTGAATCCAACCACTTTATTTGTCTTGGTGCAGGTTGCCAGATGTTGTGCAGCTGCCAGGACAGCTGTCAGCCTGAAATTGTGCCCATTTGGCAGCTTGGAGGTCTCATCAGTGTGGTGTAGCAATAGTTCAAATAATCCATGGGCCAAATCCATTCTCCTTGCTGTCTAGTGAGCTAATGATCAAACACATCTCAATATTTGCAGTTTAATGTTGTTCTCTGAAATTTTGAGTTTTATCAATGTATTTTGCAAGCACTGCAAATAGAATTTTACCTTCTTGTTTGTCATCTCCACAGGTTCTCCTGTGCCACCATCTCAGTCCCCACAGTCCCTTCTGATGGGAGCCAGGTTGCAGAGTGCTCCTACTCTCACAGATATCTACCAGAACAAGCAGAAGCTCAGAAAGCAGCATTCAGACCCAGTTTGCCCATCCTATGCTGGCTATGGCTACAGTCATTCTCCACAGCCAAGCAGGCCAGGCAGCCTGGGGACATCCCCCACCAAGCACATGGGATCCTCTCCCAGGAGCTCAGACTGGCTCTTCAAAACCCCCCTGCCCACCATCATCGGCTCCCCCACCAAGGTTTGTTACATTTCCAATCCTCAGTCACACACTGCCTGAAAAAAAAAAAATTCAGGGCTCTAACTTTGATTTTTTTTGTGTGTTTTCTTGCTTTTGATTCTTAAAGGCAACAGCTCCTTTTAAAATCCCTAAAACTCAAGCATCCTCCAACTTGCTGGCCCTGGCAAACCGCCAGGGCTTGGCTGAAACGCCGCTGCAGCCTAAAGATATCACTGAGCCAAGGGACTTCAGCCACTTCCACTCCAGCCAGGCAGCTGACAAACAGGCAGGAGAGCAGCACAGCAAAACCACCTTTGGCAGGTAGGCACTGCCAGGAACAGAACATTCATCAAATTTCAGGCTGAATTTTGAAAGAGGAAATGATATCTTTGAGTAAATGAGGTGTTTATACAAGATATTTCCCCAAAGCTCTCTGTTAAAATGATATTTTAGAGCTCTCCCATTTGCTTTAGGATAAACTTTGCATCCCTGAGCAGCACAACTGCACACAGCAACTCTCAGAGGGTGAAAAAGCTGTAAGGGGATGCTGAGGTTTGGTGTGTGCAACAGAAACATTTTGTACAGGCTATAAATATAGCAGAGACTTCCTGGAGCACTTTGTGTTGCTGTCTAGTTCCCTTTTGTTTTGATTAGCTGAATCTGGAATTTCATTGCCTCTGTAAAGCCTGTAGAATTTTTGCTTGAAAATATCTATGGCAAAATTTGCAACATAAATTTTTCAAGAGGAAAAGGTCTCTTTATTTTTATGGATTGCTCTATTTTAGAAGATCCACGATAACAAGCAAGATTTCCATTTTTGTTGAAAAATTCTCTGTAGTAAATACCAAGAATCTTGGTTATCCTTAGTTGCAAGTTGGATGATATTCCTGAATAACCTTTTTTTTTTTGGGATTTGATGTGTTTTCCTGTCCAGGTCTGTTAGTACTGGGAAGCTGTCAGATCAACAGGTAAAAACCACCCTTGGGGGCCAGTTGTACCAAGGCAGCACAGACAGCCTCAACACAGAGAGACCAATGGATACAGGTGAGGATCAGAGTGATAAATCCAAGCTCTTTCCCTGTGCCTGGGTTTTTATGGAATGCCAGCTGGATCACAGCTCTGCTTCCAGCTTGGAGAATTGGTTCTGACAATTTTTAGCCTCAGCACAGAAGGCTTTTTTTAATGTTTAAGGGGATCTGTTCCATTTCTTTAGCATAGCTTTAAAAATAACTGAGACAGGAAAATACTTATTTCTGTCTAAACATAGAAATATCTGACTGCCTGTGCTGGCTGGAGGGGTTTGGGATTTTCTGGTTTGGTTTTATTTTTAATTTAGCATTTGTGGCTTTTCATTTTCCACCTTGATTACATATGAAAGCCGATTTATATCGCTCTGGGTGTTTGGTTGGGTTTTTTCTCCTCCTTCCTGAGTTTGTCCCTTGCCACCACCAGAAGTTCTCCCTTCTGAGCAGGTGGAAGGAGCTCTGCAGACAGGGCTGGTCTTTAGCCTCCAGACCTGGCACAATCTGCCTTTAGAATTTTTCTGCTTTGTCTTTTACTGCAAAACTGACATCTTCAGGCTCTCAGGGAGTCTCTGTTGCTCTTTTCTGGGTGAGAGTAGAACACTGAGGTATTGAAAGTAAAAATACACATTAAACTGCACCTTGACTGTCTGTGTCTCACCAAGACTGTCCACTCAGCTGCTTTTATTTCCTGTGAGAACTTCTAACTTAGTCCAGGGCTTGGATCTGCATCAAAGCACATGGTGTTGCATTGCTCCAATTTGCTGCATATAATTACTTCTTGCTGTGATTACATGGAATAAGGACTGACTTGCTAAAATGTTCTCTCCCAGCTCCAGCAGGAGCCTATGGAATTGCAATGGCAACTCCATCCATGGCGAGTGGGGCAAGTTCTCGGGCTGTCATGTTCACTGTGGGGTCCCCTCCAAGCAGTGCCACCCCTCCCACCTGCACCCACATGGTCCTCAGAACCAGAACCACCTCAGGTAAGGCTTTCCTGGCATTTGTGTGGGCATTTCTCAAAGGCAGCACTTGGGCTTGTCCAATTCTGGGGCCTGATTGCTACCCTGGAAAGTAGAGATTAATACAGATGGTTTCTGCCTTTTTCCCCCAAAGAGAGTCAAAGGCACAGATGTACAATCCAGCTGTGAGTAACCTCACTGGGAGTGTGATCTCCATGGCAAAGGTGGAGAGGGAAAGTCAGAATTCTGATTTTTGCCTGCTGCCATTCTTTGTCCCAGAAGCAGCACAGCAGGGGTGGGAGCTGCAGTTTGGCAAGAGCCAAATGTCAAATATCAGCCAGCATCAAATATCTGTGCTGCCAAATATCAAAGAGCTCAGGGTGAAGGGTTCAGGTGGGCAGTGTGAGCCACAGCACAAGCTGCAGTCCTTGTCAGCCATGAGTCCAGAGCTTTAGGAGTTGTCACTGTTGTTGCATTTCACCCTCTGCACTCCCTGCAGGGCCATGCAGGAGCAGTGAGGAGAGACTCCATGGGGTCTCTGTGCTGCCTCCTCCTGTGTCCCTTGCTGTCACCCCCAGCCCCAGGGCTGCATCAGACTGAATGTGTGTGTTGTTTTCTTGCAGTGGGATCAAACAGCTCTGGAGGGTCCCTGTGCTCCACCAGTGGCCGTGTGTACATGGGCTCTCCTCCTGGCATTTACATGGGCTCCTCTCCCCCAGGGGCTGAGGCAGCTCCCAGTCTGAAGTACATCCCCTATGGTACTTCCCCTCCCAGCCTAGAGGGATTTATCACTTTTGAAGCTCCTGAATTGCCTGAGGAAACTTTAATGGAGGTATAGAATCAATCATTTCATGTTTTCTAATGTGTGATGTTGCTGGTACAGATGTGGTAAATCAGGGTTGCTCCATGTGCTTTGTAGTTTCCTCTGTGCTGTCTCACTTGTTGGTTTTTATGTTTAGGACCTTGTAAATATTGCTGGATCAGTAGTTGCCAGTTTCTTTTTGGTAGTTATTGCTGGCATTTGATATGTTTGAATTGGTAACCAGAGGAACATGTTTGCTTTTGTCCCCCAGAGCCTCCCAGAGAGGGCTCTGTTCATGCCAGTGGCTGTGGGTGCTGACAGTAACAAACCCCTCTGGGCATTTCATTCCTTCCTCACAGTCAGGGAATGACTTCAATCCCACTTGTGGGAAGACTGTCCTATATTTTTTTAGGATGTGTGGGGGAGTGACACTTTAAAAACACAAATTGGGGTGGTCTTTCACCAGAATGCTATTCTTGGAGTGTACATTTCTCCAGACAGATTGCTGTTCTGGTTTCTCATTCACATGTTGCTGGAAGGTGTTTGAGTCCCTATTGGATATCTCTTATAACATGAATGCTTACCAGTGCACTGTATTCTTTCCACAGATAGAATTTTAAATGTATTTAGACCTGTATTATTAATTAAAATATTATCAACATTGCTAAGATATGTTTGATTAGTTTTGAAGGCTTCTTTTTGAGGAGGAGCTCTGCATGTGCTCTGTGTGTTTTACTGACAGAGCAGCACTGAGCTGCTCACTCCAACTGAAGTTTTTAGTCTGAACTGTACACTTTTGCCACCTTTTGACACAATTTAATTCCAGAACCAGGTGTAAATTACAGTGAGGCAGATCAGTTCTTTTGTAGGTATTAAGTCTATTACATAATAAAAGCCAAATGTTCCTCCTGGCTCCTCACACAAGTGCCAAGCATACTTTTGTGTTGCTGATAATAAAATAAATAATTTGTCCAACTTGTGATTCCTTTAGTTCCTCAGGTTTCAACACAGAACTCCATGTACCAATTCCTTTGGCTTTGTTGAAAGACTCCAAAGTTTAAGCTACAATATCTTGAATTCATTAACAAAGAGAACAAGTTCAGATCTGTTGGGGCCCATTTGGTTCTGTCATCCCTAATGCTGCCTCTAGCACAATGTGATTCCTGCACAGAACTGACATAACAAGAAATCCTGAAGTGATTAACAAGAGTTTTAAACGTGGCTGATGGCTCAGAGTGGTTAAATTGCTGTCATCTTTCCCTCTGCCAGAGAGAGCACACAGACACCCTGCGTCACCTGAACATGATGCTGACATTTACAGAGTGTGTCCTGGATCTGACAGCAGTGAGAGGGGGCAACCCAGAGCTCTGCACTTCTGCTGTGTCACTGTACCAGATCCAGGAGAGCATCGTTGTGGATCAGATCAGCCAGCTCAGCAAGGAATGGGGGTGAGTTTGCAATCAGAGAGAGAATTAGTCAAGATCCAACACTTAAAAATGTATTGAAACTCTGCCCTTGTTGCTGGGAGTGATTGCTTTCCTGTAGAGAATCTTTATAGGAATTATTTTTTTATGAAGACAGATCAGAAAGAGCAAAGATAAAATATTTTTTTCTGTTCTGCCACTTTCCTGGGGAAAGTATCAAGCTCAGGCTTGAGGTCAGCAGTGCATTCCTTTCTGAGCAAGGAAAATTATGTACCAGCTTCATGCAGATCTGAGCCCTCATCCCTTCCTGTTGACTGAAGGCCTGAGGTGGAGTTTGGGAGGGGAGAAGTGTCCAAATTTGGATTCACTGGACAAAACAGTCAGCCCTAATACAAAATCAAAAGCAAGGAAAAATGTGAGAAGTTTGAAGTGGTAGGAAAGGGCAGTTCTACTTCCTGCCTTTTTCCTGAAGTAATAAAAACCCAACAGAAAACCCCTGTCAAGTGTTTGCTTTTCACAGCTGAGAATTCCAGGGGGATAGGAAATGAGAAGTACACCCTGTCCCTTGTGGTGAGACACTGACCTCGGGCAGAGTCCCCACAAATAAGTGCTCCTTTCTCAAAAGTCTGCATTTAAAGCAGTTTGTCTTTGCTGCTGCAACTCCTAAATGAGCAGATGTCCCCTCACCCCATGACAGAGTGTTTGTGAAGGGAAGGGAGGGGAGGGGTGGAGCTGCATTTTAAACATCTGTCTGCCTTTTCTGCTGTTGCTGGCTCCTGTGGGGTGTTGTGATTAAAAAGTGATGTCTGCCCCTGGGTTGAATGCATTCAAAAAAGATATTTTGATGCATAAATTACTTTTTCTCCCCTTTTCTCCCTAGACAAGTGGAGCAGCTGGTGTTGTATATGAAAGCTGCCCAGTTACTGGCATCTTCTCTGCATCTTGCCAAAGCACAGGTCAAATCTGGCAAACTGAACCCATCCACTGCTGTTAAGCAAGGTAAATGCAACATCATCTAATTTGCTTTGCTTGTGAATTTTCTTTGCTGATACATCACTCAGAAAGCTGAAGTTGCAACCTTTGTTTTGTTTTTCTTCTCTGCAGGAGAACTGTAGATATGTAGAATTGCACAACTCTCATAGTAAACAGCCAGAAGCAGTTAGGAAATGGGTATTCATTAACTTGAAATGGAAATTATGTGATAGATACTCAAGTCATAGAAGTGGTGGAGTAAATAAACACTAAAACTACAAATTTAAACAAGTTTTCTTTACAAAGCTGAACTTAGGCTGAGTTGTTTGAGTTTTGTTTGGATTTTTTTTTTTCAATTTCTTCTTACCTTTCTCCCAGTTGTGAAAAGCCTCAATGAGAGATACAAATTCTGTATTGGAATGTGCAAAAAATTGACAGAAAAGTTGAATCGTTTCTTTTCGGACAAGCAAAGGTTCATTGATGAAATCAACAGTGTGACTGCAGAGAAACTCATCTACAACTGTGCTGTGGAAATGGTGAGTCCCTCCTCTTCCCTGAACTCAGGAATTGCTGCCTTCTCTCCCAGATCTCTTCTACAGAACCAGAAAATAGAACTGATCTTTTCAGTGACCACAAAGGAAAAGTGAACTGCTTTAGTGATGAGAGGGAATTCTTGTGTCACACAAAAGATTCTGACAAATGTTGTACTTAACCCTGATGGTGGTGCTGTGCACAATTAATTAATTTATTTACAAGAAAATGCAGGTGGAAGAATGAGCATATTAATTCATATTAAAAAATGCTTTTATAGATTTTTTTGGTGAGGAATAGTCTCACAATTAATTCATTTATTTACAAGAAAATGCAGGTGGAAGAATGAGCATATTAATTCATATTAAAAAATGCTTTTATAGATTTTTTTGGTGCGGAATAGTCTCACAATTAATTCATTTCTTTACAAGAAAATGCAGGTGTAAGAATGAGCATATTTATTCATATCAAAAAATGCTTTTATAGATTTTTTTTGTGCAGAATATTCTCACAATTAATTCATTTCTTTACAAGAGAATGCAAGGTGTAAGAATGAGCATATTTATTCATATAAAAAATGCTTTTATGGATTTTTTTGTGCAGAATATTCTCACAATTAATTCATTTCTTTACAAGAAAATGCAGGTGGAAGAATGAGCATATTTATTCATATAAAAATGCTTTTATGGATTTTTTTGTGCAGAATATTATCACAGCACAGGTGCTGTGTTAGAATCTGTGTCAGATTCTGTGTCAGAATCACAGAATGGTTTGGAAGAGACCTTAAAGATCATCCAGTTCCACCTTCGTTTTGTTGTCTTAGTTACAACAACACATCAGCTAAATCAAAGCTGAAAAAGAGTTTCTAATGACACTTTTAGGTGATTAATTCTGAATTTTGCATTTTGCTGCCTGCCTAATGGAGTTTGTGAACTGTCTGACTGATTGCAGGTGCAGTCAGCAGCTCTGGATGAGATGTTCCAGCAAACTGAGGATATCACATATCGATACCACAAGGCAGCCCTGCTGCTGGAGGGACTGACTAAAATACTGCAAGACCCTGCAGATATAGAAAATGTACACAAGTGTAAGTTCAGCTGAATAATGAAATTACACAGAATGAATTAATTGTAAAATAAGTCTGGTGATCACCTGTGTTGTGCCTCTCTCTGCAGATAAATCCAGCATTGAGCGAAGGCTTTCTGCACTCTGCTACAGCACAGTGGCTGTGTATGAGCAGTAGGAATATCCTGAGGACCAGATGGTGTGAACATAAGGGACCACATCAGTGATACTGCACTTTTTTCACTACAGCTTCATTGTTGTCCTTGTTCTGCCCCATGTGGAAGATGATTCTTACATTTCTGTGGTGACTACCAAAGAAACAGCAGCGTATTCAAAGAGGAGAAATTCCAAAAGTACACTTGCCTTACCAATCCAGCAGCTCCTTTTCCTTCCTAGCAACAGAATTTAAAAGAATCTCTCTTCACATTTCAAACTGATCCTTGTACGTGTGCTTTGAACTGGAATGATCAGGGGTTGTTGTTTTTCCCTCGTGAGGTTTTTAGGGAGCGGATCCTTCTGCATCAGGTACAAAAAAAGACATTTCCCTCAGAAGATTGCCTCAAGAGTTTTTAAAGCTGTTCAGTAAAATGTGGCTGAGTGAATTTGGGAAGCCCTAACCATGTGCAAGTGCTGCTTGAAGCTTTTTGGGGCTCAGCTGCCTTGTCTGGAGCTCACCTGTTGTACACATGGCTCAGGTTGTCATATGAAGGGATGGCAAACACGCTCTTACCCCAGGGGAAAAGTGGGGATGGAAAAAATTCCCTCCATCTGTGCAAAATCCCCAGGGGGTTTTCAGCTGATGTGGATACTATTTGATGATCTTCTTCCAAAATATTTTGTTTTGCACTAATTTACTAAAGCAACTGTATATTCATTTTTGAAGAACTAAATTTAAAAAAAAAAATCTAGAGAAAGAAGGCACAATGGACTTGGCTGAATTTCATTTCAGTGTACATAAAATTCTTTTCAGAATTTCAAATGTAGCTTCTAGAAGACTTTCAAACAAACTGTGTAAAAACTTGTATTCATGTGAACCTTGCCATTTTATACCTATTTGTCTAATACTTGAGTAACTACTGCTCTGGACTTTCTCAGTAATAGCAATGTTGAGTTGCTGGTTGTTTGCTTTTTCTATAGATTTGGTTGCATCTTTTGTTGTGCATGCAATATGTGCATTAATGCCTGCAGTCTTTAGGGGTGTAATGACAGTTCTCTGTAGTTTGTTTCTTGGGCAGTATTACAATAAATACTGTAAACTGAAAGGTTCTGCAAGGAACCATGCAAAAAAAAAAGTTAAAAAAAAAAACAAACCAGAAAATAATGTTGTGGTTTGAGATGCTGATAAAATGATGTAGGATCTCTACAAATAGAGTGTGTGAAAAATCAGGATTATTTTGTGTGCATTTTGGGGGAGAGGTGGGAAGCTTCATTTAGCCTTATAGGCATTGTCATTTCAAGCATCCCATGAGATCATCAGGACAGCGATTTGCAAAGTATTTGGGCAGATCAGCTTCTCTGGAAATGGTTCCTATACTTTGTTTTTGGGACTTTTTTTGTTACTCAACTGCTTGAATACTTGAATAAACCATTCTCCAGGACAAAATCATTTTAATCCTCTTAAACACAGTGGTCTGAACTATTTGACAAAGTTGTACAGGGCTTACACATCAAAATATTGTTTCAGTGTTGGGATAACCATGTGTTTCCTTTACTTTGACAGAGTAATGTACTTTTTACCTTATTTATCTGTATGAAATTCCAACAGTTAATTTGAAAGTGTTTGTTTATATAATGTTTGTATTTTTAGGTCTTTAATACGGTGTTTCTACCTCTCCTTTGTAATTGCATGCATTATTCTTGGAACTAGGTAATAACTCACGGAACTGTTGCGTAATAGCCTTTTTATTATGGCCTGTATAAATGTATATTAAGGTAAAAATAAATACTGACACTAGAAGTGTTTCTATGGTACAACTGAGTTTCTGTGTCTCTGTGACCAGAGGTGTTAAATGTAGGAAAAAATCTTTATTTGCCTGGTTAAAGAAGTTGCTGAATATTTGCTGAATTTTCCCCCCAGCAGGGCAGTATGGGGCAGCATCCTTGAGTTCTTTATCTCTGGATAGCTCAGGCACAAATTGTCCCTGAGTTTGTTTTTCTCTGGCTTTAGCAAGACAATTTACCCTGCTGCTTTTTTTTTTTATTTCCATTTTTTTTAAAACTTGGATTGGAAGACAAAAATGCTAAGTAGGATCCTGGGTAACAGCTGTATGATCTCCCAACAAGGTGCTTATTTGTTGCCTCTAGCAAAGGGGAGCTGTTGGGGCTGCCAGAACAGCAAATACAGAGCTAATTGACAAAAGCTGGCAGGAAGTTACAATTTCTATCCAAAGTTGACAGAAAATGGGCTTTGTTCACCTCACAGCCTGTGCCCTCTGCCCAGCTGAGATATGCTGTGGGAGCTGCTGTGTGGATATTGTATTTTTGAGCTGTGCTATCAAATTTTCCCCAATTTATTATTAAAAACCTCTCCACTTGTGAGTTGCACATAAAGAGGATGAGGAAGGAGTGAGCTGGGAATGCTAATGATATGTCTGAGCCTGAGTCTAGGAACAAAGCAACAGCTTTAATGCACAAGTCTAGGAGATAGGCTGCTTTTCTCAGGAACTCACTGGGTTTTGTTGGTTTTCTTTCCTTTCAGGATTCAAGCTCATTCTCCTTCCCCTCTTGCCAGCAAGGCTACAGCTGCACAAACAGGAGGAGAAGAAAAGGGCTATTCTTGCTGTTTTCAGGAGGAGGAGGAGACCAATGTCCATGGCCTGTCTTTCTGCATAAACTCATTCCACAGAGATCCTGAAGCTGTCCTCTGTCTTTGGCTCTCCGTGCTCAACAGCAGGTGCTTGTTTTTAAAAAATACTTTTTTTTTTTCCCCCAGCCTTTGAAAGATAGAACTTGAAAGGAGAGATTTGCTGGGCTTTTCTAGCTCAGCTCTCCAGCATCTCCTTGAGTGTTTTGCTCCACTCTGTCCATTTTATAAAATGTCAGCTGAAAAATCTAAACCACTTTTTGATTCTGACATTTGCTGCTTTTCATAAGCAATAAGTTGAACTCTCAACCCTTCCTCTGACACAGAGGAGGAAATCCTGTTAATTTAACTTGCAACTTAAGATGCCGCAAGTTATTCCCAGGAGCATTTTGAGGAGGGAGCTGTTGCTGGGACTGCCTGGGTTTTGCATAGTTCTTGCTGTTATCTTGTACAGCTACATCAAATTATTATCCCATCACCTCAGGGTTCAGAGGCAGTGACTTGTGATTCCTCCATGTCCCAGTGCTGTGCCCAGCTACACCAAAAAGGGAAACTTGCTTTTCATCTGGAGCAGGGAAAGCTGGATCCTGCTGCTTCCAAAGCTTGTTGAGGCTTTGAAATTCAGATAGGCTGGCTTGTGACCTGACTTGTGACCCACCTCCTTTTGGATTCCTGCTTCCTCTCCTATTTTGGGGACTTTTTATTTAAATTTTGATCCTTTGACTTCTCTGAGCTCTGCTTGCCACTATCTCTTTTGACAGTCCAGGGTGCCTTTTAAGTCTTTAAGCAAATCTCTGTTCAACCTGAACTTCCCCATCTGACCTGAGCCATGCTGCTGGCTGTGGCTTTTCCCAGAGTGCCCCCACAGCTCCTCCTTTCTGCAGAGGACTGGAGTCCATCAGGGTCACCCCTCTCCTGAGGTCTCCAAGTCAGCTGGAGCCCAGCTGAAGGAAGCCTTGGCACTGCTCCTTGGGACAAACACCTTTTCAAAAGGCTTTTGTGCAGGGCAGGCTCCCCCCTCCTGGCTGCCTGCAAGCCAGCCGAGTGCCAGTGGGGCTGTTGAGTCTTGTTGCAGCCCTTGTGCCAATCATTCCCATTGTTTCTTTGTGTCCCTTTCACATTTTCCATGGCCTGAACTCTGTCCACAATGCAGCCCACAGACCAGGGCTGTGTGTCACACAGTATCTCCTTCTGGCAAATGTGAGATCAGCCCCAGCTTTCAAAACAAGTGATGCCACGAATGAACTGAGCTGCATTGATTCCTGTAGGTTCCTCAAAAACCTCTCCCTGTTGTTCACCTTCTGCACCACTTTTATGGTCGAGTGCTGTTTGGGTTTGGGTCTGGCTGAGTTATGTGACTTCCAGAAAACATTTGGAATTTGGGACTAGGCAGACATTTAAACAGAGATGAAGGATTGTACTGAAAACTTGAAGCTGTGTGAGTGTGGTGTGTCAGCTAAAAGGACATTTATTGATCAGCTGCGTTGTGGTGGACTCTTGAAACCAAATACTGCACAGTTTATTTTCCAAACCAAAGTCCTCCTCTCCCAGGCTCTGCTGGGTGCTTTTGGAAGCACAAGGGCTGCTCCCCAGGGCAGGGCAGTATGTCTGATTGCTGTTAATTGACTCCAAAGGGGGGTGAGGGCTACAAGGACTGAGGGGAGGGGGGAACCTTGAGCTCAGCTTCTCAATAAAACACCTCTTGCTGCTGTAACCACAGATTAGAGCCCCCCCAGCACTGCTCACCTCCCAGTGACTCTGGAGTTCCATTGCTTTCCCATAAATAGCTCCCTTTATTGTTTCTTAGTGATTGAATTAAAATAGCAAACACTGCCAGCTCCCAGGCGTGGGGAGCACGGGGTATTCCTCTGTCTCACTCAAGATCCCACACTTCCCTGAACTCCTCCTGTCTCACCCAGCTGAGACTCTGCAATGCTAAAAAAACCCCTCAGCCTTGTTCCCTGTCCCCAGCTGGCCAAAAGATGTCCCTGACAAGGAGCAAAAGGGACTCTCTGCCAGGATGCTGCCTCATTTCTGCAAAGGTTTATCCCCACAGACCACTGGGATAACTGGGAGCTGAGATATTTGCTTCCAGTGTGTGCTGCCAAGTACAAGCAGCACTGTTGTGACATGAAAACCCCTCTGGGCTGATGGGTGAGAATTTTACAAGCTCTGGAGAATCCATCCACCTCCCTGCTCGTGCTGCCAGCCTGGGTGGGTGCAGTGCAGCACCGTTTCCCCAGGCACAATGTAATGCTCCATGCTGACAGCTCAGGCTTCTACTCAGATTTCAGCACTACTAATCCTTTTACAAATTCCCTTGGGCCTGCACAGAGCTCCAACCCCCTGTGCCTGCAAGGATGCTGACAGGATAACGGGGAGCATTTCCATCAGACAGCGGTCCTGTGAGGAGCATTCCTGCTTCCACCCATGGTTTCTTCAATGCAAACCCAGCTTTTCTCCTTACACCACCTGGAATGGCACTGCCAAGCCCAGCCTGTTTTTCCTTCTCATGTTGCCTCCTGCACACAAGTTTTAGCAGTTGCTCATGTCATTCTTCTCCTCAGCAGGGTGTTTACTGCTGAGATTTGTGCTGCAGCTTGTGAAATGCTGAGCCACAGCCCAGGAGGTGTAAGTGAAGCCAGCTGACCACAAAAGCCAAGCTTGGTGTTTGGGGGGGATTGTGGTTCTGCACAATCTGAGGCCAAAAGGCACTCCCAGCTTCAGAGGGCTGTGTTGATACGGGAAAATGGGATTAAACTTTGCAGGAGAAGGTGGGCTCTGTGCTAGGAGCCCACATCACCTGGGCAGGAAGACCCCGGTGCCAGCCCTGTGTGCCAAGGAGGTGCGGCAGGCACGGATTTAGTGGGGTACAGCTGCAGCAGCAAAGGCGCTGGGTAAATCGAGTCACGAGAGGCAGCGTGTAACAACCTGCACACAATTTTAAATAATCACCGTGCTTTTCCTAGAACAAGTTGTGGCAGGTCTATTTTTAACCGGAATGTGCCCAACCTTGCCCGGGCTCCTTTCTCCGCGTTTTTTCTGGCTCGCTTCCCACAACACGACTGTACCAAGGTTAATTGGACCCGAACAGCACCTGCCCGGTTTCGCTGCCCCTCAGCGACAGGAGGCCGCTGGTACGGCAGGACCAGCCCCGCTCTTTCCCCGCTGCCTGCCCCGATAAGGCTCCGCAGGGACTCTGCCCTCCGCCCCCAGGGCAGCCCCACGCCCCGGCAGCGTTTCACAACCGGCCCGGCAGCGCCAGAGCCGCTTCCACCCGCGGAGGCCACGGAGGGACTGCGGCAGGAGGGAGCATCCCCCAGCCAAGGTAGCGGCGGCACCGCAGGGACAGACACATCCTTCAGCCCGCTCCGCTTCCTCCTCCTCCTCCTGTCTCCCACCGGGACCACCGGGCAGGGAGGGGGAGCGGCTGCCCCGCGGCCTCGCCCGTTCCGCTTCCGTCATGTGAGCGGAAAGAGGAAGCGGCGGCGGCGGCGGCGACCCCGGTGGGCGGCGGGGCCGCGGGGGCGGAGGGTCCTGCCCGGGGCTAGGGGCAGCGGCCGGGGGGAGAACCAGCGGCTCGCAGCCGCCGTGCCGCAGTGTCACTGCCGCCCCAGCGCCGGTGCCGCTCGGGGGTCCCCGCGGTTCCTCGGGGGTTTAGGGGGGTCCCCATCCCGCCGTGTCCTCGCCGGCTGTCGCTCGGTACCGCGCTGCGCTCCGCCCCGCCGGGAGCGGCCCCGGCTTCCTCGGTGACATCCCCACGCTGCCACCAACGCCCTGCGCTGCTTCTCAAACTTTTCTAACTCGGGAGTTATGTAAGGCTTCGGAGAGATGCGTCGGGGTGAGGGACGAGCGGCTGCCTGGAGATGGGCCGGGGGGAGCGGCTGGAGGGCGGGAGGGCGCTCGGTGCTGCTGGGGACGAGCCGGGCTGGGCGGCCTCCATGGCCCTGTGCTGAGCTGGGGGTGGCCGGTGTCTCCTCAGTGCTCAGCGGCCATGGAGAAGATGCAGCAGGTCGTGGGCCGGGCCAGGGCCGCCTTCAGGTCGGGCCGGAGCCGCCCGCTGGAGTTCAGGATTCAGCAGCTGAAGGCCCTGCAGAGGATGGTGCAGGAGAAGGAGAAGGAGATCCTGGCAGCTCTCAAGGACGATCTGAACAAGGTCTGGGTTAGGGAGTTTCTTCCTTTGCTGTGCACGGACAGTGGTCGGCCCTGAAGGGAAAGTGGGAAGGCCAAGGGCTGCCTTTGCTGTGCTAAATTACTTTTGTTCTTGTCCCCCTTGGTCTTGTGCCACTGTGGCCTGCACTGTGGCTGTCACCATTTCTGAGAAGGAGTTATTCTAAGGCAGGACTGCAAAGGCAGCCCTGGCTGTCAGGTTTGGGGTTCTGCCTCACACACCCATCTCTGGCCAGGGATCCTTTGTCGCTGCCAATGGCAGACACTTGGAAGCAGCAGGGCTGAGATGGTGGCTGTGGGTGCTGGGTGCCTTTTCCATCCCTTCCCCAAACTCCATGTTGTTTCAGTGTGGATACAATGCCTACAGCCATGAAATCCTGGGTGTGCTGGGGGAGCTGGCCCTCACCATAGAGAAGCTGCCATCCTGGGCAGCCCCTCAGCCCGTGAAGAAGAACCTGCTGACCATGAGGGACGAGGCCTACATCGGCTACGAGCCCCTGGGTGTGGTGCTGGTCATCGGGGCCTGGAACTACCCCTTTGTGCTGGTCATGCAGCCCCTGATCGGGGCCATCGCTGCAGGTGGGGATCCAGAGCAGCCTTGGTGGGGTCCTGGTTGTGTGTGGGGAGAGGACTGAGGGCTCATGACCGTGCTGTGTGTGCCCTGCAGGCAATGCTGTGGTGGTGAAGCCGTCGGAGGTCAGTGAGAACACGGCTCGGCTGGTGGCTGAGCTGCTGCCACAGTACCTGGACAAGGTGAGTGAGGCCCCATGCCTGACATGAGTGTCTTGATCTGTCCTGCTTTCAAAGGGCTCCTGCAGGTTTGAGCCAAATGCATTGCCTGCTCCCTTCAAAGGAGCACAAGCAGGAGGCACAGGAAGGGTTGAGTTACTGTTAGAGTCCAAAGGTGCATTGACAAATTCTCCCTGTGTTTGTGTATGAGCTTACATAACGCTGCTGCAGTGTGACAGCCTTTGTGACACCCATGACCGTATGGAGAGCTGTGTTTGCACTTCTCACTGCTCTTTTGGAGCTGTGCTGGGGATGCCCTTAGGCCAGCACAGGTTGTGTGGGATGCTGGCAGAGCCTGGCTCTTCCTGAGAATTGAGCACTGGGTGTTCCATGGCAGCATGGCCTGGGTTTTCATGTCCTGCTGAACTGCACTTGCATGAGGAGGTGTTGTTCCTCCTCCTCTTGCCTGGCAGTTCTGTCACCCCTTGCACTGTCACAGAGATAGGCTGTTGCTGTCACTGCACAGGGCCCTGTGGAGTTTCCTCCAGGGTGTTAGCGCCTTCTCTGGGTGGGAGGCAGGAGCAGGGGAAGGAGGCAGCCCTTGGGAGAGCCTGGCAGTCATATGTGCCCTGATTCTTCCTGTGTGGGAGCAGCTCCACAGCCAGACTCAGTCCTCGCCTCAGCCTTCATTTCTTTTAGTTCATGTGGCACAAAATGAGAAACAAATCATCATTTAATGGGAAGGAGCAGGGCATATCTGTGCTACCATTATATTTTGTCCCTGTCATGGATTAGGGCACAAACAAGCCTGCCCTCTGCCACATTCAGAGCTGCTGCATTGATGTGAGTGCTTTGAATCAAGATAACTCTCAGGCTCTTGTTTTCCCTGCAGGAGCTGTACCCTGTGGTCACTGGAGGAGTTCCTGAGACAACAGAGCTGCTGACCCAGAGATTTGATCACATCCTCTACACTGGCAACACTGCAGTGGGCAAAATTGTGATGGCAGCAGCTGCCAAGCACCTGACCCCTGTCACCCTGGAGCTGGGGGGGAAGAGCCCCTGCTACATCGACAAGGACTGTGACCTGGCTGTGGCCTGCAGGTCAGCTTCTTGCAGCCTTGATGGGCCCTCAGCAGCAGGGCAGGGGAGCATCTCTGGGCCAGCATGCCCAGCTCAGGTGCTGGGGTGGGGAAGGGACTGAGCATGGAGCAAGCATGTCCCTTTCTGCCTTGCCACAGGCGGATAACGTGGGGCAAGTACATGAACTGTGGGCAAACCTGCATCGCCCCAGACTACATCCTGTGTGACCCATCCATCCAGAGCAAGGTGGTGGAGAACATCAAGGCCACTCTGAAGGTGAGGGAGGAGTCCCTTGTGCTGTGGAGATTGTCCCAGCTGTGATTTCCTGGAGCTGTTTTGTTTCTGCTCTTCCATTTTGTCAGGAATTCTATGGGGAGGACGTGAAGTCATCTCCAGACTATGAAAGGATCGTCAACCAGCGTCACTTCAAGAGGGTCAAGAGCCTGCTGGAAGGGCAGAAGATTGCTCATGGGGGAGAGACTGATGAGGCCTCCTGCTTCATAGGTGCTATGGAGGGGAGGTGGCAGTGGGTGCTGTTTGTCTGTGCCTTTGTTGACCCAGGTGCTGTGATGGGCCAGGTCTGTGTCCTGCTCATGCTGTTCTCTCATTCTCCCATTTGCCTCAGCTCCAACCATCCTCACGGATGTTTCCCCGGAGTCAAAGGTGATGGAGGAGGAAATCTTTGGGCCAGTGCTGCCCATTGTGCCTGTGAAGAGTGTGGAGGAAGCCATTGAGTTCATCAATGGTCGGGAGAAGCCCCTTGCCCTTTATGTCTTCTCCAACAACAAGCAGGTGGGTCTGGGCTGTGCCAGAGGAGGTGAACATTGTTGAAATGTATATCCCTTCCCAGTTACATGGTCTGGGCTCTTCTTTGAGCCTTTTTAATCTTTTGGTTTGTGTTTTTTTCTTTTTCTAGTTAATCAAGAGAGTCATCTCGGAAACCTCCAGTGGTGGTGTGACTGGAAATGATGTCATTATGCATTTCTTCCTCTCAACTTTGCCTTTTGGTGGTGTTGGTAAGTTACTGGAGCTCCTTAAGAGTTGGGACTTAATACACAATGTGTCCCAGGGAACAGCAACTCATGGTTTGTGTCTCTGGGTGTCCCTGTGCCTCCTACAGCTCAGGAGTCTCAGTGCAGCAGGTCTTGATAATAATTATAAGTTCTGGGAGTGCATTAGGATGGGGGCCTGGAGGGAAAAACCTTTGGGTGTATTTTTGGAAAGACTGAAGCATTTAGTGGAGCCTGCTGGGAAGGGTGCATTAAAACCATTATCTGCAGTCAGAGTGACTGGTGTAAATGAGGTGAGGAAGAAGAGGGTTGGAGTACAATGGACATCATAGAGACTGAGAAGTGCTGCAGGGGAAGGCTCAGTTGTCCTCAGGTGGGCAGAGCTGAGACTGGCTGAGGCTGAGCAGTGCCCTGCCTGTCTGTGTCCCTCAGGGCACAGTGGGATGGGTGCCTACCACGGCAAGCACAGCTTCGAGACCTTCTCCCACCGCCGCGCCTGCCTCATCAAGGACCTGAAGATGGAGAGCACCAACAAGATGCGGTACCCACCTGGCAGCCAGAAGAAGGTGGACTGGGCCAAGTTCTTCCTGCTCAAGAGGTTTAACAAGGCCAGAATTGGGCTCTTTGTCCTGGCCCTGCTGGGGGTGGTGGCAGCAGTGATGATCAAGGTGAGTTTTGGGTCTTTGCTGTCTATAGCAGTGCATGTACAATTTACCTGACCGGTTCTTTGCAACTTGCAGCCCTTTTGTAAAGCCTGGCCTCTTTTTCTGTCTTGAAATTTATCTGTCCCACCTTAAATTCTTACCTTCTCACTCTTGCAAGCTGTCTGTAGAATAGGAATATCCCCGGAGAGATCTCCAGGCTGCTGTACTCCCTGTTGCTCCTCCCTGGTAGGTGACACCCGTGGGATGCTCCCTCCAGAGGCAGAGGTTGGTAGTTTTGGACTGCTTAGGCGTGGCTTCCATCCCAGAGCTTCCTTCAGCAGCGTTTGAGCTGCCTCACAGCCCAGAGAGCTGCAGTCTGTGCCGTGGCACCCTGGGGAGGGAAGCTGTGTCCCAAAGCTGGGGTCTGTGACAAGCTCTTGTTCCTCCTGGCCCATTGCAGCCCCTGTCTGACCTCAGCTCAATTATTCCCATTTCCTCCCGTGTTTCCAGCTGGGCAGTGCGGAAGGGTGGGATGTCCTCTCCTCTCTGCAGGAGGCAGAGGCTTGTGGGAGGCTCAGGATACCTCCTGAGGTGGAGGAGCAAGATCTGAATCTCTAAGCCCAAATTACTGCTGGTTCTCCATGTCTTACATAGCAGACACTTCATGTGCCTTCACTGCCTGCTCTGTGGGGATTACTGAGCTCAAGGGAGCAGCTCCTGAGGGCACAGGAGGAGGCAGGGTGGATCAGAACTCTGCCTTTCAGTCTGTGCAGTTGCTGCTGCATGGAGACACTCAGCAGCCCAGCATCCCAGGGGAGATAACCTGCTCACATAACCCAGGAGGAGATTTAAGAGCCAAGAACTGGCTCAGGCCTCGAGGCAGCAGCCAGGGAGGCAGGCCCTGTGCAGGGCAATGAGAGGGGGGAATCTCACGGCATCTTGAAATCATTTGGGTTTCTCAGAGCCACCAGTCTGTGCTGAAGAGAAAAGCCCTGTTGGTTGTGCTGGCTGTGCAGAGGCTGGGCTGGCCCAGTGGGTGGTAAGGAGGAGCAGGTTTCAGAGCACTGCTGTGGCTGCCACAGTGAGGTAGGAGCCTTTTTCTTCTCCTGTGTGTAGACCTAGTTTGAGATTGGGAAAAGCTTTGTAGATGAGTGAATGTGGGGCTGAGCCAGAGCACGATGTTTTCCCTGGCATCTGAGATAACCAGTGCATGCTGAGGGGCAGGAGAGCTGCACGTTGGGGAACCCTCTGCCTGAAGGGGCTTTGCTTCAGGCTGTTCTAGAATGGGAACTGGTTTTGTGTCAGCCGATCCTTCACGGGGTTTTGCTCTTGTGTTTTGCTTTCACAGGTGCTTAACTGATGAAGAGAGGAGAAGGCACCGTGTGCTCATCATGCTCTGGGTGCTGGCTTTGTGTCTGTTTCCTTAAGCTGGGAAGTCATTCTTTTCTTTTGTTCTGGGTGATTTCAGTGAGCTGTCGAGCACACAGAGTAGCCTTAGAGAGGCACTAACCACGAGAAGGCTCAGATTCCTGTTTACTTAAAAGCCATGCTGGAACAGAGGGACCACTGGGGACAAGCTCTCCGAAGGAGGACTGCAGAGCAAGAAATTCCAGTCCCTGCCTGCACCTTGTGCCATGCAGAGCTTCCAGGGACACACAGTGTCCTGCACCAAACCACTCACCTTCCTTCACTGACCAACAGGAGCTGAAATTTCAGCAGCCCTTGAGCTGAGAGTGTTTTCCCTGCAGTTTTGGGAATGTTCTGAACACCCACCCTCCTGGTGACAAGCCTGGGACAGGCTGTGCTGCCTGATGCATTTGGCTGTGAATAAACCCAGTGAGGTTCCCCTTGCCATTTAATTGAGGTGAAACCTTCTCACATCTCTGCAATCCAGAATCATCTACAGCTGCTTGCTGGGTTCTGTGTTTCATCATGTGCCTTTAACAGTTATTTAGCAGTTAGAAAATTCCTAAGGTGATGCCTGTGCTGCCTCTGTTGTGCTGAGTGTCTCATGCTAGAGCAAAAGAGCTTTCAGGCCTGTTCAGAAAAGTGGGAATGACAAATACCTTGTGGGTTAGCCCAGCCCCACACAGCCACTTGCTTTTTCCCTGTGGGACAGGGAAGAGAATTGGAAGAAAGTGAGAAAACTTGTATGTTGAAATAAAAATTGTTTAATGAAATGAAAACTGGGCTTGCAGGCAGATCAAAGCAAATTAAGGAATTTGTTCATTAATCCCACTCATCAGGCAGCTGTTCAGCCATCCCCAGGAGGGCAGGGCATCATCACACCTAGTGGTGACTTGGGAAGACAAACACCAGAACTCCCAATGTCACAAACCCAAACAGCACCATCCTTCTATGAGGAAACTTAGTGTCTAACACAAAAATTAACTTCATCCCAGTACAAAGCTGTTCCTGGTCAGGTTCCTCCAAGGGAAAACAATTACTGGAAGAGTGTGTGTGCTCCTTCGTGTTTGAGCTTCTCAGGATTCTGTAATCTTGCACTGGGGGACTATGTGGGGCTTGTTCTAGCTTGGGGGAAGGATGCTGAAGGAATTGAAGGTGAAAGAGCCTTAGAACTATTAATGTTAAAGCAAACTGAAAAAAATATTACTAAATGCAATTACTATAGAGTAGAAAATTATATTTACTGTGCAATAAGTGGGATTTCTTCATGTCTGGTGAAAATCCATGTGCTAAGCCTTTTTGATGATACATTTTGCAAGGCACTAAATAAACACTGAGAATTTAAATAATCAACTGAGTGTGGTAGGTCCTTGCAGTCTCCCGAGGAATCCTGCTCTGCTGGTCCCAGCTCTGGCCATGGCTTGGCTGAGTGGCTCACAGGTGTTGTGAGGTGTCCCTGGCACCCTGGCAAGGATCCCTCAGAGCTCTGTTGGAGCCAGGCAGGGAGCAGGGTGAGCCAGCAGAGGAGCTGGCTGGTTTCCCCCTCTCAGATCCATGCTGGATTGCCTGGTTGGGGTTTTTTACATCCTGAGCGCTGTAGCTGTGGCACGTGGGCCAGGCCAGGCGTGGGCAAAGGCACGTGGGCTCTGCCATCCCACACCAGGGCTGAGTCACTGCCCTGCCTGGAGCAGCCACCCAGGGCTGGACAGGGTTGGGTAAAGGGCATCTCATGATGCCCAGCAAGAGCCCTGGGCCGGGGCCAGCTCTCCCGTGGGAGGAGGGATCGCCCCCAGCCATGGCAGGGGAAGGGCTTGTGCCTGCTTGCAGTCGCCACAGGAGGCTGGTGGAGAGAGAAGCTCCTCTGAAGGTAACTTGCTGTTTTTCCTTCGTTTTTTAATGAGTCACTTTGCTTTCTCGGGCTGTGTCACGCAGCTGTGGCAGTGGGTTGGGAAGGACAGGATTTAATTATTCTAAGGGGATCTTGGTGTGTTGGTTGGGTAGGGAAGCAGGACCAGATCTCTGATCCTGACTAAAGTGAAATTAATAATAGTTTCACCTGCTCCTTTGAAGCAGGTGAAATCTCTGCAGTGTTTCTGTGAAGACGTGTGAGGGCCTCAGGGTTATGGGGAAGATGCGATGCGTGCAGGCCCGCTCCGGGCACACAGCTGTGTTCCCAGCTGGCTGCCCACCCAGGCCATGGTCATCTCTGTTCTTTGGCACCTTGGGAACATCCCTGTGAGCAGAGGGTGGAGTGGCTGGAGGGTTTGAGGCTTGGAGAAAGCACTCTCAGAACAGAATCAATCAGCAAAGCCCAGATTGCTCTGGAGGTGTCCCGTGCAGGTCGAACGGGGCTTGGGTGCTGAGGGCCCTCAGACTCAGCTTGAGAGGGGAAATGCCTCACGAGAAGGACAACATCTCCCAGGGTGGGGCACTCCTGGAGGTGTTCCCAGGGCTGAGCAGGCCTCCATGGCCCTGTGCTGAGCTGGGGGTGGCCGGTGTCTCCTCAGTGCTCAGCGGCCATGGAGAAGATGCAGCAGGTCGTGGGCCGGGCCAGGGCCGCCTTCAGGTCGGGCCGGAGCCGCCCGCTGGAGTTCAGGATTCAGCAGCTGAAGGCCCTGCAGAGGATGGTGCAGGAGAAGGAGAAGGAGATCATGAGAGCCCTCAAGGCTGATCTGAACAAGGTCTGTGCTGTCAGGGGGTCCCTCTCTTTTGCTGTGCACGGACAGTGGGTAACCCTGAGCAAAGCAGGAAGGCCAAGGGCTGCCTGTGTAGTGACAAATGGTTTTTGTCATGTCCCCCACCATGGAACTGGATGACTCTGACTCCCCAGGGTGGCTGTGGGAGCTGGGTACCTTTTCCATCCCTTCCCCAAACTCCATGTTGTTACAGAGTGGACCCAATGCCTTCACCCAAGAGATCCTGGGCGTGCTGGGGGCGCTGGCCCTCACCATGGAGAAGCTGCCATCCTGGGCAGCACCTCATCATGTCAAAAAGGACCTGCTGACCCTGAGGGACGAGGCCTACATCGGCTATGAGCCCCTGGGAGTGGTGCTGGTCATTGGGGCCTGGAACTACCCCTTTGCCCTGGTCATGCAGCCCCTGATCGGGGCCATCGCTGCAGGTGGGGATCCAGCAGGGCCTTGGTGGGGTGGGGATCCAACCCACAGTGGGGTCCTAGCTGGGTGTGGGCAGAGGACTGAGGGCTCATGACCGTGCTGTGTGTGCCCTGCAGGCAATGCTGTGGTGGTGAAGCCATCAGAGGTCAGTGAGAACACGGCTCAGCTGGTGGCTGAACTGCTCCCACTGTACTTGGACAAGGTGAGTGTGGCCCTGTGTTGGTCCCCTAGTTTCTCTGTGTCACAGTGATGAGCAGGGTTGGGGTGACCCTGACACCCCTGCCCTGCAGGATCTGTATGCTGTGGTCACTGGTGGAGTTCCTGAGACAACCGAGCTGCTGACCCAGAGATTTGATCACATCTTCTACACTGGCAACTCCAACGTGGGCAGAATTGTGATGGCAGCAGCTGCCAAGCACCTGACCCCTGTCACCCTGGAGCTGGGGGGGAAGAGCCCCTGCTACATCGACAAGGACTGTGACCTGGCTGTGGCCTGCAGGTCAGCTTCTTGCAGCCTTGATGGGCCCTCAGCAGCAGGGCAGGGGAGCATCTCTGGGCCAGCATGCCCAGCTCAGGTGCTGGGGTGGGGAAGGGACTGAGCATGGAGCAAGCATGTCCCTTTCTGCCTTGCCACAGGCGGATAACGTGGGGCAAGTACATGAACTGTGGGCAAACCTGCATCGCCCCAGACTACATCCTGTGTGACCCATCCATCCAGAGCAAGGTGGTGGAGAACATCAAGGCCACTCTGAAGGTGAGGGAGGAGTCCCTTGTGCTGTGGAGATTGTCCCAGCTGTGATTTCCTGGAGCTGTTTTGTTTCTGCTCTTCCATTTTGTCAGGAATTCTATGGGGAGGACGTGAAGTCATCTCCAGACTATGAAAGGATCGTCAACCAGCGTCACTTCAAGAGGATCCTGGGCTTGATGGAAGGGCAGAAAATTGCTCTTGGGGGAGAGACTGATGAGGCGTCCCGCTTCATAGGTGCTATGGAGGGGAGGTGGCAGTGGGCGCTTTGTGGGTGCTGTTTGTCTGTGTCTTACTTGAGTTATGTTGAGCAGCCCAAGGTGCTGTGATGGGCCAGGTCTGTGTCCTGCTCATGCTGCTCTTTCATTCTCCCATTTGCCTCAGCTCCAACCATCCTCACGGATGTTTCCCCGGAGTCAAAGGTGATGGAGGAGGAAATCTTTGGGCCAGTGCTGCCCATTGTGACTGTGATGAGCGTGGAGGAAGCCATTGAGTTCATCAACCTTCGAGAGAAGCCCCTTGCCCTTTATGTCTTCTCCAACAACAAGCAGGTGGGTCAGGGCTGTGCTCCCTCCTGGAAGTGTCTCTGCACTGCTGGATCCTGAACATGGCTGATCCAAGACACAGAGTTCTGCAGGGTCTGTGTCAGTTCCTTTTCCATAAAGAAAATTTATGGAAATTGCAGCTTTCGGGGGCCATGAGAGTCCCCAGAACTGCTGGAAGCTCCCAGTCTCCTGCTGAAGGGCTCTAGGTTTGTACATCTCTACCCACACAGGCGGGTGCTGCTTCCTGCCCTGTCTCCTGCCCCCGTTTCCTGGCTCTGTTGTGCCAGCTCAGGAATCCAGGTCAGGGCTTTGCCCTGGAACAACAGCCCCAGGCAGTGCGGGTGGGAGGGCTGAGGAGCACCTTGGGCTGAAGCCTTTTCATTTGCTGGCTGATCAGCTGGGCAGATCCTGTGCTTTAGTGGTGTAAAGTGGCCTCTCTCATGGAACAAGGCACAGCCTGTGCCCCCCACAAAGGGGGATGGAAGCATCACCTCAAACCCTCCCTGCTGCTGTGGTACATGGTGTTCGTCCCCTCCTGATTTGTTGTGTGCCCTCTCCCATTGTGGGCAGCTGATCAGACGGGTGATAGCAGAGACCTCCAGCGGTGGCATGACAGCCAACGATGTCATCATGCACTCGGTGCTCCCAGATCTGCCCTTCGGCGGTGTGGGTGAGTCCCCGCCCCAGCCCACGCACCTGCATTGATCAGCCGCAGCCTCTGGCCCCACCCAGGAGCTCTCTGCCCGTTTGGCAATTCAGGAGTTCAGCTGCATTTCCCGTTAGTGTTGTTTTCTGGGCTGGGTTGCTGTGTAAAAAGGCTCATTCGTGTTTTGGTTGTTGGGCCACTCAGTGAGAGAGGAAAACCCCCTGGCACACAAGTGAGCTCTGTTTCTCCTGTGCTGGGGTGTGGGATGGATTTGTCCATGGCCTGGTTGAGTTTCCAGGGTCCTGTGGCAGAGCTCACCTGGCTGCAGGCACAGGGCTGAGCTCTTGGGTGTTGCTGTGTCCTCCTCATGTCCCACTCCTTGAAATCATAGGCCCAGCTCCTCCTGTCCCCAGCCCCTGTGAGAATTCAGTGGGAAAAGCAAGGCTGGCCCTGGGAGGAGATAATTGGTGTCATTAACCTTTTAACGGTGGGCTCACACAAGCAGCACCCCAAGGCATTGGGCAGGTCCTTGCTGATTGCTGCTAAGTTCAAAAAGCTGCTCTTTGCTCCTCTGCCTTGAGGAGGAGGAGCATGACCAAGCTTTCCCTGTGTCCTGGGGGCTGCCAAAGCGAGTTTGAGGAATGCAGGTGTCGCTGTGTGAGCCTGGTGTGAGCTGCCTGCCCGTGTCCCTCAGGGCACAGCGGGATGGGCGCCTACCACGGCAGGTTCAGCTTCGAGACCTTCTCCCACCGCCGCTCCTGCCTCATCAAGGACTTCAGGTGGGATGTTGCCAACAGGCTGAGGTACCCACCTGGCAGCGAGGAGCTGATGCAGTTGGCCAAGCTGTTCCTGCTGAAGCAGTGTGCCAGGAGCAGGGTGGGACAGTTCATCTCGGCCCTGCTGGCAGCTGTGAAAGCCGTGCTGGCAAAGGTGAGTTTGGGTCTCTGGGTACTCCCAGCTGTGTCCCCTGAGCCCTCCTAACCCTTCATCACCCCGTTCCTTTGAGCTCTGCTCCCTCCCTGGAGGGCTAATCCCTGTTTCTGTGCCTTTCCAGGTGTTGTGCCCCCATTGAGGGGGCTGATGGGCAGCCAGCCCTTGGACCCGCTGCTCGCTCCCTGCATTCCTACTGCTGAACTTTTCTTTGCTGCAATTTCATTTCTTACAAGGCAGCCAGTGCACTGAAGAGGTAGAAGACAAAAAAATGCACCCCAAGTTAAAGGCTCCAGCTCCTACTGAAACAGGAATCTATCCAGACCTAGTCTGTGGATCATGCCTGAGCAGTGAGTGGCTGAGGGAAGGAAGCAGCATCCACCCTGCTTTGTAAACAGCAGCTCCTCTAAAAACTCCTGGGAACGTGGGAGTGTTTGTCACAAGGGTATCTAGACAAAGCCAGTCGTTACTGAGCCTGTTATCTCTGTAACACCTCCCCTGATCCCCAGAGGAAGCTGCTCATGGCAGCGATCAGCCTGGGAAATGAGGGTCTCACTGCAGGGGACAGTCCAGGCTGGCTGTCCCCAGAGCAGAGGGAAAGGAGCCTCGAGGAACCTGCAGCATCTCATCCTTGAAGGGCCTCATGACTGAATGGGTGATGCTCCTTGCAGGGAAACCACCTTTAACCATCCAAGGTGTGGCAAAACCCACCTGAGCTGTGCCAATGCTGTCCTAAGGATTTGAGAAGTGCCAGGGACTGTTGTGCTGCTGTTTTTGGGGCTATTGGGGCAAAGACAGGGGCACTGCTGCAACTGGAGTCCCAGGTCTCAGGCATCCTTGGCCAGAGTGGCAGAGCAGCCACAGCCACCTCCTCTGTAACTGAATTTCAGGGGTTTATGAGTTTGTGGATAGGCTTTTACCTCCAGACTTGTAACTGAGAGCTGCCCTCGATCCTTGCTGAATAAAACCTTTATTTTACTGCAAAGGCCGCCTGGGGCAGGGTGAGACCCATGTGTGGATGTTCCCTGCTCTGTCCCCAGGCTGCACCCCAAGGAGCCAGTCCCACTCCAGCTGGGTTTATTCTTTATTGGCCATTTGTCACGGAGCAGCAGGGGGAGCTGGGCTGAGCTCAGCTCCACTGGGTGGTGATAGCATGGGCTGGGGGATCCCCCACACACTCAGTGTGTGCCAGGCAGCTCAGGGCAGCATTTTGGGTGCCAGAGCAGCCTCAGGGCCCATTCCCAACTGGAATCTGCGCAGACACTGCTGAACACTGACAGAGGCTCCTGCGGGACAGGCATGCACTCCACCTTCTCTCTGGCTCGTCCATTCCTGCTACGCCTGTCCCTCAGGAAAGGCTTTCACCCCAAAATCGAGTCCCCAGAGTCCTTGGTGGGAGTCAGGCCGTGCTGACAATCATCTTCACGGCGATGCCCAGGGCCAGCGTGGTGATGGCCACGACCAGGGCCAGCGCACGGCGAAGGAGCAGCTGGTTGGTGACCCTGGGGGTGGCCAGGGAGGAGGCGGCTTCCCTCAGCTCCAGCTGGTACGTGGGGCCCTCTGTCCTGGTGATTCTCGTGAGCACAATGTCGCTCTGTGGCTCTAACCCCGCTGCAAGGAGAACAGGGTTTGGGGAGACCTCAGGAGGGGTTTCTCAGGGGGGTTTTGTTGTTAGGAGCACTGGAGATCTCAGATCTCGACCAGGTAAGGACTGCCCACAGCTTGTCCCTCTGCCAACCTCTGTCACCCTCCCGAGCCCACACTTGTCATTACTGCTCTCCCAGCAGCTGAGGGTGTCACCTCCTATTTTATGGACTCGTTCCTGAACCTTTCAGGACCCTTCCTGCCCCAAACCCTCCCCTGCATGCAGCACCCAGCTCCTGCCATACCGACAGACCCCAGCACAGCCCTGGCAGGGAGGAAAGTGTGGGGCTGGGGGGCTGCTGCCATATCCAGGTCCTTGTAGGAGCCTTCAGGGCACAGGCTCGGCAGCCTCTGTGGGGTCACTCCTGCGCGGCGCTGAGCCTGCCAAGGGAATGTGCTGGCGTTAGTTGGGAATTCCCACCTGGCAAAGCTGTGCTGCCTCTCCTGGGGCCTCCCTGGAGGTGTTGAGGCACAAGGTGATGCTCAGGGATGAGGTAGCCCAGGTCACCCGATGTGCTCGGAGCTTTGTGTCCCCAAAAGAGGTGCAGGGGGAAAGCTTGAAGCCACTGAGTGCTTGTGCAGGGGGAAGCTGAATTCAGGGATGTCATGGGAGTGCTGGGTTTTGCTCTGGAGCACTGGACATGAGACTGAGCCTGTCTCATCCCAGCAGGGCACTGAGGACCTTCCCAGTGCAGGGATGTGCTGTCAGTGCCTGGATTACCTTCTTGGCTGCCTTCTCCCAGTCCACACGGGAAATGAAGGTGAGGAAGCTGCTGCAGAGGATGAAGACGGCGACGAGCAACCCGATCCACAGGCCTGCAGAGGGCACACAGCATCAGCCAGAGCCAACCCAGCCTCCCAGGACAGCAGGTCCACAAAGGGAATGTCACCCAGGCTAGTGGGAACACGGGGTGCTCATGGCTGCCTGCTTTGGGGTTATTTTTCCCAGTAAAAGTTCCCAGCAGCTGCAGGAGCCGTCCCAGTCCAGCCCAGCGTGTGGGCAGGCCAGCAGAGGGACAGAGCCAGGCACGAGGGTTGTGGTGAGCCCCGAGTGGAGATGCTGCTGCCCGTGGGGGGTTTGGGGGTGCAGTGCCCTGGGGTCAGTACCCATGACGCCGATCCTGGCCACGAAGAGCAGCACAGCTGCCAGGGGCAAGCCCACACCGTAGTAAGCCACAGCGTTGAGGATGGCACCAAACTTCTGCTTCCCGATGCCTCTGAGCACCCCACTGCCGGTACACTGCCAGGAGAGGGAGAGGGACTGGGGCAGGGAGCAGCACCCTGGCCCAGCTCAGGAGATGACCCAGCTCCCTGCCCCTGCCCATTGTTTCTGTGTCCCTGCCCAGTCCTGTGGGTCACCATCATTTTACGCACTCAACATTTTCTAAGGGATGGTCCCAGGAGTTCTGCAGGGTCCTGGTGTGGGCACTGGTGCTCAGCTGCAGCCTGAGGGACTCTCAACTGCCTGATCCACGACACTGCTGCTGAGCACCAAGGTTCCCCGTGGAAAATAGAGGCATTCCCTGGGACTTACAGCCATGGCTTCAAACATGTGGAAGACAGCGTGGACAGGAACGATCCACGCCACCAAGTCAACGATTTCCCTGGGCATGGAGGAAAGCGAAGGATCACTTTTGGGAACTGACCTCCCCACACCAAGGCCAGGAGCTGGGGGCACTCACTTATCTGGGGTGAAGATGTATCCCAGCACATTCCTTGAGGAAGCTAAAATGGACCCCACAATCACAGAGAACACCCCTGAAAACAGAGCACAGAGCTGAGCCCAGCCTGTGGGAGAAGAGGCAGGCAGAGGACTGCAAACACTCCCTGCTCCATGGGAATGAGGCCAGGAAGGGCCTTCCCAGGCTGTTGTGGACTGACCTGTGCAGATCAGGCTGGTGTGGGAGGCTCTCTTGGCCATGTTGGTGTTGCCGGCGCCCAGCGCGTTGCCCACCTGCACGCTGGCAGCTGTGCCCAGCCCCAGGGGGATCTGCAAGCACAGGGCTCACATGTGCCTGGCAATGGGGCTGGCACAGTGACAGGGGGAGCTCAGGATTTGATTTAAAGCATCTCTGTAAGGAGGGAGAGGCAGGAGCAGGGAGAGATTCGAGTGCAGAGGGGAAGATGGGGGTTTGCTGGAGCGGATTTTTGCTATGTGCCCCCACGGAGCCCTGGTGTGCAGTGATAAACCAGCCCTTACCATGAAAGCCACAACAGACACCTCATAGATGATGGACTGGACAGAGAGCTCCACAACGCTCAGCAGGCCTGCGGGACAGGAGGGGTCAGTGCTGGCTGGGGGTGCTGCTCTGGGTCAAGTCTGGCCGTGTCCTGGTAGATCCCCTCTCCACTGACCTATCAAGAAGCTCCCAATCTCATAGGTCCACCACTCGATGCACATCATGAGCATGCTGGGGATGGCCAGGGAGGTGAAACTGTCCCACTCCAGCAGGCACTCGCTGGACCAGCCTGTTGAGAGGAGAAACACCTGATGGATGACCAGCCTGGCCAAGGGCTACATCCTGAACAGAACCATTCCTGTTCTCAGAGCCTCCACAGGATCTCCAGCAGCTCAATGTCCACCTACAACCTCTCTGCTGCTGCCCCATGGGCCACAGAACAGCACAACCCTCAGCCCATCCCTCCTGGAGCTGTGTCCAGGGACAACCTCCTGCTTACATCTGTGCTCATCCAGCTTTGGGGCTGAACCTCCCAAAGCCTCAGCAGGAAGTTTCATTTCTGCAGAATTAATGTTTAGTGCTGATCACAGAGCTCTGCCAGAGCTGGTGCGTGACGAGTGCCACTGGAGCAGCACCGTGGGCTGGGGTTAATGTTTCACCATCAGGATGAGCACAATTCCTCTTCTACCAAGAACACCTGATAGAAGTTTTATGGACACTTCTGGGTAAAGCAGGAAGCAGAGGGAGCAGTGGAGATGTCCTTACCTCCCCAGGTGTTCACATGGAGCTTCCTGCATATGATGTACAGGAACAAGAAAATGGCTTGTGAATACTGAGCGATGGTGTTGGCCCAGCCAGAGCCCCTGCAGAGGAAGTGAGAAAGGTCATTGGCATCCTGCTTATGCCTCCCTCAGGGTGGAAAGAGACATCCTGCCGTACCCCTGGGAGCTCAGTGTTCCCTGGCCAGTGCCAGGTGCCCTGTTTTGCCCTCCAGGGGACACAGGTGCCACTCACATGACGCCCAGGTGTAACTCGAAGAGGAGCAGGTAGTTTGCAGCCACGTTTATGAGGTTGCCGATGACCCCGCTCAGCACCAAGGGCCACATGATCATCTGCAAAGAGGAGGAGATGGAGGGGTCTTCCCAAAGGTTTTGGGAGGGAGCTGTGAAGCTCCCACCAGCCCCACTCTCAGTGCCTTTCCCAAAAAAACCCCAAATTCCAGTGATGTCTCCTGCTTGGAAAATGAGTGTGATGGAGGTAAATCTCTGGTGTGGGGGAGTATGAAGGGAGGTGGATGGGTACAGCTGGCTGTGGAATGAAGTGATCTACAGAGTCAGAGCTGTTTTGGGGCACCTGGGCTCCTTGTCACTGGGAACAGTGAGCATGAAAACCCTGGATGCACTGTGGAAGGGAGCCCTGAGCCAGGGTGAGTTTGAGGACATCGGGACCCACCTGGTTCTGCAGGTATCTTGCCTCCAGGTTATACACAAAAACCGCCTGCAGAGGAAATTTTGGATGAGATGAACCAGTGAGAAAAAAATTTTGGATGAGATGAGCTGTAGGATGGGGACAGCCTGTCCCCACATGCAAGTGGCACTCACCGGGAGGGCAGGGAGAAACGCATCCACGTAGCGCTGGGTCAGCCTGGGGGCACAGAGAGGGGTTGGGGAGGGCCATGGCCATGGCCACCCCCCTCCTCTCAGCCCCTGCACACACCAGGGAGGGATGAGGGGACCACCCAACCTGGAGACATCGGGATCCTGGTGCATGAGCAGCATCAGCGGCTCCACGTTGATGAGGATGGCGCAGCAGGGGAAGCAGCAGAGGAGGATGATGATGGTGGCACGCTGCAGGATCACCCCCACACGCAGCAGGTTCTTGCTGCCATAGGTCTGCAGGATGAGAGGGCAGCACTGAAATCAGCTGGTGCTGGGGGAAAAGGGGCCCTGGAGAGCGTGGAGCAGCCCTGACCACCCTGAAAAGCTCCTGGGAAGGATTTGGAGCGCAGATCTCCTTGTCATGGGATTGTTACCTGGGGTGAAGCTTCCCCAGCTCACAGGAGCAGCCAGGGCTCTGTGTGGTGCCTGGGCTCCATCAGCTGATGCTGGAAAGCCCCCGTGTCCCCAGGACAAACCAGCGTGTCCTACCCACCTGTGATATCAAGGTGTCACACGCTGAAGTCAAACCGTACCCTACAGAGATGGCGGTGACATTTATAACCTGGGATTAAAAAAGCAAGGAGTGAAGGTAAGCATTTTAGACTTTCAGGTAGGGAGAGGGGGGCTGAAAGGAAAAGTGGGAGTGTGAAATCTCCTCTTTTTCCCCCGCCATATCTCATCCCCGTGTCAGCAGGTAGGGAGCTGGTGCCCGGCCCCAGGAATGAATGCTTACAGCGATGGCCAGCGTGACAGAGGCCAGCTCAACCTTGCCCAGGTGGCCACAGAATATGGAGCTGACCAGGTGGATCAGGAAGATGAGCAGCTGGATCAGGATCTAAGCACGGAGCAGAGCCGGAGGTTAGGGATGGGGGCGAGCAGGGCTGGCTGTGCCGGGGGCAGTCTCTTACCAGCGGCCCCGCCAGCACCAGCAGCTGCCTCGCGTCCTCCCAGAAGTGCTCCGGAATCCAGCGGCGTTTCTTCGGGCAGCTCTCGGCTGTGAGGTCTCCCTGGCCCGCGGCCCTTCCCTCCCCGAGGCCATTCTCCTCGGGGAAGCTCTCCGGCTTCATGGTGCCCTGCCGGGGGAGTGCAGCGAGCCCCTTCCTCCGCGCTCTGTTAAACCGCGCCGGGCCCAGCAATGTGTAACCACGGCGGGCTGAACTTCAGCCGGGGCCGGCGTGCTGGGCTGCCCCGGGGAACGGCGGGCACGGGGCACGGCAGGGCACGGGGCGGCGGAGCCCAGCAGGGTCCTGGCACCGCAAAGGAGCCCAGCAGGGTCCGGGCAGCGCAAAGGAGCCCGGACACACCGTGCCAGGTGTTTGCTGCCTGTCCTGAGCCAGCGTTAGGGCTGAGCCATCCTAAACCCACCCTGCGAGCCCTCCTACCTCTCCTGCTTCACCCCAGCAGTGGGGCAGGGCAGGGCATGGAGCGGTGTGGAGCCCAGCAGGGTCCTGGCAGGGCAGGGCAGCGCAAAGGAGTCCGGACACCGTGCCAGGTGTTTGTTGCTTGTCCTGAGCCAGCGTTAGGGCTGAGCCATCCTAAACCCACCCTGTGAGCCCTCCTACCTGTCCTGCTTGAGCCCCAGCTCCCCCGGGCAGGGCTGGAGGCTGCTCCTGCTCTGGCAGCGGCGGGCAGGGCTGTGGGCTCTGAGGCTGGGCTGAGCTCTGCCGGCACTGGCGGGGCTGTGTCTCGCTCACTCCCGTCACAGGGGCCAAGACAAGCCGGCCCCTTGGCTCCTGCTGTCCTGGCACAGCCCCGCCGGGTCGGGTTTCACTGGCACCGCTCTCCCGAGCCCTAATGGGGATGGGGATGGTGCCAGGGCAGACCCCAGCTGCGCGGAGTGGGCTGGGGTAACTGGTGGCACACACTGAGACACCTCCCTACTCTGCCCCTCGCTGCCATCCCAAAAACTCGTAGCACACAGTGAGATCCATCCCTGCTCTGCCCTCGCTGCCATCCCAAACCTACCGGGGCTCCGAGCAGGGCAGGGGCTGCCCCGTCCTCCCGCTGCTGCTGGGGGTGCTGGCACCTTCAAACTTGGTGTCAAATTTTTTCATTCGCAGGTCACCAGCAGCACCAGGAGAGCTGTGGGGTGACAGGGAGGTGCCACACACGTGTATGAGGTATTGAGCTGCCAGGGCCCAGCAGCTGACATGTCACAGTCACCCAGGGGCAGGAGAGAGCCCGGGACAGGGACTGAGGGCTGGACTGGCTGCATTGTGACATGGGGCAGCTCTTTGATGGCTGAGCAACACAACCTCCCTCTTCCAGTGCTCAATTGTTAGAACTCAGTGCATCCCTCTGGGTGTCCAGAGTTGCTGAGGACCCCAATGGGGGGCTTGGAGACCCTGGCATGCTGCCCAGAACACCTGGGGATTTGATTTTGACCCCTGGAGCAAGTTGCCAGCTTTGTATGAGGATCTGAAAGTCACACAGGTTTGAATAGTATAATAATAATATTATCACAGGGTGAAAAGGTAGATTTTAGGATTTTTGGTATGGGGGTTATGGGGACAAGGTGGAGGAACTTGGGTGTGTCCAGCCTTTCTTCTTCTTGGTCTCCATTTCCTGCAGTGATGTTGGCACTTTGGGATTGGTTTAGAGTAGAAGTGCACTGTCTAACATAGGTGATAGGTATTGGGAATTAAGTGTAAATATTATATATGTAGTTTGTAGTGTAAAAAGACAACAGAATGCTTGTGAGTGCTCTGCTGAGCAGATCTTGGCTGGGCAGAAAGAAAATTTTATAGATGAGAATTGATAAACAACTTCAAGACCAAAAAGTGAAGAGTCCAGACTCGTTCTTCAGATGCACGGGCTGAAGCAGAGACATCCTGCACATCTTGGGGCTGCAATTAACAACCAGAACCTGAGACTCCACAATCCTGACAACAACAAATCTTGCTTTTGTACCCAAGGGGAAGAGTGATAACAGTGTCTGGAGCCAGCCCCAAACCTCAGGGCCAGGAGCAGACCCGCAACCTTCCCTCTCAACAGCACAGTCCTGCCAATGACCAGGGTCACGCTCACGCCGTATTAAACAGCCCAACGTTTACTCAGAAAACTTTATTGTATCAAAATACCACCTTACAAAAGTGCAAAGAAGAGTTGCTTTAGGCCCTGTGCCCGCCCTGCAGAGGGAGAGCAGGGTCAGGGCCAGCAGCCAGCACCCAAGAGCAGAGTCTGACATCTTCCAGCAAAATCCATTTTGTTCCACAGCTGCTGCAAGTGGCATTTGCCACCCCAAGATGCTGGGACAGGCTGGTGTGTAAGGAAATGTGCTGTGGGCAGCAGGAGCCTCTGCCATGAGCAAATGACACGGTCCAGTGTCCCCAGAGAGCAGGACAGCAGCACCAGGACCCTGTCTGCTCTCATCCACCTCTGATGAGTGACATCCCAGTGCAGAGCAGGAGAGGAACCAGCTCTCCAGCGTGTGGGATCAAACGTTGTGAGCTAACCAGAAACCGTGCAAAGGGACTTTTTGTAAGGCACTGTGGGGGAATCCCTCTCCCTCCCCATCCTCTGGGACATTGCCCTGTGCCCTCCTGCTCTGTGCGGAGTTCCTCAGTTCCCTGGGTTTATCCATTGCCAGTCAGGAGCCGGACCAGGATCCCCACCAGCAGCACAGCGATGGCAGCAGCAGCAGCCAGCCCTCGGCGGAGCATCACAGCCCTCCATGGCACGGGGGCAAGGACAGGGAGCACAGCAGGCTCCTCCTGAGGGCTGAGCTCCTGCCCAGGCTGCCTCTCCCCCATCACCATGCTCTCAGGTAGCACCGTGGTGTCCCCGGTGTCCGGGTCAAGGGAGGTGTAACCTGTGGGACAGACAGAGCTGCAGGGAGGCTGCACCAGCGCCTGTGACAGTGCTCAGGGTCCCTTCCCAAGGCTTGGGGACACTGGGACACACAGCTGCAAGCTGTATCTTGTGCCCCGTTGCTCAGTGCAGGCGAAGTGCCACTGGCCCAGGGCCAGCAGCAGGCACTGTGCTCCTTCCAGGCATTTGAGCCTCCGGGACAGACATGGCTGCCACAATTGGGAAGGAAAGGAAGGGGCTGGGTGGGGCATTTGGGCTCCCTGCCTGGTGTCATACCCACAGCAGATGTTTTGATAGCAGCTGTGCCATTGGAGTTCACATCTTCCACTTGTTCTTTCGTTCCAGCTCGGACTTGAGCCTGAAAACACAGGGAAGAGTTGCTCTCTCAGGGCAAGGGTGTCCTGCCCAGCCCAAAACACCCTGCACTCTCCCAAGAAAAGCATTCTCAGCACCAAGCTGCTCCTCTGCTACAGGAGGACAGACCTCAGCTCACTTCTGCCACCTCCTAGGGGGCTGTAGTGTTGTACTGAAACAGGAATTAACTCAGCACCTTTCAAGAACCACCAGAGAAAAGCACAATTCTCACCTCCTCTGCAGCTTTCCTCCAATCCATGCGGATGACAAAAGCCAAGAAGGAAAGGGCTTGCACGGAGATGCAAATGATCATCCCAACCCACAGACCTACAGCAGTGGGAAGTTACTTCAGGGAGGGCTTGAGGAAAACCTGCCTTTGGAAAAGCTTGAGGAAAACCTGCCTTTGCCAGTCATTGCCAGAGTGCCCAAGGACTTCAGCCCAAGAGCTTTCAAGGAAACAGCTCCTGGGGAAGCTGGGAGTAAGCCTGGATTTACTGGGACCAACTCAGTGCCCACCCCAACCACAGCAGTGTCCAATCCAGCCCCGCTGACCCAACGAAGATCCAGGCACAAATTCCAGGGCTCAGCCTTTGCTCAGCACAGCTCAAACCACACCAGCTGGAGGGCACACGTACCTAAGACCCCCATCTTGGCTGCAAACATCAGGGAGATGCCGATGGGGAAGCCCAGGGTGTAATACCCCACGGCGTTGGCAATGGCGCCCAGCTTCTGGCGGCCTGTGCCACGCAGCACCCCGCCACACGTGGCCTGAAAGGAGGGACACAGCGTCACTGCCAGGGGGTTCCCAGGCATGGCACGGCCCTGGGGACAGGGAAACACAGCCCTGGGGACAGGGAAACCCACAGCACTGCCCCACCAAGCCAAGAGGAGCAAAGCTACATTCTGGAGCATGCGGTGTGGGGCTCGTCTCGCAGACACGGAGCAGATCCCAAAGAGGTCCCCAAGGTGCCTCCCCCAGGACATGACAGGAGGAATCAGGCCAGAATTGCTGTCTGTTGAGTATCCCAGTGTGCTGGGAGAGCCTGGTGTTCACTTGTGTTGCTTTGATAAACCACTAAAAAGCTGGAGCTGTGGCCAGGGGAAAAGAGGAGGAACGCCAAGGGGCAGCCACAGGCACAGAGGTGGTACGGGTAACACAAGAAGCTGCTCTGACACTGACAGTTTCTCAGTTGGCTTCTCTGGATCATTTTAAGAGGTCCAGAGTGGGTTTCAGGCAGCTCTGCAGCCCAAGCTGCAGGGAGGAGTCACTGCACGAGCTGCAATACTCACTGCTGTGGCATCCAGCAAGTGGAACGGAGCAAAGATGAGCATCACTCTGGACACCAGGGTGACAATCTCCCTGTTGGGAAGAGGGATGGATGGACTGATCAGGGCAAGCAGCACCACCTGGTCCCTGCTTCTCACGTATCTTCCTCAATCAACCACAAAGGCTGATCCCAGTTTTCTGATCCCAGCCTGTCCCAGTGTTAGAAGCAGTTGTGCTGCCCAGGGATGCTCACAAATGGGGAGGAACATTTGAGGAACCTTTGCCAGATAGGGGTTTATGAACTCTTATCTGTCAGCAGCTTCTGGGGTATAAATAACACCCTCCAGGAAGGCAATAGTACTTAAAAGAAAGCTGTTAACCCACGTGTCATTGGTGAAGATGTATCCCACCACGTTCCTTAGGCTCCCCAGTAATGCTGAAACCAGCACAGCAAAAACTCCTGAAAGAAAAAGGAATGGTCCAATTGCTTCAAGGGCAGCACATTTTGCTCCTGACCCACACCTCAGGGACTCCATGTGGTGGGGACTGGACTTCACTGATGTCAAATGATGCTGCAGGAGAGGATAAGTCTGTTTTCCTCTCACTCTACCCTCTGGAGGAGTGTGAGGACAGAACACTAAGCTGCATTTTTAAGTCTCAAAGCCTTTGCACCAGGCTTGTAACAGAAAAGACGAGTCAGGATTTTGCCTTGCCCAAAGGGTCCAGACAAGTGGGACTGGGTTCCTGTGGGACATCCCCAGCCTTGGGGAGGAAAACTGAAGCATTTGCTGATAATTGCCCTTTATTCTGCTCTGCAGGACTGCACTGACCTGTGCACAGCAGCGCAGTGATGCAGGAGGTCTTGGCTTGCTCCACATTCCCTGCTCCCAGGGCATTCCCCACCCTGACGCTCGCAGCCACGCTGATGCCCAGAGGCACCTGAGAAGCAGAGACAGGAGGAGGTGAGTGACAGAGCCTGCAGGGCCAGCAGAGCCTGCAGGGATTTTCTTCTTCCCCACTGAGGAACTGGGGACAAACTGGGATTGCTGCAGTGAAGGGATTTCCCATCTGCAGCACACCCTGGATGTGCAGGCTGGAGAGGCATCACCTGCCTGCTCCCAAGCCCTGCTCTGATCCCCAGGGCCCCAGTTTTGGGGCTCCTCCCAGGCTGTTTAGGGTTTCCCCAGCCCTTACCATGTACGCCACACAGGCGAGCTCGTAGATGACAGATTGTGCTCCCAGCTCCACCACGCTGATCAGCCCTGGAAAAGATTTGCCACCTCCTTCAGTGGCTGGAAAGGAGGCACCTGTGCCCATGGGATGGAGGGGAACACCTGCAGTGTCCTGCAGACCCAGCCCTGCAGGTGAGGAGGCTGCTGGCAGGGCCACGGGGGCTCTGGGGACACCCTCAAGCAGCAGTCACCAGGAACCAGAGGGAGAAGAGGGTTTGGACTCACCAGCCAAGAAGCTCCCAATCTCAAAGGTCCACCACTCAATGCACATCATGACCATGCCAGGCACTGCCAGCCAGATGAAGGAGCCCCAGTCCACGAGGCACTCCCTGCTCCAGCCTGACAGGAGGAGGTGAGGCAGGATGAACATGTGTTTTCCATGTGCAATCCCAAAGGGGAGCCACATCCCCTCTCTGAGGACAACCCCCCCTGCAGCTCACAGGACACCAGCCCAGGACTGCTGCTGTGCCATTCCTGTCTAGGGATATTTGGCAAGAATGTGTTTGGAGCTACAGTAAAGGCCTTGAGGACGTGGCCACAGCACCTTCCCACTGTGAGGGGATGGCAATCCCTTTGTCACCTGCTGGTGACAATGCCAAAGACACTGCTGCTCTGAAGGGTTAGGATAGAACAGTACCTCCCCAGGTCTTCACGTGGATCTTCCTCCACCACACGTAAAGGACGAGGAGGATGGCCTGGGTGTACTGAGAAACCATGTTAGCCCAGGCAGAGCCCCTGGGGAGAGACAGGCAGGTTACAAGGGACATCCTTGCCCACAAGTGACCTCCTCAGCCACAGCAGGACAGAGCTGAGGGCACCCACAGCAACCCTGCTGCAGATATGGGACAGACCCCTCCAGCCTCAGCTTTGCTGGGGTTTGGAGGGAGGGGGTGCAGAATTGGGGACTCAGGAACCCCCTCATGCCCTGAGCAAAGCCCTGCACCCAGGGAGAGCCCAGCCTTGCCCACACTTACACCATGCCCAGCTTCAGAGCATAGAGCAGGAAGGCGTTCATGGCTGCATTGAGGACGTTGGCTGCAATCCCCGTCACCACCTGAGGCATAATGATCTCCTGGAAGCCAAGGAGGAACTTGGGAGTTTGCTCCCCCAAAAGGCATCCCAAGCCCCATCCAGTGAGCACGAGGGACCTCCAGCAATGCCCAAGGGGAAAGCCAAGAAGGCAGCTCGTGTTCCAGGTGAGGCCGGGCTCTGTGAGATGTGCAGGGGGTGACAAGGAGAGCTCAGGAGCTGGTGCAACCCATAAAACACAGAGTTGGGAAGTAGGAGATGGAGCCAGCTAAGGGTGGTTCCCCTGAGCTCAGCCAGGGCTGGCTCACCTCACATTGCCCAGCCCAGCTCTCCCTGGAACACAGTGAGCTGAGATCCCCAAGTTTATCCATGTTCTGGAAATACCTGGATTCCATGGCCAGTGATACAATACCTGACTCAGTAAATATCTTGTCAGCAGCTGGTACAGAAAGGCCGCCTGCAAAATCAGGATTCAGTTCATCACCACACCGGGACCACTGCACACCGACAGATCAATGTCCCTCCACCTCCCTCCAAACCCCTGGGCTCCAGCGGAAGCACTGCCAGCACCCAAAACCAGGAGAGACAAAAAGCACATCCCATTCCCATTGGGAAGACAGATCAGCCTCCAAATGGGAAATCTCCAATGCTTCCTCATCAGCGTGAGAAAGGCTGGAAAGCTTGGAAGGATAAACCTACAGACCCTTATCCCACAGGGGTTCTGCCTCAGAGGAGCCAGCTGTGAGTGTGGGAACAGCTCCAGCCTTTATCCTGGGGCTAAGAGTGAGCCTGGAGGCCCTGGCTCCAATGGCCATCACAAGTTTTGTGGCCACAGCAAAAGGCACTGCATAGGAGGATGAGAGAGCCCCTGTTTGCTGCTGGCCCGTGCACGTCCTGTAAGGCACAAGGGTTGTACAGCCCTAAAGCTGCCCTGTGAGGCACACAGCAAAGGCCTTCCCTCCTCTCCCTGGTGCTCCTAAGGTACCCAGAGCTGCTAACAGCTTCAGCAGAGACTTACAGGAAGGGCTGGGATAAAGATCATCACGTAGAGCTGAGTTAACCTGGAAAGAGAGTTGTTTCCCCAGTTAATGATCCAGCAAAGCAAGAGCCAAGCCAAACAGCGCTGTGCTCAAGCTCCAGAGAGCCTTGATTTCAACACTCCATGGCAAAAGCCTGATCCAGAAGGGCTGGATCTCACCCCTGACCTGGAGACCTCGGGGTCCTGCCGGATGAGCAGGAGGATCCTCTCGGTGTTGATGAAGAGGGCCCAGCAGGGGAAGCAGAAGAGCAGCAGGATGAGGATGCCCCGCTGCAGGATGGTGCCCACCTGCTTCAGGTTCTTGCTGCCGTAGGTCTGGATCAGGAGAAAGCATCAAGGTGGGCATCACAGGGAGCCAAAGGGGCTGGGATGAGCCAAATGCCTTCCCCATGCCTTGCAGCTGCAGATACCAGGCTGGCTGGGTGTAATTTGCAGATTGCAAATCCTTTGGCACCCAGGCATGACCCAGGGCTCCTTGGGGAAGGAGCAGGCTCCAGCCAGAGCGATCCCAACCCTGTTCTGTCTGGAAGCTGCCACTGCCCTGCCCTTTGTGCTCAGATCACGCTGCACAGGAGGTGAGACACCCCCAGCAAACAGTCCCAGGCACAGGAAAGGGGGAGCTGCACTGACCTGGGTCATCAGCGTGTCACATGCCGAGGCCAAGCCAGCACCGATGGAGATTCCTGTCACGTTAATAACCTGGGGGAGAGACAGGGCAAGCTGGCCCACAGCACTGCCTCCCTCCCAGCTGGGTGGGGAGACAGCTCTGCTGCAAGTTTCTGGGAAGTTTTCCAGTCCTTCTCTATTTCTCAGAATAACACAGTCTGGTTAACCAAAGGATCTTCTAGCAAGGGGTGAAGATCTAAAGCACCACAACAAACAGTGCTGCTCCTGGCTACGTGCCCAAGTCTGCCAGAGGCTCTCAGGTGCTGGCCTTGCACTGGCACTGCTCAGCTCCCCTCTCCTGCCTGTGGTCAGGGCAAAAAAAAAACCCCAGGGCCCTCACATAAACATTTCTACATATCTGCGTTTTTTGGTTCTTCATTTTTTGGTGACACATAATTCACGTGTTTTAAATCCAAGGGGAACTGAAGCAATACATACAGACACAGCCAGGGTCACAGCATCCAGCTCAGCTTTCCCCAGGTGGCCACAGAAGATAGAGCTGACCACGCTGATCAGGAACCCCAGCAGCTGGGCAAAGAACTAGGATGGGAGGAGAAGGAGATGGTGAGATGAGGACCTGTTAGGGCTTGTGGAACACCAGCCCTGCCCCAGGAGATGGACTGTGAACACTCATACGCTCAAGTTTCCTTGTGCTTCTGTCCATGCCAGGACTCTGCTGAGGTCCTGGGAGCCCATCCCTGCTTGCCAACACTGCTGGGCAGGGAGGCAGCTCCAGGACTCCAGTAGGCTCTCAGGAGCTTTGTCTTTCAAAGCCAACATCTACCTGCCCCGTGGTATTTTGGCGTTACAATCTGCCAGATGACCCCATTTAAGAGAGGCTTAAGGGCTTCATTAGAAATCCTCTTTTCCAGGATGAGGGCTGCGTAGAGAAGGGAAAATAAAACATCCCAGTGCTTTTGCACATTTGCGTGCATCTGTGGAAAACTATCCTCCAAAACCACAACATCCTCTCCTCCTGGAGGGACACCAAGGTCAGTCTGTGAGCTCCTTGCCAGCAGTGTGCAACAATGCTGCAGCAGAGATTGCACTCCAGAGCTCATTTTCCCTTGGCAAGAGGATGTCTCCCTTGCAGGCATCCAGGGCACAGAGTCATGGCACAGCTTGAAACAGATGGCAGGAGTCAGGGACATTTGTACCCACTGAGGGGTGGGCACAGCTGGAAACCATGCCCAGGAGCTGTTCATGCTCACTTAGCAAGGCAAGAGCCCAGAGCTGCTGGAAAACCAGCTCTGAGGGGTCAGAGGAAGAGCAGAAGGATCCCTTCTCCTCTGCAGACCTCCCAGTGCTGCCTGCAGATGCTGCAGGCCCAGGCGTGCTCGACCCTCTGCTGTGAGTAATCCCCCCAGGAGGGGTCTGGACCTCCAGCATCACCCCAGCACAGCGTTTATCATGGGATGATCATCAAACAGCAGCTGTAGTTTGGGTTGGAGGTGTCTGTGGGCGTGGAGGAGCAGGCTGTGCTGCGGGCAGGATGGTTGAGGGGACTCAGAGGGCTTGATGTGCTCATCTACCGAAACTGAAACTAGTCCAGGCTTCTTCTGCTGACTGAACACAGCAGGTCAGGGATTTGATGTCAGGGATGGTGCCTCTGAGAAGTTCAACAGTTGGCACTTATTTACCAGATATGGCAGAAGACTAAAAGCACCAAGTTTCACACACGAGTGATCGGAACCAGGGCTGTGGTGCGTGGTTCCCCTCTGCAGAAGCCTCTGCAAAACGCGCTCAGCACTCTCTGTGCCAGCTGCCAAAGGGTCATTTCCCTCCAGAGGGTCCAGATAAATGGCAAACGGCAGCTCCAGTCCAGGGAGGATTTCAGGACAGCGAGCACAGGGCACCGCTGGAAGGGCCAGATATGGAGCCTGGCACTAAGCAAAGTGCCACTTGTCACCCAAGGGGTGAGTGGCAGTGCCAGGGCTCTGGCCTGGTTTCACAGAGCAGTTTAACAGCTTAGTCCCCCTCCCAGAGCCCACCAGCGCTGCTCCACAGCCGAGCTGCGGGGAGGCAGGGAGCACGCTGGGCAGCAGCAAGAGCGCCTGGGGCAAAGTATAAGGATCGGGGCGGCAACCAGGCTCGGCCGAGGGACCGCGGTCGCAGAACCGTGCCCGGAGGCTGCAGGCAGCCGAAACCCAGCGCGACAGGACCAGCAGTGCCCGGAGTCTCCCTCCTGAGCATCCCGGAGCGCCGGGGGATGCGGGCAGCCCAGCCCTGCCGCGATCCCCGTGTCCCCGCGTGTCCCCCGCGTGTCCCCCGTGTCCCGCCCGCCTCTCCCCGCCCAGGCTCTCACCACGGGCCCCGCCAGCCGGGCCAGCTCCCAGCACTCGCTCCGTGCGCCCGCGGGCAGGAGGCGCCGGGCGCTCCGCAGGCACCGCGCTGCCGCCATCGCCGCCGCCACCCCGGCCACCCCGCCCGCCTTATGGGCACGGCACGGCACGGCCGCCTCCGCCCCCGGGGCTGTGGGCGGGGCGGCACGGCTCGGCACGGCTCGGCACGGCTCGGCACGGCAGCTCCGGGCTGGCAGCGGGAGCCGCACGGCCCAGTGTGAGCAGCCGCGCAGTCCCCGCTCACACGTGTTGGAGCCCAGGGGCCGCCGCGGGGATTTTGGGGGTTGGGGATCCCCTGCTGGCGATGGTGGTTTGGGGATCTGCTGTGCAAAGGGCAGGGGACCCACGGGTTTGTTCAGCGGCATCTGGAGCTCTCCTGCTCGCCGGCTCTGGGATGGGGATGCCCTGAGGAGACACGGGTTGATCAGGGGTCACCAGAGGTCCAGAGACCCCCGGGTGGTGGTTATGGACTGGGGAACTCCTTGTGGGATCATGGTTTGGACCCCCAAGGTGCTGTGTCCTCCCTAACACGGGAGCTGGCAAAGGTGGGAATGGGACATCTGAGCAAAGGAATGTCCCCTCTGCCACCAGGGTCATGGAAACAGCCGGCTCTGGGCAGCCTCCCCGTCTCGTCCATCCACTCACCATCACCTGGTGAGCAGGGATTGTCCCTGATCCAGGGATTGCCGCCCAGCAGCGCCCAGCGGTGCAGGGTGAGGAGGTTGGAATGGCTGTGTTCACCCAGCACCTGGCAAAAAGGATATTTGGTTTGGGTCAGAGGCTGGGTTGTTACAGGAGTGAAATTTTACCTAAGGGCAGGTACTCGTAACCAAGTAGCTGTAACCAAACCTATTGCTAACGCATGGAAAATTGCAGTGGAAAGTGGGTCTCGGTTTTCCAGCTGTTTAAATGCTGCCCTGGTGCCTTATAGCTGTGGTGTCACCAGCCTGAAATATAATGTCTCGTTAATGTTTCACATATCACCTTGTCCCTTCAGGTATGATGCGACATCATGAAAAATCGCAGAATAGTGGTGATGAGTCACAGCCATTCTGATTTTATGTGCCCTGATAAAATCAGGGTATTTCAGATGATAAAATCAGGGTATTTCCGGACAAAAGAATGCTCCTCTCAATGATCTTTCCCTCTTGTCCTGAGGCCAGTGGATGCAGGCTGGTGCTGCAGGGGCAGCTCTGAAGACACAGAAATGGTTCTGGGAAAAGGTGATAACTGGCTGGTGTGTGACTGTCACCAGCCTGGCTGCGGGATGGCCGGAGGGCTCCTGCCGTGCCTTATCTCCCGTGGAGGCAGAGGGGAAATGATAAGGCTCAGATGGTGCCATTCATGGTCCTAAACGAGCAGCGCAAGTGTGAGGACCTTTAAAGTTTACTGGTGACCCTGCTGAGATCAATACCCCGGGCTGGTGAAGAGCAGGGAGAGAATCGAGCAGAAACCTGGCGGGAAAGGACTTTGAAAATAAAAAGGCCCATCTTTACAACCTTGGGGAGAAAAATTCCCTCCCAGCCCCAGGAGCCAGGGCCTGGACTATCCCCCAGAGAGCCAAACACACACAGAAGGGCTGTGGTTGAAATCAGTTTCCTTGTGTTTTGCTGGTGTTGTGTGAAATCAACTCTGGTCACTTTCAGAAGCGCTGTTTTGTGTTTCTGTGGTTACACGTGGATCCCAGTCCTGCTGGAAAGTGGCACAATGAGCACTCCAGGACCTGGCAGGATGAGCAGAGGTGCCCTGAGGCCTCTCCCACCACTGGCACAACAGACCTGGCACTGTCTCCACCTCTGTGACAGGGACAAGGACCTTGCCAGCAGCTGGATTCAGCAGGACTCATCTTCTGACGAGGAGGGCCAAAGGTACCACGAGCTGCCCTCAGCAATCCGGATATTAACAGGATTGCAACACAGCTGAGGAATTTGAAGGGTCAAACTCCGTGCGGTTGTTTCAGACCCCCAGTGGATCCATAGCAGCAGTTTTGGGAGGCTGATACCTGAACACAGAGCGGTTTGGAGGAGTTAATGTGTGACCAGGCAGACAGGCTGTCCTGCTGGAGCTGGTTTCAGCAGCCAGGACGCTGTGCCATCCTCAGCAATGCTGATGTGACTCCAGAAGAAAAAACTGAGAGGAGAAGGATTGCAGTTGGCTTGCATCATGCGCAGAGCAGAATTAGCTCTTGATTTCCCTGCAGATTCCCGACAGGATGGCTACCCCAGGCTTTCTCTGGATATGGATGTCCATAACCTGAAACACAGCCAACGTGTTGCTGCTAAAATGCACCCACAAATGTGCTCGTGATTGAGAGCTGCCCAATGAGGAGAATGTCAGGACACAATGGGTTTTTGTCAAGCACTGAACTGTTTGGAGTGTGTCCCTTTCCTCTAGGACACCTTGCTGCTGGCTGATGTCCACACACCATGGAAGATCCACTGCCCTCAGTGCGACATGGAGTTCAGAATGCAGCTGAGTTAAAAACTGAGCAGCCTTTTGCAATCAAATTAAGGTTTTACATAAGTGTTGTACCATAGGATCACATGATCAGAGCCATCAGTGGATACTTCAGGGTAACTCTGCTGTTTCAGTGCCACATCCAGACGGTTTTTGAACACTTCCAGGGATGATGACCCCACCACCACCCTGGGCATCCTCTTCCAGGTCTCGCCACCCTTTTGGTGCCGAATCTTCCCCAGATATCCATCCTGTTGCATCTCGGGGCCGTTCCTCCTGTCCTGGGCTGCCAGACTGCCGCACCCCTGGCTGCGATCTCTCCGCAGGGAGTTTTGGAGCTCCATGAGGTCCCTCTGAGCCTCCTTTTTTCCCGGCCGCGCTGTCCCCGCTCCCTGCCCGGTGGCGGTGCCGGTCCCCGCTTGCCGTGCGCGCTGTTCCCGGCAGATGGCACCGGAGCCCCGCGCTCCCTCCGCAGCACCGGGAGGGAACCGGGGCATACGGATCCCCTTTTCCTGTTAAACATGCAGGGAAATCCCAAAATGTGCCAATCATTAGCCAAATATACGCCAAATATTTTTGGAAAAAAAACCCGGTAAATATGCTTGAAAATATATATATATTTGAAATAATATACGTAAAATAAAAAAATAAAATTAAATACAAATCATAAATCACAAATATAAATATAATTCATAAACATACCTATAAATATACCTATATCTATACCTATAAATATAAATATAAATATAAATATAAATACAATATGTAAGTATGTAAGTATATAAGTATATAATGATATAATTATATAATAATTAATAATACATAAATAATAAATTTATATTTAAATTAAATACATTTTATTTTATAAATAAACTAAATATAATAAGCTAATATATATTTTATATGGTAGTTATAATATAATAAACTAAATAGATGTGCTTGCTAAATACTTAAGTGAAAAATATAGTATGTACTAATCAGCTAAGGTGTAATATAAAAAAAAACCCCAACACTACTTATGAAAAATAAATAGGAGTTAGAAAAATGCAGAAAGGCACTGGCTCTCTATGGACAAGAAACTGCTTGTTTAAAACCTTGGGATGCTGTCCTGACTCCTTAATTCTAGTGTCTCAAGCTGATTCTCAAATGGGCATCCTGAATCTGTGATTCTGCTGCAGAACCAGCACCTCACCCACCACATTTTAAGCTCTCTCATGGTATAACTCAGTTCAGTCACACCTGTGATTTTTTTTCATTAAGAACAGTTGTTTCCTCATTTTATTTTATTGCTCCTTAAGAGAGAAATGCTTTTAACTTTTTCTGTGTTTCAGAGCATCTTCCTCCTGCTTTGTTCACTAAAAGCAAGGCCAGATGCATTTATCAACTGCAGCCATAAATATTATTTTTACAGCAGAATATTTATCTTGCTGCATGGGCTGGTTAGTTCAGGGTTGCAGACTTAAAAAACAACTTCCCTGCCCTGAAGAACCCAGATACTCAATTAGGCAGATAAGGAAGGACAAATAAAAAACAAGACAAAACTTCTCCTGCTTTGAACCACCTCTAGGGAGCAGGTCTTGGCAAGAGAAAAGAGAGATTGTAAAGCTGTAATAATAATAATAATGATAATTAATTGTATTTATAAAGCATCCCCTAATGGCTCTGGACGCTACACAACGATTTTAAATACAATTGAAGGCAACAAAAGTAACGAGAAACCAAATAAGGAAAGGTTGTAAAAATAAAGGTGTTTATTGCAGCAGATAGTAAGATTTCAGTGAGCTGTTTTGGGGCTCTCCTGCAGCATGGACATCAGTCGGGAGCAGCTGAGGATCCCGCAGTGAATTCTGCAGGCTTGCAGATTGCAGACTTTGATTACACAAAGAGCAAATACATTTTACAGCCTGGTTTGCATGTCAGTGTCTCTGCTTTATTTCCTTTCTGTATCCCAGCCAGACAGACGGTGTAACTCAACGCAGCCCAATTTGCTTCTGGATTGGCTTTCAGGTTCTTCTGCCGGCATTCAATAGGGGTAAATATGTATTTATGGCCGATTTTGGGAACAAAGGAGGGAATAAATCTGTGGGCTTTGGGGAGGCATCTACCCTCATGGGGGAGTCACAGAATGGTTTGGTTTGGAAGGGAGCTTATGGAAGGAGCAGCTGAGGGAGTTGGGGATGTTTAGCCTGGAGAAAAGGAGGCTCAGGGGGGGGTTTATCAATTTTTATTAATTGATGAAAGGAGGTTGTGGCCAGGTGAGGATCAGCCTCTGCTCTCAGGTAACAGCGACAGGACAAGAGGAGGTTTAGGCTGGACATTAGGAAGGAGTTCTTCACAAAAAAAAGTGATTGGGTGCTGGAATGGGCTGCCCAGGGAGGTGGTGGAGTCACCATCCCTGGATATTAAAGGAAGGCTGGATGTGCACTCAGTTCCATGGGCTGTTAGACACGGCAGTGTTCTATCACAGCTTGGACTCAAAGGTCTTTTCTCACCCTAGTTGGTTCTGTGCGATCCTGTGTGTGCCACCACAGGTGTCCCACAGGCTGGCAGACCTTCCTTGCACCGGAGCAGGCTGCTCGGAGCCACATCCAGCCTGGCCTCGGACGCTCCAGGGACGGGACACCCGCAGTTCTCCGAGCAACCCGCGCCGGCTCTTACACTCTCAGGGAAGAACTTCCCCCCAACACCCACCTAACCCTGCTCTGTGTCAGGGTGCAGCCCTGTCCAGCCCTGCGCCGCTGCTCCGTGCCCGGGCTGGGCCGGCCGCGGCTCTGAGGGGCCGGGCCGGGGCGGCGCTGCCCGGGGCGGGGGCGGGCGCGGGGCCGCGCGGCGCGGCAGCGCCCCCTGGCGGGGCGGGGCGGGGCGTGCGCGGCCGGCGGGCGCGGAGCGGAGCGGGCGCGCAGCGGGAGCGGAGCGGGATGGCGGGCGCGCTCACCGACCTGCTGGGAGAGGTGCTGGTGGCCGCCGACGGCGAGGAGGTGGCCGTGTCGGCGCTGGCCGCCCGCGGGGTCTCCCTAGTGGGGCTCTACTTCGGCTGCAGCCTCGGCGGCCCCTGCGCGCAGCTCGGCGCCAGCTTGGCCGCCTTCTACGGGCGCTTCAGGGGGGAGGCGGCGGCGGCCGGCGGGCAGCGCCTCGAGATCGTCTTCGTGTCGGCGGAGCAGGAGCAGCAGCAGTGGCAGGAGGCGGTGCGGGCCATGCCCTGGCTGGCGCTGCCCTTCGCCGACAAGCACCGCAAGGTGAGTGAGCCCCGCGGCCGCGGCCGGGCGGGGGGTGGCGGGGCGCGCCCCGGGCTTTGTCTGGGGGCCGCGGGGCTCGGCCGGGGCCGGGCGCCTTCCAGAAAGTTCCCCGGGGAGCCGAGGAAGCGGCGGGGAGGTGGCGGCTGCTGTCCCGCGGGGCGACGCCGGCTCCTGCGGGGCCTGGGTACGAGGGGAGCCCTGGGCTGGGCACCGTGGGCACCGCGGGGGAGCGGGGCTGCAGGTGAGCTGTGAGGGGAGCAGCTGCTCCGGGCACCCCGTCACTCCGGTGGGCACCCGGGGAAGGGAGGCATTGCCCTGGCAGCGGACACGGTGCCCGTGGGCTCCTGCGAGGGTTCGGGCACAGAAAGGAGCCCCCGGCAGCCGTGGGAGGACACGCGGTGCTGGAGGAGCGGGTGAGCCCGGCTCGGCTGGCGAGGCTGCCCGGCCAGGCTGTGGAATGGGGTTTGTTCCTCTCGTTTGGTGCGTTCGGTACTCTGCAAGTTACAGCTTCTCATCCGTAGACTTTAATCTGAAAGATAATGGACAGAAAGCACGCTAAGATCCAGACAGAGCAGGCTGTGAGGAAAAGAAAGGTACATGCTGAGCCTCCACTTCCCAACGAGCTTGCAACGCTTAAACGGAATAAAAAAAGAAACCTCTTTAGAAATCTAATCTCTGGAAGCAATTGAGTGAGAATTGAAAAGATGGTGCCCCACAGTGCCATTTCTAAACGTCTCTCTGGCGAGTGGCTGAGGCAGCAGCGGGTGTGGGAGCAGCGGGCAGAGTCTGGCTCAGCCTTGGCTGGGATTGGGATAACGCTGGTACCTGCAGGGCCGGGCTGGCTGAGCCCCCCAGGCAACCCCTGTGTCTGCACACTGAGAGGCTGGGATGGAAGGGACGAGAGGGATGACATCTTCCAGAATGGATCTCTGAGCCCTGCTCTGTTCCTTAGGTAAAGGAATTGTTTAAGGAATAGTCGGCTGTCGTCTGGCAGCGCCGTGTGATGTCCCTGCTGCTGAGAAGAGATGTAGCTTTGAAACATTGATTTGCCATTTTTTCCCCTCATTTGTTTTTTGCCACTGAGCCCCCACTTCTGCAAAAACTCTCGTGTGTTTAATGCCGTGCACCTGGATGATAATGCTGCCCAAGGCCCCCAGTTTGGCCCTTTGAAGTCCAGGCACTTCTAACTGGGAGCTCACCCAAGTGCTCGGGATCTGAGCAGTTCCATTAATCAGAGGAGCTGCAACCTTCAGAGAAACTACAGTTTAACTCAGGTTTCTTTTAAACCAAACCCTCTTCCTACAGGGATGTGAAAACACTGTGGTTCCAATTAGTAGCTGACCATTTCCCTGCAGAACATTTCAGATTATTTAGATGGTGGGACTTCTGCTTGCAGTATTTGCTTTAAAAATTCCACTGCAATGTAGTTAAATGGTTGGGAAATCACAGAAGTGGAAGGTGGCATTAATTTTACATGCTGGCCAATGCTTCCATCTATTAGATTGCAAGAAAACATGAAATAAAAAGATTATGGGGTCTTAAACTCTTATTCCAAGAAGCCCTGAGTTAAATTCAGGATTATTTTTGTGTGGAGTGTAAAGTAATTGAAGCTCGTGCTGTATATTTTCAAAACTAAGCAGATGTGATGTGGCTTTGGAGGAAGCTTAATCTACGGATAACAGAGAACCTATTTGTAAGTTGTAAGGGCAATTATGTCAGGATATCAGATTTCTAAACAGGAGATTTATAACCTGTAGCTCAGGCAGTTAGAAGTTTCCTTGCATAATAGGCTGATTTTTTAAATAGTCGGGTTAATGACCTGACTCCCCAGAAAAGCACAAACTTTGTATTTTTCAAAAACATGCCAGCAGAGAGCTGGGGATGTCGAGCATATGTTCAGTACCTCACCGGCTTAATTTGTTTTAAAACAAAAGCATTAGAGGAATGTAGGCAGTGCTTTTGAGTTATGGTTCCTTTGCACTAAGGGAGACTCCTAAATCCCAGCGAATTATATAGATTTATGGGAAGAAAGGGATATTGTAGATGCAGGGTAGAGACACCAAGAGGGATGAGAACACTGAGAGCTCTGTCCCTGAGCTCTCAGCTCCCCATCCTTGCAGGTTTCAGGGCTTGTTTGGGTGAAGCTCTGCCCAGCAGGGTTTAATGTGGGTGATGACCAGGCTCAGAGTCCTCCAGAAGTCCTTTCAAGCCAACTCTTCCCATTGTAGGTTCATTATTTATTTACTGAGGTCATGAAAGCTATGTGGAGATATGATGGCTTCCTATCCTATAGAAAAGCATCACTTTTTTTGCTCAATGTTACTAAAAAATATGACTTTTAAGGTCCATATATCATTGTCCTTCTCTGGCGTACTCTGCATTTTTCTACATCTCTCCTTCTTCCAAACCCTGGGCACCAAACGTTGATAGATCTTAAAACCCAGGCTCCTTTCTGGGTTTGCAGTACAATTCCCACAGTCCTAAAAGTAAATTAGCATCTTACTGTGATGGTTATTGGGAAAAGTAGATGGAATTGTCAAAGCAAACAGCCACTCTTTGCTGAATTCCTCAGTAACTCAATAATGCCGGGGTGCAGTTACCAGGGACAACCAGCTCAATTGGAGTAACTTCAGCACACAGCAATTTTTGCCTCCAAACCAGTAATAAAAGAAAGCAGTACAAGTCAGCAAACATCTGGCCACGGGGAAAGCCTTTGATTAATGAGGAGGATGGCATTATGCCTCTGTCTGAACCGCAGCCAGACCTATTATTGGGTGGGTTTTTTTCAAGGACAAAACCAGAATGAGCCAAATGAGATTGGAGCCTTTAGCTCGTGGTGCACGTCCCTCAGTTGAGTTGTTCAGGCCTGGATTTGGGCAGCCACAGGTAAATTTTGGTGATTGATTTGTCTCTGATAATGCCTGGCTGAGCAGAGCAATGGGGAGAAGACGTTGCTCTGTGTCCTCGTTTTGGTTGTGGTTTTGGTTTAACATCACCCCGTTGTTGTCTGTTTGCGTGGACATCTGCTCCAGTTCTGGAGGGCTGATTTAATAGCAGCTTCAATGTCCTGATTGCTGCTGAGAGCCTCAGCAGTGTAAACAGCCCCCATCTGCCTGCGTGCCCTGGTGTCCCCCTGCACCCACAGGGAGGTGTCTCCTCCCTGCTGCAGGAAGGATCCCAGACTTGTCCTGCTGAGCTCCACACCGTCCCTGCTGCACACTCAGGGTGGATTTGGGTGCTTTTCAAGGCCTTGTGGCACACGGGCTGTTGGAGGAGTGCTGCCCTGCTGTGTTGCTGTGGGACACCTTGGTCATCTCTGCTGAAAAATGCTGAACCATCCACATTCTCCGCTGAGTAGATCCTCTCCCATGGTTCCACATAGGAGTGGGAGAAAGGAGAGTGCTGGAGGAGAAAAAGCTCCACAGCGAGGGAACAGCAGTTTATCTTTTGCTGTTGTTTATTTGCCTTTGCTTTTGTTTTTACTTGCTAGTTTCTTGGCCCCGTCGCCTTCCTCATTCTTTTTCATCTTGAAATTTCTCCTAACATTTCCGTGGTGCATCCACGCAGCACCGCAGTGGCTCTTGGGGCTGTGCTTTGCCTCCCTCGTGTTTTGTGTTTTTCTGCTGTATTTATGCATCTGGTTGAGTGTTGTACAGATTCTTCTTGGGAAGGCTGAGATGCTTCTGTTCTGGATTTAAACAAATGCAAAACATGTTGATTGTTTTTCTGTGATTATTCAGTCAAGTATCTGAAAACAATTTGAGGATCTCCCTTTGCTCACGCTGGTAAATTTCCTTTGGTTGGGACGAGTGTTTTCCCTTTATCTGAAAAGATCATCTGCCGTGGGAGCCTCTCCTAATAAGACACCAGGTACTAATTTTGTGTGTAGACTTTGTACAAGAAATGTTGGGGAGAAGATAGAAATGTCATTAAATTAGACTGTCCACAATTTATTTTTGTGGAGGAAAAATCTTCAAACCCTTGATTACAGTTTAAGGTACACCCTGATTTTCAGGGACTCAGAACTCTTCTGTTTGAAATTGCCATCTGCTGAGATCTGGGAGGCAAGTGGTCAGCACAGATGTGGGATTTGTCTTACAGAAGATTTTGTAAATCACTTGAAGCAGCTTTTGAATTTCATCATATAAAAATATCTAAGTAATCACTTTCAGCTGTATTCCTGACTCTATATTTTTGGGGTGGGAATGTATATGAACTCTTTGGCTCACGGAGCTGTAGATTTGAAAAATATGGTCTTTTCATGACATCAGGCTATTGAGTAAGAAGCAAGGCATTAGCAGCACCAACTGATTCTTTGTTTGCTTTGAAACTTCCCTGGTTCTGAAATGTAAGAATGGGAGATGTATGAAGGGAGCAGAGGGAAGCCTGTGTGCTGTTTTTCATTGTGGCATCTTAATCCAGATGTTGAAATGAAAACGTTCCTTTAAAAACGCACGCTTGACAATTTCATTCGTTACTCTCAGGTTGCAGGACCGAGCAAAGGAACTTTACTTTGTAAAGTAACCAGTGCATAGTTCTTCTCCAAAAATGCATTCTTTAGAGGCTGAACACGTAACAGCTTTACAAAAGAAAGTGCAGAACAATGGAGCGTTTTTCCCCGCGATTTTGGAGACGTTCAACAATGAACTCCAATTATTCACTATTTCCACATTGTGCAGATGACATCGAAGCCAAAACATTTTGACTTCTTGTTTTTGTTGATGCCTTTTTTCCAAATTATTTCTCTGTGTGTTTTACACAGCTTCGCAGTCACCCTCCATGCAATTAGCAGTCCTGTCTCATGCCAAGACCCTAATCCTTGTGTGAAATCCCCATCAGCGTCAGGAGGCTGCAAGTCTGGGGACTGTGTCCTGCTCCTGGTCCTGCAAGAGTTGCAGAAACACCGCTGACGTCCGTGGAGGTTGGATTTCCCCCCATATCCACACTGCTGCCTGCCTGAGCACTTTCCCTGGGGGAGAATTAGTATTTTAAAAGTCTTGCTGACGTGTAGTCTGCTGTGGTGTTTATTACATCCTTCAGTGGGTAATTGCCCACGTTTTAGGACCTGCTCTGAAAGTCTCGGGCACCTTTCCATTATCAAATCCTCCTGGCTCCAGGGTGGGGACAAGCAGTTTGCTGATCACAGCATTGGTTCTTGAACAGGGCTCTGTACACATCCCATCCCAAAATCTGACATCAGGTTTGCCTGGCCTTTGCATGGCGTGGTTCAAATACATTTTAGTATGAAATTTACACCATCAAGTGGTTCAATAGCATTTTAGTTTGAAATGCAGTAGCTGCCTCCTTGTTCACTACTCAATCCTTTGTATTGTTGCCCACAAGTATTGCTTAGTACTAGAAAGTTTGGGTGAAATTCATGGTGAGTTCATTGCTGGCAGGTTCAGGTTTTGGAAGAGTCCCGGGTTGGTTTGGAGTTTTTTGATCCTTTCTCATGGACAAACTTTTAGTGTTTCAAAGCAGAACTTGGTGGGGTGAGTGTGTGGGACTGGGGTAAGGTTTCACTTCTGAATTGCATTTGGGTAGAGCTCTCTGTTTTGCATTCCTGTTTTTTTTTCAGCCGTGCTCCCAGCATGGAAGTTGGGACATGGTTTTAATCTAAGTCAAATCAGAAAATATTGCAGTTTTTAGTGACCACACCATGGGGATTCTTGTCCCAACCCTCCTCCCAACAATCCAGATTGAACATAATGATTGCCTCCTCCTTATTGTGGAGTTTGATGTGAAATGTCCGGATCTAGGGAAACCAAGAGGGCATGGGAGGCTCTTGTACAGCAGGCTGAATTCAGCAAAACAAATTTGAGCAGTGCTTGCCTGAGCATTTGTTTGATGAGAAGCTTATTGGTGTGCGTGGATTGCTTCCTCCTCCTTCCCCTCCCCATTGTTTTTATCAGGGAAACAAGTTCCAAGCAAAATATTCCAAAGTGATATTTAATTACTCTTTAGAATGCAACTATTTGTCTTATCAGCCATGTGGATTTCTATTTGCTGCTTTGATTTGACAGTTAGTAGTTTGTAATTTTTGAAAAGCTTACACGCTCCAGGAATCTGTGATTTTTATGCTTTTGAAAGTGGAGATGTTGAATTAACTGCGGCTTTGAACTATTCACGGATAATTTCAGGCCCCCCGCTTTCAGCAGCTACAAGCTGACTCCTGAGCTTTCAGGCTGGGTTGAATACTGAATAATCACAACTTTATAGCTGCATGTGCTCTCTAAGCTGCTTCCATGGCACATCACAGTGTAATGCACGATAGGTTTGAAATGTTTTTGTAGACAGATCACTTTGTGCCATCTCCAGATAGTAACGGCTGGGAAAGGAGGGAGTGCTGCCAGCCTGGGGAGGGAGCTTGGATTCACTCCAGCCTGGGATTTGGGCACGTTAATTCCTCTCTGTTCTTGAGGTGGGAGCCCAGATGGGGGACTGGGGGTGTTCTGGGGAGGGGGCTTTCTCCAGCACTGCCTTGATGTCCCTCTGCAGAGCAGCTTCCTCTGCTGCTTCTCAGATGATTCTCTATAGGCAAAAAACCACAATCAGAGTTAAATCTGTAGGTTGTAAATTAAAGACAGGGTCAATGGAGAAGCTGGGAGTGGGATGAGTTGACAAGTAAGCAGATAGACCTGTTAAATTCTCTCATGGGAAAGTGAATTATTTGAGTATTTCAGATTACAACATGTGTGCCTTGTCTCATAGCTGATCACGTTTTCATCATCTCAGTTTTCCAGGGAAAATGCAGTCTCTTATTGATTTGGCATGGAGTACACACAACTAATGGAAGGGTGGAACTAAAGAGATGCAGGAATGTTTTCTGCATATTCTCACGTCCGTCTGTCAGCACTGAGAACAATTGCAACCAACAATTAATATGTAAAGAATTTGCAGTCTTTATTTAGCGTGAGTGAGTGGCTGACTGCTCGGTTGCATCAGGGCAGTAGCTGAGCATCTGCTATCTGATCAAACCCATGCTGGGGCTCAGCAAGCCCCTCTGGCCTGAAAACAAAGGGATGGGAGCCCTCAACAAGGCACAGGGCAGTGTGGGGAGAGCCCAAACACCGCAGAGAATCTGGTTCCTGAAGGATGCAATCCTGGTGATGGCTGCTGCTCCAGCTATGGCAACAGGAATGGTGCACGGGAGGGGAGCAAACCCTCAGCACAGCTTGTGGTGAGGAAGGCAGCAGGGATACCCTGGGACAATTCTTGTGTGCATCACCCTGTAGCAGCAGGGTGGTGTGAGACATTCATTGCTGGGTGGTTTTTGCAGCATTGGAATCTGTCCTGCCCAGCCAAGGAGGGAAGCTCCAGGGTCCTCCTGCAATATTTTGTCTGTCTTTGCAACTGTGGCTGAATCCAGTCTGACTTTAAAATATTTTAATGGAGAAAAGGTGCAAAAGTCTCTATTAAAAATAAATTTGGCAAGAATGACCAGATTTTAGTTACATGTTTGAGGTCTAAAAAATAGCTGGTGGCATCCTCAGCTGTGGGCTGAGACCCCAGGGAATGGGTGGCAGCTGGCACAAGGAGACAGATCCCACCAGGAGGGAGCTCAGCAAGGCTGGGCTTTGACAGCTGAGAAGGAAACATTATTTTACATTTCAGGGTAAGGATTTAAAAATCTGTGTGAGAATTAAGTAATGTTTGCAGAAGAGAGAGAATAAGGCGACTGAAACAAATTGCAACTGCGTGAGCGAGCCGGAGAGAGAAATTCTAGTTCTCCCTTGTTCCCAGGAGATTCCCACTGGAGAGATGAGGTCATAGCTATGACTTCATCAGTGTTAGCTCAGGATGCTGACAAACGAGCCCCTTTGATTTGTGTCAGGCTGGCTGGGACACTGCCCTGGCTCTCTCCCCATGCCCTGGCAGTCGCTGCCCTTGCCATGACAGTGGCAGAAGCGGGCACTGCTTCCCCAGCCAAGCTGATCCAGCTCAGCATTTGCTTTTGAATTGCCACTGCTTCATCTGAGCTGGCTTTGATGAATCCTGCTGGGCAGAGGGCAGCAGCCCAGGGATGGGCGAGCAGCAGCCAAAACATCTCCATCGACACCCGAGCCTGTGCCTGGTGTGGGGGGCATGAATGGTACCCAGCAGTTCCAGCCTGGCTTCCAGAGCGAGCAGAGGGGTGCAGGATCTCACCCTCGTGACTCTGAGCATTGCTGTAGGAGTCCCTTTTGGAAAAAGTGTGAAATTTATTGTAATACACACTGAGGATCTTGTGGCGGATCTGAGCTGCTAAATCCTCTAAACCTGAGCCTGCAATTTCATTGACAGGGCCTCTCACTTCACTCAGCTCCAAGCTTATGGTTTCACTGCTCCAATATTTTTCCATACATGGAAGCATTCCTGCCCCAGCCTGGGCTAATCCTGACATGCCACTGCATCTGGATGTTAGCTCATTTCTCACAGCTGACACTGTGCAAAGGCAGATGTCTGACCTTACTTTTGTTTAAATAGATGTAATTCAGCCAGCAAAAGTCTCACTCCTTAGGTGAGCATGGGGGGAAAAAAAAGAAAGGAAAAAAGGTGTTTTTCCATTTTATGAAGCTCCCAGGGCTGTTGGGTGGATGAATTGGTCAGGAGGAATGCCATACTTTGGAAATGTGTAGTTTAATTTGCAGAGGGGCGACAAAACACGGATTTGTTGCTGTGGCTCTGAGAGGGGCCCCTACCCATCCCATCAGAGGATGCTGCTGGTCACTCTGCTCTGCCCTGCTGCCTCTCCAGGCTCTCTGGGCTGTTTGATGTGTGTTTAGCAGCTCGGTGGGGCTGGGACTGCTGCACCCCTGCAGTGAGCCCAACGCCTCGGCCATCCCACAGAAAGAGATGCTTGTGCTGCTGAGCTGGGGGCCTGTTCATAATCCCTTCCTCACCGGGGCAGGCTCTAGGGTTTAATTACATGTCTGTGAGGTGCTCTGCAAGCCTGTGCTGAAAGGCCCTGCGTGAGGGCAGTGCCTTTGAATAAAAGCTAGAGACCTTCCCCAGCCGCTGGGAAAGAGCTGGAGCTGAAGCAGTGAGAGCCAGGCCGTTGAATCTGAACAGATGTTGGTTCTCCCCCACTTGGGTAGTTCAAAAGGATTATCCTGCCTCTCCCAAAATAAAGGAGAAGCACAGGGATTTCAGTGGTGTTGCCAGGGATCTCAGCTCCATCCCTCGTGCTCGCTGCTGGTTGAAAGGTTGCACGCTGGGCTGGGGGTGTGTGTGGGGTGTTTTGGTTGTTGGCTGTGCCCCTGTGTTTGCAGTTCAGCATCCACTTGCCCGTTCAGCATCCACTTCCCCCTCACTGGGGGTCTCAGTTTGTCCACTTTTCACTAGGCTGCTGCTGCAGTGTGCAGGAGTAAAACAAGCTGAACTGTGCCAGGATAGAACAGGTTTCAAATGAACCAAGCTGTGTGATGGCGTGGGAAGGAGATGACAATTTCCAGATCTGCTGTCAGATCTGTGAAGCAGCTGAAACCTCCTCTGTGTGACTGTTTCAGCCCCTGAGAACCAAGTGAGTCCAGGAGCTGTTGGGGTCTGTGGTGTCCCCAGTCCCACTGGGGGCTGCTGTCCTTCTGTCTGTCCTTCCCAGTGCAGCTCAGGGTCTGAGCAGCAGCAGCACCCCAGTCCTTGAGCACAGTCCTGGGTCTGGTGGGATTTTCACCATCAGAGGGTCACCAGAACATTAGAAATGTTCTTCCCCTTCATGTTTTTCTGACTACTGTTCTGTCACTCTCAGAGCAAATCAAAGAGCACCAGGCTACAAATCCTGCCTTGCAAGTACTGCCTGGCTGTTTGGCTTGCAGGATTGCTCCTCTTTTATCAGCTGATATCTGGTGTTTTAAGAGGGCAGGGAGCTGTGCTTATTTGCTTCTGAGAGGCTGATGACTCTACAAGCTGATTTTTTAGGATGCTCCCATTTTGATTTGGTTTTGTGGCCGTAGTATAGAGGTCACTGTGCTGTTACATTACAGACTGCTTCTAATGAGCTCTTCCCTGTAATCTCTGCTTGGACATTTGCAAATTGCTGCGTGCTTAGGGAAATCCTGCTGGCAAGGAAGCAGAGGTGAGAAGGGGCTGGATGAGTGACCAGAGTGGGGCTGTGCCTCTGCCAGAGCTGTGATTTCCAGGTCCCAGCACTCCAGCCTCCCAGGAAAGCCCCATCTCACATGGACATGACCCCGAGATTGAGCTCTGCTTCCCTCAGTCACTGCCCCCTGCTGCTGCTTCCAAAATCGCTTCGTTCCACGGTTAGAAAAAATCCCATTTTTGTGTCCTAAAGCCCTGGACTTCACAGATAGAGAAGGGGCAAGGTCTTAATGCCTGCAGCTTGATCTGCTAATCTGAAAGCATGGGAAGTTGTTCCTAGGGAGATTTGCTGCCCGGCTTTCTCAATGCAACTTTGCACAAATGGGGTTTGTTCCTACAATGAGCTGGAGCAGCTGGATGCCTCCCACCAAGATTGCTGATATTTAGGCCTTTGATTTTGGCGGAGACACACAGCAATAAATTAAATGAGATGGGGAGTTTCAGAGAGTTGTACAGATGGTGGGAAACTGAGGGTAGGGACTACTTAAGTGCTAACGTATGGCACAGCTTCCACTCCTTTCTTTCTTAAAGGAATGGAAAATGCTATGGGCTGCTGTTCCAGCGATTTTGCCTCCTCCTTGTCTTTGGAGACGTGCAAACCACCTCTCTTACAGTGTTTTCTTCATGATCAAGAAAGGAGTGTCCTGTGTGTGCCCGGCAATGCCTTTGGTGCCTGCCTTCCTCCCTGCCTGATCCTGGTTTGCTGCGTACTTAGTTTTTTGCTTTTCTCTCTGGGAATAGCAACTGTTAAATAATACTTCTTCTATCTTTTGCTTTTTTCCTCAATAGGTCTGGCCTGGTTTTGCTTTTGTTAAGCTGTGAGGATTCAAGTGAAACTGTTTCATTCCTTTGTCCCCCTCTGTCTGCTTTAATTCGCTGTGTCCCGACTGATGGTTTAATTATTGTGTGTGACAGGAGCATCCAGGGCATCGATTGGTGTTTATCTCTTAGGTGCTGTACAAAATAGATGTTTGTCACCCTGGTGGCTCCCAGGATGAGTTTTTGCCTAGAGAGGCAGTTTTTAAACCAGTTAATTGATGCCTTGTAAAGCAGAAGAGTAGGTGGCCGTCCCTGCCTTTCCCTGCAGGCATGTCCCTGCTGGCTGTGTGGGACCAGTGGCTTTTCAGGTGGAAAGAAGGGGATGTGTTAGGCTGGGAGGAGCCTCCGAGGTTGGGAAGAGATGCTTTGGAGTGTGGGAGCAGCAGGTGGATGGAGGGAGGCATGAGGACCAGGCTGGAGCAAGGAGTGGTGCCTCACCTGAAAAGTCTCTTCGCTTCAGACAGCCCAGATTTGAATTGCAGGGTTTACTCAGTTTTAAAGCTTAAACTCCCTCTGAGCTCTGCATGTTTTGTGTTGCTCTTTTGGCTCTGGCTGACCGAGCAGTGCCCTTGTGTTGAGCCACATCCAGAGCCTGGTTTGATGTTTGTCCCCACGAGGATTTGCTGCAGGCTTTGCTGCTGGAAAAGTGGAGTCATCTGCATAAACCCCAGTAAGTCTCTAGGTTAAGAGGCCACCAAATACCACCTCTGTCTGCTGCCATCCCTCTAATTATGAAAATAATAACCCCAGGCAGAGTTTATGGCCCTGCTGGTGGCTCAGGGTCTGTTGTGCCGGGCTCTGTTCAGAAAATTGCATTTGAGGGAGATGGTCCTTACCCTGCAGTTGGTTATGTAGGGCTGTGTTACCTCTCCCCTACAGTGACAGGCCAGGCTTGATGCCTCCTGCCTTGTGGACACACAGCTTTGGGATCTGGAAGGGGAAGTGCAGACTTCCCTCGCCTCCCTTCTGTCTTCATGGCGCTGCCTTCTCCAGCCTTGAAGCTAGAAATGGGATTTACACCTGGCAGGTGGCTGGGCCATAATAAATTCCCTAAAAGTGGTGGCTGCCATCTCTGGCTGAGTGCATCTTCATCTGTTTCCTCCCCTCCTGAGAGCCTGAGCAGGGATTATCCAGAACAAATCCTGTTACCCAGCTGCCTCCTCAGTGAAGGAGTCCCAGGACATAAATCTGTTAGCAGATGACATCACAGGTGAAGGCTTTTAGGGTTTCTTTGCCAGAAAGTGGCAGTGTTGATTGCCAGGCTTAGTAGTGAAGAATTTGAAGTTGTGATTCATCCCTCAATCCGTGTCTTAAGTATGTAGTGGTAAAGCTTAGGAAAATCTGTGTATGAATTAAGTGTTTCCTCTTAGGGAGCTGAGAACCCCTTAGGTGCAGCAATTACTATTTTATTAATTGGGATTGACATACCAAACGCTCAGAATATGCCAGCTCGTGTCTGTTGTGGGGAGAACTCAATTGCTCAAGAGAAAGGGCTTTTCATCCTGTCTGGATGCAAATCTATTGGAAAGAAAAATACCTGACATTTTTTGGTCATCTGCTCAAACATCTGTCTGGGCCCATGGAGGTGGTTCTTGGTGGGGAAAGTCAGCTCCCAGAAAGGAAAAGGGTTCTTTGCTCATTCTCAGACTTGTGGTATTCAGTTTGGTATTTTACTTTGTAATTACTCCACCAATTAGCACAGCTACAGATTTTGCCTTCCCTTTGCTGCACTGTGTGCATCTCACATGGCATTTGCTGGCCCTGAGGATAAACTGCCTTGTGCAAAAGCACAGGCTGGCCCTGGAGAGGCTTTGGTGAATTTAAGAGAATCAGGATCCATGTGGATGTTGGCTCTGTCGCTCTGCAGTCAGTGAGACCGTGCCTGGCCTGAGCTGCTCCTGCACAAGTCAGTGCTCTGCCTGTGTCCACCTACAGCTGCTCAAAATGAGTGAAAAAAAATGAAAGTGAAAAAAAATGCCCTCAAAAATGAGAGGCAAACAAGCTGTACCTGTGTTTCCCTTCAGCTGTTAAATACTTCCAGTCATCCTTGCAGTAGCTGAAGGTGCATCAGTGTTGGTGCTGTGGATCCACGGCCAGAGCAATGCTGAGAACGGGAAACTGTAAAAAGAATTAAACAACTTCTGTAGCTCAGCAGACTGGACATTGTGTCACAGAGATAGAAAAGTCGTGCCTGACATGAGCTTGGGCAAACACTTTCCATGCCATTTTGTGGGTTTTTTTTCCTCCACCATTACTCACAGCATTTGCTTTGTTCAGAGCTTCACGCTCCAGGAAGCGGTGTGTAATTGCCCTGGAGGGTTCATCACACTGACACAGAGCTGCCAGACACCTTCTGATTTCAAAGTGCCACTCACTCACACGTTTTCAGTGTTTCTTGTTTGTGCTGGTGAAGGCAGCTCCCGACAGGGAAATGGATATTGGTGTGAGCAGCTCCTGCTGCTGTGCTGAGCCTGCTCAGCTCCTCGGGGGAATGAACGGCCTCATTCCAGCTTCCCTGGGAAGAGCCACTGCAGGACTCCACAGGCTTCTTCCCCACTTAGCTAAATGTTCCTAAAGAAAATAAATTGATAATCAAGTCCAGGCCTTTTTGCAGGAGTTGCTGTGCTTTTCTCCCACCCTGCTCTCCTTCCCCTGTTGTGTTGGAAGAGCCTTGTTGGCCAGGTGGGGTTCAAAGATCCTACAGTGACCATCCAAAGAAAAATGCAAAATCCCTGTGGTCAGGTTGCTGTCCCTCCACTCTCCTGCCTGTAATGAGCCCATCTGAACCCATTTTCTGCTCAGTTATGAGCTCTTCTTCATTCTGTTTATGCTCTACTTACCAAAAGATGTTGGAGCCAGAGGATTTTTCTGCAGAGGATTTAATTTCATTGGAGAGAAGTGACAGTTTGTAAAACAGACCATGGGATTAGTGTCACCTCAGCTCCTACATGATATTCCCACCCCCTTCTTCAGTATTATTTCTTTGAAAGCTGAAGTTTCCACTGCTGTTGATGCCCTGCCAGGCACTCCAGCAGGGCATACTTTCCCTTGGATGCAGCTCAAGAAACCATCATTCCTTTTCTCTTATTGTTTCTCATCAAAGGAGAGGAGCACCTTCCCTGCTCTGCCCAAAGTGGCCATGGATGTTCATACTGGAGATGTGAAATGGAAATAATTTTGGTGGCATGGAAGCTGAAGCATTCATGTCCTCAAAAAATAGACTTCAGCATTTAAAAATGTGTACTGGCAGAGGTCTTGATTAAAGCCTGTGCATGTCATTGGAGTATCTTTAATTTTGAGGCTGTATAATTTAAGTAGACTGTGTTGGGTGAACTGGTGTGTATCTGCATCCTGTGTGTCCACCTGATTTACCTGATGTCTCCTTATCCCAATCCTGATTTATCATAATGAAACTACAGCATTTGTGTTGCTGGGGGAAAACCCCTTTTCCTCCAGAGAATACAGAGGTTCTGTGGATTTTCAGAGAAAATAAAATGTATGAGCTTCACTGGCAGGAGAACCAGCTGGGCAAGGCAGCAGTGGATTTGAGATGTTGGCTTTGTGGCTTTTGTCTAGCAGAGCCCGAGCAGCATTTGATGTATAGACATGTTTTCAGACATTTTGTATGGAGAAGGTGTTGGCAGGTCTGTTGTTAACACCCTCCCCTTTAGGCCAAACTATTGAAAATTCAAGTTCAGCTTGAATCTCATTTCAATGGCTTGGAAGGCTGCAATCTGATGGGCTGAAAAAAAATCTCATCCAATTCCAGCCCTTATTAGGAGCTTAATCTGAAGTGCAGCCAAAGCCCAATAAGGGAGAGGGAAAAAAAAAAAAAAAAAAGCAGTAAAATGGAACAAGAAATGTGCATCCAATTTACAATATTCCTCTGCAACCTTAATTCATCCCCCTGTATACATTACAATGCCATTTCTAATTATGGGATCACATATGGGATTTTTCCATGGCACCCCTGCCCTTGCTGCTCCTGGAGGGCAGCTGAGGCAGCCCAGTGAAGGATGGGGCTCCATGTGTGGAACCTCAGCCCTTCACAGGCTTGGAGGCAAGGGAGTGAGGCAAGTGATGGAAAAAGAGAGGATAAAGTGCTGCTTAAGGAGATGGGAATTCCTGCTCTGCTGCTGCTGCAGGGCTCAGGGATGGTGCTGGGTAAATTGCTTTTCATACACAAGGAGGGACTTGATTTCCCAGGTCCCCAGGGTGAGGGTTGAGCTGCAGAAGTGCCGAGTGCTCCTGCTGCAGATGATCTCATGGGAAGTTGTACGTCAAACATTTAAAATGCCTCTCCGTGCTATTTATTTTTTAAAAGGGAGCTGGAGGCTGATTCTGGAACTGGGTGCCCAGAGCTTCTCTGTAACTCTTTTCTTCATCTGTAAACCCGAGGTGTTGTGAACGTAGTTCTCTAGGATTTTATGAAAATAAATTCAGAACCCTTTGAGAAGAATCCCAGTCTGTAGTGGCAAGACGCCTTCATTTTTGCCTTGGAGCAGCACATGAAAAGTGTGAAGTGAAGAGAGCTGAGTGCTGTGCATGCACAACCAGCTGAAGCCCAGAGCTGAGTAATTCCCCTCTAGCTGAGCATCTATTCCTGGTTCTAACTGCGTCAGGGCTGTGTGCACACATGGTCTGTGGCCATGCTGTAGAGACCCCTGCAAGTGGGCTGGATTAAAGCTACAGAGACAGCACATTTCCTGCACATCCCTGCTCCTCAGGGCTTGGCAGCTGTGCTGTGTTCTTCATGCAGCCCTTTGGGTGCAGCACGGGATAAATGACAGCACTGGGTGAACCAGGAGGGCACAGGCATCACTGCAGCAAACAGGAACAAGGAGGAGGCTGAACATGGTAATTCCTTTGCATTTCTGACCTGTAGCATAAAGTGGGAGGTTTCTGGATCATCCAGGAAGTGTGTAGTTTAGGCTGCTAATGCCAGATGTCTGCTTTTGGCTTATCTCTGAACCTGGCTTGTGTTTGATCTTTAGTCTGGAGACCAGTGTTGTGTGTTGGAGCCTGGCGTGCAGAATAACTCCCGTGTCCATTGAAGGAGGAGGTGGAGGGAGTTATTTTCTCCTGTGGTTTTGTGGAACTCGACACCGTTGTCTGTGTCCAAGGAAGATGTGACGCACGATGGCTTTGCAGCTATGCAGCTGATGGAGAGAGAGGCACATAACTGTGGGTGCTGCCTCAGGGATGCTCCAGCAAGGGGCTTGGAGAGCCAAGAGGCAGCCAGCATTCTGCTTCAGCACCCTTTGGGCTTTGTTCCAGCTTATTTCCTTCCCCCCAAAACTCTCTGCAAAGCTTTCTGCAGGAGGAGCAGCAAGAAGAGCAGCACCCATGAGAGGTGGTGTTGGGAGGAAGGGCAGCGCTCAGCCCTGCTCCTCCAGGGCTCTGCAAAGGTTTGAGCAGAGCTCCCTTCCATCAGCAGATGTTGTCAGGCGTGCACAGGCAAAACCTTGCTCTAATTCAGTAATTATAAAAATTCCTGGCAGAAGCTGCGTGTGACTCAGCTGCAGAAAAATTACTTAAGGGAAAAAGAAAAGTTTACAGAATCGGGCTGGCTGTAGCACACAAGGAGGGAAGCTGGGGCTTTCTGTAAATCCTTGTCCAGCTTTAGCCCACCATGTCTCTTCCTGGACAGAGATGAGACGGGAGAAGCAGAGCAGTGCAAGCCCAGGAGCTCCCCTGGCCACAGCTCCCTGATGGAAGAGGATGGATGGATGGATGGATGGATGGATGGATGGAGAGTTTTCCCTTCACTGCCCCTCAGAGCCAGTGCCAGCCCCGAGGATGGGAGGAGGCAGCTGCTGCCTGCTCAGCATTTGGCTTTGCCTTTTCCCTGTCTGCACACACTGGCACAGGAACCCGAGGAAGCCTCAGACAGGTCTTGACTTATCTGCAAAGGGTGTTTGCAGCACTGTCTCCTAGGGAAGCTGCCTTTTTTTTTTTTCCCTTTGTAAACATTGGATTTAATTTTATTTTTGTTAAAACCCACATAACTAAATACCCTTGGAATCTTTTGCAGGCGTCTGCTCTCAGTGTGTTTTGGCCTGGCTGCCCAGTGCTGGTTTTGAATCCCAGTCCCAGTGGTGGGAAGTTTTTAGAATGAATGCCAGTTGTATTTTTTTCTTCAATAGAATCACAGTGTCCGCCTGTGGGTTTAGAACAAATATCCTTGGTTTTATGTTTTGCTTGCAAGTAGCCAGGATCCAAAGGGTGTGCAGGCAACCACAGAGATTCGGCAGGGATGCAGCACTTCCCCTTTGTCAAAAATGACTGCATTTTCCTTTTTTCATTTTGCACCTCCCAGACCCTGCTGCTGTGCCTGACTGTTCATCTGTGCCTTTGTACAGGCACCCAAGGGAGGTGTGTGACAGCCCCAGCAGTGAGTAATTTAAAATCACACCTGGGGAGTGTGGAGCAGGAAACAATCCTGCCTGGGCCCTCTGGGAGTGGATGTGTCTTCACTGCCTTGAATTTTCAGGTGGGAAAAATATATTTGTTTGCATTTGGTACTGAATTTTCTGTTTCCACTGGTTCTGCTTTGGTCAGCCCCTCATAGCCACACGTGTGTGTTACACTGGCTCTGTTGTCCAGGTGCTTTTCAGCATTTCCATACAAAAATCTAGTTGCAGTAGCACTGAGTACTCTGCAAAGCTGCTGTTATTTGGGTTTTTTTGTTTTATTTTTTTTTTTAATACACCATTTGCTGAGGAACTTCTAAGAACACACAGCTCGCTGGTGTCTCCAGTGAAGCAGTAAAACTGTAGCATTCATCAGCTGTACTTTTTATAGTTCCTGTAGTCTGCAGTTTCCTTAGTTCTTTTCTCTTTGATGTTGGTCACTGTCAGAAAAAGAAGTTTGAAGCTGGCTGGATAGGTAATAGCTGATAGATGTTATAAAGTATTAGCAAAGAAATGGGAAGTGACTGTGTGGTGGTGGTTTCAGCAAGAACACCCAGTGGGAACAGTTGATTTTGGTGTTGGGGAAAATCAGTATAAACTTGTCTTTTGCCTGGTGTGGGAGAGGGAGGCAGAAATCCTGGAAACAAGTTTGTATCTGTGTGAATCTTCCATAACTGAAGAGCTGTCTATATCCTAGGAGAGGCTTTATTTATTCCTTGGAATCCTGAGTTTTCAGAACATGTGTTGGCCATGCAAACTCTCAGCTTTGTCATAAATCTTTGTTTTGGCAGTGCTTGTCCAAATGCCATATTATCCAGAAAGGAGTAGATAGGGGATTAGAGCAGAATCCTTTGCTATTTATGGACTCCCTTGGGGAGCACATTGTAATATTCTTTTGAATGGGCTAAAAGGTAACCACAACAACCTGAAGCTGCAGGTGCTAAATCTTCCCTGTTTCCCTCCTGTAGATCTGCAGGGGGGGGATGGAGGGGGGTATTTCAGCTTGCAGATCTGAAATAACCTTATTCTGGCTTTGACCATCTGCCACCTGCTGACTCCCTGAGATTCAGAACAGAATCTGGGACTCATGCTTATTTATTTATTTTTTTTTACAAACAGGCTAACTTTGGAGCTTTAGATCTCTCATTTCCTAAGCTAGCACAGAGTTGAAAAATCATTAATTTTGTACAATCTGTGGAAGAATCTGTCCTGTAGAAGTTGCTCATCCCTTCCCCTCAGAGCTGCCGTACCAAGGCGGGTCCTGCGTATCCGCGTGTCCCTGTTGGCACGGAAAAGGAGGAGCAGGCTGGGTGCCAGGCTGCCAGACTGTTTCCAGGCTGTCTGGAAATGTTCAGCAAAGCTGCTGGCTCAGGCTGTCCTGATGCCCTTCAGCAAACTGAGCAGCAAGAGCTTACTTACCCGGGAAGGGCTTTTCTGGTCCTTTTGAAGCTGTCAGTAATCCAAATTGCCGCCAGCTCTGTGCCCAGAATTTAATGTGTCAGGCTCCAGCTCTGCCCAGTGCAGGGAGGAGCTGCTCAGACTTCTGGAGAAAGCACAGAAGACCCAATCCAACTGTAGAAGGTTATGTGTAGGTGGACTCTTCCTTTGTCTTTGCTTCCTGGCCTGACTGGGCACCTGGACCCTCAGACACCCCTTCTTTTGTCCACCACCTTAAAAACCACATGTGTAGTTTATAATGTGCAAAGCAAACACCATAAACTTCATAACTTGAAGACAGAACTCCTCTGTGGGGTTGCAGCCTTACAGACCTGCTGGCTCTGGTTTGGTTGTCTCAGAGTTTGGGAATTCCCTGGGTTTGGGGGTTTATCCCAGCTGCCAGCCTCTGGGGCATTGTGTCTGCAAGGGGACCAAGGTGTGCTCCTTTCTCACTCAGTGGTGGGGGAGAGCAGTGCACAGGCTGTGAAGAGCAGGTTTCTTCTGCAAAACTCTCAGTTTTTATTAGGAGCAGCAGGTTTGTTCTTGGAGAAGGGAGCATCTGCCTGTTTTTGTGTGTGATCCCTGAGAAACAACAAAAATCAGGAGCAAATGCATGGCCAGGGCTGCCTTCTCCTTTATGTGCCTGTTTAACTGAATAACATGCATGGCTCTGCCTTTGTGTTTACCTTAGGGTTTGTTATGACACTGAAGATGGATTTTTCCTGGCTCTTGCACACACAGCATGTAAAACCAACACAGCTCAGTACACAGCCAGTGTGTGAAGCCTGGTTCAACCTGGGGACTCAGGCTGTACTTGGATGCTCCCCATTGACAGCAGCTTTGATGATGCTGGTGGGTCCCTTCCAGCTCAGGGTATTCCATGATTCTGTTCTGTGATTCATTCTCAGACTGGGAAGCTCATCTCTTCTCGTGCTTGTACCCACTTGCACTGCTTTTCAAACAAGGGGCTTGTTTCAGATTGGTTTTTCTGGAAATAAAGATATTTGGGAGAAGAGAGACCTTTGAGATATTTCTGTGTTCAGCTGTGGACCTGTTGAGTTCTTGGTAGCCATGGGGAATGAGTTTATCTGCATCTACATACAGATGGTTTTGCTGTCTCTTTTTAGTACACAAAGTTGCCTTCTAATCTTGGGATGATTTTTGTACAGACTTTTTCCTTCAGTTCTCAGTTTCTGAGCCCTTAGTTCTTACCTAGGGAATTGGAGTTTTTTTTCCTCCTGTGCATCATAATTCCTGGGAGATTATGTAATTCATCCATGCTGGCTTGTCAGGAGAGACTTGAAATAAAAGCCTTTGTAGTGAGCTGCTTAGCTGGCTGTATAAACATGAAAGCACCAGGTTTTTAACTGGCTTGCTCACATGGCTTTCCTCGGCAAAGCTTTAGCCAAAACACTCGCAGATAAAAGGGCACTGAGAAAGTCCAGGTCAGGCAGAGTTTTCCTGAGAAGGGCTATAACATTGATCTTTGGTTTAGTTTTGTTTCTTGTAACCTCTCAGTAAGGGCAGGGAATGAGGATAAATTGTTTTCATCTCTCAGTGGTCAAAGATTGAGACAGATGAGGCCGCGGCTTGCCTGGAAGAAGCTGTTAAGTGAGAGCCTGGCTGTGACTCCTCTCTCTTGGATCTTGGATGGAGCTGACTTTGTGCTTCCTGCTTCCCAGGCACACTTCCCCACTCTCCTCCTCAAATATCCGAGCTGCTGAGTGATTGCCTTGAGTTTTCTGAGCTCTTTGAACTAAAATAAACGAGAAGGGCTCTGGGAATGAGGCCTCCCATTGGTCACCTGCCTTTCACCTCTGAGCACAGAGGTTTCCATCAGGTGTGGCATTAAAGGCACAGGGTTTAGTGCCTCTAAGGTCACATCCAGCCAAGCCTCTCCTGGGGGATTGGGAGCCCCCTGGCACCTTTGCAATGCTCTCTCGGTGTTCTCATTTTGTTAATAAGCATCTGAAAAGGTGCTGGTTGGATCTGGATGGGGGTTACAGGTCTGGGAGTGGATTGGTCCCTCATGTTCTGTTCTGAATGCTCAAACACTGATGGGGAAGGAATATTGGAGAAATACCCAAGTTTTGGGGCTCCCTGAGGTGCTGCAGTAGCGGGAGTTTTTGAAGCCCCAAAAGAATTCCCTACAAAACACATGGCTGCTGTTTGCTGCTGTTGGAACTACAGCCCCTGATTGGCATCTCTGATGCTGTCACTAAGTGGGGACTGAAGCTTGAAGAGGGATTTTTGCCCTCTGTACCCCAAGGCAAGGGTTTGGGGAGGGGAGGTGGTGGGTGCTGCTCAGGCAGGACCCTGGGCACTGCTGCATGGCAGGGTGGCTGCCTTCCTTCTCTTCCTGCCCTTTGATGTGCTGTGGGATGTGTAATGAGCATCTGCCCTCTAAGAGAAAACAGATTTGAGTTCTGAAGTTGGAAAAAGAGGGAGCAATTTTGTTTAATCATTTTCACACAGATCCACAGGCTGTAAGAGTGAGCAGCATCTGGTTCAAGGGCAGCCTTGGCTGCTTTGAGCTCTCCTGCAGCTTCTGCAGTCTCAGGCAGAGATTGATGTTCCAGATGCTGTTCTCAGCAATCAGATCAGTGATGTGATTATTTAGACTTTTCATTTTTTAAAGGAAAAGAAAAAGAAGTAGATCATACTTTTTAGGATCATCTGAAGTATCAGAGATCTGTGAGGGGTTTTTGTTTTGTTTGTTTCCCAGATCAGGGACCTGCAAATTCTTTCCCTGGTTATGAACACCAGTCAGAAAGCAGGAGGTGAGCTGCCTGCCTTGATACCTGGGTATTCACCCATTCCCTCCCTTCAGCTTCTAGCCACTGCAAGAAATACAGGATTTTTTATTCCAAACACAGAGTATTTGTTTTAAAGAGAAAGTACTAAATGCAGTAATGCCCTGTGCCCTGCAAGCTGCACTGGCTGTCCTGGTGTGTGCTTTGGGCTGTCTCCAGACTTGTTTGTGGATGTGAGAAAATTACTGAGTGACAGGGAAAGTGCTGGAAAGCTTTGGGGATTTGATTTAAATCTGATGAAAATCAAGGCTGCTGCCTGTTCTCCCATGCCAGCACCCATTGGGGTGGCTGTAAAAACGGCTGCTGTGAGTTTGTTGCTGTGGTTTTCCAAACCCAGGCTTCTTATTTACCCATTTCCATCCATCCAGCATCAGTGTTGCCCTCCCAGAGCCCTGTGGCGGTCAGTCTGTTGCTTTGGAGGACGTAGCTTGGAAAAGTGCTTGGATTTGGCAGGAGCACTCCAGGAGTCCCATGGGAATGAGAGTCCCGAACCACTGTCCCAGCCTTTATCTGCTGCCTTTAATTAAGGAGATCACAAACGCTGTGGTTGCTTGGGAGGCTGAGGCAATGTTTGGCTGCTGGCATGCCCTGGGGCTGCCCTGGGATGGAAGTCTCTGGTGGTGAGCAGTGAAAGCTGCTCCTCACCAACAGGAGCCAACAGCATCTCGTCCTTCTCAGGACCAGTTTGGCTGCTGGGATGGGCCCTGAATCCACACTTGGCTTTTGCTGACAGGAGGAAAAGCCTGAGAGACCTGAGGTCTAGGTGTCACATGTTAATTTTTGCCCCTTCAGGTTCTCCTCACAGCGTGAGATACAGAAAAAAAAAATCCCACAAAGTAAGCCGGAATTAAGCCGCAGGTTTTGTTCTCATTAGTGTAAAATCAGAAAATCTGGTGTTTCTGATGCCTCTGAGGAGAGAAGGAGAATTAACTCCCGGTGAATGTAAGCAGAGGATACTTAAAAGGCAAATTGTTCACATACTTTCTTTAAAATTTGCATGAGTGTAGCAAAAGGTCATCGCAACTGCAGTCTCCTCCTCAGATCCTGCCTGCCGGTGGCTGATTGCAAGAGCCTGTTGCTAAGTATTCCTGGAAACAGAATAAAGATGAAGCAAGATAATTGAGGGAGAGGAGGGAGAGGGAGAGGAGGGGGAAGGCTTGGAGCTCGCAGCGGAACCGCAGAGCTGCCAAACGAGATGAGTGTGTTGGAGTTTGACTCGGTGGCTGCATTCAATCAGTTCTGACCCAGGGGTGGGGAAGGGGTGACTGAGCCTGAAACTTCATGGCAGATCCTTGGAAAAAGGCACTTGGACACAAGTGGATGATTTGCTTGCGTTTCCTGTGGCTCATCCAGCTCCAAACAAGTTCCTTCCTTGCACTGAGGCTGCAGTGGGGATGGGAAGATAGACTGCGCTCCCACGGTGCTTTTCCTGGATAAAATCTCTGTTCTTGCAGCATGGATTTAGTTAACCTGGGATCATCTTCTGGACAATTCAATAATCATGGAAAGCAGCAGGATAAAACAAGAATGCAAGCAGACAAATCCAGAGCTTGACTAAGGCAGAAAGCCTTCAACTCCAGGTGATTTGAGGGGTGTTATCTGTCCATTTCAAGTCAGGCTACTCTCTGAGGAAACAACTGATGGTGGTTTTGTATGTTGCAGAATCAAATAAACCCCAGCACAGCTCCCTTTTTATTGCTGAAAAGACAAGGAAGCAAAACTTGCTGCTTATCTTTGGTCTTTTTCTAGTAGAAGCTCTTGTAAAAACACCAGGCTTTCTCTGACTCTGTGAATCTATTTCCTGGAAGGAGTTTTAGTGACTGTTTCTGGAGTGATTTTTATCATCCCAGAGCATTTTACAAACTGAATATAGTAACAGCTGAAATACAGCCCCATCTGAGGAGGGTTGCTGCCAGCGCACAGAAGTTTTCGGCATGTTTTTAAAGAACACACAATTTGCTTTTTCTTAGCACAGAATCTCCTTTATTCTCACCAAAAACATGAGGCAGCCCTCCTGCCACCCATCCCTCTGTGTCACCTGCTTTGCTCTTGACCCAGGCTCAGTGGCAGAGCTGGTGTTGGGTATCCTTGGCTCTCTGAATCCTGCGGTCTCCGAGCCTCCCCCTCCAGCTGGGGCTGGCTGTCAGCAGAGGGGATGAATACTCTGCATCTTATCTGACATTCTGAACACCCCCGTGGGATTCACATTTCACCAGTTCCTGGCAGCAGCTCCTTTTTTCTGCATGGCTGTCTGTGCCATGCCCATGGTGGCAGGAGGGACACGGTGGCCAAGGCTCTCTCTTCCTCCATATGCTGCCTGCAGGCTCTTGGCTCCTTGGGAAACTTTTTATTTTCTGACTTCCATCCGTGGAGCTTTTGACTTGCTACTGATTTTTCACTGTCCATGTTCATCTTCTTAGCTGGTTTGGCTGTTTCGCAGTGCCTTAAAATGAAGAGGAGGGATTGCAGGCTGCTGTCCCATTCCTCCCTGCTCGGTGGCTCTGGAGCCAGGGGCCTCCTGTGGCTCGGTGCTGGGTTTCAGGGACAGATCGGGTTCCCTCTCTGGCCCTGCACCTGGCCCTCCGTGTGTGTGTGTGTCACAAACCCCTCAGCCCTGGCTGCTGGCCCCATACTGGTTGTCCCTCCCCTTCCTCTGTGCCCAGCCCATACCATGACTCTGCTCCTTTCCCTCTCCCTCCCTTCCCTGCTCCCCAGCTTTGCTGGAGCACTGCGTGATGGAAAAGCTGCTCTGCAGAAGGAATGGGTGAAGAAATGGCTTCTCCAACTTTCCACCTGCTGGTTTGTGCTGCAGTTGAGATGTTGGTGCATCTGAGCTCTGGGCAGCTTTGTTCTGCCCTGGTTTTTCATATGTGCAGGTGATTAATTGCAAACGTGGGACTCTCAGTGGCATTTTCCCATTCAGAGATCATTGGCTGGGGCAGGTTTACACTTCCAGCCTTTCTGCCGAGGGGCTGTGTCACTTTGGGGAGCAGGAGGGAGGGCAGTGCTCAGCAGAGGAGCATTTTCCAGCAGCCTGTGTTACATCTGTCCTGCCCATGTCACACCTCCCTTGAATGCTGTTCCCCTCAGGGCACCCAGTGCTGGCTCAGGCCAGCACAGCTCTGGGGCTCAGCTCTGCTGGTGAAGTGTGATAGGAGGGCACAGAGGCCCTGAAAACACATCATTATCATCAGGGGTTTGCCCAGAGCAGTTTTGTTGGTGTGATGTTTGCTCAGGACGGACTTGGGGCTCCAAAGGAGAAGTCCCCATGAGCACTGTGGCTGCTCCAGGCTGGCACAGGCTGTGGGATCCCTTCCACCCCAAAAAGAGGAGGAGCAGGACTACTCGGAGCTGTCACTGGCAGGGATTGCTCTTTCCAGCTGGAGCTTGAGAGCACCTGGCTCTGGTTAGTTGCTGGCATATTTGGATCTGTGGTTACAGAGTGAATCTCTTGAGCTGGGAGCAGAGCCTGTTGCATGCAAAGCCCAGAGCTGCCCCCGCAGCCAGGGCTGTGGTTGTGGCCTTTGTAGCTCTGCAGCTGTGTAACCTTTGCATGAAAATCCTCCTTGGGTTGCAAGCCAGGAGTGCTGCCAGATGAGGTTCAGTGCTGTCGGCTCTGAGACACCGGGATGGATGCAGCTGTAGGGAGGATCAGACCAACCCCAGCCAGTGCATCCTGAGATCAGCTGCTTTCAAACAGTCTGAGTGTCTGCAGTGATGCAAGAGCTGTGTTGAGTGGAGGAAGCATCACTGTGATGTGATGGATGAGCTTTTGCATTTCAAAAGGTGCTGTGGAAAAGCAAATTTGCCATCCACTCAGTGGGTACCTCAGCAGCAGTGGGCACAAGGGGGTGTCTGTGATGTCTTGGTAGTTTTACAGGAATCTTTTGTGTAGCTGGTCTGGGGGATGTCCTGGTGCTGCCTTGTCGATGCTTGGGAGGCTCCTGGCTGCCTCACTCCCCAGGGTGTGTTACAGTGCTAACAAATGCTCCATTGTTTTCCAGGATTTTGTTGGTCCGATTGTGTAAGGTTCCCTCTCGGATTAACCACTGAAAACAAAACAGAAACCTCACTAATACCTCATTGTGTGCATTAAACAAAACAAAACAAAAAAACAAATCTCGATTTCCCTGCTGATTTAAAAGGCTTTTGTGTTTGGTGGGAACTCTGTTTTAACTCAAGGCTTTTCAGGAGTGTTTGTTTCTTAATGATCTGGGATTGCAAGGTGTTTGACCTTGAGATTACTGCCAGCACTCAAGTGAACAGTAGCAGCAAAGGCAGTGGGTAGGAAACCCATGTTCTGGCAACTGTCCCACTTCCAGTGACAGATGAGACATGGGACCAAGGGAGGCCCTGAACTCCAATTCAACATCCCAGACTCCCGCCCCACCCCTCGCCTTTCCTATAAACAGATGGGAAAATATCCCTTTCCCATAGACAGAAATTATTATTTTTTCTTATTGCCTTTCTGTTTACATAGCTATTTCTTACTCAGTGTTAGTCATTTGGGGGAGTAATGTATAGGGGTCATGGATGATATACTTCTACATGTGTCTTAAATTTTTCCCACATACATTTTAACTCCCACTGCCCTCACTGCTTTTTGTGTTTTTGCAGAAAGAAAAATGTTTATTAAATACCTTGCTTATGTGCAAGCCTCCTTTTAAGAGGTAAAGCATGGTTTGCACATGGAGGAAAAAAACCCCATTTATTGGATATACATGGAGATGTATTTCCTAGTCCTAGGTTCAATGCTGCATCCTTAAATTCTGCATTCTTTGGGCTGTTGAATACAATTTGAGGAACAACTGAAAAAAATATATTTATGAAAAGCATCCTCATAGTGTAGATAGACCAGCCTGTCTGGTGGCATCCTCCCAGCTTGATTTCCTGCCTGTGTTGTTATCTGTGTGTTTAGTCAAATGCTGCTTCCTCCTGATCCTGAGATCAAATCAAGCTGCCATCCCAGCACCTCTTTGAAACCTGCAATGTAAAACAACCAGGCCAGCTCCCGTGTCTGCTGAGGGCCCTGGGGCTTTGCTCTCCATACATCATGTTAACTGCTCTTCAGCTCTGCTCAAATTAAATGTTTTCCTATCAGCTGTGGGCTGCGGAGGATCCAGCCTGTCAGGCTGTGTGTGTGTCAGGGGGAGAGCAGGCAGCTTGTGCTCAGAGCCAGCCTCGCTGCCTTGCCCTCAAACAAAACCCTCAGCTCTCCGTGCCTGGGATGGCACAGCCTGGGAAATTGCAAAGAGCAGCAGCCAGTGTGGGGAACAGGGTGGTGAGGGAAGAGGATGGGAGGAAACGCCAGGACATGAGGCTGGGCTGGCCCAGGTTCCTCATGGCAGGTTTTGACTGTGGAGCTCCTCAGGGAACAAAGAGCAGCTCTCTGGCCATGCCAGAAACCCACAGAGAGGGTTTCCTTCTGCTTCACCTCCAAACCTGCTGCTGCTGTGCTCCCTGGTCAGGAGGAACAAAAGCCCAGGGTGTGCCCTGTCCCCCCAGCAGCTGTGGGGCGATGTGGGCAGCCACAAGCTGGACTGTGCTGTGCCAATCTCCCACCATGGAGAGGATGGAAGTGACAAGCAGAACTTTTGGGTTGATTTTCTTTATGTTTTTTCTTGCACTGAGTCGTGTTGCTGGAATGTCCCCAGCAGGTGCTGCGAGTGCCAGGGGACAGTGTTTGGGTTTCACTGGGCTTTCAGCCATTGCAGGCAGGGTGCACAGGGAGGGGAGCAATGGGGTCTGCATGGACCCACAGCCCCTGTGCCCCATGCTGTCTGTCTCAGCTGTTCACATCAATCTCGTTTATTACAATTCCAAATCCTCCCTCCTCAGCTCATTAACGCTCCCGGAGCAGACATCTCTGTCACCATTGTGTTTTGTAATTAGATTTTGATTTACTTTCAGAGAGGAGCAAGAGCACAATGGACATTAATTTATCCCAAGCCTCGCTCGGTCTCCTCCGTGTCACAGGGTCAGACCTTGGCGTGCACCATCTGGTCTCCCCCCTCTGCTTGGCTCTGTGTTGCTCCCTCACCGTGTTCTCCTTCTGCTCGGGGGCTTCCCTGATGGAAAAGGAAAAGGAGCAGTGAGGGAGGGCTGCAAGAGCAGCTTTTGTCCAAGCTGAGCTTGAGTCGTAAGGACAGGCGTGAAGTAGATTTAAATCGACGGGGAGAGGAGCAGCCTGTTGTCTGCAGAGCCTGGGTGGCCCCTGGTGCTTGTAAACCCTTTAAGGCACGATGTAAAAGCTGCAGTTTAACACTGTCAGTGAGCCAGGACAGAGGGGTTCCCGCAGCGCTGGAGCACTGGGAATGGCCGTGGATATCTCGGCTTGGAGCTGCTCTGGGTGGCAGAGCTGGATATTGAGCTCTGCTGGTCCCTGCAGCCTGGACCAAGGGCATTTTTCCACCTGAGAGCTGCTCATGTGTTCCTCAGACAGATTTAATATTTCAGCTTTTGGCTCTTGAATGAGAGACAAGCAAGAGCTGAGCCCATGCTGTAATGGAAACCCCTCTGTGCTCCCACATGGTCACTCATGGGGCTGTGGGAAGCTGAGATCTTTCCAATGCCTCACCAGAACTCTCCATTGCATCTAAGAGTGAATTTTGAGAAAAGTGGTTTTACATTTGTGCTAGTACAAAGCAGCAGCCGTCCACAGCAGGAATATGTTAATTTATTGCTGCCTTTGAGTATTTTAACTGGCTTTGTCTTTTGTCACTGGTCAGGGCAGAAGTATGAGTTGCAAGATGAGTAGAGGCATCCCTGGGCAGAGTCAGCTCCATATGCAATGGAAGAGGGAAGTGTGAGAGCTTTTCTGGTCCAGTTTCACACAGCAGCAGAGAAATGCAGCCCCCAAGGAGGGTGGGAGCACCACTTTCCCAGCAGCCAGGGCTCAGTGCGCTGCAGGCAGTTGTGCTTTGTCTCTGCCAGCATTCACTGCTGCAGCTCAGGATTTATGTGAGCCAGTGAATGCGAGCAGGACTGATAAATCAATCAGCACAACCAAAAATAGCACCTGGCAGCTGTTGGAAGTGGGGTATCCCTTCCCCAGCAGAAGGAGCAGAGCAGGAGGGGATTTCATCCTCCCCGGCCGGGTGCCAGCCCCGCACAGAAACAGCCGTGGACGCTGGGGAGACCTCTTGTCTGACACCTTTATCTGGAAAAATTACTGTGGCTGTCTGCAAATGTCTCCCCAGCCTCTCAGCCAGGAATTCCCAATCTTCAGGATGAGGGGAATAATGGAGCCTGTACTGGTGGGGAGAGCAGCCTTGTGCTGCTGATGGTCGATGTCTGGGGATCAGTGTCTGGAGATCAGCCCTCAGATCATGAGTGATCTCTGAAAGCCTCTCCCAGCTGGCTGTGGATGGAGCCCCCAGGCTTTGTGGTTTCCAGGATGTCATGGTGATGCTTTAGTGCAGGGATAAAGTTTCCAGAGGAATCTGGTGACTCTGGTTTTTCCACTGGACGGCTGCACTAAACCACCTGCACAGGAGCCAGGGAAGTTTCTGTAAGGCTGCTCAGCCTGCACAGAGCCTTGTGAGGGGCTGCATTTCCTCACTCCTTCTCCAGTGGGTGTCCTGGGGTGAGCAGTGACTGGAGCAGGCCTGAACCAGTAGAGAAGAGCACTGCAGGAGGATCAGCTGCTTTCAGGCTGAATAGTCCGTAGATTATTTCCACATCTGTGTTAGCTTTGGCTTGATCCCACAGATTTGCAACAGCTGTTGGGAAGCAGAGCAGAGATCCCCTCTTTAAATGGATGATCAAATCCTTAGAGTGTGTGGAGTATGTTATTTCTGTGTCATCCTCTTCACAGCAGGAAAAACAGCTTTTCAGAGTTGCTGAGGCAGCACTCTGCCGCGCTGCCTGAGCTATCATCCCATCAGCCACAGTCTCACAGCAAGTTGTAATTTGCTTTCTGCATCCCACACCCAGCCTGACACAGAATCCTTTGTGAAGTGTGTGGTTGTGCAGGTACCCATACCGGAGATGCCTTTTTTCTCCTGGATTTCCCTTTCTGCATGGACCACAACCAGTGGGTGGAAGCTGAGCCTGTCCCCTTTGCAGAACCTTCCCATGTGCAAATCCCTGGCATTTTATCCTGAGAAAAGCTAACTGGCACAATGGTTTGCCACAAGACAGGTTGGGTCATCCCAGTGGTTTTAGGTGGGGATCAGATGTCCTTGCTGGGAGCTGTAGTTTGGGTGCAGAATAAAGGCACAGCGTGGGAATCCCATGGAGATCTGTCTTCAGCTTGGCTAAAATGAACCAGCCCGTTTCCTATCAAGGTTCTGCTCTTTCAGGTCGGACCTGCAGTAAAAGGAGCCATCAGGCTTCCTTCCCAAATGTCTGACAGGCTCTGGAAAGGCTGGAATCTGGCAGATGAGGGCCAGGGTGGTGGGAATTGTGGTAGATCCTGGCGCTCCTCCTGCGGCGCGTGCGTTTCTCATTCCCCATCAGCTTTCCTGGCGCACAGGGGACTCATCAAGCAAACTGCTCCCACTTTAAACAGCACATTCCTGGATGGAATTAATATGGTTAGTGCAGCGAGACCACTAACTTCAATTCAAGGCTTTTATAGAAGGCTTCAAATGGCAGCCCAGTTCCAGTTGCTTTATGTGCAGTTGTTGTGTTTGTTCACTGGTGTTGTGTGATGCGTTTCAGTGATAACCCAGGCAGCAAATCTGTTAAAAATAGGAAGTGCTGCTCAGCCTGTGTGAAGCTCTGGAACTTGGTTTGGTGCTGCCTGGGCTGGTGGGCTGTGTCTGAGAGCTTTTACAAACCTTTCCATTTGAATTGTTTTTCTCACTCACCCAAGGTGTGACTGAGCCGGACATGATGTTCTTCAGGTTCAGGTCTCAGAGCTCAGTGATGGACGTGCTCCCCCAGCAGCAGGAGATGTCACATTGACCTCTTTTGATGCTTTTTGACCCTTTTGTCACACACCTGGCTTGATGCTTGCTTGAGGCATTCTCCTGTGGACCCTCACTGATGAGTGAGAAGTGGCAGCTCCTGATTTCTTGGGGACAGAGTGTCTGGATTGCAGATTGCCTGTGCCATCCATGTCTGGGAAGCCAAGAGCAGTGCCTGCAGATTGTGTCCAGTGGGGCCTGATGGTTTACACATCCTGAGAACACCCAGGACCAACTGTTGGCAAGAATTGCCACATGTGCTGGACCTCATAGACTGCGTGGAGCCAGCCATGCCACGCTTGCTGCAGTGCTTTGGGCAGGTTTGGTTTGCTGTTATCCCCATCTCTCTGAGCACAGCCAGTCCTTGCAGCCTCTTGGCTCCAGAGTGCAGACCGTGCTCCTTCCCCAGCCAAGCAAAACGGCCAGGACCCACCGTGATGCCCCGGGGGAGCTGCTTCTGTATACAAAGGACTTGGCAAAATGAAGTGTAATGTAAGCAACTATTTAAAGAGAACGATCCGATTGCTAGTTGTAATTTCCTTATTGTTTGCAGCACCCTGTTAAATGCCTGTGATCCTTATAAAGAGCTTTCCTCCACCCTTTAAACTTCACAGAAGTGGATTTTACCTTCTGTGGTTTGAGCACAGTCATTGTGAGGGGGCTGGTTTGCACTGAGTACAGTTTCTTTATTCTTTTCATGCCCAGGGCCATTTGGTTTGTGAATCCATTAATATGTCTGTTGGAAATGGAAGGCTGGGGGGTAGGACACCAAACCTTGCCTCTCTCCATGTCCCCAGATCATTCCCATCTCGGGAAATGGGGTTGCCTCTCTTTGCAAATCAGGAACAGCCATCTGCAGAGTTGTTCCTCTGGGAACATGTGGGTGCAGTTTCTCTGTGAGATACTGAGGGAAACAGCAGCACATGATGGTTTCTCTGCCTCTTGTACTGGCTGGCACTGGTGGGCCCCCTCTGTGCTGCTCCAGTGCCCCCTCTGTGTTTATTCTCCAGACTGGAGCACGTTGTAAACACACAGAGCCCGAGGGGCTTTGCAGAGCAGAGCTTGATGTTAGAGGAAGGTGGAGATTAGTTTCCTTCCCCATTTGGCTCTTGGTTATGGTTTGGCTTTAGTTTGAGAGTTTGATAATTCACCGCTGGGCTGTTTGGGTTGAAATGCTTGGAGAAATGGAAGGAAAAGGAGGTGATGGCAGCAGCTCCTCCGTGCATGGTGGGGAGAGCAGCTCTGCCAGCCCACACCTGCAGGCTGGGCTGTGCCAGCAGCTGCTGCTCCTGTTCCTCCTCATCCCAGCCAGCTTCTGTGCATGAATTAAGCTCTAAATGATCCTGTGCCAGCAGCATATCCTGGGGAATGAGAGCCCAGCAGTGTGTGACACCCAGAGGGCTCTGTCCCGATGCTGTGCAGAACGGAGCTCGCTGCAGTGACCAGCACACAGCCCCATCCAGACTGGGATGCCCAAAATGAGGCCATCAGCCTGCAAAGCTGGCACTGCAGGATGGATGAGCTGGGCCCCCAGGCTGATGTCAAAACCCTTAATCAGCTCCTGGGAACAAACCCGGGAAGCCCCAGTTACAGAAAAATAATTTTTTTTGTGTGTTGGCCTTGTGCTCAGCCTGGCTGTGTCTTGGCAGGGGTTGCTGGTTTGTTTAACGAACATGGAAATGGGAGGGGAGGAAACAGCCAGGGAAGCATTACAAATTGCTTCAGAGCAGTGGCATTAAAAGTATTTGTGCTTACCATGTCTTCTAAACAAAGAGCTCAAAGCATGGCAAGTATTATCCCCATTTTACTTGCAAAGAGGTAAAAGCAGAAGGAAGAGAAGCTTTGCCTCTGCTCACAGGCAAGCCCACAGAAGGTGGGAGAAACACAGGGGTCTCCCCTGAGGTCCTGAGGGGATGGTGGTGATGGTGAGGGTCTCTGGGCCCTCACCATCCTCACATTCCTTCACACTCATCCCTGAAGCACCAGCTCTTTTTCTTTGTTCACCTCTCACCTCTGCTCTGAAAGATGCTAATGCTCCAAAATCTTCCTCTTCACACAGCCAAGTTTACCTTCCTTATCTCCCTTTCCAATCTCTTTTGCAGCTGAAGCTGTGGAACAAGTACAGAGTCTCCAACATTCCTTCCCTAATATTTATCGATGCCTCCTCTGGGAAGGTGGTGTGCAGGAACGGCCTCCTGGTCATCAGAGATGACCCTGAAGGTAAGACCTGCAGTCCCCTGTGCCACAGAAACATGGGCACACAGCTGCCTTTTCATCTCAGTTCATTCTGAATGGCCTGGGGGGGAAAAGGAAACAAAGAACTATTGTCATAATTAACTATTCAAAGCGCTGTGCTATTTTCGGCGTAAAATTTTCTGCATCATTCCTGCCAGATCTTACGTTTTGGTTTTGCTTACTGAAAAGAACAAAGAATTTCCCTCTAGGATTTTTGTCTGGAGTGCTAATGAGGAAAAGGTTAGGCTAACTGAAACACGAAGTTTGGATTTTTCCCTAATGGAGGCACATGGACAGACAGAATGGGAGCCCAGACCTTCCATACCTTGGGAGCAGAATCCTTCCAGAACACTGAGTGGGGCTTTTATCACTGACATCACACTCAGGTTAATGCATTTCCCATTATTTAGAAATTAAACAGAAAAATGTTACTATGCTCCCTTGCTGAGGTTTGCTGTGCTGGGAGTTGGTGTTAAATCCATCTTCCTCCAATTTGGAAAAAAACCAAATGAGCCAAATTGGAAAAAAAAACCAAAACAACTACCCAAATGTGCCCTTACTCACAGACCCTGCAGACCCATCAGTCAAGTGCTGTAGTTTTCCATCCATTTCTTTTATTACTAGCTGATTGTTTCTTGGTGCAGTAAATCCTGACAGAGTCTTTAATTCAGTGGCAGGAGCTGTGCAGCAGGAACATGTTGTGGCCTGAGCCATCTGTGATGTTTCCTCCTCTCTGGCTGAGCACATGGATTGATTGCTCTGGGAGCTGGCAGCAGATGATTCAGAGCATGTTTTTGTGTACACACACAGCTTGCTTTGGGGTGCAGAGGGTTAGTGTGAGATATATAGAGAGATATATGGATATAAACACACCATCTTTTACATATATATAAAGCTAAGATTTGTAAATAAAGACATGGATATGGATGGATATGTGTAAAAATATATGGTTAGTGTCAACATAAGGGACACATTCTGATTGCATTCCTGAGCACGTACCACCTTGCCCTCTCTTGCTAAAATAAACACTGTTGATAAGGAAAAGATGCCTCATCAGGCACAAAACCAGGGCAGGCTTTGTCAAGCTGAAGGTGCTGTGACTTGGGTGAGAGAAAGAGGTGACCCTGGCTGCAGTGCAGAGCTTGGCTGTGCTGGTGCCTGACAGCTGAGGTGTTCTGCATCCCCCTTGGGTGGGAATAAACCCCAGCAGGGTCCCTCAGGCAGGATCCCCTGTATCCTCAAGATGGGATGTTTTGAATCTGTAGAAGTTGCATGCACATGTTACCATATTTTGTCTTCTTTCCACCCCTATCCCGACCCCTCCCCAGGTCTGGAGTTCCCCTGGGGGCCAAAACCCTTCAGTGAAGTCGTTGCTGGGCCTCTGCTAAGGAACAATGGGCAGACACTGGACAGCAGTGCCTTGGAGGGCTCTCACGTCGGGGTCTATTTCTCTGCACACTGGGTGAGTAGGAGGTGCTGGGCAGAGCAGCTGGACTGGGCTCAAGGAGAGTAAAAACCTCAGGCTGGCTGGTGCTGAAGAATTTAAAAACTTAAGAGGAATTTAGGATGCTTTGATCATCAGCATTGCAGTGGCCTGTCATCCTCAGGGAAAAAGTGGTCAGATTTTAAAACTGGAAGAGGTTTTGTTGGTAACTTACAGACCATAAACCCCAGGCACCTTCAGGCACTGCAGCAAAGATGAGGTGACAGCAGTTCACGGTCACTGGGTCACCTGGCCCTGCTGGGTGTGGGGCTGGTCCTGAGCAGGAGACGATTCCTCCTTATGCTTGTGTTTGCAGTGCCCGCCGTGCCGAAGCCTCACGAGGGTGCTGGTGGAGTCCTACAGGAAAATCAAGGAGGCAGGCCAGAAGTTTGAGATCCTCTTCGTCAGTGCAGACAGGTGAGGCAGCCCTGACACCCTGTGCAGGCAGAGCAGGTTGGCTCTGGCACCAGAAATCTGCCTGAGTCCTTTCCCTCTGCCCAGCGGGGAATTGCAGAGTGGGGTCAGCCAGAGCAGGTCTGTGCTTCACTTTGTGGCTCTGGGCTCTGAGGGGTGCTTGAACTGCTGCTGTCCCCATGGGCTGACATTCAGATGCCCTGGAGAATTTGAAATATTTTATTGGGGAAAAATACACTGTGGACTTCTTAATATTTTACTGGGGTAAAATACACCATGGAGTTGTTCATGAAGAACTGGCGGCTTTAAATTAGGTCTGAGTCTCTCCCAACGGATGGGTTTTGGTGGGAGGGATAAAAGGCTTTGCAAGGCAGGTTTTTAGTGAGGAAGGAGCCTGGCCAGTGGAGGGCTGTGCCTGCCATGCCCTGTTCCCCTGGCACAGGTCAGAGGACTCCTTCAAGCAGTACTTCAGCGAGATGCCCTGGGTGGCCGTGCCCTACGCGGACGAGGCCAGACGGTCGCGCCTGAACCGACTCTACGGCATCCAAGGTAGGAAAGGCCTCACTGAGGCACTGATCTCCTTCTCCCCCCTCCTCTTCTTGAGCATTTGTAATGTCTCCTCTTGTTTAACTAAACCAAGAAAACAGCAAAGCAAAGCACAGTGCCCCAGGCAGAGCAGCTTCATGTTTCTGCTCTCCACAAACTCACATTCCTACCACCTGCCAGGCAGCTGTTAGTTGAAACAGGACTTCCATAAACAACCTAATTCTTCCTGGAAACTTGGAAGCTGTTTTTGGCTTGGATGTTTTTTGTCTAATTACTGATTTATTTATTTTTTGCTATTTCTTGAAGGTTTAAATTTCATTTTCTTGCTGCTTTATGTAATGCAAAGGCAGGTCGTGTTCTGTGAAGGGGCTGAGGAAGATGGCATCTGGTTTATGTTAGTGACATGAATTACAAAGGAGAGAGTGTTTGATGTAAACCATGGCTTTGCTTTTACTGTACATGCCAGTGCCAGAATTCCAGCAGCCCTGGCTGCTCACAGGGGCAGGGAGAGACTCTGTGTGTCTGGGTGGCTTCAAAGAGTCTCCAAGATGATAAAAGCTCACAGCAGCCATGCTGGGGGCTGGCACCTTGTTCCTGCAGGGGACAAACTGCAGCACAGAGGTGTGCCAGGTGACTGGTTGGTGAGATCTGATGTGTGTACAAATAGTTTCTCCCTATGGTTAAAGGATCTTGCTGCAATGTGGCTGTTGCTCATCTGTTTCTGTGTGGTGTCATAGAATCAGAATATGCTGCGTTGGAAGGGACCCATCAGGATCATAGATCCAGCTCCTGGCCCTATGTAGGACACCCAACAACCCAGCCTTGTGCCTGAAGGCTTTGTCCCAATGCTTCTTGAGCTCAGACAGGTTTGGTGCTGTGAACACTCCCCTGGGGAGCCTCCTTCAGTGCTCAACCGCCCTCTGGGTGAAAAAAATTTTTCCTGATAGCCGGTCTAAACCTCCCCTTCCTCAGCTTTGTGTTGTCCAGGTGGGTGCAGGCTGGCAGAATGTTCTTGTGATCTGCAAGGAAGAAGGAGTTTTGCCAAAGGAGGCCCAGGGCTTTTGGGAAGAGTGACAGGAGAAATAATCCCTCCTTGGAGTCCTCTCCAAACTCCCCTTCTGGTGTGAGCTCAGGTGCTGCCACTCAGCCCTGTCCCCTGACCTTAGCCCAAGAATAACCATCAGCCTGCTTTAAACAGCCATCAGTTTGCTGCTTAATGACCTTCCCATGAGGCAAGAGCTTTCCAAATTCATCCCTCTTTTCCCAGCCCACTCACAACCCTCTCCAGTGCTGGTTTCAGCCCAGCTCTGCAGGACTGCTGCCAGTTTCACTGGGACTTTCTGTAAATAAGGTGTCCAGACATGGATACTTGAGCACCAGGCATGCTGTAGCCAGGGAAACAGTTACAACAGCTTTCCCTCCAACTCCAGCCTTCTTAAAGGTATCTCTCTTTGTTGTGTGGTGACCTGAAAATGTAAATATTGGCTGTAATATGTAAATATTCCTCTGCACCCCAATCCCCTCCTCTGTCCCTGAATCTCAGCTCCATGCAAATTTGGGGCTGCCTGCCTATTTGCAGTCAGGCTTTTCACACCAGCTGGGACCAAAGCTTCCCGCAAACAGAGCTGGATGTTGTGGGCTCTGCTCATCACCACACCTGGTTATTCCACCCAAATGAAAAATTAGATCTGTGTAACCACATCTGCATTTCCCACACCCATGGTTCTGATGTTCCCTCTCTGAAAGGAGCTGCACCTATGATTAGTGAGTGTCCAGGTTACCATCCTGGTGCTTGGGTTGTGAGCACAACATGAGGAAGTTTCTCTCTTTTTTTGAAGGCTGGGTACTGAAAAAACACAAGAGTTTGTCTTCCCTGTCTGCTTTAAGTTCCTGAGTGGTGGAAAGTAGCAAGAGAGTCAAATCTCTTGTTGTTTTAGTCCCGCATTGGCCCCTACAACTTTTAAAAACTCAGTATAAAATGCAAGTTGAGTTATAGGCCTTTATTATGGGTTTACTTTGAATGCCTCTATTCATAACTCATGCACACTCAGAGGCTGTGCCCTACCACCTCTAGTAAATTGCTTCTGGGTGCAGGGCTGTTCTGAGAAAGAGCCATGGCTTGTGGTGTGGCTGCTTAGAAATAATTCCCCTTTGTGCAGCAGCTCCCAGTCCTGCCTTGGGTGAAATCCTCTGCCCTTAGCTCTCCTTCCAGTGGGATGGGGAGCAGTGATAAACTTGGTGCTTTGATAGGAATCACCCCTTGTTGTTGTGTATCTCATGAATTCCCCAGTATTTCCCCTGGACTCTGTGGTGTCTCTTTGGGATTTGCAGTGCCTTCCAAAAACTGATTCCCTCTTCCCCCATGCTTTAGCTCAGGTCACCCTCACAGCCTGGAAATCACTGCTACAGGAGATTTCTGGAGCTTTCTTCTGAAAAAGTGAAAACCCAGCAATAAAATGCACTGTGGTTTGGTTGGTGTGGGGTTTGCTTCACTTAGATTGTGATTGCTCACCCAACAGACTTCATGCAGATGAGATTTCAATATCAGGTCTGGGGTTTAATGTATAAATATGTAAATGCCTTGCCTGGTTCGGTAACAAACCATTTGGCCCCTGTGTTTTCATAAAATGCTGCCCCCGTGGGAGCCAAATCCATTTTCTAGTGCATAAAATCCAACCAAGGCTGTCTATGCTAATTCTCATCCAAGCTTATACAATATTCATTGCAGTGTCTGATCGCTGATTCTTCTTGATAAGTAAATTCTGGTGTTATGACTTAAGGCAATTACCAAATCCCCCAAAAGGCACTAAAATAACAAATAGTGGCTCGGACGAGCGGGGAGGGGGAATTATTTGGGTTAGCAGGTGTGGATAACATTACGGATGGTTTCCCTGGTCCTGCAGGTCTGTGTCCCATGGAAACAGGGTGTGTCTTTTAGGGGAGTGATCACAAAGGTCACCTGAGAAGATGAGGATGTGAATTATCTTTAAAAATATTCTGTATTTTGTATTTGCAGTCGGAGGTTCAATGGCTGGGTATGGGGAGGGTGTAATCTGCATATGGAAATTAGGTGAAGTCTAAAGGAATGCTTTGAGTAGTGGATGAAATCCTTGATAGCTGCAGAATCACAGCGATCTGTGTCTAAATTGAGCCCTTCATTTCCCCAGATCAGCAAAGCTCGTTTGAAAGCTCTGCCGGGAGCGCTGCTCAGGCTGACTGATGACCTGGGCAGCCTGTCCCTCATGCATAAAGGATGGAGAGCGGTTTGGGGTGGGGCTGGCAATCCTAAAAGGACCAAGATCCGGATCCTGAGAATCCTGCGTGCTTCTCCTGGTGTCAGTAGCACTTTGTGCCTCTAAGGGCAAGGCTAGCGTGAGATTTCCCAATTCCTTCCAGTCTGTTTAACCCATCCCTGCCCTGGGGCTACACTGAATTACCAGCAGGTAATGAATAAGCCTTTTTGTGATACAAAATGGTTTTCTTGGCGTACCCTAAGGATCTGCAAGCTCAGCCATTGGGCGGGTTCCTGCACTGCTGCTTAGCACCAGCCCCGGCGCAGGCAGGAATGCGCCGGGCTGGAATGCCGGGAATGCGGCCGCTGCCTGGACCTGCAGGCAGGCTGGGACACACAGATGGCCGAGTATTTCCTCGAGAAACGCCTCCTCCGATTCAGAGGGCTTGTGAGTAACCCACTGTTGGGCAAACACGGGAGTGCACAGTGCCAGCAGCCTGGCAGGGGCACACACGCTGTGAAGGGAAGGGCTCTGCAGGGCATTTCTGAGGAACGAGCTTTAAAATGAACCTTGGAATGAAGGGCAGGAGTGTTTCAGCCTGCCAGGGATGCTGCTGGGTGAAGGAGATGCTGCAGAGGGAGCAGGGCAAAGCCCAGGTGATGAGCAGTGACAGCAGCACTTGGCACTAACGTTGGTCATTTCATTTGTCCCTTGGGGGCTGATCCTGCTGTCCCCTCTTCCTTCCTGGTGGGATGTTTCTTTGTCTCCCTGATGACAGAGGAATGGTTTGCTTTCCAGATGAAGTCACCAACGGGAGCCACTTCTGCTGACCCACCCGTGGCTGTTTTGTGGCAGGAAAGCCGGTGCTTTATCAGATGGGCTGGTCACCAGCTGGTGTCCAACCTGCCCCACTGCAGTGACATTTGATTTGTGACCTGTGCTGTGTCTCTGCTGCAACTCTGCTCACCTCCTGTACAAAGCTTCTCCTTTATGTATAAACTTTTCAGCCCCATAGATCAGGGTAAAATGTTGCTTTTTCCCAAGGGCCAGACCATCACTGGATATGCCCTGAGCCACATCCTGCCAGGCTCCTGTAGACCTGGACATTCCTGCAAGCTTTGTTGGTCTCCAGAGGGATGTGCTGTGGAAATGGCTGGGCCATTAGTGCAGAGTGCTGGAGGGCTGTGGGGGCAATAACACACGGTGTTCTTCTGGGCAGGAACACACCCTGCTTCCTGGCCACTGCTGTCTGCAGGCCTCGGGAGTGAGGTCCTGGGAATTGGGCTCTTCCAGAGGCAGCCACATCTGGGCACTGGGATGGTGGTGCAAGGAGGAGGGTTGTACAGTGGGATTTGCACCCGTGGGCACCAGATTGCAGCTGGCAGGGTGAGACAGGCAATGCCGGAGCTGTCTGTCAGCTTCCTGCTCTGGCTCCTGAGTCACAGTGCTCTGCTAGGATGGAAACAGGATCCGGGGAGCTTGATCCCTGTGGGAATCCACAAAATCAGAGGGTTTTGGGAAAGCTGCAAAGGGCAGGCCTCAGAGGCAGTGGAACTGTGATTAGAGCTAAGCAGCAGCCATGAGATTGGTCAGCAGAAAAATTATTTAAAAAGTAGAAAAGCAAGGACAAATAGAACAATGGTCTGTGTATTAACGCTTGTCTAGAATAACTCTCTAAGCTGCAGAAAAGTTTATCTAGCAAGATATTAGGAAGTTTGAAGCTTAATAATGGAGCTCTGTGCATTGTGTTTTAAGGCTTACAAGTAGATATTGTATTCAAAATAAGCAAGCATTGTTTTAACCAAAGGTACATGTGCTTATAGTGGTTGGGCAGAACTACTGTCAATGTGCTTTTGCTTTGTGTGATTAGTCAAAAAACTTATAAAGTAAGTTGTAACATTAAGTTCTTTGTCTGCTGCCTGGGATGTGAGCTGGTGGCATCTTCCCATTGTCATGACCATGTAATGAGGCTGATGCTGAAAAATAAAACAGCTCAAGGCAGTTCCACAGCAGCCCCGTCCCGTTTGTGATCTGTACACAGCCCCTGGCCGGTGATAGATCCCCACTGGGTGAGCTGCACGGGGCAGGAGGCTCGCTGGGCTCCTGCCACAGCCAGAGGCCATAGGAAAAGCCTTTCTCCCCACACCCTGTGTCTGCCCATTCATGTTTGGCTGTTTTTCCCACTGCAGGCATCCCCACTCTGATTGTGCTGGACGCCAAGGGAGAGGTGATCACGCGGCAGGGCCGGGTGGAGGTGCTCAACGACGTCGAGTGCCGCGAGTTCCCCTGGCACCCCAAGCCCGTGCTGGAGCTGACGGACTCCAACGCCGTGCAGCTCAACGAGGGGCCCTGCCTCGTTCTCTTTGTAGGTATGGATGGAGCATCCCTGCTCTGGCAGCAGAGCCTGTGCTGGGGAAGGGGGCTGGGTGACCTGAGAGCTTGGCTAGAGCTGCCCACGGGGCTGGGGACGGCCTCTGGGCTGGGCTGGGGACGGTGATGACAAGAAGGGATATCACTTCCATTTCCATTTTCCATCACTGTGTGCTCGCAGAAAGGCCTGTGGAAGCCCCTTAGCCCCTTTCCTGTACCACAGCAGCTCACAGGGGTTTTCCAGAGCCTGCTGTGCCCACAGGGCTCCTGCAGCTCTCACATACCCCACACAAGGTCCCTGGGAGGGGATATCCACTTCCATTTCCATTTTCCATCACTGTGTGCTCACAGAAAGGCCTGTGGAAGCCCCTTAGCCCCTTTCCTGTACCACAGCAGCTCACAGGGGTTTACCAGAGCCTGCTGTGCCCATGGGACTCCTGCAGCTCCCACACACCCCCCTGGGATGCTGGAGCAGCGATTGGCAGCACAGAGGAGCTGTCATAACAAAGGTGTGGTGGTGGCTGTGGATAGGAATGCTGATGAGCTGTTGGGAGTGTGGGAAATACACTGTCACAGCTGGTGGTGGTGGAGATGGGAAAAGCCTTTCTGGAGCAGGGACTTGAGGCACACGTGATGTTACAGAGGAGTCAGAGGAAGTGTGTGTGCAAGGGATTAGAGATCTGTGCTTGAAACCCCAGCAAACCTGAACAGGGCAGTGACAGTCAGAGCAGTCTTTCATGCTCTGCTGGTCCTTGATTCCCCCAATTCCCCTGGCTGCAGGACAGGGCAAGGTTTTCCCCAAAGTTCCTGTCCTTTCAGTGCTAACCCACACATGAAGCTTCCCTGCAATTAGAAACAGGCCATGTGTACATGGCTCATTCTTCATCACTTCCCTGCCAGCAATGGACACAATAACTCAGGAAAGGGCATGGCTGGGATGAGCTGTGCTGCAGGCTGAGCCCTGGGGTGGACACAGCATCCCAGGAAGGGAATTGAGGGGTCTGAGCTCTTGAGGGGGTGCAGCTGTCCCCTGTGTGCTGTGTGGAGTTTGGGGGTGTGCTTCTTCAGCCCCCCTTGCCTTGCTGTGCTGTGCCTGGCCCAGGGCAGGGCTCCTGTCCCGCTTCCCTGTGTGCCCTTTGTGAGCAGCACACACTCCTCTGCAGCTCTGATAACATGGCCCTCGCTCCTTTCCTTCTTCCCTTTCAGATTTCCTTTTGACCCTGGTTATTTATTCAGCAGAGCCCAGCAGGGGATGTGAGCACAGAGCCAAAAATCCTCTCCTGACGCGGGAAGGGCCGGCTGGCCACGCCAAGCCTGATGGATTGGGGCTGGCCCTGCAGGCCTCTGCAAAGAGTTATTTTTGTCTTGCTCTCAGCAAAGTTTTTCTATCACCTTGCTGCAAACAGCTCATCAGGGGAACAGCTGGGGCTCTTGCTCGCTGCTTTTGGGGGTGGATGGTTCTTGATGAAACCCACCAGTGATGTGCTGGGGCAGAGATGCAGCTGGTGCAGGGAATGGGAGTTCCTGGCCAGCTTTGTCCTGCTGGGAGACCCCCCAGCAGAGCAGTGCCTGCACTGCACAGGCAGCAGCACCCCCAGGAGAGGGCAGCTTAGCAAGTGCTGGTGCTGAATAAATGCTGACTGATGCACCTCCTTCCCCTGAGGGGTTAGGGCTGGGTTAGCCAGAGTGTGCAGGGCTGCCTGGAGCACTGCCAGCAGCTGATGTTTGTAGGAAGAGCAATCCCTGCAGACACCCCCTAGTCAGTGTATTTATCACTGCCCTGCACTCAGGACAGACCCTGAAATCCAGTGTGCAGCATCTCTGGAATCTCCTGCTTTGCTTGGAGAGGAGGACAGGGATGGGTGAAGCAAGGGCAGAGAGTTTTCCTGGTATGGGCATGGCTTGTCCCAGCTGGGGCTGGACCTGTTGTGGTGGTTACATCAGGGACCATGAGGGGAGACAAGAGGATCTCTTCTGCCTTCTTCCTTTAATGCCTAAAAGTTGTCCCCAGATTGGAATCTTTTAATCTCCACGCTTCCCAAGGACGCAGACTCTCCTCTTTCCAGCTCACTATTTGAACTGCAGTGGTGGCTGGCATGTGATTGATGCTGCCATCTCTTTCTGCCCTACCTCTGTCAAATCAAAGCTGCCTTCCCAGCGCCGAGACTGGAGCAGTAAAGCTGCAGCTCAGCCATCCTGAGGCACAGAGACGGTGGGTGGTGGGCAGGGGTGGCAGCAGCCTCAGATCAGCGCCTTTGTTTGGTCTTCAAAAACACTCTCAAACCACAAAGCAGCTTTTTTGTGCCTGTTTGTCCCTGCACCAGGGAGTGAGCAGTGGAGTATTTGGGGAGCAGGAGTTGCTCTTTAGTTTGGTGTTTCCCTGTAGTGCATTTCCCTGGTTCCTCCAGAGCTCTGTGCCTTTGAAGTCCGTGCGGCGCATCCGGGCTCCGGCTTCCTGCCTGGTGGTGCTGTGGGACAGAGCTGCCAGCTCCTGGCCCCTTTGCATCCTTTGATCCTAACCTCCTTTTTTTGCCCTGCCTCTTTTTGTTTTGTCTCCACCACCCTGTGCCCTACAGATTCAGAGGACGACGGGGAGTCGGAGGCGGCGAAACAACTGATTCAGCCCATAGCTGAAAAAATCATAGCCAAGTACAAAGCCAAAGAGGAGGAGGCACCGTTGCTCTTCTTCGTGGCGGGTGAGGTAAGTGAGAGGAGAGCACAGGGGTGTGTCCTGCAGGGTACAGGGACTGAGCTGAGTTGGGTACTGCTGTTGTTGTTGTTCAGGGGTAAATTGAGGCACGGAGCTACTGCAGCTGTCAGGCAGCACAGAGCAAAGCCAGACTTGAGGCCTGGCTCAGTCTGTGCACTCCTTGCTGGATATTACTTCTAGCAAAGGGTTTGCTCTGAGATAGAAAAGCCTGAAGGTGGGAGAGGGACAGGCAGAGTGGGGCAGTGGGAGGGAGTGGAGCTGCCATGCTGGAGCTGCTGCCTGCTCAACCCTGAGGCTGTGCAGGCAGGAAAGTGGCTGGGCAGGGGAAGAGGAGCAAGGTTTGAGTTTCAGCCTGACCCAGCTAGTGAAATTTTGGCTGTTTCTCTGAGCTGACCGTGTTTTTCTTGGCTGGGATGGTATTTGAGGCATGTGCAGGCTTCAGCGCTCCAAGTCAAAGATCTGCTGGAGACAATGGGAAGCGGGAAAACTGGAGGACTTCTGGCCTCCCTTGCATAGACACTTTGCCTTGCTGCAGTCTGGCAAATGAAGGTTTTGTGTCAAAAAAGCTCCCAGCACCCCCAGGCCTGCAGTTCCCCTCCCACATCCCTGCTCAGGGCCTGGGCAGGTGGCAGCGGCTGCGCCTGCTCCGTCCCCGCACGCCCACGTCACACTGCAGTGCTCCGTGCGCGGAGCCCTCCGGAGCCGCCCTGCGACAAAAGGGTCCCCAGTGCCACACCCGGGCCCCCCCAGCCAGCCAGGCCCCCACTGCCACCTCCCACAGCCCCTTGGGCCCCCTCCGTGCAGCCGCTCCCGCTCCCACCGGCGTAACGGGTCTCTGAGCATCCCAGCTCAGCCCCGCACCCTTGAATAAGTCCCTTGTTGGAAAGGGCTATTTTGGGAGGGTCCGGGACCTTCCCCCCTCCCCCAGAGCCTGGCTTGCCGGCTGTAGTGAAACATTGCTGCTATTCATGCAGCTCCCGACGGCCCTGCAGCAGCCAGCCCGAAGAATGGGGAGCGTCCGGCACATCCCATTCATCCGTCACCTCAATAGCCGGGAGCGCTGGCCCCGGGGCTCCGCTGGCCCCCACGCACAAAGCAGCCCGGCCATGGCCGGAGCAGGCGCCTCCCATCGCTCTCCCAGCACCGTCTGCACCGATTTTGCATTGATTAAAAAATATTCCTCGGTGCCTTTGTAAATAAAGGACGAGGCGTCCCGACACCTGGGTGGGGGGCGGTTGAGGCGACGAGCCCAGCCCTGCTGGCCCTTCCAGCCACGTGGTCCAGCTGCGCCAGAAACCCCTGCAAAGGAAGGGGAGGCGCGAGCGGAGCTCCCCAGCACTGCAGAGCCCCGGCCGCCAACCAGGTGGATGGAATCCAGATTCCAGATTCCATTCCTGCCCCTCGCAAGGGGCGCGCAGGAACGCCCCGCTGCGGGTGCGGCGCAGCCTGGGCTCGGGGATGAATCGCGCCAGCGCCGGCTCTTTGCATCCCGCAGCCTTGGGAGGGATAAATCATTGCCTTTGCCCAGAGCTGAGCCTTGCCTGGTGAGGGGAGAGCAGCCCTCTCCCCCTGCAAGCAGCCTGCTGCTCCTGTGTGTGCCCACACCCTGGGAGCTGCTGGTGGGGTCTCATTGTTGGCTCAAAGTCTCCATCCCATTCCCGTTCTTTGTTTGGTTCTGGGCGTGCTCTTGGGTCCCTCTGGTACCACCCTTGGTGAGCAGCGAGGCCGTGGCTGTGCTGGCAGAGAGCTGGCAGTCCCCACATTCAGCACTCGTCCCCAGTTCCTTGAGCTGTGGATGTCCCAGAGGCTCTGGGGTGGCCGGGGCAGCAGGTCAGTCTGGGAGCAGTGCCTCTGGCTTGGAGGAGTGTGTGTCCCATTCCAGCCTGGGATAAACCAACCCAGTTGGGTTCTGACACAAACCACAAGCAGAGCAGGCACCAAGATGGATGTTGCCTGCTAGTGCTGGTGCAAGGCCCAGCCTTGTGGGATACTCTGTGGCAGCAGCAAACTGCTCCTGGTCTCCTGGCTCTGCTCTTGACTCCTCTGTCCTTCTCCTTCTGGCCTCCAGGATGACATGACCGACTCCCTGCGGGATTACACCAACCTGCCCGAGGCTGCACCCCTGCTCACCATCCTGGACATGTCAGCCAGGGCCAAGTATGTGATGGATGTGGAGGAGATCACACCTGAAATCGTGGAAGCCTTTGTCAGCGACTTTCTAGCAGACAAGCTAAAACCCGAGCCCATCTAAGGGCCCCTGTGCCAACAGACGTTATTTAAAACCAGGTCTCTCTTCCGCCGCTTGTGGATTCTCCAGCGTGTCCTCACGCCCGACCCAGTATCCAACCTTCTTGTGGTGCCTTGTTTTACGCAGTGAATCCTTCTCCTAAGCAAACTCCTTGAGATGCACTTTCAGCAGGGAGTTGTTGGCGTTTGGAGACTTCGCTTGTGCTTCATGGTGATATATTCTCTAATAACCAGGCCAGAACTGTTACAGTATCGTTATTTTATACACGGCACTAGCTAGCAGGCAAATCTTTTTGCATGGTGTTCTTCCCAACGTATGCATCAGGCAGTGGGTGGGGTTCTTGGGGCTCTTTTCTTTCTCCTCCCCCTCCCTTCTTTCCTTTCTCACCACCCCTGCTGACTAAATGACTTCCAGGAAGCAATAAGGAAACTGTCCCCATCGCCCCTGGCCAGTTCTTTCTCTCCCACGAAAGTGCCCTGACAAGGCCAAGACAAAGTCTTAACTGCTGACAACCTCTGAAAGACCACAGCACAGCCAAGCTCAAGCTCTTCCTCCTGGGGGTGAGACCTTCCCTTGTGGGTTTGCCACCCCCCACTCCAAGCACCGACAGCCTTAGGCAGCGCTGGCTGTTGTGTCAGGGTCCATCCCCCTGCCATGGGTGGGTACTCCCTCTGTCCCTCCCACTCTGAGCCAGGAGGAGGATCGCCACCGGGCTGCCCTCACCTCTCGTCTCTTCCTTGTGCTCTCCCTGTCCCCCTCTCGTCCCTCTCTCTGGTATGAATTGTCCTCTCCCCTCTGTGTTAGTTGATTGAGCTGTTTTTCGTAGGTGTGTCCCAAACTCAACGTTAATGGTGCTGTTCTTTAAAAAAAATAACCAAAAAAAACCCCTTCCCAAACCCTAAGAAAAAAAAAAACAACCCAAGCAGCACAGCCGAGCCCTTGAAAAGTGACATTGTAAAAACTGTACATGGTGATTGGAACTTTGTAATAAAACTGTTACAATGACCTCGTCCCCGAGGTGCCATTGCTGTGTCCTGCTGTCACAGAGGAAACTTGTGACAGCCTGTCCCCATGGATGGGGGGCTCCAGGGACTGTGTGTCCCTCTGGGCTCACAGCCCTGCCTGTGCTGCTTTGCTGGCACTGCTCAGGGCTCTCCAGGAGGGAGGGAGCCCTTTGGCAGCCACTGGGGCGTTCCCAGCCTGAATAGCCCGTGTTGTGCAAGCCCCTGCTTCTCCCTTTCAGCTCATTAGTCAGCCATGGCAGGATTAGGGCCTCCCCTTTTATCCTGCTGCAGCTTCCCGCCCTGCCAGGAGCTGGGAATGGCTGCCAGCTCAGCCTGCATAAACCCAGCCTGTGGTTTGCACGTTTCAGGGGTTCCCCTGTTCAGCAGTGATGAACTGACTGGGGAGCAGCTCCAGGAGCAGCCCAGCACCTCCCAGGAGTGTGGGCAGGAGGAGCTGGGACACCCCACAGCACAGCCATGGCCATGGCAGGGTTGGGAATGATTGCTGGAGCACAGGGTTTGGGTAAGCACAGGCAGGACCCATTCAGGCAGCAGCGATCTGGTCTGGTGACCCAAAACCACAGCCAGGCTGGGAAGGACACACGCTGTCAGCAGCAGCCGGGCTGGGTCTTCATGGATTTCTTGGATAAAAGAGCGGGAGCAGGGGGGAACCCGCTGAGGTGAGGCCAGGGCTGCTACCCAGCCCTTCCCTTCCCTTCCCTTCCCTTCCCTTCGCTTCCCTTCCCTTCTCTCTAGCATCACCGTGTGGCCACCACATCCACTGGGAGCCACACACTCATCCCAGCACTCTCCAGCCTTAAATACTCATTTACTACAAACCAAACAGCCCGAGCTGCTCTTTTATTAACCCTCAAGGAACCAAATGCAAGAGGTGCTCTTTCAGCACCCAAACCACAGTTCAGCCTGGCACAGGCAGCTTGTGCCTGCCATCCTCCTGCTTGTGCCTGCACAGCAGCTGCCTCCTGCCCTCGAAGAGCAGGATGCCAGCAGCAATAGCAGAGTTGAGGCTGTCCACGCCTGGCACCACGGGGATGAGCAGCCTCCTGCCCCCCGTGCTGGCTGCCAGCCCCAGTGCAGCTGGGCTCAGGCCCTGGGTCTCCCCTCCCACCACCACGGCCACTGGTGCCTTTGCCCAGTCCTCGTAGTAATGCTGCACAGCCAGCTCTGGGATTGCTGCTCCCTCTTCATCCTTGTGCTCAGGAACAGCCCTGGGGCTGGATTTCACAGGAGCTGTGGGGCTGGCAGGAGCAGAGGCAGCCCCTCTGGGCAGGAATGAGCTGCTGGGGGCATTGTTGTCGGCCACGCAGACCTGGGTGCCCGCAGGGAGGTTGGTGGGTACAGAGTCCCAGTCCAGGCTGGCGATGATGGGCACACGGAAATGAGCCCCCATTCCTGCACGGAGCACCTTTGGCTCCCACGGATCCACACAGCCTGGGAAGGAACGGGGAGAAACAGTGACAGCACAGGGATCCACACCAAGGTGGGATTCACACCACAGCCAGCCATGCCAGCCACTCCTTACAAACCCTGAGGAACATCTTCAAGCACCTCATTCCCTCCCTTACCCCCAAACTTTTCTCTTACCTTTGGTGAGCAGCACTTTCTCACAGCCTGCTCCTGCTGCAGACCTCAGAATGGTGCCCAGGTTTCCTGGGTCTCGGATGTTGTCGCAGATGAGGAGCAGGGGCAGGGAGTTGGCGAGCTGAGCTGCAGGGTAGGACATCTTGGCAGGGTCAGGCTTGGAAAAAATGCCTGAGGAAATGGAGTGTGACAGGTTTATGAGTGACCCACCCCAAGGAGAGGCCTGCTCTGAAAGAGTTGGCCCAAATCTCACTAAAGATGTGCTGGAGGAAGTGTTAGGAAAAGCACCACCTAAAGGAAGTTTGAGCAGAGTTTGTCATTTGGCAAGGAAAACTTATTTTCCAGCAGTGCTATGTCTAAGGAAAGATTATTAAAAGAGTCATTATTCTAAATATGAAAAGTTTCCCTTTGGGCAGTGTTGCAACTGTTTCAGAGGCAACTTACCGAGAAGCCCCTGAGGAGTTACGAGGTCAGACCAGGTCTTGATGTCTTCAAATTTCACCTTAACCAAGCTGGCTCGTTTTATCTCAGCCTCAGGCAGCAGCTTCAGGTGCCTCACGGTGCTGAAGAAGAGGGTCTGTGGCACAGCCCCTGCCTGCAGAGCATCCTTGATCAGCCTGTGCCCCTCCAGCAGAACCTTCCCGTGATTATCCCGAAACTTCTTTGACTTGGCGATAGTCACCACTTTTCTGTGGAGAAATCATTCAGGGAATGTGGCTGTGATGGTCACAATACCTCCAGTCTGACCTTCACCAGCCCCTCAGAGCTCCTCTGGGAGGTCACAAAGGTGATCTGAGGGATGGAGCACCTGTCCTAGGAGGAGAGGCTGGGCGAGGTGGCTCTGGGGTGACCTTAGAGCACTTTTCAGTACGGGAAAGAGAGGTGGTGAAGGACCAAGCGACAAGGGCTTGGAGTGCCAGGACAATGGGGAATGGCTTCAAACTGCCAGAGGGCAGGATTGGATGGGATATTGGGGAGAAATTCTTCCCTGTGAGGGTGGTAAGGTTGGCACAGGGTGCCCAGAGCAGCTGTGGCTGCCCCTGGATCCCTGGAAGTATCCAAGGGCAGGCTGGATGATGCTTGGAGCACCTGCTCTGTGGGAAGGTGTCCCTGCCCAGGTAAGGGATGGAACGGGACGGGCTTTGAGCTCCCTTCAACCCCAACCATTCCCCGGTACCTCCAGCCCGGCAGCGCCTGTCAGATCCCCCTTTCCTCGGTGGGCTTTGAGCTCCCTTCAACCATTCCCCGGTACCTCCCGGTACCTCCAGCCCGGCAGCGCCTTTCAGACCCCCCTCCCTCCCACGGGCAGCCCTTTCCCCCAGCCCAGCGGGGCTCCGAGGGGCAGCACGGCCGGGCCCGCTCCCCGCGCTCACCCCAGCCTGCGGTCCCCGGCCGCCGCCTTCTCATACCACAGCCCCGGCGCGGCCGCGCTGCGCTCCACGGCGGGCGGCGGAGGCGGCGGCGGAGGCTCCTCCCGGGGGCTCTGCGGCTGCAGCACCCGCACGGGGCTCCGCCGCAGCGCCCGCACCCCGCGCCGCCCGCCCGGCTCCGGCCGCGGCCCGCGGGGCCTCAGCAGCGCCCGCCACAGCGGCGGCCACGGCGCCGCCATGACACCGCCCCGTGACGTCACCGCGGCACCGCGCAGCGCCCCGTGACGTCACGGCCGCCGCCGCCATGGCCGCCCGCAGGGCGCTGCACTTCGTCTTCAAAGTGGGAGACCGGGCCCGCACGGCGCGGTTCTACCGGGAGCTGCTCGGCATGAGGGTCAGCGGCTGGGATCGCTGGGCTCGGGGAGTGGCGGCTGCGGCCGGGAACGGGCGGTTCTGCGCCCTCCGTGTGCCCGGGGCGCGGCCCTGGGGACGGGACGGGGACGGGGAACGGGGATGGGGAGAGGAACGGGGATAGGATGGGAATGGGGATGGTGACGGGGATAGGAATGGCATGGGGATAAAATGGGAATGGGGATGAGGACGGGGATGGGGATGGAATGGGAATGGGGTGGGGATAGGGTGGGAATGGGGACGGTGATGGAGACGGTGACGGGGATGGGGAAGGGATAGGGATGGGGATGGGATGAGAATGGAATAGAAATGGAATGGAATGAAATGGAATGGGATGGGGATGGGGTTGGAGCCGTTTCCTGCCCGCTCCCTCCCTCTTCCCCCGGCCTGGGGAAGGCGTTCCAGGTCGGAACGAGGGGATGGATCCCCGAGGTCCCCTCCCAACCCACACCGTGCTGTGGCTCTCCAGGTGCTGCGGCACGAGGAGTTCGAGGAGGGCTGCAAGGCCACCTGCAACGGGTGAGTGCCCCGAGCTGTTATTCACACCAAAGTAAGGGTTAGCTTATCTTTTATTCAATTTCTTTCCTTGGAACCTACAGCCCCCCACTCTGCAAGTGCGGTGCTTATATTGAACATAAATGCCACATCTGTAGATTGATACTTGTCTGAATTATTTCTCAGTTTACCAGGGATTACATCCAGTTCCCACTGATTGTTTATATAAGTGTGGCAGTATCAGGGTTCTTGAGTTAAAAATCCCTCCTGTTAGCCCCAAAGCCTTCTGTAAAAAAAAAGGAATGAAAAAAAGAAGAAAGAGGAACACATGTTATTCTGAAGTGTAAGGAATCTTACAGTTTGTTAGCCTTTCCTGCTTAGCAATAAGGAAGTGATTATGTAATTGCAGCTAATGAGCAGCCTATGCCCTTAAAGCACTGTTAATGAGGTGGAATTGCTTTTATCATATGGGCATGAATCACAGCCCAGGGTCAAATCTGCCATGATCTTACTCTAGAAATGCAACTCCCCCTTGAAACGCAAATACTTGCAGCTCTTGATGGTTCATTGCAACACTAATGACATTAAAATATGGGTAATATTTATATTGCAGCCCTTATGATGGAAAATGGAGCAAGACCATGGTGGGCTATGGACCAGAGGACAATCACTTTGTGGTGGAGCTGACTTACAATTATGGCATTGGGGAATATCGCCTGGGCAACGACTTCCTGGTGAGTTCCACTGCAAGCAGCCAACCCTTCTCATGATAAGCTCATTTACCTTAATAATTAGAAGCTCATTTGTTGTATGGGTTGTACCAGCTGGCGTTTTTTTAATGCTATTTGTCCCTTAAACACTTCAGTGCTGCTTTTGTGGTTGTTTCTGAGATGGAAGAGCAGATTTGTGCTCACTTAAACATTTCTGGAGCTCTTCCTCTGCTCTACTGTTTGCTGCCAGGTCCACCATGGAATGCTGAGCTAGGAAGGACTTGCTGCAGGAAAACACTTTCATATTTATTATTTTAATAATTTTTTGTGATTTAGTGGCTGGCAGCAGATGGAGCTCTTGTGTTTGCTGTGTGAAAAGAGGTGATGCCTCTGCATCCACCCCATGGATTGTGTTGTGTCCTCTCCAGGGCATCACTCTCGTGTCCAGCCAGGCTGTGAGCAATGCCAAGAAGATGGGCTGGCCCCTCAAAGAGGTCACCTCTGGTGTCTTTGAAACTGAAGCCCCAGGAGGATACAAGTTCTACCTGGAAGACAAGGAAAAGCTTAAGCAAGGTGAAATATTTACCCCTACTGGTGTCCAGCAGAGATTTACCAGTGGGGTATCAGAGTGTGTTTATTTTGATGGCATTTTGTAAAACAGAACACTTTTTTTATCATTTCTCTGTTAATTCTCAAGAATACCCATGACATTAACTGTGGGTTTTAACCTATAATATGTTTGTAGCTAATTTGAAATTATTGCAATCCTCAAGATCCCGTGTGGAAGGTAACCCTGGGTGTCTCAAACCTGCAGAAGTCTGTGAGCTACTGGTCTGGCTTGCTTGGGATGAAAATATATGAGAAGGATGAGGAGAAACAAAGAGTTTTGCTGGGCTATGCTGATGACCAGGTCAGTCCTTGGAAAAATCACCAATTTCCTGAGAACAGAATCTTAAAAGGGAAAAAATCCTTAATTAAAACAACTGTGCCCTTAATTAGGAGTGTTTTAATTGAAGGTGTGTTGAATTGAAGCTTTTAAAAAAAGCAGAGCTGTTTGCTTTGGCTTGGTGGGAAAGGCGTGGATGGGGGATTTTGGAATCACCAGATCCTGGAGGAAAAGCTGCAGCCTGGAGAGCAGTGAGCAGTGTCCCTGCAGGCCAGGCTGGGTTTTGTGTTTTTCCCTGCAGGCCAGGCTGTGTTTTGTGTTTTTCCCTGCAAGCCAGGCTGTTTTTCTGTTGCAGTGCAAGCTGGAGCTGAGGGCTGTAGGAGGGGCAGTGGATCACGGGACAGCGTTTGGCCGCGTCGCCTTCTCCTGTGCCAAGGACGAGGTGCCAGCCCCCCTTCCCTCAGCCCTTTCCCATTTTTAGTATTAACAGAACACACCTTGTTTATCTTCCTGGCACTGAGGTGATTTGAGTTTCTTTTCTGTTTTCAGCTGCCAGGCATTGAAGCCCTGATGGAAAAGGAGAATCAGAAGATTCTGACCCCTCTGGTCAGCTTGGACACACCTGGCAAGGCCACGGTGCAGGTGGTGATTCTGGCTGATCCTGTGAGTGAAACTGGGAACAGGGATCAAACTGGGGTTAAATTCTCCTGGCCATTGGTTATAACTGAGCTGCTTCCTTCCAGGATGGACATGAAGTTTGTTTTGTGGGAGATGAAGCATTCAGAGAGCTGTCCCAGGTGGACCCTAATGGTGACAAGCTGTTGGATGATGTAAGTGACTGCATGTTAATTTTCTTCCTGATCAGAGATACATGTAATTTTTCTCATAAAAATAATTATATTTTAAAATATTTTTATTAATTTTTTATTATTTTATATATTTATTTTTCTTTTATTATTATATTCTGTTATATATTTTAATTTTCATTTATCCATAATTGTATTTTATTATTTTTATTATATTCTAGTATATATGTATATCTTAATCTTATTTATATTTTATGTTATTTTAATTATATTAATGTATATATTTTTATTTTATTTATCTATATAATTATTATATTTTATTATTTTCATTTTCAGTTTTATTTATCTATATTTTTTATTTTACTATTATATTTTAGTATGTATTTTTATTTTTAATCTTATTTATATTTTGTTATTTTTATTATATTCCGGTATATATTTTTACTTGTATTTATTTTGAAAATTTTCACATTTTATTTTATTAGTTTTATTATATTTTCTAATAAATATCCATATTTTTATTATAAATATCCATATTTTTATTCTATGTTTCCATGTTTTTATTATTTTTATAATTTTAAAATTTATTTTAAATTTTTAGTTTTTACTCATAAAAAATTGAAATTTTCCTAGAAGCAAGTTACCCAGGCTTGGTAAGGAAAATAAATCAATTTTTAACGCTCACTTGGTGCCCTGGTTGCACTTGTCCAGCCTCACTCTTGGGGCATGATCACATTGTTTGCTGTGACACAGAACATTGGTTTTCAGTGTCAATTCTCCTTATTAATGGCTAAAAAATAATTAATCCCTCCAGAGAGGGAGGGGTAAATTATTCCTGCTGTTCTGAGCACTTCCCCCTGTCTTTGTGCAGGCCATGGCTGCAGACAAGAGTGACAAGTGGTTTGCTGAGCACAACATGAAGAAAGTTTCAGCTTAGCTGGGGAATGGCCTGGGCTGCTCCTCCGTGCCTTGGAGCCCTTCCAAGAAAATCCCAATCCTGTTCAAGAGCTGCCTTCCCAACCAGAGGGTGCTGGGATGTCCCGTGGTGGATTTTTGGGTTGATTTGAGCTGATGTCTCTGCCTTTCACATCTCCTCCTTCCCAAAATTGGGGCTGTGCAGCAAAGGAGCAGCTGAGCCCTTGCCTTCAGAACCAGGGATCATCAGTCAAGAAAACCTCACATTTCTGTGTTGTTTGAAAAGAAAGGTGAATAGATTCATTATTTTCTGCTTAATTAATTTTCTGATTAATTTGCTTCAGCTGATGTTTATTTGCAGAGTAGAGAGGAGATTTTGAGGTAGCTGTGGCTACTCCCTCTCTCAATTGGGGTGTGGGGTGCATCCCTTTATTGGGAACAAAGAAATGATCTGTGTGAACGCTCCATCCTTGTTTCATTCCAAGGTGTTTCCCCAAATTCTGGGGGGAAATTTCACTCGAGAGCCCCTGGGGTGTTTCTCACTGGGATCCTGCTGTTAATGGGGTGGTTCTCACCCCTTCTTCTGGAGATTTCCAGGAGCTGAGGCTGTGCTTTGGGGTTTGCAGCTGCACTGTCTGCTGAGGTGCCAGGGGCAGCTTGAAATAAGTTTGCAGTTAGGTTTTGGTGAGAAATTTTGGAAATAAAAGTTCAGAGTTTGTTCTGTTGGAATGAAGTCACTCTGCTGGGAATGCAGGGAGCCATTCCTGGCATTGTTTGTGCTGCCTGACTGCTCGTTTTTCTGATGAAAGAATTAAATAAAATACCTTAAATCAGGTTTGCATCACAAAACTGAAATGAATTTCATGGGGAAGATCAGGCAGTGTTGGCACTTCTGAGCTGGAGCAGGAAAAATTCCTGCTGCGGTTTTGTGTGAATTTTAAAATTAACTTTTAATGATGGTTTTGAATCCTATTGGTCAAATTAAACATGTTGATAGTGGAGCATGGCAATTAATTAATTAATTAAGCCTGATTAAATTAGTTTTAATGACTGTTTTGAATACTATTTGTCAAATTAAACATGTTGATATTGGAGCACAGAATTTATGAATGAATTAATTAAGCCCACTTCAATTTGTTTTAATGACAGTTTTGAATCCTATTCATCAAATTAAACACGTTGATATTGGAGCGTGGCAATTAATGAATGAATAATTAATTAATTTAGTGATGGTTTTGAATCCTATTGGTCAAATTAAACACATTGATACTGGAGCATGGCAATTAATTAATTAATTTAATATCGGCTTTGAATCCTATTGGTCGAATTAAACACGTTGATACTGGAGCGTGGCAATTAATGAGTGAATGAATTATGCCAAATTAAATTAATTTTAATCACAGTTTTGAATCCTATTCATCAAATGAAACACGTTGATATTGCAGCGTGGCAATTAATGAATGAATGAATTAATTAATTTAATGAATTAATTTAATGAATGAATTAATTTAACTTAATTTTAATCCTATTGGTCAAATTAAACACGTTGATATTGGAGCACAGCAATTAATGAATGAATTAATGAATTAAGCCCACTTCGATTCGTTTTAATGGCGATTTGGAATCCTATTGGTCAAATTAAACACGTTGATACGGGAACGCAGCAATTAATGAATGAATTAGTTAATTAATTAATTCAGCCCACCTCCGCTCCGCCAGGGGGCGCTGCGGGCGGGGGGGCGCGGCTTGCGGCGTGACGTCAGCGCAGCGCCGCGGTGACGTCATCTCGCGCCGCCGCCGCCATGGAGCCGGCGGAGCGCGGGGCCGCGATGGCGCCGGGCTGCCCCGGGGGCCCGTGGGCCGTGGGCGAGGAGACGGCGATCCTGCACGGCGGCTTCCTGCTGGCCGCCCGCCTGCTGCAGCCGCGGCCGCTGCGGGAGCTGCGCAAGGCGGACTGGCCCCGCGCCGGGGTGCCCATCGCGGACGCGTTGCGCGAGATCGGCGAGCGCTGCCCCTCGCCGCGGGGCCGCTGGAAGGAGGAGGCCGTGGCCATCGTGTGGGCCAAGATCCTGCTGCCCGCCCCTCCCGCGGCGCTGGAGTGGGGCTGGAAGGAGGACGGGTTCTTCTCGGTGGGCGCGATGATCCCCGATGTGAACCACACCGCGCTCTTCGAGCTGGTGAAGGCGCTGGGCGCGCCCCGGCTCTTGGTGCAGCTGCTGCTGGCGCTGCCCCCCGGCGTGTGCCGGGCACAGCTGGAGAGCTTGGTGCACTACATCTCCAGCGACACATCCCCGTCCGACGTCAGCTTCTTCCTGGACGTGTGGTGGGAGGTGCTGAAGCACAGGGAGGGACAGGAGGATGCCACGGTGGCGGCGTTCGGCGCTCTGATCCATCAGCACGGCGGGGAGCCCTCGCTGGAGGATGGGCTGCAGCCCCCCAAGAGGTTCAAGGGTGACCCCGCTGCCCCCGGGCTGCCGGAGGTGCTGCTGCAGGGGTTGAAGCAGATCCGAGGCTGCATCGCCCAGCCCCGCCTGAGGTGCCACGCCCTGGCCAACCTGGCCGAGCTGCTGTGCCTGTCCTCGGCGCTGGGGCCAGGGGACAGCCCCCTGCCCATCGCAGAGCACCTGGCCAAGCTCAGTGCCGTGGTCAGGCTCTGGAGCAGTGACCCTGACAGCCAGTACCACCCCTGTGGGCTGGGGGAGAAGGTGAGGGAGGCACAGAGGAGCATGAGCCTGCTGTGCCTGACCAGACCCTCTCGTGAGGAGCTCTTTGCTGGCTTGGACTTGCTCTGCAGCTTGTTGCAGGCCTGGGGAGAGGAGCTGCAGGACACTCTGAGGGCAGCTGAGGAGCTGAGCTTCGAGAGCTACCGGCTGCTGGAGGCTCTGACCAGCCTTGGGAAGAACCTGGATTCCCTCTCAGAGACCACAGACCTGGGAGAAGGTGAGACACATCTGGTGTCAGAGCTGGCACAGCTCACCAAGGACTTCCTGAGGGACACCAGGGCTGTCCTGGAGGATCTGGACACCAGCCTGGTGTCTTCAGTTGCCATGGCCATCATTGCACAGAGGCTGGACCGCCACCTGGACACCTGCTCTGTTTTTGCATCTGAAAAGACCTGGGCTTGTTCAAAGGCCTGGGTCGAGTGCCTGGTGGAGAACAAAGCTCTGTTCCAGACCCCTGAGCTGGTTTTGAAACTGCTGGAGACACTGGTGAGCTTTGCCACATCCCACCACGACAAGGAGGCCCAGGAGCTGCAGATGCAAGTGACCAAAGCCATCGTGGAGTGTTACACTGAGCTCTCACTGAGTGACAAGAACAAAGTGATCTCAGGTGTCCTGGCCTCCTGGGGTGGCCCAGGTGTGTCCCAGAACGTGCAGGTTGTCAGGGAGGGGTTCCAGGAGGACCTGAATGTGACTTTGAACCAGATCACAGAGAGTGTGTCTGACGAAGGCCTGGCCAGGGCCGTGGCTGCAGTGGCCAGGCTGACACTGCTGTCCCCCGAGGCCACAGTGAAGCAGGTTTGTCACCTTGCTGTGGTCAACCTTGGAGCACACCAGTTCCTTGCCCAAATCCTCTGCTCCTTCCCAGCACTGAGCTTTCAGGAGAGTCACGAGGATGCAGGCAGGCCACGCAGCCTGGTGCTGAGGTGTCTGCAGGAGGCAGTCTGGGGGAAGCTTTCCACAGCCAGGGAAGAGGAGCAGTTCCTTCAGTTCCTGGCCTTTCTCATGCAGCCAGGCTCAGCCACCCCCCTTGTGTCACCTGCAGAAGTGACCAAAGCCTTTGTCCTTCCCTGTCTGAAGTCAGACTCTGCTCAGATTGAGCTGAGCCTGCAGATCCTCAGTAAGGTTTTGGGAACACCGTCCTGCTCAGAAGAGCACTGGATCAAATCCTGCCACCCATTCCCGCTTCTCCTCAGCCTCTGCAAACTTCTGGATGGTTACACCAAGTACTGGCATCAGCCTAGGGAGCAGCTCTTCCCTTCCCTGGAGACCAAAGATCTGATTCTGAACGTCCTCTGCCAGCTCTGTGAGCTGCTGGGCCCAGAGATTTTCCCCTCCTCGGAGCTGTGGGTGCAGTCTCTGGCCTGGCTCCACAGGAAGGTGGCATCCCTGGACTGGACCGTGGGGCTCCGTCTGAAGAACCTTTATGGTGACCACTTCAAGAACGAGGTCCCAGCAACGCTGTTTGAGATCTGCAGGCTCCCTGAGGACGAGTGGACATCCCAGTCCTGGCCAGCCTACGGGCCGGGCAGCGGGCTGCTGGCGTGGATGGAGTGCTGCTGCGTGTCCCCAGCGCTCAGGGACACCATGCTGGCACTGCTCTCCGTCAACGTGGACAACCCTGAGGAGGTGAATCTCTTCAGCAAAGGCTTCCTGGTGGCTCTAATCCAGGTGCTGCCCTGGTGCAGCCAGGGGGAGTGGAAGAGGCTGGTGCCCGTGGTGGAGCAGCTGCTGCGCAGGCAGGTGCTGCACGTGCCCTACACGCTGGAGTACGTGCAGCACCTGCCCCTGCTCAACCTCCGCCCCTTCTCCTGCCACCTGCAGCTCTCCGTGCTCCTCCTCAGGGGCTTCCAGCTCCTCTGCAGCTCCAGCTGCTCCAGCTGGCTGCCCCCAGAGGCCTGGCTGCACCTGGTGCAGCTCTACTGCTCCAGCCTCACCGAGCTGCTGGCCTCCCTGCAGGCCACGGCAGGAGCCGCGGCCCAGCCCTGCGCGCAGGAGGTGTCCTTCACCTGCATCCAGCTCTTCTGCCACCTGCTGCACGTGGCTGCCATGCTGCCAGCTGCGGGCTGCGAGGAGCCCCTGCTGGTGGTGGCCCTGGAGGTGCTGTCCCAGTACGAGGCGTCCAGCAGGGCTGACCGTGCGCCGTGCGCCGCGCTGCGCAGAGCCAACGAGGGGCACTTCCTGCAGTCCGTCACCCACAGCCTGGGGCACCAGGAGCTGCGCTGCACCCTCCTGCAGAAGCTCAGCAAGCTGGGAGCACGCTCAGAGCACTGAGCTGGGCCGTGTAAGATGTGTAATAAACCCTTGTTTTTCATTTTTGAGTTTGTTCCCTCCCTGCTGTGTTCTCCCACTTAGCACTGGAAGTAGGAGTATAAAGATGGGTAGGAGGAGATGCTTTGGTTTTCCATTGGAATAACTGGGCACAGCTGTTCCTGAGCCAAGCTGCCAGTTCTGTGGCTGCAGCCTTGCCTGCTGGCTCTCTGCATTTGCACAGCAGCCTCCAGCATCGAGGAAATCGCTTCCCTCTGGCTGCTTTGCCACCAGCCCTCTCCTAGTCCCGGGAGAATTGCTGGTTTTGCCACGTGCTGCCTGAGGCTGGAAAGCAAGTTGGAGGCTGGGAATCGAGTTGGGTGAGTTCAGGACAGGCAGGAACCTTTGGAAATCCATGTGTGCTGCTTCTGCCCCGAGGTGGGGGTGCAGCAGCAACCCCACATGTAACGCCCCCACCCAGCAATGAACAGCACGTGGAAGAGCCAGCCAGTGGTGTGACTCAGAGAGGAAATCTTTATTGGTCTCCTGATAGTAAATAGGGCAGTGTTAGTGCAAACTGAGGTGCCTCATTGGCTGGGGTTTTTTTTTGGTCCTTACATAAGGCACGTTATTCGCAATGAAAACAGTGAGATACAACATCTGTAAGGAGTTGCAGGAGTTTGTAACATCAGCTGGTCTCGGTGGTTACTGTGACTGTGGAGTCTCTGCAACAACAGCCACAGGTCGGAAGAGGCCCTTTTTGTTTTTTACACTGTATCCAGAACGGCAGCTGTGGTTGGGATGAGATCCAACACCCAGAAGATCCAGGTTCCGCAGAGCTCGCCTGCTGGTTTCAGACAGAATGAAAGGCACAGAGTGGTCACAGGTCTCTGGGCATGGGGGCTGTGCCAGTGCAGTTCCCTGCCTGGAGCAGGCACAGGAGGCTGCAGGAGGAGGTGGCTGTCCTGGCTGGTGCTGGCTGCAGGGGATGAACTCAGCTGTGGTCTGATTGCACACATCCTGTGGTGCAGGGCAGGCTGGGGAGCCTGTGCCCATTTTGCTGTGACTAAAAGTGGAAATGGGCTGAGCTGGTTGAGGACCAGCTCAGCGTCCTGCTGTGGGGTTGCTGGTTCCTTCTGTGCAGCCCCAGTTGTGTCCCTGGCAGCCTCACGGGGTGGGATGGGGCTGCAGGGATGGCCTGTGCAGGTGTTTGCAGGGTGTGGCGGTGCCAGCTGCAGGGCAGGGCGTGCCAGGTGGTGTTAAATACCTGCTGAGGGGATGCAGGCCAGGTAAAAGCAGCTGTGGTTAGGGGAGGGGAAATTGCACCCCTTGCCAAGGAGGGGCTCTGCACAGTGCTCTGTGTGTTGGTGGCGAGACAAGGACTTGGCAGGCTCCTGTCCCCGTGCTGCCCTGAGACAGCAGAACCATTCTCCTGTCCTGGCATGAGCTTCTGCCCTGCTGGGAGCACAGGAGTCCCCCAGGACCGTCACAGGTTTGTAGTGAAAAGCACCCAGAAGCACCGGGTGGGTTGAGTGGAGCTTGAGCCCAGCAGCAGCAGCAGGAGGAGGTGAGGTGCAGGTGGGAGGTCGGAACAGGGCTGTAGTGTAGAGCTGAGGTCAGCAAAGGTCGGGAAGGGCTCTGCAGAGCTGTGCTGCAGCTCCAGGCCTGCCTGGGGCCGCGGCAGGTCCGGCACAGGCTCCCGTGGCCGGGGCTGGGCCCGCTCCAGCATCGCCGCGCCGGTGTCCGGTGTCAGCGCCGGGGGGGGGCTGGAACAAACCCCTCTCGTGTAACCCTCGGGCCGCAGAGCCGCATCCCAGCGGGAATGTCGCTGCTTCCAGGCCGGTTCCCCTCGGCAGGGGGACACGAGCAAAGCCCTCCCAGCCCCGGCTGTGCTGCCCCGCAGGCGCTTCCAGCGGAGCCGCCGCTCCCCGAGGGACGCTGCCCCGTGGCAGCCCCGCCGTTATCAGCTCCGTTATCTGCTCCGGTGCGCGGCAGAGCTGCGGTAGAGCCGGGCGGCCTTGCGGCAGATGAGCGTGAACCAGTAGAGCTGGGGGGCGATGAGGGACGCGTTGGCGATGTTGCAGTGCAGGGGGATGCGGAACGGCACCAGGTACGCCGGGATCCCCACCTGGCGGCCGTACGCCGCGTACATGAACGGGAACAGGAGGATGCGGCACAAGAAGAAGGTCACCAGTACGATGATCCCGTTCACCTTGTGCAGGAGCGTGTCCTGCATTTTGAGCTGGGGAGGAAGGAGGTGAATGTGGGGTGAGCAGCATCCCAAAGCTCCGGGGCACTGGGAGCATCCCGGAGGGCTGGAGGAAGGGGAGTGGGAAGGGATGAAGGAGGGCAGGGATGGGAATGAACGTGGTGCAGGAGAGGGCAGCACCAGCCCAAGGCACAGCCCCCAGCTCTGGGACGCCACTGGGCTTCCTGGTGGGAGAAAGGGAGGAAGGCAGCACTGCCAGAGAGATCTGTGCTACAGCTGTGGGGCTGCCCCTCTCTGAGACACCCCCAGCTCAGCCATGCCTGGAGAGGGGCTGATGGAGCCTGGGCCAGGGAAGGGGGATGAACTGCTGCTGGGGGCTTCCCAGCCCTGAGCCCCGTCCCTCCTGACCTACCTGCATGAGGATCTTGCCCAGTGAAACAAAAGGCGTGCTCAGCTCTGCTGTGAAGATGCAGCCCACAAAGAAGTCCCCCAGCTCTCCCCTGAAGTGCTGTAAAGAGAGGCAGCACTGAGCACAGGGCCCTGCAGACACCCAGCACGTCCAGGGGGTCCTGGACTCCTGCAGCAGCCCTTACCTGGGTGATGGGGGTGAGCACGATGAGGATGAAGAGGTGGTGGGTCACCATCAGCCTCTCCTGCAGGAGGAAGCTCCAGACGCTGGCCAGCGAGTGCTTCTTCTCCAGGATCCCCTTCTCCTGGCTCTTGTGCCAGTGGCACAGGTACATGACATAGATGTCATAGGTCATGTAGGGAACCAGCACCCAGACGTACTCCACAGCCAGCCAGTGCCTGGGGAGGAGCAGCACACACACAGAGGCATCACAACAGCTCCCAGCACTCACTCTGGGACATAGAAGAGTCTTCAGGACTGAAATGGCAGCATTTCAATGGATTTTGAAGCTGAATTTTAACTCTGTTTGGCTCAGGCTGAGCCAGAGAAAGGTGCCTGGTACGTGTGGAGGAAGGATCTCAGTGCTGACCCGCTGCTGCTGGGCTGTGCCAGGCACTGAGCTCAGCCTGGCCCAGCACAAACACAGCACTAAGGATGGATCCTGATTAGCCCCACAGCCAGGTGGTTGCTGCACGGAGACACAGCATTTTTTGGGATCCAGCACCAAGCCAACACCTTTGCACAGGTGATCTCCTCCCTAAGCCCTCAGACCCCCAGAGCTGATGCTTGGTGGCGGAAACCCCCAATCCTGGGTCTCTGCCGCCTGTCACACTGCACCAGCTGGCTGCCTAACCCAGGGAATGCTCGGGAAGCACGTGGAAAGCTCCGAGTTAACAGAGATGGCTGGCCTGGAGTTTGGAGAGCGAAGCACAAAATATCCAATATAGGCGATAAACCCCCAAGAGGCGTTTGTCAGTTGGGAAATAATTGCAGGCAGCTGCCTGTTCCCAAAGCATGTTGGAATCCTGGTTGCACAATCTGGGCAGCAGCAAGCCCTGCTCTGCAGGGACACCAGCCTCCTTAAAAAGTCCTGCATGAAATCACACTGATTAAAAAAAAAAAAAAAATAGACAAAACCACCCTTTGCTGCTGCTTGGAGAAATGTAGTTTGGGGCGCAAATCTCTTTTTTGCTCTCTTGCCATCCCAAGGAAAAAAAAATTGTTGTGGCAGTTCTGCTCCAGATGGGAAGATGTGAGGGGTGTGAAGCACGGGTGGCAAGTGATTGTGTTTGCTAAACTTGCCCAGGGCTTTGGAGGGCAATTACAGCACCAGCAATATAACGATTGTCTGCCTCTGTAAATAAACTGGCAAATTTTACTGCAACCTTTGTGATGCTTCCTGGCTCGCTGTCTTGCTGTCATCCTCCCTGCTGAGCACTGGGCTCAGTTTCCTCCAGATTCAAAGAAAATCTAGGTCTCTGCCCACAAAGTGTTTGCACAGAGCCCTTGGCCTCGAGTACACCCAGGCAGGGAGACAGCCCCGGGGGAAGGAGGGCTGCTGGCAGCACCTTCTGTCTGTGTGGCTTTGGGATCCATCATCTGCCTTATCTCTACAGCAGAAATTTTATTTCAGGACAAAAAGATAACTCGTAGATTGCCTGGGTTAAGCAGGTGTGAGGATCTGGGTAGATATCACTACCTAGAGCAAGGCAACATAATTCATATCTGTTGTGTTAAAGACAGGTGTGCTGTGGCCAAGGTGGCAGCCCTTCCTAAAATTCACCATAAAATCCGTGTGTGACAGTCAAATTCCAGCTCAGCATAATTATATTCTTCCCTCCTGCAATCTTCTCTGCTAGTCTGGATAATAGCTCTGTTTTTAAGCCTTCTGACCCAGATTACACTATCACTCCTCCTGAGAGCCACTTCTGGGCAGTTTATCTCAGAGCACAGAGGAAAAGGCTGCAGGATTTTCCTTAAGAGCAAACTCCATCCCAACTTTACCATTTCTGGACTCTTTCAGAATCCTTTTGGATACACCTCTAAAATCAGTTCTTACCAGGTCTGCTTGACTCTGTAGAATTTCAGTTTCCAGTAAGGAGGCTCCCTACCCTTTCAGAGCTTTGATATCTGTATTTTTCTCGTATACAGCCCCTTTTCCAGCCCATGTCCCAGCCCATCCTTTGAGGGCACTGTGCTGGCAGAGCACCCCCAGGCCAGAGCACGCTGCTGCTGTTTCAGGGGCTGTACAGCCAGCACATTGCCCAACCCGAGTGGGGCAAAGAGGAGCACGAAGCCGATTTTCCTCTCCCCTTTGCACAATGTACAATACAAGCCTTTGGCAGAGCACATCCCCGGCACGTCCCCAGGGGGCTCTGCCTTACCTGTCGTGCACCACGTTCTTGCAGCTGAGCATAACCGTGATCCCCGACACCGTTGCCATCGCGGCTTGGACCGTTGATACCAGCCTGAAACGGACAGGGAGGAAAGGGCTCACCCCAAAAGTGACCCCAAACGGGCCGGGGCTCGGGGCTGCCACCAGGAGAGCGGGTGGCACCGGGATGCCCGCTCCGTGCACACCCCAGCGCCTCGTCATGGCGAGGACGTGTCGGGGCGGCCGTGCCAGGGGGAACCGTGCCAGCTCCCGTCCCTTCCACCCCCGTGGGCCCGGGGAAACGCTGCCGGTTCCCCGTGGGCAGAGAGAGGGAGGGAGGGACGGACGGAGAGCTGCAGCGGAGCATCCCCGCCCCGACAGCGGTACCGCGGCGCGGGTCCGGCCGGGCAGGGATGCCGGTGCTCGGGGGATGCTCTCACTCGGGGGATGCTCTCACTCGTGGGATGCCCGTTCTCCGATGGGATGCCCACGCTCGGAGGGACGCCCGCACTCGGGGTGCTGCTCCTGCTCTCGGTCCTTGCTCCCCCCGCTCAGGCCAGCCAAGGACCGTGCCCCGGAGCGCCTCAGCACCCCCGAGTCCAGACTCACGGCCGGCGGGACTCGGTACTCGTGGCCCTCCCGGATCGCTCCCGGTCCCCATCCCGGTCCCGCCGCTGCCGCCCGTACCTGCCGCTGAGGAGGATGCGGTCCTTGAGGCTCAATGCCGGGGCGGCCCAGCGCAGCAACCGGATGCAGAGGATGAAGAGCCCCGGGAAGAAGGCGGAGGCGAGGGCCAGCGTCCGCCACATGGGGACGAGCGCGCTGTCTCCCGCCGCCGCTTGTCAACAGCCGGCCGGGCGGCGGGAGAGCCCGGCTCGGCTCGGTTCGGCTCGGCTCGGCTCGGCTCGGCTCGGCTCGGTCCGGACCAGCCCCGCCGCTCCCGCCGCCGCCGCCGGGACGCGCCCCGCTCCGCCGGGCGGAGGCTCCGCCCCCGTCCGGTTAAACCCCGCCCACTCAACGGAACCACGCCCATCCCGGCACCTCCCCGGTGCCCCGAGCCCCGCCCCCCGGCGGCCCCACCCCTCCCGCGCGCTGCCGGCGGAAGCGGCGCCGCCATGGAGGAGGACGAGCCGGAGCTGGAGGCCGGGCTGGAGGCGGCGCTGGAGCTGGCGCCCGCCGTGCAGGCCGCCATCGAGCAGGTGCGCCGGGCAGGTCCCTCCGCGCAGGGGACAGGTGCGGGCACGGCCCGGGGCCGCTCGGTGAGAGCCCGCGGCCGGCTCCGAGCCCCTCCCGCCGGCTCCGGGCCTTCCGCTGCTGGGCCCGGGGAGCCCCGCGCTGGCCGAGCCCCGTCAGCCCCTGTGGGCTCCAAGCGTGGCTCGTGGTGTTCCCGTCGCTGTTGCAGACGCGGTCTGTGTGTGCAGAGCACCCCCGTGCAGTCCGGTGCCCGTGGCTCGGCTGGAATTGGGATAATGGGAATGTCCTGGTTTGGTTTGTGGTGAAACACACGGGGTTTGCATCCAGAGGGTGCTGGCACTGCCCAGGATCCCCAGGGAATGGGAATGGGCACGGCCCCGAGGGTGCCAGGGCTCCAGGGTGGTTTGGGCACCGCTCCATGGATGCCCAGGGTGGGGTTGTTGGGGCTCTGTGCAGGGCCAGGGCTGGGCTGGATAATCCTTGTGGGTCCCCCATAACTCAGGACATTCTGTGATTCTGTGTTCCCCGAAACCCTTCGTGGCACCTTTCAGAATCCTGTGAGAACCCAGGGTCAAAACATGGCTCTTGTCCTCTTTGAGCCTGCCCTGCCCTGCCTGCAGTGACTCTTCCACCCCGAGGGCTCTTCCTGGAGCAGATCTGGGCAGCAGCAGTGTCTGCCTCACAAAGCAGCACTCAAATTTAAGTTTTTGCGCTTTCTTGAGTGTTGAGGCTTGTGGGTCGCTTTTGGTGGCCCTCCTGGAAGAGCAGGGGGTGACCTTGGGAACTGGTAAATTAAATGGCAGCTTCTAAAGGAGACCTAGAGCTTGTCCAGAGAAAGAATCCTCTGCATTTGCAGAAATGAGTTTTTGAGCAGTGGAGAACCCACCACATGCCTGGCTGAATTATTTCAACAAAGACTAAAGCTGTAGGGAAATATTCGCAATATTCACTGGGAGATGCTGAGGGTGACACCACCTGCTGCTTTCCATTTTCCTCTCTAGCACCTCTCAATAACCCTGTTGTTCCTGTCAGTGCTCCCTAACCAGTTTTGGGGCAGAAGCTGCCCATTTCTGGTTAAATGAGCAGAGCAGGCTCAGCTGCCGTGCCGGAAGCGGGGTGGGGAGCACAGGCAGGGCTGGTGCCCCACCAAAGCCAGGCCAGCACTTCTGATTAATGGGTTGTGACAGATTGCTGGGAGTGACAGCTCCTGCAGCTGCTCCAGCTGCCTGCAGCACTGATCCCTATCTGCACTCGGAGTGGGGCTCCTGAGCAGCCTTTATCTCCCATCTCACCTCTTGTTTCATCTGCTCTCAATACCTGTGGAGATTTGGGGTTTGTGGGGATTGGTTGAGTGTGAGCTGGGAGCAGGATGGGCTGGGTGTGATGCTGCAGTTTGCTCTTACCATGGGGTGATGTCAGATTCTCTTCCCTCACCACAGCCTCGTGCAGGTTTGGCAGCTGCCTGCTTCTCCTGGGCCACAGGAGTCACTGGGAAGGCTTCCCAGGAGGGCTGGTTCTTTTATCTTTTATTTAGAATTTGCTTTTATCTCACAAAATCACTGATTTCACAGTGCAAAATGTGTAAAACACTGTGTCGCATGTGCCCAGGTGTGAAGGGTTTCGGTGAGCGGGGGGATGCTGTGGGGTCAGCTCTGCTTTTGCCAGAGGTTGGCCATGATGGCTCTGTAAATGTGGGACAAATAGCAGCATCGTGGAATACTTTGGGTTGGAGGGGACCTTAAATACCATCTCCTTCCTTCCAGCATCCCAGGCTGATCCAAACCTCATCCAGACTGACCCTGAACCCTTCCAGTGATGGCACATCCACAGCTTCAGTGTGCTGGCAGAGAAGGGAAAGCACCACACTCCACTCTGTGGGGACAAAAAGCAAATCCTGGCAGTTGTGTTTGTGTTGTTTGAGCTGCTGAGGAGAGATGAGATCTGTTTGCACCACAGCTGCTCTTTCCCCTTGCCCAAATCATTCAGCAGATTGTGTTTCTCTTCTGTGAAAAGTGGCAAACCCAAGTCTCCAGAGAGCTTGTACAGCCACTCCTTAATTCATCACGTTTCTGATTCCAGGGCTGTGGAAGACAAACCCTCTGCCTGTCACCATGAGGCCTGGCAGAGCTCTTGCCTGCTGAAAAGAGCAGGGCAGAGCCTCAGTTTGTTCAACAAAAGCATCTGCATGGTTTGGGATACAGAGCTCGTGTGTCCTGGGAATTCCTGGATGGATGGCTTGTGCCAGGGCTGTGTGTGTGAGTTATCTGTGTTAATCCAGGCTGATAGCCACAGGAATTTTGGGAGGTCACAGCCCTGCAGAGCATGTGGATGCTCTGCTCCTGGCCACTTGTTAGAGAAATGCTGTGAAACACAGCTGGAAGTGGGTGCTGAGGGAATTAAAAGTTGTAGAAGCTGTGTAAAGTTACAGAAATTACTGGTGATGGTTGATTGTGTTTGTTTTCCTCCTCCTTTCCAGGTATTTCCCAGCCAAGATCCACTGGACAGAGCAGATTTCAATGCTGTGGAGTATATTAATGCTCTCTTTCCCACTGAGCAAGTAAGTGATGCTCCAAATACTCTCAGGCTTCACTTCCACACTTTTTACTATCAGATTTTACTTCCACCCTTTGCTATCAGGGTAACCTGAGGGCAAATGACCAAAGCAGTGCTTAAACCTGTACCCAAACCTTTCATTATAAACACTAGCACAGGAAATAAAGCTTTAACAATAATCACTTCCTAAAGTGATTTGCTCAATGGGTTTGCTGTCATTTTGTGGTCTCTTTCCTCCCAGAGTGCTTTCTGCAGTTAAAGTCCTGCTTTGATTAGTAGAAATAAATTAATTTTATATGTGGGTGGAGTAAATGTCATAACTTGCCACATATCAATCATTGGTGAGTTCCTGGGGTTTTCAGCCAAATCAGGCAGGTCTTGCCTGTACAGTATCACAGGAGAGTTTGAACCCAATTTTTTATTTTGAGATTTAAAGGATGATATTGCTGTGGGCCCACATCCCTGCTTTGTGTTCCCAACTTCAGCCCCAGGGAGAGTTTTGGATTAACCTCTTGCCAAACAGAGATGTTTCTACAGGTGAATTTTGTGTCTTGAGGCTGCTCCAACATCTCTCATGTCTGAGATCCTGTGCAGCACCGTGGTTTTGCCTTGCAGCTTTCTCCAGTGCTGTGATTTGGCTTTTTTCCCCTTTGCCAGCAGGGAGGAGCTGTTTCCCCAGCAGTGCCTCCTCTGCATCCCCTCCCAGGCTGTTTTCTGTGGTTGTTTTGGCTGTTTTGTGTGGCTCTGGGCTCTGCAGGGGGGTCTCAGCCCCGAGGCTCTGTCCCAGTGCCCACTGGAGGTCACTGTCACACCGTTCTGCCGGCAGAGCACAGGGCACAGCTCAGCGATGGGGGAGCCTGACCTGCCTTTTTCTGCTCTTTGGGATGTGACAGAGAAGCAGCTGAGTTGTCTCAGCTCCTCCACCTGTAAAACAAAACCATTGCTCTCCTCTTCCCCAAAACCCCTGTGTGATGGAGTGTTTGGGATCACATATTCCTCTGTAAAGCATTCACCTTTGGGATCACATATTCCTCTGTAAAGCATTCACCTTTGGGATCACATATTCCTCTGTAAAACATTCACCATTTCACTTCTCTCTGATATTTTTTTTTTCTATTCCAGTCTTTGGCAAACATTGATGAAGTCGTGAACAAGATCAGGTTGAAAATAAGGTAAATATTTATATTTCTGTCTTTCATGTATCTCAGGTTTGATTGTCACTAAAAGTGCTTCAGCTGTCAGGATTTAGTTTGTTTAAAAGGCATGGATAGGACCAGCCTTGAGTCTAACAGTGGCACAAAACAATTATAATTTTTATGGCACAGAAACAACTATAATTTTTATATTTCACTTCTATTATGTGTCCTTCAGGCTGTTTAAACTGATTTGTTGCAAAGTGCAGCTTTGAAAAACAGCTAAGAACCAAAAAATACCAAATTTTAGTGCAGTTTGAAGGCTGAGTGAGCAAACTACCCAAAAGACTCAGTTGCCAAGAATTCATAGTTTTTAGGGTTCGAATATATTGTAAAAACTCCCACTCTCTATTTTTACATTGTTATTATTGGTCCTAAAAGTACAAAATAAACACAAATGTGCATGAAATAATTAAATTTTCTGTGCTGGCTGATGCTGCCAACATGAAATGATTGAGACAGCACTTTCACATGTGGGAAGCTGAAATGCAGACAGACAAGGGAGAGCTGACAATATTGCTTAAGGGAACAGGAATGCAAGAAACTCTGGGTAAATTAGGAAATGGATTTTTATTTTTGCAACAAGACTTTGAAATTGTGCAAGATAGTGCCATTGAACAGAGAGGGAGGGGGGGAAATAATGAGTTTAGCATTGGTTAGAGCAGGGTTTTTTTTGTTTTAAATTGGTTCTGTAGCTCTCAGGACTCCCCCAGTTGTTTGGGTCAGGCTCCCAGAGCTGGGTTTGACACTCTGGGGTTTTTCCTGCAGGAGGTTGGATGACAACATCAGAACTGTGGTGAGGGGCCAGACCAACGTGGGACAGGATGGCAGGCAGGTATGTGCAGTGCCAGGGCCTCTCAGCCTGGCATCTCACCCTGAGGAATGGCTCTGGCAGGCAGAACTCCACTGCTGCTGCTGTTCCGAGATGTTCCTGTGCCTCTTGCACTGATGAGCTGCTCACTCAGCAGCTGCTGTGCCCTGCCTCACCCTCTGAAGGGAAGGGAATGAGGAATTGATGTAAGGATAAAAGGCAGGAGGCCTGTGTGTCACTCTGGAGCTGATATAAAACAAGCAGCTCTGAGCAGGTACAAGTACATTTGATCATGAGTGGGGATCAATCCAAGGCTGTTTGTCTTTTTCACTGAGCTGTTTGCTGGGGTGTCCCAAGTTCTGTCTCTGTGCTGATCACTGCTGCCCCTTCCTCCTGCAGCTCCTCAGGTTTTCACTCGATTTTTGCCTGGCAGAGGTGTTTGCTGGGGGTTCAGCACACTGGTGAACACAGCCAGGTCTGCAGGGGCTGTGGGTGCTCAGCTGATTTTGGGGTGTCACCTGCTTTGGCTCTATTTCCTGTCCTGTTTTAGAGGGCACTGAACCTTGAACCATCAGTCAGGGTTCCTCAGTGACTTCTTAATACCAACTTTAACACTGGCATGGGGTAATGCCCCTCTCTATTTCCCACTTTTTAATACCAACTTTAACACTGGCATGGGGTAAAGCCCCTCTCTATTTTCCATTTCTTAATACCAGCCTTAACACTGGCATGGGGTAAAGCCCCTCTCCATTTCCCACTCCTTGCTGCCACAACATTTGGTATCTATTTCTAATCCTATTTCTGCCACAGAGCCCTCAAGGGAATTATTGAAGCTGTCTATACTTTTGTCATGTTTTAGAAAAACATGGGAGATGCTCACCTGTCCTGGCAGAATTAGTTGAATCATGGATGTCTCAGCAGTGCTGTTAAACTGAGGATGTGCTTGGGATGAGGCTTACCTGGGAGTGGTGCTGCTGTAATTATTGTGCAGGATTGAGAGCAGCAATCAGGTGGGGTGGCAATTACAGAAATTGAGGAGGGAGTGGAAACTGGTGCAGTGCTTGGAGAGTTTGGCTGTGGTTGGAAAGCTGGACCTGCTGTAGCCCAAAAGGAGAAAAGCATCTGAGAGGATAAATTCTCTGAAATAGCACAAAAGAGTGGGATTGAGAAGAGCTGTGGGTGAGAATTGCTTGGAGAAAAGGATGAGCACAAGCAGTGCCATGATCAGTGCCTGGGGGGTTACAGGAGCATTTCTGTGCTGTGGGGATGGGCCAGCTTTGCTCAGAGCTCTGTCCTGGGTCTGTTCTTTCTCACTCTTCCATCCCTTTGAAGTTCTGCAGGGCATGCACAGAGGGACTTGTCCTGCTCTGAAGCACCAGGAAGGCAAAGCTGTCTGTGCTGCCCTTCCTTCAGTGTTGTTGTAGAGGAACCAGTAAAAATCCTGATTAACTAAAATCCTTCAAGTGTTCACTTGGGTGTCCTTGCAGGACATGTTTTAGGTGGCTTGGAGCTGCAATTAACCACAAATATTGCTGTATTTAGCTGTGGATTTTCCTGTTTTCCCTCATTTTGCTGCTTTGCAAAGTAGAAGCAAACTTTAAGACAGATTCCAGAGCTTGCAGTGCATGGGCTGAGGCCAGACAATCTCCCAGATGCACAGCTGTTGTTTCTTCTTTGAAATCCTAACAAATACTGAAACCATTCAATTATTTAATGTGTTACTTCTCTGGCAAGAAAAATAGATTGATTCTGAACTGCTGTGAGCTTTTTCTTTCTATGTTTCTAGTACAACCCCATTGTTTCACACCTGGATTTGCATTTTTTTGTGTGAATTGCTGGAACCAGACTGTTGGAGTGGCAGGACTTGGCTGGGTCTTGAAGTTTAAAGCAGTAAAGGAGCATCAGCAAGCTCAGATTTTGGAGATCACAGGGACCTGCAGCAGAGGAGGTCTGAGGAACTCCTGGATGGCCTTTCAGTTTTGAGATGGAATTTTATATTTGTTACCCCAAAATCAGAGAAAACCTAGAACGAGCATTTCTTTTTGTTGTCACCCTTGCCCCTGTGTCCCCTGGGTGTCCTGGGTGCTGTGTGGGGGAGTGAGGCACAGCCCTTTTCACATGACCACCCTGCTGAGAGCACATTGTGGGGGTGCAAACCTCGTTTTCCAGCTTCAGCTGCCTGTTCCTATGCTGAAAAGTGCCTTTGTTTTGCCAGAATATTCACTGGGGGAATCAAGGACACTTGGAAATGTTTTTATAGAGTGAGAGGCCTGACTGCTCCCACTTGGAGAGGAAGGGTTTTATTTTCCATGCAAGAAATTGTTTTGAAACAACTGAAAACAAGGTGCTGTTAAGGCAGGTCAGTTCTGTGCTTGGAAGGGAGTTGCTGTTTTCCTTATTTAGTTTTCCTGGTAATTTGGTCCCACAGCAAAATTAAGTTCTTGTTTCTACTCATCTATTCTTGCTAAATTTGTAGGAAACTTGTATCCTCAAGCCCAGTATTTCCCTGCAAAATTGGATTGACACCTCCCCATGGACAGACAGTGTCATCCTGTGAGCCTCACCCTCAGGCAGCCCAGGATGAAGATCATTATTGCATTTTATCATCATAACCACAACTGCAAACCACCCTTGATCAGGAAGGAAACAGTTGGCAACCAGCTTTTGCAAGAGCTTTGAGACAAAGCTCAAAGGCAGCCACATCAGTAAATTCAATCTCTAATCTTCTTCCATTTGTAACTCTTACCATCAGAGGTGTCTCCTGCCTGTAGTGCACAGAACTTGGCTTTTGGAAAAGTCAGAAATTTTTGGAAAATTCCTGTGTTTTGATTTCCATCCCTTGGCACACTGAGATCCAAGGGGAGCACTGCAATCCATCATCCCTTTGAAAGCATGTGCCATAAATAAAAATGCATCTGAGCTCTGATTTTGTAGCTGCTTGGATTTCAGTGGGAGCTCAGGATCCTGTGTATTTAACTGCAGGATTGGGCCTGAAAGGTGTTTTTCAAACATATCTTCCCTTCAGTTATTCTCTCCTAACAAGCCCTGATATTGTGGCCAGTGTTTGCCAGCATTGCCTGTGTTGTGTTGGAGATGTCCTTGTCTGAGGGGTAAATAATAGTTTGAATAAACATCCTTTCAGTCTCTGACTTCCTTCCAAGGGAAGCACAAACCCTGGATGCAGTGACAGAGGGAAAAACAAGTTGTTTAAGTCAAAGCAAGCCAAGAGGGGATTCTTTGCTGAGTCTCTGCCCCTGTGCTGGTCCATCCCATGTCCTGGCAGGTGAGGGATCTCAGCCTTGTCTTTCCCATCTCCTGTCAGCCAGAACTGCCCAAAGAATGCTTGGGAATCTTGTGCAGGCACTTAATTCAAAGCTGCTTGAATTACTGGGGTTTATCACCAACCTGCCCACTCCCTTTTTTAGACACCAGTGATCCAGGCAGGTTCCTAGAAGAAAAACTGAGCTTATCAAGCCTTGCCAGCCTGTTTAGTTCTCTTTTTTTGGAGGAGAATGAGTTATTTACCCACTGAGGCCAGCCAGGAGCTTTCCAAAGCTGTCTTGTGGAGCTGCACCTTCCCAGCTGTCCAGGAGAGGGGAGCCCAGCCTTGGTTTTGAGAGCAGGATAACGTTTCCAGAGGAATCTGAATCCCAGTCTGTGGCACTGGGGAATATGGAGTGTGCAGCTATGGAAATGTGCTCTCTGTGCTCCTTAAGGAAAAGGAGACCTCAGGGATGGGAAGTCCAAAATGCTGATTGCAGATCCAGCTGCTCCAGCTGTGCTGGAGTCTCCTGTCCTGTCTGGCTGGGATGATGGTTGGGATTTCTGTGTCCCCCTGCCTACTGAGCAGGGCTTTGAGCTGAGTTGTGGCTATGAGAAAGCATTTCAGTAAGAAATTTTCATGTGAAAATAGAAAATAGCTTTTTATTTTTTTGTTTATAATCTTTTAAACTGTTCCCCAAACATTCTTGCTCGTGTGTGGATAGATTAGCAAGGAGGTGTTTGAAAAACCAGATTCTGAGTCTAAAAATAAAGGCCATCAAATAGATGTGGCCCCAAAAGAGTTATTTCAGCAGCTCCAAAGGCAGGAATGCTCCCTTCCCCACAAAGCATAACGTTCCCCAGTTCAAAGCATCTGCCTTCTTGAAATTTTGCCCTAGAATTTCCTCCAAATGCAAAAAGCCTTAAAATAGTCTGGCTCATTTGGCTTCCCCTTCCTGGTGCGATATTTCAGTGAAATCTGCAGACAATGCCCCGAACCTCAGAAATTATCTCCCTAATGATCCTTTTATGGGAGGAAACAACAGCCGTGGGTGGAACATTCCTCTGCAGGGTGTAACAGAATTTTCCTTGGGAGTCCCAGACTTGGACTGTTTTGGATGCTTTGGGAGAGGCTGGGAATGCAGGAGCTGCTGTGCTTCAGTTGTAGCAGTTTCTAGGGAGCCACTGCTGCGCAGATTTTTCCTCTGGAAGGTTTTTTTTCCTCCCTCAGAGCTGCTGTTGGTGAACTGACCTTGCTGAGAGCTGCAGCCCAGTTGTGGCATCATTTCCTCAGTGCCCTAGGGTGCAGTAGAAAAAGTTCCCATAGATTTTTCCAGGGAGCGTTGAGCGCTCTCCCTGTGGTTTGATGTGTCACTCCTCAGTTGTGTTTATTGCTGCAGCTTCTGCATGGGCTGGCTGTAATTTTTCTGACAGTTGCTGACATGCCTTTGCTGGTTGTTTGGCTGAAGCTGCTTCACCTATCAGGCTTTTGTCCTTGTAATAAGTAGCCTCTGAATTTACTGGTGGTTTAACCCTTGGCAGAGTCTGTGCAAGCAGGGTGAGTAAAGGTGAGGTGGATTCAGCTGAAATCCATTTTAGAAAGAATCAAGAGCTCCAGAGCAGTCCCAAGATCCCAAATGGATCTGTGGTTTGATAGTTTGAATCTAAATAAAACCCAACAAACTTTTCTGTTCTCTCTGGTCCATCTTTCCCTTCCTGCCCTGTGTAAGTGACTGAAGTTGCATCAAACAAAGACTGTGTTTCAAAGAAAAATGTGGTTTATTGCTTAATGTGTCTGATTCTGTTAGGGTCTGGCTCAATTAGTGCTAGAACAAAATTAAGTGTTAACCAGAAGGAAAAATGGATGTGCCTGGGCTGGGAAAAGCTTTGGATGTTTCTCATGGCTGAAGATACTGGCTGATAACTTGGGGTTGCTTTGCTTGGCTCCTCCTTTGTTTTGCTCCATGAAAACAGTGATATAGATTTTCTTTCTCATAACTCCAACAGTACAAGCAAAGGGATGGCAGCTGCTGTGGTCAAAAAATGGGAATATTTCCTTGCTGCCCAGACAGTTCACTTGGCCATCCCATCCTTTGGTCAGCCAGGGCTGTCCTCTCTCCTGGCATGTAGAAATGAACATCTGGGCTCTGCAGCTGTAGGGAGGCTCTGCCTGCCCTGCCCTGGGTGTGCTGCAGTGTCTGGCAGGGTTTGAGCCTGTGGGAGGAGGAGGAGGCTGTGTCTGGCAGAGAAAAATGCCCACAGGTTGTGGGTTTGACAAGGTCATGGCTGGAAATATGTGAAATACTCCCTTGGTTTTTCTTGTCTTTAAACAGAGATCAGGAAACACTTTGCAGAATCAGTAGAGGGAGGAAGGAGGAGATGAAGATGGAGAGTGAGCAGAAGAGGAGAGGGATGCAGGGGCAGCACAGGGCAGTGGGTGTGTGGTGTTCACAGGGGTCTGAGGATGAGGGAGGAGATGAGGATCTGACTCCATGCTTCAGAAGGCTTGATTTATTATTTTATGATATATATTATATTAAAACTATACTAAAAGAATAGAAGAAAGGATTTCATCAGAAGGCCAGCTAAGAATAGAAAAAAAAATTATAACAAAGGCTTGTGAGTGACTGAGACAGCTGGACTGTGATTGGCCATTAATTAGAAACAACTCTGTGAGACCAATCACAGCTGCACCTCTTGCATTCCACAGCAGCAGATATTCAATGTTTACATTTTGTTCCTGAGGCCTCTCAGCTTCTCAGGAGGAAAAATCCCAAGGAAAGGATTTTTCATAAAACACATCTGTGACACTCTGCTGCTTTTCTGAGCAGTGTCCTGAGCCCCAGGGCAGCTGCTGGGTGGTGTCACCACAGTCACCTCCAGTTCTGTGAGGGCTGGCTGCAGGAGTGTCAGCCTGGCAGGCAGGGAGGTGCTTTTGTGCTCTGTGTGTGCAAACCTGCTTAGGAAGCTGCTCTGTTGCTTCAGCCTCCGTCCTTCACCTCCTCCTCCTCCTCCGTGTGTGCAGGTGACATTTCTGACTGCAGGTTGTGTTTCCTGCTGAACTGAGGAACTGCACATCTCCTACCCCAGGCACTTCCCTGCCATTTATTTGTTTATTTAAACACTTCCAGCCATCAAATTCCAGTGCTGCTTCCCTGGCCCCAGTGCCCAGGTTTGGCTCACATGGGAGGTGTTGATGTGTCCCTGCTGCTGGGACAGCACTGGCTGTCATAATCTCTTACTAAATAATTAAACCTAAGTCTCTGGAATATTTGGGAGCTATTTTGTGTCACAATCCCTGGTGTTGTAAGCACCATCTCTCAGTTGTATTCATTCTCTCCTGCCTGGCTAAGCTCTATCACCTGGATTTTTATGAATGGGTCATTATATTCTGAAATGTGAGCATATGAAATATGACTAGTGTTAGATTTCAATACCTTTTTAAGATAGTGAATGGATTGGGGTTAAATATGGGGTTTTAAGCTGTGTGACTTCGTATATTTTATAAAAAAGTCATGCCACAGATCCTGTAAGGCTCCAGCTGAGCGATTAAAGTCCCATAATGTTCTTTTGTAACCCATGAATAATAAGCAGGAGCTGAGCTGCCAAAATGAATCAAAAGTGAGTTTCATTCAGAGTCATTTCCCTAGTGAATTGTGACAGCTGGACAATGTCCTTCCCTTGTAGTGACACCGAGCTTTTTCTAGCCCAGAACACGTTCAGTGGACAAGGTTTCAGGTGAATGGCATGCCAGGAAGAGCTGCTGCTGTTTATTCTCATGCTGGCACAACTTTTGCCATCTGCTGCAAGGCAGGAGCAGGTCTGAGCTCGACCTTGCCTTGTGCTTGAGCTCAGGGGCTGTTCCTGCCCTGCAGCCTGGGGATGGGGTTTGTGCTGATAAGAGGAAGGAGCTGGTGCTGTTGGAGGCACTGCAAGCTGCAAACTGTGACCAGTCCTGAGTGGCTTTGATGCCAACAAAACAAGAAACCCAGCCTGAAAATAGAATTCCAGAATTCCAGACAGGCAGGAGATTGTGTCTTATCGTAGATATTTAAAATTGGTTTTTTCCCCCGTTTTTGACTCCCTTTCCCCCCCCCCCCCCCCCATCCACAATATTCAAATTGGTTTTTTAAATATTGCGGATATTTAAAATTGGTTTTTTCCTCCTCCTCCTCTTATTTGTATTTTTTTGTTGTTGTCGTTGCCTCACATACATTTTTGGTGTGTGGTCACGTTTGTTCCAGCTGTGTTGCATCCATGCTTATGGCAGGTAAACTGACAGGAATTCCACTTGGAAATCCCTACTTGCAGAGTTCCTGGTGTGCCTGTCCTTTCCCCCCATTTATAATTGGCTTTAAACTCTTCACCTGTGCTGGTTTTGACTGGGGCAGAGAAAGAGCCCCATACTTGTGATGATGAAAATTAGAAAATTAACTCTACCCCAATCTAAACCAGCACATGAATCTGGATAAGAATTCATCTTGCAAAACCTGATGTGACCTGATGTGACCTGATGTGACCCTCCACAGAAGTCAAGCTCTGGAATTGCAGATGTAGCTCTGAAATGTGGCTCAGATATTGCAGATGTGGCTCTGATATTGCAGATGTGGCTCTGATATTTCAGTTGTGGCTCTGATATTGCAGATGTGGTTCTGAAATGTGGCTCTAATGTTGCAGATGTGGCTCTGATGTTGCAGATGTGGCTCTGATATTTCAGATGTGGCTCTGAAAAGCGGCTCTGATATTTCAGATATGGCTCTGATATTGCAAATATCTCCAATTGCAGTGTGCAGACACCTCAGCACACAAATCAGCTGGAGCCCCTCAGTCATTTACAGCCTTCCCAAATAAATTGAGAGTGTTTTCCCTCTGATCAAGCAGACACAGGATGGAGGGAGAGTGAGGAGCATTTCCAGGGTCCCTGGGCTCTCCAAGGTGTGTGCTGGGCACAGGGAGGTGCAGCAAACCCTGCAATCAGGGTGTCAACACCAACAGGAGGGCAGAGCCTCACCTTGGCTATCCTGACACAGATAAGGAGAATAATGAGCGGCTGCAGAGATTTTCTGCGTGATAATAGTGTTTAATTTTGGGTGTGGGCAAGGCTGTGGCTGCTCACCTGCCACGTGAGGAAACTGCAGTAACCTGCCATGAGGTGATGGTGAAGCTGCAGTAACCCTCCATGAGGTTATATATATTTTTATAAATACTTATAAGTACATTTATAGTATTTATGATACATTTATAGTATTTATAGAATACATTTATACTATTTATGCTGTATTGGGCCAAGAAGCCCCCAGTGCTCTGTTTTAAAACCATTTCTTCCCAAATCCTTGCCATCTCCCAAATTTAAAAGCTGCACCAGCAGCATCAACCTTTCTTTTTTTTTATTTTTAAATTTTTAGTTTTTAACCTTTTTATTTTCAGTTCTCATTATAAATATTACCATGAGGTGATGGTGAAGCTGTAGTAACCCACCATGAGGTTATATATATTTTAATAAATACTTATAAGTACATATATAGCATTTATAATGCATTTATAGTATTTTATAGTATTTATATAATACTTTTTATATTATTTATGCGATATTGGGCCAAGAAGCCCCCAGTGCTCGGGTGTAAAACCATTTCTTCCGAAATCCTTGCCATCCCCTAAATTCAAAAGCTGCACCAGCAGCATCAACCTTTCTTTTTTTATTTTTAAATTTTTAGTTTTTAACCTTTTTATTTTCAGTTCTCATTATAAATATTACCATGAGGTGATGGTGAAGCTGTAGTAACCCACCATGAGGTTATATATATTTTAATAAATACTTATAAGTACATATATAGCATTTATAATGCATTTATAGTATTTTATAGTATTTATATAATACTTTTTATATTATTTATGCTATATTGGGCCAAGAAGCCCCCAGTGCTCTGTTTTAAAACCATTTTTTCCCAAATCCTTATTATCCCCCAAATTTAAAAGCCGCACCACCAGCATCAACCTTTCTTTTTTTATTTTTAAATTTTTATTTTTTAACCTTTTTATTTTCAGTTCTCATGATAAATATTACCATGAGGTAATGATGAATCTCCAAGTTTTTGGCCAGAACTACCTGGAAATCAGCTGTCACTTCACCCCCTGTGTCTGTCAATGTTTGTGCAGCTGTGGAGAACGTGGGGTTTGATTTCTCAGCATGATTTGGGGTTAAGTGAAGGGGCAGCTCCAGCAATTTTAAGCTTTGTGCAGTGTTGGATGCAATGTGCTGATAGGAAGTGTCCTGTGCAGCCTGAGTGGTTGGGATTGGAGCTGATGGCACAGAACTCTCTTCTTCAGTGACAATTGTGGTAGTTATGTTCTATTTGCCGACCTGCCAGGGTGGAGATGTGCTCAAATCAAACCCCAGGGTGATGAGCCCTTCAGGTTTGCCAGCTCAGGGAAATCAGCTGGGCACTGTCCTGTGCTGAGACGAGCCCAGGCTTCAGCTTGCAGTGGTTGAAACTTGAGGGTTTTCTCTCAAATGAAATCAGTCTGAGAATCAAAGTAAAATTTCCACCCTTCCCCAATCCGGAGGGACTCGTTTGTGTGAGGTTTCAGCAGCAGCAAATGTGAGGCTGGTTCCAGTGTGAGAGGGTTGCTTTGAAGTCTCCACAGCTGAGGCTCCTCAGAGAATTTGGGGATGGGAACTTTATTTTCAGTCGTGGTCTAGATGTTCATTGATCTGGGCTGGAAGTGTGGCAGCAAATGAAAGAAGCATTAACACTCAGAATTCAAGAGCAGGGACCAGGCCAGGAGCATTAAATTCTCAGCATCATGACCACAGCCCTATTTGTAACATTAAAAATGCATTTGGATGCTGTGAATTTGGCAGATGTCAAGTGTCTATAAAACACTTGGTAGAGAGCAGCTTTCTGATGTGAATAACAACATTCAATTGAGCTATATATTGGCTAGAATCAAATAAAAATAACACGTTTCTAGCACAACACCAGCAAGCAAATAGAAACCATGGAGGTATTTTAACCATTACTGGGGAAAAAAAAAACCCCAGTGTTAGTTCAGTTAATCCCCAAGCAAGGAAACTTCATCTGAAAATTTGCCTTTTCTCCCACTTCACTTTACATTTTCTAGTAACACACAGGCCTCTTAATTCCTATTTGCATATTTCCTGGTACTGAAGGTATTTTCTTGCACAAGATTCCTGATGGGATGCATAAAGAGGTATTTGGAAATTAACACACCCAGTAATGAGCTGCTGGTTGATGGGGTGATGTGACAGCTCTGTACCTGACTGGAGGAGGAGGAGGCTGTGTCCATCTGCAGCACTGCAGGGATTTGGAGAGACTGACTGTAATTCACTGGGCTGGTTTATTTTGGCTGGAATAATTGTTGCTAACAGTGTTTTTTGTCAGCCTGGTACTGTAAGTCACTGGAACATCACCTTTTAAAGAATGCATCACTTCCAAATTTAACAAACAAGTCACAGTCTGGTCCCACCTCTCGCTTGGGTTATTTTCTTCTCTCCTCGTGCTGCTTGGAAGATGTGGTGTGAGGAGGTGACACAAGGGATGATGTGTGGTCTGACCTCAGGAGCTGCTTGGGACAATGCCAAGGAAAGCAATTTTTGAGGCAGTCTCCCAGTGATTCATGGTTTACCTCTGCTCCCCATTGTTTTACACCGCTGCCTTTGGAGTCTTTTGCTGTCACATCTCAAGGTGAAGGAGGCTGCAGAGCTGTGGCTGATTCATGGGCTGTGTTTTTCCCTCCAGCTTTGGAGAATTTGGCAAACAGCAGAGCTGCTCACTGGCTGCCCAGCTTACCTGGGCTCAGGCTGTGAGCTGGGGTTGAGTTTTCCACCTGCTGTGTGTGTGGTGTGAGCACAGCAGCTCCCACTGCATCAATCCTGCCTGAAAAACAGGGATGGCTGGAAAAACACAGTGGCCTTAAACTGGGGAGTTTAACACCCTTGTGTGTTCCTATCCATGCATTATTCTGGGGACTCACTTCTGGAAGCAGGACAGGCCACATGCCCTCCTTCCCTCCTGCACCCAGGATGCGTCAGACACACTAAACCACAGAGGAGGAATGTGATCCCTGGCTTGTACCAAGCACTCTGTGCCTGGAGCCGCTCCCCCCAAGCCTGCTTCTGCCAAATTTACAAATTTAGTGGTTTTTACTAAATCTACACTGCTCACAGCAGTTGGGAAGCCTTGGTCAAACATTAGGGAAAAAACTCGGACAGTGCTGGCTCTGCCTCCCAGCCCAGCCGTCTCCATCCCCACCATGGTTCTCAGCTGTGCTGGCACTCAGAGGTTGCACAAAATAGAATAAATAATTCAACTGGTCCTGCCAAAATTACTAATTTAGCTGGTTTTTGCTAAATTTACAGTGCTCAGAGCACTTGGGAAGTCAAACATTGGGGAAAAAGTTTGGACATTGCTGGCTGTGCCTCCCAGCTGAACCCTCTCCATCCCCACCATGATTCTCAGCTGTGCTGGCACTCAGAGGTTGCACAAAATAGAATAAATAATTCAACTGGTCCTGCCAAATTTACTAATTTAGCTGGTCTTTCCTGAATTTACACTGCTCAGAGCACTTGGGAAGGCTGGGGTCAAACTTTAGGGAAGAAGTTTGGACCTTGCTTTCTCTGCCTCCCAGCCCAGCCCTCTCCATCCCCACCATGGTTCTCAGCTGGTGCTGGCACTCAGAGGTTACACAAAGTTGAATAAATAATTCTGATGGGTTAATTGTAGCTTGCAGGCTCAGCTGTTGATTGGAGTCATATGGTGTTTTTCCAGCGTGTCACAACCTTGTTTTCAACATCCTCGTTTCGTACAGCCACAACAGATGATGTCTCCAGCCTCTTCATTCCTTCCTGCTCCTCTGCCCCTAGAATGAACTGCAGGAAATGCAATAACTTCACTCCTGGTTGCTGTTTGGGGTGTGTGTGCATTTCCATGTTTCCCAGTTGCACTGATGAGGAAAGCAATGAATGAGTGAGGCAAGGTGCTGGGGCACAGCTGGGAGAGCACTGCCTCTCATCCATCATGGCAATAAAAGCAATTCCTGGCCTCTTGATACTGCTTTTCCCTAGAATTTCTATCCAAAAGAAACCTACTAATAAAATAGTAACAAAAGCAGGAGGAAAATGCTTTTAAAATTCATGATTCACCCTTGTAGCAGGAGCAGAGTGTGAAGGGAAATGCATTTTTGGGATTCTGTGGTTTCCCCTCTCTTTTTACAGCTGAAAGAGCAGTCATTAGTTACATTAATAAACTTCTGTATTGCACCTTGAGCAATTAGACCTAATTTCATGCCCTAGATGTTGGTTTCTTATCCTCTAATAACACTATTTATTAAAGATGTTGTGTTTTCTTATATTTGAAATTTGTTTTGCTATTTGCTTTACTCTGTCTTTATGGTAATTGGGAAGGTGATGGTTTTCTTTGATTAGTGGTTAATTTTCTTTATTTGTTTATTGGTTAATTTTTTTTTATTTGTTGGTTAATTTTCTTTATTTGTTTATTGGTTAATTTTTTTTATTTGTTGGTTAATTTTCTTTATTATTGGTTAATTTTCTTAATTTGTTTCCTCTACACACAGTATTTTACTCTCAGATGCTATGGTTAGAGTGTACAGCAAAAAAAAAGTTTAATTGATTTCTTTTAACTGTGTTTTATCACAATTATTAAATATCACCATTGGAGAAATAGGTTCTTTTGAAGAAGCTCTGAATTCCTGGGATTGTGCAGAAAAATCAGCATTTGCTGTTAGTGCTGAAGCAAAGGGAGACAGCAATTGGCATCTGTGAAGAATTTCAGGCTGAATCTTGAATTTTATCCAGACCTATCCAAAACTCAGACCATACAAAACAGTTGCTGCTTGCTTAATAATTTAATTATTAATTATTAATTACATTACAGAGTAATGTGCTGCAGGCCTGAGCACAGAGACAGAGCTAAATATGTTGAAAAGAGCATTCTTTGCCCCTTTGCTTTGCACTTAATCCACAAGCCTTTAAATGGGGGAAGAAATTTAATTCTCAGGAGAATTGGAGAGGCTGCTGGGGACTGTTCAGCCCTCACACATTTTTGTGTGTTCATGTCCCTCAGAGAACATCTGTGACACCAATGCAGAAAGTGTTAACTTCCACATGATTCAGAACATTTTTCAGAGGAGACTTTCCTTCCCCCCCCCAACTCTGGAAAATGAATTATAAACCATCTCCAGCTTTTTCTACTTTTATTATAACCCAGCTATATTCCAGCAAAAGCTCCTGGCAGATAGTTTCCTCATCCACTTCCAAATGAAGATGTGTTAAATTTATTTGCTGAAGGAACTTGTAGCTTGTGCCGTAACCTTGGTCATGGGACTGGATATAAAAGCAGAGGGATAGAAGCCCACTGAACAGCAGGGAACAAAGTGGAGCTGGAAATGTTATCAGGCTGGGGAGGCAGAAAGTGTAGAATTACTGCAGAAGGCAGATTTTGGCCATGTGGTTCTGGATTTTGGATTTTGGACATGTGGCTTCCTTCGCTGCATCCACGTGTGCTTCACGCTGCTGTGCCATGGTTGGGTAAAGAAAAGGGACCAGGTGCCCCAAGGAAATAGCGCTTAAATCCTATTTTAAATATTAAAAATGTTTTTTAATCCTGTCAAATGGTGAGAGCCATTTCCTGGGCTCCACCTCTTTACCTGTGCTTAGAAAGAGCCAATCCTGCTGCAGGTGTGTGGGAGGCTGTGCTGCCCATTCCAAAGGAATCAGCCTCATGTTTTCCACCAGGATAATGTCCTGTTAATTCAGCAAGGGGTTTGCACAAGCACTCAATGTTCTGTATATGTGTTTTTTATTTATAATTAATGATGAGCATAGAAGTTTTGTGGAGGTTTCATTTTTCTGCTCTAAATATCTGTTGATCAGGAGTAAGTTCTACCTACTTAGTATGTCAAAATATATTCCAGTAACCTTAAAGAGCTGCTTTCATAAAATATCTTGATGAAATTTTGCCAAATCATTATTGTAAAGTGGATACTGAAACCCTGGCCCACTCAGGTTCAATATTCCAGCGTGGTACAGACTTTTGTTGTGCTGCTGGTATTTTCTTTGTGAGAAAGCTGCTCCCCTCCAGTGCCCCAGCCCCAGGGAGTGTCAAGAGCAACTGTGTATTTCTTAGAAAGGTGAAAACTGAATGCAGATTTTCTTTCCACTCTGACCTTTTTTCTTTTCCAGGCCCTGGAAGAAGCCCAGAAAGCCATTCAACAGCTCTTTGGTAAAATTAAGGATATTAAAGACAAGGCTGAAAAATCTGAACAAATGGTGAGCAGCACTTTCTTTCTGGCCTTTGGAAGGGAGGGGACACTGATTTTCCTGGCAGTGACATTTTTGTCCTTGGTCCTGGCTGGTTGGGAATTTCCTGTGTTGAACCTGTGGTGTCCACAGGGCTGCTGAGCTGACAGTCCCAAAGAGGAGAGAGTGGCTTCTTATCTGCTGGAAATTCCATTGCTGGGGCTTGATATTGAACCAGAATCCTTTTCCATTCCCCAGGTGAAGGAAATCACCAGGGACATCAAGCAGCTGGACCATGCCAAGCGTCACCTGACCACCTCCATCACCACCCTCAACCACCTGCACATGCTGGCAGGGGGGGTGGATTCTCTGGAGTAAGTCTGGGAATTCTTGCTGTGAGGTTTGTGCAGTGTTCTCTATGGGTTTGGCACAGCCTGCCTGGTTTCTCTGAGGGAATTTTGCTCCCAAGTCTGGATTTCTGCTGGCAGATCAGTATTGCTATGAGTGACCCCCAGCCTGGGTTGTTGTGTTTAATAATTTGCAGCATTGATTGCTTGTATGGCTCTGTTGATTCTTGGTGATGAGGAATGAGTATGGCTTCAATAAGGAATCCTCATTAGGGATGTACTCTTGGGAGGATTTTTGTCACTCTTGTATCTAAAACTGCAATGAGTTTTGGTAAAGGTCAACTCTAATTTTTATGAGTTTAAGGAAACCTTGCAGCTTGTACCATGTGTAAATTGGGGGTTAAATATTTCTAATAATCCTTTTTGGTTTTTTTAATATGCTTGAGGAGCACACAATTTAGGAGAATACAGGTTTTTTACATGTTGCATCTGTGAAGTTGCACAGCCTGTTCTTGGTTTGTAGCAAATCCTGCACGAACGCCAGGTCGTGAAATGCTGAGAATTAAATTTTACTCAGCCTGCTGTCTCCACTGGAATGATCCTAAAGGATGATATAATAATAAATTAACTTGATTTTCTTTTTTTTTTTCCCTGTCAGTTCCCTGTGAAAGTTATTAACAGAGAAGTCACGGCTAATGGCTTTTCAGCATCCTTCTCCTCCAGAGAAGCTTTAACTCACACTTTGTGTGTGATGACGAATGGCTTCACTCAGGTCATTACAGTCAAATAACATTTACTGCCTCCAGACCCATACTGGGAAGTGGATGCATTCAGTAGTTTACATGTTCCTTGCCAAGTGTTGCTTTGACATTTATGGTTTTTTTTGAGGCATTGTTAGATTTGTGCCAGATTGGTTTATTTTAGCATCGCTTAAGTGAAATTTTAATGCAGCGTTGGAATGTTAATGAAGAGCTTTGTGTTTTAGAAAAATAAATTTCAGTAGGGACCAGTGTGACCCAGTGGGGATGAAGTAACCTGTGGAATTGCCACCCAGGACTTTCATTGAATCTGCCTTTGTAAATCTTTAATTTCCTCTGCAGGGCTATGACCAGGAGGAGACAATATGGGGAGGTTGCCAACCTTCTGCAAGGTGTGGTGAATGTGTTGGAGCACTTCAACAAATACATGGGGATCCCTCAGATTCGACAGCTCTCTGAAAGGTAAAAGGTTCAAACCCTGAGCACTCCCTTTCCTGCTGGGGAGCAGGGTAGGAAATGTCTTAGGCAGGTTCAGAGTCTCAAGGAGGTGAAAGCTTTGATTTTCTGGAGTTACAATAATTTGGTGAGGTTTGGTGCGAGTCCCCACCACCCTCAGCAGTGGCAGGTGAAGGCTCAGTGGTCACTAAGCCACCATTTCTCCTCAGTCTTGGCTTCATTTGGGATGTGACAGCTGGGATTTGAGGGAACAAGGTGCTCCCTGTTCTGGGGGACAGTGCTGTCCCTGCCTGAGGTGACTTTGCTCATTACTGGGGTACTCAAAGGAGTCTTCCAGGCACAGTCATTAATTTTTTTGTGGTGCCTCCCTTTGCTAAGACAGCAGCTGGCTCCCTGTGTTGTTTAGTGATGGAAACAGAGTTTGAATGATTTGTTTGTAATGTTTTCATGTAAATCTGTTGGACTTTCTTTATGGCACAGACACCTCTTCCAGAAAACACAGATGGAATCCATGAAGCAGAGCAGAAGAAAAATCCACTCTAAATCTAGAGAAGGGATGGGGCCTTGTTTAACAAAGCATTTGACCATAAGCATTTACTTAAATGAACATGAACATCAAGGAAATGTAAACATATGTCAGTGCTTTTCTGAGCTGAGGCTGTTGTCTATCCCAACCTTGTGCTCAGAGATTGCTTGCAGTGGTTCTGCCCTTTGGGCAGAAACCTGCTGTCATTGGCCATTTTAAGGCCAAATATAATTTAAGCCTTGCTCTAGAATTCTGGCTGGTTTTCCCTTTCTGCTGGATGATTATTTAATACTTTTGTAGTTTGCTGATTGTTACAGAAACCAATTCAGGCTGCTGCTAAAAGTCAGGGTGGTTTCGAGTCAGGCCAGCAAGACTGGCAAGGACATGGAGGAAAACTTCTTTTGTTTTATTCTCCCTTTAAGATAAGGATCTGAAAAGCTCAAGAAAGTCTGTTCCTCCTATTTTTAGCATTGCCTCGGCAGGGTTTTCCTCCCAGTGTTTATACAGAGAGAGCTGCACCATCTGGTAGTGATAGAGGAGGCTGCTGTGGGGTGAAAGGAGCTGCTCTGGGGGCTCCTCACTGCTCCACATCCAGGCAGAAAACTCCTGCAGGGAGGTCCAAGGCACCATCATTCTGCTTTTGGAGTTTGACTCTGTGGCTGTGTGTCAGGGCCTGGTTTGGAGTTGACTTTTCTCTCTCTTTTGCTTGGAAATCCTTTTGTGATTCATGAAACATCAGAGGAAGTTTGCCTGGGTTGAAGGAAACCTTGCAGCTTGTGCTGTGTGTGTAAATTGGGGGTTAAATATTTCCAATAATCCTTTTTGGTTTTTTAAATATGGTTGAGGAGCACACAATTTAAGAAAATACAGGTTTTTTACATGTTGCATCTGTGAAGTTGCACAGCCTGTTCTTGGTTTGTAGCAAATCCTGCACAAACGCCGTGTCGTGGAATGCTGAGAATTAAATTTTACTCAGCCTGCTGTCTCCACTGGAATGATCCTAAAGGATGATAGAAAAATAAATTAACTTGATTTTCCACATCCAGGCAGAAAATTCCTGCAGGGGGGTCCATGGCACCATCATTCTGCTTTTGGAGTTTGACTCTGTGGCTGTGTGTCAGGGCCTGGTTTGGAGTTGACTTTTCTCTCTCTTTTGCTTGGAAATCCTTTTGTGATTCATGAAACATCAGAGGAAGTTTGCCTGGCTTCTTGCAGGGGTATTTTTAGACTGTGAAATTGCTGGGGTTTGATAGCTCATGGATTTGTTTTAATGGTACAAGTGGAGCCTCTGGGATGGTGGGGAAGGCAAGAAATGCTTTAGTAGATGTTGGCACAGACCTGTGACAGTAACCAATGTCTGTTATATACAATAACCCCTTTATATGCACTGCTCAAGGAGCAGATTCTGTTGCTTTCTGAAATAAAAAGCCTCTTTTTTTCCTGGTGTGAATGGAGTGAAGCCAAGTACGAATGGGAAACCATGGGAAGGAGAAGTGCCTGCTTGGTGGTGCTGGATGTGCTCTTTGTCATGGGGTGTCCAATTTAGGCTGCTGCTCCTGGATGCTGTGAGAAGCAATGATGTGTTTTTAATGTTGTTTTCCACCTGTTCTGTCCCTTTGAAAACAACCAAGCCAAAATCCCACTGTAAGGATTCATTGGAAACCTGGACTGAACTCTCAATTAGCTGGCTTCTTGTGCTGGTCCTGTTGAGTATTGATGTAAAAATGTCACAGTTCAGAGCCAGATGTAAATATTTTCCTAAGAGCGTTCCTAAAGCAATTTCTAAGGCAGTGCATTGGTAGCTGTTGTAGTAAACAGGAATATTTTCTTATCTCTCAATGCTCTGCTGTTTTCTGAGTTTGGAGGGAGGTACAATTAGTGGTCCCAAACCCACCCAGAAAAAATGATTTGCAGGCCTAGCAGATAGTGGAAAAAAGCCTGGAAAGTATTTAGGGGAAAGATAATTATAAGTTTGCCACAGGAAAACAGGCTGGCTCGGCCTCTTTTTATCTCAGCAAGCTGCCAGGCTTGGTTTAAGGTTTCTGGTAGCTTTGGCTAAAGGAATTGTGGTTTCCAGTAATTAAATGTCATTTGAAACATAGCAGTGGGTTTTGTTGTTTTTTATTTTTTAAAGGCAGGGGAAACAGAGAACAAAAGCCACTAGTAATAAAACAGAAGTCAGAGGAACAGAAATCATTAATAGCTGGCTAACCAGAGGGTTTGGCAGCCCCAGGAAAAGGCAATTCCCTGCTGTGTGGGATGGCTGCTGGGGTATCCCAGGTTCTGGGGGAACCTACCAGGTAAAGAGACCCTTATCAAACCACCTGAGGCTCTGAGAGATCCTAAATCTCTTATCTGGGCTTGCTGAGCCAGCTCACCTGGTGCAGGGTTGAATGTCCAGGCTTTTATGACTGCACTTTCCACTGCATGGAGAATATTCTGAATTATTGCTGACAGCTTTCCACAGGGGCACTAATCTCCAGTGGCTGAAGCAGGTGCCCCCCTTGTGCTCTGCCTAAGGCAGGTGAGCTCTAAAGAGGTGGCAGAAAGGTTTTCTTGCTTCTGGCTGCGTGTTCATAATTGAGAAAATAATTGAGTGTTTCTGTGTGTGTGTGGTTGTATAAAAAGTGAGTTTTTCTGGGAGGGCACTGGGGCTCCCTGTCCTTGCCCACACCTCAACTCTGGCTCTGCCCTGTCCCTCTCTTAGAAAATATGAAGAAAAAAAATCTTCAAACTTGTTCTCCCTGCCTGCTTTTGAGAGATTTTTATGCAGGACCTATTTTTAAAAAATACATATTTTTAACATCCCACTTGAGCAAGGCATTCCTGCGAGTTTCTTAATTTAAGGATACGAGAATCCCCATTAAGATTATCCTTAAGTACTTTCCTGAATCAGAGCCTAAACCAACAAAGCTTGTGGACAGGGCTTTTAACTGCTTGACAGAGGCTCTTTTAAATGTGTTGAGTCTTGAGGAATCTGGCTGCTGCTCTTTTCAGTGCCTCCACTGTGCTGCACTGCAGCTGTTGTCAAACAGAAAGGTCCCCACAGCCACTCAGAGGGAAAGAAGTATCACTGCTGATAGCTTCCAGTTGTTCATACAAACTCACTAATTTCTGTGACTCCTAATTCCACACACTTCTTGTTTCTGGTTTATTTAGAAGATAAAAAATTTCTTTTTTTTTTTTTTCCCCACTTCTTTTCCTGGAGAATGCAAGGTTTGTTTCTGTGATGCTTTCTCACATGAGCTACAAGTGCTTTCTTGTAGAATTTAAGCAGGAGTAAACCTGTAGCTGTGGCTTCCTCCTTACTGATTAAATTCCCCACTCCTATTTCAACATATTGAATTAGATTTCAACATTTTGTTTCCCACTTATGAAGTTGTTAACTGGATGTCTTTACCTGGAAGAGTAGAGGAGTCTCTGAACATTCCTGTGAAGCAGAGAGCTTAAGTGAGAATTATTTTTGACACTGCAGGCAGGAAGCTTTTCCAACAAAATCCCCATAAATAAATCCTGAGGAAGGCAGGTCGTCCATCCAGTTAAATCACAGATATAAATTTATATTTCAGCCATCAATTTTAAAGGACTGGAATTTTCTGCATTTGGCACCAGGAAAGAATCCAGCATTGTCAGATCATCTTGTGGGTTTTTCCTACTAATGGAACTCAAATGGGAAGATTAAAGAAGCAGATCATTCCTTGATAAGGTCGAGGAGTCTTAAACAAGCACAAAAAAAATTCCCAAGTCTTCTCCCCACAGTCTGAACAAACATTTTCACAACAGTAAATGTCGCCAGTCTTGCTAAAGTATCAATCTCAGTGGAAAAATCCAGTGTGTGAGTGATCAGCTCAGAGCTGAAAGCCTTTCCAGTATAATAAAAACTGATGGAAGAATTCAAGGGCTGCAGAGGGATAGAGGTGCCTCACTGTTTGCTTTGGCACTTTCTAGTGTGTGTAGGCATTTCCATTTCCCTAGAAGTATCAATTAAGCTGTATTGACTTTTATTTCTGGAAATTGGAAGCTTTATTCTCTCAGCCAAATAAAGAGCAAGGTTGTGGTTTATTCTACTCCCATTTCATACCTTTTGCTCTTTTGTGCTTCTCTGAGACACTGAGAATTTATGGGATAAAGCTGCTGCCAGCTGTATTCATTTAGAAGTGGATCAGCACACCTGGAGCTGTGAAAGGTTCATGGTGGAGATTGAGACATTGTGAAGCTTTTTACATGTTGGAAACATATTTCTGTTGAAATGTGGGCAACAGAAATGAATTTCAGTGTAGGTCGCACTGGCATTAAAGGCCTTTCAAATAACTGATTAAGTGGCTCTTATTGAAATATTAAATGGCAGCAGGGCAGGAGAACCCAGGACATGTTCTGCTGCAGCTGAGGGCTCAGGAATTGCCATTCAGGGAGCAAAAAGTCTCCCAGTTTTGACACAGAGATCTTCTAAGTGTGACTATTTTCTCTTCAGCATCCTTTTGATCCCTTACAAACCTTCCTGCGCCTTGCAGGGAGGTTTTTGAGACCCCACAAAGCCTTTCCTGTGTCCCCTCAGGGTGAAGGCAGCACAGAACGAGTTGGGGCAGCAGATCCTGGCTGACTTCGAGGAGGCCTTTCCTTCCCAAGGTACAAAGGTAAAGTTCTCACTTTCCCTCTTCCTCCCATTGAAAAGTGTCACTGAAAGCTCTTCAGGGTGATTGTGTTGTTTGATTTAGTCTCATTTTTCCTCTAGGTTTGGTCTCTCCCTGTTTCAGGAGTTTCTTTAGAAAGCAGAAGGTGATTTCTGCCACCCTTCCCTTCACTCTGCACCCAGCTCCTGCCAGAGGGCTGCAGCCAGGCAGGGAATGCCCAAAAAATTCATCTCTGGGGTTTCCTTGGGGTCTCACCCAGTCCCTGGTTATTGGTTTGTCACAAAAATCAGTGTTTTGTTCAGAGGAAGCCAAGCACAGGCTGGCTGCTGACACAGTGCCACCAAGTTTGTGTCTGGTTTGCTCAGCACAGATACAAATCTGGGCTGGGGCTAAAGCACCAGCTGTGCTTCCCCAGCACTGTGCATCCAAACATTTGCAAACAGTAAGGGGAGTAGGTGTGAATTTGAATTTACTTCCAAGAAAACACCAGTTCTGTCTTTCAAAGTACCAGCTCTGCTATTTTCTTCATACAAGTACAGAAATGAGGAGACTCTTTGTGAAGGGCAAATCTGTGTCGGTGAGAAGCAGCACCAAAGCAGCTTTTTTTTTTAAAAAAAAGTTTCTAAATTTTCTGCCTTTACCATGGAACAACTTCATGGTCAATGAAATGGAAGCAGCTCAGTTTTCATGCAGTCATAAATAAAGAGTAGCAGCAGAAAAGAGAATAATAGGAAAGGATAAACTTGGATGCATTTACAATCACCCATTGAACTTATTGAACCTGAAATAGTTTTCTTCCTGTTTATTTTGACAGAGGACTGGTGGGCCCAGCAATGTCCTACGTGATGCCTGCCTGGTAGCCAACGTCCTGGACCCCAGGATCAAACAGGAAATCATCAAGAAATTCATTAAACAACACCTCTCCGAGTATCTGGTCCTTTTCCAGGAAAATCAAGATGTAAGGGAAGCTTTGCAAGCTCCATTTGGATTTCACATTTTGCTCTGCTGGCATCCCCAAAGTTCTCACTTCCACAGGTTCCTGTGGTGAAAGGTTTTTATCCCAAGGGCTTGGAAACTGATTCTGGGTGTGATTTGGAGTGGCTGATGAGCTGGGAGTTATCTCTGCCATGATCCTCCCACCTTAGACCTCAGTTTCTCAGATCATCACTAGAAACATTTTCTCCCACATATAGAAAATAAATTTGTGTTAGTTTTATTTCAACCCTGCAAAGGGTTGAAAAATGAAACTGAAAATTGAAAACTCAACAGCACCACCCCCCAAACAATCAAGAAACACCCCAAAATGCTTAGGAAGCTGAGAGGGAGTGATTTCTAGAAAGTGAATTATCTTTATAGCTAATTTTTAAACTTCCTATCCTGATACTAACAGCTTTGTAGAAGTTTACCATAACCTTCTTGAATTTGGAAAAAAACCCCACACAAACCAGAATCACCTTTAGATCAAAATGTATTTTATCAATTTCAAATGTTTGACATAGGCAGTTTAGCCTTTCTCTATTCTAAGTTTAAATAACATTTTTCCATCAAAGTTTTCTGGATTAATCTTTCTACTTTTTGACCAGAAAACACAATTATTGAGGGGAAAAAATCCCATCCTGCTCAGCTTGTAAGAATTTTAGCTGGAATTTAAATGTGAGCTGAATGTAAGAATCCAGGAATTGCTGCACTCTCATCCCACTCACTTTAACCTCTCTGTCTGAAACAAAGAGGGTGGGATCAAATGAAATATTATTGGATTGAGTTTTCAATAATCTCTGCATGATTTAGGAGCACTGTTATCCTCATTTTCAACAGAACTTGCTCTCTTAATTCGCACAAGATAGGATTTTCAGTCTGGCATGTGTTTAAGCACTTGGAATCCCAGAATCATTGAGGTTGGAAAAGACCTTTCAGATCCTTGATTGCAACCCTTGCCAAGCCCACTACTTACCCTGTCCCTAAGTGCCACATCCACACATCTTTTCAGTCCCTCCTGGGATGTGACTCAGCCAATTCCCTGGGCAGCCTGTTCCAGTGCTTGATAACCCTTTCAGTAAAGAAATTTTTCCTAACATCCAAGTGGGATTGATATTCTCTGAACCTGGGAGAAGCAGGGAGAGAAGCAAAGAATGATCAAAACAATTCTTATCTCATTTACTGCTCCTGTGTTGTTGACAAGTGGAATGCATTGTGGAAGGTTGTTTACCTGAAGGGAATTGGTGATTGGATTTTGGTGTGAGTGTTTTGATTCACTGCCCAATTGAATCCAGGTGTGTGTGCAGTGGAGATGAGTTGAGTGCTTGGCAGATTCAGTTTAGATGTAATTTAATATAATACAGAATAATATAGTATAATCAAGTAATTAATTAGCATTCTGATAGGATGGAGTCCTCATCATTTCTCTCGGACATCGGGCAAAAATATCACCGATAATCCAAAGCATTCAGAGGATGTTAATCAATGTAAAACCATGAGACAGGGCAGAGCTGCAGCAGCACAGCTCTGAATATTTGCTAAAGATGCTGATGGTGCTAAAAAGTCTTTGTCCTTGGGGTTCAGGTGGCCTGACTGGACAAGATTGACCGACTCTATGCCATGATCAAGAACAATGTAAAATAATCAATGTAAAATCACCTCTGATTGAGAGAGAGCAGAGCTGCAGCAGCAGCACAGCTCTGAATATTTGCTGAAGATGCTGATGGTGCTAAAAAGTCTTTGTCCCTGGGTCCAGGTGGCCTGGCTGGACAAGATTGACCGGCGCTATGCCTCGATCAAGATGTTAATCAATGTAAAATCACCTCTGATTGAGAGAGAGCAGAGCTGCAGCAGCAGCACAGCTCTGAATATTTGCTAAAATTGTTGGTGGTGTTAAAAAGTCTTTGTCCCTGGGGTTCAGGTGGCCTGGCTGGACAAGATTGACCGGCGCTACGCCTGGATCAAGCGGCAGCTGGTGGATTATGAGGAGAAGTACGGGCGCATGTTCCCCGCAGAGTGGTGCATGACGGAGCGCATCGCCGTGGACTTCTGCCACATCACCAGGTGAGCCCCTCTTGGGTAATCACATCAACAGACAGACACAGAGCTGCCCCAGGATTGTGCCACACCACCAGGTGAGCCCCTCCTGGGTGTCACACATCTCTGACAGACACAGAACTGCCCCAGGGTTTTCTGTAAGAAAGCTCAGAGAATTAAAACAATTATTATCTCTCTTTCTGTTATTTACAGATATGATTCTCCAGAGTGTACTATTCATAGTTCACCAGTAGTGTAAAGAAGATTCCTAAAGTGTTGCTCTGATTTTTTAAGATTTCTTTAAGCTTTCTGATGTTTACATTCTTGTAACAAACTTTCTCACACACTTTATGTAAATAACTTCTTGTTTTGCATTCTTTTATGGAGGAGGAGAAATTGAATAGACTGTTAGTTTGTCCAGTGTCATTGGAGAGGTGGCACTGTCACCCTCCAACCCACTGTCACTTTTGGAAATCTATAAATATTAGAGTCAGAAAAATAAAAGTCCCTTTTTTACCTTAGAAAGAGCAGCGAGTCTGCATTGTGTTGTTTCCTATCCTATAGTAGTGACACTAAAGGGCAATCAGGTCTTAAGTCCACCATTGTTTCTGTAAAAACATAATAATAATAATAGTAATAATAATAATAATAATAATAATAATTATTATTATTATTATTATTATTATTATTATTATTTCTATTAAGGGCAAATAAATAAATAATAATTAATCAAATAATAAAAATAATAAATAATATAAATATAATAATTATATATTATATAGTATGAATATAAAAATATAATATGATAAAAATAGAATATAATAAGAATATAATAAAATATAAAAAAAATAAAAATATAATAATAATTTTAAAACCTCTGTAAATTCATATAATAATAAAGGGCCTTTTGATGCCTTCTGATGATAGAGTCTCTGTATTACCTTTGTCCATCCCAGTACCCCTTTGGTGATACCATGCAGCTCCTGCTGCCTCCCAGCTTCCTGGAAATAAAAGTTTGGCTTGGCTCTTGCCATGAAGGTCAGTGTCTAAAGGCAGGGGTGAAAATGTCTCTGTGGAATTGTCTGTGGTTAAAAGGAAGTGAGGAGTGAAAAGCCTGAGAAGCATCGCTAAAACGATGAGATATTGAAGTGATGTGAAAATCAATTTTCAGCGTAACAGAGGTAAAAATCAGCAATATTTCAGGCCAAGTGGAATAGCCTGAGCTGACTGTGGTGGCCAGGATCTTTGCCAGCCAGAGACAGGGAACAGAGGAAGGTGCCAGTGGAGTCCCAGTAGCACCATTGGCTTTTTTCTGGGTTCCAGTGGGAATCCCTGAGCTTCCCAAGCTTGGATCCTCAGGGCTTCCCCAACAGGAGATGGGGTCCTGTTACCCACAGAGCTCCCAACAACCGTGGCTGTGTTTGAAATGGGATCTGCAGAGCAGTTTTATGTTAGAGAGCCTCTTAGGAATCAGCCTGAATTCTGTGATGAAAGTCTCTCTGGGGAGCAGACTGAGTTCCAGTGTTGGGTTTCAGACCTTTATAGGAAACCACATTTGTTTTTTCTATCTCCCCTCTCTCTTGCAGGGCAGAGCTCTCCAAGATCATGCGCACCAGGGCCAAGGAGATTGAGGTGAAATTGCTTCTGTTTGCAATTCAGAGAACAACCAACTTTGAGGGGCTCCTGGCCAAACGCTTCTCAGGCTGCACTCTTGCTGATGGCACAGGGGTAAGGGCATCTCTGAGGAGCTCTCTTTGCTCAGCAGCTTGCTCAGGGGGAAAAAATCCCCTCACATATAGCTCAGGTGGTGGAGAATTGAAGAGGGTGTCACCTGCAGCCTCTCCTTGCTCAGGGTGTTCAGTGTGGCTCTACTCAGTATCACTTTTTTTCCTGTATTGGAAAAAATATATTTTAGTTGTGTAGACTATAGAGAAGATGGCTCAGTGGTAATTCTGAAGAGTTCTCCTTTACTCAGCAGCTTTCTCAGGAGGAAAAAACCTCCTCACACATAGCTCAAGTGGTGGAGGATTTAAGAGGGTGTCACCTGCAGCCTCTCGTTGCTCAGGGTGTTCAGTGTGACTCTGCTCAGTGGCCTGTACTGGAAAAGGGATTATTTTTTAGTTGGAAAAATGATTTTTTAGTTGTGTAGACTATAGAGAAGATAGCACAATGGTAATTCTGAAGAGCTCTCTTTATTCAGCAGCTTGCTCAGGAGGAAAAAAACCCTCACACATAGCTCAGATGCTGGAGACTACAAAAAGTGTCACCTGCAGCCTCCCCTTGCTCAGTGTGACTCTGCTCAGTGGCCTGTACTGGAAAAGTGATTATTTTTTAGTTGGAAAAATGATTTTTTAGTTGTGTAGCCTATAGAGAAGATGGCACAGTGGTAATTCTGAAGAGTTCTCCTGTACTCAGGAGCTTTGTCAGGAGGAAAAAACCCCATCACACATAGCTCAGGTGCTGGAGGCTACAAAAAGTGTCACCTGCAGCCTCCCCTTGCTCAGGGTGCTTCACTGGCCTATAGCTGGAAAGGTGATTTTTTAGTTGTGTAGACTGTAGGGAAGATGGCACAGGGCTCACAAGAATAAAAAATACACTGCTTGTGTGTGCTTTTTGGGTTCTCCTGGGGCCCTGTGCTGTTTGAAGCCACAGAGTGATTGTGGTGTGGTTAAATGCCTTGTAATGTTTGTCCTCTACATGTCAGTGACACATTATAACTAAAAGTCTCCTCTTGTCCTCATTTCTGGGTATCACACATTGACCACATGGTACCAGCTTTCAGTCCCACATTGTTGGGTCGCTCTGGCTTGCAGGGACATTGGCAGCTTCTGCTTTGTCTCTTTTTGTGGATTGTAAAGGCAGAACCAAGAGAAAAAAGCTCAGGGAATATCTCTGGAGCCATCTCTGAGCTTTTCCTGCCTGGAGTCTCAGCCCAGAGCTCTGCCAGCCAGATGCACACACAGAGCATGTGTGCTTGGCTTCTCTGTCCAGCCTGGATGTGAAAATTCAGCCTCCAAGGAAAGCCTGCTGCACCCACTGGTCGTTTGCTAATTAAAAGAGGAAGTCCTGTGAGGTTTTCCTCCTGGCTGAATTTAGATCTCTCAGGAATATGGCTTTATTTATTCTGACAAGTTTCATAGAAAACTTGCAGCTTTAATTAAATTGACTTCTCTGGGTTGTTGTGAGAAAAGCAGAAGGGAAGGGTGTGGTTTCAAATGACAGAAAATCCTGTGTTTCCCTCTTTCTGACATGTCCAGAGGCTGTGACACTCTGGCTGTCATTTGCTCTGTTTTTTACCCAAAATGAAGGCCACCATTATAAATAGCTGGCTGGGGGAGGGGGGGGGACAAACAGTGGGAGCAGCAATTTGGGGTTTATTTCAGGGCAGAGTTTTGGAGCTGCTGTTGTGGTTTATCCCAGTGGAGACCACACACTTTGGAGTGGAAATGTCACACTGGATAAAATGTCACACTTCCAAGGAGGATTCAGGCAGCATGGAGGGGTGGAGAGGGAGCCAGGAGCTGATCAGCTCTGCTGGGAGAAGGGAATTTGCTGGGCAGTGCTTTGAAGGGCTCAGGAAAGCAAAATGTGGGTGCAGCCGTGTGCCAGAGGGCACAAAACTGGCTGTTCTCTGATGAGCTCCCTCTTTTCCAACAGAAGAAGCCAGAGGTGCCACCTCCCTCCACCAACCCCTTTCTGGAGGATGAAACTGGGGCAGAGACAGATGAGATTGTGATGGAGAAAAGTGATACAGACAAAGTAAGTCTTTGAAGTTCCCAGTTCTCAGCCTCTGTCAGAATCTCCAGTGGGGCCTCAGCTTTTCCCATCCCATTGATTTGAAAAGTTTGTTTTCACAGCAATTAATTTAGTGCAGTTTTGATCCTTTGTGCAGCATTCAGGCTCCCAGTACGACCATGCTTTGCTCTGGCTCACTTCACTGAAACCAAAGCAATCTTTATTCCAGTTAATAGTGCAGAGACAATCCTGCCACGTGAGAGTGAGCTGGATTCTGTTCCAGCCTCTACAGCAACAGCCCAGATGTAACTGCAGCATTTCTGTCAAAGGGAGATGAAATAGCTATTTGGGTTTTCAGATCCCCAAAGAAACTCCTCTACAAACAGTTGCAATTCATATTTTGCCCTGTCAGCCAAGCAAACTGTCTGGAGTCACCAGGCAAGTCATTGAACTTTCAAGTGTCAGCTTTAGATTTTCACCCCAGATAAATCACTTGTGGGATTTTTATCTTTCCAGTGCTTTTTATCCATTACCTCTGCAAAGCAGGCAGCACCTCACTGCTTGTACAAGCACAGGGCTTCCAAAGCCCTCTGCAAACATTAAAGGGTGAACGGTAAATGCAATTGTTTCAATTGGCACCAATATCAAAGCCTGTAATTTTTTTTATACACCAGATGGATGTTTTCTAAATGTTCAGTTGTGGGTTACTTGAGGCTGGTACTCTCCTGTTATTTAGGGGATTTACAGCCCTGTAAATGGGCCATGTACAGGTGTATCCTGATGGGTGACCAGGGCCTCAGGACCTGCTCAAATCCATGGCCCTGGGGAGAGCAGGAGGTGGGAGCTCTCTGCCTTCATCTGTTACAAACATTTTTTATGAAAAACCTTTTCTTTAGGATTTTTCCTTTTGAGAAGCTGAGAGGCTTCAAAAACAAAATGTAAACAATGGTTATCTGCTGCTGTGGAATGCAACAGGTAGATTTTTGATTGGCCTATGTTAATTGTTTGTAATTAATGGCCAATCACAGTCAGCTAGCTCGGACAGAGAGTCTGAGCCACAAGCTTTTGTTATCATTCTTTTTTATTCTATTCTTAACTAGCTTTCTGATGAAATTTTTTTTTTATTATTTTATTATAGTTTTAATATAATATAATATATATCATGAAATAATAAATCAAGCCTTCTGAAACATGGAGTCAGATCCTCATCTCTTCCCTCATCCTCAGACCCCTGTGAACACAGTCACATTCAAACTCCTGAAACAGATTGATTTAAGCAAGGTTTTGCTCTTTCCATCAAAATCCAGCTTGGACAGTTGGTATTGTGTGGATTTTATCAGTGAGGCAGAGATTGGGAAGCTGGGGAGACACCTCTGATGCATTTTTTGGGAAGAGTTTGCTTTCCAGTAGCTCATGGCTGGACTGTTGGCTGGGATGTGCAGTGCTGAGATGAGAGAACATCCTTGGAGAAGCCAAGGTGTTAGGAGGCAGGTGAAGAGATAATTACAGCAATTAAGGCTGGGTTTATTGAACAGCAGAATGCAGCAGTTCAGGAGCTTCTGAGAGAGGAACTGCTGCGTTCTTTTTACCGTGTGAAGCCATCCATGGAGAGGAGACATCCCTGGAAGTGCAGGTTGTGGTGAGGCTGCCCTTTCCCAGCAGGAAACAACAGCTGCATCCTTTAACCTAATAATTTTCAAGTTAGATACTAGTGATTGTATGTTTGTCACAATGTTTTTAGGGTTTTCCTCCTTTGGTTTTAGTTGATCAATATTTTGTGTGTTGCCCTTATGCAGTGTGGATTAACCCCAGTTCATATTTCGAGAATAAAAACCTCTGCCATTTTCTTTGTGAGATTCCCTTTTGTCTGCAGAAATATTTAAAAGAGCTTTAAAAGTTAGAAAAGCTGTGAACACTGTTGAGCATAGCCCCAGATTTTCCCCCAATTTTTATGTAATTTTAATGTTTTAATACAGTCATGTGTGGCAGATAACTTTCATAATTCCCATGAGCAGATAACCACTAACCTGTGAGTCGGAGTTAACTTTGATGCAGCTGTTGGTCTCTTTTGGGCTCTGCTGCCCTGCAGCCTCCTGGGGCTCAAACATTTCAGTGTCCCAGTGCCAGCAGCTGCTGGTTCATGCTGGGAGTGCTGAAAATCTCGTTTTTCCTGTCACTGCATGAAGAACAGAAGGGACACAAAGAGAAGATAAAGGGTTTTCAGTAAAAGAGCCCTTCCAAGACATCACTCCTGAAAATTCAAGACACTTGGGAATCTAAAAGGGAGCACAAGAATTTTTTTTTGGGGGGGGATCCATGCTAAAAAAGCACCTCTTTTGGTAATCCTAGCAGTTCCATTTAATCTGTTTACTTTGGATAGTAATGAAAGGAAACTGGGCCAGCTGCAGACCTCCTTGCTGTGACAACAGTAACCTTTTATTATTTCCATCAAACTCAAGGAGGAAATAGCTTAAACATCTGCAGCTTTTGGACAGGGTTGCACACTCAGAAATACAGCTTCAGTGCTACTGGTAAAAGATTTAATATTCCTTCCACCAGACATGCTGGGAGCAGCGTGGTGCAGAGGCACAGAGAGCCAGGCCTGCTGCAGGAGCTGAGTGCTAAACCTGGTGAATCTGCAGCTTTGTGCAGGCACTGCCATGCCAGGGCTTTGCAATGGGAGCTTTCTCTTTCTGTGATTTTTGTGAAAAAATCGGTTTTTGAACTATTTTTTAACTCCCAGCTCCATTGAGTGAGTGCATCCTGCATTGGGTGGAGGATGCCTGGTCATGGTTCTGTCCCGAGGCTCTTAAAAGTTCAGTTCTTCATTCAAGGCTCACAGAGGTGGTCTGGCCTCCATAAATCCATTTCCCCACTTTAGGTTTGCAGCCATAAGTTGGGATTCATCATTTGGGGCTGAATTGTTGCTGAGAAAAGTTTGCCTTGTCACACTCTGATAGTTCTGCCAAATTCTTAGTGCCACCTCCTGCGTTGTTGAGGAGATAAAGTCCTTTAGGCTTTGCTTCTTTTGTTTGGCTTTTCCTGCATTTAAAAAAAAAAAAAAATCAGCTGGAAAAATTCATATCTTCATTGGCTGGGAGCTGATCTTGGCTTTTTGTGGAGAGAGAAGCAAGAATTCCATTCCAGAGTCACTGCAGCCCTTTTTGCAGCCAGGGAAAAGCTGCTGCTCTGCTGGGAAGCAAAAAGAGAAATTAACTATTAGTAAAAAAGAATAATAACAATCTAGCTGTAGGGCAAAAAAGAACTTAAAGGTCCTGCCTAGTTTGGGTACTTAAACATGCACAAATTTAAATGTGTGAGTGGTCCCAGGGCTGTGCTAGGCCATGGTTAATGCAGCACTAAACTCAAATGAGGGTAAACAGGATGGCTCCCACATGGCACCTGTGCTTAATGCTCTAAATGTGATTTAAAAATAGAAATCTTTGCATCCCCAGAAATGTGTTTCACAGTGAAAAGCAGGCCTGTGTAATTCTGGCTCCTGCTGTAATTACATGCTGTTTATCTAAATAAAATTCATTCAGATGGAGCCTGTAGCTCTGAGTTATTGCCCTTGATACTCTGAAATGTAAGGATTCTTTAATCTTGCTTCCAAATAACTGCTACATTTGATTTCAGAGGGGACTAGGGGAGCCTTGTTACTGCTTGAAGGATTCAGGGAGATTTTATTTGCAAACTGCATTAAGGTTCTTCAGCTGAAATCTGTTAGCATGGAGCAGCCTTCTCTTTAAGGCTAAGAATATTTTACAAGTGTAAAGATAATTCCTTGGATTGCTAACAGCTCTCTAAGAAGGAGGGAAGACTTGAATATAATAAGATTTATATGATTTGATGATTTGACAGCAAATTTCTGCATTACAATATCTCTAAATATTTCTATCCTGTGCTGTTGCATTGCTGTTCCTTCAAGGCAGCTTTGAACCAACATTTTAAATGTTCCCTTGCAGCCAAAGAAGCCAAAGGTCCCTGACAATCCTTTCCATGGCATTGTTTCCAAGTGCTTTGAGCCTCACCTTTATGTGTACATTGAGTCCCAGGACAAGTGAGTAGCCAGCCTGAATTTCAGGGTTTGTTTGGTTTTGGATGTGTTGTGCTGGATTCTGTACTCAAGCTGCAGAAAATGAATATATTGCAACTCTGCTGCCTGATTTCAACAGGAGCAGTGTTTGTGGTTCAGGAAACTTTGAGTGGGGCCTTTGCTTGGACAAAATGAGTGTTCAGGAGGCTGTGGAGTTGGGTTTGTGTGTGATTGCAGAGGGCTGTGGAGTTGGGTTTGTGTGGAATTGCAGAGGGCTGTGGAGTTGGGTTTGTGTGTGATTGCAGAGGGCTGTGGAGTGGGGTTTGTGTGTGATTGCAGAGGGCTGTGGAGTTGGGTTTGTGTGTGATTGCAGAGGGCTGTGGAGTTGGGTTTGTGTGGAATTGCAGAGGGCTGTGGAGTTGGGTTTGTGTGTGATTGCAGAGGGCTGTGGAGTGGGGTTTGTGTGTGATTGCAGAGGGCTGTGGAGTTGGGTTTGTGTGTGATTGCAGAGGGCTGCAGGTTTGGTGCCTGCTGCCTTTCTCTGGAAGAGGCTCACAGTTCCTGAAATTGCTTCTGCTCCTCTGCAAGTCCCACTGCAGACGTGTGTCTTTCTTTCATCTCATGTCTTCCACAAATAACAGGGCTGGGTTTTCTGTAAAACACACACGTGGCTTTGTGGCAGAGGAGCTGCAGGATTTGCTTTGTAGGAATAAGTTATTTGAGATCCTCAGATGAAAGCTGGTTGTAAGATAACATTATCATTGCTCACAGATTGGGGCTTTGTCAGGGGCTTTAATCCCTGGCACCCTTCCTCACCTTCCTCTTTGACTTGCAGCAAAATAACTTGAATGAAAGGAGCTTTTAGCTTTGAGCTCTGAGGACTTTTCGGGGCTCTCACCACATTTCCTTGTGCACCTCCATTCACTTAAATAACATCTCAGTAACAACTGCAGTGCCACCTGGGAGAGGAAATAGCTGAAAAAGGTTCAATTTGGTCTTTTAGCACCAAATAGTCTTTAGATTAGTGGCTGGAAATGAGGAGGTTCCTACTTGGAGTATCTCATCTGTGTGTGCTTTTGTATCTTCCAATGAGACAATTCTAACTCAAGGCTTGTACGGTCCTGATTTTATCCAAACTCCATGAAAAACATCTTGGAAAAGCTTTTCCATGTCCCATCAACTTTTTATGCTTAAAGAAATCATTAAAATAGCTGAAACCTTGCACAGTGCTGTGTCCTGCTGGGTTTAGGTTCTGCTCTGCAATATCACAAAGGGAAACTGATATTTCCCCCCTGCCCTCAGCCAACTGAGCACAGATTTCTTTGAGTATTTCTTCCCTTCTCACTGGGGGCCATTTTAATCCCCATTTTGGTAATTCTACCCCACTGTGCTCCTAGCCCCTTCAGTTGCATTTTTTTTTTTCTTTTTCTTCTCCTTTTCCTTTACAATCATGAGATGTTTTATATTATCTTTATAGCCACAAGCTGCAGGGAGTTCAAAGAAAAACTGCCACAGTATTCCCCATGCTGCCCTGACTGCCAAAAATTGCTTCCCTTCACTCTTTTCTCTCTTCTTCCTCCTTTGATTGAACTTTTGAGGAATCTGTTGCCATTGTCTGAAAATGAGATGTTGCTTAGATCATTAATTGTGTGTTTGAGCTCTGAATAGTGAGAGCAATAGTTTTGTCCATCATTTTTCTGCCACATTAAATCTGTGGGCATTTTCTGCCAAAAAATTGTTTCCGTACCCATTTACAGAAACACAGTGCCAAAATCTGCAGCAGTTTAAGAGGAGACACCTGAAAGAAGGAGTTCAAAGATGCTGCTCTCCACCCTCAGCTGCAGGGTAAATATCAGATTTCTGAGCAGCAGAGCAGATTTCATTCCTGCCCCTTTGGGATGTGCATCTTTAGCTGTCCTTTGTGGTCAGCAGCAGCACACAGATGTGAGCTGAGCTGTTCTGGGAGAGGAGGAAGAGCTCTGTCAGGGCTGAGAGTGTGCAGAGCCCTCCTTAAATCTGCTCAGAGGCACATCTGAGTCCAGGGTGCTTGGAAAGCTGGCACTTTGTGCTGTGTGTTTGCTGCCTCATCAGCACAGGGGCTGCCAGAATCCCCAGGGCATGGAAAATACCCTGCAGTGTTCCAGGTGTGGCAGTGCCACTGCTCTGCTTACACCCATTTCCTGAGCATCCTCTTCTCCTCTCCTGGTTCTTCTCCTGATTGCCAGAACAACCCTGAATAGGTTGAGTGAAAGGAAAAAAAAAAAAAAAAAAACAAACAAAAAACAAAGGAAGAGGAATGCAGGAATGAAAAGAAGCAGAATAGAATTCCCTTTATGTGATTTCATCCCATTCTTTCTCTTGGTGAGATTTGGCGAGTTCTCACTGCCAATAAATGTGCTACTGTTAGGAAATACCACATCTGCACTACCAGAGATTTTTCTTGGAGCTTTTCCTTTTTTGCAGAGTCTGTGCAGAAAATACTCATTTTCTGTAGTTCTCCTGCCTTCTGCATGTTTCACCTCCCAGCAGTTTTTTCTGCCAGGCTCTCTGTGCTCCCATTGCACCACACAAAGATTTGTGGCCTTGGTATCATGTCACAGGCATCTTTTCATGAAAATCCTTTCCTTAGGGGTTTTTTCCTCCTGAGAAGCTGAGAGGCCTCAGGAACAAAATGTAAACAATGATTATCTGCTGCTGTGGAATGCAACAGGTGCATCTGGGATTGGTCTCATGTGGATGTTTGGAATTAATGTCGAATCACAGCCCAGCTGTGATTAACCTTTGTTATTCATTCCATTCTATTCTTAGCTTAGCTAACCTTCTGAAAAGAACCTTTTCTTCTATTATTTTAGTGTAGTTTTAATGTAATATATATAATAAAATAATAAATCAAGCCTTCTGAAACATGGAGTTAGATTCTCATCTCTTCCCTCATCCTCAGACCCCTGTGAACACAGTCACAGAATCACATTTGGGCCAAGCTGAGGCTCCTGTGAAGCTTTGCCATCAGCCAAGGTGTGCATTAATGATGAATTAGTTGTTTTAGAGCACAATATCGTGATGTTTTGCTGTCACCAGTGCCATTCTGACATGGGAGCAGTCCCACGGCCTGGTTTGATGGCAGCTTTCTCCAGGCTGGGATCAGAACAAGCCTGAAGCCCCAGCCCTGCTCTCCCAGCCCTGCTGAACAGCTGCATTTCCTCCTGCATCCCACTTGACAAGGCCTTGGAGGGGGGGCAGGAAAACTCAGATCCATTTCACTTTGCCTCAGAGAAGAGGAGAACATGTGGCCTAAACATAAAGAAACAAAAGCCATCGACATTCCTGACCGTGTCTTGAGACTGAGAGAAGGCAAAAAATAAAAAAAAATAAAACCAAGTGACTGGTGAGTGCTAAGAAAGCTCCACTTTGCTGCCCAGCTGGAGGCCAGCACAGATGCAGAGGTGGAGATGCAGCTGTTGGGTTTGACAGGGGGTGAGGCACGTCCTGTTTCCTTGAGGAGCTGCAGGGATGTGCAGGCTGCAGCCCTCCTGCAGCAGCCATCTGTTTGGCTCTGCTACAGCTACAGAGGGAGGTAAATTCTGCTTCTCTGTGGCCCAACACAATCAATGCTTCACTTCAGCCCTCAATTGCTGCTGCCAGCGTGGAGATTTATCACATCAGTGGAGCAGCCTGATGTTTTTACAGTGCTTGTAAGGCAGCTGAGGAGCTGGGAGTGTGCAGTCAGAGCTGTGTGCAGGGCTTGAGCCATAGGCATGGAAAAAGGGGCTGCTGGTCTTTGCAACAGCCTGGCTCCATGATGGAGATCCTGATATTCCAAGAACATCTCTGGAGATAAGTTTGGCCCAGCAGATCACCCCTGGTAGGAGCTCATCCATGCTGAGGCAGCAGCCTCTGAGTTTATCAGGGAAGAGATTTGTGGGTTCTGTGAATTCTCTGACTTGTGGGTTCTCTCATTCCCTGAATTCTCTGACTTGTGGGTTCTCTCATTCCCTGAATTCTCTGACTTGTGGGTTCTCTCATTCCCTGAATTCTCTGATTTGTGGGTTCTGTGAATTCTCTCAATTCTCTGACTTGTGGATTCTCTCAGTTCTCTGATTTGTGGGTTCTCTGTTTCTCTGAATTCTCTGACTTGTGTCTCTGAATTCTATGATTTGTGGGTTCCCTGATTCTCTGAATTCTCTGATTTGTGGGTTCTCTGAAATCTCTCAATTCTCTGATTTCTGGGTTCTCTCATTCTTTGAATTCTCTGACCTGTGGTTTCTCTGAATCTTTGGAATTTTCTCTCTCACACGAGGGAAAGCAAAAAGTGATAAAAACTGGGGGAAAGTTGGTGGTGATGGGTGTTTCCCCTTTCACTGGTAGAGGTCTCAGCCTTTCTCCTGAGGATTTGGTTTTCTCCTTAGGAGCTCTGGATCATGGCACAGCCCAGCCATTGCACCCTCAGAGGTGTGGCTTGTGCCATGGCAAGGGAGAACTGCAGGAAAACAATATTAAAAATAAGAATATAAAATACAGGAACTCCTGGTCAGCAGAGTACCTCTCTCATCTGAAAGGCCTGTCTGTTTCCCAAAATCCAAGCTTCTTTGAGGAAAGCTGTGTGAATTCGCCTGGGGGAGGAGGTTTATTGCTGGAATTCATCTGGCAGAGGTTATTCCATGGATATTCCATTCACCTGGCAGAGGTTATTCCATGGAGCTGGGCTGGACATGGATGTGCTGTCTCTGGAGGGGCAGGACCAGAGGAACTCCCCAAGATCAGGAGATTTTCTGGTTCCTGTGTTGATGGCTCTGGCTCTCTGCCATGCTCAAAAGCCTTTTTGTCCTGGTGAAGGGATGGAGTGAAGTTTATTGTTGCCTAAAGTCTGAAATATTAGAGTAAGGACCAGGCTGTAATGAATCACTGGAGACACTAAGAGGGCTTTTTGTGCTTTTAAAAAGGGTCTGAGTAGGAAGTGCACTTTGTGCTCACGCTAAATAAAACTTCTTTAAGGGATGTGTGAAGTTGTGCAAAACCAGGTGGTATCCAAATGGGACCAAGCAATGGCAAATGGGACTCGCCATTTTGAGCACATCCCTTCAAAATCCAAATTCCCTGAGCTCTGCTGGGATGGGAGGCCTGGCTGCTCCTTTTCCTGGTGCCAGGAATGAAACTTGAGCACAGGCCTAATGCACTTACATCAAATGTGCTGAACTGAGCCCTGGCAGACCTGGGAGCTTTTATGTGTGGCTGGAGAAGAGATTTGAAGCTGCCACTGAAACTCCTGAGCACAAAAAGGTTTGGGCTGTGGAATTGTGTGAGCTTTGTGCTCAGAGTGTGGAGATAAGAAAGGGCTGGGAATACCCAGCTGCTAAACCTGAACTCGCTGCTGTCACAAGACAGAGCATCTCACTGTGAGCATTATTCTCTCTTTTCACTCCCAATTCCTCCCTCAACTGACTCAAATATGTTTCTATTCCCCACCCCAGGAATCTGGGAGAGCTGATTGACAGATTTGTGGCTGACTTCAAGGCTCAGGGTCCCCCCAAGCCCAACGTGGATGAAGGGGGAGCTGTGCTGCCCAGCTGTGCTGACCTCTTTGTGTACTACAAGAAGTGCATGGTGCAGTGCTCCCAGCTCAGCACTGGGGAGCCCATGATAGCCCTGACCACCATCTTCCAGAAGTACCTGCGGGAATACGCCTGGAAAATCCTCTCTGGAAACCTGCCCAAGTGAGTCTGGCACCCCCAGTGCTGCACACATCCCCCTGCACTGAGGAGCTGATGATCTGTAAAGATAATTCATGAATACATCCTTGTGAACACTCATTTCCCTGTCAAACAGCCCAGGTAGCAGCAGGATCACTCCATTTACTTCATGGTTTTCTCCAAAGTTCAGTTTTTTGCACGGAGATAAAAGCAGGAGAGCAAATGGGCAGTCACACATTGTTTTTCTTTTAAGGGCCTCTGGAGAGCAGCTTCATATTTGGCTTTGATTCACAGTCAGATTTGCAGTTTCTTGAAGTTGCTTTTGAAATGCCAGCCCAAGTCTCTTCAGAGGGTCCTGGCTTTCAGAATTGCTGCTTGGGTAACCAGCTCATCCTGGGATTCTCAGCTCCCTTAGCCCAACACCATCTATATGGTAATTTATAATGAAGGTGGTTTATTTCTGAGATGCTGAAGAGCTTCCCTGTGCCTCCCTCTGCTCTGGAACATTTTATCTCTGTATAAATAAGATCTGGAGATGTAAATGCAGTGAAAGGAAAGGAAATCATAATGAGATTGCACCAACATGGATCAGTGTACAGGCTAAAGGTGCTCCTGAGATGTTGCCAAAACTCCACTGCAGATAATTTTATTTGCCATTTAACATCTTCAGCTTGTTTCCTTTGTAAACCTGGGAGCAGCAGAATGACTTTCTGAAACCAGTAAAACCTTTCACAGATGGAAGGGGAGAGGGTTCCATCCAGACAAAGTGGAAAGATAAATTTAATGTGTGTTCTCCAGCAGACCTCAGTTGCATTCTTTATCCACGTTTTTTTGAGTGCTCCATTTTTGCTGTCCAAGATAAATATCACTGTCCTATTTTTTTTTAATGGATTTGGATTATAAAGAGTTGAGAGGTAGGGAATTTCCTGCCTCTAAACTGCTCTGAGTCTGCCTTTGTTGATCCATGAACCTTGTTCACTGGAAGACAGTGAAGGGGAGGGCACACCTTTCATAATTTACTTTGTTGATACCATCAGCTTTTAAACCAGGTTGCCAAAGTCTCAAATGCATGTGGACAGCTGTTTAGTGCTGCAGAGATAAATATGACAAGTTTCCTGATAGTTCTGAGATCCTCCTGCAATCTTTAATTAGATTTTGGATAAGTGGCAGTGAAGGTGAAGCTACCTGGGGAAGGCTGTGTTCCACTTGCATCCTAATCTGTTTTCTTGTCAATGAGTGAGTTGTCCTTTGCTTGAAGCTCTTTGGAAAAGAAATTCCTTTTGTGGGTTTGATGTCCTGTATTGCACAGGCTGTGGTCATAAAGCCCTTTTAGGACATTAAAATCCAGCAGTAATTTTGCACTTTGAGTGTCAAAAACCTCACAGGTTTTATCTGTTTTGGTTTTTTGTTTTTGTTTTTTTCCCCCAGGACAACCAGCAGCAGTGGTGGGCTCACCATCACAAGCTTGCTGAAAGAAAAGGAAGGCTCTGAAGTGGCAAAGTTCACTTTAGAAGAGCTCTGCCTCATTTGCAGCATCCTGAGCACTGCAGAATACTGCCTGGCCACCACCCAGCAGGTGAGCTTTCCTCTGTGTGGCTGTGGAGACTGGGACAGCCAAAAGCACTAAAAAACATCCATTGATTATTGAGCTCTACATTATTCATTCTGTATTTCAAAGAAAGAAAAGTATTGATTTTCTGAGAAAAGTAATTTGCTTGTAATCCTGCTTTGCAGCATCAGTTTTGGGGTCAATCCTTTTCTGCTTGTTACATAATTTGTTTTGGCTTGGGGACCAAATTTTTTTTTTTTTTTAAAATGATTCTCTGTTCATTATCTCCCCTTCATAAAAACAAGCACAACAATAATTTTGGGAAAATACTTGCATGAAATACTGGGGCAATGTGGAGTGGAGAGAGAGGAGGAATTTATGCTGATGTGATTTGCAGCCACTGCACTCATTACATTCAGGTGCTTCCAAAATGCCATGGGTCAGCAATGAGCTGTGATGTTTGGCTCTCTCCAGGCCTCTCCACCACTAGGTCTGGCAATCCTCCTCCTCCTCCTCTGCAGTTTGGGCACAGGCAGAGTGTTGAGAAACATCTTTATTAGCAGGACAGATGCCACAGTGTTAAGCTAGCACGGTAGCATGTCATGCTAGAGTTACATATTTGACCTTGGAGCTTTCATTCTTTGAGCACATGGAGCCACCATGGCCTATCCTGCCAAACCAACAGGTCTGGGATGCCAGGAAGGAAAGATTTCAGTGTCACTAGATGGGTTTTGGATATGGTTTGGCCACAGATGAAGTTTGAAGAAGCTGACCTTTCCAGGGCATAAGTTTTGAAGAGCGATTATTTCGAGTTGGAAACCTGATCTCCCTGTTGCTTGTTTTGTTTCCCAACAGTTGGAAGAGAAGCTCAAAGAAAAAGTGGACACAAGCCTAATGGAGAGAATCAACCTGACAGGAGAGATGGACACTTTCAGCATGTATGTCCAGCACATATTTCTTCCCACAGTGTGTCAAACATCCCCTTTTGTCAGCCAGATGGTGCTGGAGCAAAATCAACCCTGAGGTGCTGGTGTGACAGGATGGGCACAGGCATTTCCCTGCTCAGGAATGGTTTCCTCTGGCTGAGCACTGGCTCAGGCTTTAGCTGCTCCCCATGGCCCAAGCCAAAGGAACAAGAGCACTGGAAAAGGGAGAGGAAATAGTGAGTTTCCATTTGAAGCATGGTTTGCATCTTGGCAGCCCTGCGAGGTGGCTGTTACATTTCAAGAAAAGGAAGCTATTTCAGTACATTCCTTCCTGCTTTAACTTCCCCCTAGTAATCAGCAGCCTTGTCAGTATGATCAAACCCCATTTCAGATGACATAAAAGACTGATCCAATCTTATATTTGGGGATTATAATTGAGAGAAGATTATCATTCATTAAAATAACTTTTCATGTAGCGGTGCTAAAAATATTCTGCTCTAACATCCTTTCCTCTCCACCCCTGACAGACAGATTCAATGTATTTTTTGAGACAAGAAAATTGAAGCAAAAGTTGTTTTGCCTCTTATCAGACAAAAGAATATCTTGGCAAGGCTGGGAAAATAATCCCTGTCACCAGCTCCTCCTCTCCCTAAAACAAAGATTCAGCCCAGATAGCAGTAAGATATTTTTTTCAGAAGACTTCCTTCCTGTGATTCCTCCTTTTCTGCTGCAGTGGACAGGATCCCAGTGAATCTCCATCCAGCTCTTTCACATGGTCCCAGGCTCCATTCCAGGCTGCACAGACTCCCTTCCCTTCCCTCCAGGCTCTTCTCAGACCTTTTTAGGAGTGAATCCCTGCCTGAAATTCAGGGTTGCTGTGTCCACTCAGCCAAAGCAAGCAAGGTAGCAGGGAAGGAGAAATAAAATGTGCCATAAAATGGAGGTTTCTTAGCATGGACAGGTGAGTTTTGCCAGCAGGAAGCAGCAACCTCAGGTGGCTGCTGGATTTCCACAGTGGCTGCCTCAGACAGCCCATGTGAAATGTTTTGGAAGTTGTTTAATGTACGGCTCACATTTGCTGCTTTGGACAGGTTTAAAGTCCAGCTGACAGGGCTGATGTATCTTGTAACAAAGGCTTTTAATTGACTTTCATTCTGTTCCAGCTGAGGGCTTTGTCCAGCCTTCTGTCAGTGGAAGTCTGAGCTATAAACCTTGCTGGCTCATTCAACATCAAACAAGGGGTTTCTTCTGGGATTTGATGTCTTGTTAGGCAGTCATAAAATTAAGTGATAAAATGCTGTTTATGCACCCTGGGAAGTGTTTCTTCCTTCAGAGAAAGGAGAGTGTAGAACCACCCCAAATGTGTAGAAAAGGAGGGGTTTATCCTTGGGGTGGCAAAGCAGTTTCTTTAGGAAAGTTGTAGAAATTATGGGAACTTCTTCTTGATATTCCACAAAAGAAAAATTATTGTTATGCAAATCCAGAAATCCATCATTTCCCTGTTTTGTGGAATGATGGGCAGCACTCAGAGAACCCCTGAAGTGTTGTGCTCAGTGTGGTTGCTGCTGCTCCTTCATGGCCTCAGCTCCTGATCCATCCCTCTGTGCATGCCAGGACTGTGTCAGGAGTCACCCAGTGCTGCCTGCTGAGGATTGGAAGGGTTTTCCTGCAGAACCAGGCTCCAAACCCTCTCATCCAGCACGGGGTGATCCTTTGTGTTCCCAGCACATCCCTCCACAGCAGGAGTTTGTTCTGAAGTGCAGACAAATGAATTTCTCTGCCTGGTTTGTGGTTTTCAGGTGAGAGCCTGCACTTCTGACAGACTCCTGAGCATGGACACAAATGGTGGGGGCATTTTCCACCCACTCAGAGCTTGGTGCTGCTCCTTGGTTGGACACAAATGGTGGGGGCATTTTCCACCCACTCAGAGCTTGGTGCTGCTCCTTGGTGCTGAGCTCAGCTCCTCCGTGCCAGGCAGTGGCAGCAGGTGCCCTGCAGGGTGATTATTTCAGCCTGGCCTGGGGGAATCCCCCGGGGAGGGGATTCTGGAGTGCCCAGCAGCAGCAGAAACAGGCACAGGCTTTTTTTATCCCCATGCAAGTTTTAGATGGTGTAACTTGAAGCCTGTAGTCGCTTCACCTCCCATGTTAATTTTTCCAACTTATTTTGGATGAGTTTGCCTTTGCAAACAAATGGGTTGCTTTGAAGGAAGTGTTTTAATTTGCATCCTGTTCCAGACTTTGTGCTGGAGGTGTAGGAAAGGGAACAGGCAATTTTTCTGGGTTGTGATGAAGAATAAAACCCATGTGGGTGACACCATATCTCAGTGAGAAGGTGGACACTTCAGATATTTTGAACAGTGAACCCCAGATTAGTGTCCAAAACTTCACAAAGACAATGAGGGGGAGGAAAGATGGTTTGAGGAAGCCATCTCTCTGGTTTCTGGTTTAAAAACCCTAAATTGCTCAGATTTCTGACAGCCCTGTGATTCTCATCTGTGTCACCACCATGAGAAAGAGCAAAAGTAAAATCCACTTCTTACAAATATAATCCTGAGGTTGTAAACACGCATCTGTGGCAGATTTAAAGTTGACACTGTTTTTAAAAACTGTGCTTAGTGAAACAGAATCAGCTCCTGCTCCTAGCAGAGGCTGCTGCAGGCAGAGTTTCTTGGCTGCTGTTTTAGGATCAGCTGCACCTCTGTGCACATCATAACATGATGGCATTAAATATGTCTCAAAGCAATATCATGCTGTTCAAAATTTAAAAAAAAAGGGGGGGGGAAGGGAGGGAAATGTGTTTGACTAATGTGTCCTTTAGTCTGGTATATGTCTCAGGAACTCAAACAATGGATGGCAGCAGTCCTAGACATAGTGTAAATAAGACATCTGCCTTCATCTTCACACGTGGGAGACACAGAACTCATGCAGATGTCATTTTTAAAATGCTCTCTGCGAGATCCTGTGAGCAGTAGAATATTGGCTGTGAATAAATGGAGAGCTGATAAAATGTTGGTGTTACACAGCCTGGATTAAATGTGAAGCTGAATCCCAGGCTGGGCTTGATGCTTGGGGATTTCTCCTCTTCATCTGCCACCTTTGATCCCCAGCCCCTTCTTTGTGTTAAAACAGAGAAATGTCAACTGTGAAATCATCCTGTCTGCCCTGGAGCCACTTTAACCATTGTGCAGCTCCCTGCAGGGTTTCCCAGCTCCTCCCCAGCACAAGTTGTGGCTGTGAGCACTCGCATCACAGTGCTGCTGTCAGCCAGTGGAGGATTTTCCTCCTCTCACAGTCAAAGGCTCCAGTTCTGGCACTCTGTTACTCGGTGTGATTCTGAAACTCATGCTTGGTTCTTTTTTTGCAGTGTGATCTCCAACAGCATCCAGCTGTTAGTGCAGGACCTGGATGCAGCCTGTGACCCTGCCCTGACTGCTATGAGCAAGGTAGGGCTGGATTTTCAGATGAAATCACCTTAAGATCCATGTGGAGTTCTTGTGTGCTTTCATTGCTTGATTTCACTACTGATACATTTTTTTACTCTCATTTTTTTTTCTTACTTTTTACAACAGAAATTTATAAATCCATACCTCACTCCAAAGCCTCTCATTATTCAGATTAGAGCTTCCAGGCTTTTTGCACCACATTAAAACCTACAGACAATGAAATACATTCAGTAAGTACTCAAGGCTTTCTCTTTCCACTCCCAATGCCAGTGAGAGCATTTCAAATTTGGAAAAACTTTTGTCAGCGTGAAATTCCAAGTACACCTTCAGGTTTTGCTCTCCCCTTTGTCTCCTTTGGCAGGGAGTTTTACCAGGCTGCTTGTTTGGGGCTCTGAAATGGAGGCAGTGCACTGGGGGTGATGTGGAATTGGGATTGAGCCTTATTGCCTCTGTGATCCTCTCAAGGACATGTGGAGCCATTCCTGGAGAGGCCCCTAGGACTGAGCTTAAGGATTTTGTTGCAGTTACACTGCTGGCTTTTATATGTTTGAAATGCAGAGCTGTGTTTCCTTGCCAAAGTATTGTGAAAACCCAGACTTGCTTTAGACAGAGGTGAAGACAACAAAAGTGGATTGAACTATATATATTTTTTTTTCCCTTTTAATTAGAAATATTAAACATAGAGCTCCATTTTTGTAGGATCAACACACTGTCTGGCTGCCATGAATTTTAATAGCTTTCTGCTTTATGATGTATTCCAGCTGTAACCAGCCCCACCACCACCCCCCAGCTAATATTTGAAGTAGAATGCAGCTGGTAATAGAGCTTGTACAGGTTCCAAATGGAAAGAGGATTTTTTTGCCCGGTCAAACAACACCGCTAGGAAGGGCTCAGCACTTCAGGTGTTGCCTGTGTGCTGTGGCAGCCCCTCAGATCTCCTGAGCCTGCAGAGTACAGGAATATTGAAATCACTTAGCTCTCCCTGTTTATACCCAAGTAAACCACAACCTTGAGAAAGCAGCAGCTGGTAGGCCATTTATTTTTGTCTTTGGAACACTGGTAAAATGCAGCACATGTGATGGGACTGATGAGATATAAACAAGTTTAAGTGTTATGAAATTAGCTAAATAAATACTTGTCACTTGTGCACACACTGCTCTGTTTGCATCAGACAGAGTTGCTTTTATGTGATTTTATTAGACCTGGATTTGGTGCAAGAGGTTTTTTCCCCTCACCTTCCTCCTCCCTTTCCTTCAGGGCTGGGTTATTACTCTGACACTTCAATAAGAAATGCATGTAATTATTTAAACACAGAGGTAGTATTTGGAAATGTAAAATTTCAGCCTATATTAAGGAAATAAAGACTGTGTGGCTGATCCATTCCAGTTTTGCTCTCTCAAGCTCCATGCTCCATTAGGGCTCTTCCTTTGGTTTCTTTTCATTTACCTCACTCTGGTGTCCTCCAGGATTGAACATTCCCAGTCCTTTGTTGGAGTCTGGCTTTGGGTTTTTTGGTTTTTTTTTCTCTTTGCAAAAATGTTCAGGAACTACAGAGGTAAATTATGAAATGCTTAAACCTCTCAATCCACTTTGGCTGCAGGCCACGTTGAGAGATTTAACACAGAAAACAGCATTAGGAATATTGCTTTCAGCTGGGAATGCTGCTTGGTTTCCACGATTCTTTACTTGGTGTGTTCTGAAGAAAATGGTGAATGCTGAGAAGGGCCCATATTATGAAATTTGTAGGTGCTAATCCTTACTCAGACTTTACAGCAGGTGTAGGATGATTAACCAGGACTGCAGGACAGGGAGCTGGGATGTGGGTGGGAGGAGAATTTGCCCTAAACCCCCCTGTTGTGATATTGTGGATAACTAAGAGCTGTTAATGTGTCTGTGCTGATCTGTAGCAGGCACTCACATTGCCTGGTGTGCTTCCTTTTTAATTTCTGGGATGAGGGAGCTGCTAATCTGCACGGGATATTTTCGCCCCAATTAAATTTATGGATTGCACTGGCTAAGGCTTGATTTACATGCTGAATTAAGCATCAATTTATATGCAAAACTGTGCCTGCAACTGGGGCTGGGGGACATTTTAGTGCCTCACATCAACCTCTTGCTGGCTTTTTACATTTTCCTAAACCCTTTTGGCCCAGCTGCAATTCCCTGTGCCCTCACAGCCGAGCGGACGGAGCGGGGCTTTCATCATTTCTGCACTCCACACACAGAAAAACCCCTGAGAGCAGAGCAAGCAGAGCTACAGCTGCTAATTAAGAGCTCTCAGGAGAGTGTGTGAGCCTGGAATATGTGCAGAGTGTGACAGGGCAGGGTGTGACACGGCAGAGCCCAATTTGTGTCCCCAAATTTGGGGCCAGCAGCGCTCCCTGCTCCCCTCCCAGCCCCTCTGCAGGTGCCCAGGCTGCAGCCTGCAGGGAGAAGCTGGCAGTGGGATGCTGATGGGAACAGGGAGAGTTGAAGGTTCATTCCTCCTCTTCTCAATCCCAAATCAGCTCCTTTTCTGCAGGGCTGGACACAGGAAGAGACCTGGTGGCTCTTTGGGGACACAGCACTGTGCAGTGAACAGAGAGAATTGAAGGTTCATTCATCCTCTGCTCCATCACAAACCCCTTTTCTGGAGGGCTGGACACATGGAAGGACCTGGTGGCTCTTTGGGGACACCCTGCCACCCTTGAGCCACTGCTCTTCCCCATTTCTGCTCAGGGTTTCTCTGTGATGGTCTTCACAGGGGTCTGAGGATGAGGGAAGAGATGAGGATCTGACTCCATGTTTCAGAAGGCCTAATTTATTATTTTAGGATATATATTATATTAAAACTATACTAAAAGAATAGAAGAAAGGATTTCATCAGAAGGCTGGCTAAGAATAGAAAAAAAAGGAATGAATAACAAAGGCTTGTGGCTCAGAGTCTGAGCCAGCTGACTGTGATTGGCCATTAATTAGAAACAACCACATGAGACCAATCCCAGATGCACCTGTTGCATTCCACAGCAGCAGATAACCACTGTTTACATTTTGTTCCTGAGGCCTCTCAGCTTCTCAGGAGGAAAAATCTTCAGGAAAGGATTTTTCAGAAAATATCATGGCTACATTTCTCTTTCCTCCTGCCTGTTTTAATCCCATCCCTGTGTTTGGTTGTGAGAAGCTCCTCCAGCCCTTGTGTGTCCTCCCAGCCCTGCAGGTGCCTTTGGGCTTCTCCCTGCAGTGAAATCTCCCTGCTCCTGCTCCTTGCACTCATTTCCAGCCTGTGGATGTAAACTGTGTGGATATCCCAAGAAAAACACAGGACAAGGGAAAAAGAGGAATAAATTTAACAGGACAGGAACAAAGCTTTACCAGCAGAGTTGGGCTCATATTTCTTCTGACGACTTTTCAGTATGTGTGCTATTCCTTTCTCTGCAGCTACTGGGTGGGTTTTTTTGGGTGAAACACACCCACAATGCACACACACACACACACAAAAGGGCTATTTTTACTGTTCATGCTTTAAAGGTTTGGTTGTAAAGTATTGCTTTTGGAATGATGACCAACAAAATGAAAAAGCTACTGTTTCATTGGTGGTGCAATAATTCAGCTCAGCAGTCCCTTCCCACTTTCTGGCTGTTTCCCACTCTGTGGGGATGGTGTGTTGGGTGAGGATTGCTCTGTCAAGAAGGGAAATGTGTGAATCCATCAGGGAGAAAGGCACAGAATATTCTGTTTTGGTGTGATCAGCACCACGAGGAGCAGAAAAGCAGGAAACCAGGGGTAGGACTGAGGGAATGGCTGGAGCTGTGAGGTTTAGGTTGGATTTTAGGGGAAGGATTTTCCCCAGAGGATGCTGCGGTTCCCCAGGGAATGGTCACAGCCTCAAGGCTGCCAGAGCTCCAGGAATATTTGGACAATCCCAGACACAGGTTGGGATTTTTGGGGTGTCTGAGTTGAAGTTGGTGCTCCTTGTGTGTCCCTTCCAACTCAGGATGTTCTGTGAAAACCTGTGGAGCAGGTGATGGGGGAGAAATCCCTTCCAACCACCCAGCTGATGTGAGAGCAGCAGGCTGGGCTTGGTTTGTTTGGTTTCAATAAAAGCAGCTTTAGTGGGACATGTGTAGACTCAGACACTGTGGTTTTGCAAAGAATTTGGCTTTTCTTTCCCACTAAGTCACTTAGGCTGGGATTGTTTGGATGGAGTTGAGTCAGCTGAGTTGCAGGGGGGCAAAGTAGCCATATTAAATTAAATAAAATTAAAACCAGGAGTAAAAAAACTTTATATGCAAAATCCAGAGCTTGGGAAAACAAGTTTGAGGACAAACGGCTCCTCAAAGGAAAAAGCTCATCTTCCATATGTGCCCAGTTTCCTCTCCTGATTTCCTATGAGTTTTCCTCCTGTCTCATCTCCAGCATGAGGAACAGATCTCCAAAGAGTTTTTGGGAGGACACTGCAGAGTTCTGAGAGCAGCAGCAGAACTAAGTGTGCTTTTCTGGGTGCTTGTGTTTCCTCAGTGAGACTCTGGTACATGCACAAGGCCAGGCCAGACCCAATAATCTCTTTTTTTTGGGGTTTTCCACTTGTTTTAAATTGGGAGTACCCTGTGTACTACAAACCAGGCTCAGAGAAAATGAAGAGAGCCACACATCTGGCTCACAGGGGCTGTTCTCCTGCAGTTGTGCTGAGAATAAATGAAAACAAAATGGGAGGTTGAGTAACTCCTCTTGTTTTGTACTTTTTACATGCATTTGGAAGAGCTGGACTTGGGCATCCTGGCTTGTGCACCAGCAGTGTTTTCAGTGAGCTACACTGGTGCAGAGTGCTTTGGACTTTAAGGCTTTTTACCTCTTCCATCTATCTGTCATCAGTCTCACCAGTATTAAAGTCTTGGCTGCCATACAGGAATCCAGACTTTGCAAGCTTGCAGATATTTTCTCAAATGCCTGTAATCAGGATTTATATGGGCACTTCATCCCAGCAAACTGGAAACTGTTAAATATTAAAGCAGCCTGGTGTGCTCCAAAGGCTTTTTTGGTCCTAGTGGTCCCCATTTGTGTGGGTTACTGGTCACAGTCTCTGCTCTGGCTTTTCTTTGGGTCTTCTTGTGAAATGGTTTTGCCCAATCACTATGATGAAGGACTTGACCTTGGTGGTGAATTGCAGAGGCAGTCTCTGAATGATTCCTTAGAGATCCCCTGGCAGGAAGTTTGTACAGTTTCCCTTAGTTGTTACTTGAATGCTGATGAATTAACCAGTCATTTTTGGTTGTTTTTTCCCCTCTGTGCAGATGCAGTGGCAGAATGTGGAACATGTTGGTGACCAGAGTCCTTATGTCACCTCAGTGATCCTGCACATCAAGCAGAATGTCCCCATCATCCGTGACAACCTGGCCTCCACCAGGAAATATTTCACTCAGTTCTGCATAAAATTTGCAAAGTAAGTTCCCAACACAGACACTTTATTCAGCTCATCCCATAAAACACTGTGATGATCACTGGGTGGTGTTTGCCAAGTGCAGAAATTTGGGTTGGGCACCTTTAAAAGACTTTGAATATCTGACTTCAGCTATGACTCTTGCTGTGGGGAAACCTACTTTTCTTCCATGGGGCTTCCAGGTCCTGAGAAATTTGCCTCAAAATAACATTGCCCTGTAAGGAGAGCATGTGTGAGAAATATATTTTACCTTCACAACCTGAAAGCTGCTTTTCTGTGCAAAAATAGCTCAGAAGGGAAAAACAGTCAGGAGGGGAAATTCACATTTAAATGTTGGGGGGTATTAAAGCATCTTCCTGGCAAGCCACCTAAAGTTGAGCAGCATGAAAGAAGTGGCAGATGAGACAGAAATGCCCCTTGCTGCTGGATGCAGGTTGGACATCCAGACTTTGTCTGAAACACAAATTCAGCTCTTTGGGAGGATACTTTGAGCTCTTCCCTGCTTGCCTGTGGGCCAGCTGAGCTCCACATGGCAAAGCCCCAGGAGAAGCCCTTGGGAGGGCAGTGCCAGTTGTAGCTGCTGCTTTTGGTGGCACATGTGACCCTGCTGGTGGCCTGCAGGGCAGTGGCGTGCGTGTCATGTGTCACTCTGAAATACCTTAATGTTTCATTCATCTCTGATAAGGTAAGCAGCCTGAAATAAGCTCTGTGGCCTGGCAGGGGCTGTGTGGGTTGGAGATTTGAGCTGCAGCTCCCGCCTCAGCAGGGTGGGATGCAGCAGAGCTATCCTGGGAGCTTTCACAGCAGGGAGGCTCAACCCGAGAGTTTCATCCCCCCCTCTGTGTCTCAGGGTGCTCATGGGTTTGCTTTAGTGAGCAGTTCCTGATAAATCATGTTGTGCTGTTGCGCATAATCACTGTTTGAAACGCTGTCTCAGTGAGAATTTATTGTATGAAAACCTTCTGTGTGGTTACACTTGGATTTTATGTGATAAATAAAACCCCCATTTATTCAGCTGTTCACAGCACACTCTTAATACCTCAGCTTAGTTGCCTCCCTTTTAACTTTATTGCTGGGCACATACCAAGTAAACTCCAGATGAAACAGCTCTGAGATTTGAGGGAAGTTCCCATCTAAGCTGAGTGTCCTCATCTATGAGCACAGAAGCCCCTGCTCCTCTCCAAAGCATTTTTTTAGGACAACTGCAGCTCTGATCTGCAGCACATTTAAATTAAGACACAATTCTGAGGTCACTGTGCCATGGATCAGATGTAGAAGGGTAAAATGATTTCCTGAAGGTTGATTTTGCTGCATCTGTGCAACTTGGTGCTAAGGAAAATCAGCCCAGTGGTAAGGGTGATCTTAATCTCCTTAAAATGCTTTTTAATACCTATAAATATTTGTATTTTTTGAAACTCTGCATTTTAGTGGAATATTCTGGCTGAGCCAACATAAATACCTGGCCTTTTGTGTGCCCCACAATGCTGAAAATCCTTTTAACAGGCCTTGTGCTTCTCCACATGTTAATGCCTGTGTCTTTGTGAGCTGCCACTTCTCAGCTCTAATGGATTGTATAAAGCGTGAGTGTTGAGTTACAGGACCACAGGGGAGAAGGCAGCTAAAGTCACTAAATTTAAACCAGCAGGATCTGAGCCAAGTCTGGAGAGAAGAAAAATGGCCATCAGAAATTGCATCAATCCTTGAAGCTAATTTGTCATTTTTGCTTTGTTTTGACCGAGGTGCGAGGCTGCCGGGCAGGGTGGGGGGCTCAGCTCTCCCTGCACCTTCTGCTTTGAAACCAAACCCCACAGCAGCCAGGCTGCTCTGCTGGGATGTGTTTGGGAAGTCTGTGACCTGACCTCAGTGAGGAAGAGATTAGAGCTGAGAGACAGGAAAAACAAACAGCTCTGCCCCGGCCGGGGACGCGGCTCCTCCGTGGGCAGCAGCCAGGCCTGGGGGTGCTGGGCCCTTCCAGGTGCTCCAGGGAAAAACGGAGAGGAGTTTGGTGGAGGAAAGTTGGGATGTGGAGGGTTCAGGGCTGAGCTCAGCCTGGCAAGGGCTGGTCACCAGCTCAGAGGGTGGCGCAGAGCAAAACCCTCCTGGGCTGCAGTGACTCAGTGGCACCAGAACCTTTGGGGGATGTCCTGCAGCAGCTCAGGCTGTCAGACAGACAGACAGACAGACAGACAGACTGTGGTTGCAAGTCTGTCTGTGCCTCTCTCAGCAAGGCATTGTGTTTGATGCATCATCAGTGCAGGGGATTGGGAAAACACTGAGTTTTCCCAATCCACACTCGTGTTGGATGGGAGGCTCTCAGTGCTGTGGTTTCTGTGCCTCAGGTTCCTCACCTGTCCTGCACTGCTTTGTTGTTACACTGGGGACTTCTCTGCTTCTAGTGGGGGGTTTCTGGGTTCAGTTTTAGAGCTGAAGCTGTAAATGAATTCTGGCACCCAATCTGGCTGTGATTGTGCAGGGACTAAAGGCATTCAGAGCACAGAGCCCCTGAACATGCACACATTACTCACATCAGGATTGCCTGCTGCACTCTGAAAACAGCAGGCACTGAGTCCAGCCTAGGCAAGAGGCACTTTCTGTTAAGTGCAACTGCTCTTGATGGTCTCTGCTAGTTCAAAAAAAAAAATAAAAACCAAGGGGAAAAAAATTCCAGAGCAGCCCTTGGCTCTGACAGTTTGTCTTGTCTGTCCTGCTGGAGTGGGGAAGCTGTTTCCAATAAGGCAGCGTGAAATAAGAGGCATGTGGGGATGGAAGGTCACTTTACCCCTCTGCACTGATGGTGGGTGGCCATCAGAGGGGCCTGGGAATTGTTTCATGCAGGACAGAATGCTGTCTATGGGAGATGGTGTGGTTTTATAGAAAAGAAGATTAAAACCAACAGGGGAGGGGGTCCCTGGGCTGCCAGTGTGCCACCCTGCAGCAGGAGAGGCTCACCCTGTTCCTCACACACAACATGAGCTTTAGCTCCATGCCTGACCTTGCAGAGGGAGGGACACTTGGATCTACCTGCACTATCAAAGGCACAATTAATTTCTTGTACTGTTCTGCCAGCAGTGAGCTGCTGCATCCAGAGCTGCTGCCAATTTATCATTTTCTAGGATCACCTCAGCTCCAGCTGTGCTCATCACTCTCTAATTGCCCTCTGGGAATTAGTTATAGCCCTGAAAAATGGACTTTTAAACCAGATAGGTTAAATCTCCACTGTAATGCTTTTGTGCAGGAGGAGTCGGGGCTGCTTTTCCTCCTCCTCTTTCGGTTCTGTTGCCAAGGTTGTTTGTCTGGTGGCCAAATTCAAAGCTACTCAGGGCAGCCCAGTAGCTGCTTCTCAACAGTAGCTTGAAATTGTTCTCCTTGACACCTCTCCAGGAGAAAATGATTCACTGAGAGAGGTAGGGACTGTGTCTGAGGGAAGGAATCTTTGCTTGTGAGGGCTCTCCTGAGCCATTCCTTTGGGTTTGCTCAGCAGCTTGGCTTGCTCCGAGCCTGAGCTGCACTTTTGTCACTTTTCCATGAGAAAGGATGAGAAATGAATGTCCTGCCTTGGAAAACAGGTGGCAGGACAAACAAGCTGCTGTTGTGCTCCTTGCTTTGTGGGGAGGGAACAAAAAGCTTAACAGATGCAAGGAGGAAACCACGCTGAATTTAGATCATCATCATCATCATCATGGACAGCCCCAGTCCAGAGCACAGCCCCTGACTGACTCGGGACAGAGCCATAAAAACCCAGGAGCTGCCACCAGGTCATGGGCAAGTCCTGGAAATGTGAGCCCTGCAGGCACTCAGCCAGAGGAGGGCATGGGGAAGGAGCAGAGTACATTAAAAACAAGGCAGTGAGAGGAAGACTTGGTCAAGTGTTTGGTCCTGACAGAATTTGTGGCTCCTGAGCTTTCCTGGTGCTGCTCCTTGGTGGAGCAGGGGCAGGAGATTGTCCTGCAGGTGCCCTGCAGTGCTTTTGCAATGAAACTGCTTCAAAGCCTCAGATCAAGAGGCAAAACCCAGCTGAAGCCAAAGCTGATGCTCTGAAGTGGTGAATATTGGGCTTCCATCCTCACCAAGCTCTCTCTGGCTGGGCACTCATTTTTCTGAGTCTGAAACCCATGACAGTAAAATATGGTAATGGTGTTTTCCTTTTCACAAAACTTTTTCTTGTCTTGATTGTGTTGGCCGGGAGCTTTCTGGAAAGGTGCCTCAGTGTGAGTGTCCAGGGCCCAGCCTTGGCTGGACCTCAAGTTCAGTGTGTAATATGCATGTTATGGAATTACTTGTGTGCAGGAAAATGTAGGTTCTGGATACAGTCAAGATACATCCACTCATGAGCAGTGAGGCTAATCGTGATAAATAAAATTGTTTGTTTGCTGACCTTTTACTGCAATACTTCATATTTAGTTTATAGCAATTTATTTACCTCTAGAGTGAGTGTGTGCAGCTTCTCAATAAACTTTGAGATCAGGAGGGATGAAAGCAAAAGAACTGTGCCTAAGGGTTGGGATTTTTTTTATTTAGTATATTTAACATGTCTGGAATCAGTTTGGGATGCTGGCACTGGGAGTGTCTTTGTGGAAGCCATCCTGGTTTGGTTCTGCATGCTTTGTCACCACAGAAGACTGTCTGACTGCAAATATTCTTATGTAATTGTATAATTTTGTACCTCTCCTGCAGCTCCTTCATTCCCAAGTTCATTAACCATCTCTTCAAGTGCAAACCTATCAGCATGGTGGGTGCAGAACAGGTAAGAAGGAATAGGTGCATTGGCTGTCATGTTTGATGGCTTTTGGGTTCAAGAAATTGAGATATCTCCCACTGCCATGGGCTGGGATTTGGAAGGGGCAGGATTCCATCTGTCCCCTGCACATAGAGATTATTACTCCTGTGGGCTCATAAAAATAAAAAAAGAAAAAGCAAAAAAAAGCAGAATCATCCTTAATGGGACTGCTGTGAACTTCAAATGGGTTCCTTCAAAGCTGCCCGGGTTTTAGGCATCAAAGATGGTTCTGAGCAGTGTCTGCAAAAGGAAACAGGAGCTTTACATCAAAACCTTAATGGAAAGCAAATGAGTGAAGCTCAGTGCCTGTTTGTCTTGTGTGATGAGCAATAACCTGAGAGTGATTAAAGGGGATCTTTTTAAAATAAGCTTCTCAAGTGATTAACCAGCAGTGGGCTTGTGTCTAATGTTAAAAGCTTTCAATATTCCTGTGTGGGAATCACAGGCCCAATTTGCTGCTTTAAAGCAGGCTGGGAAGGTTTTTATTAGGCTGATTCCCAGTGAATCCATGCCATTAGAAGTGGGACACACATCCCTGGGGTTAAGGGTGCAGAGGGCTCAGGAGCTGATCTATCTCTGCAGCAATTCCCTTAAAATCTTTTGAACTCTCCTGGTCACCCAGCAGCATCTTTCCATGCCACTTTCTCCTCCCTGGTGCAAATGTTGCTGGGGAATGCATTTTCCTGGCCTTTCTGGTTCCACACACAGCCTTTCCTGCTGTTTGCTGATAATTACAGTTGGGATATGAATGCTGGGGTGATATTTGTGGAGGTATTCAGTGTTCAGTGCAGGGAACAAGACCTGTGGGGTTTTGCTTTCTCTGTTTTCCTCTCTGACTTATCAACTCTGCACCCCAGCCAGCTTTGGCAGTGACTTAGCAATGCCAGGGGCCTGGGATGGAAAATGGGCTGAGGGGACAGAGTCTGCAGGAGCTGCTCTTTCCTCTGCTTTGAGTTCAGATTTCTGTTCTTCACTGGTCTTGTCTCCCCAGACACACTTTGTGCAATCAGAGGAGTGTGGTATTCAGGATAATTTTGCTCTAAGGAGCCCTGACCCACAGCATTTTATCATGAGACAGTGCTGTCTGTCTGGGCTCAGTTTCATGGCTGCTGCTTATTTATTTGCTGGGGTAGTAACAAACAACATCCAGGCTGTGGGCAGTTGTCAGTGTAGCTGAATTGTGTGACAGTTTTTAAGGAAAAAACCCAATCAAGGGGTTGGGTGAATGCAGAAAACCTGACTGTGTGTGTGGCTGGTGTTAGTTCATTTGACCTCAGTATCAAACCATGGTGCAGCTCCAGGTAACCAAGATTATTTCCCTTCATACTTTTTGGGGGGGAAGGACTGGAAATCTGTGCCTGATGTTCCAGATGTTGGGCTGCCATAAGTCATTTCCAGCCAGCAGAGCAGTGCTGTGTTAAAATCAACCACCATGCTGATCTGTAGCCATGGGGGTGATCCTGTCTCCTGGAAGTGTCATTACATGGCTCAGTCCCTCCTGTTGTGCAGCCAAATTACCAGGACTTCTTCCAGTGTGGGAAGTGTTAAACTTTGAAGGATGTTAAACTTTTGAGGATGTTAAACTTTGAAGAGTGTTAAACTTTTTAGGATGTTAAACTTTGAAGGATGTTGGGTTACAGCAGCTGATGGATTTTGGTGTAGAAGGAGCCTGAGTAACAGAGTGTGGTTAACCCTTGCAGCTGCTGCTGGACACTCACTCTCTGAAGATGGTTCTCCTGGATCTGCCCTCCATTGGGTCCCAAGTGGTGAGGAAGGCTCCTGCCAGCTACACAAAGATAGTGGTGAAAGGCATGACTCGGGCTGAAATGATCCTGAAGGTAACTCAAGCCTGTTGGTACCCTGCCAGCCAGACTGCTGGCCTGGGAATCACAGCAGTGAATTCCAGGGGGCCCTTCCTCTGAATGCAGCAATCTGCAATTGCACATGAGCTTTGTGAGCCTGCCTGGGGGCTCTGCCAGCTGCTCTGCAGACCTGGCTCACTCCCCTTGGGTTTGCCCGCACTCCCTTCTGATACCACTTTGGAGTTTTCACCCTCGCTTTTCAAGGCAACCAAAGGCTCAGGTTTGGGGAGTTGGGGCAGCAGGTTCCCTCAGGAGCTGGTGGAAATCAGAGTTTGCATCCCTGAGGGTCTGCTGTGGTTCAGGTTACTCGAGGCCTTTGTGCAGACTCCTCACTCAGGGGAGCCAAGCCTTGCTTGAGTCACCTGTTTACTGTCTAGTGCAACAGCCAGTGCAAACACGTCTGGCTTACTGTACTCACCAGAGCCCTTTTTCATTTTCCAGACCTGGTGCCTGGAAAATGACCCAAAAGCAGAGTGTTGTCTTCATGAAAAGCAGCAAGCAAAGCAATCTGCCCTTCCCAGTTTGAAGCCAGGTTGGATCCCAGGAGGAGCTGTGGCAGCTGCACAGCTGTGCCCTGCTGGGTGCTGGGATTGTCCCCTGCTGGCCAGCAGTGCTGGGAGGGCATTCCTGGGAGGGAATCAGTGGGACCTGGGGTCAGGCAGGACGGGCAGCTGCCAGCCAGAGCCTCCTGTGAGCACAGCCAGGGCCAGGGGGGTGAGGAGCCTGAGCTGTCCCTGCTCAGCTGCTGCTCAGGGTGGCTCTGCTCCCATCCCAGGGGAGTGTCACAGCTCAGTGTGTGCTCTGGATTCAGACATCAGCTCTCCAGCTCCCTGCTTTTGGACTGAGGTGACTGAAATGTTAATGAATTGTAGTCTAAATTTTCCTAGAAATCACCAGAATAAAAATGTTCCTGGTTTGTGCTAACGGGAGCAGGGAAGATTGGTGCCTGTTGTGTTCAGAGCAGGTCTTTCCTTGGAGCTTGTGTGTGAATCACAAGAGTAATGGAGTTAATTTGTGTACCCTTAGCACCACATTGGAGAGGAAAGCAGCACATGGAGAGCTGCAGGTCCCCAGGCTGTGCAGCAGCAGTGCCACTGCTGTGTCAGTGTCACACAGCCTGTGCTGGCCTCTGTGTGCAGAACTGCAGATCAAACAGCCACAGGCTGACAGCACTGGGAGCTCCAGTCTGTGTTCCCAGGCTGGTTCTGGGGCAGGTAATTCAGGAAGACAAACTTTGGGCCCATGGGCAGCACAAACAAGTCCATTGAGCTGAGCCCCACAGATGGGAGTGGGGAGGAGGGCCCTGGGCCATGCACACCCTGCTGAGCTCTTTCCCTTCTCCTCTGGCCACGCTCTCTGAAGCTCCAGCTTTTCATCTTGGCACAGGATTTTTACAAGGGCTGTAAATTAAGGATTTATAAGTGTATACATGGCTATGATGTTTCAGTGGTCTGAAGTGCAGGGAAAGAAAGAAATGTCTTGGTGACAGAATGCAGTGTGGGGTGAGCTGGGTCAGTGCAAACATATGGAAATGGTTTTGGAGATGGGGAAGGGTCTGGTCTGGTGCTGTTTCTGCCCATTTACACACACTCAGACAAACACACACACACTCTTCCCCAGAAGGAAGGTTTGGCTGCCCAGCATTATCAAAAGATGTGTTCTCTGTGGAGCTTGCTGCTGATGTAAGAAAAGCCCATCAGTGAGGGATCATCTTACCAGCTTTGATGCTGTTTTGATTTTTTTCCTGTTTTTTATGATTGCTCCTGGGCAGATGTTGGTGGGGGTTCCCATCCTTCATCCCTCCTCTCCAGAGGGGTGTCCAAGAGGAGCTGCAGCCCAAGGACAGAGAGGCTGTGTGTGGCCATGTCAGGAGAGCTGCAGAGCAGAGAGCTCTGGCCCTCGCTGTCCTGGGCACTGAGGGGGTGACCAGAGTGTTGTCACATTCCCCTGTGACACGCTGTGTGTCCTGCCTGCAGGCAGGAGGGAGCAGGAGGGACACACAGCCAAGCTGAGGGTCTGGACTCTGTCCAGGCTGCCTGATCTCCTGGGACTTTGTGAGTGTCACCACCACTGCCAGCACTGTCCCCTGAGCAGCTCCCCAGCTTGTCTTCCCTCTGCAGCATGATAAAATCTTGAGCTTTAACAATGCCCCAGTGCCTGCCAGCCCACAGGCCACAGACAAAGTCCTGCTGCCCTTTGAAACAGGATGCAGAGCCCATGAGCAGCACTGCTGTGCTGAGAGAGACCCAACTTCCTCCCTGTCCTTTCTCTGCTTCTCTTCACTCACCTTTACCCCTCTCATATCCAGCCCCTTTCTTGTTCCTTAGACATTTTATTTTAGGAGCCAGCCCTGCTGTCACTCCTGTGCCAGAGCTGACTGAGCACTGCCTTTAATTCCTATTATTTGTCTGATCTCTTTTTCCTTGTCTTGGCAGGTGGTGATGGCTCCACACGAGCCCCCAGTTGTGTTTGTGGACAATTACATCAAGCTCCTCGCTGACTGCAGCACTGACACATTCCAGAAAATCCTCGACATGAAGGTGAGAGGATGGGAATCTGCTCATCCTCTAGTAATGCTTGGGGATTGCTGGGGGCTTTAATTCAGTGTGAATTCTGAGGGGCTTGGGGGGTGAGAGAAGCACTGTAAGTTTATCTTTACTTTGAAAGTAGACGTGCTGCTGGAGAAAAGGTTTTGAGTTTGTTTCACATTTTGATACCTGCTCCGCTCGGGGTTGTTCAGGGGTCTCTGGTGGGTGAGTCTTTGAGGTGGAGGTTTGAGATGGGCTCTGCTGCACTGCTGGCAGGTCATTGAGTGCTGTCCTTTGCTCCCCAGGGCCTGAAGAGGAGCGAGCAGAGCAGCATGCTGGACCTGTTCCGCCTGCGCCTCCCCTCTCCTCCCCCCGGCGGCGACGGCTCGGGCTCGCTCTCGCTGAGCGCTCCCACGCCCGAGCAGGAATCCTCCCGCATCCGCAAACTGGAGAAGCTCATCAAGAAGAGACTCTGAGGGAGCACGGGGGGAGCTCCCTGCCCCGGGGCTGCTGAGCTGGGCAGGCTGTGATTTACACCCTGTGCTGTCCCTCCCAGCCCCTGTGATCTCTCAGCCATCGCCGCTTTCGGACCGAGGAGGAATCTGAGCAAGGTGTTGCCCTCAGCTTAGCAGGAGTGAAACCCAGGGCATTGCCAGGTCCATGTGACGGAGAAAATAGAGGCACCTGGAAGGCAGCAGTACAGAAAGCATTCAGGTGGATTCAGAGCCTGTCTGGCTGTGATGCACTTGGGGTCACAGCTTTTACCCTGGCTGAGCTCCTGCTGCAGCACTGAGGGTTTTGCCTCAGTTCTCACTCCCTGCGGCAGAGCTGTTCCTCTGATTCGTTATTTATTGTGGGGTGGGGGGAACCAACCCCATCACCACCACGAAAACCCCAACCCTTTATCAGCTGGGATCCAGGCACCTGCAGCTCCACTGCATCAATGAGATGCCCAGGAGGGAACCCCAGGGCAGATTCCTCCCCTGCTCCCAGGACAGGCATGCACAAAGCCCCATGAAACAGAAAGGCAAATCCTTGGCACCTCTGCTGCCCTGCAGGGAGAGGTGCTGGAAATGCTGGCTCTGTCAGGGAGCCAGGGTCACTTGGTGGCACAGGAGGCTTTCAGCAGCCTCAGGCTTCAAGGCCCTCCTCCTCCTCCTGTTCCTCTGAGCCTCAGCTTGCAGAGGGGAGGAGAAGCAGCAGTGGAATATTTTGGATAACCCAGCCCCTCTTCCCATGGGCCAGCTCCTGGCTCCCAGGCACAGAGCCAGCGTGGAGCAGGGCTGGGATCAGTGGACGCTTCTCCAAGGAGTCTCCATGCACTGAGGCCTCACCTTTTTATTAGCACTGCTGGATTTCTTCCCAAACTCCTCTGTGCCCTTTCTGGGAGACTTTGAAGGCGTTTCCCCAACCATGAGTGCATCCCATTGGGTGTAGGGCAGATCAGCCAGTCGTGCCTGTGTTATTTAACTCAAGCTTCACTTGCATGTGCAGGAAAGGGAAGTCCCGTACCAGTGTGGCAGGTGAGGAACAGCCACGCTGTCAGATGCCTTCCTGGGAGGGTTGTACTCCCCACCAGGGCAAGTTTGGGCCTTAGGACTGTATTTATTTAGGGGCTGTACTCACAGGGATTGTAAAAATCACTGCTGCACATCAGGGAGGGCAGATCAGGCTCCAGGAACATGAGCTCCATCCACCCAGAGCTTCACTGGGATGGGAAGGAAAGAGCAGCAATAACAACACCTGTGGGGAGGGACAGCAGTTTCTCATCACTCCAGATTTACAAATCTGCTGTTGCCTCCTGATTCCCTGATAGGTGACAGAGGAAGGAATGGTTGAAAGCACATTGGAATTCTGAGCAGCCATTCCCCAAGGACAGATTATCTCAAAGTGCATGTGCAGGATGGCTCACGAGGTGCCACACTGCAGAGCTGGAGAGGAGGGAACATGGGTTTGCAGAGATTCATTATTCCCATGAGGGGATGAATAATTTATTTTAGATGAATTTTTCTTTGCTTTGTCTAAGGCTAAGTCTCTCACTAAATTATGAATAGCTGAAGACGATGTTGAAGTTATCATCGTGTGTCTTACCCAAAGGCTTCCCCCATTTCATTCTCTGCATTTCATTCTGTAGATAAGAGGAAATAAAATGAGAAATGAATTTTTAGTTTCAGCCTTTGAAGAACGCTACAGGGCTGAGTGTTTGGAGTTTTATTTTCAGAGAACAAATCCACAGTTTCCTACTTCTGGCGTAAGAGTTTTGTGCCCCTGGCTCTTGGGTGTTTATTAGATTTGGCAGGTCTCTATTTGTGCATTAGCTCTTTGGAGTTTACAGCTTTGGGGAATAAAGGATGATTACGTGTTTTCTGTACAAAATGCCACTTTTTATGGTTTCAGACTGGGGTGTAATCCTGGCTGTACGTGGGGTGTGACACTAACGTGAATTAAATGGTAACTGATGCTCATTGCTGGGTGTTTCTGTACGGCTGCAAATCCCAGTGGCTGGGATGGACCTCACCCAAACTGTGCTGGACCCAGCACTCCCTGCTGTCCATCTGCTCCTGCAGCTCCTCTCTGCCTTTTCCACCTCCTCTGGCACCATCCCCATCCACAGCAGCTCCCTGCCCCATGTGGGTGGCTCAACACTCCTGACCTTGCGCCCCTAAATAATCACATCAGTTCTGCTGTCTGCCACTGCGGGAGCGATTTCTGGGAGATCCGAATTTTTCCTTTGGAATTAATTAAGGGGTAGTGCCTTTTTCCACGCTCTGCATGACGCTGGAGCAGCTCCTTTCACTCAGAGCATTAATGACTCATTTGCTTTTCTCCTGCCCCCTCCGCCCTTGGGCAGGAGCAGCGCCGGGCGCTGGGTGTTCCTCTCTTCCCCCGGGTTTACAGCCAGCACTCTGAGCATCCCAGTGACGATGGCCAAGCCTCCACGAGCCTCTGCTTGGCTCCACGAGGGCGGTGGCAGCAGGGCTGTAAAAGCTGATGAAACCTCAGCAGCTTCAGCCACGTGCTGTCAGCGCTCGTCCCTGCCATCAGTGCTCTGTGGCACAGCCTGGCATGTCCCATCCTCTGGAAATAACTTCCCAAAGTTGTTATTATTATTATTTCCAAAGTTTTATCATTTTCAGGTATCACAGGATCCTTTTGGTCTGCCTCTCCCAGCAATGGGGCTGTCGCGTGGCATTGCCTGTGGTTCCATTGCTGATTAAGCCGAGCACGCCCAGCCTCGTGGAAAGTCCTTTATGGAAGGAGGATCTTGATAAGAGACTTTTATCTGCCCCATCCTGCCTGTGTGTGGGCAGTTAAAGAGTAAATAATGTGGACAAACAGGCAGGGGAAAAGATTTCCAATGGCATCAGGGATGGCACGGGTTGGTACAGTTTGAGACTTAAAAGCAGTCAGACTTTCCGAGGGGGCAGAGTACACGTCCTGAAAAAGCTGAGCCCCTGTACACAGTGACTCAACAGTATTTGAGTTATTGAGCAGTTAAAATTCTGCTTAAACGATTCCTTTCCATCCTAGCAGGCAGAATTGCAGGTCTGGATGTTGGTGCTGCAGGAGACCCTCGGGTGGGCTGCAGAGCTCAGAAATGAGAACCTGGAAGGGCACAAAAAGTTACCCTTTGTGTCAAGCCACGCCAGAATGGAAGGTTTTTTTGCTGGTAAATATGGAGCAGAAAGGTTTCCAGGAGCTCTGCCTATCCCAGGCACTGAGATCCCTCTCTCTTGGACCCTGATCCCCATGGGAGTGGCTGTGGGAGCAGCCACAGCTCTCAGAGGTGACTGCTGGGATGTGCCACAAGTTTCCCCCTCCTAAACTGCACGTAGTGAGTTGTTGGCAGCGTGGGTTTCCACCCAGGAGCTGCACAGCAGCTCTGAAATGATGATTGTGTTCATCTGGAAACTGCTCCAGTGCCTTCCAAGGCATCTGATTTCATAAAGGGCTTTTATGGGAGATTTTGGAGCAAGGACTGATCAGTTTTCCTATTGCTTGCAGAGACCAGCATCTCTTTTTTTTGGGGGGGGGAGAGGGATACACTTAAATTAGAAAGAAGAAAACACCTGTCCAGCACATTTGCTCAGACCCCAAAGATTTCAGTCAAAATTCTTAATGTTCCTTTTCTTTCCATCTGCATTTTTCAGCAAAGACAAACAGCCTCATAGTATTTCTTCAAAGGAATGTAAATTCCTTGAGGAAGTCTCCGGAGTTCCCAGCACCGCATAGCTGCAAACCACAGACGCCTACGGCTGAAAGTTCTGCTCTGCTTTTAATTTTGGGGCAGGGAAGGAATTTTTTTCAGAGGTTTGGGTTCACTTGTGCTGGGCCCATCAGCCCAGACTGCTGCTTTCTGTGCAGGGGAGTGTTGACTTTGGCCGGCTGCAGGGTTGCTTTCCCTCCACAAGAGTATTCCCCCACCAAATCTGATGACATGGCGCAATTATTTCATTAGGATTTTCCAAAAAAGGTTCCCTCGCTCTCCTGTAGTGCTAGAATGACCGTTTCCTTCTGTTCTCTTGTTTCAGCTTCGGCAGCTTTGCCTGAAAAATGCAATTAGGGGCAGCAGTGCTGCTGCCTGAGCCTGAATGCTTGGGATTGGGGAGGGAGAAGGAGCAGCCTGGAGGGAGAACTTGGGGGGTTCAACCAGCTGCCAAAATCCCTGTTCTTGGGGAAAGCACCACTGGAGGTGGGGGCAGCCCAGCAGGATCTGGCAGCTCTTTCAGTGCTCCCCAAAATCCGTGCTGGCAGCACATTGGGATGGTGCACTGTGGGTTGGAGCAGGATGTGTGGAGGGCAGCTCATCGGGCACGGTTCCGCAGAATCCCAGAATCATTTAGGTTGGAAAAGAGCTCCGGGATCATCGAGTCCAACCCGGGAGCCATCCCCACCTTGTCAGCCCCACCACAGCACTGAGGCCGGTCTGTCCTTACCCAGGGACGGTGACTCCGCCACCGCCACCTTCCACTGGCAAATTCCGAGCGAGGGGATGGGAGTGGGGTCACCAGGAGCGCAGGGACTGCGCGAAAACGGCGAGCACCGGCAGGACGGGGACAGCCCGGGGAACGGGGACACCGGTGGGATACAGGGACACGGGTGGGACACGGGTGGGACACAGGGACACCGGTGGGATAAAGGGACATGGATGGGACATAGGGAGACGGGTGGGACACAGGGACACCAGTGGGATAAAGGGACATGGATGGGACATAGGGAGACGGGTGGGACACAGGGACACCAGTGGGATATAGAGACACGGGTGGAACATAGGGACACGGGTGGGATACAGACACACGGGTGGGACACGGGTGGGACACGGGGATACGGGTGGGGTACAGAGACACGGGTGGGACACGGGGACACGGGTGAGACACAGGGACACGGGTGGGACATGGCTGGGACACAGAGGCACGGGTAGGACACGGGGATACGGGTGGGGTACAGAGACACGGGTGGGACACGGGTTAAACACAGGGACACGGGTGGGACACGGGTGGGACACGGGTGGGGTACGGAGACACGGGTGGGACACGGGTTAAACACAGGGACACGGGTGGGACACGGGTGGGGTACGGAGACACGGGTGGGACACGGGTGGGACCCAGGGACACCGGTGGGACCCGGGGCTCGCCCCGCCCCCGTGTGGCCCCTCCCCGGGCCGCCCCGCCCCGCCCGCCGCCGCCGCCCGGGCGCAGGCGGCGCAGGGAGCGCAGCGCGGGCAGGGGCCGGGCCGGGGCAGGCGGCGGCGGCTCGGCCATGGTGGGGCGGCTCAGCCTGCGGGAGGTGCCCGACCTCCCGGACATGAGGAAGCGGGGCGACTCCGGCCTCGACAGCCCCGACTCCGGGCTGCCGCCCAGCCCCGGCCCGGCCCCGCCGCCTTGGCTGCTCTCGTCGGGCAGCCCCGACCGCGCCGCCGCCAACGGGCTCCCGGAGCCCGAGCCGCCCGCGCCCTCCGCCGCGGTGAGTACCGGCCCCCCCCGCTCTGCCCGCACCCTCCGGGACCGGCAGCCCCGCTCCCCGGTGCCCCCGGTGCCGCCGCGGCAGGTGCGGGGTCCCGGCGGGGCCGCTGCCCTCCGGAGCTCCCCGCGCTGCTCCGCGCATCCCGCGGGGAAGGAGGGAGGAACCGGGTCTGGCCGCCCTGGGATGGGCTGGAAGAACCGCACGCTGTTTTTCTCCGTTTTAACCGAGCTCTCCGGCCGCTGTGGTGTCCCAGAACGGGTTTGCACCGGGAGGGAAGGGTCCCGCCGGGAAGCGGGGTGGCCGGGGCTTTTCACAAAGCTCTGGCTGCAAGGGAAGCTCCTGTCCCTCCTGGCATCGCAGCAGGTCTTTGGAAATCCCTGTGGAAAGTGAGCTCCCGTTATTCCCGAGTGACCCGGAGCAGTAACTTTATCGTGCATAAAGTGCGGTTTCAGTTAATTTGCTTTTTCACCACATAGTTTTTGGATGTTGAGCTGCTGGTGCAAATACTTTGGAAACTGCAGATTTAGAGGGAAAAATCCGTTTTCTACAGGGTTGCTGCTGTGGAATTGGAAAAGGCCGTAGGAGGGAAAGATGCTCACAGCCCCCCAGCCCCTCGATAGCGAGCACACGTGCAGAGGTGGCTCCAGAAGCACACGCGGGTTGGGTTCCATCCTCCAGGGCTGCTTTGGTTTCCTCGGGCTGTGGGATTCAGTGTCAGCTCGTGGTGCTGGGTGTCAGAGCAGCACAGGGACAGGCAGTGAATCACCCACCCCTCGGCGGGAATGAGTTAATCCTTCCCGACACTTGGTGTGTGAATTAGGTTGGATTTAATGCCTTCAAACAGGAGCCAGGGCGTAGCTGTGGAGCAGGGAGGTGGCTCATGGTGAGGTGCCCTGTGGTAATTTCCTCTGTGGTCTGTCCGTGGGGGTATGGGGTGAATTCAGCAAGGAGGGAACCCTCAGCCACCAAAAAATGTTGGTTATAACTTGATTGTGGGTTCATGCAGGGAACAGACCACACTGCACAGAGGGGTTGCAGTCCTCTCTCATTTCCCAGAGTGGCTCCTCTGCATTAAGCTGCTGAAGTTGGGACCTTGGCTTCAAAAAATGCTCCTGGCCACCTCTAGGATGCTTTAGACCAGTGTGGAGTCAGGCCTAAGGGATGCACCTGTAGCGCATCTTGGTGCAGCAGATCCTCCTACACGTAAATGTGAACCTCGACATCTCCCTACCAAGGGATAAATAAATCTGTTTCCCTGAGAATGTGCTGCATTGTAACATAAATGTGCCACAGGATGGTAACATGAAACATTTTGCATTTCTTTTGCAGAGTTCCGTGTTCTCCCCCAGCCCCATTCTCTCCAGCTGCCCTCCAAGATTGTGTCCTTTATCCTTTGGTGAAGGAGTTGAGTTTGACCCTTTACCAGCCAAGGAAATAAGGTAAATATTGTCTTACAGTCATCTCCTTTGGAGGGAGTTAGAGGAGTTAGCCTGTAAAGGAGCAGTTAGGCCTTATCAGTGCCTGTGAGTCAAGTTAATTTATTTGCAGAGCCATTGTTCACTGCAGCTGTACATTCCTGGACCTGGACATGTGTACAGGCTAAAGGAGTGTTCAGCCTCTTTTAATCCCACCCATATGGTTGTTTGGTTGGTTATTTTTCCAGGAAGACTTTCTTACATTTTACTCTCCTACTTTTCCTTCCTTGCACTGCTCCAAAACGTTGCCCTTGAGCTGATTAACCAGAAGGCAATCATGAGGGAAGACCTTCAAAGATCTTTCTAGGGCTGTTTCATTAAGGGAAAGAAATGTTGCTCTTTCAACCTCCTGGTTTTATAATAAGCACTTTCTATCTTAACAGCTGTGGCTGGTTGTGTGAACTGAAAGAAATGTTAACATTCAGAGGAGTGTATAATTCTTTTTTTTTTTTTTTAATGCAGTGCATCACTTCACAGCCTGTGAATTATTCCTTTGAACACCATGATTTGCAGTAATGAGAAAAGAAGGCTCCCAGTTGATGACTGTGCAATTAGAGGAAGGCTGATAAAATCAAATGGAAGCCTAATGCAGGGGAGGGTAGGGCGAATTATGTCCTGGTGTGGGGAAGGAGCTGTGCTGTGGCTGGAATTGGAGGCAGTTAACTCCTTTGTTAGTGGAAAAGCCAACTGAGTTGTCTCAGTGTGAAGGAGATTAAAACTTTGTTTTGCAACCCAGGCACAGAGGGTTTGGGTGTGCAATCTGGAGTGTTTTCCTGCCAGCTGAACCTTGAGGAGTTTGTCTTCAGAGAGTGCCCCGTGCCAGGGGTGATAGCAGAGCGCTCCTGGGTGATTCCTGGCAGAGAAAAGCTGAGGAGATAACGTGTGCTTCCCAGCCCAGAGGAATTGGGATGTTTGTGTGCCAAGCCTAAATGTGGATCAAGGCCTCTGGGTTTGGGAATTTGCAGGAGGTTTGTACATTCAGAGCTCAGGGCTGAGAGGAAGTTTTGGTAGTGCTGGCAGCTGGGCTAGGCGGTGATAATCCTGGGAATGCTGCTAACATAAGGCTCTTTTCTCATCCTGTGAATGTGTAAGACACCAGCAGATGGTTCTGTGTGAGGTGGGATGAGGAGCCACTCCAGTACCTGACAGCTCCTCTTCCCAAAAACCCATGAGCAGAGCTCACAAATCCCCTGCAGCAACCCATCCTCAGCCCTGCTTCATCCACCTCAGATATCTCATCAGTCATGCTGATGCCAGAATACACTCCTGCAGATATGAAACCTTGTCCTTTAATTGTAAAAGTAAAGAATCCCTGGCCTGAGACTACACAGAGTTATTTCTATGGATGAGGTCAACAGTGTTTAAAGGTTGTGTTTCTGTGACTGGAGCTTGTCTCCAACAGAAGTGATCTCCTAGCTACCAGCTACAATTGCACTGCTGTAGTTAGTAATTCTAATTATATTAATTATCTAATTAGTAATTCTAATTATATTAGAATTATTTCTTCCTTCCTGTAATTGCTCTTTGTGCCCCTCAGTTTGGGAAGGACGTTGAGAAGCTTGATTGTCCAGAGGAGGCAACGAGGCTGGTGAGGGGCTTGAAACACAAACCCAATGAGGAACAACTGAGGGAGCTGGGGGTGTTCAGCCTGGAGAAAAGGAGACTCAGTGGTGACCTTATCACTCTCTACAACTCCCTGAAAAGTGGTTGCAGTCAGGTGGGGTTGGTCTCTTTCTCCAAGCAGCAGCTGACAGAACGAAAGGATATTGTCTCAAGCTGCACCAAGGGAAATATAAGTTGGATATTAGGAAAAAGTTTTTTACAGAAAGGGTGATAAAATATTGGAATGAGGTGCCCAGGGAGGTGGTGGAGTCACCATCCCTTGATGTGTTTAAAACAAGACTGGACGTGGCACTTGGTTTAGCTGAGGTGTTGGAGCTGGGTTGGACTCGATAATCGTAAAGATCTCTTTCAACCCAATGATTTTACCTGATTATTCCATGATAAACCTGGGCTTTTCTGTCACAGGTACACCTCCTCGGTGAGGTACGACTCGGAGAAGCACTTCATCGCCGACGTGTACCTGCCCGTGGGGCTGAGCGTGGCCTCGTGCAGCCAGACCATCGTCTGCGTGCCCAACTGCTCGTGGCGCAGCTACAAGGCCGAGGTGCGCTTCGAGCCGCGCCACAGGCCCCGCCGCTTCACCAGCACCACCATCATCTACCCCAAGCACGCCAAGACTGTCTACACCACCACGCTGGACTACAACTGCCGCAAGGCCACGCGCAGGTTCCTCTCCAGCGTGGAGCTGGAGACCTCGGAGTGCCTCAGCGCCGAGTGCGGCCTGGACGGCTGCTGACCGCGGCCTGCACGGCTGCTGAGGGCGGCCGCCCCTCTCGCTCCCATCCGCCCCTCACAAACTGTGCTGACTCCACTTGCTAAAAGCAGGCACAGACCCTCTCTCTCAGCTCTTAATTCCTGCTTTTAAGCCTCACGGCGGCCCGAGCGTGGTTTTCTGTGGGAAAGTAACTTAGCGCGAGGGGCTTGGCTCTTCGCCTCCCGAAAGCCGCGGGTTCCCTCCCCTTCCCCGCTGTAATCAGGTGAAAATAACAACGGGAAGTGATTTCCCCCAGAGGAAAAGGTGGCAGGTAAGGAGGAGTGTGGGGTAGTGGTTGGTAGGTGGAGATCCATTTGGTGCTTTGGTGATGTGCAGAAAGGGCAGTTCGCTCTCTTGCAGAGGATCCACCACATTGTGTAGTCACACATATTGCTGTCAGCCATTTCAGTTTAGGTCGTGTTTTCTCCAGAAGAACCATCCCCTGGAAATTGCTGGGAAAGGCTAACAGAAAAAAACCCAGAACGCTGCTTTTAACACATAGAAAAATGTTAACGTGGCATTCACATTTTGTGTGAAGGTGTAAATTGGGACGAAAAGGAGTTCTGAGCAAAGCGGGGGACGAACTGCTTCTGCACCTCCAGGCAGCAGAGACAGGATTGTGTGATTCCAGTTCTTAGGGTGATGAGGAGCCCGTGTTCTGTGTGACACACAAGTGTTTCTGTGCCTGCAGCAGGGCTTGTAACAGACAATACCAGGCCAGAAATTATCCCTGTGCTGTTGGATCTTGGTGATGTGGAGGTAGAAAACCACAAGTGCCTTGTTTTTGCCCACACAAGCTGCATGCACTAAAGGAGCTGTAAACCAAAGCAAGATTCAGATAAAGTGCTGGACAGAGAGACCCAGAATGGCCAAGGAGGTGCTGGATTGGGTGTGAGACACTGTTGTGGTGGGGTTGGGAAGAGGTAAAAGTAGCAAGGGACAAGCAGGTTTGTGGTGCATAACAAAATCCACAGCTGCAACTCTGCTTCCCAGCTGAGCTTGTCATGGCATAAATCTGTGTCCTGGGGATTGGGGATGTCACTGGGATGAGGCAGCCTCTGCCTGTCTGCAGGCTGCTGAAAAACCTCTCCTGAGTGTGTGATGAGTTTGGGGACCAAAGGGAATAGCTTCAGATACTATGAAAGTCTGTCTGGCTGTTACGTGCGTTCGTTTATCGTGTGCCTTGATGAAAATAAGACAGAGAGGTTTCCTTGTTTTCCCAGATTTTTTTTTTTCCTGTGTTGACAGAGCGTAGTGTGGAGAGCATCTGCTTTGGGGAGCGTGGGTTGTGCTGGTTTTTTGTGTGGTGTAGTCTCTCAGAAACACCTGATAGACCTGTCTGAGCTGGACACCCACGTGTTCCAAAACTCCCCCGAGGTGTGGGTGTGCAACACCAGTCCTGGAGCAGCTTTTAGAGAGGACTTGGCAATGCGCAGCCCCAGGGGTGAGTTTTGTCAGTGGCAGCCTCGGGAGGCTGTTCTTGAGCTGTGCTTAATGTGTGTTTGTGCAAGTGTGATGGATGGTGTGGAAGTGAATCCCTGGGAACTGAAAGGAGTCGGGAGATGAAGAGTGCAGCAGGAAGGAAACCTTGAGTTTGTATGGTTTGGGGGTTTTTTTATTGTTGTTGGAGTCTTTTTACTTATTTATTAGCTCAGCAAAGAACATCCTTCACCTTTGTTACTTGCCTCAGAGAGGCAGCTCCCAAAACAATCCCAGGATGAGAGAGGACACGGCCGGGCAGGCAGCGCTCTGGAGTTCAGAGCAGCGTGGCTTCACTCTTAAACACTTTGGTCTCAGGCTGCAAGAGTGGGGAGATGTGTCTTAAACAGATGATGCAATTGTGCCCTAAGTGTGCCCCAGGATGTGCTGGTGGTGTAACAGGAGGCCCAGCTCACCCCACAGCCCGTGGGGTTTCACACTCTGCTCGCTGGGTTGCTCCATCCCTCGCTCCCCGCAGCTCGCTCCTGCTGCTGCTGGGCACAGGATTGTGGAAGAACACAGACCCTGCATTGCTCCCACGAATGCTCTCCCAAGGAATCCACTTGGAGCACATCTAAGAGGAGGTTGTTTTAAGTTGTAGCCGTTAGCTGTTCCTAGTTAGAAGCGAAATAACCCACAAAATGCCCCTCACGCTCCGGTTTTAGGGTAAAGCACCTGATTTTTATAAAGCAAGCAAACTTAATGTGTACCTCTTAAGGATATTTTAATTGGTAGAGATACCTTTTAAATTATTTATGTTCCAACATTTGCAAAGCTCTGATTAGCTCTGTGCAAGTGTTCTGGTGTCTGTGATGTTTCCCACCCTCTCCTTCTGATTTTCAATTTGTCTTTTACTTTATTGGTAATAAATGATCTGAAAACCATCCTGCAGGGAAGTCTCTTTATTTCTCATTCAAAGCTTTTCAGTGTTTATTGTGGTAGTTACTTAGAAATAAATGCATAATATTTCCTGCCAATGCCAGCTCCCCTCCTTTCTCTTCTATTTTTGTTTGCATATTCTAGGAGGGTGTTTCCTATATAAAACTTTCTATATTAAAAACCAAACCAACACCAAATGTTGTGGATTTGTCAGTTTAGTAAGACATTGAAAAAGTTCTTTAAAGACAGCTGAAAATCCTCTCCTTAATGTGTTTGAATTGTTCATCTGGTATAGCTTTATTTTTAAAGAGAGTTTCTGGTATGAATTTCAGCATATCCTACAAGTGAAGAACTAATCCCTTTCAAATATAACATGTATTTAACCAGGCAGGAATTTATTTTTAAAATGTAGATGCTCAAATGCTGCATTAGTAAACACAGCATAAATATAAGATTAGAGTGTGTTATGCATTAAACTTTATAAAACCAAAAGAGATGATTATAAGCTATTGTGTTGAGAGAAATGCTCTGGTGGTTTTCTGGATGCTTAATCTGTTCTTTTAACCTTTCCACATTTTGCAGGCGTGCTGATTTTGTTAGTGACTCTGGCAGAGCAGGAATGGATGTAATTGAACATCAGTTAATTAATTCCTAATGGGATTTTTTGCTTACTTTTTTATTGTTCATCTGGTTATGTGCTTGTGGAAGCTCTAGAGTTGCATGTAATGACATTATTGGGGTCTGGGGAGCCGTGGAGCTGCTGCAAAGCTGCTGCTTCCAGCAAAAGGCTCTGAGAGCTTTTGGGTATCCTGGAGTTTTGAGGTATTAAGCAGGAGAAAAGCCACTTATAAACATCAATTCTGTACAAAAGGGTCGATTTTAAAAGCCATTAAGAAAAAATTTGAGAAGTCAGCACAGCGTCTTTCAGGGGAGTTCGGGGAGACTTTCAGATGTCACCTAACTTTCAAATACTTCTGCACTGAGGGCTGGGCTGTTCTCCTTAAGTATTGTCATGACACTCTGTATGAAAAACATTATTTTACTATAAAAATTTGAAGTTGGGGAGTACAAGGCTGTTCCATGTGATTTTTAAATCGTTGGCCCAATGAACTTCTAATTAGCGTTAGAAGGAAGCCCTCTTGTTCTGGATGTGCTGTTTCAGAATGTGCTTCTCCAGAATGTCACATCTGAGGGTCTGGGATAATGAATTTTTATTACAAAAATAAAGCAACAATTGGATCAAAAGCCAGGAGGTGAGGGCTGGATTCCCATCCTGACTTTGCAGCTCGCTCAGTTTCAAGGAAGGTAAGTTCATGTGCCTGGAAATCATTTCAGCCTCTAAACAAGGTGTCTGATCCTTCATCTGCTCACAAATCTGCAGTGTACAACGTGAATGCCTGGAAAGTTTAGCAGTGTTATTTGTAAATAAACCAACAGCGATAATTAGCACAAGCAGTGTGGAAAGGAGCACTTCTAATTGTTGATGCAGTCTGAGTTGCAGCCATATTTTACCAGGTTGGTTTCTTTTGTAAAATATAAATGTCCTTTTCTCCACGCAGACATTGAGGAACAGCTGTTAGGATACAGAAATTATTGGGATTTTGGGTGACACCCCTGGTGCAGCTCAGAGGCTCCTTCAGCATTCAGTTCACAGCAATCCCTCAATCAGCATTCGGGCACAGCAATTTTTGCTCTTCCAGATAATCACTGCAGGAATCTCCTTTACCTGCTGCTGCTGCCATGGAGGGGTGGGGAATTCCTGGCAGCTGGGAAGTGCTCCTGGATGTACAATTCATACCTTTTCCTCCTGTTCACCCTGTAAACCTGCAGCCTTTCCCTCTCTGCCTGGGGATCCTCCAGAACCCCATCCCAGCGGAGGCTTTGGCTCAGCTGAGCACTGAGACCTTCCCCTGCCCCAGCAGAACCCAAAATGCTGCCAGCTGGTGCTACAGCCTCGTTTATTTTTGCATCCTCCTCATTCCCCTGTGCAGAGCTTTGGGCTGAGTCAGGGTTCCTCCCAGGAGCTGGGATTTGAAGCACTGGAGGGGAGTGAGCCCGCTGCTTTCTGCTTTTGTGGCGCTGTTCTGCTGTTGGAATGATAAATGCTGTTAGCAAAAAGGTGAGTGTTGCCTCTGAACTTCCCTGATTATTTCATAAAACAAAAAGAAAATGAGGCAATGGCTTGCTGTGCCTTAATAAAACCCCAAATCTACGGGAAAAGTAGTAATGGGCCAAAAATCTTATTTTTAAGTAGGAAATAGATATTTTTCCGATTGGCCAGCATAGGGATTGTCACACCTGTAAAAATGTATTTATTGAAGCTGTTAATGCATTCATAGCACTTCTGCACTGACATCAAGTTCACTGTGTTTGCCTGACTCAGTTTTAGCAGGAAATTGTTCTGACTTGTTGGGGATTTTTTTTTAAGCTGCCATTTATTAATACAGTGAGCCATATGATTTTATTTTTTTAATAGTACAATTTCTGGAAACTTTCAGGCACTTCTTCTGTACTAAGACAGTGGAAATGAATGGAATTATTCCTTTACACAGGAAATTTTTGGGAATTACCCTTTCTATAGTTTTACCAACCATTCACCCCCACTGTTAGATCAGTACTGTAACCCAGAGCAAGGGTGAATATTTAAATATCCCCTAAATATGAACAGCATCCCAAATCCCGGGCAGTTCATGGAATTCTCAACTCCCTGGCAGGTGCCTTCTGCCTCCTACTGCTTACTCGGTGTAGTTACATGTGCTCCATCTCTGGGATCAATTTGTAGCCAGAGAGGAAAATCTGTGTATAAACAGGGGGCAGGAGAATGTTTTAAATCACCACGAGTGATTCCCTGGGAAAAGCAGATTTTTCTCACCTGCCCTGGTGCTGGCAGTGGTGGCACTCCTGCGTGGTGGCTTCTTCCTCCCTGGTGGCTTCGTGCCCGCTGCTGGAGGGGGTCCCGGCTCCCTCCTCCTCCTCCTGCCCGCATCCCTCTGCTGCCCAAGAGCCCTGGAATGGCCTGGAGGGAGCAGGGGGAGGAAATTCAGCAGCCCCAGCGTGGCCTCCCTCCTGCCTGTGACCCCTCTGCAGCTTCCTCCCCTCCGAGCCTTCCCCCCCATCTCCCTTCAGCCCTTCCCCTCCTCTTCCTCACCTTGTCCCTTCCCCTCTCCTCCCTCCATGCCAGCGCCTTCCCTCTCTCCCGGCAGCTCTGCAGGGCAGGGTGACACAGGGACAAGCCTGGACTCGCCTTTTTGTCACCAGGAGCAGCTCCCTGCCCCTTGTCCACTCTGTGAGCAGGTGCTGGGCTGTGCCTGTCCCTTGTCCCTTGTCTTCCCTTGTCCTTGTCCCTTTTCCCTGTCCCAGCCCCGAGGTGCTGCAGGATTGGCAGGGGAAGCACCAAACCCCAAATCATCCTATCCCTTTGTGTGAGCAGGTGCTGGGCTGTGCCTGTCCCTTGTCTCTTGTCCCCTGTCTTCCCTTGTCCCCTGTCCCTTGTCCTTGTCCCAGCCCCGAGGTGCTGCAGGATTGGCAGGGGAAGCACCGAACCCCAAATTACCCCATCCCTTCACACACCTCAGCCCTGTAAATCAGGGTGCTGAGGGAAACTCATCTTTCCCTTCCTTCCTCTCCCCATTTCCCCTCCTCTTGCCCAGTTTGCCTTTTCCCTTCCCTCCCTCTCCACCTTTACTCCCACCAGAGTAGTGCAAGCTCAGTTTCTGGGGCAGCAGCATCTCTCTGAGGTTTTTGGGGCTGCTGCAGCCCTGCACTTGCTGCTGGAGTTTGGTGGGAAGAGCTGTGAGACCCTGGCAGACTCCAGAGGTGAAAATCCTTCCTCACAACTCCAGGAACAGCTGCTGAAGCCATGCTCCTCTTACAGGTCCTCTCCAGGTGGTTTAATCCTTTTTGGGTGCTTTTTCCTCCTCCTCCCTTCCTCTTTTCTCCTGATGTGTTCAGAGGTGACACTGGGACAGGAGGTGGCATCAGGCTCCTGCTCCCACCGATGCTCTCATGCCCAATGTTGTTGCTGGACAGCAGCCAGAAGGTCCCCAGAGCTGCCTGTGGATAAAAGGGACAGTGACACAGGGCAGAAGAGAAGGAAAACGGCAGCAGCAGTGATGGAGTGTAAATAATTCATCCATACCAGTGTGGTATTTTTGGCAGGGGATTACTTGTTGCTAATGACAAGTGCTGGTTGTTGTTAATTTTATTATGATAAAACCTGACTCGCCAGCCAAAATTAGAGCCCAGTGGGAGCTGCTGGCCTGAGCTGCCTGTAAAGAAAATCATCTTCTGACAGCTTTTCCCTGGATGCCAGGACAGGTAGGAGCAGCTTTCTCTTGCTGATCTGCCCCTCCTGCTGCTGCAGGGCTGGCAGCTGGGGTGCCCCAGCAGCAGATTGGGTTATCCTGGAAGGGCAAAATCCCCAGGCAAACCCTGCTGCCCTTTTTGACTTTGAACACAACTACACTGAGAAATTTCTCTAAATTTCCCAGGGTATTCCCAAATGTGCATCATTTTCCTGTGCCACAGAGGCACAGAATTTGTGTATGGATGTACCAAGGAAGCCTTGTGAAATGATCTTGTGGGAGCTGCAGCTCAGTGTGAACAAGGAAAGGAGAATCAGACCACAGCCTTGCCATGCAAGCAAAATGTGGATCAGAATTGGGAATTTTTCTTTAAAACAGGTTAAAAAATAAGCAGATTTTGCTGTGAAACATCAGTATTCTTCCAGCATTTGCTTTGTCTTGTACACCCTTGAGCAGGTGTGCTCTGTAAACAAGACCTTTTTGGTTCAGATTAGGGACAGAACCGTTGACATTTTATTCAGGAGAGGTAATTAGAGGGACGAACACAAATTGAATCAGAGGATTGCAATCAGAGCAACAGCTTGGAGAAAAGCCCTGGACTTGTTGCTGTGAATTGTGAAGCAGCTGAGCTGAGCTGGGGCAGTCAGGCAGGAGGGGAAGCAGTGCCAGACAGCTCCTTGCTCCAGTTTTCCTGGAAAATTGCTGGAAATAATTCTCCTGGAAAATTCAGAAATAAAGATCCAGCCAGTCTGACCTGCTGGTGTTCACCAGCCCGGTGTCCAAACTGGGAATCCTGGAGCATTCCAGGATTCTCCCAGCTTGGACCATTCTAAAGCTGCTTTTAAACACCCGTGGTTCCTCTGCAGGACCAAGTTTAACCTCTCCAAAAATCTGCTGCTCCTTCTTTGCCATTCCTTGAGGAGCATCCCAGCCTGAAGTGACACAGGAGAAGAGAAGGGATCAGCTGAGGGCAGGCACGGTGCCACTGTCAGCAGCACTGGGAGCCTGCAGGAGGAGGTTGTTATCCCTCATTGTCCTTGTCACGGGGATATTTAAAATCTCTGGCAGCTGTGATCTGGTGAATAATTCAGCAAAACCCATCATTGATAAAAGAGAGACTTTGAAGGGTTCTTTGGGTGGAGCTGGAAGTGCCTGGCTTCTGAGAAACGAGTCTATTAAAAATTGACTCCGTGCTATCAAAGATAAAACCTTGTATTTAGCCTTTAAAATTTTTTAATGTAACATCATATTTATTCTCTGTGGCACTCAGCTGCCAAGGCCCAGCCTTGCACACTCTGGAGCAACTGTGGGGATCCTGACAAGAAAAATTCAACAGCAGGATGGATGCAGGCTCTGAGATGTGTGTCATTTCCCTGCCAGCACAGCTGGTTAAATAAGGTAATTTATCTTCTTCCTGAAGTTGGCTGAACCGTGTGTTTAATTTATTTATATTATTGACTGTGTGGAAGAACTACCCTGGTGCGAAATGTCATCGTCAAGTGTTTTCTTCCACGGAGCTGCAGGCTCTGTGCTCATGCAAAATGCTCCCTCTGATGTATTTTTCAACAGTTGCCTGAACCAAAAAGAAAAATATCTGCTTAGACTTGAGCTTGATTCAGGGGCAAGGTGGGTGAGGGTCCCTGAGCTGACCCTGGTGGATGTAGAGGTGAGAGGTTTTGCAGAAGCTCCAGATTTGTCAAGAGACAGCCCTGAAAAGGCAATAGAAACACAATTTATTTTCCTTTTCTTTCTCTTTTTCCTCCCTCATTTCCCCCCCATCCCTTCCTGTCACATGGCAAATTTACTCACAGCATCAAGTGGACATTTAGACAGTGAGGAGCCCAAATTCCTGTGTTCTGGTGCAAAGCAATAATTGTGTTCCTGTGATCTGCTGCTGACTCACCACAGGATCCCAGGCTGTCCCTCCACAAACCCAAATTTTGCTGCTATTACCAGCACATGTCTGTAATTGGGATTGCTCAGGACGTTTGGGTCCTTCAGTTTTAAAAGGTCTGAGCCCCCCATGCTTGTCCCAGGCCTGGAAGGTGCCTTGTTCTGTTCTAAAGATCCCTTTTTGTAGGGGTTGGGTTTTTGTTTCTTTCTTGTGTGGATTTTGGGTTGGTTTGGTTTTTGGGGTTTTTTTCCTTCCTCCTTTTTCTGGTTGTTGGAGGGTTTGTTCTGTTTGTGTGGGTTTGTGGTTTGTTTGGTTGGGTAGCTTTGTTTGTTTTGTTTCTGTTTTGGGTGGGGTTTTTGTTGTTATTGTTTGGGGAAACTTTTTGTTTGGTCTTTTTCAGGGTTTGTTTCGGTACCACCTTTCCTTGTTTATGGTTGGGTGCATTTTTCCCATGGGTTCTTTCTCTGTTTTGGGATGCACATCTGGCAGTGCCCAGAGCCCAGAAAAGGTTCTGGGGCACATCTGGCTGTGCCCATATTCCCCTTAGCCTCACCTGGATCACATCTGGCAGTGCCAACAGCCCTGTTCTGCTGCTGGTGAACATCTGGCAGTGCCTGGAGCCTCCCACAGGTCCTGGGGCACATCTGGCTGTGCCCACATCCATCCAGATCCTCCCTATCCACATCTGGCCGTGCCCACATCCCTTCAGGCGCTCCCTATCCACATCTGTCTGCAGCCACATCCCCTCCAGACCCTCCCAGGTGATATCTGGCTGTGCCCACATCCCTCCAGCTTTTCCCAATGCACATCTGGTGGTGCCCACATCCCCTCCAGCCTTTCCCAACACACATCTGGCAGTACCCACATCCCCTCCAGCCTCTCCCAGGTCACATCTGGCTGTGCCCACATCCCTCCAGGTCCTCCCTCTCCACATCTCGCTGTACCCACATCCCTCCAGCCTCTCCCAGGTCACATCTGGCTGTGCCCACATCCCTCCATCTTTTCCCAGCACACATCTGGCAGTGCCCACACCCCCTCCAGCCTCTCCCAGCCCATGTGGCGGTGCCGGGGCCGCTCGGTGGCCGCTCCGGACACCAGCAGGGGACGCGCGGAGGGCGGGCGGGGGCGGGCGCAGGTGCGGCTCCGTTTCCGCCTCGTCCCGCCGGGGCAGCGGCTCCGGGAGCGGCCGCCGGTGAGGCCGGAGCGCAGGTGGGTGCAGGGGGAGCGGCTCAGCCCGGCTTAACTCGGCTCGGCCCAACTCGGCTCGATTTGGGCGGAGTTTGAGCCGGGTTTCAGTGCCCGGCACCGGGAGGAACAGCGGCTTGCACGGGGTTTGTGGGTTTGGGAATGGGAACAGCTTGGAGGGGCTCAGAGCCGGGGGAGATGTCCCTGAAAGGCTCCGGGAGCAGCTGGGACCTGGCCGGGATGTGTCCTGTGAGCCTGGGCTGGGGCTGGGCTCGGCGAGCTCCGCAGGTGTCTTCCCACCCCCGGCCCTCCTGGGAATTCGGGTGGGATTGGGCTCTGAAGGGAATTAACTGCGAGTGGTAAAGACGTGCAGGGAAATGAGTAAAAAGTGAAAGAGATGTATGGAAAAGTCAGCAGCGCGTCCTGCTTTGGGGAGGTGGGAGAAGCCACCCGTGGGAGGGTGCATTGTCCTGGGTTTTAGGTGATATCACACCAATGGTGCGATAGAGAAGAAGGTGAGTGAGTAGAAGTCTGTTTTTAAGCTGATGGGAATTTTGAAGTTTTTTCCTTCTCAGAAGAAGTTAGGCTTTCTGTTTTGAGTAAATGTCGGTTGTTATGGGGAATAAGCTGATTAGGAAGGAGGTTCTGGCTGTGCTTGTGATGGTGGTAGGGGTGTTCTTGAGACTGTTAGAACTGGGAATAGGGTAGGGGTGGAGAGGGTTATTAAGGTTGGACGTGCAGGTGCTGTGCCCACCCTCGGGGTTTTTGGGGTGCTGCAGGTTGGCTCAGGTGCTCTCCAGCACCTGGTCAAAGTCCATGGCTTTCCTTCTGCTCATAGCAACGATGTCAGGGTGATAAAAGCCTCACAGTGGCCGCCTTTGTGGTGTTCAAAGGGTGCCTAAAACCAGTTTCATACCTTAAAGATGCCGAGAAAAGCTGTTCCATCCCCCAGATGTGCCAGCAGGCTTGGAGGACAGGGAGTTTTTGGGAAGGCCTGGCTGCTCAGCAGAGTTTCTCCAAAGCCACGAGCTGTTCTTTTCCTGGTTCACTGGAGTTTACCCTTGGAACAGCCTGGCATGAATGAGGCTCCTCTTCTGCACAGATTCCTGGACAAAGCTGGGCTGTGCTCAGCGCTTCCCTCTGTCCCATTCTTTCTAAGAAACCTGATGCTCCTGGGAGGTGCCACACTGCCAGCCTCCAGCCTGAGCTTTTTAGCATATCAGAACAGTGAAATGAGTTTCTCTAATTGGCCATTTAGATGCTAATTTGCTTCTCCCATGCCAGATCAACCTGCCCCCAATGCGAGTCAGAAAGAGCCTGCTGTCTTCATGAATTATTCACTTTGCATAAGGCACCTGCCTGGCTGGGGATCAGGAGGAAATGGGTCCAAAGTCTGATAAATAAAGATACACCTTGGCAGGTGCAACAGTGCTGGCTTTCCTCCCCGGCATCAAGGGGTGCTGGGGCACCTGGAGGCTGCTTTGCTTTGGCAAAACCTGTTTGGTGGGTTTTTTTTGGTTTTTTGGTTTTTGTTTTGGTGGGTTTGGGGGGTTTTTTGGGGTTTGTTTTTGGTTTTTTTGTGCAGCTCACCATATCTCAGGTAGCCACACTACCAAGTGCCTCTTGTTAATAAAGAATTGTTGGTGCTGGATGTCAGCTTTCCTGTCGAGCTGATTTTATCTTCCCTCTCACAGGACTGGCATGGACCTCCAGGGCATTGTATTTTAAAAACTCTTTATAAACTGCATCTTAAAAAAGCAGTTTGGCTTCTTGTTGCTGCTGCTGTGATTGGGAACAGCTGTGGTGGAGAGGAAACTCCTTGGTTTTCCCCCCAAACCTCATCTTCACCCACTTCTTTACCAGCTTGGCCCTTCACCATGAGGACACCTCTGAGCTGGTGTTTGGTTTGTGCTGGGCCAGCCAGAATGAGGATCTGCATGAGGTTGTCCCCATTTTGCTGGCACTGATGCTGCTTCGATGGAGCTTTCATGGGTAAAGTCTGATTGGGCCCTTAAGTAGTTGTGCCCAAGCTTGGCAAAGCTTTGTGGTGTTTATTTGGGCAGTGTTTTGGCCCAAGCTGCAGGTCAGGTCTGATCCCATTAAATACCTGTGCCAGCTCTGATCCCATTGCATTCCCTGTGCCAGCTCTGATCCTGTTGGATTCCCTCTGTCAGCTGTGATCCTGTTGGATTCCCTGTGTCAGCTCTGATCCCATTAGATCCCTGTGTTATCTCTGATCCCTGGATTCCCTGTGTCTCCTGTCTCTCCATCTGCTGCTGGGGGTTTTTAAGGAATGCCAAAACGCTGCTCCTCAGCCATGCCCAGGTGTGTCTCTGCCTCAGAGAGCTGCTGGGGATCTCTTGGCTCTGTTTAACCCTTATAAAATAATTTTCCAGCATTTATTGGTGCCCACAGCAGGCTCCTGATGAACTGCTGGATGTGGGTGTGAATGAGCAGCTCAGAGTGCTTCAGGTGTGAGAAGAACTTCTCAAAAACCCTGATTCAGCCTTGCTCTGGCTCCCAAGCCAACTTTGCCTTTCCTACAGCCCCGAGAGTTCCTTTAGCTCCTCAAACCAGCTCTGAAATTCAGCTGGGGGCCTTTAAAGCACAGGGCAAGAGTGGTGGCTGCAGCAATAACCTCCCTGCTGGTGGGCTGGGTTAACCTTATCAATCCCTGCCCCTCATTTGTGTCATGGCAACACCAGCAAACACTCCTGGGTTGCCAAGGTTTCCCTGGGATAATGGGGTCTGGCTGCAGAGCAGGAGGTGATTTCACTGGGAAAAATGTGCATTATGTGACTGGCTTTTTGCAAATATTAACATGGATATTATATGGGTTGTGTTAGGAAGTTATGCTGTGTTAATCCTTTTCGGTAGTGTGTTAAATATAGTTTTAGGTTATAACAAAATGTTAAAATAGAAGCTGTGTGATGTAAGATACTTTTCTAACCAGTTCAAGGAATGGATAAGATAATAAAGAAATTCTTCAAACAGACATAACAGCAAGAAGACACTAAAATCCCAAAGAGAAAAATTATTACCTCCTTATTGAGAAGAACCAAACTCCTACCTCCTTTCAGACTCCACAGAGCCAAATCATAATTTACAAGATGAAGGGGGAAGAGTTGACATTAAACAAAAAACTCCCTAGTTTATAAACAATGTTTACATAATATATAAAATATATGAATATACAACAAACCATTACTTAAAAAAGTCAATTCTTTATTAGCAGACATGCTTTTTTGAAGAAAACATCCAAACATTCATAATTCTTTACTTTTTTATTGTCCTTCATTGTCCTAACTCTGATTGTCCAAATTCTTATTGCTGTAATTTTAATTACTATTTTTATACTACAGTATAAAAATATAGTATAATATATACATGTGGTATATAAATGTACTATAAAATATAGTAATATATAAAAAATCCTAAAAATATACTATAATATACTATAAAAATACCTAAAATATAGTAAAATATAATATATACATATAGTATATACACATACTATATGTGTATACTATATATACTTTTAAAATTTTAACACAAGTAATTAGCATTTTTCACAACACGGATTTCTTGGAAAACCTGGGAATCCTGGAGGAGGTGATGCCCTGGGAGCAGGTGAGGTAATTACACAGCTTGGGAATTGGGAGCTTGGCTCCAGCCAACTGCTTCATTTTGATTTTTGTAAAATGAAATATTTTAAAAAAAAGTAGTCTAATTAATTTGCTATGAAAACAAATTAATCTAGACACGAGCTGTTCAGCTGAAGTAGGCAGGCAAATGGAAGCTGACTGGAGGCCTCCTCGTGGGTCTGTGTAGGATTTTTTTGTTTTTGCAGGGCTCTGAGGAGTTGATGCTTCGTGGGCCCAGGTGCAGGAGGGCTGGGGCAGGCTGTGCTGTCATTGCATGAGGAGGTTTTTGTGCCATGTCAGTAAAACCCTTCGGTTTTTGTTGAAGTTCAAACTTTTGTTGAAGTTCAACTTTGGTGAAGTCAAGATGTCAGAGGTGGAGGAGGTGGGAAGGGTTTTGATGCTGGAAAAGCAAGCTGGTAAATTTGGGACAGGGAAATGTTGAGGGTGTTAAACAGAGCTGCAGGCTGGGTCAGGCAGGGCATGATCCAGGGATGCCTGCAGGCTGGGAGGGTGTTCTGGGGAAGGATTGCTGTGTTGTGCTGTTATATTCTGTTATATTCCTGTTATATTCTTCCTTAAGCACCTGTTCTTGCAGCTGGTGAGGTGGCAGGTACGACCTGCTCTGTCTGTGCTGTTATTGAGGTAAAATTCATCATGCTCATGTTGATGTTCTGCTGAAAAAACCTGGGTTCTTTCTCAGGAATTCTTTGAAGAGCAGCATATCCAAGGGCTGTGTCTGCCTGCCTCTGCTTCCCTCGCTGGAAGGTTCCTCCCTCCCTGATTGAAATCATGTTCTGGTTTCTGGTTGCCAGAGTACAACTCTTATCACGGAGACAGAGCCACAGCAGAGCTGCAGGCAGGGATGTGCTCAGCTCTGCATCCTCCTGGAAGCCCCTGGCCCCACAGGAAGGGGCAGACCTGCAGGGCACTGCTGTGCCAAGGGCAGCCAGGTGGACCCAGATTTAATGAGGTTTTGTCTCACATGACTTCCTCCATCACAGGAAAGGAATGAGCAGGTGGAGTGGCTTTAAAGCAGGTCACAGAACATTGATAAGAGTTCCCTCTTTTAAATCTGAATTTAGGTAAAAAGCAAAGCCTGGAGTAGTGGGAGGTTTTTCTGTACCACAAAGGGCTCGTGCTTTGCTGTCACCCTGTGAGCAGGGCCAGGAGCTGTGGGTTTCTCTTGCTCTCTCACCAGTAGAGAAGAGGAGAACAGGGAGGGGATGGCTTGGAGTATTTTTGAGAGAAAATGCAAGACTGCAGGAGGGGGATATTTCACCACAGCCCATGGAAGCGACTCCCCAGGCTGGCGTGGTTTTGCTATCTGGGTGTTTCTGATTTCCCTGCACTTCTCGTCCTGTACTGAGATAAGAGAGAAGATGCTCCACGCCTTCCACTCCTCTGGCATCATTCCCACACCCATGAGAGACAATCCTTTCCCTCCAGCCCTGCTTTTCCCCCTGCAGCCCCATTCCTGTTTCCTTCCTCGAGCTGTGTCCCCACCAGGCTTTTTCCAGAGGCAAAAGTGGAAAACCAGCAATTCCCATCAGAGGAGATGGCACATCCTGTAAATATTTCAGGGAATAATCTCTCTGAAGACTCTTTTGGGGATCTAGTGGCTCTTTAGGCTGTGTTTTGTTTGCCTTTTCTCTTTGCAGATGCTGCTCAGGGAAGGGGGAGGACAGGGAGCTTGTGCTGAGTAACAAGAGGCAGAGGACCATGACATTGCTTGTTTTTGTTCAGTCAGGCTGAGCAAAGCTCACTGTGCTCTGAGGCTGGAGAATGCCTTTAAGCCTCTCCTGAGAGAAATGCTCGGCTCATGTGCTGTGTTCTGACTCGCCTCCAGCTCTGGTGGAGCAGATAAAGCTCAGCTGAGGAGGGGCAGATGCTTCCAGCACAGCTTCCCACCCTGAGAGCTGCTGGCAAAGCCAACTCCTCTGCCCTGGCTCTGCTCTGGGGCTCATCTCCAGCTCCAGACCCCCACAGGCACCTCCACACCCTGCATGGACAGAGTGTGGGCTGTGCTGTTCTTCAGGTGTTCACGAGTGGGAGGGAGGAATTCATGGTGCAGCTGAGGAGTAATTTAATATATGCATTTGTGTGGGGGGCTACATATGCATATAATCCTGTAACCACACATCACAGGCTTGGGAAATCGCTGGAGAATCCCAGGTCAGCTATTCTGTGTGCAATTGTAGCTTTTCTCTGCTTTCTAACTCAGGCCCGAGGGTGGGAGCTTCTGTGTTCTGGTGCTGTTCATGCCTGATTGCTCCCCTGGGTGTGAGCACTGTGGGATGGCAGTGGGGAAGGTGTTCTTGGTGTTCTCTGCTGGCTGGAGATTGTCAGGAAGATTAAAAGAGCAGGAGGTGTCCTGGGGCTGGATGGAAATGCAAACCCAGCGTGTGGCACTGAGCAGGGTGGGGAGAGCAGCAGTGCCAGGGTTCAAGGGTTTCTTCTTTTCAAAAGCCATCACTTTGACTAATTTAAAAAAATCCTGTGTGACATTTCTGTCCTTCCTGCCTCAGCCCTGCTTCCTGCAGCTTTCCCATCTCCCCCATCTCCTCAGACTCTGCTGAGCCTTCACCTTTCTTTACACACATTTCCCCTTGCACTGAAAGAAATCTCTGTGGAATTTCCCCTTTTCCCTCCTGCCTGCTGCAAGCACTGCATTTTCAGGCTCTCCCCATAAACTGGGATAGCCAGAGAGAGGAGGGAACTGCTCCATTTTGGCTCTGGGGGCTGAGGTGGAGTTAGGCAGGAGGGAGCTGGCAGTTCTCTGGTGTTTCTGTGCTGTGTGAGCTCAGCACAGCAGGCAGGGTTTGATGTGCACAAGCTCTGTGTGAGGGGGCCAAGGCCACCAGGCACAGCACCCAGAGCTCAGTGTGGCAGCAGCAGATAGCAGGGGTGGCTGCAGCACTGCTGGGGAGAGTGAGGCTGGAAAAAGCAGAGTTTGCTTGGGAACTCCAGCTCGGCTGGCAGGTGATACACCTGGCCTGCCATTGGGTCTGATTCCTGCTTGCCAACCAGCATTAAACACCTTATCTCTGCCCAGCAGGTGTGGTTTCAAAGCTGGCAAGTGTCTGTGCTGGGGACAAGCATTAATACCTGGGAATTTATGCATTAGGGCTTGTGAGGCACTCGCTCTGCTGGAGAGCAAATCCAGCTGGTTAAAAGCTCAGTACATCAAGCCTAGTTCAGCATCCATTGAAATCCTTGGGCTGTGCCTGTCCCTTGGTGCTTTCCACTCATCTGAGCTGCTGGTGGGACTCAGAACTGCTCAGCTGCAGAGTCTCTTTGGGGGATGCTTCTCCCATGAGCATCTGGAAGTTGAATTTTGCTGCTGATCAGTTCTTGCTGCCTTTCCTGATCAGTTCAGAGGAATTTTCACTGAGCACTGGTGTGACCATGCAGGAGATCTGCTGCAAGAGGTGCTGTCTTGAGCATCAGAGGATGCAAACAGGCTGCTATTGTAGGCTGGAGTTATAAATATCAGGCTATTATGGAGGCAGTTTTAATGAAGGAAACGACTTGCCACTATTCATGCTGATTGTTGCGTGGGTTTTTGTTTGTTACCCCATTAAGAGGTTAAAAAAAAGGCAACTGTAGCTTCTTTGTGTCCTTTGGAGTGGCTTTCTCTGTCAGAACTGCAGTGCTGGGGCTCTGGAGGTGGGGAGGCAGGGGTTATTTTTACAGACAATGCTTTTCTCTAGTTTGAAATGAAAAATCAGGACTGACAAAGAGTGTCTGGCTTTTTTTTTTTTTTTTTTTTTTTCAGAGTATACCATAAAATCTAAACATCCAGCCTTGCCTTCAAGGTATCTGAAAGTATTTATTAGCTTCTATTTTATGAGGGTGATGGGATGTTTTTATCACTGTCTGTGGGTGAGAGTCTGGCTGCTCCCAGTGTGTGTGGTGCTGGCAGATCAGCTCTGTTTGCTTCTTCCAGGTGTGACTCCTGCCAGCCCAGGCTGGGGCCATGGCTGACATGATTTTTGGCAGTGGTTCGGGCCCCTGGGTTTGCCCCAACGACCGGCAGCTGGCCCTGAGAGCCAAGTGAGTCCTTTTCCCTTTCCCCTTTTCCTTTCCCCTTTTCCTTTTCCCTTTTCCCTTTTCCCTTTCCCCCCTCAGCTCTGCCCTCACAGCTTTCCTGCTGTCTCTGGTCTCTTGGCCTCATCCTGCACCCTTGCAGTCCATCCCACAGCCTTCCCTTGGGTGAAAGGAAGGGTTAAAGCACCCTAAATATAATTGATGGCATCCCCCAGCTGCCAGCACCTTTTTGTTTTAGGAATTTGTCATTAGTTCTCGTTTTCCCCCGAAGTTAAAATTACAGCACAACCTAAGGACTGAAAGGATGGGGATGAGTCAGGGCTCTAGAAGTGCATTTTTCTTGGGTGTTTTCATTCCCTGACAGCTGGGACTGTGCCACCTCTGCTTTTTCCTGAACCGCTGGGCTCAGCTGCTGCTGCAGAGTGTTAGAAAATAGGGGAACACCCCATGGTTTGAAGGGGCTGCCTGGCTGAGCACCCCATTGCCTCCTCCCCTGCCCGCAGAAACCTTCAGCAAGGCAGTGGTGCCCAGCAGTGCATCCTCCTTGCAGCCATAAGTGTATCCAGTGACCTCCAAACCCCTCCTGGATGGTAATTAATTAATTGAGCTGTGAAAGCTCCTGCCTGTTGCCAAGTGAGCCAAGGAGAGGCATCAGCTGCTGCATGGGAGGCACAGGGGGTTTGCTGGAGTCCTCGTGTGAACCTGGGCCAGACCAAGGGAGGATGGTGCCAAATTTGTATTTCTAGGCATGCCCAGAGGTTTGTGTGCTTGAACTGAGGGCGTGAGGGATGTGGGAGCCCCTGTGTCTGGCAGTTTGCTCTTGGCATTTGTGGTGCCTGGCACCAGCATCCATCCCTGTGAGGGGATCCCCAGGACAGGCAGCCCCAGGGTGCTGCTGCTGCTGCTTTATGGACAGACAGGAACAGGGGCTCAGAAAAACACAAACTGGAGCAGAAAGGGAGGGCAGGGAGAGGCAGCACAGCACTCAGTGCTGCTGTGGAAATGAGCTCAATGAGAGGACCTTTGGGATTTAGGCATGGAACAGACATCCCTGATGGGAGGCTGCCGTGGGTCTGCGTGCCTGGGCTGTGGGGCAGGAAAGATGGAACAGGAAAGCCTTAGAAAGATGATTGCCTGGCAAAAGATTTTGAGAATATAGAAACTGATGGAAATAAAGAAATGAGATTTTGAGAATATAGAAACAAGATGGAAATGAAAGCAAGCTTTGAGATACCTTAGTTACTGAACAACTGGAAATCAATGGCATGGCCAGCTGAAGGTAATCCCCTTTTGCAGAAACAACACCCTCTGCTTGCAGACAGGTCCAAGGGGCAGAGCAGACCTCACTGGCTTGGCAGAAGGGGTCCAAAGAGGAGTTTTTAGGGTTTAAAATGTAGCACAGTATGGTAATGTAATGATTCTTATAGGCTGTATGTAAATGCTGTAGGATTTGTATCTTGTATTAGATTGGTTAGTGAAAATTAGAATATTTAGCACAGAAGAATATTTATGGTATTGGAACGGGAACCTCGCTCTCTCATTTTCTCTTTCCCACACCCTTGCCTTTTCTCTCTTTACCTCTCTCTCCCTCTTTGGGGCCTGCTCTGAGCTGGCAGCTCCCAGCAGTGCCCTGCACTTGGCCCTTTGCAATAAACCCCAATTTCCACCACCTGCCTCCAGATTTCTCTGCTCTCCATCCATCCCAACCATCCTCCAGGGCAGGGCCGGGGCTTTGTGCTTCCTTCCCCAGCTGAGTGCTGCCCTCCACGCCCTCCCACAGGCTCCAGACGGGCTGGTCAGTGCACACATTCCAGACTGAGAAGCAGAGGAAGATGCAGGCTCTGAGCCCCCAGGAGCTTGAGCTCATCCTGGGAGTGATCCGCAAGGCAGAGCAGCTGGACGTGGCGGAGCAGCAGCGCGTTGGGTACGGCCACGTTCCTGTCCCCTTTCCCTCCCTTCCATCCCCAGAAAAGCTCAGCCCAGGCAGGAGTGCCTCTCCCAGCTGTCTGAGCTCAGCCTCCATCCCTCACAGCATCCCTTAGGTCAGTGATTTTCCCCTCCTGTGACGGTATTCACAGGGGTTCTTGGATTGGGAAAGAGAGGAAAATCTGACTCCATGTTTCAGAAGGCTTGATTTATTATTTTATTATATGTATTACATTAAAACTATACTAAAAGAACAGAAGAAAAGGTTTCATCAGAAGGCTTAGCTAAGAATAGAAAAGAAAAGAATGATAACAAAGCTTCTGTCTCGGACAGAGGGTCTGAGCCAACTGACTGTGATTGCCCATTAATTACAAACAAACCAACATGAGCCAATCATAGATGCACTTGTTGCATTTCACAGCAGCAGATAACCATTGTTTACATTTTGTTCCTGAGGCCTCTCAGCTTCTCAGGAGGAAAAATCCTAGGGAAAGGATTTTTCATGAAAAGATGTCTGTGACACCCTCCCAAGCTGCTTGTTTGGAGGTGATGACTGCTGGGGAGGGCATCGTGTTTTCCTTCTTACTGAAGTCTTTTCATGCTTTCTTTGAGCCTTGGGGGCTGCTGAGGGTGCAGCCCTGACACATGGGAAATGCAGGTGGTGCTGGGTGAGGCAGGGGCTGTGGGGGAGGCTGGGCAGTGCCCAGGGCATGGATGGCTCAGGATCACTGCTGGCAGTGCAATCAGGCTTTTCCTTGTCCTCGCCAGGCCCCTGGGATTTTGCCTGGAGCAGAGAATGAGTTTATGTTCTAGTTGGCTGAGCCCTCTGGATGGGGTTTGCTAGCTTGAATTATTTAATTTACAGGCATCCTTTTGCTGCTGCAGGTTCCCATTTGCTCTCAGTCCTGCTGGAGGCCTGGCCTGAGCTCTGTGTGTGATCATCCTGCCTTCAGAGGCAGAGAGCTGGGCAGCCCTGCAGCATTTCCCAGCAGTGTTTGTGTTCATGAGACACAAATCCCAGGGACCCCCAGCCCCTGTCCAGCAGGCCCTGCTTCCCTGTGCTCGTTAGTGAGGGCTAATGAGGAGTGGCAGTGATGTTTTTGTTATAAATGGGAGCCCCCAGCAGCAGCCAGTGACCGTGAGGGCCTGCCTGCTCCTGTGTGCTTGCTGCTGGAGCTGCAGCAAGTGCTCCCCTCGCAGCTCCTGCGGTCAGGCATCCTCTGAAATGCCTTTTGTTCACTCCCAGGAGCTCTTTTGTGCCGGAGTCCAAGTCGAGGATCATAAATCCACTAATGATGGCTCTCTCTGGCTGTGCAGCCTGACCTCCCCACCACGGCAGCACCTCTTTCAAACAGCCCTCACCTTGCTCTCCTGGTGGATGGGACATTAGCACTAATGAGAGTGGGATTCATGGATGGCGGGATCACTGCCTCCTGCTGCTGGTGCTGATGAATGGCCTGGCTGCTGCAGATGGCCTGAGGGTTGCCAAGCAGTGATCTCATGGCAGAGCAGCCTTGCTCTGCATGCTCCCCACACCCTGCATCCTCATTGCCTGTCCCGCCTCCCTGCCCTCTCCCAGCCCTGCTGCTGCAGACATTGAGCATGCATATGTGCTTCTTGTCTTCCAAATGGGCTCTGGGAGGTAGAAGGGAGCAGTCACTGCCATTCCTGTGCCACAGCCAGGCTCATTTTGGTCTGATGGCTTCAGTCTGGCTCATTTTGGCCTTCAGCCTGGCCTTCCTGCTTCTAATGGGATGTCAGTGCCTGCCCTGCTGCTTTCAGAGATGGGAAATGGAGAGGGCTTGGCAGGTTTAGCTCCTTTGCCCCTTTTCCAGTGCTTTTTGACTTGCCCTGGTGTGAGGGCAAGATAATGTACAAAACTTAAACATTCACAGAAATAGAGATGTGCTATTTTGATGTCCCCACTTAAGTATACTGTGTAAAGATCTTCTCCAGCTACATTGAAATATAAGATTTCAAGACCCATATACAAGCCTTGGGTGCTGTAGAATACTATAGATCATATTGGCTCCCCTTGGGAAGGCATGCAAAAAATTTCATTCAGGTAGCAATATTTTTACTGCTGTTTTTTAGATTAGAAGTGTTCCTGTATTTTTTCAACTAGTTCAATTCATTCAAATTTAGATTTCTTCACAAGAAATAATAACTTTAAACCATGGCAAACTTTTCTGAAACGTTCCTTTTAGCATGCCAAATGTCAATAATAAAGGAAATAAATGGGTATGGGCTGGGAGCTTTCCCTGCAGTGCTGTGACCGTGCTGTGCCTCCTGCCCGCAGGCGCCTGGTGGAGAGGCTGGAGAACATGAGGAGGAACGCCATGGGGAATGGCCTCTCGCAGTGCCTGCTCTGTGGGGAGATGCTGGGGCTGCTGGGCAGCTCCTCTGTCTTCTGCCAGGACTGCAAAAAGGTGGGTTTGGTCACACGAGCCTGTCCCTGGCAGCAGGAATCTCCAGGAAACACCAGCAGGCCCTTGGAGAGCTCTGCAGGGTGATTTTGTTCTCATTGTTGCTGTCAGACCATTGAGTTTGCTGTGGCAGCCTGGTGATGACAAGAGATTCCTCAGGATCCTGGTGATAATGAGATTGCTTATGATCTGGTGATACCAAGAGGTTCCTCAGGATCCTGGTGCTAACAAGAGATTCAGGATCCTGTTGATAGCAAGAGATTCCTCAGCATTCTGGTGATAATATAAGATTCCTCAGCATCCTGGTGATAATAAGAGATTCAAGATCCTGGTGACAATAAGAGGTTCCTCAGGATCTTGGTGATGGCAAGAGGTTCCTCAGGATCCTGGTGATAACAAGAGATTCCTCAGGATCCCAAAAAGTGCCTGAGCTGCCCTCATAGCTGAGATGGGCTGTGCCAGCCCCCTCTGCAATTCCCAGCTGTGATTTTTGGGGTTTGCAGCGTGGGACAAGGGGCAGGAATGTGCAGCCACCAGAGACAGCTCACAACAGAGTCTGTGAGCTTTGCTGGCCCTCACTGCAAGGTCTCCCTTCCAGGAGGACCCAAGTCCATCCTCAAGCTCCAAACCAGTGCGAGATCTCCATCCCTGAGCCTCAGGGAGTGCCATGTTGTGTGAGCTGTTGCTCTCCAGCACCCCAGGGTTGGTTCCTGCTGCTCTGGGCTCCACAGCTGAGGGGTTCACCTGTATTTCTGTGGGGATTATGATCTCCAAGGCAACCACCTCCTCCTGCCTCTGCTGGGAGGCTGCTTTTCCTGCTCTTGAAGCCCACCTTCCCTGGGGAATCACCTCTGGGAGTTCCTTCATGTCTCCTGTGGCAAGGTGAGGGCACCTGCTGGGTGCTGCAGTGGTTCTGCTGAGTTAAACCTGCTGATTTTACTTTTTTTTTAGTAAAAACTACCACAGACTGGTGGTTGGACCACAGGGGACAACCTTCTGTGGCCCTGCTGGCTTGTGTGGGACACAGCCCTCGTGCAGAGCAGGTTCCTCCAGTGGAAGCCACAGAAATCACTGGGATTGTGCAGAAAATTCCTTCTAAGGCAGTGCCTGGGGAAGGACACACAAATCTTGGAGCCCCTGAATCCTAAACCATGGGGAAAGCAGCTTTTAGGGAAGGGGTGTGTGGGAGGAAGCAGCAGTGGGGAGTGGAAGGTTGGGTTTGGATGGGAGCAGCATGATCTCTGTGCACTGTGGACAGTAAAGGGTGGGTGACAGGCAGGAGATTCTTGGCTGTTTCCTGCGTTTCAGGCATGTGGAATAACAGGATGTGCTCTGTTCCTGCCTCCTTCCCCTGGCAGTTCTGCCCTCACCTTGTCAGGAGCCAGCTAAGTCACGTTGCCATGGGGCTTTTTAACCAATTTCCTGTGAACTCTGAGCACTATTGAGGGGGCAGGGGCTGCTTCAGGCACTTCCCAGCCCTGTCCCCTTGCAGGAGTGACCCTCAGCTGTCCCTGAGGAGGGCTGTGACCAGAAAAACCCCAGAGAAAAGCTGGATTTTTTTTCTTTTTCTTTTTTTTCTTTCTATTTTTTCTTTTTTTTTTCTTTCTTTTTTTTTCTTTTTTCTTTTTTTCTTTCTTTTTCTTTTTTTTTCTTTTTCTTTTCTTTTCCTTTTTGTCTTTTTGTCTTTTCCTTTGTTTTCTTTTCCTTTCCCTCCTTTCCTTTCCCTCCTTTCCTTTTCCTTCTTTTCTTTTTCTTCTTTTCTTTTTTTAATTCCCTTTTGTCTGGAGTCTGTTGGGCAGTTCAGCAGCATTCACATCCAGTTTGATTTAAGTGCGCCCCAACTTTTCCAGGGTGCATTTTGCAGCTGCTTTCAGCCTGGCTGCACTTTTCAGCTCTGTGCTAGCCCAAAGCAATTCTGCCTGGGTGCCCTGGGCTTGTCCCCTTCTGCTTTTTAATGTTGTGAACTCAGGGAACAGCCAACCCTTCAGCAGAGCACAGAGCGAACTGCTTGTTCCCTCTCGTCCAGGGATATCCATCACTCATGGAGTGCTGTGTGCAATAAGCAATTTGTCAGGGAATTATGGATTTTTTAAAGTTCATATTTTTCTGGCAGGCACTGCTCTGGTACCGTGTCATTGCAGCACATTTAATTCAGCGCCAGGAATTGTAATGATGCACCTGAAACACAGCAAAGAATTTACCTTCAGCAAATCCCTGCTGCTGAACAGAGCTTCTGCACTTCTGATGGATCTTCTAAGTGCCACTTTCTGCTTTGGAAAGAATGCTTTTAATATTGGTTTTTATTATCTGGGAAATAATAATTGTGGCAAGACAAAGGTGTGTGCAAAGCCAGATGTGTTAACAACAGCAGGAGTGAGACAAAGCCCAGGGTGCTTTACCATGCAGAGGGGATTGATGTCATGAGTAAAAAGGTGAAGGATGAGTGGGAGAGGAAAGTGCTTTGTCTTGTGTTTAATGAGAAATGGGGCTGCATTTAATGCCCTTGATTTTTATGTCTTCTTCAGAGGGGTTCTGAGTGATGCTCGATTTCCCAGCCGCTCTGCAGAGGAGGGGAGGAGGAGGAGGAAAACACCGTTTTAGTGTTGGGATTTTTCAGAATTCGTGGCTGGGAGTAAAACCGGTTGGGAATTTCCACTAGAGGGAGCGTTTGAATGTGCTATCCGTGTGGGGATTGGGATTTTGGACGGTGTTCCGGGCTGAGCTGCTCCCTCAGGAGGGAGGGAGAGTTTGGGGTGTTTTACATGGGGTCTGTGACTGAATCTGCCAATCCCCCTTGGCTTGGGGAGCTCCGTGCTGAGGGGTGATGCTCCAGGCTCAACAGGCTGCTCATTATTTCTCTGGGAGGATGAGGATGAGGGCAGAATTAAAAAATTACTCTGAAGAGCGCTTGTGTGGCCTGGCAGGGGATGGGACTGGAGGAACCCACCCCGATCTCCATTCTGCCCCCTCGCAGAACATTTCTCTTTTCTCACTCATTCTTTCAGCAGGTACAATCCAGGAATTTAATCTTCTTCAGAATGACCGAATTTTAAATTAGATGGGGCGGGGAAGTGGGATGGGGAAGATGAGACCTTCATCCCTGGGCACAGGAGCAGCCTGGTGTGGGAGGTGTGTGAATGTGGGGACATGCAATCCTCATGGATATCTCAGCAAGCCTTTGCTCTCCTCTTGTGAGTGGCTGCTCCTCTGTGAGGATCAAAGGATTCATCCCATTTCTCATTCAGGCTGCGCTGCCAGGGCTGATAGGCGTCAGCTTCATTATGTAATGTTGGGTGATTCAGGTTGTAAATGGCTCGGGATGCCAGCAGAGACTGCAGAAAGGGCTGTGCAGAGCCACAGACACTCAGGAAATGTGTGTAACCATGGCCATGGCTAAACAGCCCCAGATCGAGGAGAGAGTGCTGAGATGGAGGGGAAAATGTGGGATTCAACAATTGTGTGTGAGAGGAGGAAGGAGAACACTCCCAACCTTGCACTTGTGCCTGCTTACAGCTGCTTTCCACACCACAGAGAATGGGGTTTGGGATTCAGGGGAATAAAAAAGCAGCTCTGGAAACTCACCTGTGGCTGATGGGGTTTGGTTTGCCCTGCCCAGTTCTCTCCTCTCCCCGGGGTCAAGGACTGTGCTGTGGGTTTGCCTTTCTCTCCTGTCCTCACAGCCCTGCAGCACCTTCCTGCAGGCAGCGCTCCTCCAGGAAAAACAGGGAATTTGTGCCATGCTTTGGGTTTTTAAGGGGAGCAAAACAGAGCTGCTGCTTCTCAACCTTCTGTCCCCCAAGGGCTGTGGGGAGCTGCTAACACCACCTCTCTCTTTTTTTTTTTTGTCTTTTCTTCCTTTTTTTTTCTCTCTCCTTGTTTCAGAAAGTGTGCACCAAGTGTGGGATAGAAACTGTTGGAGCCCAGAAACGTCCCCTGTGGCTGTGCAAGATCTGCAGTGAGCAGAGAGAGGTAAAACCCAGCTGTGGGGAGCTGGGGCTCAGCAGCACCCACCTGCCCACCTCAAAGCTGTGCACAGCACCTGTGGGCTCTTCCCTGGGCATTGCAAGGCAGAAAATGGGATTTGGGAGGCCGGGCAGGCTCAAACACACCCACAGTGGTGGCAACTTTGTTTTATGAGGAAGTGAGGGGTAAAAATCCCGCTGACTTTGTGGGATTTTTCTAGCTCTGGCCATAAAGTTGTTCCCTTACACCCTTTCCCTCCTCACTCTGTGGGAAATGAACTTGGCTAACTGTTTTTTTTTTAATACAGCTTGAGAGATGTAGAGCATAACTGCAATATTTGCCCCACTAAAAATAACTAGAATTGCAGCCTTTAAATCTGTTTTCCTCCCTGCCTGCAAAATCCCATAACTTGCCAGTGTGTGAGGCTTCTAATGCAGGTTTCTAAATTTTTATATCCTTCATCCTTGACTTTACACTGCAAAAAAAAAAAAAAAACAGAAAAAGTAATGGTCTGCCTCAATTCTTGTCTGCCAGCCAGCATCCCCCAACATCAGGGCTCTGAAGTGAAGTCTGTGAATTTGTTCTGTGATTACAGATGGATTTTCACTTGTTCCCATCAATTTATTCTGGGCTTTGGCTTGTGGTCCTTGAGCATCAATCCAGTCCAGCTATTTCAGATCAAGCTGTACCCAGCTGTGTAACCTGGGTGCTCTGCTAAATCAATTTTTGAAGTGTAGGGAGAGTGTTTGTGCAGCTTTTGGAGGTGCGGAATTTTTTTCTTTAATTAGTTGTGGAAACTTTGCATTGCTTAGGGTTTTTTTTTTTTGTTTTTTTTTTTGTGTGGGAGCACCCACAAAATCCATGTTCAGGTAAAATGAGGGGTACGTGGATGGTGATAATTTAAATTATCAGCAGCAGTGTGGGTAGGGCAGGAAGAGAGCATTCCAGCTCCCTGGATTTTGATAACAATTTGATACACTGAATCATCTGGATGTTTTGAATTCCAGATAGAGATCCCAAAATAGAGACTGAGGCAGGTGCAGGTATTCTCTGTGCTCTGCAGGGAAACGCAGGGACTAAAATTTGCTTTATTTCCTTTATTCTCTTGGGGTTTTTTTTCAATCTCTCTGTACCACTGTGGGTTTTTTTCCTATTTCTTAAAAAATAATAAGTAACCTGGTCAGTGAGCAGAGAATATTGATGTGTCCAGCACGTGTTATGTGTGGCCAGAGTGTGAGGGTGTGATAACCTCCAGCACTCCCTCTGTGAGCCCTGAGATGCAGCCAAAGTGCATCCCTGAGGAAAATGGATGGACCTTTCCTTCTTAGACTAAATCACAGCCTCAGCTTGCCTCTCAACCCTTAGCTTCTGCTTTATTTTCCAATTCCCTTTAAGAAGGTGGGTTCAAGTCTGTCTCCTTTTTTATTTATGCTGCTGCTGGTGCCCTGCACAGGAGAAGGTTGGGAGGGTCACAGGGAGGGCACACAGACATCAAATCATCCATCCCCCGTGTCTTCCTACATGCCCTGCCTTGATTTTGGGGGTTTCATGCCCTGCCTTTATTTTGGGGGTTTGGGAGCTGAGAATTAGAGGAACCTTGGCCAAGGAATTTGAGGTAAATCGGAATAAATGTGGCCCAGCAGGATCTGAGGCTGCTGGGGTTGGGCATCCCATGCACCCCAGCCCTTTAACTCTCTGCACAGCCTTATTTTGACTGGTAGCACCAGGTTCTGCAGAGCACCTTCCTGAATTACCCCTTATACATATATTTTTATATATCTATACATCCATAATTAGCAATGCTATCATTGTAATTAAATCCTCTTGGAAGCATTTGTGCACATTTACATTTGAATTGACACATCCAGAATTGTAGGGATAATGAAAGCAGTTTCGGTGGGGTGGGGGGAAGCTTTTTTTTTAAAACTGCCTTGAATATGAAAGAGAGTGTCAGCTACCTGGGACCTGTTAAAAGTTTTAATTTGCCCTCTCTGCTTCACTTTCCTTTTCATTCCTTCTCCATTTTCAAGGCTGGCTGCATTTCTCAGTTTATCACACAAAGATTTTTGTGCTGGAGGAGCAGAGTCATCTCCTCCTCTTTTGCCCCCGGGGCTTCCCTTTTCAAATATCCAGTCCTACCACTTGGAACACTGTAAAGCAGCATAGCTTGGGGTTATTCCTGCCTGGCATGACGATTTCCTGGCAAAACACCCCACGAATGGGGAGGGGTGTTTATTTTGGGTGACTTTGCATTGAATAGGAGCGATGCGCACCTGTTTGTAATTGAAAGAACTCATCAGTAGCCTCTGCCATATTATTTTGGGGGTGGCAGCGAGTAGTTAGACTCAAAATAGTGTCCTCTAGAATAGAGGGGGAAAAAAAAGAGGCCTGATTGAAAGGGGGGTGATGATAAATGGTTGAAGGCTGGCAGGCACTGCAGCTCGAGAAACGTCGGGGTCAGGGGGGCGATGGATTTTGCTGTTCCAGAAACAAAGCTGGGAATGGTAATTCCACTGCCTTTTAATTTCCTTCATCCTCAAGTGCCCGACATGGGAGTCGGCAGCAGCTTGCTGTAAATAATGTAATTGGAAATCTCTGTGTTATGGAAAAGCAGATGAATGCAAATAACGAGGCTGAGGAGCTCTGGCTCTCTCTGTGTTGCCAGTGGTGTTTGCAGGGCTGGGACAGAGGGGTTGTGTGGGGATGTGCTGCAGGCGGGACAATTTTCCTTGCTGTAACCCACAGAAAGCTGCTTCCCCACCTTTGGGTATTGCTGGTGTCAGCATGGCAGGGTAAAAGTGGGTGGTTTTCCCCTCACCAAGCCCAGGCTGCTGTGAAGGAAAGGCTGCAGGGTGGTGTGATGGTGTTCACAGGGGTCTCAGGATGAGGGAAGAGATGAGGATCTGACTCCATGTTTCAGAAGGCTGATTTATTATTTTATGATATATATTACATTAAAACTATACTAAAAGAATAGAAGAAAGGGTTTCATCAGAAGGCTGGCTAAGAATAGAATAAGAAAGAATGATAACAAAGGTTTGTGTCTCGGACTCTCTGTCCAAGCCAGCTCACTGTGATTGGCCATTAATTACAAACAAACCAAAATGAGACCAATCACAGATGCACCTGTTGCATTCCACAGCAGCAGACAACCAATGTTTACATTTTGTTCCTGAGGCCTCTCAGCTTCTCAGGAGGAAAAATCTTCAGGAAAGGATTTTTCATAAAAGATGTCTGCGACAGGGTGGGAACACTGCATGGCACAAGCAGGAGCTGGTGGAGCAAAATGTGGCTTTGCAGCAAAGATCTTTTCTAAGTGTTGGAACTCAGTGCATCCCTCTGGGTGTCCAGAATTGCTGGGGGGCTCAGAGACCCTGACACACAGCCCAGAACACCTGGGGATTTGATTTTGACCCCTGGAGCAAGTTGCCAGCTTTGTATGAGGACCTGAAAGTCCCAGAAGTTTAAATAGTATAATAATAAAATAATCACAGGGTGAAAATGTAGATTTTAGGATTTTTGGTATGGGGGTTTTCAAGACAAGATGGAGGAACTTGGGCGTGTCCAGCCTTTCTTCTTCTTCTTGGTCTCCATCTTCTGCAGTGCTGTTGGCACTTTGGGATTGGTTTAGAATAGAAGTGCACTGTCTAACATAGGTGACAGGTATTGGAAAGTAATTGTAAATATGTAGTTTGTAGTATAAAAAGACAACACCACCCTGAGGGAGGTCAGAGTGCCTTTGGCTGCCCTGCTGAGCAGATCTTGGATGGGCAGAAAGAAAATTTTACAGATAAGAATTAATAAACAACCTCAAGACTGAGAACTGCAGAGCTCTGACTCGATCTAAGCAGGGGTTTGGTGAGGAGGACTCTGGGGAGGCTGCAAGTGTTTGTTGTGATTCCCCAAGCTGTGATCCACCTCTTTATCAGCAAGCCCTAGTGTTTTCCCTGCTCAGGAGCTTGTTTTAGCACTTGTGTGCTCAGAGCAGCAACATGAGTCTCAGCAGGGCCCAGTGATTCTGTGTCAGGTCCCATTTCCAGGCTGCTCTTGAAAATGCTCGATAAAATCCCCATCTGCTTCTGCGTGTGTCGCTCCATAGCTGCAGTGATGGCTTGATGCAGCTTTAATGGGAATATTATCAGGGTTATAAAAGGCATTTATCTGTCATGGCCACGGCTGTCCCTCTCCCTGGTGACATTCCAGCTCCACCCAAACTCAGACTGCTGTGGGAAACAAATTCCACCTTAATGTGAGCTGGTGGGAGCAGCATTCTCCTTTCCTTGGCAAGAGTAAACTCCTGCTGAGAAATAAGAATTTTATTCTCAAGGCTCTGTTACAGATGGATTAATCTAAAATCAAGCAAGGACTTTGCTGTCAGGCCACTCTGGCCATCAATCAAATGCCATCAATAGCAGTCAACAACATCAACCATGGATCAAAACGTGGAGTTTTGATCCAAGGATGCTCAGAGTGCAGAGCAGGATGAGATCCCTGGTCCTTTGGGATGGGCTGTGCTGCAAACCTGCAGGGGCAGAGGGAGTGAATCCATCCAGGGCAGAGCATCTTGCTGCAGTTATTTCAGAGCTGATTTCAAAACAATTTCACTGCTGCCATAACAGGACCAAACTCTATTAGAAGCACCAATTTAAAGGGAATGTGTATGCAGAGAATCGATTTTATAGTAGTATTAGCACATCAGAGCTGGGTGTGTTATGTCATTAACTCTTTCTGTAACGACTTGCTCTGGGGTAGTGAGGAACCTGGGGGTGCCCAGCCTTTGTTCCAGCCACCCATGCTGTGTCTGATTGGTTTTATGGTGCGTCTAAATTGGAGCTAGCCTGAAGATAATAGGTCTCTCCAGTGCTTCAAATTAAATTACAGATGTTGCAAAGTCTGTTCAGAGAGTGACTGTACCAGAGGGCTGTTTCCTCCCCAGCAGCTCATCCAGGGAAGGTGTGTGTGCACACCAGATCCCCAGCACGTGTCAGGGATGCACAATCCCAACCCTGTCCCTGTTCTCCTGCTGCTCCCAAAGCCTCCAGCCCTCCTCAGGGACCCCTGGGCTTGCCCAGCCTGCAGCTCCACGTGTACCTGAGCTCTGTGCAGGGATGTCTGTCCCACACTTTAAAATCTGTTGAATTTCTTGATTCTCAGCAAGCAGAACCTTGCAGGGTCCCTGTGCTGCTCTGCCATGTGCTGTTTGACACACTGCACCGACTGCTGGGAGTCCCCACGTGCCAGCAGCAGGGACAGAAGGAGCTGTGTCAGCCTGTGCCTTGCCTGGCTGGGTCACTTTGGCTGAGGCGTCCTGCCTGCCAAACCCCCTCTGCAGAATTACAAATTGCAGTTTCTTGGGGAAATTGGCTTCCCAGCTTTTTTCCTGGGTGGCAGGCTCACCCTCCTGCTGGGTGGTTATTCCTGCAGGGTGGTTTCCCAGCAGGAGAACGCTGGTGGAGCTGTGGGATGCTCTCACCTGCTGCTTTGCAGACCCTGCTGTGATGCACGAGCCTCTCCCCATTGCACGTGTGCTGGGTCACAGCACTGCTCTGCTTTTTTCTGGGTGGATTTCTTTAAAAACCACATTCCCAGCTCCCCCTCTGCATTCACATCACCTGCACTTGGCTTTCAGCACCCCAAACACAGAGATTTGAGCTCTCTTGGTGGCTCTGGGAGCCAGGCAACCAGCAGTGTGGTGGTGCTGCTGCTGTCCTGCTTTTTGAATGGCAGATTTTGTCACTACAGGTGTCCTCCCGAATGCCAGCTTTTGTCACTGCCCTCTGCTTTTATTAAGCTCTAAAGGCAAGTTGCAAATGTATTGCTGCAATTAGGGGTATCTGCGTTTGCACCCTCTGCCATCATGATGAAACTGTGTGTGAAGTGCTTTGGGAACTTGGAGTGGGAGCACTTATGATCTCCTTCACTCTGAGCAGAAGTGCACGAAGTAAAAAATGATATTTTTACTATATTAACTTATTTTTGCCCTGGCTGTGTCATTAGCTCATTATCAGGCTGCTGGAAGGCACACAAGAATTAGCTTTGCAAGAGGCCATTTCTCCTTGTCTGAGCTGCCCCCCTTCTCCCTCCCCCTGGCTTACAGCACCCTCTATATTAAATATACCTAATAGAGTGCCTTCATCATAAGCTGCATTAAAGCTAAATTGGAGAGGAGAGGCTGTTCTTACAGCAGATATTACAGTTTGGTGCTCGAGGTCCATTTCCTGCTGCAGGTTCAGGTTATTTGAGAGGAGTTCTTGTTCTTTTCAAGCTCGTTACACGACCTGGCTTGGCCTGAATTGCTCTGTGGGATGAGCACTGGGGTTGTGCTGTGGGTCCAGCATGAGGCAGCACTGCCATCACCTTCTGCTCCTCCTTCCATCTGTACCTGCTGCTTCCTCCCAGCTGGGATTTTTCAGCTGTGGAAGGAGGACAGAGATGAATCCGGGCAGGAATTTGGGATCAGAGCGAGCGGCTTGGCGGGGGGAGCTCATTCTGCTGTAAAAACACAGCTTAAAGTGTCCTGTCTGTGTCTCTGGCAGGTATGGAAGAGGTCTGGGGCGTGGTTCTACAAAGGGCTGCCCAAGTACATCACCCCTCTGAAGAGCAGCAGCAGCAGCAGAGCCCTGGAGCTGCAGGGCCAGCCCTGGCAGGAGCCCGAGAGCGTCGGGAGCAGCCGCTCCTTCACCTGGGCCAGGGGAAAAGGTTGGTTGTGCCGCCCAAAAAACAGCTGGGAGAAGGAGCTGCCTTCTCCTCTTGCTTCCCAGCAGTCAGGGGAGTTCTCTGTTAGATGTGTGGTGTGTTCCCCACGTGGATGTTGGAGTTCCGTGGTTTTTGGAGGATTTGCTGATGTTGAAGTGCACGTTGGTGGCCCAGATTAGTCCCAGTCTGTGACGGTGCTCACAGGGGCCTCAGGTTGAGGATCTGACTCCATGTTTCAGAAGGTTTGATTTATTATTTTATGATATATATTACATTAGAACAATACTAAAAGAATAGAAGAAAAGGTTTCATCAGAAGGCTGGCTAAGCTAAGAATAGAAAGGAATGATAACAAAGGCTCTGATTCTCTGTTTCAGCCAGCTCACTGTGATTGCCAATTAATTATAAACATCCTAGATGGGCCAATTACAGATCCACCTGTTGCATTCCATAGCAGCAGATAATCAATGTTTATATTTGTTCCTGAGGCCTCTCAGCTTCTCAGGAGGAAAAATCCTAAGGAAAGGACTTTTCATAAATAGATGTCTGCGACACCAGTCCTCCTGGAGCGCGTGTCCTTCAGTCCAACCCTGCTTTCCCCTATTCCTTCACCCCAGCAGCCCTCACCCCACTGTTTTTCATTCCTTCTCCTTCACTACACAACCATGGAACTGCCTGAGGAGCTGGTCCTGCTGGCCAGCACTGTGCAGCCAAAGCTGACCCAAAACTGGGCTCATTCCCTCCCTCCTTGCTCCTCACTTCTGCTGCTCTGCTGGGCAGGTTCCTCAAGTCACTGTGAGCTGAGTTAGGAGTTGCTCTGCCAGCATGTGAGTGCTGCAGAATCAGAGCTGCTGCCAGTTCTGCTTTGATTTCCTTTCTCTCTGTGTGGATTAGCAGAGCTGTCTGGCCTCTCCCCTTCTGTTTTTTGCTGTTAGATCCCCTCAGCTGGAGGAGACCTCTCCAGTGAAGCAGCTGCATGCTCTCCTCCACTCAGCAGAAGTGCAGGGGGAAATAACCTTTTAATAAAGAAACCTCAGGAGCCCTGGGTTTACAAACCTGCTCTTCAGGGCCCAGCTAAGAAAGCACTCCCAGCCCTGCTGTAACTTTTGTAATTAAAGACAAATTAGATCAACAGTAGATGGTTGTGTTGCCCTCCAGGAGATGCTTGGAAGGAGTTAGCAAAGGGACTGATTGATGAGGTTTTTTGTTCACATGATAGAAATAACATTAAGAGTTGAAGCTGTTGAGCCCAAGCCTGGCCTGCTGCTTAGTTCAGCTTTGCAGTTCTGTTTTTTTGGAGAAGGCTTCCCCATAAATACAGGCAGGAGCAGGGGGAGGACAGCAAAGTGACCTTTGGTGAGCTTTGATGTGGGTGGTGAGCTGCCTCTGTCCCTGCTCTCTGATGTCTGTCTGGCTGCTGCTTTATGGGTTGGGTAATATTAATTTATGGCTTTATTTTCTGGTGCTTTCTTTCCCCATTGCCCTGCCTGTCCTCTGGCCAGCTTTCAGTGGGCACTGCAGGCTGTAATTCATCTCTGGAGCTGGGAGCTCGTGCATCTCCCCCCTCCTTTCACCTCCTTCGAAGTTGCCAGTGCTGGGGCTCCTGCTGTTTGTCATCCCCCAAATGGGGCAGGGCAGCTCCTTCCCCCGTGGAAATGTGGATCCATGGCATTGCCAGGGTGAACCTGCAGCTGGAGCTGGTTCCCTGGGCCTGGCTGAGAGCATTTGTCAGCTCACACCTTGTGCAGGCTCCCCCAGACACGTCCTTGCAGCTGGGAGCACAGCCCTGCAGCTGGCTTGGCAGGTTGTTCTTGGGAATGAGCTCTGGCATTTAACACTTTGACAGGCTGCACTCCCTGGGCTTTCCATCATCCTGGCCAGCCCTGTCCAGCCCCTCTGCTCGTCCCTGAGGTGCTGAAGGAGCCAGCTCTGAGTTTTTCAGGGATTCAAGGCAGGTGGGGCCAGCCCAGTCCTGCCACACCCTCTGTGCCAGGAGCTGCCATTCAGAGATGGGACAAACTCAAATGTCCTTTTTTCCCCCTCAAAATTGAGGCATCAGTGCCAGAACCTGGGGATTTGCTCCCACTGCAGGAGGGTGGAAGGCAGAACCCACCAGGCAGAAGTTTTATTTGTGCACCCCCAGTATTTCCCCTGTGTTCGCTGCCGCTGGGATTTGCTGGTGCCTTCGGTATTTCTGCTATAAACAAGCAGTTGCCATGGGAACCCTGCTATTAATTAAGGCACAAATGTATTGTCAGGAGGAGAATGGCAGCAATATTTCTTCTGCTGGGCAGCAGCTCTGCTGCATGTGCTGGAATGTGGGTGGGATTCTCAGCTGGGTCAGGAGGAGGGAGCGAGAGCAGCAAGGGTTTTCCTGATCCAGGCTCTGAGCTGTGCAGGAAAAAGGTGGAAATCAAACAGAAATGTGACCCCTGAGCTGCTGCACTGTTTGGCAGGAGGGCTGCCAAAATCCTGGGGGATTTTCCTGTTCCATCCCTGTTGCCAGGCAATGGGATCTGCCAGAGGCGGGGGAGCAGCACTGGGCAGGGGGATGCAGGGGGATGGAGCAGACAGGGATGTGCTGGGGAGTGGCTGCAGTTCACCCAGCCTGCCAACTTTGCAGTGGCAAAGCTGCAACTTGAGCTGCTCCTGAAAGGGACACGGGCTGGCTCCAGTCACCTTTTCCTTCTTGGGGTGTCATCTGGCACTGGGACCCTGGCCTGTAAAAATCCTCATTTTCTCTCACTGCCCCACCTGCACTGACCAGGAGCTGTCACCCTCCCTGCTCCCTGTGCTTGCCAAAAATCTGCAGGGCTGTGCTCACCCTGGGGCTGTGATTCCCACGTGCTTTTGCTGTTTCTGACAGCTGCAGGAGGTGCCAAGGGCTCTGTGTGTGTGTGCCAGGCTGGGCCTGCCCTGAGCTGGGCATGGCTCCAAAATCACACATTTAACACCAGATCCCGGCCCCAGCCAAGTGCTCCTTCCCCTTGGCCTCAGCACAGCCCCCCCACGTCCTGATTTGCCTCTGGGGACAGGAACAGCCAGAATTGTCCTTCACCATCCCCTGAGTGCCCCTGGCTTGGGGATTGAGGCACGTGGACTCTGCCAGCAGCTGCAGGGCTCCAGGCTCTCACTGAGTGACCCATTCCCTGTGGAAATATTGCTTTTCCAGCAAGTTTTATCTCAGCACATTTTATTTTATGAGCTTTTTTTTTTTTTCCCAGTCAGCTGGAGATAGGGATAAATCTGTTCCATCCTCTGAAAGAACAGCTGTCCAACATCTCCTATTGATATATCAGCAGCTGCTGGAACACCAGATTTACTACTTCTGGGCTCTGGAAAGTGCCAGCAGAAGGTTTGGATGAAGGATTACCTGAAAGGGAGACTTTGGTGCAGCGAGTAGAAGAGAATCTTATTGGCAGCAGAGGAAATGAGAGCAGACAGGGCTGGTCCTGTGGTGAGAGTGCCTTGCAGTCATTAATATTTTCTTCCTCTTGTGCTGCTTCTCTCTGAGCTGCTGAATGGCAGCAGGGACAGGCAGCTAAAGTCACCTCCACTGATTCACTGGGGCCTTCTCCAAATAAATCCTGGCTCCCAGCATTTCCAGAGGATTCATGGAGGAAGGAGCTGTGCTGAGGAAATGGATTTTATGAATCCAGGAGAGCAAAAAAAAGAAAAAAAAAAGATGATGACCAAGTGGAACAGGACTTCATTTTCTGAGAGAATTGAGCAATAAGATGGTCAGAATGAGTCTTGCAGCTGAGATTTGGGTTATATAGGAAAAAAACCCCACTCTGGTATGTATGGATTGTTTTTTAGCAGTGTTTATATAGAACTCCCCACCTCTCCCAGGGAGTTTTGAAGATGTTTTTCCTGAACCTGACACTCCCAGGTAGTAATGGAGATATTTTTTAGACAAATCTTTGCTTTGAGGACTCTTGGCCAGCATTGCAGCCCCCAGCTTTTAAAAGAGCCTTTTTCCCTGCAGGGAAAGGCTGTGAGGGTGTGTGTGAGGAGCTGCCTGCCAGGCCAACTTCAATAATGCCTTGCAATAACACTGCCTGCCAGCTTTAATATCCTCAGAGATGTTAGCATTACTTTAGGTATTCATTCCTCTTTTTTTTTTTAAATGAAATACTTTGTGTAGCACAGATCCTTGAGTACAGGCGTGCCTGCAGAGGTGCTTGGCAGGAATATTTGACAGCTCCTGCTCTGTGCAAGGGGAGGGATTCCCATCCTGCTGCCCTGGGGAGTGCTGGGGGGTTTGGGCTGGCACAGAGGGATGAGCTGACAGCTCTGTGTTACCCCGTGGCTGTCACCTTGTTCCCCTGCACCCACGTCCCCACAGAGAAAATCACTTCTCACAGCTGTGTGAGCTTCTGGAGACATCCTGTGGGTCTAAAAATCATCCTTGGGGCTTCCTTTTCCCTCAGGAGAGGCTGCAGGTTGCAGTGTTACCTGCTTTACATCCCTCATGGGCTGATTTTGTACTTTTCCCCAGGAGTTGTGACCAGCTGTTTGAGGTGGCTGCCAGGAGAGCTGGTATCTGCCTGCTCAGATGGAGAAGTGCAATCCCTCAAACAAAAAACAGATTTTTTTTTTTCCCATTACTTTCCTCCTCAGCCCCACCATTTCTGTTCTGAGATCAAACTACCACAAAAATCCAGGAATTGGGAAAAAACATTATTTTAATTTTACCCAGAGGAGCTGGCAGCCAAGTTATCTTTTACACCAGTGTAAGCAGGAGAGGTGTTTGCATAATTGCATGGAAAAGTGGGAAGAACCTGCCAGTTTGGGAAGCCTGTGTCTGGCAAAATGAGGCTCCTCCAGCTCTTTTGGAAAATATGGGGAGTGGAAAGCAGCAGGAGGAGAGCCAGGATTCAGGGGAAGAAAAACACAGAGGGGAAAAAAAGGGAGAGCAGAGCCTGGAGCAGCAGAGAGTGGCACAGGAGCACCCCAATGTCACCGTGATATTTTCTGAAAAATCCTCTTTGCCCAGGATTTTCTCCAGGGAAGCTGAGAAGCCTCAGAGAGGAATGAAAACAATAATTATCTCATTGCTGCTCCTGTGTTTGCTGCTTTGGAAATGTGGCTTGGATATTTTTTGCCAACAGGTGGATGTTTGATTGGTTCCATGTGAATTGTTTTAATTTAATGTCCAATCGTGGTCCAGCTGTGTAGAGGCTCTGAGGAGTCACAGGTTTTTATTTTTCATTCTTGTTAAAGCCTTCTGATGTGTCCTTTCTCTTACTTTAGTATAGTTTTAGTATATATTATATTATATTATATTATATTATATTATATTATATTATATTTTGTATAAAATATAATCTATTGTAATATATAATATAATTATATTATATATTATATATTATATAGTATATATTATATATTATATATTATATTATATTTTATATAATATATGGTATGTATTATATATTATATATAATGTAATATATAATATAATATAATATAATATAATATAATATAATATAATATAATATCAGCCTTCTGATAACATGGAGCCAAATTCTCATCTCTCACCTCATCCTGGGGACCCCACAAACCCCACACCCCCTGGTCCCAGCCAGCTTTAGGAGAGAAGCACTTGTAGTGTCTGCACCTTCTAGAGTTCTAAATCACCTGCAAAGACTAAAACCACCTCATGCTGTGGGGAAGCAGCAGGAAGGGTCTCCTTTGGGGAAGGAGAACGTGAGCAGGGAGTCAGAGTTTGTCCCTGTTTCCTTTGGACCCATCTGGCAGCTCTTTGGGGAGTGTTGTGAGCGTTGTGGATGAGCGTCTGTGTCCTCTCCTGCAGGGGTTTCCAGTGACAGCGAGAGCGACTCGGAGCTCAGTTCCTCCAGCCTGGATGACAAACCCGTCCCCGTGGGATCAAAAGGCTCCCAAGGGAGAAAGCTCCAGGCAGGATTGGGTGAGGAGCTGCCCTTCCCCGTGGCTGGAGGGTGGGAGGTGTGAAGTGGTTCAGTGTTTGGCTCTTGGCTGTGCTGGGTGAGGGTCTGAGCCTTTCTCCCTGGGATTTCTCCCCCTGGTTCCTTCCATGGCTTGCAGCATTCCAGGAGCTGGGAGCTGCTCCTCATTGTATTTGTGGGGTGCCCTCATGGCAGGGAGGAATGATGAACCTGACTCCATGCTCTCAGAAGGCTAATTCATTATTTTATTATACTATATTATATTAAAGAATGCTAAACTAAACTATACTAAAGAATACAGAAAGGATACTTAGAGAATGCTAAAAAGATAATAATGAAAACTCTTTCCAGTGTCCCAACACAGCTTGGCACTGATTGGCTAATGAATGAAAACAACTCACACCAGAATCCAATGAAACAATCACCTGTGGGTAAACAAACTCCAAACACATTCCACATGAGCAAAACACAGGAGAAGCAAATCAGACAATAATTGTTTTCCTTTTTTTCTGAGGCTTCTGAGCTTCACAGGAGAAAAATCCTGGGCCAAGGGATTTTTCAGAGAATGTGAATGTGACAGCTCCTGGCACCACATGCCGGGCCAGCTCCTCACTCCTGGAATCACTGGGATCACTGGTGTTTCTTGGGAGCAGAGCACAAAAACTGGGGCTGACCCTGCTCCTGAGGGCTCCTGGCTGGAGCTGGGATGTTCCAGCTCAGTATCCCCACCCTGTGGATTCTTAATTCACATTGTCTGGAAAATTCTGCATTCACATTATCTGGAAAAATCCCTTCACTCAGGATTTTTCTCCTGGGAAGCTGAGAAGCCTTAGAGAAAAAGGAAAACAATAATTGTCTGATTTGCTTCTCCTGTGTTTTGCTCCTTTGGAATGTGTTTGGAGATTTTTTCATTTGTTTTTGCTGTGAATTATTTTGACTCTTAGGCCAATCAGGGCCAAGCTGTGTTGAGGCTCTGGAAGGAGTCAGGAGTTTTCATTATTGTCTTTTTAGCTTTCTGTAAGTATCCTTTCTGTATTCTTTAGTATAGTTTAGTTTAGCATTCTTTAATATAATGTATCATAAAATAATAATATAATAGCATATATAAATATAATATAATTTAATATAATAGCATCATAAAATAATGAATTAGCCCTCTAAGAACATGGAGCCAGGTTCATCATTCCTTCCCATAAACACAACATCACCGCCTTTGACACCCTCAGCTCATCTCTGTCCTGTCCCAGCAGCCCCCACCAGGGGACCCAGCCCGGCCAGGAGCAGAGCCCTGGAGCCCCCGCAGTGTGCCCAGCAGTGGGGCAGCCACAGCAGCCTGGGCAGTGAGCAGGGGGCCGAGCTCAGCCCCATGGAGAGTGACCAACCCTCGGGCAGGCGCCACAGCGACACTGGCACCCCTGGTAAGCTGCACCCCTCTATGGGCACATCCCTGCTCCTTGGGGCTGAACCCCCTGAAAGCACAGCTTTCCCAGAGGCTTTGTGTGCTTCCCCAGAGGCTTTGTGTGCTTTCCCAAAGGCTCTGTGTGCTTTTACACTTTATTTTGGGAGGAGAGGGAGGGCAGTGCTTCCCCTGCCAGAGCCGTCTGTGGCCGGAGTGGATGGGTGACCAGCTGGTGTTTGGGTGTGAAAAACGCCAATCACAAAATTTTAAAAGTCTCATAGTAATAAAATAGTTGTAAAAATAGTAGTACAATTAGAGTAATAATAATCGGGACAATTTGAATTGCCAGAGGCACACAAAGCTGTGGCCCCGGGATCACTTTTCTCTGTGTCGTGGTTTGAGAGGAAGTGAGTTTTTTGGGATGCTGTGGTCAGGAGGTCTCAGCTGTGTTTCTGTGGCACAAGAGGGGCTCCTCACCCTTTGATGAACTGAGAATTGATTATCTGAAGGGTGGTGATGGACTGAGAGATGGTGATCTGAGGGATGGATGTATTGGAAATTTGCTGGGGGGGAGGAGGAAATGTTTTTGGAAGGTTTTCATTCTTTCTGCATGAAAATTCTATTCTCTCTTTCTTTCTAACTATATTTTTACATATAGTTTAAGTTAATAAAGCTTTCTCTTCTTTATTTCTAAGTGGGAGCCTGTTTTGCTCTATTCCTGGTCACATCTCACAGCAGACACCAGGGAGAATGTATTTTCATGGGGGCACTGGCATTGTGCCACTCTGCTTCTTTTTCTTTGTATTAGCAGATGCTGTCACGGTGTCACATCTTCTCCCCTGAATGCAAAAGCTTTTCTGCAACATGAGTAATGGTCTGGGGTGGGAGCTGCCTACACCCACGGCCAGCAGCACTCAGAGCCTGGGGCTGTGGCCCTGCAGAGCTGCTCTGTGTCCTGCAGAGCCAGCAGAACAGATTGAGCTTCTCCTGAAGCAAAGCAAAGCCCAGCAGCTTTATGAGAGCGAGGAACATTTTTTTCCTGGAGTGAGGTTGCTCTTGAAGCCAAGCATGGCTCTTCCCAGAACTCTGCAGTGCAGAAGAAAGACACTTTTTTCCCCCTCAAAACCCTCAGAACAATTAAGTGACTGGGAAAGCAGAGGCTGCTATCACACCTGAAGCAGCTGAAAGAGATGCAAATGTGTTCTCTCTGCAGTTCCCACTAATTTAGTCACTAACCCCTCAAGTTATCATGCAGCCCCGCTCCCTCCCCAGCATCCCTGCCCTCTGAACTGCCTCTGCTGTTCTTCCTGAGCCTGCTTGGTGCTGGCCATGTTGAGGCATAAATTGGATTAGAGAGAGCAGGTTCATCCTTCAGTGCACCAGGGAGCCGTGGTCCCCCTCCCTCCCTGCTCTCCCTGCTGGAAACAGGCAGCACAAAATTGTTCCTCTGCTCTTCCCTCCCTCCCCAGCTCCCAGGCACTGTTTTCCTTTAGTTTTTCACCAGACAAACCAAACAAGTGATTCTTCTGCTCTGTCCTTCCTCCCCGTGGATTAGAGCCTGCCCTGGGATGGCAGGGGGGTTTATTTTAAGCTCTTGTTCAGGATTAGAGAGGGTGGATTCCTGCTGCAGGTTGTCCTTGGGGTTGGAATGGGTGTTGCTGGACACCAGGTGACCCTTTGGGTGCTGCCTCTGATGGATGGATGGATCCACTTCTGGACGATGTGTTTGTACTCAGTGTTCTGTAGCTTCTCTGCTGCTCTTTGAGCCAGCTGCTGCCTGGCCATGACAGTGCAAACTCTATTTCAGAGGCCAAAAAAAAAGGAAAAAAACCCCCATTTTTCCTGCTAAAAACTCCATATGCAAAGCTTGGCACAAGGGTCAAATCTTTCCAGAGGGGTCTCCCTGTGAAGATGGGGCAGAGCTGAAGTGATAGGCAGCATGGGCTGATATTTAAAAAAGGAAAACTGCAGCAATCTCCTGAGCCCAGTTAAAGCTGGCCCTGAGATGTAGAGAGGATCCTGCTAGGGAAAAGGTTAAGCCAGGTTGGCTGCCTAGGGAGTTTCTGTAAAGATCTTTATGTCTGGGGTCATTTATTTCTCAGGGTTCTTGCAGAAGGGGCTGCTTTGTTCAGAGCCCAGGTACAGGGGCTCTGTACCCTCAAATCCAGGCAGGGAGGCAGGAAATCAGCACTTTGGGTGCCTCTCTTTGCCAACAAACAGAGGCTGCTCTTGCTGTTGATATCTTTAAAGAGTGCTGGATTTCAGGGTTCCCAGCCTCTCCCTGCCTTTTGGACATTCCCTGAGCTCTGCCCTGCCCCAAGAGCAGAGCAAGGGGCAAAGATCTTTCCTCATTTCAGCTGCTGATCCTCAGCTGCAGGATGGGGCTGTTAAAAGCTGATTTTCTGCACCTTTACAACACCCTGTCAGGAGCAATTTTTGCTCCATATTATCACCTCAGGTGTTGTTCTTTCTTTGCACTTCTTTTCTCACCTCTGCTCTAACTCTGCTCTCGAGTGTGACTTGGCAGAGCATCCTGAGATCCCAGGCCACCTCCAGAGCAGGGAGCTGGGGACAGGTGCTGCAAAAGCAGCTGCTCTCACTGTCCTGGGCTCTTCCAGCCTGAATGCCAAGCCAGCAGCAGGGTTTTGGCCAGGGGAGGACAAGGAGCTCTTAAGGAGAGGTTGGAGGTTTCCAGCGTGCTGCTCCAGCCCCGCCTGGGCTTTGCTGGGGCTGATAATGAAGCCTGGAGTTTGTCATAAAATGACTCATTGTCAGAGCTGCATTGGGATTGAGGCAACCTCAGCCCATGAGCCAAAGTTTCAGAAGAGTGGTGAGTTGAGAGGCTGCCAGTTTTATTATTTTTTAAAATTTTTTTACCACCTGCTCTCAAAGCCTTTCAAAGGCCCCATTTTCTGAGGGGCTGCTGCTCCTTCTGCTTTTGCAGCTCCAGTTCGTGGAGGTGCCTGCTCTAACCTGATAGCTTTCAAGAGGAAGGTCACACACTCATTGTCCTGAAGAAGGTTTTATCCTAAAGAAAATTAAATTTGCACATATGGAAGAAGAACAGTCTTCTTTTCCCCTCTTGCTCCCAGCTAGGGCAGGTGACTCACCTTGTTCTGGCTGCACAGCTGATGCTGAGAGATGCCTTAAAAAAAGAGCAAAATCCTCACTTGTGTTGATTATGATGTTTTTATTAAGGAAGGGGAATATTAAACAGAGTGAAACAAAAACAATCAGTATCTTACAGTGGTTTTCATTAGCCCAGGGAGAGCTTTTAATGGAGATAAGAAATCCGAGCTTGGGCCTGCTGCAGGGGGTAAATGAAACCCAAGTCATCTCCCCTCAGATCAGCAGCAGGTTCTGCACTGATGGGTGTCAGCTGATGGGGTGCTCAGCATCCTCTGAGGAATCTGCCCCAGAAATGGTGAATCCTGCTGGCTGCTGGGGAGTGGGGAACCAGCCTGGCACGGGCTGTGGGGCTGCAGAAGCTCTGATTCCTGCTGGAATCAGCTCTGAGAGGCAGCCAGGAGAGAAGCTCTAATGAGTGAGTGCAAATCACAGCCTCCCCATCTCTGCCTGCTTGCCAATGTGTTGTCTAAATCATTAATACTTAAAGAGTGGCGCAGCAGCTGGCACTTGAACAGAGGCACGTTGAGCGGAGCTGAGACAAGGCTGGCACTGCCTGCTGAGGGTCAGAAATGTTCTGGTGTGCAGGAATGGGGTGGGACCTGCTGCAAAGATCCCCAGGTGTCACCAGGCCCAGCCTGAGCCCCTCTCCTGCATCTCCTTTGTGCTGGGAGAGGCTGAGGGAGATGGACAGGGAGTGCTGCTCCCAGCTCTCTTAATTTGGGCAGATTTATTCCCTGTCTTTCAAGAATTGACTGGATTTAGGAGTGAGGTGGTGTCTCACTGTGGGCTCCCTGGCTGGGCTAGGCATCCACTTCTGCTCATAAATATTCAAGCTGTTAATACACGAGCCAGGCAGAGCCATCCAGCATTATTGTTGTGGCAGGAAATTCTCTGGGCATCTTTGAAGTTAAAGCATTAACTTCTATTTTCACTTCCATTCTTCTTCTCAGATGTCTGCTTTGCTCCCTCAGGGACCGTGAGGAGGTGGCATTTTGCTTCAGTGGGTCTGACTGCTCCATTCCATGTAGGAAGGAAAAAAAAAAATAAAATGTCCTAACAGTAATTAGGCTCCAAATGAGGTAGTAATTTCTTTAATTACTTGCTTCATGGCAGTCTTTGGGGAGTTGACTTTTGTTTTCCTGTGCTTGGTGAGAAAGTTGCTGAGATGTTTTCAGGCTTGCTCCTTGTTTGTGTGGATTTCCAGGGCTGGTTTTGCACAGGCTGGAAGAGGTGGGAAATCCCTGCTTTAGGGCATAGTTTGGGAAGGACAGAGGGATCAGATATGAAGGAAAGACCCTCACCCACACCCATCCAAGCCCCTGCTCCCTTCATTGGCTGCCTCGTCACATTTTTCCTCCTCTTTATCCCCTTTTGCTCAGAGCTTGCTGGGATTGAGTTTTCCTGCTGCCAAGGCGGAGGATAAGTTGTCTGTCTTCCCCCAAAGTGAAAAAATTGAATTGTGCCTTCATGGCTGAGGAGCTTTGAGCTGTCTCTGCCTCCTCAGATGCTCAGAGCACCGAGTGGTCCTGCTGTACTTATAAATAAAACATAGCTCTGGGTAGTGGCAGCATTAGAAAATGATTCAAGGTTTGCATTCCAGATACAATGCATTTGTAAATATGAACCTCAGGAGAAGCCTGTGCCCCCTTTCCATGTTTGAGGGAATTAAAATATTTTCATCCTCGAGTGGAAGAAGCAAAACATTTCCAGCTCTTTCAAGCCTGCCTCGGAGTTAAGCGAATAAAGGCTCAAGTAACTAAAAAATAAATTACTTTCACTACTCCTGTAATTCTTTATGGAGTTTTAAATTGAAGGCTTCTTCCTTCAAAATAGAGGGATGACAAAGATTCATTCTCTCAGCTCTTTCACTCAATCTATCAGGAAACAAGCCTGCTGCTGAGGATGAAACTCCTATTTTTGTGCCTTCCTTCCCTCTGCAGAGGTCTGTGATCAAACAGCCTGTCTGGCCTCCTGTCCCCACCTCCTCAGGCTCATCCTCTGCCCTCTGCAATGCATTCACTCCAACTTCCCATTCAGCATTTTGCACAAAGCACCGGGGGCAGGAGCTGATGGCAGCTTGGCAAACAAAGCAGGAAGGGGAGAGCAGGGGAAGTCAGTGAGATAGAAGTGAAAAGTGGATTTTGGAGTCTTTGTAAACACACAGAGAGAGGTTCTGTGGTTATCTTTTAGCAGGGATGTCAGGCAGCAGCTGCTGGTAGGAATTTGCTTTGGGACTCCTGGTGCCTTGAACAATTGACATTGAATGCTGTGATTGCTGTGGTTCCCCTGTCCTTTCCCCAAGAGGAGCTGCAGTGTGTCCCAGCAGAGCCTGAGCTTGGCCAGGGCACTGAAGGGATCAGGGTTGTTCAGTCAACAGGAGTTTTTCCCTGTGAAAAACACCAGTCGCTTGTTTTAAATTTTAAAAGTTTAATAGCAATAAAATGGTTATAAAAATTGTAATACAGTTGCAGTAATAATAATTTGGACAGTTTGGATTAGGATGATATGAGACAATAGAAACAAAGAGTTACAGATGTCTGGGTACCTTTTTCTGGGCAAAATAAGCCCAAAAAAGGATCCACGTTAACAGAGGATTAACCCTTAAATACAATAACCTGTTGCATATTCACACAGCTCATACATGATGCATAAATTCCATTCAAACACAGGATTCTGTCTGGTCATCATCAACTTCTTCCTTCTAATCCTAACAGCGCCTTCAAGGCAGGAGGAAGTTCATTTCTCCTGATAATGGGGCAATAAATTCTTTTTCTCTGAAAAATTCAGGTGTCCTGTGGCTGCTATCTCACTGCCAGTCCTTTCTTTAAAAAAAGTATCCTACATAGCATCGTTTCTATTTTAACATATTTATAACCTAAAACTATATTTAACACAGTACTTAAGAGAATTAATACAGCATTACTTTCTAACACAACACATATAATATCCATTTGAATATTTGTGAAAAGCCAATCATAAAATGCGTGCATTTTTCCCAAGCCCAGATCTGGAGCAGAGCAGGGCTGTGCCCATCCCCAGGTGTGACTGATGTCCATGGCCCAGGCACATGGAGAGCAGGAATGTCTCATGGACCAGTCCTAGCAGCACAACTCCTCATTTCTCCTCCTCTCCACATTTCCCTCCCCTGGCTTTTCTTCCTTTAATCGAGTCTAATGGGCTCTGACTGCTGGACTAATGATGCATAGATGTTCTCTTTATTATTTTTAGGGAGCTCTCAAAATGGCACTGAGCACACAAAAGCAACGTGAAATAACTCTGTGGAGCCTCTCCCCTTCGCTGCTTTCCAAACAAAAACTTTTATTCTTTTTTATTTTTTTTTTGAAGGCAAACGAGGAACCCACACCAGAACACGGCTCTGATTCTGAAGGGGGTGAAGATGGAGCTGCTTTGTCCTGGATTCCTCAGATCCCACCCCAGACAGGAGCTGCTGCCAGTGGTGATGCTGTGATGGCAGCAGAGGGGCTGGGATTTGCTGCCATCCTTGTCTTTGTTGTTGTTTTGTTCTGTTTGGAGCGAGTTTGGAGGGGGCAGCAGGAACCAGAAGCTCCTGATGAACCTGGTGAATCTCCCGTTCCCTCCCTTCCTCTCTGCTCAGGGTAAAGGAACACTCCAAGGAATTTGCTGGACTGATGGGTGCCAGCTGATGGGGTTTTTCACTCCCCTTGGAGTGAATTTTTCACTCCCCTTGTGCTCGTGGGAGGGTGGGGGTCAGGGGAGATGTGTTTGCTGCAGCACACCCCCAAACCCCAGCCCAGCTGCCCAAATGGGATAAAAGCTTTCAAGTGACTTTTATCCTGTAAAGCTCTGCAGATTCCCCTCCCACGTGCACACACCTTCTTTTGCCTTTTTTCCTGGAAGTCTGGAGCATCTGGCTGGCTCTGGTGGTGTCATCATGAGTCAGGCTCTTGAAAACTGCATGCCCTGGTCCTGCTTATCCTCCAGAACGGACAATTTCCCTCTGAGGCCTGACAGATGAGAAAAATCAAATTACTTCACGTCTCTGGAGCAATTAGATCTTTGAAGGCCTGAACAAAACCCACACTGGGAGTCTGTGGATTTTATTAAATGCTTTGGAGCTGACCTGTCTATTATGAAGAAACAAAGGATTCCAAAAAGTTCCCTCTGAAATCACGGAGTTAAAGGCAATTTGTGCCCATTAATGTCAGCCTTTCCCCTGGTTATTTCTCTTTTGTTCTGCTTCCCTTTGCTCTGGGCACTCTGTCTGCATGTAGTGTGTGTTCTTACAAACAGCTGCAGGATGAAGATAAATGAGATTGGGCGCTGGAACACTCTGGCAGGAGATGGGAAATCAATCCCTGGCTTGCTTTCCAGATGAGCCTGGCCCAACAGAGCCCGTTCCCTCACTGCTCCCCAGGTCAGTGCTGTGGCAGCTTGCTGGTGAAATGCTCCCAGCCCTCCCTCTGGGATCTGCTCCTGCCCTTTTGCAAATGGGAACAAAACCTTTGGGCTCCCTGAGATGGCAGAAAAAGAAATCACTGATAGTGAGGAGCACACCATCAGTGCTGGAGAGAGCAAGGAGTGAGGTTGTTCTCCTCTGAGGGATGTTTTATGGCATGGTCTGTTGTTAACCTGGCCATTAACTGCATCTGTGCAATGGGAGATGCCAAAACCATCAGCTGTATGTGAAAAAGGAGCTCCAGCTGTCAGCTCCAGCTGAAATACTGGTGTGGTTTCAGGGCTGTAGGGTCTTCAGTTTCCAGTGTGTGTAGGCACCAAAGAGAGTTCTGTTGTGCCTTGAAGCTTTTGACAATCCAAGTGATTCTTGTCTTGCTCATTAGTGCAGTGCCTCAGCCAGCCTGGCCTGCCAGGCAAAGTTAATTCCACAGCACAAGGGGAAGGGAAAAGACTTTTAGGAATTGACTCTGTTTTCTTTAAACCTCTTCCTTTCTCATCACCAACTCTACACTGAGTTGGAAAAAGCTTTTAAAATCAGGAGTTAATTTCTAACTCTCCTCGTGTCCCTTGTGCTTCTCTCCAGGGCAGTGCACGCAGGTCCCTGGTGTCCCCATTCCCACCCTCATTTGCCATCCCATGGGATCCCAGCTCTGCTCAGGAGCCTGGGAGTCCTTGCTGTGCCACTGTGAGGCATTAGCTTGGTTTTTAACTGAGGCTAGCTTTTATAAAACACCCTCAGAGATAAATTTGACGTTGCTGTGGTGCTAGCGGGACTGGAAACTTTTATTTCTTGTTTAAACTTTATTTATATTTTCTTTCTTACCTGTGTATTTTAACTCCACGGGGTAATTCCACCCAAGTTTGAACCAGAACTGTTCAATCAGCTATGGAAAGACTCCTCTTGGATTGAGGGAAGGATCTGATCCTGGACAATGTGATCCAGGCACAGCTGAATGTGATAGAGGAACATCTGCAGCTCTGGGCACTATTTTATTTTGAAGACCGCTTTTCCCTTTGTGGTGATTGTCTTGGTTGTGTTTTGTGGCTTTTGTTGGAATATTATCCTGAACCTGTACCTGCCTTTTGAGCCAGCTCAGTGTGGGCAAGAAGAGTTCAGTGAATGTTTTCAGTCTGCTCTGGTCATTTGTGTTTATTGTTTTCTTGTTCTCACCTCCATCCCTCACAACTTTTATGTGGTGTTTTACTACTGGAAACAATAAAGCTTTTGCTCAGTAACATTCCTGAAACAGTAAAAAAAGTTTCTTTTTAAGATACTCTCCAAATCCTCCAGCAAGGCAAGACAATAACCCAGGCAGTGGAAATGGGATTGGTGTGGCTGGACTTTAATTGAATCCTGCACTTGAAAGTCACCTTTTGTCCTGTCCCCTCCTCTGTGCCTGGTGCTGGTGCTGGCAGGGGCGCAGATCAGCTCCTCAGCCCCTCCATGGAGGTTTTCCACACTGCAACCAAGACCCAAAGCAGCAGCAATTGTCCCCACAGCCCCTGTGACAAGCAGGGCCACCAAGAAGTGCCTCTGTGTCTCCCCATTGTGCGCTGAGCTCACACAGCCCTGGCTCTCCTGTTCCCTCAGCATTCAGCCTCAAGGTTTCAAATAGCTTTTTAATCTGTTTTTTTCTCTTTGCATTGCCCTGCTCTAAAAGCTCCTCAGTAATTGCAGTTGGGATTGTTGTGCTGGGGAGCTGCCATCAGGCCAAGGATGGAGCGTGTCAAGGACTGAGCAGCTCCGGGGCTGCTGCTTCCCCTCCCTGCTTGCCATGACAACAGATGGGAGAGGCAGCTGTGGGATCTCTGAGAGCCACAGACGCTGCCTGGGCACTGCCAAGCTCCCCTGGTTGGTTTTTATATTTTATTTTGGGAGGGGAGGGCAGGGCAGTGCTTCCCCTGTCAGAGCCATCTGTGGCCGGAGTGATTGGGTGAGCAGCTGGTGTTGGGGTGTGAAAAATACCAATTTGTTTGTAAAATTTTAAAAGTTTAATAGTAATAGAATGGTTGTAAAGATAGTAGTACAATTGGAGTAATAATAATTTGGACAATTTGAATTAGGATGATATGAGACAATAGAAACAAAGAGTTATGGACAGCCCGGGTACCTTTTTCTGGGTATAATAAGCCTGAAAAAGGACCCACATTAACAGAGGATTAACCCTAAAAACAACAGCCTGTTGCATATTTATACACCTCATACATGATGCATAAATTCCATTCAAACATAGGATTCTGTCTGGTCAGTGTCAGCTTCTTCCTCTGGATCCAAATGGCATCTTCAAGCCTGAGCAAGGTGGGAAGAAGTTCATTTCTCCTGATAATAGGGCATTAATTCTTTTTCTCTGAAAGATTCAGGTGTCCCGTGGCTGCTATCTCAGTGTGAGTCCTGTCTTTAGAAAAAAAAAAGTATCCTACATAGCACAGTTTCTATTTTAATGTTTTGTTATAACCTAAAACTATATTTAACACAGTACTTCAGAGAATTAATACAGCATTACTTTCTAACACAACACATATAATATTCATTTTAATTAGCAGCAAGCCTGGTGACTTGCTGCTAATCAGAGCCTTATCAGGAGAGGGCTGCTGGCACAGACACCTCCTCCCCTGAGTGTGACTGACCTGTGATTCCAGAGCTGACAAATCCCCACAGCACCGTGCCTGCTTTTAGTTATTTGCAATTGCACAAACTTCTGTTCCAGCAAACTTCTGCTCTGAGCAGAACAGGGGTGTGGGAGCTGCCCTGCTCTCTGGTTTTGGGGCTGGATTTGGGGAGATCACACCTCTGAGACTGGTCCTGAAAACCCTGCTGGGTATTTCAGACTCATCCCCTAAAGAATCCCCAGCCTGATCCACTCCCAGCCCCTGGGACAGCAGCTGGGTCACCCAGAGCAGCTGATTCCAGCATTCCTAATTTCCCACCTGTGAAACCAAGGCCAAGAGAACACTTTATTTCTGGTGAAACCAGCTTTATCCTTTATTTCCCAGCTGGTGAAACCAAGCCCAGGAGACCAAGAGAAGCTCAGTGACCAGCCGAGCAGGGGCAGGAGGAGCAGCCCTGGAGCTGCTGACAGGACAGACAGCCCTTCATCTCCAAAAGGCACCCGTGCCAAATCCAACCCCTCCAAGCAATCACACCGTGGCCCTTCAAACGGTGCCTTGGAGGAAAGAAAAACAAGCTGAGAGATGGAAATGAGGGATGTAAATCTTCCAGGCTGTGTCTGGGAGGGACCTGGTTAATCAGCATCGCTGAGCAGCCCTGATGTGGTAAGTGCTGAGGAGGAATTTTGCCAAATTCCCCCGGTTTGGATAGCAGGTGAGCTGTGTTCTGTTTGAATCCCCACCTCGGGGTTGTTTTTCTGTACTTCCAGAGTTGCTGTGCTGCCTGTAGCACGAGCAATAGGCTCCTGTGTCCTGAGCATCTTGGCATGGGATTTATTAATGTGATAAATAAGAATATTCCTGTCAGGGTTGTGAGTTAGGGAGTTCCTGAGCCTTTGTTCCTCCCTCAGCCCTGCCTATCCCAGTGCTAATTGGTGCCACGTGGGTATTTTCAACACTGATAACGTTTGGGAGCTGCCTGGGGATTGCAGGTGAGGCTTTCCCCGAGGTGCTGCCTTGCCAGGTTTGCATCGTGCTGTGTCACAGATCCCTGTTCCTGACCTGTCACCGTGGGAGATGCTGGGATTAGTGTGATGGAGTGCTTGGAGAGGATAAACAATAATGATGCTGCACCCAAACAATGCCTTTCACTTCTCCCTCCTTTCTTTTCCTGTCGCTTCCCCATTCAGGCTTAATAAGATCAGTGCAGATAATTTCTGTGCTCGTGCAAAACATCATTTTCCCTCCTGTGCTTTGCCAGCTGCGCTGCAGTGGGGAAGGAAAATTCCCACTTTCTCCTGCTTGGTTGTGGATGGGTGCATCTGTTCCTCGAAGATAGGGAAAGGAGGGTGGAAGGGGAGAGGAGAAATCAGATGCAGCCTGGTGCATTACCTCTGTGCAGGGGGAAGCCTGCAGGAGTCTGATTTTTGCGGCATTTAGTCTCAGTCCTGATGGATTTTGAGCTAACATAAAATTCTCCATGGCTTTTTCCTTGGAAACAGCCTGAGCCCTAGGCTGGGTTTAGTGCCCAGGGTTAGGGTTTGGAAAACCACAAAGCCCAGCAATTCAGGCACATCGCAGGTGCAAATGGGATCCCAAGGACAACAAAAAGTGCCACAACATGCCTTCCTCCACAGCTTTTTCCTTGGAAACAGCCTTAAACCTAGGCTGGGTTTGCTTCCAATGTTAGGGTTCCAGCTAGGTTTAGGGTTTTTAAACCACAAAGCCCAGAGCTCCAGGCAAACTGCAGCTGCAAAATGGGATCCCAAGGACAACAAAAAGCTGCCAAAAAACGCCTTCCTCCACAACTTTTTCCTTGTGACCATCCCTAACCCTAGGCTGATTTACCTGCCCAGGGTTAGGGTTAGGGTTCCAGCTAGGATTAAGGTTTTTAAACCACAAAGCCCAGAGCTCCAGGCAAACTGCAGTTGCAAAATGGATCCCAAGGGGAACACAAAAACTGGGGTTTTGCTTAATGGGACAGCACAGCCACCCCACAAGTGCCTTCCTCACCTTCCTCACAACAGAGCTGGGCTCTGAACCCAATCCCGCAGGCTTGGATTCACCCAGGTGAGCAGATCCTAATTCTCCTTTTCTTTCCAGTCCCTCCAGGAGGGGAAGCAGCAGCTGTGGCTTGGTTTGGGTGAGCAGACCCTGCAAACACCATCTGAGCTTTCATTGCTGTGGCAGCATCGTTGTGTGCACCAGGAAAGGGGACAGAGGGCTGCTGCAGCTCACAGCACCCCAGGAAAACCTTCCCAGCAGGAATCCCTGCTGCTGATGGCTTCAGGTAGGTTTAATCCCAAAGGCACTTTGGGGTTTTTAGCTCTTCTCATCTTGCAGGCCAGCACTCAGAGATAAACCCCTGTGATTCGCAGATTTGTGGTTACCCTGAGCCTGGGTGGAAATGGTTTGGACAGCCCAGGGCTGGCCCTGCTGTCAGTTTTTATGGCAGCCTTTGGAAGGAGCCAGCAGCGATTTTTGGGGGGCTGGAGATGCCTGGGAGTGAGTGTGCAGCTCCTGATCCCTCCCAAATCACAATTCCTGGGGTTGTGGAGGGATTTGGTGACTCCCTGAGCAGCTCTGCCCTAGGGAAGCACTCAGGGACGCACAGCCAGTCATTTTCAATTAAAAAAAATTTCAATTTTCAGTAATTTTTAATCTCACCCTGTAATTTTGTGGGTGGGCTGCAGGACTTTGTGCTCAGATATTCCTGCACTCCTTTCATGCTGGAGCAGGTTCTGCTGAGGAGCCCAGGAGGGGAAACTGCTGATTTCTTACAGCCCCATAAACCTGATGTTGCCACCAAACTGCTGTGATGCTGCTTTGAAGGGATTTTTTTGCCTTTCTGTGGCTGCAGAATTTCTGTGGTTTCCGTGTTTCTGTGCTAAGAAATCAAGAACCAAATAATTGAATCTCCCTCCCCCTTTCCTATAAAATCAAGTAATCAAATCAAAGAGCGCATGATTTGAAGAGACAGAGAAAGGAGTTCATTTTGGCCTCCCTTTATTGGCCTCTTAAATTCCGAGCTTTGCAGCCTGCTGGGAGTGTTTTATGGATCCCTTTTCACAGCTGTGAGTGGGATGGACTCACCTGCTGCTTTTCCTGGGATTTGGGAGGCAGCAGGAGCTTGGGAGAGCTGGGGAAGGACAACTTTAGTGTGGGTGACCTCAGTGCTGAGGCTGGGGATGGATAAGAGGCACAACGAGGTCCAACCTGTGTGAGGAACACCTCGAGGAGGGAAAATTTTGGTTTTTGTTGGCACCTGAGTGGTTTGGGATCATCCCTTACAGCAGGAAATGCCTGTGGGTGGAGGTGCCAATGGCCCCTGGCTGGTCAGGCTGCAAATGGGATGTAAATTCATGTAAACATATGTCCCCGTGCAGGTAGCAGCTCGTGCCCAAATTATGCAAATATTCTAATCCAAATGGGGTCCAAATGGGAGCCAGAGGGAGAGGTGGCATTCCTCAAAACACAAACTTTAAAATGAAATTATCACCGTGGAGGGGGGCACCTCCCAGGTCATTAGAGGAGTCACTCTGCCCCAGTGCTGAGGCTGGGCATGGATAAGAGGTATAATGAGCTCCAATCTGTGTGAAGAACACCTCGAGGAGGGGAAAATTTTGCTTTTTGTTGGCACCTGAGTGGTTTGGGATGTCCCTGCCAGCAGGAAATGCCCCGTGGGTGTAGGTGCCAATGGCCTGTGCCCGTCCAGCTGCTGAGGATGCAGCTTGATGGGGATGCAAATGGGATGTAAATTCATGTAAACATATGTCCCCGTGCAGGTAGCAGCTCGTGCCCAAATTATGCAAATGTGCTAATCCAATAACGCTAATGCCATGATTATCCAGCAGCACGGGGTTCATTAATATGGTTCCCTGGCTCTTACACCCATCACTGTCAGCATCGCTGTGCTGAGCCCTCCAGCATCCCTGGCACGTGGAGCCACTTTGGGGAGGGCAGAGGGCACCCAGGGCGTGGTGGCACCAGGAAGGGCCCCTCGCCTGCCACCTGTCCTGGCCAAGGTGCCACCTGGCTGCCACGCTCTCCTCGGGGCCCTTCCTGGCAGGAGCAGACCTGGAGCAGCTTTCCCAGCTCCTGCAGAGCAGCCAGGGCAGCATTTCTCCATATCCGTGCTGAGATCAGATGAACAGGGCTAGCAGGGCCATCTAGTGACTCCTCTGGCTGCTAAATGACCTGGGAGGTGCCCCCCTCAACGCTGATCATGTTAAAGTTTGGGTTTTGAGGAATGCCACCTCTCCCTCTGGCTCCTGTTTTTTTCAGCTGGTTTTCTTTGCTCCAAAGTTTTGTTTTCCCTGGATCACCACAGAGCTGGGAAATGCTCCTGCAGTGGAGAGGAGCTTTGTGCTGAGTGGGGTGACATGAGGTCAGGCAGTGAACAGCCCCTGGGTCTGAGAGCATCCTGCAGGCTGGCCTGGCTGCCCAGCCCTGCCAGGAATGCTGCTCTGCAGGCAGGGATCTGCTTGTCTGGGCTGTGGCCTCAATTCCTGCCCTGCTGCCCCGCAGGTGCTGCCGTGAGTTTGTTTTTGTGGTGCACGTGTGGGCAGCCCTGCCTGGTTCAGGGAATTTGGGGTTGTTTGGCTCTCCAGCAGCCTGATCCCACTGCGGATCTGTGGGGTCTTTCCTCCTTCTTGTTCCTCTTCCTTCTTGTTCCTCTTTCTTCTTGCTCCTCTTTCTTCTTTCCCCTCTTTCTTCTTGCTCCTCTCCCTTTTTGCTCCTCTCCCTTTTGCTCCTCTCCCCTTTTGCTCCTCTTTCCTTTTGCTCCTCTCCCTTTTTGCTCCTCTTCCTTCTTGCTCCTCTTCCTTCTTCTTCCTTTTTGTTCCCCTTTTTTCTCCCCTTTTTGCTCCTCATCTTGCTCTTCCATTTCTGTTGTTTCTTTCATGTTGGCACGATGCTGGGATTTGTGGATGTGGCCAGGAGAACGCCCTGGCACCCAGGATGGGTGATTCCCTCACACCCCATGGTTCAGCCTCATGCTCCAGGGATGGACAGGGCATCTGCCAGCCCTGGGAGGAGCAGCAGGCAGGACAGAGCTGCCCCAGAGCCGTGCCAGGTACTGCACAGGGGGGTTTGTGTGGATTGCTTCTGACAGGATGTCAGTAGCCTGACGTGGATGTGGGAGAGGAGCAGCTCTAAAGCTCTCTTCATGCAGCCAAATTGCTCTTTAATACTGCAAACCCAAGATGTTATTTTGTGAGTCCCTGGAGCTCGCTCTGCTGCTGGTTATTGGTGGCATTTTCCCCTCTGCTTGCATCCAGCTCTGAATCCCTGGAGCGTGGGGTGGGAGCAGTTTCCCCTCTGGTGCCTCTGCTGCTTTCTGCCCTCACTTGGCTCCTCCTGTGCTCACTCTGGGAGCTGCTGTGACTCCTGAAATGCCTCTTCCCACCAAAATGTGAGCAGAAAGTCTATCCATTTCCATGGCAACGGGGCCGGGCCCTCACTGCTGATGGGAACTCTGTTCCTGGACATTCATGGGAGTGGGAAGGGCCCAGCCCCAGCTCAGCTCTCCAGGCCAGCATGGGTGTCCCAGCCACCACAGCATCAGCTCTGCTGCAAAACGAGCACCAGGCTTTGCTCCTTGAGCAGGGGTGGGATGCTGTCATCCTCCTGCAGCTGGGAGACAGCCGGGAAGAGGTGAAAGCAGGGTGGAACTCCTGAGACGAGTCAGCTGGATAATCTCAGAGGACGTTGACTCCAGCTTGGGAAGGCTCTGAGAGCAGATAAAATTAGTCTAATAGGAGTTGATGCTGCACAGAAGTCTCCCCTCCTCTGATTGCAAGGGTCTGCGTTTGTCTTACAACAATCAGAGCCAGCCGTGTGAGAGGGTGGCTCTGGTGGTGGCAAACCCCTGGAGTTCAGAGGGACACACAGATCAGGAGAGAAATCTGAGGAAAAAACCCCAAAAAAGGTTCATCCCCAAGAAAATCCCCCTGAGGATTGAGCCCAGAGAAATCTGAGGAAAAAAACCCCAAAAAATGTTCATCCCCAAGAAAACCCTGAGGACTGAGGCCTTGGCAGTGCTGTGCCCCAAGATTGGATGTCACCCCAATCCTGGGCACTGCTGGGGTGGATTTTCCTGCTGTGTACAGCCCACCCTGGGTGGGTTTATGCTCTGCTCTACAGAACTGGGATTTACAGAGCTGTTTGTCCCCTCTGCTGGGCTGGCAGTGCCTGGGTGTTGGCACAGGGGGGTCAGGGTGCAGAGCAGGGCAGGTCCCCTCCCCAACAGGAGGGGCAGACATTCCTCAGGACTCCAAAAAAACCCTCAGGGCATGGAAATTACAAAAGAAAACACCAACTATTTTGGGATTCCCATGGAAATGGCAACATATGCTGAACGTTAAACATCAGCCCCTACCAAAAGTATAAAAGCTATTCTGGGCCCATCCTGAGGATGCAGGCAGAGCTGATGCCTCCCTGCCTCCCTCCTCCTTTCCAGCTCCTTTCCAGGTCCTTCTGCAGGTACCAAGATGCTGGCCAGGAGGATTCCATCTCCCTTTGCCAGTGGTTGGGTGTTTCATAAAGTCTCTAAGAACCTTAAGCAATATTTTGAGGGGAGAGGGCCCTTCCCTGCTGGCATTTGGCCCTTGCCTGGCTCAGTGCAAGGGTTTGTTTGTGTCTGTGTTGTGAAAAGGGATGTGGGCTGTATTCCACCACAGTGATTTTGCTCACAGCTAGTAATTGCTGGTTAAATCTGGTCAAATAATGGTTGTTAGCAGGGCCTGTTGGAGCACAGATAACTTCAGATATTATCCAAGCAGAGGAGCAGTGGGGGCCAGGGTGCACTGGGATATCAGCACTGGTGGGGAGCCGCAATCAGCACAGCCTGGAATAAGCTCCTTAGGATTATTTTGGCCAAGTTTCCCAGTTATCACCATTATTGTTATTGCTTTACTTAGCAAATGCAGAGGCTGTTTGACCAGGTAAGGAGTGCAATGGGCTCAGCCAGGGCAGGGATCTTGGAGGGGAGCTGAGCATCAGCCAGGAGACAGAGCCTGAGCCAGGCACAGGTTGCTTTTCAATTAACCCCCTTCCCATGCACACAGCCATGCTGCAGCTAAGCTCAGTGGAAAAAAAATAAAAAATATGTTTCATATCTCCCAGCCAGGGGAGCTGAAGGCAGGGTCAGTGCTGAGGGATGGAGGGGTCTCTTGCAGCAGTGTTGGCACCCCCTGGCAGTGTTGGCATCCCCTGGCAGTGTTAAACCCCCAAGCTCTGCCCCTGCAGCCAGATTGAGCTGCTGGTGCCTGCTGGCACCTTCTCCTGCCTTACAGCTGTGGGGACTTTCAGGCTTAAAAATGGTTGGGAAAAGCAAAATTCCAGTTAGGGCTGGTGCTGCCTGTGTCACCTCCCTGGGGACACTGAGAAACCTCCCTGTCCCACCTCTCTGAGGTCAAGGATGAGGTCCAGAGGTGGTGAAGGCTTTGATTTGGCATCTTTGTGCTCTCTCCAGCAGAGCAGGAGGCTCAGAGAGATTTTGAGTTGACAAAGAAATGAATAAAGAACCAGTGGGTGAACCCCTGGCAAGCAATGGGGTGTGCTAGGCTGGTGCTGTGCTCTCCATTTGGAAATGAATTGATCAGACTGGAATCAGCCCCTGCTCTCATGGGTTTAAAGCTGGAGCAGCAGAACTTGGTGCTCAGCATTTGTAAGGGAATTGGTTGAAGTGTGTCCTGAGGACAGACAGTGGGTTTGGGTGTGTGTTTAATCTGTTCTGCATTTTTGGAGGAAATATTCCTGTAGGAATATTCCTTCTGTTTGCCCATTTCCAGAGGAGGAATCTGGACTGTGGCACAGGGAGAGTGAGTGCCACAGGCCTTTTCTGGATGTTCTTAAACCTGCGCTTGTGCCTCTGTTCAGGACAACATTTAAAGTAAAACCTTGGTGTTCTCAGAGCCTGGGCTGGAGCTGGAGTGTCAGTTCCTGCATCCCACACCCCAAGCACAATGTCACAGGTGCTGGGCTCAGTATCTTGGGAGAAAACATGGGTTTTGACAGAGAAAATTGCTCTTCTCCTCATCCCATCCCTGCTTGGATGGGGGCTCTGTGATATCCACCTCTCCCTCCCTATGCCCTGGCAGAGTGGCTCTGCTCCTGCCAGGCAGAGCTGTGGGTTCAAATTGCCATTTGAACATTCAAACTCTCTCTTTTCCTCCTGGGGGGCTGCTGGGGAAATCAAACTCCCCCTCCCAGGGCAGCAGAGGCCACGAGCGTGGGCAGAGCAGCCCCAGCAGAGCCAGGGATCAAATCAAGTCACATTCCAGGGCATTAGACAGACGGTGGGAATTAAGAGCTTTACCTGGAAACTGGCTTTGTATCTGCCAGCCCTGCTTTTGTCTTCCAGCCCAACTTTCTATTTTTGTCCCTTTCTCCTTCTGTGTTGTTGTGTGTGACACGTTTGGGGAGCCCTGGGTGCATGTGGGGCTGTGCAGCCCAGGAGGGAACACTCAGGTAGGGAAAATGTGGTTTATCAAGACCAAGCTGTTTTGGGGCTCATTAAAGGCTGAGAAAATTCTCCAGCTGCTTTCTCAAGCTTGGGATCAGGCAGAGACCACAGTGTCCCACCTGGGCTGTGAGCAGTGAGTTTTGGTTTGGTTTATCAGTCTGTAGGGCTGGTGATGGGGTCTCCATCAGGGGCCACATCTGCCCTGCCTCAGGGAGTTTTTCTGCTTCAATTCTGCCTTTTTTGTCCCCCTGTTGCTCTTCTGGGTGAGCTGAGCATCTCTCATTTGGTGCTGCTGGATCCTGATTCCAGCTGTGGATGCAGGAGGAAGAAGAGTGCAGAGGTTCCCCTTAATTCCCAGAGCCTTGATTTTTCAGCCCTATAAAACAATCTTTGCCCATTTGGGTCTTTGAGGAAGCGTTTGAAGCGATGACGCTTTTGTAATGGCAGTAACGGCATTAGGCTCTCGCGTGTAACTTGATTTTATTTATTTATTTATCTGCCCTTTCTCGGAGGAAATTGCTGCTATTTTCTGGGCATCAGGCCCAATTTCTGCTTCGCTCTGTCTGAGTCCACACCACATCCTGCGTGCTGCACCCAAAGATGGAGCCTGTGTGGATGAACACACCCAAACCCAGGGGTACCTCCTTGTGCTTGCCGTGATGTTTTCAGAATCAGCCCACCTGTGAGGTTTTCAGCCTCTGGATGGCATTTCCCTCTGAATTAATGTCCTTGGATGTGGGAAGGGGGTTAAACTGAGGCTGGATCTGCTGTCAGACCTGCAACAGGCAGGAGCCACCTGGGAGTGAAAACACAGCAGGGACACAAAGGAGCAGTGAGCTGCCTCCTGCTCTCCCAGGTCATTAGATCACCCTCAGATGTGCCTCGTGTCTGGGTGAAGAGCAGTGACAAGTTTGGATGCTTCAGGAGAGAAACATTCACTTGCCTGTGAGGAGTGAATGAGGTTGGTTTGCCTGGTGTCAGTGTGTTATGACTCAAAGACTTGCATTAACATTTACCAAATTCTGAATGAAAGCCGAACTCTCTGCTGCAGACAGACAGGTTGGGTGTCATTTTGTTGGGATTTGGGGGAAATCCTCTGAAGAGGGCAGAGCTTTGTTTTTAATAATCACCTGCCTGCCAGGAGCCTGCAGCTCTGTGTGCATGGCTAAGGGATGTGCCAGGTTACCTGGTGGGCAGCTGGGCATGGTGGTGGGTGAGCAGAGCATGCCAGGCGTCCCAGGCTCCCACCAGAACCCCCCAGAGCTGAGCCAGCTCCTCTGAAATATTTCAAACACATTTTCCTGGGCAGGGTGAGTAACTGGGGCAGGATTTTGCATCATTTTCTCGCAGTGTTTCTCTTCTGGCGCTCCTTGCTGAAAAGTCCACTTCCAGCAGCTTGTGAGGCCACAGATTTATTGATTTGAACACGGGGGGGAATGAGTAAAACCAGCAGTTTGAGACAACTCCCTGAGCAAAGCAGAGCCAAGCACAGCTCAGCATTTTCCAGGGAGCCTGTGGTGGAGCCTGTCCCTGTCCTGGCTGTGCTGGGCCCTGGCCATGCCCAGGAGGGACAGGAGGGGTGCTGAGCATGGCCACAGTGTCACTGAGCCCTGTCCCATCCCATCCCTGTGGTGCTGAACCAGCCCCATGGCACAGCCACACACCAGCTGGCAGGGGCTGTGCCACCCTGAGCAGGGCACATGTGTTGCTTCAATCCCCGGTGTGTCCCCAGCTCCAGAAGCTCATCCAGCCGGTGCTGAGCTCTGGAAGGGACATTGCTGTGGGCTGGGACAGCAGGGATCTGTGTCAGGGCTGTCCCTGTCCCTGGGGGCTGCAGGGAGTGGGCAGTGATGGCATCCGTGCTCCCGGCTCGGGATGTGGCACAGCATCTCCCTGGCACAGCCTGCAGGGCTGTCCCTGTCCCTGGAGGCTGTCACAGTCCCTGGGGGCTGTTCCTGTCCCTGGGGGCTGTTTGGGTCCTTGGGGAATGTCCCTGTCCCTGTGGGCTGCAGGGAGTGGGCAGTGATGCCATCCGTGCCCCCGGCTCGGGATGTGGGACAGCATCTCCCTGGCACAGCATCTCCCTGGCACAGCCTGCAGGGCTGTCGCGTCCCTGGGGTCTGTCCCTGTCTCAGGGGGGCTTTCCCTGTCCCTAGAGGCTCTCAGGGTCCCCGGGGTCTGTCCCTGTCCCTAGAGGCTGTCCCTGTCCCTCTCCACACCACCCCAGATGTGACGCACCAGCACGCTGGCTCCTGACCCTGCCTGGTGACCTCAGGAGGGGTCTGGCAGGACCAGCCCCGCTTCGCCAGGGCGATGAATCCAAGCCCACCTCCCTCACCGCATCACCCCAGCTCCCGGGGCAGGGACAGGGTCCGGGCAGGGTCAGGGTGGGCTGCCCACGCCGCTGGCCGTGTGCCCGGGGCGCCAGGCCGGCCACAGCCCTCGTTCCTCCGCGGCCGGGCACCGCTTTGTTGCTAGCTGGTGACATCACCCGAGAGCCCACCCCCTGCCTCTTATCCGTCTCTCTGTCTCGCTCATTTATTCCCCGGCAGCGCTGGCAGGATCAGGGGCCGTGCGAGCGCCGGGGCTGGCAGCGACAGCAGCGATAGGAGCAGCGATAGGAGCAGCAATAGGAGCAGCGATAGCAGCAGCATGCGTGCGGCCACCGAGGCTCAGGGCGCCACAACCACCTAAGGAACCCTCCGGAGCCTCCTCCTCCTCCTCCTCATCTGCCCCCGGCTGAAACTTCCCTCTCCGGGCTTCCCCGGGGCTGGGGGCAGCTCGGCAGCCACAGCCGCATGCATGACACTCCGCAAAGGAGAGAAAATGACCATAAGTATCCAGGAGCACATGGCCATTGACGTCTGCCCCGGCCCCATCAAGCCCATCAAGCAGATCTCCGATTACTTCCCCCGCTTCCCCCGCGGGCTCCCCGCCGCCGTCGGCCGCAGCAGCAGCGGCGCCCCTCGCCCCGCGCCCAGCCAGACCTCGGGCAGCCCCTCCGAGCATCCCCGCGTCGATGAGGAGGATGTGGACCAGCTCTTCGGAGCGCACGGAGCGACGCCCGCCGAGCAGCCGGCCAGGAGCCAAGCGCCCGAGGAGCTGGTGGACCCCGAGGGCTACGAGTCGGACGATTGCAGTGAGTTGCTAAGTTTCCGTGGGAGTTGGCCCCGGTGTTGGGGATGTGGGTGGGTGTTTGGGGCTGGTTGTCCATGCTGGGGAACCTGGGGTCGCAGTGCAGCGCTGAGGAGCCCCCAGGTGATGCTCGGGGGCCCTGGGAGTGTCCGTGCCGCAGCCAGGCTGGATGCTGAACCCAAAGTAGGGAAGTCTCCCAAGAGCCACCAGTTGCTGTCGTGCTTGGTGTGCACTCCTCTGCCTCCGTCCCTGCTCGGCTCCGTGCCTGCAGCCCTCCGGCTGGGCTCAGAGCCTCTTAACCCGGCTGGATTGGGCGGTGCGGGCTGCTCCAGCCACGCTGCGATGAGCTGGCCCTGGGCTCCGGCATCGCCCGGCTCCACAGCGGGGAGATGCGTCGGGAATGAGAGCTCTGGCGAACTCCGGCCGTGTCATGCCTCCATTCCCCACCGAGAGCCAGGGGGGCCTTGGGAGCAGGAGGCTCTGGCCGTGGTGGATGCAGGTGTTTGCAGCAAGGGTTAACCCCTCCCCACCCAAATCGTCCTTCCCAGCCGGCGCCTGGAGCTGCACGGCAGCGCTGCCCGGCCCTGGGCCCCCGGGACCGCCCGATTTCCCTCGGAGGTGGAGAAAAGCCAAGGGCTCTGTTCATCCCAGCCTTCGGGGACAGATCCTGCGAGGGGATGCAAAGTTTGGAGCCGGGAGAAGGGAAGGGAGAAGGGAGCGGGTGCTGCGTGCTGGTCCTGGGGGAAGGGGAGGCTGAGCCGCGCAGGGCCCAGCGCCCTGGTGGCTTTGCCTTGGCACAATGTCACAGCCCCGGTGGCTTTCCCCTGGCACAATGTCACAGCCCCGGTGGCTTTGTCTTGGCACAATGTCACAGCCCCGGTGGCTTTCCCCTGGCACAATGTCACAGCCCTGCCTCGGCATCGCTGCCGGCCGCGGGGCTGCTGCCGTTTATCCCATTTACACCCCAGAGTGTGACCCCAAAGGGCTGTGCTGCCCCAGGATGGCACGGCTGTCCCCGTGTCCCCCTCTGTGACAGTGAGGCTGGCGCTGGGTGCCAGCCCCAGGCTGGCACACTCTCTGTGCCCATGCTGGTGTCGGGGTCACGGCTCCGTGGAGAGGCGGCAGCCCTGGCAGTGCCTGGCAGAACATCTCTGCTAAGCCGCGTTTGTCCCAGCCGGGCACTTCACGGGGACTTTAACCGGCTTTGGGTCATTAGCTGCTCTAATTATCGCATCGTCTGTGCTCGGCGTGGCAGTGGGAACGGGAGAAACCCGGGCTGCAGGGCCAGGGGGGAGAGTGGCACTAGGGGCCCAGAGTGCAGCGTTTTCTTGGGGTGACTCGGAAATTGCCCAGGGCTCTGCATTCTGCATTTATCCCTGGGCAGTGCTGGGTGTTGGGTGCTGGAAGCTGGGTGTTGGGTGCTGGATGTTGGGTGCTGGATGTTGGGTGCTGGGTGCTGGACTTTGAGTGCAAGCTGGATCCTGGGTGCTGGATGTTGGATTTTGGGTGCTGGATCCTGAGTGCTGGGTGCTGGATTTTGAGTGCTGCAGGCTGGATCCTGGGAGCTGGGATCTGGATTCTGGGTGCTGGATGCTGAATCCTGGGTGCTGGATTTTGAGTGCTGCAAGCTGGATTCCGGGTGCTGGATGCTGAATCCTGGGTGCTGGATTTTGAGCGCTGCAGGCTGGATCCCGGGTGCTGGATGCTGAATCCTGAGTGCTGGGATCTGGATTCTGGGTGCTGGATGCTGGATCCTGAGTGCTGGGATCTGGATTCTGGGTGCTGGGTGCTGGATTTTGAGTGCTGGTTGCTGGATTTTGAGTGCTGGATCTGGATCCTGGGTGCTGGAAGCAGCCTGGCTCCGTGCCGGGGCCGGCGGGTGTTTCTCTCACCCAGGCTGGTGTTAGGAAGTGTTTCCCGCAGCGTAACAGGTGTCAGGCAAAGCTGCTGAGGCTGTTTTGCCAGAGGTGTGGTGGGGTTTTGGCTGGCAGAGGCACAGCGGCGCCAGGAGCTGAGCAGGGAGGTGGCAGCGCTGGTGTCACAGCGCTGGGGACAGCACGGGGTGGCACAGACACCCTGAGGACACTGGCTGGCACGAGTGTGCAGGGTGGGACTGGCACTCCCCCGTGTTCAGCAGCCGAGTTGTAAATGCAGAAAAGAGCTGGGAGCAGGGAGGGGACCCTGCAGCCTGACTGGAGCCATCAGCCACGCTGGGGAGTGTGTGGAGCTCCCCCACATCTCTGGAGGGTGATTCAGGGATGCTGCATTAGTCACCTGCACTGAATTTCCCCTGGAGAACCTGTCTGTGCCTGCGCTGAGGTGTCAGTGGTGTCAGTGCCCTTGGGGGGCTCAGGGGATGTCTGGGGGTGTCAGAGCTGGGTGCAGCACCCGTAAATCGAGATTTTGCCCGGCACATCCTCAGAAGTGCTCCCAGCCCCAGAGAGCTGCAGAAGGAGGGATTCTGGTGGCAGGATCCATCGGGAGGAGGAGGAGGATTGAAGGGCTCCCCCCTGTTTGTCCCACCTGCCTGTGGGTTTCCCTCCCCCGGTGCCAGGGTGGGAGGGGGCCTGGAGAAATGCAGCGATTGTCTGGCTTTCCCCAAGCTCCTTCCTGCCTGGAGTTACTGCTCCAGCCTGGGCGCTCTGGGGTTTTTCCAGCAGCACCTCAGCTGCCATCCCAGCCCGAATTCCAGAACCCCAGCAGGGCAGGGTGGGTCCTGCCTGGCCCTGGGCTGGCTGGCTGCACCCTGTTCTTTAATCCTGTGCTGAGTCGTGCTCCAGACCCCACCAGCAAAGTCTGTAGTGTCTGTGGAGCCTGTGGGAGCTGCAGTGCCTGCTGCCATCCAGGCAGGGTGGCCTGACCAGGTGTGGCACCTGCAGGGAGCAGGGATGTGGCATTGGAAAACTGGGAACCCCCAGGCTGAGGGAAGCAGGTGGAACCCTCCCAGACATGGGCAGGGACCTGGCTGAGGTGGGAGAACACCTGGGGACAGCCATGGGAGGCTCAGGTTTGTGGGTCTGCACACCTCTACAGCAGCCTGTTGAATGCAGGGAGCAGGCAGGGAACCAGCACAGCAGAAAATGAGTGGAGGCATCTGGGCTGGCTCTGGGATCACTGGGAATTCCATGGAGCCAGCTCTTCCCTGGCAGCAGTGCTGCTGTGAGGGTTTGCAGGGTCTGGTGGGCACCCTTGGGAGACCCTGGCACAGGGACCCAGCGCTGCCCTGGCAAAGCAGAACTGTTCCTGCACTGGGTTTGTCCCCAGCAGAGCTGCTGAGGAGGTGGAAGGAATGAGGCAGGAGAGGAGGGAAATGTGTATTTGCTGCAGAAGGATGGTTTGGTGCTGTTGGACCAGGCAGGAGGCTGGGAGGGGGAATTGGCTCCTGCTCCTCTCACACCTGGCTGTCACCTCATTGCTGGCTCCCCTGTGACAGCAGCAGCTCCCCAGCCACCAGGGATGCTCCCCACCCAGCCGGGCAGCACAGTGCCAGGGAAACTCGGTTTGCAGGGAAAATAAGCAAATGCCAGCTAGATGGCAATGTGCCACCTGTGAGGAGCTGCTCTCGCCTCCCATCTCCACCGATTCCACCCAAATGCTGCTGCCCCTCCACTGCCTGCACCTTCCCCTCCACAGCACCAGCAGGAATTTGTACCTGAGGGATTTTTAAAGGAATTCCTGGATGAGCAGAGGTAGGGACAGGCCCTGAGAGGGGGCACTGCCGGGGGATAGCCCTGCAGGGCGCAGTCATCCTCCTTTAACAAGCAATCAAGTTTCCAACCCTTGGAGAAATGCCCCATTCTCTGAGCTGCTGTTTGGCTTTGGAAAGAAGCTCTGGTCACACTGGAATTCCTTCCATCCTCCAAATGTGTTTGGCTCTGGGTTTTCCAGGTGAGGAGAGAGCCTGGGAGCCACGGGCTGCAGCGGGAGCCGCTATCCCTGCAAATGCTGCTCCATCCTGCTCCTGTGTGCACAAACCCATCCCATTCCACCTCTTGGCCAGTTTTATTCATGGAAGAGCATCCTCTGAGCTCTGGAGCTGCAGCAGCAGCAGCAGCATGGAGAAAGCACTTCTCCAAAGTGCAGCTGAGAGGCCAGTCCTGGTGCGCGGCGGCTCGTGACGCCTGCAGCGCCACACGAGTTATTTAGGAAGACTCTTATTTTGAGCAAAGAAGATAATTAGGCAGGCAAAGCCATCATGGAGAAATTAATTACTGGCTGCTTGAAGATGTAAAGAAGGAGGAAGGTCTGAAGGGGTGCAGGGTGTGCAAGTCACCTGGCAGTGCTTGTGGCCAGACAGGGGGAGGCAGAGGAGACGGCGAGGCACGAGCAGGGTATTTACTTCTGAAGCACAGCTCCTTAGCATATGCTGCAACTGCTATTTATAAGCTTTGAATCGTCTTTTCAACCCAGATAAGGCCAAAAGAAGTATTTTTCTCACTCAGGAAACCAAACAAACCACCAGAGATTTCAGCAGAGCACGGCTTTGCCAAGCAGAGCACAGCCCGAGAAACGTGAGCAGGGACTGGGCAGTGCCACTGAGGTGTCCCAGGAGTGACTCTGGATCAGCTCCTCTCTGCTTTCCTGTGGGATATTTGGGACCTCTCACACCTTCCTGCTGGCCACCCCAGCAGTGACATCCAGGTGCAGGCTGCACATCCTGGTCCTCCAAGGAGCTTTGCTCTTCCCAGGGATTGCCCACAGGCAGGGACACCCCAAAGTGCTGGGGGAGAACACCAGGAGAGGAAAGCACAGCAGGGTGAGCAGGGTCTGCCTGGGCATCCCTCCTGCAGCATCCAGGGCAGCAGCATATGGGCTGTGGCCTCTGGCACCTCTGCTAATGAAGGAGCCACAGCTGCTGGATAACGAGGGTCCCTCCTCCCACAGCCCTGCACCTTCCCCACTTCCAGAGTGCAGGAGGACAGACAGAGAGACAGACAGACACCCCTTGTTCCCAGGGGGTTCCCTGGTCTCTCCTCTTTGTATTTAACACTGCAGGCAATTTTGGGGGGTTGTTAATTGCAATGCTGTACTTCATTAAAGGAGGAGAGAGGGAGGGATTTGAAGGCCATCTCTAAACTGAAATTGCTGAAAGTCTAATTGCTGCTGACATCAGGGACCATTTAGTGCTGTAAAACGTAATTGCATCTCTGAACTGTTCCGAGCAGATAAGTGTTCCTCTGAACACTCCTCCTGGAGAAGACAGAAGAGCTGATGAGCATCCATCAACCAACCCCATGAAGAAGCAGCTCCCTGCTCCAGAGCTTACCAGGGGCTGGCTCCGTGTCTCCAAAATGAAGAAATATTCATTGCTGCAAATTTTAAGTGAAAAACCTACGGCCAGGCAGGGAACATTGCAAGAGAGAAAAGTTGTGTTTGTTCCTCGCTCCTGATCCCACGGAGTTCAGCTGAGGAGGGAAGGTCTCCTGCCTGTGTGCTGGATCTGCTCCCTGCTGGGGTTGTTTGTAGGATGGGGAATGTCCTGCCCTGCTGGCAGCACATCAGAGTCACAGAATCACAGAGTGATGAGGTTGGAAGAGACCTCTAGGATCAACCTGTGCCCTAACACCTCATCTAGACTAGAGCACCAAATGCCATGGCCAGGCTTTTTTTAAACACATCCAGAGGTGGTGATTCCACCACCTCCCTGGGAAGAGCATTCCAGTACTTTATTATTCTTTATTATTCTTTATTATTCTTTATTATTCTTTGCTATTCCTTATTATTCTTTATTATTCTTTCGATGAAAAACTTTTTCCTAATATCCAACCTGTACCTTCCCTGACATAGCTGGAGACTGTGTCCTCTTGATTGCTGTGGTGCTGACAGGGATGTTTGTGCCCCAATGTGCTGTGCTGCCCCTGGGACGTGCCCCAAAACCTCCCAGAGGATCTGCTTTCATGGCATGGCTGATGGTGATGCCAGATTTCAGTCGTGCCCTGTTCCAGGTGCCTCCACACCAGATCCCATGGTGATGCCAAGGCTGGAGCTCCATGCCAGAGGTCAGTGCTGCCCCCAGGGACACCTGACTGTGCTCAGCTCCTCTGGGATCCACCCCTGACTGCCCAGCAGCATCCAGAGTGGATCAGTGCCCAGGCTGGAATGCTGAGGGCGCTGGGGGAGCTCAGCCCCAGCTGCAGGAATTGATGGTGCTGTTTTCTAGGGATAACCCTGAAGGTTTCCCAGGCTCATGGAGTCAGTCCTCAAGTCCCCATCGTGTGCCACTGGATGTGCTCAGGATGCCAGGGGGGCAGGAGCACACCCACCAAAATGTTCTTCAGCAGCCAGGCTTGGAAATGGCAGGAGGTGATAATTTCTGTTCCTCCCGAGGAGTCATTTACCAACATTTTATATGGGGCTGTAAGAGCACGGAATTACTTGCTGCCTTTCAGGACCTTTAAAATTATCTCCATTGCAAGGGAAAATTAAAGCAATGGAAGAATAGGGACCTATCTTTTATAGTGCATTAAAAAATACCCAGTCTGAAGGTTACTGAACCTGTGCTTTCTGTAAGGGAGAGCTAATCCAGACAATCCCCAGCAGTCTTTTTACTGCTCCACTCTGATCTCCCTGGCACAAAATCCGTGAGCAGATTATCTTGGGAGCAGCAATGCTGATAAGCAGAGGGACTTAAGGCTTTTTGGACTCCTTTTTAATTAGTTCTATAGTGGGGTTTTTGTGTGCACACCTCAACTTGTCCTGCCGTGGAGCTCTGCAGGGCTCTCTAAAGCAGTCACACCTGCCTTGGGAGGGTAAGGAGCGTGCTCCATCATCACCTCCAGGCTTTGCTGGAGCTTTTTCTGGGAGTGTCAGTGGCTTTTCCACATGTTGGGATGTGAAATTCTTTTCCTTGCAGCATCCCAGGCTACGGAGAGGGCGGCTGTGCCACCAAGGGCAGGGGCTGGGCAAGGGAGCAGAGCTCAGATCCATCACCACATTTTTTTGCCTCTCATCCCACAGGTATAAATAGAAGCTCCTTCAGCCTGGCCTCACCCTGGGCTCAGCCAGGAAATGTCAGCAATAAACAATAAATTCCTGCTGACTTGGGGACACATCTGCTGCTCCTGCTGCCCCCCAATCACCCCCTGGCCCCCTGAATTAATCAAAACACCCAAAGGTGGGGTTTTTTCTCCCAAAGGTCAGTGGGAGAAGAGGCCACCTTCCCGTGCAAGTGGGATCTATTTTTCCTTTTAGAGGCTGTGTTAAAAGGCAGGCCCTGGCCAGAGCCTTCCCATCAATCTCTCCCAGCTCACGGGCAGGAAAGAGGGTCAGAACCTGCTAATGAGTTCAGTTTTCCTAATGGTTATTTTATCATTGGAGCAGAATAATTGTAATAATAATGATACATCCTGCCTGCTGTCTGGAGAGCGCCAAGCTGCCTTTGTAAAGCCTGACAAAGGCATTTATTTATATTTTTTATTTGCAGCCTCTGTGATTAGAGGGCAGTGTTCAGAATAGCCCAGTCGAGTTAAATAATCCTGGTAGCAGTGCTTTGAGTCTAATTGCTGCCCTTTTCTCTTTTAGGTACTTGCTCCCCTAATTAAGATCACAATCGAGCTGCATCTCGAGTGGGAGGGGGAAAGCAATTAAAGGAGGGGGATTAGGTTGCTCTGCAGAGGTTTTGGGCCCGATCCTGCCAGCTGGGCATGCAGGGTTCCCAGAGCCAGGGCTGGATGTGCTGCTGGGAGTGGGAGCAGTGGGACAGGGTTGGTGGCTTGTGCTGAGCCCTGCAGCAGCACAGGGCTGGGATGGGGCTCCTGGGGCTTCTCTGGGTGCTCCTGTGGGGTGCAGGGGTGGCTCCTACCCCTGCTGGAGCGAGCTGGAGGTGTCCTGCAGCTCCTCAGCCCTGAGGATCTCCAGCTTTGTCTGGGCTGGGTCCATCCCTGGCTGTGCAGTCCCAGGATATCACCCTGTCCTGAACGTGTCCCGTGAGCCCTGGGCACCTCCTGGCTCTGGTGGAGTGCTCACCTCCAGCTCCACAGCAGCACCTTGGCTGCCAAACCCCTTTCTGGCAAACTTTTCCTCCTCCCCTTATCAATCAGCCACAATTTTAAGCAATTAGCACTCATTGTGCTGATGTTTCCATGTCCCTCTGCCCAAGGGCAGGCCCTTCCTTGGGAATTGAGACTCACCATCCATAAAAAACCCTCTCTGCTTAGAAAAACCTCTCCAGGGCAGGAGCAGAGGTGGGAGGGCATGGCCAGGGGTGCAGGGCTCCATTTCCAAGAGGAATGGGAGCTGCTGGATGTTTGCTCATGGACATGCAGAGCTCCAGCTCTGGGAGCAATGGGAGCTGCTGGATATTTGCTCATGGACATGCAGGGCTCCATTTCCAAGAGGGATGGGAATTGCTGGATGTTTGCTCATGGACATGCAGGGCTCCATTTCCAAGAGGAATGGGAATTGCTGGATATTTGCTCATGGACATGCAGGGCTCCATTTCCAAGAGGAATGGGAATTGCTGGATGTTTTCTCATGGACATGCAGGGCTCCAGCTCCAGGAGCAATGGGAGCTGCTGGATATTTGCTCATGGACATGCAGGGCTCCATTTCCAAGAGGAATGGGAATTGCTGGATGTTTTCTCATGGACATGCAGGGCTCCAGCTCCAGGAGCAATGGGAGCTGCTGGATGTTTGCTCATGGACATGCAGAGCTCAGGGCAGGACCTGAGTCCCCACCTGCAGAACGAGCTCCTGCTGCTGTCTGAAGGTGATTTTAGGTGTTTTCAGCAGGGCTCCCCACTGTCCTCGCCCCTGGGCCAGGCTGGGGCTCTGTCAGTGTTTCCTGGCCGAGCTCTTGTTTGCCTGCCAAGCTGTTTAATTTGTTTTATAAATTGCCAAATGCAGCAGGCTGAACCGCGGGCCCCCTTCTGTGATAAAAATAAAATAACAGCTTGAACTCGGAGGGCAGAGCGGTGGGGCTGGCAGGAAATGCTGATTAAAGGGCAGGTGGAAATGATGAGGCTCCGAAACCGGAGCTTTCATCTTCCGCTCTTGAGTGAAAAATGCAGATTTGGGAAGTTTTGCTGACTGGGTTTGTGGAGCCTCCAGCTCCTTGAGCTGCCCAGCACTGAGAGCACCCAGAGCTGTGCTGGTGCTGCCTCCCTGCAGGGTGTGCAGGGGCTTTAGCTGGGAATTATTGCTCTGGAAATGCTCATTGGAGCCAGACCCAGAGATGGAGCACGAGGCACAGCAGGGTTGGCCTCACCCCTCATCTTCCCCTGGCAGGTAAAACCCCTCTGATTTGTGCCTTGCCCAGACCAGGAGCTAATGTGCCATGAAATTGCTGCACAACCAGGGGGGTACATTATTCTGGCAGAACTCTCTCTGGGTGTTTGCTCTGCTTTGAACTCAAGATATTTTCTTGGGAGAAATGATTTTTTTTTTTTGCCAGCAGGCAAACCTGTAGCTCCTTTGCCTTTGGGCTGGGAGATCACTGTGAAATTGCAGTAGGATGGTTTTGGTCCCCTGAATATCCTTAAACTCCGTGAGTGCCTTGCTGCTATCAATGCTGGGGGAAAAAAAACACTTTATTTTCTCCCATAAAGTTTGTCCAACTCTTCTCCACTCAGCAAACCCTGCTTTGATATTAAGCAAAACTGTTCTGGTTTTTATTTTGGATGTTTTCTCACGTTCTGAACACAGCAGGAAGGTGCAGTTACCTTGGAAACAGCTGTGGGATGGTGCTTGGTGGCAGGGCAGCACTCAGGCAAAACTCTTTTGGGGAGGTGGGCATGGAAAAGTGGGGTTTGCTGGGCCCAGAGCCACCCTGGAAGCTCCAGGCTGGTGTCAGGTAAAGCTGGGCCAGGGCAGAGGCTGCTCCATGTCCAGGCTTTGGTGTGCAAACCAGGCCTGGCAGCCTTGGAGAAGGTTAAGCCATGTTTTTGGGAAGCCTGTCTTTTTAAGGCTTTGGATTAGTGAGATTTGCTCAGATCATCCAAAGGGAAAGAATCCCTCAAATCAAAAGGGCTTCTGCTGCTGAGGCTCATCAGGTTTTGTCCTGCTCCTGTGTCCCATCCCAGGAGACGCTGCCACTCCTGGATCCTGAGGATGCCATAAAGGAACACTGAGCTGATTAAAAGCTTGTTGGTGTTTTTCATTTTAACCAGGAAAGTATTTCCATCCTCACTGGGTTTAATTTACAGTTTGCAGCCAGATTGGAGCTGGGAAGGGATCCCACTGGTGGCTCATTTGTTTGAAGGTGTCGCTATACAAATACACGCTCTGGGAATGCCAGCGGCGCTGGAGGGGAGGATGCACCAACAGAAGCTCTCAGCTGTGTCCCAGCCATTCCCAAAATCTTCCCAGGGGACATCCTTCATCTCCTGGGGGACAGGGAGCTGCTGGATGCAGCCAGGCTGCTGAGGGATGGGGATAACCCAGGTGAGAGCCCATGGAAGCAAAGCTGTGGCTGCAGAGCTGCACCCACTCATCCTCACTCCTCTCCCAGGGCTGTGCCAGCCAACCTGGGAATGGCCACGTTTCATAACAGGGCTCCCAGCAGGATGCTTTGTGCTTTATAATGCCCGCAGCTGCTCTTTAGCATCTCCTTGAGTGCGCAGAGGGAGAGCAGCCCCGTGCTTGCAGGTTAATCACATCTCTCCTCCCTTGCAGCCGCGCTGGGGACGCTGGATTTCAGCTTGCTCTACGACCAGGAGAACAACGCTCTGCACTGCACCATCAACAAAGCCAAGGTAGGGCCCAGCCTGGCTGGGGGGACAGCAGGGACTGCCTGTGCCATGGGGAACGTGACCCATGGCTGTGACAAGGGAATGTGACCCACGGGAATGTGACCCATGGCTGTGCCAAGGGAATCCGACCCATCCCTGTGCCAAGGTCTTAGGAAAATTAATCCACAAGCACCAGAGGTTTATGTCCAAAAAGCAGACAGAGGAGTCCTTTTTGGCTTTATTCCAATAAAGGGAGAGGCCATGGGGTATTCCTCTGGCATCTCTTGAATTTTTGGAGGACACAGCCTCCTTTTTATCCCAATTTCCCAGCCTCATTTTTCTTCTCTCTTCCCCCATTTCTGAGGTACTTGAGAGATTCAGACTTCCCAAAACACCTGATACCAAAGACTCCCCTCTAATGCATAACACTCCATTTTAGTTTTTAATTCTTACAGAATTTAGGAGTTTTTCTTCCCCATTGTTTCTTTCAATGTCTAATTTCGTTTATCAGCAAACCTAAAGTTTATTCGTAAAAGCAAATCTCTTTTTTTCCATTCATCAACCAATGGAACCCTTCCCATTGTTTCTTTTCTCTCCCAGCGCTGGTTTTATCTACCAGCAGACCCATAGCTTGTTTGGAAAGACAAATTTGCCATTCCTCTCAGAGGGAACCCGACCCATGGCTGTGCCAAGGGAATCTGACCCATGGCTGTGCCAAGGGAATCTGACCCATGGCTGTGCCGAGGGAACCCCATCCATGGCTTTGCCAAGCATCCCTGGGTTCCATCCCCTCCCCAACCCCTCTGCCCTCTCCTTCCCCTCCAGCCCTGCCTCTCAGGGCGTTCCCAGGCTCGGGAGCCGGCTGCTCATCCCCCGTGACGAGCAGGGATTGATGGCTGATGCTTTTTCCAGCAGCCCATCCCGATGTTGTTATTTACTGTGACCGGCTGTCGGTTTATAAATGGCTCTTTTAAATGCTGCTAATCACGGCCCCAAAGTGCTGCCGTCTGCGTGATTGAGGCAATTAGGGGCTTTTTTTTGCGCATTTGGGAGCAGGAACAGGGAGACGAGGTCCTGATGCAGCCTGTGGGAGATGCTGCTGGGTTCCCCTCTGCATCACACAGTGACCATCGGAGAGGGCTCCTGATGGGCTCGGGGGAAGCACCTCAATCCCTGCAGATCTTGGGAAGGGATGGGGGTTTGGAGAAGGCAGGAGAAGAGGCTAAGCCCCTTCAGAGGGTCAGACCACGCTGTTTGCCTCCATAGGATGCTCCTCTCCCCCTTCCATGGCTCGTTTGCTGTGGTTCTCCATGGCTGGAACACCAGCAGCAAAACTGGATTTTGGGGATGGGGGTGGAAGGATTTACCCCAGCTCTCCTGGAGCTGCTCCTGGCCAGGGCAGCACCCCCAGGTGCCAGCAGGGCAGGGCTGGGGCAGACTCTGGGCTCTGCTCCCCTCCCTGTCTCCTGTGGATCCGCCGGGTCAGGCTTCCCTCGGCGCGCACGGGAGCCGAGCCAAGGAGGAGATTTCTAATTGGGTTTGGAGTGGGTGGAAGGCAGCGAGGAAGGAGAGAGCTCTGGGCAGCCACTGATAAATCTCACATCAGCAATGGCACAAGCAGGGCTGGCACAGGAGAGCCCTGGTCCCTGCCGTGCCCACCCAGGGCTGTGGGGGTACCCCAGCATCACCCCCGTGCCCCTGGGGAGGGCAGAGCCACCCTGACATTCAAGCTCTCGAGTCCTGTTCATTTCCATTCTGCTCTCATTCTCCCATTTTTCTCTTTTATTTACATTGCCATCTGCTCGCTCTCATTTCATCTCTCGCCTGGGGAAAGCTGCCAAAACTTGACTACAGAAAGGTAAGGGCCAGGACCCCGCTGGCTCCGGGGCTGGGACAGGCAGAGCTGGAGAGGAGGAGATGGGGAAAAAGCCCCAGCAGGACTGGGATGTGATTTACCCTTGGATTTACCCTCCTGGGTGGCTGTGCACCCTCCAGGGACATGCTGTGCCCAGCTCCAGCAGCTCCTGGAGCTTTGATTGCTGCCAGCAGCCATTCAAACCTATCCCAGCCACGTGAGACACGTTTTTCTTTCTCTCTGGTAACCCCAAACAACCTCCCTCTCTCCCTTTATTTTACTTCTCTTTACTATTTCTTTTTTTAAATCTCCAGCACTTTTATATCTGCTTCTGTTCCTCACGAGTCCCATTATCACTCCAGCAGGTTCAATCCAACCTGTGGTGCCCCACCAGCCATTCCCTGCTCTGAGGGCTTCACTCCACGTGGGGATTCACCCTGCTGCTGCTGTGCCTGGGAATATTTGGGAGGCGTTTTCTGAGGGGTTTCTGAGGGGTGTAAGTTCACAGCAGGATTTGGGAAACTCTGGGAGTCACCAGACAGGTGGTAGCAGGCAGAAACAAGGAGGAACAGGCAAAAGCAGACAGGAACAGGCAGGAGCAGGCAGGGACAGGCAAAAGCAGACAGGAACAAGGAGCAACAGGCAGGAGAAGGCAGGAACAGGCAGGAGAAGCCAGGAAGAGGCAGGAACAGGCAAAACCAGACAGAAACAAGGAGGAACAGGCAGGAGAAGCCAGGAAAAGGCAGGAGCAGGCAGGGTCAAGCAGGAGCAGGCAAAAGCAGACAGGAAAAGGGAAGAACAGGCAGGAGCAGGCAGAAAAAGGCAGGAACAGGCAGGAGCAGGAAAAAGCAGCCAGGAACAAGGAGAAACAGGCAGGAGCATGCAGGAAAAGGCAGGAGCAAGGAGGAAAAGGCAGGAACAGGCAGGAGCAGCCAGGAACAGGCAGGAAAAGGCACAAGCATCCAGGAAAAGGCAGGGACATGCAGGAACAGCCAGGAACAAGGCGGAAAAGGCAGGAAAAGCAGGAGCAGCCAGGAACAGGCAGGAACAAGGAGGAAAAGCAGGAGCAGCCAGGCTGGCAGCACCACCTGGCCCTGCTGGCTCTCAGCAGTCCTGCCCGTCACACTTCAGGCACGGCTGAGCTCAGACACGCTGTAGCTCAGCTCGGATCAATAGCAGAATAAATCAGGGCGTTGTGGGAGCTCATTCCTGGACTGCAGGAGCAGCCAGGCTGGCAGGAGGGCTCTGCCTCTGCCCTGGACAATCCCTGGGATTGTGTGGGTCTCTGCTGTCCTGCGTGGGACAGGGCTCTGGGGTGTGCTGGGCATCACCCCCTCCTGGAAAATAGGATGGAAAAGGGTTTGGTGAATGTGCAGCCACCTGGTTTGGTACCCTGTCATGCCATGGCTTTGCTGAGGATCTCACTTTGTGCTCAGTCCATAGGGGATTTGTAGGGGCATACAGCACAGTCACAGCAGGATGTGCTATCCTACAACTCCAGTGATCTCCTGCTTTTGGGAGAAAGATACCTGGGATGAGCCTAAGGGGGCTGCAGGGCAATGGTGAAGGATGCTCCAGGCAGCTGCTGCCCCTTGGAGCATCCTTGGGCTGCTCTCCCTGCACCTCTGGCCAGAAAACATCCAGGAGCTTCCACCCCACTGAGCATTTGGCTGCTCCCTCCCTCCCTTCCACCCGAGGTGAGTGCTGGAGGTCTGCACTCATCATTACTTATGTATTGACTCATAAATATTCATCACTGCGGGGAGATTCCTCCAGCTGTCGGGCTCCTCTGGGCTGGCAGGGTGGAAATGCAGTTTGTCCCCTTTTTCCAGAATGGGATGGCTCAGCCAGGCTGGATTTTGGGCAGGCAGCTGGTTGTGGGGTGAGGGATGGAATGGATCCATCTCCTGCGATTTCTGGCCGCCTCTAGCGCGGCGTTAATCGGCAGCCCCCGATTAGCCCGAGCTGTAATTAAATCCTATTGATTAGCTAAATGTCACTGGCACGGGGAGCAGCTGGCAGAGCCTGGCATGTGCAGGGAGCTGGAGGTCTCTGTGGGATTGCAGCAGAGATTTTTGGGGTTGGGTAGAGGAAGGGAAAAGATGAAACTTTATCTCAGCTCCAAGAAACAGCGCAGCAGCAGCAATAGGAAGGGCTGGAGCCAGGGATTTACCCCAGATGGATCTGGGGGTGACTCTGTGCCTTGTCTGCCTCTCATCCCTCTTGGAGGAGCTCCAGGTGGTGGTCCCTGCACCCAGAGGGGGTTCTCCCTTTGTGGGAGGGACCCTTGCAAAGCAGAGCCCTGCTAAATTCAGCTGTTTGTGCCAAACACGTATCCAGTGACACGGGAGGGAGGTAGACGTGACATTAGGAGCCATTTTCCAGGCTCCTGTCACTCCATCTTCCATAGCACATCTATTAAAAAAGCCTTTAATAGCCTCCTCAGAAGGTAATTTAATTGAGCTGAATTGATGGATGAATTACAGAGCTGCCTGTCATTCTCCATCCATTTTCCTGGGAATCTGCCTGCTCCGTGCTGATCTCATTTGCTGTGCAGCCCGGGCAGGTTGGGCACCTCTGGCCAGGGACAGCACCAGTGGATTGTGCAGAGCCTGGGGACAGCCCAGCCCCTTCCTGCCCTGCCTGCCCCATCCCCATCATCTCCTGGCCCAGAGGCATCACCCCAGAGGCTCCACTCAAAGCAGGTTCACCTCTGTTCACTGCTGATATTTTTATCCTTTTGGCTTTGCTGTAGAAGCAAAATCCTCTTTGCTGGGCACCATTTGGCCTCCCTTGCCCCAGCGCAGCAGGTTTGTCTCTGTGGCAGAGCCCTTGCTCCAAGTCAGGAGCATCCTGGACAAAACTGCAGCTCAGAGAAGGTCCTGTGGTGCTATAGGTCAGGCTGGGTGAGTTAATCCCTACCTGATTATGATTCCCCCAGCATTTCCCTGCTGGATTTGCCCAGATCCTGGATGGCTGCATTCCTTCTGCACGCAGAATTCCATACAAATGCTTCCCTGCCACTGGATCCTGGCAGCTGCACACACACACTCATTATCCAGGCACTCTGCTCCTCACAACAAGGCTGTGAGGACTCTTCAGCATCCCCCTGGAGCCAGGATTGGTAGAGATTGGTACCTCTGCAGAAAGCCCTGCTCTGATCCAGGCACAGCCCTGCCTTCAGCCAGCCCAGCAGTAATTCCTGCAGGGATCCCACAGCCAGGCTGGAAATAATCCAAGGGCTTCCACCACGGAGCCATTCTCATTTCTACTTAGGGCTGCTGAAAATTAGGCTCCATTTCTCACCCTCTTGACTTGCTTCCCTTCGCTGTGGAGTTGTTTGTCCATGCACTCTGTTCAGGTGTGGCTTTGATCTGGAATTGTGCATCACCTCTGGATCATTTTTGGGGGGTTTAGAAGAGGAACAGAGGCACAGCTTGTCCCTCCCTGATAACAAACCTGATCCACATCATCCTCTAAGAGCTGAGAGGGTCTTGTAGAAAACCCATCAGGGATGGCCACAGGGAGTGTTTCCTTGGATTGGTTCCTCCTGCAACCCCAAATTTACTCTGTGAACACCACAGCATCTGGCTGGCACCAGCCTCCCACTGGCCTGGAGCTGTTCTTCCTTAATAACCAAGAGTAGGTAGGTGCTATCACACCCTCTGCAAGTGGCACCACAACAGCAGAGGTGTGTGTTTGCTCAGAAGCAATTATTCAATGACAGAACCCTGTAATTTCAAAGCTGGGAAATCACTGCACTGATTCTCTTTCACCCCCAAGTGAATGTGATGAGGGAGGGAGGGTTGGATGGTGCCATGTGCAGGTGAGGAGCTTCCCACAGCCCCTCAGACTGGAATGCTGAGCCTGGATCCTGCAGAATCCACTCTCCCCTCCTTCCCCAAGCCTGGGGAAGCCACAGCAGCTCTACAGACCCCAGGATGGGCTCAGTGAAATCCCCTGCACCCCTCTGCCCTCCTGATTCCTGCTTTTTGCTGTTCCCTCTGCAGGGCCTGAAGCCAATGGACCACAATGGTTTGGCTGATCCTTATGTCAAGCTGCACTTGCTCCCCGGGGCCAGCAAGGTGAGAAACCTTTTCATTCTCCTTCCTTTTCTGGGGTTGCAGCTTCTCATTGGAAATCAGGCCTGGGGGAAGCTCCTCACCCAGGAGCTGTGGGCTGCTGCACCCAGAGCTTGAGTTTCTCAAGTGAAAGGTTCTCAGAGAGAGCAGGAGGAAGGAATTGGGGTTGAATCCATCCTTACAGGGATGGAAAGTGCCTTGCTGGGAAACCACTGGCTGGCAGCCAGGTGCCAGCCCTGATTGTTTACCTTGTGAGCCCAGCATGGGAATGCTGCATTCCAGGAGCCCCGGGAAGCACTGAGTGAAACATCCTCAGCCATAAACAAATCAGACCTTTTTAATTCCCTTTTTTTTTTCCCCCACCCTTATCCTTTTGCATTTAAAACCCCTCAGATCATAATAAAACAGAGTATAAATCATAAGGGAAATATTTCCATCTCCTTAGGTTCAGCACTTGCTGGAAAGAAGAGTAATTAAAGATATTGATGTGTGGTGAGAGCTGGGTGTAAGTGACGGGGATGTGGAATTTAAATGCTCGATGTGTGTGTCAGGAATATTAATTGCACTCTTATTCCACACGAAAGGAAAAACCTTTTTTTTGGGGAGAGGGGAGGTGTATTTACTTGTTACAGTTCAGTTGGATTAATTCCCAATGCTCAGGGTGGCAGAGGGAGTTTTTAACCACATCCTGAATTTCCGCTGCGCGCGGAGCCGCGAGCGCTCTCGGCAGCAATATCATCATCATCATCCCCATGTTTTGCAAATCCATTGATTAGCATTGCTGCTGGAGCTGGGGGAGGCAGGAGGGGAGGGAACACAGGAGCTGCAGATCCACAGGCCATGGGGGAGCCTCTCCTTGCCCCATCTCTGTGCTCTGTTCCAAACAGCACCGCCCTGGGAGAGGGGAGCAGCTCTGGGGGTTTGGGATTTGTCCTGGGCTAGTTGTTCCACCCTGAGTCCCTCAGGTGTTTCTGTCCCAGATTTGGGCTCTCAGGTACCTCTGGGTGTGGGAGCAGGGCTGGGTTCATTCCCCATGCAGAGCTGGTGCTGACTCCTGAGTCATCCCAGATGGGAGGAAAAGGCATTCCCTGAGCTCAGCTCCTCTGATCTCACTCCTGTCCCTTCCCAGGGCAGCTTTGGCAGCTGGGTGATGTTCATGTCACCCCACTTTCCTTCCCAGTCCCTGGAGCCCCAGGGATCAGGGTCTGGTACCTGCAGACCTGAGCAAGCTGTGGTGCTATTGGTGTACCTTCCCTGCTCTCCTCATCACTCAGGGCTCCTGAACCCGGGGTGGGGAATGCAGCAGCACCCCACACAGATCCATAAGACACCTTGGAGGTGTGGATGTGCTGAGGCAGGGATTGAGTTGTCTGACACCTCATTAGAGGGAAAATTGCTGCTCTGCCAGGCGGTGCCAGGCTGGGAGCCGGGTGGAGAAGCCCAATCTGCAGCCTCAGCCTCTTCTTTCTGCTGTCCCCAGATGTGAGAGGGGCTCAGGGAGCGAGGAGATCCCTGTCCCCTGGGCTGTGTGCCAGGATGTCCCATCCATGCAGGGGACACAAGCTCTGCTGTCCCCATCCTCCTGCTGGTGCTGACAAAACACCTGCCAGGGAAGTTGTTTGGAGTCAGGCAGGATTGAGAGCTGTGCTGGGAGCAGGAGTGCAAACAAACAGCCAGAACAGCAAATCAGCATTTTTTTATTTAATCCAGAAAGGATTTTTCCCCTCTCTTGCTCTCTCTTACTGCTTAAATGAAATCCTGGTCCGTGCTCTGCCAAGGTTCCCATTTTGCTGGCTGTCTCCAGGATGAGGGGCTGGGATGGTTTGGAAATGAGTGAGTTGCTGTGTCCCTGCCCCTCAGGTTTTTGCTGGATTAGGGGTGGATTTGGGCCACCCCAATGAGGGTACCAGCACTGGGACAGAACAGTGATGGCACCCATTGTCCCTTTGTCCCCAAACTGGGCTGTGGCATTTGCTGGGTCCCCAGGATGAAGGAGGAATTGAGAATCTGACTCCATGTTCTTAGAAGGCTAATATATTATATTATATTATATTATATTATATTATATTATATTTTTTATATTTTATTAAATGTTTTATTTTATTTTATAATAAAATATAATTTATTTATTTTATACTTTATTTATATTATAATTATAATTATTATTATATTATAATTATACTAAAGAATAGAGAAAGGGCCCTTACGGAAGGTTTAACAAGGCATTAATTAAAAACTCGTGACTGACTCCTCAGAGTCCCGACACAGTTTGGACAGTGATTGGTCATTAAGTAAAAACAATTCACATGTTGGATGAGCAATCTTCAAACCACACTCCAAAGCAGCAAAACACGAGAGAAACAATCAGATAAAACAATCAGATAAAACAATCAGATAATTATTGTTTTCAGTTTTCTCTGAGGCTTCTCAGCTCCCCAGAGGAAGAAATCCCGGCGAAGGGATTTTCCAGCAAACATGGCAGTGACACTGGGCCTCCTCTGCTGCCCAGATGACCAACCCCACTGACCCCACCTGCTCTGCTTTGCCAGGCAAACAAGCTGAGAACCAAAACGCTGAGGAACACCCTGAACCCCACATGGAACGAGACCCTCACCTACTATGGCATCACCGATGAGGACATGATCCGCAAGACGCTCAGGTGGGTCCCACCCGGGGGCACATCCTCCCTTCCTTCCCCCAGCACCCTGCCAGCTGTGCCTCCCTGTTGGGGAAGATGAAGCAGGAAAGCCTTATCAATATGGTTGGCAAAAGATTTTGAGAATATGGAAACTGTAAGTGAGATTGAAATGAAAGCAAGCTTTGAGATCCCTCAGTTACTGAACAACTGGAAAACAATGGTGTGGCCAGCTGAAGGTAATCCCCTTTTGATGGAACAGGCCCAATGTCAGAGCAGACCCTACAGCTTCGCAGAAGGGGCCCAAAGAGGAGTTTTTAGGGTTTAAAATGTTACACAGTATGGTAATGTAATGATTCTTATAGGCTGTATGTAAATGCTGTAGGATTTGTATATTGTACTAGATTGGTTAGTGAGAATCAGAATATTCAACACAGAAGAAGATTTATTGTATTGTAACGGGAACTTTGCTCTCTTAGCTCTTACCTCTTGTCTCTTCGCTCTTGCCTTTTACGCTCTTAGCCCCTTTACTTTCTTATGCTTTTACTCTCTCACCCTCTCATCCTCTCTCCCCCTGTCTTCTCTCAATCTTGCTCTGAGCTGTGGCTGCAGCTCCAGCAGGGCCCTGCACCCAGGCCCTCTGCAATAAACCCCAAATCCCAAAAAGTCCCTGCACCCAGGCCCTTTGCAATAAAGCCCAAGTTCCACGACCTGGCCTCAAAGATCTCTCATCTCCATCCGTCCTGACCATGCTACCCCCATCAATCCTACACCTCCCCACCCCAGGGACAATGCCACCCTCACTCAGCCCCACAGGAGATGCTGGAGCTGCTCCCAGCAGGGCAGAGCAGAGTTATCCCCATCAAACCCAGAGTTGGGGTGTGTGCCCTGCATCACCCCCAGAGCCTCTGACAGATTATTCACAGGGCTGGGGAAAGCAGTGAGGAGCCTGTTCCTGCTGCATCTTTACCTTCAGAGCCCTCTGGCTGGCTCCTGCCTGCCCAGGTGCTGTGGTTTGGGTTTAACCTCTCCATGCTCAGCTCTCATGGGCACGTGTTGAGGCTTTGTGGTTGTGTCTTGCTGAGAAAATCTCCTCAGGGATGTTCTGGGCCCCCTTCAGAGCTGAGCTTTTTGTTGAATTATTGTCCAGCCAATCAAAGAATGCAAGTCTTTATTTCATTGTTTTGTTTTGCTGGTTCAGTCTGTGCATTCAGCATCTCCCAGGGGCTGGGAGAGGCTGTGTGAGGGTGGAGCTGGGCAGGGGCAGAGCTTGGAATGCTGCTCTGCAGGGAGCTGACACCTGTGAGTGCAAAGATTTCTCATGTTTTGGCCTCTGCCCCACCTGGATGAGGGCAGGAATTGTGGGCAGCCCCAGGTGCTCCATCAGCACACTGATCTGGGGCTGTTCTGCAGGATTTGCTGTAAGATCTGGCAAAGAAAGGATTTTACACTGGCAAAGAAGGGATTTTACATCCTTCTGCAAGCACTCAGGGCTTTGCCAGCTCCGTGGCTGCAATCCCACCCTCCTCACCTGCAGATGCCCTGTTTTTTTGTGATTTTCCCCCTGCCAGGAGCTCAAAGCTGCCTGCTGGAAGGTGAACCAGGGCAGAGCCCACCTGTTGTCTGCAGAGTGCAGGGTGTTGGGGAATTCAGCACCGTGGATTATTATTATTATTTCACTTGGAAAGCATTAGTCATGCTGGAAGTGCTGCAGGCTGGTGGGGCTGGGAAGCCTCCAGTTTGTTGTTATTATTGGTGGGTGTTTTTTCCACTGCAGGCTTTGAAGTTTGCAGCCTCCTCAAGCGTGGAAATGGGTTTGTAAGGAGATGTTGGCCAAGTTGTTTGCTGGAAGCAGACAGGGAGCAGCAGGGCTCGACCCCCGTTCCTCCAGGGCTCTGGGATTTCATTCTCCCTTGGGAAGGGCTGTTGATCCTGGAGCTGTGAGATGGAGGATGCACCAAAGTATATGCAGGGCTGGATTTGCCTTTTTCCCCACAGAAATCCTGCTCTGCCCCATCCCATTCCTGCCTGACAACCTATGGAGATCCTTGTGCCCTCCCCAAAGCTCAGAACTGTGCATGGACCCCTGTACCCCACCTAGAATCCCTCAGCCTGCAGGAGAATGTGGCTGGATGGACTTTAAAGATAATTTCCTTTGGGCAGGGACATCTCTACTATCCCAGGCTGCTCCAAGCTCTGTCCAACCTGGCCTTGGGCACTTCCAGGGATCCAGGAGCAGCCACAGCTTCACTGGGCACCCTGTGCCCACCCTCCCAGGGAAGGATTTATCCCCAATATCCCATCTAAACTGGCCATCTGTCAGTGTTTTGGTGTGGCTGGAGCTGTTTCTCTGCTCTGAGCTGGCCCTTCACTCCCCACAGGAAACATCTCCATGCACTGGGTGCTCTGCTTCACCCATCCATCTTCTCCTCCAAATATCTCCTTCTCCACGAGGAAAAGCCAACTTCAGAGCCAGCAGGACTCTGGTTTTCCCTGTGTTAATCAGTTGAGGCTCCTGCCAGGCAGCTGCTGCTGCTTGAAAGAGCATCAGTGATGCTCCATGGGTCTGGGTGGTGCCCATTCCCTGGGAGCCTCCCTGGTGCTGAGCTGGGCAGGGAATGCAATTCCAGAGTCTCTTTAATGTGAAAATAAAGGCAGAGAGATCAAAGCTGCCTCCCTGCAGCCTGGAGATGTGGCAGGGAAGCTGGAAAAGCACCCAGAAAGAAAAAAATAATCTTCTCTGCCCACCTGGTGGGACGTGTCCAGCATGGATTGCTGGGGCGGTGCTGGCATGGGGCACCCTGACAGGGCCTGCAGCTTTTTGGAAGGGACAAGTGGCATTTGTCAGGACATCCCAGAGGGTTTGGTGTTGGATCTCCTCCTTCCCAAGCCCCCCAACCCCAAATCATAGCCAGATTCTCCCTCATCCCTGCGTGGCCTTGTCCAAAGTGGTGCAGTGACTTTGCTGTCCCACCTCCCTGAGGTGAAGGAGAGGTGAAGGCAGCCCAGCTAATTGCTCTGGCAAGCAGGGTTTTGTTAATGAAGCAACCCCCTCAGAAAGCAGCAGATATTTGGGATTTCGTGGACAGCAGCAGGTGGGAGGATCTCGAAAGGTCTCATCCATTCATTGAATTAAATATCCCTGAGTGTAGCCCAAGGCTTAGCAGGGATGAAGCCACCCACCAGCCTGGGAAAAGGCAGGTTCAGAGCCGTGCAAAACACCCTGGAGTGCACAGATGGATGGGACTGGGGACAAATTCCCTGCCTGCAGCAAGGGGGAAATCCCACCCTGGAGCCCCCCTTCCCACCACGGGGTACAATGTCAGGGGGAGGCAGAGAAATGCTGCAGGGGAAGCTGGAACAGGCAGGATACAATCTCCCCCAGTTAAATAATAGATGTAATATACAATAAATAAATTGCATTCATAATAAATACCCGAGCTGGCCAGATATTGGATACAATTATTCATATCCAGATATATTGGCGAGCTGATGCATTATTCATGGGCTACTCAGCTAGCCCACGAATGCCAGGAATTCTTTGTTTAATCATGTGTTTGACAAACATCATGACTCATTAAATGTATTATTCAGAAAATAGTATTTGATCAGGACTAATAAGCTGAGTGCAGCCACTTCAAGGTTTGGGGTCCCAAATTGCTTTAGTCTGGATGAATGAGGCTTGCTTGGAATTGCAGGTGCACTTGTAATTACAGCTCATTTCTGCTGTGCTTTCTGTGCTCAGACTTGGAGGCATTTTGTGGTGGAGCCCATGATGGAATCCTCCTTTTGTTTTCTGGAGAACTGGCCTTTCCCAAAGTGTTATTTTTTCTCCTTGCCTGGTGTGGCCTGTCCTTGAACCAAGCCAGCATCACCTGCTCCTCACGGGGAGCCTCCCTTGGGGATTTTAGGCACAGGGGATGATCTCAAGCTCTGCTCTGGGTGTTTTTATAGAAAAGGGTCCTTGCTGACCCCCATTTCCCCTTTCCACACTGGGAAGGAGCCCGTGTGAGGGAGCAGAAGCCATGAGTCAGCTGCTGGAGCTGCTCAGTGAGTCAGGGCTGGAGCCCAGGAGCCCGGGCTGAGTGGGAGGGAGGAGAAGTTTAATGAGCAGTGATTGTTCATTTGCTGCTTAGTTTCCTTCCAAGGTGCTTTTCACAGCCATTAATGTAAAGATCAGGACCCCACGGTGAAGATATCAAATGGAACACCGGGCTGGAGGGATTTGGGTTAATAAGGAGAGATGAGGAAGGGGTGAAGCTCCAGTTCCAGGCTGGGGATGGAAGGGGAATGAAGCTGCCAGAGGCAACTCGTGCTGTTTGTCATGGGGCTGATTTTGTAACCCAAGGCATGAAAATTCCATCACATGGATCTCTCCTAATGAAATCCAAGCTGGTGTGATTGCAGTATGCCCTTTTCCAAAGGGAGGGATGGGGCTGGAGCTTCCTGCTCGTCTCACTCAAAGCTCACTGCCCTCACTGCTGGGCCAGTGCTGGAAATCCCATTCCAGTGGGGATGAACTGCAGCTGGGAGGAGGAACTGGGGCTGGGACTGGCAGAGGTGGCACAAAACCCCCTCTGGGCATCACAACAGATGGGCACAAATGTGGGGACCAGAGATGCCGCAGGGAAAAGGGGCTGGGATGGACCTGGAGGTGTCTCCAGCTCCTCTGTGCTGCTCAGGGCAGGGACAGCCCCCAGTGCCAAAATCCACTTCCCAAGGGCCCTCCCATGTCCCTGAGGGCACTGAAACAGGGCCCAGTGTGACACTGGAGATGCTTGCTTTCCCTGCCACCACCACTGGAGTTTTCCACATTTCCCCCTGGGCTTTTGCCCATCCTGAGGCTCCTGAGCTCTCACAGCAAGCAGGACGTTGTGTTTGGGATCTTGCTGTGCTTCCCTGGACATTGCCAGGAGAATTGTCACGTTTTTAAGAGGTAAACCATCCCAACCCCTGTCTCCCTGAGTGCCCAGGAGCCAACACCACTCCTCAATTTCTGGGTGTAGGCACAGATCCTGGGCTGCCAGCTCCCTGTGTCCCCTCGTGTCCCCTCTTGTCCCCTCCACACTCCTGGCAAGTGCAGTGGAGCTCTGGAGCTGCTGCCGCTGCTGCTCCTTTGCAGGTTTTGTTCTTTACAAGAAAGAGGAGAGGAAATGGGGAATATTGTGCCTGCATTTGAGATTCTCTTTGAGGATTTCAGCCTTGTGGTGGGGTGGTTTTTGCTGTGGGTATCTATAGTAACGCTGCATCCAGCACACTTTTCTGGAGAGCAGCATTCCCTGTTTTCCTGCTCATGTCATTATTTTTTTTCCCCAAACCCCTTTTCTGTGCTGCTCCCCAGCCCTGATGATCCCTGTGCTGTGGCACTGAGACATCCCCATGGCTTCCTTGCTGCTCATTTGTGAGCGTGAGGGTGGTCAAACCATCCTTGGTACGGCACTAAAGCATCCACAGATAAATAATCTATTGATAAATAGATTTATGGGCTGGGATAACCCATCCATGGATAAACCATCCAGATGTTGAACAGGCCAGAGGTGTGCTGTGTAATTATTTACTCTCAGGGGGGATCACAGGGCATTATTTATCTTTAATTACTTTTCCCCCTTCCTCTGTGGTCCCTGGGGGCACAATGCCACCCATAGGGAGATGGACACCAAAGGGAGTGGGTGTTTTTTTGTTTTTTTATGGAGAAAGGATGGAAGGGAAAGGAAAATAAATTTCTTTCCTTCATGGGCAGGGAGGCCAGCCAGTCCCTGCATGGCTCCAGTGGGGATGCAGGATGCTCCCTAAGGATGGGGATGGTTTTCCCCATTCCCAGCCCTGCTTCTCCCTCAGGGCACCCTCCTGGCCCTCTGGGATTTGGGGAGCTGCAAGCAGAGGCTCCTGCAAGCACTGACTTTGCTCCTCTGCCAGGAGCAGCACAGGAATGACTCATGAGCTGCCAGCTCAGGGAAAGGCAGTGGTGGCTTTTTCATGGAAAAGCTTTTTCCATGGAAAACAGCCTGGGCTCAGCCACACCTCACTGGGGTGCACCCCAGGATCCCAGCAGGGCTGGGAGAGCTTCACCTGCCAGAGGTGTGGCATTTCCCATGCTCTGGGTGTGGGAATCACTCCTGCCTTGTCTGCCTGGCGGGGCAGGAGGTGGCAGAGCTGCTCTGTGTCCCAGGCAGGGTCACCCTGGGAGCTGCCAGCTCCAGCAGTGCCTGAGATCCTCAGGAAGGAGCTGTGTGGGAAGCAGGCTTCTCCCAGCCACACAAGGGAGGGCTGAGGAAGAGCCTCCATGGCTGGGCAAAATGCAGCTCCAGCAACTCTGAATAATTTTGCTTCAGTCGCTGATGACTCTGATGTTTTAATGGAAGGGTCATTAGGGTGGTTGCTTGCTTTTCCAGCAGTGCCTGGGCTGGGATGTGCATTTAGGCACAGAGAGTCACACCCTGAGCTGCCCTGGCCGGGCTGCGCCCGTTCCATTCCATTCCATTCCATTCCATTCCATTCCATTCCATTCCATTCCATTCCACCCCACCCCATCCCATCCCATCCCATCCCAGCTGTTTTCCAGCTGCCAGGAGAGGAGCTGCCCTGTCCGTGGCCTGGACAAGGGTGACCTCAGCTGCTCCCTCCCTGTGGGGACCCTGCCCTGTCTCCAGTGTCCCTGCTCACCCCGTGCTCTTGCAGGATCTCGGTGTGTGACGAGGACAAGTTCCGGCACAACGAGTTCATCGGCGAGACGCGCATCCCGCTGAAGAAACTGAAACCCAACCAGACCAAAAACTTCAACATCTGCCTGGAGAAGCAGCTGCCGGTGAGTGAGGGGCATTCAGAGCTTCACCCTACCCTGGAATCACAGGCACAGCAGCTTCTCCCTGTGGCATGTGGGAATGTGGAGCTGTTTGGCCCCTCAAACATAATCAGGGATGTGGGGAAGAGCATCCCTTGGCTGGGGAGGTGTCTGGCTGTGGCTGTACCCCAGCACAGCCCCCAGACTGGGTGCATTCCCTCCCCAGATAGATAAAACAGAGGACAAGTCGCTGGAGGAGCGTGGCAGGATCCTCATCTCCCTCAAGTACAGCTCGCAGAAGCAGGGGCTGCAGGTGGGCATCATGCGCTGCGCCCACCTGGCTGCCATGGATGCCAACGGCTACTCCGACCCCTACGTCAAAATGTGAGTGTCACCCCTCAAAATGTGAGTGTCACCCATTGAAATGTAAGTGTCACCCATTGAAATGTGAGTGTCACCCGTCAAAATGTGAGTGTCACCCATTGAAATGTGGTCAAAATGTGAGTGTCACCCATTGAAATGTGAGCGTCACCCATTGAAATGTGAGTGTCGTCTGTCAAAATGTGGTCAAAATGTGAGTGCCCCCCGTCAAAATATGAGTGTTATTCATCAAAATGTGAGTGTCACCCTCGGCCCTGCTGTCCCCTCCCGCCCCTCCCCGCAGCGGGAATTAATTGCTCTCATTAGGAGATGCAAACGAGGCCGTCAGGCAGCAGCCTGCCCCTGCCTGGGGCATTATTCCCTGGCATTGTTTGACAGAGCTTGCAGGTGAGGTGGGCACAGCCCTTGGTGCTGAGGGGATGTCTCTGTCTCACCACAGCTCCAGGTTTTTTTGGGATGGAATTTTTCAAATTCACTCCCTGCCTGTCCCAACTCCTTGTCCCCACTGTGCTGAACTGGAATTTGGGCACTTTTAGGGATGGGATTTGCTAAGGCAGAACCACTGGGAGAAACCTCACCTGGGAGACCTAGGGATGGAGTTCATCAGCAGCACGCTTTCACCTTCTTATTTAATTGGTTTTTAGGGGTGGAGGTGTTTGTATAAAAATCCCCTGTTGCTTTTTTAGATGCCCATGGGAGGCTCAGCCCCTGAGCAGCACAATTGCCATTCCACCCAGCCAGTTTTGGGTGTCCCCTGTACCATCCTCAGGAGATTGCATCTGCAGGGATCAGAGCAGATAGGGAACTGATGCTTCTCAGTACAAGCCCTAATTTTTTAATTATCAGCAAGATCTGGAACGTGTAGCAAGGAAGCAGAACCGATGTTTAAAGGCGCAGCACCAGCACAAAACCACGATGGGTTGGCTTTGGCCTGGCCCACATTTCAGGTCCCCTCTCTGCCTGATGACACTTTAATCTTGTTTGCTGTCCAGAACATCAGCAGGGAACTGCTCAAAGCTGCTCCAAGCTGCTCCAAGCTGCTCCATTTCCCACCCTGCATGTGGTTCCTGTCTCCTGGAGAGGCTCTGCATGAGCAGACCAGTCACAACCCAGAGTGTGGACAGGTCCTGGGCTGGGAGTGCTGGTTTTGGAGAGCATTTTGTGTGCAGTGCCAGTGTCCCCTAGGGACTGGAGATGGGATAATCGGTGCTCTCTGACGGCAGCTGGCTCGGTTCTGAGGAGGGGAAATGCTGAAATGCTGCCTCCTCCCAGCTGGCCCCAGCATCTTGGCAGGGGAGGAGGATCTGGAGGTTCAGGGGGCTCAGTCACCCACCCCACCCCGGCTCTGCTCAGGAGCTGCAGCCACTGATGTCCCCACCCGTGTTCTCCTGCCCTCCTCACTGGGACCCACCTTGGTCTCATTGCAGTTACTTGAAACCAGATGAGGACAAGAAATCCAAGCACAAGACAGCAGTGAAGAAGAAAACGCTGAACCCCGAGTTCAATGAGGTGGGTGTGGTTCTCGCCAAGGGGCTCTTCTCAACCTCAGACTTAAAAGATAAAAATTCACCACCTTGGTCACTGTGTGAGGGATTGGGTTGGGTTCCCCGTGGGCAGCAGAGCCTGAGGAGGAGGAGGAGGATGGGCAGCCCCAGCCCCTGGCTCATCCTGGCTCTGCCTCTGCTCTCCACAGGAGTTTTTCTATGAGATAAAGCACGGTGACCTGGCAAAGAAGACCCTGGAAGTCACTGTGTGGGACTATGACATCGGGAAATCCAACGATTTTATAGGTGAGCTGCACTCTCCAGAAGGTCTCCTTGGCCTCTTTTCTATTTATCTTTGCTGTCTGTGCCTCTCATTTCTCCTGCACTCCTCCACCCCCCTGGTTTGTTCTCCATGCCCACATTCATTCAGGCTGGGTTTCTGTTCTGCTTTTATCCCTCTCCTGCACCTGAGCCTCTCACACAGCATCCAAGCAGGGAGAAAATGCATCTGCCTCTCCCCTTCTGTTTTCAGATGTTTTCCTCCGAGTGCAAAACATGTTTAACAGGGAGGTTTCATTTATCTCTGTTGGATGTCTGGGCTGTTTGTGATTTTGTCTCTGGTCACTGTGATTTATCACTAACAAGTGCCTGGTACCTCTGACAGCCCCTGTGATTGCAGTGAGCCCTTGCCACAGGGGACAGGGGCACTGCCTGGGGCTGGGGCAATGCCTGGGACAGATCCCACACCACATCCACGAGGGTGTGGGGAATTTGGGCTGGGTTTCACATCAGTTTGGATGCCATGAGGATGCTGATGAATCCTAATAAAACCTGGCTCCCTCCAGCATCCCCCTCTGTGACGGTGTTCACAGGGGTCTGAGGATGAGGGAAGAGATGAGGATGTGACTCCATGTTTCACAAGGCTTGATTTATTATTTTATGATATATATATATAAAATACATATATACCTTATATATTTTATATATATTCTTATATATAATATAACATCTAATATTATATATTAGATATTATATATTATAATATATATATTATATTAAAACTATACTAAAAGAATAGAAGAAAAGATTTAATCAGAAGGCTAGCTAAGAATAGAAAAAGAAAGAATGATAACAAAAGCTTGTGGCTTGGACTCTCTGTCCAAGCCAGCTGGACTGTGATTGGCCATTAATTAGCAACAACTCTATGAGAGCAATCACAGATGCACCTGTTGCATTCCACAGCAGCAGATAACCATTGTTTACATTTTGTTCCTGAGGCCTCTGAACTTCTCAGGAGGAAAAATCCTAAGGAAAGGATTTTTCAGAGAATATCATGGCTGCACCTCTCAGCATCTCTCAGCATCAGCTGATGCTCCCCCACACCTCTCCCTCTCTTTCTGTCCTCCCAAGGTGGAGTCGTGCTGGGAATCAATGCCAAAGGGGAGCGGCTCAAGCACTGGTTCGACTGCCTGAAGAACAAGGACAAGAAGATCGAGCGCTGGCACACGCTGACCAACGAGCTGCCGGGCGCCGTGCTCAGCGACTGAGCCCCGCGGCTGCACAGCCTTGGGCTCCTCCCAGCTTTGGATTTGGGGGATCCCAGGACAGCCAGGACAGCAGGACACCCCCCAGCAGGGCCTGGCTGCAGGGAAGCCCTTCCCAGGGAAGAAGGCACAGGTGGTTTGCTCTGGCGTCTCCAGAACGCCTCTTTGCGCCCTGCCGCACTCGCAGCCCCGCTCTGCAGCGTGCACTGCACACTCACACTCACACTCACGCAGGTGTGCGCCCCTGCATGCACTGCAGTCTGGCTCCTCTCCCAAATCCTGCCTCTACTCACAGTTTACCTTCTCGCTGCCTTGCAAGTCAGTGGCAAAAAAAAAAAAAATGAATGCGTCCGTCCGCGTCCGTGTGTCCGGCATCGGCAAAAGGCGTCCCCAAAAAACACACACAGAACCCAGAACTGTCTCCCTGGAGGCAGCTTGTGCCATATCTCTGGTGGTTTGTCAGTCTCTGTGGTTTGGGCCTAAACAGTCTTTTCTGCATTTCAAGCTCCTCTGTTGGAATGATTGTGTCCCTGGTGAACCCGGACAGAGTGTTTGCTCTCCTTCCAGGAATGGTGTGCTCGTCCTCTCCAGTGAAACTCACTGCAGGCAGCAGAGCTGTGCAGACCAAGCTTTTCCTCCTCCTGGGATCAGGCAGCTTCACCTTTGGGAGGCAAAATGAAAAAAGCTCCCTGGAACAGCCTGGCTGTTCCTGCTGCCCAGGAAGCAGCTCCTCTCCTAATGAAACCATGCCATGCAGCAGCACGGCTGCTTTTCCAGCACAGCCAGCTTTCAGGTTGAATTTTTCTATAATTTTTTCCCTTTTTTCATCCCTTTCCAATTCATGCATTAAATAATGAAGATGCTGAGCCTCGGAGCTGAGCTGGAATTGTGTTTGTAGCTCGGCATGGCCGTGAGGTTGATTCGTTTTCTGCCTCAAACAGCATCTCCAACCAAATAAATTTCTGCGTATGGCACAGTAATATTAATATGGCACAGTAATAATATATTAATATTATAATAATCCCAGCTATCATCCTCTGTGATCCACCTTGGCTGGATCTTCATCCTCATCCCACCAGGCATCCAGTGGGATAAGTGAAAGCTTTCTAGGAAATGCTGCACCATTCCCAAAACGTTTGGAAGCCTTTAAACAATGATTTCATAGGAAGAGCTGCTCTTTCCCCACAAGTTACCCTCAGCTTCCAAACCCTGTGCAGGTATTGCCAACTTCTTTTTTTTTCTCTTGGGAAGCAATGGAATCTCTGCAAACCTATGTTTACTTTTCCAAGTGATGATCCTGTTACACCTTGTTACACCTACTTTGATATTGGGATGGGGGGAGGGAGATAAAAGGAAAAAAAACCAACATTCATAGGGGTTTTTTAAATAACTCAATATTTGTAATGCATCCTGCAGATGTGCATGGATTTTATTTGAATACTGGCAGCCTGTCAAGTCGGATGTTCCCACTAATCCTTTCTGGTCCAGCACCTGAAAACCTGGTTGGGATCTGAGCTTCCGGGGAAGCTCCAGGAGCACCAGGTTGGCTGTGCCTCCCTTTTCTGACAAAATTCCTTTCAGTCCATCCTTTTTCCCAGCCTATGAAACTGGTCAATGCCTGAGGTGGAGTAGGACACGTGTGTGTGGGTTCCTTCACTTTGTACCCCAGTCTTTTCTAAGTGGACACTCCGTCCCGCGTCCCAGCTGCATGCAGAGTTGGTGGTTGTCATGCCAGGCCTCGTGAAAATGTTTGATACCAATGTTTTGCTACCATGTGAAGGCTGCAGAAACCGTCCTTACCTGCATCCTGAGAGAATTTTGTATTTCAGTATTACCTATCTGTGTACTTTTGGTCAGATTTGTTAATATTTATAATGGGAACCGAAAATAAAAAGGTTAAAAAATAAAAATTAAAAAAAAAGGAAAGGTTGATGATGGTGGTGCAGATTTTGAATTTGGGGGATGGCAAGCATTTGGGAAGAAATGGTTTTAAACCAGAGCATTGGGGGCTTCTTGGTATATAGAATATACCATATTCTATATATATAGAATATATATATATAGCAATATAGCATAAATAATATAAATGTACTATATAAATACTATAAAATACTATCAATGTATTATAAATATTATATATATATTTATAAGTATTTATAAATATATATATGGGGATGGATATATATAGATATAATATAGGGATATATAGAGAGAGAGATATATATAGGGTTTTATATATATATATATATATATATATATATATGGAGAGAGAAAATACATAAATATGGCCCAATATATGGAGAGAGAAAATACATATATACATACATATATATGGCCTAATTAAGTACATATTCTACATGTATATTTTTAATTATTTGTGTTTAATATGTATTTAGTAGCCTTGAAGCCCAGCAAACCCAGGGCACAGGGAATGATGTCCAGACCCAGGTGCTCACAGATGGAAAACACAAGGAAAAAAAAAAATATTTACTCAATTAAATGATGCTCTGTTCAGCCATCAGATTTCTGTTTAAGTCACTCTTTATCCCCTCGGGAATAAAGAGCTGATTATAAAGAGCAGGAGGGGAGGACAAACCCTTCAGATTAAAATAAAGCTTAAGGTATTTGAAAGCCAAGCTGCTCTGGGGCACGTCAGCCCCTCCAGCTCTATAAAGAGGCTCTGCTTTTGGGGGAGCTCACCTGCCCCAGGTGCTGCTGCTCCATGGAGAGCACCCAGGAGCCCCCAAACAGCAGCACCCCAGGGCCCTTTGATGGCCCCCAGTGGCCCCACCAGGCCCCCAGGGCCATGTACCTGGCTGTGGCCGTGCTCATGGGGCTGGTGGTGGCCTCGGCCTCGGTGCTCAATGGCCTGGTCATCGTGGTGTCCATCCGGCACAAGAGGCTGCGCTCGCCCCTCAATTACATCCTGGTGAACCTGGCCGTGGCCAACCTGCTGGTGACGCTCTGCGGCAGCTCCGTCAGCCTCTCCAACAACATCCAGGGCTTCTTCGTCTTTGGGGAGCGCCTCTGCCAGCTGGAGGGCTTCATGGTGTCCCTGACAGGTAAGGAGAGCACTCCAGACCTGCCCCAGGGCTGTGGGTGGTGCTTTTGGGTTTGGCAGAGGGGCTTTGGAGATATTTCTGCACCTAAAGTCAGCACTTTTATGTTGTGGAAGTTGCGTCCTTCAGCTCTTGGTTGGCACAGGGAAGGTTGGCTGTGCCAGGTCACCACATGTCCAGTCTTGGTGTTGGCAGAGTGGGAAATGCCACTTGAGGACATGGAGAATCCTTGTTTGGGATGTATTTCATGGGTGCTGGCTGGTGCCAGGTCACCACACGTCCAGTCTTGGTCTTGACAGAGTAGAAAATGCCACTTGGGGACATTGGGAATCCTTTGGGATGTATTTCATGGGTGCTGGCTGTGCACCAGGGGCTGGAAATTGCACAAAACCTCTCCTTGAGGACACTGTGCTGCTGTAACCACGAGGCGTCACAGCCACCCATTGCCAACTTCATCTCTAAGGGCCAAATATCCCCGTTGTCCCTGCTGTGAGAGAAGCAGTGCCAAAATCACAGTTTCTAACAGCCAAATATCACAGCTGTCCCTGATGTGAGGAAAAAACATCTGACTTCTTGTTCAAACAATATTTCCCTGAACTAAACCATCGTCTAGCAGGTCCCAGCAGAGGCAGCAGAAGCTGTCCCTGAGACACAACCCCTGCTGTCCCCCCAGGCATCGTGGGGCTGTGGTCCCTGGCCATCCTGGCCTTGGAGAGGTACCTGGTGGTCTGCAGACCCCTGGGAGACTTTCGGTTCCAGCGCCGGCACGCTGCCAGCGGCTGTGCCTTCACCTGGGGCTGGTCCCTGCTCTGGACGACCCCACCACTGCTGGGCTGGAGCAGCTACGTGCCTGAAGGTAGGGCAGATGTGCATCAGACTCTGCTGTGTCGTCTTCTTGCTTCTTGTTTTCAAGCCTGGGGTAGCTGGAGGGTGTCTGGGCTGGAGTCTAAAGGGTTAATCTCTCCTGTTAATATCTCCTGCTTGCTCAGCCAATAATCCTCTCCTGGAGGTTGTTCTTTGGAAGTTCCCCACCACCGGACACTGCAGCAGTTGTTATTGGAGCTGCTGTAGCTGCTGGAGCATCACCCAGCCCAAACCCGCTCTTGTAGGGGCCTGACACAACTCCACCACAAATCACAAATCACATCTGGCCACCCCAAACCCCCAGTGGCTGATCTCCAGCCCTTGGGGATGGGGATGAGGTGGCATGGCTGTTTTGGAGCCCATCCTTGAGCCCTTATCCAAGCCCTAAGTGCTTTAGGCTCATTCCCAACCTTTATTCCAGGCCTGAGAACCTCCTGCGGACCCAACTGGTACACGGGCGGCAGCAACAACAGCAGCTACATCCTGGCCTTGTTTGTCACCTGCTTTGTGGTGCCCCTCAGCCTGATCCTCTTCTCCTACACCAACCTGCTGCTGACCCTGCGGGCGGTAAGTGAGCCCTGCAATTGTTTCATCCCACAAGGGCTGGGATGCTGTTCCAGGCTGCTGACAGGTCTCTCCTCTCTCCCAAACCCCCACAGGCAGCGGCACAGCAGCAGGAGTCGGACACGACGCAGCAGGCGGAGCGGGAGGTGACACGCATGGTGGTGGCCATGGTGGTGGCCTTCCTCACCTGCTGGCTGCCCTACACCACCTTTGCACTGGTGGTGGCCACCAACAAGGACATTGTCATCCAGCCAGCCCTGGCATCCCTGCCCTCCTACTTCTCCAAGACGGCCACAGTCTACAACCCCATCATCTACGTCTTCATGAACAAACAGGTGAGAGAAAGCTCCAAACAAACACAGCAACCAACAAACCAAGCTGGAGAACAGCTCAAAAATCCTGGAGGAACCATCTATCCTATCTGGAAGTGTGGTTCCAGGCTCGGGGTTGCTGTGTAAGCAGCAAGGATTTGGGGAATAAGATGGGAAGAGAGGGAGCAGCCTGCGAGCCCGAACAAGAGCTCATTTTCTGCTTCCATGGTTTTATGGGGTCAGGCAACTTAATGTTGGATCACAAGCTGCTCGTTGAAGGCACAAAGCAAACAGAATGAAACTTTTATTGTCCATAAACCACAAAGAGTTGGGCTGGGAATAGACAGAGATCTTTCCCAAAATACAACCAGGGTCCAAGCTGTCGAGTCGCCGGATTTCTGCTGTCACAAATAACCTGTCCCTTCCTTCCCTGCCCAGTTCCAGAGCTGCCTGCTGGGAATGCTGTGCTGTGGTTACCACCCCAGGGGCATGGGGAAAACCTCTCCAGCTGCCCCCGGTCCCCAGGTGGCTGCAGAGGGGCTGAGGAACAAGGTGACACCATCCCACCCCGTGTGACAACAGCCACATCCTGCCTGCACCAGTGCCAGCTCCAGGACCTGCCTGTGCCACCCACAGCAGCACAGAGGGCTTGGGTGGAGCTGATGGGGGCTCTCCGAGGCTGGAGAGGTCCCCAACAACATAAAAAAGACAGGACAGTGTCTTCTTGCAGGTGAGGAGCCATCCCATCATGGGAGACAATGCAGATTTTCACTATGTCCCTCTCCTAAGGAACCCCCTCCCTCCCAGCCCCTTACTTTGAAGCCTTTCAAGAACACCAAATAAAAAATGAACAGTAATTTTTCCTCAGTGCTGTTTGGCCCAGAGTCAGGTGGAGCATGGTCTGTCACCATCCCCTGACAGACCAAGCCCTGCCTGCAACGCCTGGTCCTGCTGGGAAGTTCAGGGAGATGCTGCAAACCTGGCATAAATCCAGCAGGAATGTTTGAGAGCCAACTGTGTTAATAAACACTGATAAATACTGAGCAGTTCATCTGTTTTATTGGCTGGTGGAAGGTTTGACAGAAAACACATCCCCTCCTGCCACCAGAGCTGGCACATCACTCGTGGCAAGTGCCACAAACATCCCTACAGACAGCCAGGAAATAAAACAGACACAAAGTTAATTTTCTTTTTTTAGACTTAAGGCAATAAGGAAAGGTCTGAATGCACTGATTTCCCAGCAAGGGTGAAAACATGAGTGGTACCAGGCCTCAAGGCATAGCAGAAACCCACCAGGAGCAAACAAAAGATGCCAAAGCCTGAAAGGATAAAATAAAAGATAAAAAACCTCCACGGGCTCCACAGCTTCACACCTCATCTCAAATCTCCAATCCCAATGTTTATCTACCCCAGCTGCAATCACACTTCTGTTTTTGGAGGCAGATTCTGTCATTCAGGAGCCCAGGAAAGGCTGCTGAAGGTGATATTGAACACTGCAAGTCGATGAAACTGGGTTTCACCCAATTCCTCTATCTCTAAAAAAGCCTGCCAGCCTTCAGAGTTGTCTTATAGAGTTCTGATCCTGAACCCTTGAATTGCTTTCAAAATGAGGTGATCCACAGCCAGGCACCCCAGCAATTTGCACTGCCATGGAGGATGATGAGATCTGGGAGACTGAGGGTTTGGTTTTTGGTTTTTTTTCACCATCTGAGATTCTCTGCTTCAAACCAAAAATAAAACAAAAATCCCCAAACCACCCCAGTCCAAAGGAATGAAACACGTTGGAGCAACCTGGGCTAGTGGAAGGTAGCAGAGGGGTGGAATTAAATAATATTTATGGCATCTTCCAACCCAAACCATTCCATGTCTCCATGGCCTGGTGTGGGGGGACAGGACACCCATCCCCACCCCTGTCTCAGCCTCCCTCTCTCCTGCTGTGCAGAACAGCTCACAGGGCTCAGAGAGGAATTAGAACAGCTCAGTATCACTGTTTTAATTTAATTAATTGGGCTTTCATTCTCTGGGAAGCTGAAAAGCAGCATTAGATGGGCCCTCTGATCTCCTCTGCTGTCTTGCACTGGTCCTTGTTTAATTGTTCCTGTTAATCACAGCTTTTGTGCCCATGCTTTATGTTATCAGGATGATTCAAGTCCGTGCTAAACTTAAATCTGGGGAAGCACAAGCAGCTGAGAAACTGAAATCTCTGTTGTGTTCTGGCCCCGATAAGGAGATCAGACAGGCCATGGGGCTGCTTGAAAGGCCCTCCACCAACAGAAATAAAAATTCTCCACATTAAGATTAAAAAAAGATAGGGAAACTGTTCACAGTCTGCTCACCATTTGGTCCCACAGATAAAATAGAACAAGAAATGCAGGAAGCTGAGATTTCACATGTTGTTATCCAGCCAGGGATGGATAATTCTGTGCATGTGAAAACGCTCCCGTGCTGCTCTCCACACACTGCTGCAGCCACTTGGCTTTGGCTACTTTTTATTTAATTAAACAAGCCTGAAACCCAACAAAAACACCACCCAAAGTGAGAGGGAATGACCCTTGGTCACAAGCCACCAAGGACAGGATCACAAAATCCAAATTTGCAATTTAACTTTTTGCGCTCTCTGTCCCTGCTGGTGACACAGCCCCGGGGCCGTGGGGAGCAGGATCTTGTTCCAGCAGCTCCTACCAGGAATAAAAATCCTCCTGCCTGCAGCACAGGAGTCCCACACAGAGAATCCAGGTTGGAACAAGGCTGGGTTAGAAAATATTAAACATTTTTTTGGCCACAATTGTGTCACAGCCTGGGGCGAGGCCTGTGCTAGGCCTGAGGCGCCTCTGTCACTGCCACCACAGCACAAACACATAAAAGATTTTTATTTTCTCTTACTTTTCCTCAGAAACATTTTTATTTTCTCTTATCTTTCCTCAGAAATATTTTTATTTTCTCTTATCTTTTCTCCCCCACGCCTGCAGGATCCTCCCTGGAGCAGCTCCATCAGGGCCTGGTTGTATCATGGCCTGATGATGGGAAGCAATGTTAAAAACAAATTACAAACTCCAACAAAACAACCCCAAAATTGAACCTCCAAGCCAGAAAAAGAACCAAAGGCAGCACAATAACCCTGGAAACTTTTATTAATGTTGTTTAACCAAATGAACAGGTAAAAAATTGGAGCATTTCCTTGCAAAAGCAGGAATGAAGATGCAAAACTTGATGTACAACAGCAGCTCAAAGCCCAGGGAACAGGACAACCTTCACTCCTGCACCTTGAACAGTATTTATCACAAAAAAGTGTGAAATATGAAATTGCTGTGCCTATCAAAATTCTCATCCAAAACTCAATTATATCCAGAGATCTTGGTGGGTTTTTTTTGGACAAGGCCTACCCAAAATGTGGTTGAATTAAACACCAGGTATCTTCATAACAACCACATTTTTTTTCCACATTCTTGTCTGATGCTGGCAGGGAACATATTGCTGCACTTGCAATCTCTGGAGAACATTGCCTTTTCCTCATTAGCTTTTTGCACAGCAATTAATCCCTTTAATCAGTCAAATCAGTTCAACACTAGATCACAAAAGCACTAAGTAAAGAGAAAACAAGAAATTACCTTGTTAAATTTAATGAGCAAGGAAAAACAGACTCTACATGGGCTGCAACACTCCAGCATGGAAACATTTCAGTGCCTGAGCAGCACCAGCAGCCCACAGAATTACAATCATTTTGTCTTTAATCTGAAAACTGCATAATGCAACAGAGCAAGGAATTCTCTAGCTTATGAAAATGTGCACGTGCAGAATAAAAAGCAGTTTCATAAGGATGTGACAGTAAAAAAAAAAAAACAGCTCACTTCTGCACATTGACACTGCCTGGGCATGCAACAATGGCATCAAACCAGTACAAAACATTTCAGAACACAAAGCATTGGGTTTCCTTCTGAACTTGCTGCTGCTGTTAAAGGAAATCTGAGCTTTACAGGTGTTTATGTGGCCAAAAAGGGCTGTAATTCACAGAATAAACACTGTGCAAGCAGCAGCAAGCAGGTGATGTGTAGAACTTATTTACTCTGTGTTTTAATCACGGAGAGAGCTCTCATCCAAAATAATTTTCCTGCAGGGAACAAAAAAAAAAAAGAGGAAAAAATGGTTATGAAGTTGTTTTATCTTCTGTAAAGTACAAGATGAAGGGAATGGGATTTCACAGTGTATCTTTTTAATGGAAGACAGGAATGCAGCTCATGCCACAAATAAATTTCTGCCACAATTCCAGTTTAACTCACAGAGTCTCACCTGAAGGGTGGAGCTGGAGCCAGCTGCTGCTGGGGGTGGGATTTCTGATCCTTGATCTCATCTAAAAAACAGGGAAATTCAGCTCAGAACATGACAGCCACACAGAGACAGCAACTGAATCAAGAGCTGCAGGTTCCTCTGCTTGATTCATTCAGCCCCATTTGGAATCAGAGCCCAGTCCCAGCTCTGCTGCATCACCCAGGACCCTCATGGGGATCAGAAAATCAGAAATAATCCTGATTTCCATCCCTGAATCCCAATCCCAGCTCAGCTGTGGAGCTCTGACAGCAAACAGGGGCACAGCTGCTGTTGCTGTAACAATTTGTTATTGTAATGCAATAACAAGCACAGGGATGTCACCCCCAGGCTTCTACACTTTAAAATTGCCATCAATATTTCCAAAAGTAACCAGAGATTTGGGACATTTCAAACTTTGGGTGCATCCAGCAGCTCTACAGACCAAGGGCACCTGCTGAAGTTCCTGCAGAGATTCCTGGTGCTCTGCCTCCAGCCCAGGCTTCTCTCTGCTCTACTTCATTCTTCCTTCCAGCATCTTCTGGATCCTCCAGGCTGGCAACCCTTCAATGACAAAGTTTTGTGTATCATCCTCTTTTTTTTTTTTTTTTTTTTTTTGTTTTTATCAGGATTAAATAGAAAATTCTCATGCCAAACATTCTGATGCCAATGAGTTCCTTAGTGAGACAGAAGTTAGGGATATGAGCACTCACTGTGGAGCTGTTCAGAGTTACTGGGCTCTGATCTTTAGTTCCAAGAGGAAAACCAGTTATTTGGGATATGAATATTTTCCTTAAAATGATGTTTAAATGACTTCTGCCATGTTCTTCAAATTTCCTAATATACTGCCATGAAAGCTCAACCATTTTCACAAACTCTTCTTTCTAAAGAGCTTTCAATGACTCTGTTCTCTTAATGCACATTTTCTCTGTCTCAAAAAATTCCCCCATTCTGTCAAATTATCTCTGATTTCTGTAAAGACCAAGCACTGCCTTTCAGGGCTGTTGAAGTATTTGCTTTCCACCTACAGGAAGCTGTATTAACAAAACATTCTTTTCCATCTCAATTTAGTAGGAGAGTTCACATTCACGTCTCCAGGCAAGTTCCCTGGCACTCTCCACTCCCCAAGGAGTCTCAGCCCATTTTCTGAAAAGTCCTCCACAGATCTGCACACAGCACACAAAATAAACCCTTGAACACAAATAGAAATTATCAGCTCACCCAAGAGTGTGTCCCTGAGGCTCTTCTTGGATCTCCTCATCTCCAGGAACTGCATGGAGCATTCTTTCCAAAACATCATCCAGACTGGAGTGAGCCCTGTTCAATAAAAGATTTCAAAGGGATGGTGACAAGGGTCATGCTGCAAATTTCCAAATAAAACAGTCATAAGGGGATTTAAAGTTTTCTGTAAGCATTGTATCTTGTTAAAATTCTAAATCTTTGTAACTCAAAGCCAGACATGCCTTCCCATCCTTTTTCATACCTTTCTGTATCCTCTGCTAGATTAAATGACTCCTTAGTCCATAAACTCTGATTTGTCTTCTCATTTCTCTCAGATTCTTTTCCTGACTCTCTGCTTTCCATTTTACCTTGATCAAGAGCTATTCACATAAACAGCAAGATTTTAGTATCAAAGGAAGATAAACAAAGACATTAAAATGTTGTTTTCTTTGCTGCACTTGGGCAATTTCCAGTTGCCCACTTCTCAGTCACTCTTTCTTCAGCCAGGCCTGATTTTCTACCAGATGAACAAATTCCCATTATCTGCAGTCAAAGGTGGCCAGCAGCAAGGCCCAGATAAATATTTCACTCCAACACATTTCCAGATTCACAGGACTCCACATTTTGTTTCCCATTGAAATGAAAAATGCATGTGGAAATGAATCTTTAATCTTTCCCCTTCCAATCCCAGATATGGGAGAGAAACCCAAGGGAAACCTGAGGACGGTTTGCCTATTTATCAAAATCCAGTGACTCTCCCTCAAAGCTTTATCAGCAAATTCTGTTCCCCACAGAAATGAGGGTTAGGGTTGGGCTTAGGGCTGAGAAGGGCACCCCATGGGGAATTTTCTCAGCTGGAAATTCATGGTGATGGGGTTAAACTTAGGGGAATATTTCAGCCCCTTCTGCTGGGCTGTGATAAGCAGGAAGCACGAGGCTGCCACAAAAAATGGGAGTCTGAAATAGCTGTGCTTTATGCAAATCCAAGAAAACCACAGTGATTGAGCAGCCAGCAATAGCCTGCTGCAGTCCTCTCCCCCTAAAAACAAGAAGCTCCAATGAACTTCCATCCCTCAGGAAAAGATTTAACAAAGCTGCAGGACAACCAAACATGTGCCAGCATCATTCTCGAGTGACTGTGTTATTTAGCTTTTTACAGACTTAACTCATGTTCTGCCTTTTTCTTTTTTTTTCCTTTTGCCTTTTTTTGTCTGCTTTTTTTTTTTTTTTACTGCTGCTCACTTTGTGACTCACTGGAGGAAGAAAAAAAAGCACAGCCTATAAACATTTAGGTTTTCTGCTCCTCTGACACGACTTGTTGTACATCTAAAAATGATTCCCACTTAGCACCATTTGCATTTGCAGCAGCACAAAGATTCACCACTCTGCTGTCTTTGTAACAGAGCAGGAAATCCAATATTCATTACCCCAGTGGAAGCTATTTTTTTTCCTCTGTGAAACCAGAGGCATTATTTCATGCTGGAGAATTAGGAACATTAACAGGTGGGGTGCAGTGGCCACTTTGTGAAGTGAATCACCCTCCCAGAATGGATTTGACATCACCTGCCCAGCACCTCTGCTCCTGTGGGTGTTGTCACCTGTGTGTGAGCACAGCACAAGCTCCAGTGGCACAATAAGAGCAGAAAATTTCATTTTCCTGCTTGGACCTGCAAACCTCCCCCAGCAGCTCCCCGTGGACCTCGGAGGGAGCACACAGGGAAAGGCAGCAAACACTGGTGGGGGCACCAAGCTAAAAATTGCATTTATTGTTCCAGCTGAACAGCCAGTGACGAGGATGCAGAGGCAGTTTGCAGCAAGGAAAAAAGAATTTTCTATTTTTAATCTCCACATTGGGACTGTTAGCAACCAACCATTCACTTGCACTCCGGAGTCTGGCAATCCCATCCCTTCCAAGCCTGGAGTGATGGAATCTTGCTGCTTTAAGTGTTCTGTTAAAAACAGCATTATTTCCATGTTGGTCTAGGCTGCCTATACACTAAAATACCATAAAACTTTATCCATCCAACCCTGGAGGAAAACCTGTACATTTATAATTATTTATATATTATTTTTTGAATGAATATAATTTAAATAATATATATTATAATATATAATATAGTAAATACATTATATTTATTACAATAATTAAATTACATATAATATAATTGTAAGTATTTGTATATTTATACATATTATATAAAAATATAAATATAAGTATATGTTATTATATATTACATAATATTTATATATTTATCAATATTTATAACTATTAATATTTATAATTATATTTTTACAATATAATTATATATTATGTCTTATAATGTGTACTATATTATATATAATAATATATAATAAATATAATATATACTAAATTATAAATATTCATATATAAATAGATCATTATATATTTTTATTTTATCGATATTTATAATTACTAATATTTATAATTATATGTATTACAATAATATAATTATATAATAATATTATGTCTTATAATAAGTACTATATATAATATAGAATAATATATACGAAATATAATATATTATAATATATTAATAAATAGAATAATTTATATATTATAATTTATAATTTTTTTATATATTAAACTATAGGCTGCCCATGACCATCATTAATGGCATCACCTTTGATGCCAATCTCCACAGGTTCTTTTTTTGGTGATTGAGGAAATAAGGTGAGGATGGACAATTTAATTATCCAATGTCTGGTGTTAATTTAGGAAGAGCTTAATGATGGATAAGCAAAGCAAACTCTTCTCCAACACCCTCCAGTGAAAACCACACACAGTTTTACATTTCTGTGTGAACAGAAGAAGAAATGCAAATCACTGAGCTCTGCACAGACACCTGGGGGGTGCAGCTGCCTCCTCTAATAGGGAACACAAATTGCTCCAGGACACCTTTGAAAAATTCAGTGTACACCAAACTCCTCTCCGTGTTAAACTCCACCTGCACTCAGTGTGCTCCCAGCAGCAGCAAGGAAACACTCAGAGAAATGCAGAGGCTTCAAGAACTGCCAGTTATTTAAGCTGTTGATCATTTAAGCTCTTGATCTTCCTCATAATTGACTGCAACTAATTTGGAAGCTCCAGTGTATTTTGGCAGTGAATGGTTGGGGAGAAATCCTGACTGAGCACAGCTGGAAAGCCTCCCACAGTTTGGGGTGAAGTGGCTCTTACCAATTTCATCCAGCAGCTCTTGGGCTGGTGGAGGCAGCTCATCACTGGAGGGGGGAGATGCCTCTGAGAGTGCCGAGACAGAGAAAAAAAATATTCTAGTTAATTAGCAGTGATTAATCCTTAATAACTGTGACATAGGCTTACACTCTGATAGCATCTTGCTTACATATTTCATTTAACACCCTGCGCGAGCCTGGCTCATTCATATTTTATCAAATTTCCCTCAATAATTCCATAATGGAAAAATCATTTGGAGCCAGACTTGCACATTCAGCTCTCAATGGTGTATCAGAAATCTGAGACCAGTAATATTTACACTTCAAACAGAGGTTGATTTAGAGGTCAGAGTTCTCAGTGTGCAGGTGCAAACACAAAATCCATAACCTAATTAGCACCAGCAGTACATGGTTGAGTGCTTAGCTATTTATCCCTCTAAAAAGAGACATCCAGGAGCAAAAAAAAAGAAGGAAAAATAATTAATAGACTGCTGAATTTCCTTTCAAATCCATTTCTCTGTTTATTGAACAATTTATTTTGGCTGGGGCTGGGATAAAAGACTTACCAGGTGCCTGCCTGGTGTTCCTCAGGGATGAAGCAACTGGTGGCAACCCAACCTGTGAGATCAAACAGAATTAAATACAAGAAGTAAACTGAGAAACTGCTGATCTTCAATCCTCCTCTTCAACACCTTAAATCCAAAATTTAGATAGAACCTTCAATTAAAGCCTGAGCTGACCATTAAATTTTAAACTAAGCTTTCCAAACAGTTCAGAATATGAAAATAGAGTAAGACTGATGTGTCAAAACTTTTTCTTACACTGCTGTGCATCATAATTTAGCTGTGAGATACCATCAGCTACATAATCTTTATTTCAACACTCTGAACAGATAATTGGATGGAAGTTTCTGACTGGATTTCCTCAGTTCCCATTCTCTGCTTGGAATCTTTCACTATTAAATCCAGGCACATCTGTTCTTTAGAAGAGTCCCCCAAAATTAAAAATTTGTAACCAGAGGCAAATCCTCACTGCCCTCAAAGTGGCAATATGCACTTAATTCTAGAATAAGATTTTGGACATGAAGTGACAGCATGAGCAGAGCCACTCAGGGCTGTAAATGAATTTAATGAATTCCAACTGTTCTGGCACTGGAGCAGCACGACACAGACCTGCCTGTGCCAGGTCAGCTGCACAATGAGCAAACTCTGATTCCAGCTCTGATCCACAGCCCCAGCAGTGGATATAACAAGAAAGGTGAAAAGGCAACTGTGTTATACAAAACTGTTTTATACAGAACTGTCTGCAAAGGCAATTTGAGATAATGCTGTGGCTCAGGAACACCTTCAGTGCCAAAAGGATCAGTGGAAATGGCTGCAGCGACCATGGAAACTCTGCACTCCAAAGGGTTTGAACAAAGCCGACGAGATTGGGCACATTTAATGTGCTGAAAAAGGAGAAAAAAGCTTTGAACAAAGGGCTCATTCAAACCACCTTCTGCAGAGTCCATTCCGGACTCTGGGCAGAATCCAGTCTGGGCTTTCCCTTTTGCCGAGTCCATTCCAGACTCTGGTCAGAATCTGGTCCAGTTTTTCCCTTTTTCCAACTTCATTCCAGACTCTGACCATAATCTGGTCCAGGTTTTCCCTTTTGCTGAGTCCACTGGAACTCCAGCCAAAATCCAGTCCAAGTTTTCCCTTTTGCCAAATCCATTCCAGACTCTGGGCAAAATCCACTCCATTTTTTTCTTTTGCTGAGTCCACTCCAGACTCCATTGGGAATCTGTTCCAGGCTTTCTAATTTGCTGAGTCCACTCCAGACTCCAGCCAAAATCCGGTCTGGGCAAGTCCATTGTGAAATCCGGTCCGGGTTTTCCCTTTTGCTGAGTCCATTCCGTACTCCAGCCACAATCCAGTCTATGTTTTCACTTTTTCTGAGTCCATTCCAGACTCCAGGTGAAATCCGGTCTGGGTTTTTCCTTCTGCCGAGCCCATTCCATACTCCAGCCATAATCCACTCCGGGTATTCCCTTTTGCTGAGTCCATTTCAGTCTCCAGGTAAAATCTGGTCCCGGTTTTCCCTTTTTCCAAGTCCATTCCAGATTCCAGGTGAAATCTGGCCTGGGTTTTCCCTTTTGCCAAGTCCATTCCATACTCTGGGTAAAATCCAGGATTCCAAAGGCTGGGAATTGGAAATTCCCCACAGCCAGGGAGGGATGGAGGGCAGGGAAGAGCCACTTGGAGAGAGGCCAACATTCCCCAGCAAGAGGAACCCAAATTTTTGTGTAATCAATGCCTGAAATTAATCAGGACTCTTTACTTCATCCACAGAGCCACGATTCCCAAACACTCACAAAGACCTACAAGCATTTCTCTGCTTGCATTTCTTCTTAATAAAAGTGTTGTCAAAAATATTTTTAAGGAACATTAAAAGAATATTTATAGAAACTCCTGGTGTAAGTGATTTTCTGACTTACAGGCTCTTTTGGTCCAAATGGGCAAACTCTCGGAGCCACCACTGGAATTTCCATGCTCCTCTCCCCTTCCCAAGCTGTGGTGAAAGTCTTGAACAGTGTGGAGGAGGTCTCTTGAGAGCCACAAAAGGAAGAATCTGAAGAAAATTCACGGCACTGCTTGTATTTCTCAAAGGCTAATGGAAATTTTTCGTCTAGAATTAAAAAAAAAAAAAAAAAAAAAAAGAAAAAAGGGAAAAAAAAAGTGAAGACAGCAAAGCTGGAGAATTATTTTTGGAATTTTTGTATCTTTAGCACATTTCAACAGAAGCACGAAAAAATTTAAAGGGGACAGGCACCTGCACAAGAAACTCTATCCACAAAAGACCAAACTGATAATCCAGGAATTCCACCTCAGACAAAACTTTGCCAACTGAGAAATTCCAGCCTCTGTTTAACACCAAATTAATGAAGCACAAATGTTAATTCATTACTCTTTAGCACTCCAGTTCAACAAACATTTATCATGTCATTTAACTTGTTATAAAGTTACTGAGTGCTTATTAAATTGCCTTTAAAATGCTAAAATCCACATGTATCAGTTAAAGTTAAAATTACTTAATTTCTGATTTATGAAGGCTGCCAGAGACCTTTCAGGCAGTGACTTTTTCAGCTGTGTCCCTGTAAATCCTCCTTTAATTCTGTGTCTTTGGACAATGAGATTTCCAACAGGAACAACAGCATTTCTTGTGCAAGCCTGACATTCCTGCACAGAGAAATGGAGGTTCATGATTCACCTTGATGATTTTCACATTAAAAAAATCCTGGCAGAAAGGCCTGGCTGGCACAGAGAGGAGAAACAATTCCCTGTGAATCCTCTTTTTCCCCCTCCCTGCATTACCTGAGCCCAGGGGGGTGCTGACACTGGTGGGAGCGTGGCTCAGCCGAGGCGTTCTACACTCCACGCCCCTCTGGAAGTTCTGCTCACAGGGGATGCTGGACAAATCCTGAATATCTGCCACTGATCTGAATTATTGAGAGATGTTCTGACAGTTAGAATGGCCACTTTCCTGCACCTGTGAATCACCAGATCCTGCTATTTTCAGGGTCTTGAAATTTTAATTTCGTGCAGCCTTATCTAGCGTGCTGGAATGGAAGGAGATGTTCCCTTTGAGACTCCCCGCAGGAATCTTGGGAGGCCCAAAATCACCATCCTCAGGGAAGTTAAAGAGGCAGAAAAGGTTAATTATTTGCTTCCCCTTCCTTTCCAGGATGTGTTAAATAATCCTCCTACAAAACCAGCTCAGGAAGCTGCTTCCAGAAAGGGCAAGAGCTCCAAATGTGAACCAAAAGGCAGAAAAAAATCCCCAAAGGCAAGGGAAAACCTCAAGGGTTAACAAAAATTAATGAGCCATTAATTAAGACTAAATGTAGGCCTTGGGAGCATTTAAAAGAATGACTCTGATAAACTGAGACTGCTGAAGGCACTGACACAGCCCCAAGTGAAAAAAATTAATTCCAAATTGATCAAATTTTGGGGAGATACACCCTGGATTCCATCATCCTCAAAGGCCGTGGAAAGAACAGACACCTCCTGTAAATCAGTAATTTTATGCAAATCTCCATTAGCTGTAAATATAAATGAACCTCATTAGCTGAATCACAAACATACTCTGCTGATTTTTTTTTTCTCCCTGAAAATCACAGGACTATTTCTGTAATAAAATTTATTTGGCTCCACACGAACGATTTGCTCTTTAAAGTGATTTTATTTCCCTGTGCCATATGGAGAGAAGAAGAAACCAGGAATCCTCACACTTGCATGGGAAGAAGCACACCCAGATGAACACCAAGTTAATTACTTCTGAATATGAAAATATTCCCAACTAAGGACAACACTTTTACACCAATCTCACAACTTTTCACAGGAAAATACTCTCTCAATACTCTGGGGAGTTTTCTCTTGGTCTGTCCCACCTCCCTTGACAAAATTATGTAGTTAATGACCAATTTGCTGAAGTTTTGCTATAAAATGTGGCTCTTACACATCTTTTTCTTGGCATTCTTCCTGTGGCTCCCACAGCATCACTTCTTGTGCTGCATCCGCACTGAAACGAGGGAGGAAAGGTCACATTCACCCTCAGAAAATTATGGAAATTGAGAAATTTGGTTTCCTTTCCTTCAGGAAGTTTAAGCATTACCTTCTCTCTGAGGTAGACTGCAGCTCATAAACACTTTTTGCTTAAAACCTTAGAAGGTGGGGACTGGTAGGAGAAAAATGTCATTTTTAACAGATTTGTTAAAACTTCTAATTGACATTTGCAGCTTCAGAACAAAAGTGAAATTAATAAAATTAAGTGAAATTAATTAATTAATCGGCCTGCTCATCTGGTGCTGGGGACTGGCAGCTCCTCCCTAAGATGTCAGAATGGAACAAAATTATTAAACAAAAATAAAAAAATAAATAAAAAAGAGATGTGAAGTGAGTGATCTGAGGCACTGCTGGAATATCAATGAGAGCAGGCAGTGGCACTAATTGCCTGCCAGGAACACGGAGAAATAATGACATTTAAATGCTCACCTCGTTAAAATTTGGTGAAATTAATAAAATGAAATCAAAACCTAGGCATACACACCACTCCATTGTTCCATCATCCCTTGATCTGTCTCAGATTGTGACAAGGTCAAAGAGGATTAGGCAGAGAGCAACATCCCCTCTGTCCTGCTGCCAAAAGTTCCTAAGTGAAGGGAACAACCAAAAAGCTTTTTTTACCCTAAAGCCAAGTGATTTCCACTGCTGGTGCCTCCCTCAGCTCCTGGGTGGGGAGGAGCCCTGGCAGTCACAGCCAACTTCTGGAAAAATTTTACCATGCTGGTAAAATAGAAAATTTTAAATAATATAAACTTAATAATACAAAATTTAATAATATAAATTTAATATAATAATAATATAAATTTAATAAAATTAAATATAAAATATAAAATTTCATAGGGGAGACAAAAAAACCCTCCTGTTCTTCAGAGGAGCCAGCCAAACCTCCAAGGTTTCAGAGGCTGCCATATCTGATGTTACCCCCAGGCAGGATTCAGTGAACATTCCTGGGCTGATCCCATGGGGTTGGGAAAGGCAGGATCTTCATGGCACTTCAGCTCCACAACCAAAATTAAAGCAGATGACTGAAGTTTTAATTTGAATTATCTTTGCTCTGTTTCAGCCTGTGGTTTATCAGGAATTGTGATATGTACATGGCTTTTTTTCCCCTATTTTAGTTCCCTCATTAAGGCAGAAAAAACCCCACCAAACTCTGCAAAAGACAAAATCCCTTGAGACCTGTGAAAATCCCTTTTTGTATTTTCTTAGCAAGGAGCTGAGCTGTGTAGATAATCATTAAAAACCACCACTGGCATCTTATTTGAATATTAGATATATAAGCAGAATTAATGAAGAGAGCACACTTTAAAAGCTAATTTATGCCTGAAGGAACAATGAAAATGAGTTTTTCTACCTGGCTCCAGGCATTTGGCTCAGCTGATTCACTCCCAGCTTGTTTCTGCCACTGCTCTGTGGTGTTGTACTGCAGAATGGCATTTTTCCTCCTGAATACAAATAACAAATATGTTCCCTATTATTGGCTTTTGCAAGCACAAAAGAAAACAATCCAACTCATTGAACAGGAAATTGTGATTTTATTAATTTTTTTTTTTTTTTGTCTGAGTTCTTGTGACCTTTGTTGTTATGGACAGACAAATGTGTTTTAAAGATGCATTTTCATAAACATGGCACAGCTGCCAGACAGGCACTGGAGCACTGGGGAATATCACAACATTTAGAGATTTGAGCTAAAAGAGACAACAGAGTAAGGAAACAATGATTCTTGCATTATTCTGCACACACACTCTGTCAGCTCTCACTGGGTTTAAGCTCAAGATCCTCCCAGCAATGAGAATATTAATGTGTAAATACAACTCTAATTCAGTTTCCAGCACCACAGCAAGTTGCATAAAAAGATTAAACTTCGCCCCAGGGTAAAAATAAAAAGGTTTCAAACAAGTTTTTTGTTTTGGCTTTTTAACTGAAACACAGCAAGTACATAAACACTGCATGTGAAATGATTTCAGGCACTGCAATGCCCAAACCAAAATCCTAAATGGCCTGAACTCTCCCAGAAATAATAATTTTGAAATGAGAGATCAACTGAGCCTGAAGAATGGAAGTCCAGCCTTGTGACAGGAGAGCTGCTGGCAAAAATATCAATGCAACAATTCTGTGTCCCTGCCTCAGAAGTGCTTCTGTAAAAAAGACATTTACCTGGAGCCTGAATTGCTGCATCTGCAGGTGATTTCTGTACAAATCCTGCACAAACATCTTCAGCTTTGCCCTCAGCATCTGAGGTCTGAAAAGGGGAAAAAGAGAATTTAATTCCATTTTTGACAGAGCAGCTGCAAAGGGCAGGACAACCCTCCCAGGATGATGTTCCCAATAATGGGAGTGGAGAGAGAAACTTTTCAGGAGCTCATCAGCAAACAGCCCAGACTGGATTTAACAGTAAAACAGAAAAGTTTTGTATCTTCCAGAAATTAATGAAGATTCATTTGCTTACTCTTACCTAAATCTTTATTTGCAGGTACTGTTTTGAAAGAAAATAATAATAATGAAGGAAAAAAATCTCCCATTTTCCACAGCTCTCTTCAAATCAAGTGGGAGCACAATTGAACCACATGTTGTGTAACTCATGTCCAAAAGTGTTATTTTTACCTCTGGTTCTGACCTTCCCTCAAGAGCAGGAGGAAGGAAATAATCAGGAGTGAAGAATTCTTCAGTCCCATCAGGAGGTGAATTAAGGGAACAATGCAATTCCCTTGAATGTCCCTGTGAAAGACATCATCACCTGAGATGATCCCCCTCTCTATTAATAAAAAATACACATTTCAGCCAATAAAAAACACAGAAATTCTGAAATTCTATTTAATTATTCCCTGACTTTCAACCCACCTCCTGCTCCTTGCATTACCTTGGTGGTTCATAAAAGAAAATAACAAAAAAAAAAAAAAGGAGGAAGGAGAAGGGGAATTGTTACTCAGATCAGCTCAGGCTAAAGTTTTCCATGGACATGCAGCTGCCACTAAACTCCCTGGATTTCTGTACATACTCTAGAGAGACTCTCAGCTTGCTGAGGAAGGGCTGAACTCTTAGGAATGGATTTTCCAGACTCTGCCTCCTCATCTGGTGCTGGGGACTGGCAGCTCCTCCCTAAGATGTCAGAATGGAACAAAATTATTAAACAAAAATTAAAAAAAAAATTTAAAAAAAGAAAAAAGAGATGTAAAGTGAGTGATCTGAGGCACTGCTGGAATATCAATGAGAGCAGGCAGTGGCACTAATTGCCTGCCAGGAACACGGAGAAATAATGACATTTAAATGCTCACCTCGTTAATTAATCTAAGCAGGGGAACCTTGCCCTGTTCCTTTGTCCAGAACTTTTTGAAAAGCTTTACCCACTGAGCTGCTGCAGGAAAAGCAGCTGTGTGGTGAGACTGGAAGGAATAAAAGTGTGACAGCACTCTCAGGGGTCTGAGCGCTTTGGTTTTCTCCTGCTGATAACATTAATCAGCGATGATGAAGGTCTCCAAGCTCATCCCCTCCACCTATTAACACCTAATAATCACCTTATCTCTATTTATGCCCATCAGGGAGTGCCTGACTTGCTCTGAGGGCAAGATAAAATGGACAAAATTTGTAAAAACTCACAGAAGCTGAGATGTGAATGGAAATGGAAGGGGACAAAAAGAGAAGCAGAGCATTTACCTGTGGTGGGAGCCCTGGGTGCAGGCCCCAGGTCGCTGTCCCCAGAGTCGGTTCTGTCCTCACTGTCCCAGGGCTCAGCAGCCTCACCTGGCTGCCACCCCCAGCCCTGCTGAGCTCTGGGGGTTCCAGCAGGGACATCCTGGGGCATCTCCTTGACACTCTCAGCTTCACTCTCAGACGTGCACTCGCTGCCAGGGTAGGGAGAGCTGAGCCCCAGCTGGCCCGAGGCCACTCTCCTGGCCATCTGCTTGACTTCAACTACACAAAAAAACCCCAAAATTACCACGTCACACCCCGGAATTTGGACTTTCAAAGCATCCCCTGTGCTTCACTGTGCCCGCAGCGTGGAAATTTGGAAAATTTGCATTTGGAAATGCAAAGGTTAGAGCTGGCAGCACCACAGCTTTTGTCATGAGGAGTTAAAAACACTTCCTTTTATTTTAAATAAAAAATCTGAATTTTAAAACTTGCACAAAATGATGTGGACAAGTCTCCACAGGAACAGGTTTTGTTGGCTGGATTCTCCATTATCCATGCCCGTGCTGCCATCCACTGGGCACTGCCATCCCTGCCCCTCCTGAATCCTCACCCTGCCCAAAACCAGGCTGGAAACCCCTCCAGCTCCAGAAACCAAACCACCCCAACGTGCCTGGGATTATTCTATGCCCAGAATGTGCAAGACACAGGATCCCACTCACTTGGATTCCCTCCAAGAACAACCTCACAGATCTCCAGCAATTAAAGCACAGAGACCTTTCCTCCTGTGCTGAGTTTAATGCTCTGCACTGCAGCAATTCTGATAGTAATGCTGATATAACACTGATTTAACATTGATTTAACACTGATTTAATATTGATTTAACACTGATTTGACACTGATTTGACATTGATTTGACACTGACAACATTGATTTAACACTGATTTAACATTGATTTAACACTGATTTAACACTGACTTAATATTGATTTAACATTGATTTAACACATATAACACCGATTTAACACTGATTTAACATTGATTTAACACTGATTTGACAGTGACTTGACACTGATTTAACATTGCTTCAACACAGATTTAACACAGATTTGACACTTACATAACACTGATATAACACTGATTTAACACTGATTTAACACTGATTTACTCACTCCTCCACCCTGAATGCACCACCCTCCTCTTCTCGCTGCTTTTTTTGCTGCAGAATTCCACCCTTGGCTTTGAATGGCACCTGCAAGAAATGATTATGAAATGCACAAACTATTTTAGAGCCTGAGCATATTGTGTCAAGTATTCCCCAGCCAGGAAAAGGCTCCAAGATGTTTTAACATCAATTAGAGCACGTGTGCCTCTCAGCCTTTTAACAACCCAGCAGAACCAGCAGATTGAGCTGCCAGGAGCTTGGAAAGCACAGATAATAATTATTTAGGTTTATTCCAGATTAACCAGACAAGCTGCACATCTCAGAGCAGAGCTGCAGATGCTGCAGCTCCAAAAACCACACCATGGGTGATTGTGGGGATTGTTTTATTGAGGGGATCACAATTTCACACCTGGACAGTGATTCTCCAACCAGAGTTCACTCCCTGACCTCCACTGACCATCAAATATTTCTGTTCTAACCTTTACCAACAGGTCTTTCTGATCCAAATGGATCATGGATTAGTTTAAAAACTGCAGCAGTTTTCCTGATTTGATCTTCCCTGACCATCAAATATTTCTGTTCTAATATTTCTGATCTGTTCTTTACCAACAGGTATTTCTGGTCCAAATGGATCATAGATTCATTCCAAAACTGCAGCAGTTTTCCTGATTTGACCTTCCCTGACCATGGAATATTTCTGTTCTAATATTTCTGTTCTGTAATTTACCAACAGGTTTTTCTGATCCAAAATGGATCATGGACTAATTTTAAAACTGCAGCAGTTTTTCTGATTTGACCAAACATTTAAAGAAGTGCCTGTCCCCCTCTTTCCAACACGAATTTGCACAAGTTTTGCCACGTAATTTCAACATGTTGCTTTCCATTGCTGCTTAAAACCACAGAGAAATGACACTAAAAAGCATTTCTGCTGGGAATTGAAGGAGGCTGTGCCCAGAGAGGAGAACCACCTTCATTAACATCTCCCCACACTGCTCTCCTTAGGCTCTGCTACATTTTGGACCACTGACCTCCATCCCAGAGGCATGTGAAATCATTTCTAACAGCTCTCTTTAGCACAAAGTGCCCTGTCACAGCAGCTCTGCAGCTGACAGTGACTCACAGCAGGCTCCTCTCTGCACAGATGGCTTTTGCCTTCCTGAGGAACATTTAATGCCAGCCTTGATCCTGATGTGCCTCTCTCTCTCTCTGCAGATGAATCTGTCAGAATTAACTCTTGTATGAATAAGATCAAAACTCACCACTTCTCCTCCTCCCTCCTTGCTGCAGGATGTGAATCAGCTCCTCTCTGGCACTGCAAGTTGAACTTTTGCTGGCTCCTTGCAGACACGTGTGGGAGGAAATGCTGAAAGGAGTCCAACAAGCCGTGATTCAGCACACACTGGGCACTCTGCTAATTACTGCTAATTACTGCCTGAGCTGGCTGGGATGCAGCCTCAGAACAGGACAGCACCAACTTTAATCCCTGAGTTTCTTTTTAGTTTTATTTTAGGATGACAACTCCAGCAGAATATAAATATAAAATATAAATCCAGCTCTGCCCTGCATTTATAGCAGTTTCAGGTGCAGGCAGGCATGGAACTTCCAGGGGATGAGTGGACCTGAATGAGTCAAGATTATCCTGACAGGAGAGATGTAATTGGATTTCTCTCTTTCTCTTTGGTCCATGTATTTAATAATGAAAGTGATCCAGAAGCCCTTCCCAATAACAGCTTAGGCCTCAACACAAACAGAAATATTTCTCCACTGAGACAAGAGGAGAAAGAGGAGAACATTTCTCCTTTTCCCTGAGATTCCCATCTCCATTTCAGTGCAGGATTTGGATTCTAACCCCACCCTGAGCCCCTGGATCAGTGCTGTCCTGGGAGGACTGGAGAGAAAGGGGAAATAGCACAATTGCACTGCTGAGCTGCCTTCATTCCTGTATTTAAAGCACATTTGAAAGGACAGATTCATCCCTCCTCCTGGACACCACCCATCCCTGCTAAGGATCACAGAAATGATAACCAGGCCCCTGCCCAACACTTTACCTCCTGGTTTGGGCTCCCTTCACCATCCAGCCCCACGCTGCAGCCCGGATCACGATGGGTGGCTGCAATTTTGCTCCTCCATTTCTCATTCTGCATTGCCTCTCTGTCCTTGGCTGTCTTGGGAACAGCCTGGAAGCTGTCTCTGCCTGGTGCCTGACACGTTACTGGAGGTGGAATGTAATCCCTGGATGGTGGAGCCACAGCCTGGTGTAAAAAGACATCAACTCCAGAAAGAGCCTCGTTGGTGCTTTGGGAAGCAGCACCAGACCCATCCCAGCGTCTTCCTTTAGAATTTCCCTTGGGGAGCAGATTCATCCTGAGCTCCTGGAGCAGCCTGCTCTGCTTTGCCTGGGCCTTCAGCCTGTCCAGCTCCTGCTCAGTCCTGCTCAGGGAGTGCCCAGCCTGCTGCAGCATGCTCTGCATGATCTTCAGGTTCAGCACGCACTTGCTGATGTGCTGCTCGCTCTGGCAGGGGCTGCTCAGCCTGCTGCCAGCATCTCCCCTCATCTGGGACAGCCCAGGGGCTTCTCTCACCCTTTCCTCTTCCTCCTCCTCCTCCTCATCTTCCTCTTCCTCCTCCTCCTCCTCTCCAGTGAAGGCTGTGCTGGATGCTGAGGACTCCTCTTCCTCCTCAGCCTCCCACTGGCTCTGCTCTTGCTCCTGCTGCCTTTCTGCATCCCTTGGGGCCTGGCCTGACCCAGGTCCCCCCTGCAGGAAATCCTGGGGACCTTCTGGGTAACTGGCCAGGATTTCATTCATCTCAAAGCTGCACAGGCTCTCGTCCACATCGCTCTCACTGCAGGGAGAAGCTGCTGGCTGCACCTCAGAGCAGACACTGTCCTGCTCAGGGGGCTCTGCTGCCTCCTGCAGCACCACAGCACTGCTCTCCTGGGGGAAAGCAGAGTCCTCGGGGGCAGGAAAACCACCTGGGAAATGCAATTGGAAACACGGAATCATTTCTCCAGAAATCCAACAATTTTGCAATTCTGCTAAACTGGGAATTTAGAAATTCCACGAGCAGCATTTGACGCCTCTGCTGAAAACTCTGCCTGAGCAAAACAGATTCAGAGCCCTGAGTCTACATAAAGTGGCAGCTAAAATCCAAAACCAACTGCTTCCTATCTTCAACCTGCACCCTAAAATCTGTGAGTGCTCCCATTTTAATTGGGATTTCTGTCAGGCTGCTGTGAGGAACTCATGAAGGACATCCTGCCCCAGGAAACTCACCAGCCTTGCTTATCTCTCTTTCCTGGACCTCCACTGTTCTCTTCTGGAAGCTAAAAGCTGATGCCCAGCAGATGTTGACATCTGCAAGAACAGCAGATCTCTGGGCTTTGGGTATTCCACCACTTTCAGATTTAACCAAGTCCTGTAAAACAAAACAAAAAAAAAGGAATAAAATGCAACTGTATTTGACAGTTCTGTGTCTCTGCCTGCTTTTCTGAGAGTGTTGGGTCACCTCCTCTAGATTTAAGCAGAATCTGAATGGACATATCAAAGATTAGAGTGCTGGAAATCACCTTCAGGTCATTTTTGAGGATATATTGAATATCCTGGAGCTTCATGGAGCGGTTCCTCTGCTTGGGTTCCAGCCCTGACTTGACAACATCATAATAGAGCAGGGGGAGCCTGACATCTGCCTGCAGCTGCTGCCCTGAAAGGATGAGCTGCTTCACAGCTGAGTCTTCCACACCTTTCCAGGGAGGGCTCTCTGCAAGACACAAGTGCAGATTTTATGTCACCAGCTGCACATTATTGTTAATTAAAAAAAAAAAAAATTACATCATTTCCTAATGTAATTTTTAAAAAATTGATAAAATAAAATGTAATGAAATAAAAAAATCACATTATTCCCTGTCCATTCAGTATTTTACAATTAAAAACAAGCTCTAGCATCTCCTCCCTGTCTTATTCCAGCAGTGGATGCATTCAAGGGAGCTGACAGAAATATCCAGAGGAGAGTGACACTGCAAACAACCCTGCTCTGGATTCTTCACTGGGATTAATTTTTAGGGTAATTGTTTCTCCCATTTCACTGTCACAATAGTCAGAGTGAATGCAGAGCAGACATTATCTGTAATAACAGCTACAAAAACACAGTAACATTAACTTATCTCCAAGTTATCACACAGATCAAAAACACAAAAGCTGCACAAGCTTGTTTTGAACAGTGAAAAGACTTAATTGAATGTTTTGCTGCGCTGGCAGGAAGAAAAAAAATAAACAGCAGAAAAACACTTTATTTCTCCAATAATTTCATCCCTTACCCAAACAATTTTATGTTTTCTGATCACATTTTACAGGAGTTCCCAATAATCTTTGTTACTGTCGATAATATTTGGGGGTTTTGCCTGGTTTATTTTTTCAGTTTTTTGGGGTTTTTTTGGTGTTTTTTTTTTAATTTTTTTTTTTATTTTGCCTGGTTTATTTTTTATCCCAAAGCCATGCTCTGACCTGTCAGGGCCTCCTGCAGCACTGCACAGAAGCTGTAAACATCAGATTTGACCGTGCCAGGTTTGCCCAGGACGATTTCAGGGGAGCTCCAGCGGAACAGCTGGGCTGGGACAGGGATTCGGGTCAGGTCACTGTGCTCCCCACTGTCCTTGCTGCAAAAAAAGGGGAAAAATTGGAAATTAGGACATAAAACACACTCAACTGCAAGGGTTGTATTTAGGAATTAAACACCTGAGTGTGCTACAGCTTTTAGTTAAATACATAATCAGGGCATTTCTGCAAATAGAAATGTGCAGTAAATGTATTTTGGCAGATTTTCCAGGGAAAGCAACACCTCCTTTAAGGACTTTGCAATTAAAAAAAACCCCTAAATAATAAAAATTTAAAATAATAATAATAATAATAATAATAATAATAGCAATATGTGCAGTAAATGTAAATAGAAATGTGCAGTAAATGTCTCTTGGCAAAGATTTTCTGGGGAAAGCAACACCTCCTAAAGGACTTTACAAAAAAAAAAAAAAACCTAAAACACTAGAATTTTAAAATAAAATATAAACATAATAATTATGATAATGATAATAATCATAAAATACCAATAAATAATATACTAACACTAATAATATTACTAATACTACTAATGCTAATACTACTACTACTAATAATAATAATAAATGTAATAAACCCTAAAAAAAAGCAGAACTTTTCCCAACATGAGCTTTCCAAACAACCCTTTACCTCTGACCACGAATAAAACACAGAAAGCCTGTAAAAACTTTTTATTTTCCATCGTGTCCAGGGGACAATTTCAGTAATAGTGAGACGAAAAAAAATCCTCTTTATCTGACTGGTGGCACTTAATTCCCACCAGTCTAAGGAGGTGCTGGATGTCCCACCCCCAATTTCAGAGCATCCCTGAGGGAGTCTCTCACCTCTCTATCATGTGCTCCAGGTTGCAGAGCTTGCCCTCCCCCGAGGACACGATCTGGATGGCAAAGGAGGAGAAGGAGCAGTGGAGGAAGCTGAACCCCCATTCTAAAAAACCCCAAAAATCCATTTTTCACCCCATGACCAATTATTATTCCACTTAAAACTCTCTAGACTTGTAATTCCTCATATAAAAGTTGGTAACTATATTTTCCGAGGGCTAAATCAAAGGCACAGGAGGGTCTTGGGCTCTGTGATCTGAGATCCCCAGGGCAGCCAGAGGAATTTGTAGAGGAATTTCCAGAGGAATTTCCTGGGTTCTGACACAACCCCAAATTTCAGAGCATCCCTGAGGGAGTTCCTCACCTCTCTATCATGTGCTCCAGGTTGCAGAGCTTGCCCTCCCCCGAGGACACGATCTGGATGGCAAAGGAGGAGAGGGAGCGGTGCCGGAAATCCTTGAACCCCCGGTGCCTCCTGAACCTCCATTCTAAAAAACCCCAAAAATCTCTTTTTCACCCCATGATCAGCTAACTATTATTCTACTCAAACTCTCTTGACTTGTGAGTCCTCATATAAAGGCTGGTAATTGTTTTTTCCAAGGGCTAAATCAAAGGCACAGGGGGGTCCTGGGCTGTGTGCTCTGAGCCCTCCAGGGCAGCCAGAGGAATCTCCAGAGGAATTTGTAGAGGAATTTCCAGAGGGATTTCCAGAGGAATTTCCAGGGTTCCCACAGCAGCCCTGAGGGAGTCTCTCACCTCTCTATCATGTGCTCCAGGTTGCAGAGCTTGCCCTCCCCCGAGGACACGATCTGGATGGCAAAGGAGGAGAGGGAGCGGTGGAGGAAGCTGAACCCCCATTCTAAAAAAACCCTAAAAATCTATTTTTCACCCCATGACCAATTATTATTCCACTTAAGCTCTCTAGACTTGTAATTCCTCATATAAAGGTTGGTAATTATTTTTTCTGAGGGCTAAATCAAAGGCACAGGAGGGTCTTGGGCTGTGTGCTCTGAGACCCCCAAGGGCAGCCAGTGGAATTTCCAGAGGAATCTGCAGAGGAATTTCCTGGGTTCTGACACAACCCCAAATTTCAGAGCATCCCTGAGGGAGTTCCTCACCTCTCTATCATGTGCTCCAGGTTGCAGAGCTTGCCCTCCCCCGAGGACACGATCTGGATGGCAAAGGAGGAGAGGGAGCGGTGCAGGAAGCCCCGGGAGTGCAGGAACCTCAGCGCATCCAGGATCTGCAGCAGGACGTGCAGGAGCGTCTCTGTCTGCAGCACTGGGAACTCTGCTCGCTGCAAAAACAACCCAAAACCACCAAATCTGCTGCAAAAACAACCCCAAAAACACCAAATCTGCAGGGCAGGCGGTTAAACGTGAGCTGAGGGAAAGTTAGGGGTGGTTCTTGTGGGTATGGTTTGGTGGACAAGGCAGCAAATGAAATTTATAGGAGGAAAAATGAAATTTATTTTTTGTTCTCGATGCTAAACCAAGTAACAACATCTTAAAAAGAAGAGGAAAAAAATCAAATTACAACAACAAAACACAGATTTAAATTTTTTAAAATTGACTAAAATTTTCTAAAAATTGATTAAATTAAAATTTTTAAAAATTTAATTTTTTAAACTTTAAATTTAATTTTTTTCAGTTTTAAAAACAGATTAAAACTTTTTAAAGTGATTAAATTTAAAATTTTGAAATATTTTAAAATCTTAATTTTTTTAATTTTTAAAAACCGATTATTTTTTTAAAAAATGACTACAGTTAAAATTTTTAATTCAAACTTTAATATTATATTTTATTTTTCAATTTTTAAAAATTGATTAAATTTTAATTGATTAAATTTAAAAAAATAATTAAATTTTTAATTGATTAATTTTTTAAATATACGGAGTCAATTTAATTTTTTAAAAATTAATTAAAAGTCATAATTGATTTAAAAATAAGAAAAATAACCAGAAGCTCAGATACACACTGAGGATTTTGCCTTCTCGAGGAAAGATGTTAGTCACTAAACTTCTGGTGAATTATTATTTCAAATCCAAGCACTGCAGTTACCCTTTCATGGAGGATGCTGTAGAGAGAGCCAAAGTGAACCCTCTCATAGACCAGGCGGGTTCTCTCCAGGTCACAGGACAGACAGACAGACATCAGCTGCAGCAGGTGAGGGTGCCGCAGTTTGCTGCACAGGGAGAGCAAAAATCAAATTTACCAGACAAATCTGAGAGGAGAAGAAGGAAAGTCCTGCCCTGCTGAGTGCTTTTATCAATATGACACGAATGTTGGAATATATTTCAGTGTAAATGTATTTTTTATACTGAAATATTTGATTTCTGATCTGGGAAGACGTGCAACCCCAGGCTAACACTGCTGAGAGGTAAATCCCATTCCTCCCAGGTAAATCCCATTCTTCCTTAGGGAAATCCCATTCTTCCCTAGGCAAATTCCATTTTTCTCTAGGTAAATCTCATTTCCCCCCAGGTAAATCCCATTCCTCCCAGTTAAATTCCATTTCCCCCAGGTAAATCCCATTCCCCCAAGGTAAATCCCATTCCCCCAAGGTAAATCCCATTCTTCCCTATGTAAATCCCATTCCCCCCAGATAAATCCCATTCCCCTGAGATATATCCCATTTTTCCCTAGGTAAATCCCATTCCTCCCAGGTAAATCCCATTCCCTCCAGGTAAATCCCATTCTTCCTAGGTAAATCCCATTCCCTTGAGGTAAATCCCATTCCTTTGAGGTAAATCCCATTCTTCCTAGGTAAATCCCATTCCTCTCAGGTAAATCCCATTCCCCTGAGCTATATCCCAGTCCCCTGAGGTAAATCCCATTCCCCCCCAGGTAAATCCCATTCCCCCCCAGGTAAATCCCACTCTTCCTTATGTAAATCCCATTCCCCCCAGGTAAATCCTATTCCCTTGAGGTAAATCCCATTCCCCCCAAGGTAAATCCCATTTCCTCCAGGTAAATCCCATTCCCCTCAGGAAAATCCCATTGTCACAAGATAAATCCCATTCCCCCCAGGAAAATCCCATTCCTTCCAGGTAAATCCCATTCCCCCCAAGAAAAATCCCATTCCTCCCAGGTAAATCCCATTCCCTTGAGATAAATCCCATTCCCCCCAAGGTAAATCCCATTTCCTCCAGGCAAATCCCATTCCCCCTAAGGTAAATCCCATTCCTCCTTAAGTAAATCCCATTCGCACAAGGTAAATCCCATTCTTCCTTATGTAAACCCCATTCCCTCCACGTAAATCCCATTCCCTTGAGGTAAATCCCATTCCTCCCAGGTAAATCCCATTCCTCCCAGGTAAATCCCATTCCCACAAGGTAAATCCCATTCCCCCCAGGTAAATCCCACTTCTCCCACCCCAGAGCAGCCCCTGCCCCACCTGCTGTGCTGCTGCTCAGCCAGGAGCAGGTCAGCCAGGCGCAGTTTCCAGCTGTTCTGCTGGGGCTGGAAGCTCAGCTCCTTCACTGTCACCCTGCTGCCTCCCCACATCAGGCTGCAAACAAAAACAGGAATTTGCACCAGATGTTTCCAGCAGTGTTTTCCTTTTTTCTTTGTTTTTTTTTTTTTTTTTTTTTTTTTTGTTTTGTTTTGTTTTGTTTTTTTCCCAGTTATATGGTTATTTTTTCTGTGGTGCTCTGGTGCTGCCTCCCACTGTCAGGAATTTAAATTTTGCTCTTTTTAAACTGGCAATAAATAAAGTCGTCCTGCTGAAGGCTGATGGAGCAGGAAAGGTTCCCTGCCCAAAATCCCACCCCTCCCACAAGGAATTCCCTTCACCAAAGGCCATCAGTGACACAAATCAGAGTTTTGGGGAGATTCAATCACCAATTAAATCAATTGAGAGACAACCCCTTGCTTAACACACAGTAATTAGAAAACACCATATTGTTGTAATTATTACCAATAATTACAAGATTTTAAATGAATGCTCAGCCTGCCTTGGCAACTCTCATTTCAGCACAGGTTATGCAGAGGAAATCCTGGACAAAGATTTACAAGGATTAAATGCTGAACAACACAATCTGTGCAACCCTAAACACATTTCCTACCACAAAAAAAAGATCAATACTGAACCACTGCCATCAGTAATCAGCCTTAATTGGGTTAATATTGCTTGTGGGCTGTTTTTGGCCTCTGAGCCATCAGTCTGACTCAGATATTAATCAATAAACAGCAGCAAACAAGGTGCAAGCAGGAAATAAACACAGAACAAACATGGGAAATCACCCAAACAAATCACTGGCACGACAATTTGCTTTGCAGACACCAAGAGGGGATAAAAAAAAAAACCTTCTTGAATTCCACTTACTTGGTCATGATCATGTAGGGCCCCACAGGGTAAGAAAATGCTGGCTCATCATCAGCCTGGACCACATCTCTGTCCCCAATAATGGGGAGGGAGGCCAGGTAGCCCAGGTGGCCACTGCCTGCCAGGTGGAACTGAAAATGCAGGAAAATAAAATAGGAAAATGCAGCAGTTCCTGTTGGGAAGGATGAAAGTTCCACAAGAAAGCAGATCCAGCCCTTAGGAAATGCCACAGGTGATTTTAATAGGAATCTCTGCTGGTCCAAACCCAACCAGGCACCAAAGGCCTCAATATTTGGGCTCTTCGTGGGGATTTTTCCCCCCATCTTTTCAGCAGAAATAAGAATGCAGTAAAAGTTAAAAAGAAGAATGCACTAAAAGTTAAAAAGCAAAAAGTAAGAATGCATGAAAAGTAAAAATAAGAATGCACTAAAAGTTGGAAAGAAGAATGCACTAAAAGTAAAAAATAAGAATGAAGTAAAAGTTAAAACGTTGAAAATAAGAATGCACTAAAAGTAAAAACAAAGAATTCATTAAAAATTAAAAACAAGAATGCAGTAAAAGTTAAAACGTTGAAAATAAGAATGCACTAAAAGTTAAAAGGTTGAAAATAAGAATGCACTAAAAGTTAAAAAGAAAAATGCAGTAAAAGTTAAAAAGAAGAATGCACTAAAAGTTAAAAAGCAAAAAGTAAGAATGCATGAAAAGTAAAAATAAGAATGCACTAAAAGTTGGAAAGAAGAATGCACTAAAAGTAAAAAATAAGAATGAAGTAAAAGTTAAAACGTTGAAAATAAGAATGCACTAAAAGTAAAAACAAAGAATTCATTAAAAATTAAAAACAAGAATGCAGTAAAAGTTAAAACGTTGAAAATAAGAATGCACTAAAAGTTAAAAGGTTGAAAATAAGAATGCACTAAAAGTTAAAAAGAAAAATGCAGTAAAAGTTAAAAAGAAGAATGCACTAAAAAGTTAAAAAGCAAAAAATAAGAATGCATGAAAAGTAAAAATAAAAATGCACTAAAAGTTGGAAAGAAGAATGCACTAAAAGTTAAAAAAAAGAATGCACTAAAAGTAAAAAATAAGAATGAAGTAAAGTTGAAACGTTGAAAATAAGAATGCACTAAAAGTTAAAAGGTTGAAAAGAAGAATGCACTAGAAGTTAAAAAGAAAAATGCAGTAAAAGTTAAAAAGAAGAATGCACTAAAAGCTAAAAAGCAAAAAATAAGAATGTACTAAAAGTCAAAAAGTTGAAAAGAAGAATGCACTAAAAGTTAAAAAAGCTGAAAAGAAGAATGTACTAAAAGTTAAAATTTAAGAATTCATTAAAAGTTGAAAAGAAGAATGCACTAAAAGTAAAAACAAAGAATTCATTAAAAGTTAAAAACAAGAATGCAGTAAAAGTTAAAACGTTGAAAATAAGAATGCAGTAAAAGTTAAAAAGGTGAAAATAAAAATGCAGTAAAAGTTAAAAATAACAATACACTAAAAGTTAAAACATTGAAAATAAGAATGGACTGCAAATTAAAAATAAGGATGCACTAAAAGCTAAAAAGTTGAAAATAAGAATGCATTAGCAGTTAAAAACAATGCAGTAAAAGTTTAAACATTGAAAATAAGAATGCACTAAAAGTTAAAAATAAGAAAGCACTAGAAGTTAAAAATAAGAATAGATTAAAAGTTTAAAATAGCACAGACAATGACTGTGAGGAACAGCAGATTCTGGGGAAAATGTTCCAATATCACGAGGAAATCCCTCCCCCAGCACCTCACCTTCCCAAAACCAAAGCTGTAAATGTTCTTGGCCACGCTGGGTTGTCCCTTCAGTAATTTCCCCAGAGGAGCCTCAACGTTTCTAAACACCAAAACCAAAAGCAATAACAGCAATTTATTTACTCCAAGGCTTGGATACAGAGAGAGAAGGAAAAAAAAGCAGAATTTCTGCCAGAATCCTGCATTTGACTGGTCCCAAAAATACAATGTGGGTGTTAAAATTCTAAATTATTGTGCAGCTCATTAAAACTTTTTGGATGGATTTTTATGATATTTATTTATTTCTTTAAAGCAAGATAACCAATAAATATACATATACACACACTGTATATCCTGCACTGCTTTTTTATTTTTCCCAACATTATCTGACACAAAAACTCCTGAAACAGTTGGGAACACCCCCCAAAAACATCTGCAGTGACCTTAAAAAGTCAAAAACCAAACTTCTTCCTGCTACCACTTTAATGCTACTAAAATCCAGTGCTTTTAATGCTGGTTTCAAGGGTTCAATTAATAAACAGATACACGAATTAACATTTATATAATAAATAATAAATAATAAATAATAAATAATAAATAATGTAATGTAATACAATACAGTATTATATAATACAATACAATACAACACAACACAATATAATACAATATAATACAATACAATACAATATAATACAATACAATACAATACAATACAATATAATATAATATAATATAATATAATATAATATAATATAATATATATTAAATGTAATTTACATATATATATGTTTAATTAACATATATTAATAGATATATATGTGTAATTTATATACAGATATTTACACCTATCAAGTTTCTATTTAGAACTGTGACAACAGAAGTAAAATTAATCACAGTGGACTTAAATTTGCTATTGTCAGAAAGATATAAGAACCTGCTAATTTTAAATGAAAAAATATATAAAAATTTAGATATTTATATATAATTTAGGGAAATAAATAAAAATAAAAAAATAAAAATATAAAATAACTAATAGGAAAAACAAATTAATATAAATATATAAAATAAATATAAAATAAATATATATATTATATATAATTATAATTATTTTAATTTTAAAATAGCAGAAAATGGAAATAAAATATTTTTTTACCCTTGGACAAGGCCACCAAACCTCGAGGGGCTGCAGATCAAGGCCTTTGAGGAGCCAACTTTCCTGAGCAGATCAGAGGGAAGGTTCCAAATGGCAGCCTGCATGTGCAGGGTGCACTGCTGGATAAATTCCAGCATCTGGGCGGAAAAACAATAAAATTAGAGAGCTTCAGAAGAAAAAGAACGATTTTAAATTCATAAATCTGGATTACTGGAAGGAATAACTGGTTACTTGTAATATCAAAATGGGAATTTTGAGAAAGGCATTAACAGAAAATCAATTTGATGAAAATGGAAGAAAAGGTGACCTCAAACAGGTGACAAAATTTGAAATTTCACCCAATTGGAATTGGAAAAATCACAGAGAAAACTGTTGTCACTATAGGACACAAAATAACTCGACACACACTGTTGTTCTTAAGGTAAAAAGGGAAGTTTATTTTCTGACTCCAATATTTACAGATTTCCAAAAGTGACAGTGGATTGGAGGGTGAAAGTGCCACCTCTCCAATGACACTGGACAAAAGAACAAATTTCTATCAAATTTCTCCTCCTCCATAAAAGAGGAACGCAAATGTAAAGTTATGTAAATGTAAAACAATAAGTGAAAAAATATTTAATATAAAACAATAAGTTATTTACAGAAAGTGTGTGTCAGAAAGTTCATTACAAGAACATAAACATCAAAAAGCTTAAAAAATCTTTAAAAAATCAGAACAACAATTGTAATTTTAGGTTCCTTTTTAAAAGGAGCATTGTGATAATGGGGAAGAGGAGTTTGAAATGAATATTGCAGCCAGGAATCAGCTTCCACAGCAATACCTGAGTGTGAAAATGGAAAAGAGGGGTTTGAAATTAATATTGTAGCCAAGAATGAGCTTCCACAGCCACACCTGAGTGTTGTGATAAAGGGGGAGAGTTTGAAATTTGAAATGAATATTCCATCCAAGAATGAACTTCCACAGGAATACCTGAGTGTTGTGATAGAGAAGGAGTTTGAAATTAATATTCCAGCCAGGAATGAGCTTCCACAGGAATACCTGACCATTGTGATAAAGGGGAAGAGGAGTTTTAAATGAACATTCCAGACAAGAATGAGCCTCCACAGCAATACCTGAGCATTGTGATAAAGGAGGAGTTTGAAATGAACATTCCAGCCAGGAATCAGCTTCCATAGCAATACCTGAGTGTTGTGATAAAGGAGGAGTTTGAAATGAACATTGAATATTATGGAACATCCACAGCCATACCTGAGCATTGTGCTAATGGGGAAGAGGAGTTTGAAATGAACATTGAATATTATGGAACATCCACAGCCATACCTGAGCACTGTGCTAATGGGGAAGAGGAGATTAAAATGAACATTCCAGCCAAGAATGAACTTCCACAGGAATACCTGAGCATTGTGATAAAGGAGGAGTTTGGAATGACCATTCCAGCCAGGAATGAGCACCCACAGCCATACCTGAGTGTTGTGATAAAGGGGAAGAGGAGTTTTAAATAAATATTCCAGCCAGGAATGAGCTTCCACAGAAATACCTGAGTGTGAAAATGGAGGAGTTTGAAATTAATATTGCAGCCAGCAATCAGCATCCACAGCCATACCTGAGCATTGTGATAAAGGAGGAGTTTGAAAAGAATATTCCAGCCAAGAATGAACTTCCACAGGAATACCTGAGCATTGTGATAAAGGAGGAGTTTGAAATGAACATTGAATATTATGGAACATCCACAACCATACCTGAGCACTGTGCTAATGGGGAAGAGGAGATTAAAATGAATATTCCAGCCAAGAATGAACTTCCACAGCCATACCTGAGCATTGTGCTAATGGGGAAGAGGAGTTTGAAATGAACATTGAATATTATGGAACATCCACAGCCATACCTGAGCATTGTGCTAATGGGGAAGACGAGTTTGAAATTAACATTCCAGCCAAGAATGAACTTCCACAGGAATACCTGAGCATTGTAATAAAGGAGGAGTTTGAAATGAACATTCCAGCCAGGAATGAGCACCCACAGCCGTACCTGAGCATTGTGATAAAGGAGGAGTTTTAAATAAATATTCCAGCCAGGAATGTGCTTCCACAGAAATACCCGAGTGTGAAAATGGAGGAGTTTGAAATGAATATTGCAGCCAGCAATCAGCATCCACAGCCATACCTGAGCATTGTGATAAAGGTGAAGAGGAGTTTGAAATGAATATTGCAGCCAGGAATGAACTTCCACAGCCATACCTGAGCATTGTGATAAAGAAGGAATTTGAAATGAATATTGCAGCCAGGAATGAGCTTCCACAGCCACATCTGAGCATTGTGATAATGGGAGAGAGGAGTTATAAATGACCATTCCAGCCAGGAATGAGCACCCACAGCCATACCTGGGCGCTGCTCTCCTTGCTGCCTGTCAGGGCCCAGAGCTGGGGAGTTCTGCCCTGGCTGTCGTGCACCCGGAGCTCTCCTCCCTCATCCAGCAGCTTGCTGAGGATGCTCTGGCTCCCCGAAAACGCAGCTGCGTGCACTGGGGTGCTCCCGTCATAGCAGCGACTGGGGAACGGCAGGGAATGATCAGCAGGGGGAAAACAGCATGAAAACAGCACTAAAACAGCATGAAAGCAGCATGAAAACAGCATTCCTGGAGTGTTTGTGTGCCCCAAATAACAGAATAAAGAATATAAATATATATATTAAAATTATATATATAAAAATATATATACCATATATATGATATATATAATATATATCATATATAACATATATTTATATATATACCATATATATATATAAAATTTATACCATATATATATAATATAGAAATAAGATTATTTCTACATTTACTACTGAGTAGCTTTGGTTAAAAAACAGCATTCCTGGAATGTTTGCGTGTCCCCCAAACAACAGAATCAATCATTAAAAAAAAAAAATTATTACTCTATTTACTGCTGATGAGCACAGCATTCCTGGAGTGCTTGTGTGCTCCAAATAACAGAACAAACCACGAAAAATAAGAAAATTATTTCTATATTTACCACTGAGTAGCTTTGGTTAAAAAACAGCATTCCTGGAACGTCTGTGTGCCCCAAATAACCGGATAAACCATGAAAAAAAAATTATTTCTATATTTACCTCTGAGGAGCTTTGGTTAAAAACCAGCATTCCTGGAATGTTTGTGTGCCCCAAATAAAATAATTTTTCATTAAAAAAAATAAAATTATTTCTATATTTACCTCTGAGGAGCTTTGGCTAAAATACCAACGCGCATCTTAAGCACTTCTTCATTTATTCCCAGTGAATGTTGTGTTTCATGCTGACTAAACCAACTTGAAGATTAATTTTAATTTAAAAAAAATAAATGTTTGATACTTAACTGATTGGCATCCGAGCCGTATTCCAGCAGCACATCCACTATTTTACCCAGCCCCAGCAGTGCAGCAGTGAACAGACAGGTCTGGCCCATGGAATTCACAGCATCAACAAAAATTCCTGCAAGGAAACCCAAAATTCCATGTTAATTAAAAAATTGCTTGTTTTAATAAAAGCTAATGGTTCATCATCACTGCGGTGAGCTGCTGCAGGTACAAAAATCCAGCAGCAGAAACTGAGGGGGGAAAAAACCAGCAAATTATATTTCTGTGGCTTTCTATAAGGAAAGAACTGCATGTCCACAAGGATTTTAAATACAGGATGTGTAAGTAACAAATGGTGTTTTTATGAGTTCTGTAAGGAACTATACGTACTGTTTAAATTAGACAGATGGATATGTAAGTATATATATATACATGGAAATATATATATATATATATATATATATGGATATATATCTATATATTGATCATCTCTATAAGTACAAATGATGGATATATAAGTAGAGATGGATGAGCACATATAACAGAGGACAGAATTAATGAATGAGTAAATTATTCTTTAATAATTACCGATTAATAAATAAATTATTATTGTTATCATTATTGTTATTGTCACTATTGTATTAATAAATAAGTTAATTATTCTTTTGTAATTACTTATTAATAAGTTTATTATAATTATTTTTATTATGATTCTTACTACTGCATTAGTAAATAAGTAAATTATTCTTGAGTACTTGCTTATTAATAATAAGTTTATTGTTATTATTGTTGTGGTTGTTGTTGCTATCATATTAATAAATAAGTCAATTATTCTTTATTAATTGCTCAGAGCATGGCGCTGATAACGCCAAGGTCGCAGGTTCGATCCCGGCATGGGGCATTTCCTGAAGAGATGAACTCTGATGTTTGTGGTCCTTTTCCAGTCAAGAACCCAACATGATTTCGATTATTTGGGAGCTTTAATTTTATTCTAGATAATTAATTCCCATCTGAAATTGAATTCCGATCTGGATATAATTAGCAAGGTGCTGAGCAAATTGATTCCAGATTGTTATTAAGAGCAGGTGAAGAGCCACGAGCACGACTGAAAGAACGACGGGCGTAACACCGGAACAAAGCGGCTACTTGGAAAGTTTTACTATCTTTTGACCACGATAAAAATAGGGCCACAAACCACTCAGCCCGTGTTCTCTCCCTCCCGAGCCCCACACACGGGGCCGGGAACGGTCATCAATGGCGAGCGGCCCCTGCCCAGGCAGCACCGCTCGCCCGCTTCGCGCTCAGGAGAGAACACCTCGCTCCTCCTCGTGGCTTGTGACGCCGATCAGGGAAGATCACTCTCCTCTAGTGACCAACTACAGAAATGATCCCTGAAAGTATAGTCTTAACCCAACCCTGCCCGCCGCGCCGAGCCCTGCCGCCGCCACCCGCGCTCAGCGCACGGCGAGCCCCGAACCCCCGCCCCGGAGCGGCCGGCGCGGCCCCGCCGAGCCCCCGCGGCCGCGGGAGCGCGCCCCGAGCCCTGTGGGAGCGCCCGCGCCCCGAGGAACGGCCGCGCGTGGCGGCGGTGGGGACACGCCCCCCTGATCTGCATCTTCTCCCCCCGCTGGCCAATCGGTGCCGAGCCTGCGTGGCTCCGCCCCTGCCCCGCTTTCCCGGCCGGGGACGCCGCCGACGCCGCCGCGCGGGGCCCAGGACGCGTCACGGGAGGCGGAATCGGCACCGGGCTCGCCCTTGTCCCTTAATGAAGGTCACTAGGTCACAAAAACCCCCTGCAACGCTCCAGGATGCGGGAAAAGTCGCTCGAAAGCTGCATGGAGGAAAAGGACCTGGGGATGCCTCTCGGGAGTGGGTGCCCAAGAGCGGGCAGCGTGCCCAGGTGGCCAAGCGGCCCAGTGGAACGTGGCTTGTACCGGCAGCTGTGTGACCAGCAGGACCAGGGCAGTGACCGTCCTCTGTACTCGGCACTGGTGAGGCTGCACCTTCAATCGTGTGTCCAGTTTTGGCCTCAGCATAAACAGATTCCGGACGTTGTGCGGCTGGAATGTATCCAGAGAACGGAACAGATAAGGAGCAGTTGAGGGAGCTGGAGGGGCTCAGCCTGCTGGATAAATTGCAGTGTGCATTGGAAGGACTTATAAAACACGTTTATAGCATTTGGGGTCAGGATTCGGGAGGCAGCAGGCAGGGGAGGCAGAGATCTTCTTGCGTTTAAGTTCTGTTTTTTAACCACATTAAAAAAGGGCCACAAACCACTCAGCCCGTGTTCTCTCCCTCCCGAGCCCCACACACGGGGCCGGGAACGGTCATCAATGGCGAGCGGCCCCTGCCCAGGCAGCACCGCCCGCCCGCTTCGCGCTCAGGAGAGAACACCTCGCTCCTCCTCGTGGCTTGTGACGCCGATCAGGGAAGATCACTCTCCTCTAGTGACCAACTACAGAAATGATCCCTGAAAGTATAGTCTTAACCCAACCCTTCCTGCCGCGCCCGGCCCTGACGCCGCCACCCGCGCTCAGCGCACGGCGAGCCCCGAACACCCGCCCGGGAGCGGCCGGCGCGGCCCCGCCGAGCCCCCACGGCCGCGGGAGCGCGCCCCGAGCCCTGTGGGAGCGCCCGCGGCCCCGCGGAACGACCGCGCGTGGCGGCGATCGCGACATGCCCCCCTGATCTGCATGTTCTGACCCCGCTGGCCAATCAGAGACGCTCCCCAAGCCTGGCGCCGCCGCGGCCCCGCCTTCCCGCTCTTCCCCCCCATTCCGCACCAGAAAGTGACGCTGCCGCCGGAGCTCGGGCTGTCGCAGCTGTCGCGACACGACACAAAGGACCCTCACCGCCCGTGCTGCCGCTGCCCCGGCTCCGCAGAGGAGAACAGCCCCGGTACCGACAGCCCCAGCGCGGCACGGTTGCCGCCGGGGCGCTGCACCGGCTCCCGGCCTGTCCCGACGCTGTCAGGGTGGCATTAATGCATTCATGGAGCAAAAAGAACAAACTGCGGCCTTTACACCTCTGGGCTCAGCCCGAGCACCACCGAGCGACGCTGTAAAGAGCACAACACTGAGCAGTTTCTCCCTAACCCCATCTGAATTTGTAGCCTGACCTGATCCAAAACTGATGAGCGGCAAATCCCGAACAGGTTCCCCTTAGTCCCGTGTCACTCTCTGATCATCACCGTTCATCAGGGGCAGCACTTTTGAACAAGAAAGTGTCCTTGCCCGGCACTAAGAGATGGGTCGAGAATGCCACTGGTCTGAATACTCTCAGACTAAATCCCGTTTGGCTGCTGGGCCCTCCCTGGGGATCGCGCACTGCGGGTCCCTGCAGCGAGAGCCTGGCTGCGGGTGGTGTACAAGAGACGGAAATTCCCCTGGGGGAGGTTTGTTCATCCCTCTCTGCTCTCTCCTAGTATTTTTTTAACCACAATAAAAAAGGGCCACAAACCACTCAGCCGTGTTCTCTCCCTGCTGAGGCCTGAGGGGACAGAGGGGGCTCAGCCTGGAGAAAAGGAGCCTCAAAGGGGACAGTCACCCTCCCTGCCCCGGCCTGCAAGGAGGATGTTGGCAGCTCAGGTCTGTCCCTTCTGCACGGAACAAGAGACAGGGTGAGAGGAAACGGCTTCAGGGCACACTACAGCAGGTTTCGGTTTGATATTGGGGATAATTTATTCACTGCAAGGGTTCTCAGGCACGGGCACAACTGGCCAGGGCAGAGGCTGTGTCGCCATCTCTGGAGGGACTTGTAAAACATATGTTTGTGGCATTTGGAGTTGGGATTCAGGTGGCAGCAGGCGGATGAGCTAGAGCTCCTCAACACATTATATCTGTTTTTTTGACCACAACAAAAAAGGCCACAAACCACTCAGCCCGTGTTCTCTCCCTCCCGAGCCCCACACACGGGGCCGGGAACGGTCATCAATGGCGAGCGGCCCCTGCCCAGGCAGCACCGCTCGCCCGCTTCGCGCTCAGGAGAGAACACCTCGCTCCTCCTCGTGGCTTGTGACGCCGATCAGGGAAGATCACTCTCCTCTAGTGACCAACTACAGAAATGATCCCTGAAAGTATAGTCTTAACCCAACCTTGCCCGCCGCGCCCGGCCCTGCCGCCGCCACCCGCGCTCAGCGCACGGCGAGCCCCGAACCCCCGCCCGGGAGCGGCCGGCGCGGCCCCGCCGAGCCCCCGCAGCCGCGGGAGCGCGCCCCGAGCCCTGTGGGAGCGCCCGCGCCCCGAGGAACGGCCGCGCGTGGCGGCGGTGGGGACACGCCCCCCTGATCTGCATGTTCTGACCCCGCTGGCCAATCAGAGGCGCGCCCGCCCGGCTCCGCCCCTGCCCCGCTTTCCGGACCGGGGACGCCGCCGCCGCCGCGCTGGGCCCAGGAAGCGTCACAGGAGGCGGAATCGGCAGCGGGCCGGGATTCGGGAAAAGTCGCTCGAAAGCTGCATGGAGGAAAAGCACCTTGGCATGCCGCACAAGAGTGGGTGCACAAGAGCGGGCAGCGTGCCCAGGTGGCGAAGCAGGCCAGTGGAACGTGGCTTGTACCGGCGGTTGTGTGACCAGCAGGACCAGGGCAGTGACCGTCCTCTGTACTCGGCAGTGGTGAGGCCGCAACTCGAATCCGGCATCCGGTTTTGGCCCCAGCACAAACAGAAGGACGTTTAAGGAGCTGGAGTGGGTCCAGAGAAGGGAACAGATATTGGGAAGGGTCACGGATCTGATGAGGGAGCTGGAGTGGCTCAGCCTGCTGAATAAATTCCAGTGTGCACTGGAAGGAATTATAAGACGTGCTTGTGGCACTTGGGGTCAGGGTTCAGGAAGCAGCAGCCAGGAGAGTCAGAGCCCCTTTACAAATTAATTCTCTTTTTTGACCACGATAAAAAAACAGGCCACAAACCACTCAGCCCGTGTTCTCTCCCTCCCGAGCCCCACACACGGGGCCGGGAACGGTCATCAATGGCGAGCGGCCCCTGCCCAGGCAGCACCGCTCGCCCGCTTCGCGCTCAGGAGAGAACACCTCGCTCCTCCTCGTGGCTTGTGACGCCGATCAGGGAAGATCACTCTCCTCTAGTGACCAACTACAGAAATGATCCCTGAAAGTATAGTCTTAACCCAACCCTGCCCGCCGCGCCCCGCCCTGCCGCCGCCACCCGCGCTCAGCGCACGGCGAGCCCCGAACCCCCGCCCCGGAGCGGCCGGCGCGGCCCCGCCGAGCCCCCACGGCCGCGGGAGCGCGCCCCGAGCCCTGTGGGAGCGCCCGCGCCCCCGCGGAACGGCCGCGCGTGGCGGCGGTGGGGACACGCTCCCTGATCTGCATGTTCTGACCCCGCTGGCCAATCAGAGGCGCTCCCTAAGCCCGCGCCGGCGCGGCCCCGCCTACCCACTCTCCCCCCCATTCCGCACCAGAAGTGACGCTGCCGCCGCAGCTTGGGCTGTCACGGCTGTCGCGACACATCACAAGGGACTTTCACCGCCCGTGCTGCCGCTGCCCCAGGACCGCAGAGGAGAACAGCCCCGGTACCGACAGCCCCAGCGCGGCACGGTTGCCGCCGGGGCGCTGTGCTGGCTCCGAGCAACTGTCGACGCTGTCAGGGGAGCATTCATGGGCCAGAAAGAACAAACTGCGGCCTTTACATCTCTGGGCTCAGCCTGAGCAACACGGACCGACTCTATAAAGAGCACAACACGGAGCAGTTTCTCCTTAAACCCATCTGAATTTGTAGCCTGCCCGACGTGGTCTTCCTACAAGTGATGAAAGGCAAATCCCGAACAGGTTCCCATTAGTCCCGTGTCACTCTCTGATCATCCCCGTTCATCAGAGGCAGCATTTTTAAACAAGAAAGGCCTCCTCCCCTGCACTAAGAGATGGGCCGAGAATACCATTGATCTGAATACTCTCAATAAAGCCTAAATCCGTGTGGCTGCTGGGCCCTCCCTGGTGATTACGCACTGCGGGTCCCTGCAGCAAGAGCCTGGCTGAGGGTTGAGAGCCAGAGATGGAAATGCCCCTAGACAAGCATTGTTCATCCCCATCTGCTCTCTCCAATTCTTTCTTTAACCACAATAAAAAAGGGCCACAAACCACAAACCCATGTTCTCCCCCTGCCAAACCCTGAGGGGACGGGGAGGAGGGTCAGCTTGGAGCAAAGGAGCCTCAGGGGGGACTTTCACCCTCCCTGTGCCGGCCTGCAAGGAGGATGCAGGCACCTGGGGTCCCTCCTGCACGGAAAACTGAGGGGGAAACGGCCTCAGGTTGCACCAGGGGAGATTTCAGTTTGATATTTGGGGAATATTTATTCACTGCAAGGGTTCTCAAGCACGGGCACAGCCGGCCAGGGCAGTGTCGCCATCCCTGGAGGGATTTAGAGGACATGTGCTTGTGGCATTTGGGATCAGGATGCAGGAAGCAGCAGCCAGAAAGCCAGAGCCCCTTTACAAATTAATTCTCTTTTTTGACCATGATAAAATAAGGGCCACAAACCACTCAGCCCGTGTTCTCTCCCTCCCGAGCCCCACACACGGGGCCGGGAACGGTCATCAATGGCGAGCGGCCCCTGCCCAGGCAGCACCGCTCGCCCGCTTCGCGCTCAGGAGAGAACACCTCGCTCCTCCTCGTGGCTTGTGACGCCGATCAGGGAAGATCACTCTCCTCTAGTGACCAACTACAGAAATGATCCCTGTAAGTATAGTCTTAACCCAACCCTTCCTGCCGCGCCCGGCCCTGACGCCGCCACCCGCGCTCAGCGCACGGCGAGCCCCGAACACCCGCCCGGGAGCGGCCGGCGCGGCCCCGCCGAGCCCCCGCGGCCGCGAGAGCGCGCCCCGAGCCCTGTGGGAGCGCCCGCGCCCCGAGGAACGGCCGCGCGTGGCGGCGGTGGGGACACGCCCCCCTGATCTGCATGTTCTGGCCTCGCTGGCCAATCAGAGGCGCGCCCGCCGCCAAGGGCCTGCCCCGCCCTGGGATGGCGCAGTTCTCCATCAGCGCAACTCACTGAGATTTGTGATTCTAAAATCGAAACCAAACTGCACCAAGTATTTGCTTTTATGTACAAAATTCCTTGTTCCTATGTCGCTACAAATCTGGCTGTCAAAATGCTTAAGGTCTAAACCGTACCCTAAGCATTCGGCTATCCGAAATAAAACCCCATTGAAAGAGAATATTCCTACAGCTGTCTTTCAGGATTTTAGTATACAATGCTTGTCATGAGCCCTTTACTTATAAAAGATTAGTTTTCTTTTGTACTAACTTGCTTTAATACATTTTTCGATTCAAGAACTATTCCAACTTAACAGAAAAGGCCAGCTATAAATCATTTCGTTAATATATTTCACTAAGAAAGCTGGATTATTCAAGGAATATGCTATTTTTTACCAGAAATAAAAGAATACAGGGAAAAGTAGATATTTTCTGCCAATACTTGTCTAAACTTAGCTTTTACCTTTTTTCAGAAGCTTCTTCACTTTCACATAGTTCCCTTCCCTGACATACTCATGCAGGTCAGCTTCCAGGGAGTCTCCTTTTATACGTCCAAGCTTGACTGGGCATGGAAATGGGAGAGGGATGGGATGAGCCATCTTCTTTCCAGAACGCAACTGGGAAAAGGTAGGAAACATCAAGCTGCAAAGCACCTCAACGTAAAGAACTTATTTGTAACTTAAAAACCTGCTAAAAGTTAGCTCTGCTCCCTGCAGAAACATCCAGAGATGGGAGGCGAAATCAGCCTCCCGCCCTCCCTAACACTGCCCGCTGAGACGGGAAAGGCGACAACCGGGAGATCACAGACCCTGCCAGGAGCAGCGATGTCGCCGGGGCACACAGGCGGGTCACCCCAGCGGCATTCCCGGTGGGCAATGCCTGCTCCAGCCCCTCCCGGAGCCCCGGACACCCGCGGCCCACGGGGCACCGCTCACCAGCCGTCCGAACGGCCCCGACACGCGGGAACGCCAGCGCGCATGCGCGGAGGCAGCGCGCTCCCGCTTCGCGCCAGGGTGGGGCGGGGGCGGGGCCAAAGAGTGAGGGGCGGGCCCGGTGGGCGTGGCCGGGAGCGGGCGCTTTCCCGGTTCGGGTCCGGAGCGTGTCCGGAGCGTGTCCGAGCCGTGTCCGGAGCGATCCGGGCCGTGCCCGGTGCTGGTGGGTCCCGGTGGCGGTGTCTCCATGCAGCGGGAGGTGGGCACGCTGCCGCTGGCCCCCGCCCTGCGCGCACGCCTCGCCGCCGCCGGCTTCCAGACGGCGCAGGAGCTGCTGGACACCGGGCCCTGCGGCCTGAGCAAAGGTACCGGCGGCTTTCGGCCCCGCGGGGCCTCCCCGGGATCTTCCGGGCTCTTCCCCTTCTCCGTTCCGGCCCCAGTGAGGCCTCCGGGAAATGGGCACAGTGAATAATAATAATAAAAAATAGAGGATTCTGGTAAAAGATCAGCTGACACTGATGGATGGAAATGGGATGCAGGAAAGCAGAGGGATTCTGTTAGACTCATCTCTCTTTCCCCAGCTTTCCTCTTCTTCTTACTAGGTGATTTAAACAAAATAAGCCTGTTTGAAGTTAGAAAATTGCCTTTTTCCAGGAGCGTGTAGTGATTCCTCCCTGGGAGGGTGGGCAGGCCCTGGCACAGGGTGCCCAGAGCAGCTGTGGCTGCCCCTGGATCCCTGGCAGTGCCCAAGGCCAGGCTGGATGAAGCTTTGAGCACCTTGGGATAGTGGAATGTGTCCGTGCCCATGGCAGGCTGGAACTGGGTTGTCTTTACAGCCCCTTCCAACCCAAACCTGTCTGGGATTTTGATTTTCTAGTTTTATTATCCATTACAATAACAGTTTGAAAATCACATCGTTAGTTCCAGGGCTGTGTGCATGTTGTCCTGAGAGGGTGAACATGGAACATTTTGTGGAATCAGTCAGTGCTTGTAAAATAAAAGTGGTGTTTTGTGCTTTTGGCTTCTCTAGAAATTGGAATCTCCAGGGAAGAGGCGCTGGAAGCGCTGCAGGTGGTGAGGCAGGAATGCCACGGGGACACAGCAAGGACGGCTGGGGGATCAGGTGCCACCAGGAAATGCACAGCCCTGGAGCTCCTGGAAGAAGAGCAAACCCAGGGCTTCATCATCACCTTCTGTTCAGCACTGGACAACATCCTGGGAGGTGGAGTGCAGCTGACAAAAATCACCGAGATCTGCGGAGCACCCGGAGTTGGCAAAACCCAGCTGTGGTATTTCACTGTCCCGTGCCTTGTGTGCAGCCAGGAGTCACTTTTTGTTCAACTCTCCTATGAAATGAGCCCATTTTTCTTGTTGTCTGACTGCAATCTCTGATTCTTCTCCAGCATTATAAATACAGTGATGGTTGCACTGCTCCCTGTGTATTCCTCAGCAGGAATATCACTCCAGGAGTGAGCAGGGACAGCTCTGGGATGCAGATGTTGATCTCTATTTCTGTTTTCCATATCAGATCTCTGTTTCTGTTTCCCAGGGACAGCTCTGGGATGCAGATACTGATCTCTGGTTCTGTTTCCCCTCTCAGCATGCAGCTGGCAGTGGATGTCCAGATCCCCGAGTGCTTTGGGGGTGTTGCTGGAGAAGCTGTGTTCATTGACACCGAGGGCAGTTTTATGGTGGACAGAGTGGTGGACATTGCAGCTGCCTGTGTGCAGCACTGCCACCTCATTGCTGAGGCTCAGCAAGAAGAGGGTAGGTTGCCAAGTCGTTTCTTTTCTGGAGGAGGCAAGGATGGAGTGAAACAAGTGGCTCGTAGGCTGCAGTGTTGCTTTTAGAGTGTTTGCTGACAGCTTTTTATTTCCACCTCTGTGGATCAAACCCTGAACTACATCTGTGTCTGGAGCAGACTGGGCTGGGCTACTTCAAAAAGAATTATTTTTCTACAGGGTGATTTTGTGAACATTTTGATCCTGGAGGTTTTAGACCGCGTGTTAGATTTTGATATTTGATATTCCTCCTTTCCTCTTTTTCCTCCATTTTTTTAGCACCTTAATGATCATATTTGCAGCACCTTTTTGGTCATATTTGCACCTGCTGAGCAAAACTGAGTGTTTTGTTTCAAAACACAGGAGCAGGTAGAGAAAGAAAAGAGGAAAAGCAGAATTTTGTGAGGCAATGTTGCTGCTGAAGGCCCTTAGAGTAAAACCATAGCTGGAATTCAGCTCCTCCATAAAGTCAATATAGCCAGGCTGCTTTTAATAGGTTTTATTCTCTAAGTCATCAGTCTCATGGGGATAAGGACACAACTTTTGTGTTACTCATGGAGAATTTATGCACCAAACTTCTGTTTGAACTGAGCTAAAGAGACAGTGTATTAAATGAGGTACTGCCTGTATATTAAACAAGGGATGATTAATAGTCCCTGATGTCCTCTGGTGGCGTTCTGGCTTGAAGACGATTTACTGGAGAAGTTCTTGCTTCAGAAATAAATTTTTCATTGTTGGAGGCCTCCCTTGGAGGCTCCAGTGTGTCTGTGTGCAAATGCTGGGATGGCATCTGCTCCCCACCTTGCTGACTTTCAAGCCAGATGGAAAATATGTTTCCACACTCCTTACCTTGCGTGTTCTGTTTCTGGGGGCTTTGCTGTTGCTATGTGTGGAGGGCAGGCTTTGGTGGGATGATGAAAGTAACAATATGCTCGTAGAGACTCCTGACTCATTTACTCGTCTGTTTGTTTTGTTCTCAGATCATGGGAAAGCTTTGGAGACTTTCTCTGTGGAAAATATCCTCTCTCACATCTATTGCTTCCGTTGTCGTGACTACACAGAGCTGCTGGCCCAGGTCTACCTCCTGCCAGAATTCCTGGCAGAGCATTCCAAGGTGAGGCTTGTCAGGAGGTGTCACTCATCTTCACACTCAGGAGTTTTTGTCTGCTGTAGTAACAGGAGTAAACACCTTGGTACCTCGTCAGCTTGGCAGTGAAACATTGGCTGATGGCAGAGTACAAATGTAAAGCCTTCTGCTTGTTTTGCCTTTTCGTTCCCATCCCAATTCCTCTCAAGAGTAATTTGCTTTTGCCATCCTCCTGAATTTCCACTCTGAGCTGAGGACACTGGGTCTGTGCTGCCACATGTTCCATTTCTGGGAGCACTGAGCTGTGAATCAGCACAGAACTGCTCTGCACAAGAGCCTGCCAGCCAGGGGGGTGTGCTGACCATGAGGGGGGCGTCAGAAAGCCTTGGTGCCTCTTTTTTTGCCCTAAAAGATCACTGAGGATCAGAAATATCCTGCACCATCCAAGTGACTCCTCTTTTTAGTGCATCTTCTGTTGCTACAAGCAACCAGAGCCTGCAGCTTGACTCTTGGGTGGACTGCAGCCAGAAAGTTTCTTAGTACCTAATGTCTTAGAGAAATGCTATTGTAAGGCAGATTTTCACCACCTCCCCTCCAGATTTCTGGGTTCTGCACTGCAGATCACTCCCTGTCAGGATCTGGGAAATATGACTGTGCCTTGTTCCATCAGAGCACAAATCAGTGCTGGATTAGAATGTCTTTTGCACGTATTCCAAAATTTTTCATTGATGGGAGCTGTGGTGTTCTGGAAAACACAGATGGGAGCCTCAGTGTAGTCTGGTATTCCCCTTTCCCTGCCAGGTACTAACGGTGCCCTGTTGTGTTTGCTCTTGTGGAAAGTACATGGCTTCATTAGCACAGTTCCACTGGGCTGCAGCTCCCTGGAACCATCTGTGCTGATTATCTGGCCTTGGCCTGCAGCCTCAAGTGCTGAAGGTTGCAGGAGAACCACAAGACCTTCTGCTGATTCCTTGGATGGGCTAGAAGTGATTTGGCAGATTGCTCATTGCAGTCCAGCTCTCATTATTAAAATTAGTCTGGTCCCTCTGGAGCCCAGTCTGGGACCACAGGAAGCCTCCAGATTTCAGGGTTTTTTGGAGAGGGAAAAAGTTGTAGAGGTTTAGAGATAAGAAAGATGTACAGTTAGAGGTCCAAATGTGCCATTTGGAAATATGAATTAGTTTGAGATCTTGTTAATAATGTAAGAAAGACTGTTTAAAAATATTCTTGTGATAAAAAACCTAATTATTTAAGGTCTGCTAGAGCCAAGCTGGCATGGACAAGACAGGTGTTACCAAGCTTTCTTTACACTTTAAATACTTTAGGTTTTTTTTGTCTGCTCTCTGGGAGAAATTTAACTAAATTGCATCCTACCTGGACATAATTGTGATAGCCAAGTTATATAACCATCTACACATTCCTGTCTAGCATGAGTCATGTTTATGCTGTTAAACTAATTGTTCTTAAAGAAACGATACATGAGGAGAATGTACAGACTCGTGGAAAAGAATTTGTAGGAAGAAGGGAAAATGAGAATACAATAATGTCTTCTTTTAATCCCAACTATTTAATTTTCTTTTGCAAATTAAGAGGTTTTTTTCAGTTGGAGGCCCAGGACCATTCCACAGTGATGTCTGTGCAGGCTTGTATGTTCCAGTCATAAAGAGGCTTCCCAGTAAGGAGTTAAATCAGTAATGCAGAAAATCAGGATTTTTGTGTTGTTCCACTTTGTTATCTTGTGCAGTAATGCAGGAACTTGTAGACACCAGGGATTTGAGTGACATCTGAATATGCAGGCACTGTTAGACCATCCATCTCCCTCCTGTATTTCATACTTGGGTCATCAAAACAGCCACAACAAATGAAGTCAGAATAAATCAAAATCCCAGACTAATGTTTGTACAGTGTCTTGAGGGTGATGAGCCAGCAGCTGCAGCGTGCTCTGACTTCAGCTAATGATTGCTACAAAAGAAATAATTCAGCAAAGCAAACATCTTGAGGCAAGATAGATCCTCAGCTCCAGTGCAGTGTGCCTGGAATATCTTCAGGCATCTGTTAAACTGTGTGTTTCCAAGGCAGATCACTGATAACAGCTGAGTTATCTCAGCAGTGCCTCCAGAGAGCCTGAATTCTGATTCTGATTTGGATTTCATTTTTGAGGGAGAAGGTGAATTAATTGCTGTTTGTGGAGAGCTGACTGAAGAACAGTTCTGCTGTTTAATGATTATTTTCTCCAGCTTCTCCTCTGCAGGGCTTCAAGCCCAGCTTTGCCAGTCGTGTTCACCTAAGGATGAAACAAAACATTCCAGTGCACTTAAAAACATCTCTTGCTGTTTGTTGTCATTTTTTATAGGATGGTAATGACAGCTTTTGATCTTTTCTGCTGCCCTTAGGTCCGGCTGGTGGTGATTGATGGAATTGCCTTTCCCTTCCGCCACGACTTTGAGGACCTGGCGCTGCGCACGCGGCTGCTCAACGGGCTGGCCCAGCAGCTCATCATCACAGCCAACGAGCACAGGGCAGCTGTGAGTGCAGGGCAGCCCTCCAGCCCAAAATATGATACTTTATTTTATAAAGAATTACGGAAATGTGTCTCTAAATAGCAGCATAAAACTGCAGTAATACCCTCTGCAGTAACGCCCTCTGCACTCACTCTTGCCAGTTTAGTTGGTGAATATAGAGGGGTCACAAAGGCAAAACACCTAAAAGGTGGGAAATTCCTAGACTTGCCAAAATAAGTGAAATTTGCATCAATAGCATCCCTAATTAAGTGGCAGCATGGCATTTCTAATGCCATCATCTCCAGTGATTTGGTTGGACAAGGAATGCTCCTCTGGTGACTTTACCTACAAAAATACCTGGCAGCATTCAGGTACAACTTTCCACACAACAAGTTGTGTTTCATTCAACACAACTTTCCACTCTCTGTTTAAAAATAAACATTAGCATTCCTAGGGAGGAAAACCACTTTATCTGCTGGATTGGCATCCATGGAAACCCAGAGGCTCCTTGCTGGGCATTGTTTTACGTCACAGACGGTCTGGAGGCAGCAGGGCCACAGCCAGCAGATGGCACTGGGAAGCTGCAGCTGTTCCAGAAGTTGTTTTGGAAGTCTCTTGACAGCTCAGAGAAGCATTGTTCAGGAATTGGAGCTTCCCCAGCCCTCAAAATGGTGCTTGTGTCTCTAACGGTGTCCAGGTGACTTGTGACCTTGTCACCCACAGCTCTCTGCTGCAGTTGGCTTTTGTTCCAAGCTGCTAAAAATAAAACTCCTCTTGTGCTTCCTCTGGGAGCTGTGGGAGGGGAAGAGCCCAGCATTCCCAAAGTGTCCTGACATGACAAGGAGCTCCTTCCTGCTGCTCTGGGCACCAGGCAGATGATGTTCCAAGGTCTGCTCAGCCTCAGGTTTCCTGAGGGTTTTCCCCCACAGTTTGGTACCTGGTGACCTTGAACAGCAGCTGCTGTCATTGGACAATTTTTTATTTTGGTCAAGGATAAAATATATAAATAATTTCTTCTGAACCAGGCAGCACTTTAGTACAAATATAATAAATAAACTCTTGCTAAAGGAGTCAGAGCTTCAGGAAGGGTTTTGCTTGGATTTGCCCTCTTGTTGGTGGTGTCTGAGTTAGTTCCATGAGCTGTGAGCAGGCTAAATCCAGCCTGCATGCCAGGGATTGCTTGTCAGGCAGCTCTGGATGCTCTAATATGGAAGGAAGTCAGATCCTAAAGCTGGACTCAGAGTGAGGATGCCCAGCCCTCAGCAGGGGGATGAGGAGCCTATTTGGGGCTGTTACCATGCACTTGGGATGAGTTACTTCTCTAAAATGTGCAATATCTGTGCTGGGCCCTCAGCTGTGTGATGTTTCAGGCTGTGCTCAGTGGAACTCTTTGCTCTCACACACTTTCCTGAACTACTCCAGCAAGAATCCTCTGAGCATGTCAAACAATGGAACTCTCTAGGGTCTTAGATGGGTACAATTTTTCATTTTTAATGAACTTTGTCATTAATATTCCTGGCTCTTTTCTGTCTCAGCCACCCCCTCCTCTGCCAGGGATGTAACCTAGACTGTCTGTGAGCCTCCCACCCGTGATTGGGGCTGCGAAAACACTCCCCCGCTCTGTCTGTTCACTTCCATTCTGCTTTGTCTTGTACCCACTTGTGCATTTTTAGACTACAAGGCACAGGAATTCAGTTAATCACCAGGCTAATGCACACTGGGAGCAGCAGCACCAAGTTCATTTACCCAGGGACTGAGCTGGCTCCTCATGGAAGGCCAGTGCGAGTCAGCTGCAGCTAAACATAGATCCAAACAGCATTTAGGACAAATGCTGTGGGATAAATAAGTTGTGTGGAGTTTGTCTCCCTTGGAGAGGGAGAAATTGAGATTTCTTTAAAGTCTTGAATGAAAGAAATCTCCCATTCAAACCAAAAATACATTTTGCAGGGTACTCTTAATTTGTTTTGAAAAGATGAGGCACCCTTACAGTTTCTCCTTATTACAGTTGCCAAGAGTTTTGCCTGAGGAACTGCAAAAGCTTTTTTGAAAATTCCCTCTCTTCCCTCCCACCAGTGAGCTGATTTCCAGGAGATTTAATTTATATTTTTTTTTTCTTCTGTTTCCTCTTTCAGGTAGTTCTGACAAACCAAATGACAACAAGGATTGGACAAAGCCAGTCCACACTGGTACCTGCTTTAGGTAAGTGTTGAGCTTTGAGTTGAAAATTGATATATGAGTTCCTTTCCTTTGGCTTTATGTACAAAGAGAAATCATCCAAAAATGTACCTGAGAGCTGTAAACCTCTAGCAGGGATGTGGTGAGGAGAAGGTTAAATCACTCAAAAAAGAACCCAGCTTAATGGCTGCATACCCCAAACTAAGCTGCAATTCCCTAAATTCCCTAAGAACCATTCAGTGCCTCTCCCAAACAGTTTAAATTGTTTATTTGCCCATTACCCTTGAACATGTCCCATTAATTATTTGCAAAGGCATTTCATATTTGCTGTATCACTGGAATTCTCTGCAGTTATGATGTACAGGGAGGTTCTGTGGGGGATCCTCAGGCACAGCCTGCCCTGAGCCAGGTTAAAGATTTTTTTTTGCAGGCTGCTCAATTTTGCCCTGTAATGAGCAGATAGCTCATCCATGCCTTTCTGCTGCAGTCACAGGGGAAAATAAAACAGTTCTGAAGTGGAGATTTCTACAAATTAAGGAAAGGTTCAGCATTTCAATCTTATTTCAGGCTGTAGCATTGCATTATTTTATGATTCACTTAAAGGGCATAAATTCTTCATTTTCTGTGAGTCAAGTAATGATTCCCTTGCTCTGGAGAGGAGAGGGAAGGGGACAGTACCAAGGCAAAGATGTTCCCAGAGTCTGTAGAGGCACCAAACCATTTGGCAGAGAAAGAGGGTAAAATGAACAAACACAGCCCATCTCCTGCAGGAATGTGCAGAATGTGGAATTTGGAGCTGTGCAGGCAGACCCAGCTCCCAGGATCTGACCCTTTTTGTCAGTTTTGCCTCTTGCTCTCTGATGGATTATTTTTGGCAGCCTTTCTGGCTACAAACTCAATTAAAGCTAATAGAGTCTGTCTTTTTTCACTGGCCAGCATTGTTTGGGAGCTGTTGTGTTTATTGAGTCATGGGGACAGTAAAGAATGTGAAGACATTCAGGGGAGTTTATAATTCCCAGCTATCCTGCCTTGCCTTGTGCATATTTTCTTTCACAAACAATTAATTTGACATGACCTCCTGTGGAGCTGCCTGTGCCTCTCCCCAGCCTGTGTGGCCACAGCATTGTTAAACTCAGCAGTGTGAACTCTTCCAAAAATGCAGCTTGGTACCAGTTGGGAGAATATTTAACCAAGTGGTTTTGATGTCTTGCTCTGGAAAGATGGTGTTTCAAAAGTCTCATCATAAAGGCTAAAGAACCTCCCACTCCTCCATGGTTTGGTGTAGCTAAAACTTGAGGGAGGGGTCAGCAGCAAACCCCCAAGTAAAATCACTAAATTGGGTTTTTCCTCCCATTGACTGCTAAGCCTGAGAAACAGCTTTTCCATGAAAGCATTAATCTCTAAACTCTTATTCAGCTCCTGAGCAGAAGGGAAGATCTTAATTATGAGGAAAAAAAAAAGAGTTAAGAAAAAGCACAGATGCTGCAAGGTATTAAGTCAGGAGCTTTATGAAGGGGACAGCTTTCTTTCCCACTTGTGATAGCTAAGCTGGGTGTTCCTAGACATTTCTACTAAATATATTTAGAAAGGAGGTCAAATATTAATCTACAGGCAGTTCAACTCAGAAATATCTCATTTTACAGTAGCATTTTTCACACATATTCAGTGCAGTTGGAAATCTGCAGGTGTGGAATTTGTGGCCATTGTAAAATGTGTTTTGATCTCTGCCTCAGAGCCATCTCTGAGAGCCAAAATCTTTAATCTCAACTCGGATGTAGTGGAGCAAGCTCTGGCAAGATGCCTAAAGGGTCTAGGTCTTCATTATAGTGGGATCATTTTTTTTCTTATCTATGCTGTAATAAATACCAGAGCACAGGGGGCACGAGGGGCTGGGGGTGTGGGGCAGACCAGGGAGGGATGGAGAGCAAAGAGCAGGTGGGCAGGGGAGATTTGGCTGGTTTAAAATGCAATCCATCTTTGCGGTGCTGACAGGGATAAACAGAGGAAAAAGCACCCAATAAAATGTCTGCACATTGACTTGTGGTCAGGTGTGAGCTGAAACATTGGGACTGAGCCCCTGGAGCAGGATGAAAATCTAAATTTCCTTCTCTTTCCACCATACCTCCCTGCTTGCTTTTGGTTATTTTGCATTTTGCTGTCAGAAGCAGAAAACTGCTTCAGGGGCCCTTAATGCTTTAATAATGGTTGACTTTCTCCCAAAGCTGCCATCCCAAAGGGACTGATGTTTGCTCATAATTATGCCTGAGAGACAGAATATCACAGTTCTGCAGTAGGATTTAGACCTCCTCACCAGACTTCTTCAGTAGTAATTAGACAAATCTCTTCTTCAAGCTGCCTCTGTTTTCAAGACTTGTTCAGTACCTGTCCTTTATTAGGCATCCATGAAATTTTTCTATATTTTCATATTTTCTATATTTCTATATTTTCAAATTTTTCATATTTTCTGAAATATGGAAGTATTGCATCAAGATTTCTGTAAAACACACAGACCACAGAGGTTATTCCTTTTTTAGGTCTATTTGTTGTGAATTCCTTGCAAGTATGAAAAAGATGTGATGCATCACTGCAAGAAAGGCAGATTTTGTTTTAATCATGGGGTGGTTTTGAAGATTAATTTAATTTCAGCTTGCTGCTGGTGGTGTTGTAAGAGATAAAGATCTGTCATTTTGTGTTACTCAGGAGAAAGCTGGGGACACGCTGCCACCGTCCGTTTGATCTTCCACTGGGACAACACTCAGAGGTGAGGGAAAATGGGAGAAAAATCTATATAAATACAAGAATGGCACAGGAGAATGTTTCAAACTGGCCATGGGGGCCAAGCTGAGGTTTGAATTTGGCCCCTGGCCTTGCTCTGCCAGGCTCCCAAGGCTCAGGAATTGTCTCAGTGAGGGTTGAACTGTCAGGCTCCTTCTCCTCCTCTTGGTGAGTTCTTCCTGACAAGATGCCATGGTTTATAAATGTGTAACATCCTCATGGCTCAGACACAAGGATTTCTTTTACTATTTGCATTTTGCAAGATATTTTTTTTTTTTTTTTCAATGAAACTCTTCTCATTTTAATGTGAATTTTTGCCACAGACTCAGTGCAAGTATAGATCTGCTGGGTTACAAGGTGATTTTTATGCCTCACTCTGAAGAGGTGCAATTTCAACAGTCTCATTATAAAGAACCTCCCACTCCTCCGTGGTTGGTTGTAGCCACTATAATTTCTTTGAGAATAATTTTATTTTGCTTCAGTGTTTCCATCCCCAGTCAGTCCAAAGCCAGAGATGCCAAAGAAGGCTTTAAGGCCACCTGGCCTGTGACCCTCAGGACAGGCTGCTGACCCTGAGCTTCAGGGCTTGAACCTTCCAAAAACCAGTGTGAAATTCTGTTTGTTGCACAGACCTCCCCTGTTTCCTGGTTCTTTTTTCCCCTCTTTATATTGCAAGGTCATTTCTCTTTCCTGGTCAGTTAAATTTGTCCTCTATGCAATATCACCATGCAGCAGCTTGAGATTAAGGAGCTGTGCTGCAATTCCCTAATCTTGTGCAAACAGTGAGCAAAAGTGGTGCTAGAATGTTGTTGTGCAGTGTTTTGCTTGTTGAATTTAAAAGGAAAATGCAGTGACACTTTCTTGGGGAGTTTTGTTTTTAAATTCTAAGTTTGAAGGCAATGCAGGATGATTACAGCAGGCTGTTTAATTTGGAATTAAATTAACATCACTGATTAGTTAACAGTCTTTTTAGGACAAGTTGCATCAACATAATGATTACAGAGTGAACAAAAGTTAATTTTATATATGAAAAGAACTTTTTTTTTTTCTTCTGCAACAGAGCTGGGAAGGCTGCAGATAGAAGTTCCAGAAAAGAAGCCAAGGAGAGACAAACCTGGCTTATTTACTGATGTAAAAAGCTAATGTGGAGTGGGGCCTGCAGAAACTGCAATTCTGGATAAAAGCAGAAATAGCTCAATGCTGTCTTATTTTTGCACAGGCTGATGCTCCATTGTGATTTTATTGGTTTTATATCAAGTTATTGAGGCACAAAGATCATTCGAGGATCCATTACCTTTTTAAAAATAATTTTTAAATGTGCTTTGGCCACTTTGATACCTGTCTCCTCCTTTCTCTCTACTCCTGAAAATGTCAGAGCTTAATTCTGAGAGCTCTCTTTGCTGGGAGGAAAGATCCTGTTGAGTCAGAGGCTCCAGCTGAGCTCTTGTGAAAGCCTGGCTTCTGCAGCTCCACATCTGGGCAATTTTGTCAAGTATAACCCAGCATTTGAGTGTTCTGAGGAATTCCCTGTGTAGCTAACATGAAGTGGCAGCGTTCCTCAGGCTGTAATTACGTGCTCTCTAATAGAAAGGCACCTCAGGGAGGAAAAACCCCCCCGAAAATAATTAACAGGATTTTTGGCAGGGTGTCTTGCTACAGAGAGCAGAACACTTTCTGGATTGGCTTATGTAAGGGTGAGTTTTGGGGAGGTGGGCACGGTGCAGCCCTGACAAGGGTTGAAAACCCCTTTCCTTTTGAGCTGCTGTGCAATTTTCTCTCTATATTATGCAAGCATTTGCTGTAGAACACAAATCAAGGTGTATTGCTTAGAGTTTAAATGCAGCAAATCAGGGAAGTGTCAGAGGAGAAATAAAAGGGAAACTATTTTCTCAAGGTTGTGCTGTGTGTCAGTGGCAAGGGCAGGCTTAGAAATAGAACATCTCCAGCCTCTGGGTTATATTGACAGGCTTGGGAAATCTCTGCAAAAAGCCTCCCTAGAAGTACTGGAATTCTTGAAGAGTTCTTGAAGGTCTCTCACATCCTTGAGAGGGCAAAGAACAAGTGATTAATGGAGTAGGGAAGAGGTGTGCTCAAAACCTTTTTTGTTTGCATTTTAAGAAAGTGACATTTGGAATTAATTCATGATGAATATTGTTCCAAAAATGTCATCAAATACTGTGATGAAACAAGGCTAATTAATCATTCACTCTTTTTAGTAGGTCTAGATTGTGTTTGAGCTGACAGGTCATGTAAGGATGGGAATCCACAGTTTGAATGACCTATATGAAAATACATCCCTAAGAATTCCACTGGTACTGTGGGAAAACTTGGGTCTGGTCACTGGGCTATTTGGAATTTTTATTATTGTATTAATTAACGATAATTACCTGGGATTTGTTTTCCCAGGTTGGCCACGTTGTACAAGTCACCGAGCCAGAAGGAATCCACCATAGCCTATGAGATCACAGTGAGTGTCCCTGTGGGAGGGACATTCCCAGCTGGAATGTCACCTGCAAAGGAATTTCACACAAATCTCACAGTGGCCTTTGCTTTCTGACTGTTGCTTTCCAGCTGCCTTCTGAAGGGAGGTGGTTATACTGGGGTAGCTCCAGATTTTGGGGTAATTTGCTCTTTTTCTCTTTAGAAAAGTGACCCAGCATTTTGTCTACTCAAAGTTAAAATACTTTTGATTTCCAGACCAAACTTTCAGGCAGCCTGTCCCCATCTGTTCTGCTGCTGGTGCTGTTTATTTTATCTGCCCCTGAAGTTAACTTTTGCCCTAAGTGCAGTTACCAAGAGCAATCTGAGCTTCATTTTGGGGCACTTGAACCATTGTCTCCCTGCTCAGGCAGGGAGTGGTTTCTCAGGTGGCTTTTTGCCTCTGTTCCAACTGAGTTCATCTTTTTAGGATGAGGATGACCAGAATTAAACCTGATATTCCAGAGCCTCTCCAGTGCTTTGTTCCATGGGTATTTCTCCATCTCTGCTTTCTGTGTGGTGTAACCCACACTGTTTATCCTACACTGACCCTACACCCAGCCAATATAGGGATTTTTCTCTTCTGTCCCTATCATAGAAGGAGCTTCCAGCTTATGGCTGGAGTCCTTCTTATCCCCAGTTAAATCCTGTGATTATTTCCTATTGTGAAGTGCTTAGATACATATTAATGAGAAGAGATGCTGTCCAAGCTGTATTTAGGTTTAAAAAGGCAGCACCACTCAGTTCTTACCTCCTCAAATGTCACATCCATAGGTACAATTCCATCACTGTTGGCTACATGTCCTCATGGAAACACGTTGCCATAGCATTTTCTGCAGATTTTAATGCTGCCATCAGATGAAATCCTCAAACTTTCAAAGAGAAATCAGGGTTTTCCCCCCACTCCTGAATGTATTCACCAGGACAGAAGAAATACTGCAAATATAAACTTTTATAAAGACTGGAAGGGGAAGTGGGACTGCATGCCAAGGTTGTTTGGATCATGTGATGTGAGTCCTTTTTTCTCCAGCTGACAAACAGATGGATTTTATCTCAGACAGTTTAATTGTCTTTTTCTTTCATTTTTATAAGCACCATAAAACAGCTATGCTCTCTTCTGTGTGAATGCTCACTATCTTGAAATAGAGTTGAGAGTGAATCCTGATCAAAGATTAGTTAATATTTAAGATTATCCCTGTGGTTTTTTCCCTTAATCCTGATGAACTGCTTCAGCAGATGATTTCTTTTAGTAAAAAATTGTATTATCTCCATTTCTTTCATGAAATCCAGGTCTGATAACAGTTTGCTGTTACCATTTCTCATTCCATAGTTAAACTGAAAGATGTCAATACATGACCAGTGTTTCCAGGTCAGATTTGTGCACAACCAGCAAACAAAAATATATTAAAAAATAATAATTCCTTAGGATTGTGCAGATGAGGTGCATTGGTACCATTGGCAAAGTGGCTGCTCAGCACCCGTGAGCTGATGAAATGTGTAAATTCATGAGTGAGCTCTGGGCTTTTTTTATCCTGTCCTTCCCAGCACACTGGAGTCAGTCACCACTCTGAGGGGGCTGTGGAACTCCTCTCCCATGAAATCCCTCCTTCCACTGGCTGATAAGGATTCATTCTTAAATGCACAGTATAGAAATGGAAATTGATTTATGCACAAGGGAGTAAGTAGCTGGGCTGATTCACCTGAATTTCCCAGGAATGTGACCTGATTATTTCATAGTGAAAGACAGAGACCCAGGATCTAAATTCCAAGTAAGAATTGTGTTTCCCTGAGCTCTGGAGGGTCTGCCAGGCCAGCACTGGGAGCAGTGCTCAGGTAATAAACACATCTGCCCTTGCCAGTCTTGCTGCAGAGGGTGTAAATCCAGAGGACATTAAGGAACAATTCCAAATGAAAGACTGAGCTTCGTCCTTGGTTCCAGCAGCCACGTCCTCACCATCTGAAAGCCACTACCAAACCTCACAAATGTACACAAAATTCTTGTATTTTCAAGGTGCCTGCCTGTAGCCAAGTGCAAAACATCCATCCTGGGCAGGCTGCTTTATGTTCTGGCCTTTCTAACCCTTGGAATGCTTTTCCTGGGAGTCAGCATTCTGGATTAAGTGGATACTTGGCTGCAGATCCACCTTTGTGCCTCAGGGAAATGGCAGGGATTAGATGTAGTGAAACATTAAACTTGAAGATTCCCCATTATGCTCTTTAGAATAACACTTGAGTTGCTTATAAATAGCAGAGGGGTTGCACAGATCCTGCCCTTGTAGCAGCTCTTGCTGTTTGTTCCTTTAAAAAGCCCGGGTTGGGTGAGGTGAGGCATTCAGAAATAGAAATACAGGGATGGGAGACTTAAACAAGACATTTTGTTGGGATTTAGGATTGGTCTTGGTGTGGGACACGCTGGCATTTGGGAAGAGTCACCTCTGATGGTAATTCTGCCTGCATTCCTCCTGCACCAACCCAAAATGTCAGCGTGCCTGAAATGCTCTGGTCCCCACATTGTCTCTACCTGAGCATTTTGGATCAGCAGAGCAATTTTGTGTTCTGGTTAATGCATTTTCCTCTCTAAGGCTGCACTGAGAGTCTTCACTGAGCTGTCAGCAGTGCTCTCTGCACAGCATTTGTCTGGAGATGGGAATTCAGAGTTGCAGGCTTCACACAACACACCATCTCCATCTGCATCCATGGCATGTTTAGCTAACTGACTTGGAGATCTTTCATATTTTAAAATGGTTAAAAATTAAATTGTGAGCTACAGTAACAGAAAATGCAAGTGGTACCAGGCCAGATAGATCACTTCAAGCACTCTCCTGAGTAGCAGCCTGTAGTTTTCACTTCTACATTTAGTTTTTGGCAGTCAAAGGTTTTCATCCCATTGTGTCCCATAAATTACTATGCTGGAACAGTCTTTGCAGTCTAGAGACAGATTCAGCTCTGCTGTTCTCTTACAATGTCTCATTGATGTTTTCAGTTCATTAAGTAGGTACATGGAACAAAAATATCCTAGGTTGTAGAAATTCACAGTTTTGTTTCTGAAAATGACTGAGGCAATTAATCCAGTCATCTCCTTGCTTCTGTGGGAGCTGATGGATTTGTCTTTTGATTTATTTAAATAGGCAACATAAGTTAATTTACAGAGAAGCAGTTTTTCATAGCCATAGGGGTGATAAACAGTAAAATGGAAGTGATAGCCTGGTTGGCGAAAATAAAATATCTTTAAAAACCAAAATGAGCAGACATGAATTGGCACATGTGTTGTAAAGTTTGCAGCGCTGAGCTTAACCTGGTCTATAAACATTCTGTGGCTGCTCATCCCGAATAAATGGCAGCATGATCCTTATTCTGATCTTCTGGGAACTGCTTACTCATGCCTTCTATCCCTACAAGCCTTAGCACACGATTTCCCTTTCATTTCCAGCCCCATGGCTTCCGAGATGTGCAGCCCCCAGCTGGCACTGCCAGCACAGGAGGGACTGAGCCCAACCCTCGGAAACGGCCCCGGACAGAGGAGGAGAAGCAGCAGTGACCCCAAAGTGATCCCACAGTGACCCCAAAGTGACCCCAAATGATCCCAAAGTGATCCCAAAGTAACCCCAAAGTCACCCCACAGTGATCCCACAGTGGGGTCAGCTTAAAACCCTGCAGGAGAGCAGTGCCAGGGTAGACATGCAGCCGAAGGCAGCCTGAGAGATTCCCAACTTCAGTTCCTGCTTGGGACTTTATTTTAATATTAAGACTGCAGTGTGCACATTTTTGTGGCACAAAATTCCTTTGTGTATGGCATAATTGTACTTTTATAATAAAAATTATGTTTTCTATAAGAAATGGCTTCAGCTTTGGGGCTGGGGATTTTTTGTTTGGGTTTTTTTTTGGAGGGGGGCTGGATGTGGGGGCCACAACTGCATCTGTTCACACTGGGTGAAAAGACAATGAAATGAGAGCCTCTAGCACAGCACATTTAGTGACAGGCATGTGGCTCAGTCATCTGGCTTTGTGTGTACCTGAATTTTAAGGAGTTTGGATGCAGCACTGTGCTCTCCACAGGCTCAGAGCAGGGCACAGGCAGTGGATGCTGGAAGAGAAATGCAGCTTTCAGTGCTACACCAGAGTGGGGCTTCAGCCCTCACCTGCTGCAAAGTCCTTGGTCAAGGACAGTGAAAGCTCTGCTTTGAACTTCTCCTTTATCCCGTGGTGCCAACAACAGAGATGAAAGGCTGCATCTGAAGGACAAAGGATTTAATCCAGCACGATAATTTTATGTTCCTGTCTCAGTAAGAGGGAATATTTTACCATGACTCAGGCTTGAACCAAACTGCTGCACAGCCATGGCTTCCACGTTCTTCATTTCATTTCTTACTGTGATCAGGATCTCTTTTGTTCATGGCTGTAATAAAGGGGAAACCCAGACTTAGGCACCAGCAATATCAGCTGCTCCAGAGTCTAAACCCAGAGAATGAATCCACGCTGAAAGCACAGCAGCTTTTTGTCCTCTTTTTTATTAAGAGAAAACAAATCAAGGAGATTATTAGAGGAGAAGAAAGGTGCTGCACTGCAAAATAGTAATTACTTCAATTATGGGAAGTGTTTGTACACATGCACAGAGATGACCCCTTTTGGCAGAGCACTCGGTAACATTAGAGCTGAGGAAACTCAGCCAGCAGCTAAATGGAGAATTCAAGTTGTGGGAGTCACTATGTTAAATTTTTTATTTAGTATACACTAAACTGACTTTCCCTTGAAATTAAATTCAGTGCTGAATCTGAGTCATAAAATCTCCCTATTCAAAAAAAAAAAAGGAAAAAAAAAAGAAGCGGTTTTTGCATCATTATAGGGTTTAGATAAAAATTACATAATAAAATATTAAAGGGAAAAGTATTGAGTTGCCATGCAGCAAACTGGGCTGTGTCAAAATTTAAAAACTGTGAGTCAGGGAGAAGCTGTGAAGCAAGCAGGATGACATAGGGGAAGGGAGGCAGCGGGATCTGTGACTCAGACAAACATTTCAATGCAGGAGACACAGGCAAACAAAAGGATCCTGGCGCTTGTGATGTCAGCGAGCAAACGCTCCCGTTTGGGAATAAAGCCTTCCTACGTCTGGCAGTGCAGGAGGAGGGGGGAGCTGGCACCCAGCTCTTGCCGACGTAGGCACGAGGAAAACCATCCATTAGGAATGTTGGAGCAATATTTTCAGGAGCTCTCCTGGATCCTGGTGATAGCTGCTGTCTGAGGGGTTTGGTAATTATGGAAAAATCCATTTCTCTCAGTGCATTGTGCTGGGATTTAACACCCTCCACACGTCCTTCTGTGTGTGAGCACAGGAACAGTGTGGCTCCCATATACTATTAATTTCAGCTGACTGGTGGTTTTAATTTTGTTTGTAGTAGAGTAGCATCCAGAAGCCCCAGCTGAGATGCTGATCCTGTTATAACAAGATAAATGGTCTTGGCTGAGTAAATGTTAGAGCTTCCAGTGTTATGGGCATCGTTATTCAAATAAAAAAGATGCACAGTTACTGGTAAACAGTGGGAGTTACAAAATGTCCAGAGGAAACATTGGAGGCTCTCTGTGCTGAGATTTTTTAATTTTTCACTCTTTTTTTCCTATTGAAGCTATTATAAAAATCAGCTCTGCAGACCAGAACTGAGAGAAGGATCTGTTGGCGGAGACAAAATTAGATTAAATGAGCCAGATTTCGTTCTCATCTGCTGGAGACAAGGAAGCTGTTCCAGGCTCAGAATTGCAGAGAAAGAAAAAATTTGACCATTGCCTCTCCAGTAAATCTTCCATGGCAAGTTGATTTTTTCCCATATGTGCCTGGAATTCTCATGCATGTCACAGCATCAGTCCCCAACAGTGAGGGGCAGAAGAGAATTTTATTACTGCACAAAAAGTGAGATTCTAAGTAGCCAACCTCATGGCACTGCATCAAAAAGAAAATGGGTTGTTTGATTTGCTGCTTAAGTCCCAGTTTGCTGAAAGCCAAGGGCTTTAACTGTCATGCTGAGTTTGAAATTATTCCATTTTGTGGGGACGGCATTTACTTGTGGTGGAGGAACTTATTTTGTCGCCACAAGAAGAATGCAGATCCTACCACAGGCCTTGGCAACAGGCAAACACTGCGGTCACAGGAGGATTCTCAAACCCTGAGTCCTGCTTTGAAACTCTTTCGTTTGGACAGGGAAAATAACAATTTATTTGTTCCTGTTTTGATCTGTTCTGTACCTTTTCCATTATGAAGTACTGAGGAGCCAGCAAGCCTCTAAGTGGAGTAAATTGAAGAAAACATGGAGAAGAAATGGCTTAACTGGAGGTACAAAGGTGCAGCCAAAGTTCAAGGTAGGAAATCAGTCTCCTCTTGGAGTCAGCCACAAAGTGATTGACTCATGTGGAAAGGAGATTTGGCCACTAACCTGAGTGCTGAATGCAGAGCTGAGAAAAGTACATCTAAATTATAACAACCATTTTCCTGATCAATTTCAATTACTGTTCCTTCAGTTATTTTACAGGGGGACTAAATTTAGGATCAGATTTATTCTCAGGTATTTAATGGATTAACAACAAAGGTGAAGTCCTTTGAACTCCACCCTTGTCCTGAACAAAAGGAGATAGAGAAGTTGGAAGGGCACGTCATTGTGCTGCAGCTTCTTCAAAGAGATTGTCTTACCATGCTCAGGATAATAATTCTTCAGAAAGGCGCTTTAGGATGTGTAGTACTGTTTTAGCACCTGGTAATTCTATAATAAATATATGTTGTCACAGACATCCTTTCATAAAAATCCTTTCTTTAGGATTTTTCCCTCTTCTGGAAGGCTGAGGCCCCAGAAAGAGAATGTAACCAATGGTTATCTGCTGCTGTGGAATGCAGCAGGTGCACCTGTGGTTGGCCCATGTTCCATGCTTACAATTAAGGGCCAATCAGGGACCAAGCTCTCTCTGGGACAGATCCGAGAGAGCTCTTTTGTTTATTCATTCCTTTTCTATTCTTAGCATAGCAAGCTTCTGAACTTTTCTTTCTAATCCTTTTAGTATAGTCTTATGTTGGAGAATTTTGCTCAGACATGGCTTAAAGAAAGAGGCCATGAAAATATACAGCTGATGGAAAAGTAAAAGGCAGCTGTAAAGCAGCAGTTCCCAAGCCTACTTCTGTAAATAACTAGGTTCTCAGGCACATTTTTTATAAACAGCAGGATTCTCAGACAGTCTTCTCATAACAGGTAAATATTCTGTCCTTGGCTGCTCTGGGAACAGATATGAAGGTTTTGAGAACTTTTCATATCAGGGTGAGAACACAAATCTTGGTTTCAATAAACAAACCACAGGTATTGTAAACAAAAGGAGGGGTTAGAGTTTTCTCTGTAGCCTATCGTGAGCTCGGATTTTGCAATATGCATGAGCTTAATTAACACCACTATAAAAGTGTGTGAGATCAATAAATCGGAGTCGATGCTGATCAACAAAGATGGATCGTCTCCCTTCGCTTCAATAGTCTTAATGTATTATATGTCATAAATTACTAAATTCAGCCTTCTGATCATGCAGTCAAGACTCTCGTCTATCTCTTCACCCCTGAAGAACCCTTGCAAGCCCGGCAGCAATTTGTAGTAAGTTTAGAAGTATGGTTTGACGGTTGAGAGAAATGGAACGAACAGAGCGCTGACATGGCAGCAGCACAACTATTCCAGAAGGGAAATAACAGCGTTTGAAAGGACGGCAAGCAGGGGGTCAGCCTGTGTTCCCAGCGCAGCAGGGCCGCGCTAAGAGCCCCGCAGGGAGCCTGGTGCAGGGGAATGTGGCCTGGCAGGGGCCGGGAGCGGCCTGGCCGGCGCGGCTGCTCCTCCTCCGCAGCCCCGGGGCTCCGGCAGCCGCTGCCAGCTGCTCCCTGCCCCGGCTTCCCCCGCTGTCCCCGGGCCGGGCCCTCGCTGCCTCGTGGCTGCTGGCCATGCGCTCGTTCGGGATGATTGGGGTCAGGGGAGCTGCCTGCCCTTGGCTGCTGCAAGCTGCCTGCCTTCGTGTTCTCTCCTGAAGAATGAAATCACCGGGAACTGGCCCCTTGCCCAGGACTGGATTTCACCCACAAATGCACCCACTGTTAAACTGTCAGCTCCTGTCTTGCTTCTCACAAGCAAGAAATATTCCTACAATATCCACTGTCTATCCATGAGAGAGCCTGAGCTCTGCACAGTTTGAACTCTAGCTGTTGAAATAATAAATGGCATTAAAACAAACAGTCCCATCATCACACGAGCAGTAAAAATGTTAGATTGTGTGCCAAAATAATGCATAGAAAAGTCTGTATTTTAGTAAGTCAGACTTCAAGAATTATAGCTAATACTGCTCATTTTTACAAGTATTGCTTGCCATTGATTTAAACAGAGCCAAAGAAGTATTGGGATATTAAAAAATAAATAAATAAAATCACATTTCAGTTCCAAACAATGAAAAGGGGGGTTGTTTAAAATATTGTATAACATATATAAAAAAGTAAAAAAGAAACTCTACAGACCTCAAGGAATGGTTCTAATTGGCTCTGGATGTTTGCCTCAATATGCTGTTTGAATGCTTGCTCAGTTTCCATTATTTTGGAGGTTTAAATTTCTGACACATATCCCTCTAATACCCTTAATTTATTTAGCGTGAACTGCTGCAATTTTAGCAACACAGTTACAACTGCACTCACTTAGTAATTCTTTTTGTATCATATATGTTACTAAATTAAAATGTTTTGGGCTAAAGAACAAGTTGTCTCCTTAGCAAGAAAATAATGTCTATAAAGTGCAGCGTGTCAATAAGAGATTGTAACACTTTTTTTTTTTAGTAGATAAACTTACTGCTTACTACATTTTGATAGTAAATATGTTACATTACGTAAATCTATCTTAAAAAGCCATTCATTCATTCGTTTGTGAAATGAGCACAAGTTTCAGTGGCTAATTCACAGAAGGGTTTGAGGCTGTTGAAAGAAGTTAGAATGAGCTGCATCAATGGGGTTTGAGAGGAACACAAATTCAAAGCACACCCTTTCCTGAACTGGGGTCTGAATGGGAGGTTGAAAATGGAATTTTCCTTTGGGATGGGACTGGAAATTTCCATGACAGCTGGAAGTGGGATTCAGGCCTGAAATCCCGTGTTTTGCAATGGATGGGGATATTTCTGAATAATCTTTGACTATTAATCTGGAAAAGCTGACTTGACCTCGAAAACAAAAAAAAAAAAAAAAAAAATAAGAGAAAGAAAAAGAGAGAAGGACTTTGGTAATTAGAAACACCCTCAAAAAACCTTATTATGGTCAAGGAGCCAGTAAAACTGTGGTGACAGAAGTTACTGAGCTCTTCAAAGCTGCAGTTGACCCGGCTGAACCTGAGAAAATGAACTGCAGCTTGATGGATGTTGGCTCTGTCAACAAGAGTCCTCTTGCTGTATTCCTTACAAATTCCTGCTGCCTTTAGTCTTAAGCAACTGGAATTATTAAAACTGAATAGAGCTGCTAAAATTAATTCAGGTTTACTGCAAAAGCCCTACTTTGTAAAGAAGCCCTACTTTGAAGAGGCATTTACCATTGGATTTTTGCCATTGAACTCATTTGTGTGGTATCAGATCATGTGTCACAGGTATTGTCAAAGCATTTTTCATGAGCCTACCTGTCTTCTGTTTGTCAGCCCATAGGAGCCACTTCCAAGGGTTACAAAGAATTAAAAATCACTTATTTTTGCCCTCCATACAATTCAGGTCACCTCCCCAAGGCCTGTTCAAACCCTGCTTATTACTCAACAGCAAATGAGAAAGAGGAAGGCATCATTTTAAGGCTAAAATGAAACGGATTTCTTCCAAAACAATACAGCAAAATGTTCTTTTTTAGAACAAAAAAACCGACGTTATTAAGTTTGAAATGATATAAATACCTGTGTTTCCTTGTCACATCAAGTGCAGGCCTTATTCTCCATATGATTGCAGAATATGAAGACTCAGGATGTTGGGAATTGTGAGTTTATCCCATCCCACAGGAACCATGCACCCAGCGACACCCAGAGCGCAGCCAGGCACTCTAAATTTAGCTCCCCGAGCTCCTGAACGCTCCAAACGTTCTGTAACAGCGCCGAGCACACGCTCTGGGGGCTCAGTGGGTGCTCAGAGCTTCCTCTGCTGGGCAGGGTGGCTCCTTCTGGGGGAGCTGGGCACCCCAGTGTCCCCACAGGGCCAGCAGAGCCTCCTGCCTGGCTCTGCCACCACCCACTGCCACCGTCTGCTCCCCGCTTCCCCACCTTTTCCCTCTCACAAACAAATGCCGGCATGGCTCGGAGCCATCAGCTCGCTGTTTAATACCACAGCAAAACAATCCTGGCGTGACCGCGGTGCCAAAAGTTGACAAAGTGTCCTGAGCGTGGAGTTGGACTCTATTTCGTTTTAATTAGTGTCTTCTGCCACGAGACAAATGATGAAAAGCACATGGGGACTGCCAAGATGAATCAAGGACATCTGGTAACTTCAGCATTTCAACATGGAGCAGAGTAGGTATTGCTCCCAGATACTCTTCTGTGCTCTTTGAAACAACTGAAAAAATATATAAAATTAACAAAAATTACAGGAAAGGGCTGCCTAAGTGCTTTTGAATCTCTTCTTAGATAATTTTAATTGCTGTTTTTCATAAAACATGAAGCTGATCTTGCATCTTGTTGAATTAGCTGTGAGTTCCCTAAGACATTGTAATAACAGGAATTTTTATAATTCAGACCATATTACATTAAGATTATCTGGATTATAGTTTCTTAGAAACTCCAACTGCCTCTGGATTCTGAGGGAAAAACAACTGATGATGAAGTTGAAACTGCTTTGTGATACTTGCATTGATATACATCCTCCCGGGGCTTGTGACTCACTGATGATGCAGAACACACAAACATAAAAAAAATAAAAAACAAAATCCAGCAATGACAACGTCAGCTGCAACTGGGAGCTCTCTGCTCAAAAAGAACTGCAATGTTTCTTACCCTTCAATGTTTCTTACCCTTCAAACCCATGTATTCACTAAATAAATGAGTGTTAAATTGAAAATAAAGAAATGGCATAAAGAAAAACATTGCTTAGACATAACCTTCCAGGACAAGTGATGCGATTTTCTGTCACTGTCAGCTGTGAAGGACTAAGACTGACTGTGACAATCACATTTTTAACTCTCAGGGCTTTTACATATTCACAAGATCCCAATATGATCAGTCAATGCAGTTGCTGGAAATAGTCTAAAATTAGTTTGGCTCTGAAATAGCTCACCAAACAGAAGACAGATTTACAGGAGCACCCTGACATGCAGAGGTAATTGCTACAATGCAGAGAACAACAGGTTTCAGCAAGATATTGTCCCTGTTACAATACGTAAAAATTTGAGGATGTTTTTGCATATGGGGCTCATGATTTGGCCATTTTTCAAGGTATATCTCACATTAAGGATATCGTTCCCTCCCATGTGTACAAGCTATTTTAAATGTGTGGCAATTATACCTGTTCATTAATTGTATTTATGGACCTGATATCTCTGAAAATAGCTTTCCAGAGCAATGAGTAAAACAAGCCAAAATGCCTTTCACAAATGAAAGACATTTATTAGACAACAAGAGAATATTCACTACAGCTTGTCTCCCACTGACAGGTCATCTTTTAATTTTTAGTAGGTGTAGCATCTTCAGCTTGTCACAAATTCTCCTTTGCCAGAACATGGAATGAGTAGATATTGTGTAATATGTAATTTACCACAAGATCATGGAATGGTTTGGGTTGGAAGGGAGCTTAAAGATCATCTATTCCATGGACAGGGACACTTTCCACTGAACCTGGGTGTCCAGAGCTCCATCCAACCTGCCCTTTTACACTTCCAGGGATGGAGCACCCACAGCGTCTCCGAGCAGCCTCTGCCGGGGCCTCACCACCCTCACAGCGAAGAATTCCTCCCGAACACCTGAACTAAACCTACCCTCTTCCTTTTCCATGGCCACTTCCCCTCACGCCAACACTCTCCGCTGTCAAACCCGCTCTCCGCGGCTGCTCCTGGCCCCGGCCCGGGCCGCGGCTCGGCGGGACAGCGCCGTCCCCTCACGGCGGGGCCCCGCTGCCGCCCCGGCCCCGCGCACCCTCCGGCAGCCGCGGAGGCGCCGGCGGCGGCGGCGGAAGCTCCAGGGAAGCCCCGAAGGAGGCAGGGATTAGGTAACAGGCGATGTGCGCTCAGGTTTCCTCCGGGTTCCTGTGAGGAACCTACGCGTCTGGCTGCCTTCGCATGACTCATCACAGCGGCGCGGCTGCCGCCGCTCCCGCTCCCCCGCCAGCGCCGCGGCCCGAGCCGCCCCCTCGGGCGGCCGCCGGACCCCGCCGGGCCCCCCTCAGAGCCGCGCGCGCTCCCGACGCCCAGGCACGCTCACCCACACCCCGCACCCCCCGCGGCGTGCGCGGCCCCGCGGGCCCGGCTCGGGAGCGCGCGCGCAGGCGGCGGGAGGGAGGGAGGGAGAGGGGGGAGAGGGAGGAGGAGGAGGAGGAGGAGGAGGAGGCGGCGGCGGCGGCGGGCAGGGAGCTCTCTGCGGGCGCAGTGCTGATCCGCCGGCGGGCGGCCGGGAATGCGAAGCGATGGCCGCGGGCGGCTCGGGCAACGGCGGCGGCGGCAGCGCGGAGGAGAAGACCTACCGCCGCTTCCTCGAGCTGTTCCTGGGCGAGTTCCGCGGGCCCTTCGGGGCAGAGCCGGAGCCCGAACCGGAGCCCGAACCGGAGCCGGAGCCGGCGGCCCCCCCTCCCGCTGCCGAAGCCGCGGGAGACGCTGACGAGGAGCCCGGGGCAGAGGGAGAAGCGGGAGCGGCCGCCGAGGCAGAGGAGGGAGAAGGCGGCGAGGGCGATGCCGGCGACCCTCAGCCGCCCGCCCCGCCGCCGCCGCCCCCGCCGCTGCCCTCGCTGCCCCGGCCGCTCTCGGAGTACATCACGGAGGAGGAGGTGGAGGGCGAGTGCCTGGACCTCTGCCTGCAACAGCTCTACAAGTAGTGAGTGCCGGGCTGAGGGGAGCGGGGCAGGGCGCGGGACTGAGGGGACCTTCCTATGAGGGGCTGAGGGGACCTTCCTGTGAGGGGCTGAGGGGACTCCCCCAGTGTGTGGCTGAGGAGACCCCCGATGCGAGGCTGAGGGACTCCCAATGTGAGGCTGAGGTGCTCCCTAGTGTGAAACTGAGGGGACTCCCCATGTGGGGCTGAGGGACATCCCAATGTAGGGCTGAGGGACTCCCCCAATGTGAAGCTGAGGGGCCCCCGTGAGGGGCTGAGGGACTCCCCCAATGTGGGGCTGAGGGGACCTCCCCCGCCAATGTGGGGCTGAGGGAAGGAAGCGAGGACAAGGGGGATCCCCGAGGCAAAAGGGTTCAGGACTTCGGTGGTGCTGAGCACCCCGGGGTCACAGCGTCCTGCTCTGTGCGGCTGCCCCTGCCCCAAGGAATCCTCTGCTCTGTGCCCTCCGCTCGCCTCTGGCCGGGACAGGAGAAGGGAAGAGAGAAGGGAGAGCCACGAGCATCCATCTGGAGAGCAGCTTGCTGGGGAGGGAGAGCGCTGGGGGAAATGTCTCACGCTCTGGTGCCAAAGCAAGGAGGGGGGTTTGCCTCTGGTTGATTGTGCTGGGGCTTGAAATTGAAATGTTCCCACTGTGAGGGCTGGTAAATGGGGAAACCTCTGCCAAGAAGGGGAAAGAAGAAGGGGCAAGGGAAGAGAGGCGGTCCAGTCCCTTCGCCCTTCCAAAAAAACCACAGCACATGGAGAAAGCCACACCGTGTATTCACAGAGCGGGGAGAAAAGAGGAGTAGAAAGCCTTGGGAGAAAGCTATCCATAATCATGGGGATTTTTCTGCCGTCAGCTGGGGAAAGCCGGCTATACTCGGTTCTGTACGGAGGCAGTTTCCAGATCTGTGCTTTCTAAAGGCTGGTGCATAAAGAGGAAACAGATGGGATCTATTCCCAGTGTGGAAAGTCTGTGGACTGAAACCTAAAGATCAGTTACCAGTGCCTTGTATTGTGCTCAGCTCCGGCTTTGAAGGCTCGAAATAGAAGCGGTTGTTAGTGGCAATTCTTTAGGAACCTTTTTAAACTGATGCCACAGGAGGAGACAAATGAAGCTGTGAAAATCTGCACAGCACACCGGGGAGATTTTCTGCCATTGAGCCGGTAATTGTAATGAGAGGTGTTACTCAGTCGCAGAAATAAATAAATAAAGAGAGAAAAGAACCGGGTTTTACAACTGCATGGTCTGTTTCTATCCAGTTCTCATCTGCCCTCTGCGTTTGTGGACGGTAGGGACAACACAATGATAGCTGCAGAGGACAAAGCTCTCCCATTCACACATGCTCGCCCTGCCACCTTTGGAAAGTCTCTGGAATACAGCAGCACATTCATAGGATGTGGTAGAGAGCAGACAGGCAAGTCCCTTCTACCTATTTAGGACGTGTTTTGTTGGGTTATTTTTAAACAGGTTTGTGAAATCCAAAGTCACGATAGTGGGAATAAAGTTTTAGACGTGGAGCAGATGATTTGAAAGTATTATTTGAAGTATAGCTATGAAATTATTTTGAACTGGAATTCCTCCCCAATCCTTTCTCTCTCTGCCTGTCCCCATACCCCAGATTCCCCATTTCAAGGCTGAAATTAATAAGGAAAAAAAAAAAAAAGACCTTTTGAGAGGAATCTTTTTATAGAGGCAGCTCTTGCCAGGTTGTGGCTCTTTGGGTTTTTTCAGCCTTCAGTATAAATCTTTGGATGGCCACTGAATGAAGCATCCCCTGGCTTTGTTTGTGGTGAAATCAATGCAGGCTTCCTCCTCTAGGCTAAAACCAAGGTCTACCTCAAAATCATGGGAGCAGGGGATTATGTTGTGAGAAAACAGTTTCCTAAATGCTTAAATAAAACATTTAAAAATATTATAAGCCAAATCTAACAACTCCTAAGACAGAGCTAAACTGAAATAGCTTTCTCTTGAATGATGGTGGAATCTGAGGTAAGTGGAAATATGCAAAAGTATTCCTCAGGTAAGGCACTGTATTTTTAGTTCACTCTCCAGTCACCAGAGAAACTTAAAATGTGACAAGACTATAAAACAGGCAAAAGCAGAATCTTTTCACCCTTTACAGCCAAAGGCTCAGCTGGTTCCAGAGGTGGGAAACTTGATGTGTATGAATAAAGCTGCTCTTGTGCCAAACAGCTATGAAAGTGTTAAAATAAATTAAGAAAAATAAATAAATAAATAAAAAAGCACATGAAAACTCATGTAAAAGGGAATATTTCCTCTGTTTGTCCTTAGCAGGAGAGACTGTTCTGAAGGCATGTTTTCTGCAACTATATATTAGTCAAATGACTGGTTTGCATTCTATGTAGCATGAAGATAAAACCCATTGCTGTGAAAAATCCAACAGCTGTTTTGCAGCTATTTTAAGCACAGAGCTTTAGATCTTTTTGAGGAAAGTCAGACCATTTCAGACATGAGAACATATTGCTAATCATGACAAAATATAATGTTTTTCTGCCACTGTGTAGATCAGTATCAAAGAGTTCTTATTTATGAGATTTCCCTGCTATTTTCCAAAAGACTCATATTCCCCTTTGAGGTTTCCTGTTCCTGTTTGTTTTTTTTTTATTTTTTGTAGAGGCAACATATGCTTGGAAAATTAGATTAATGTAATCTTTCTATCTGTCTAAATGCCACCAAATGAGCACTGTGTGTTTTCTTAGTGACCCTCCCCAGAATGAAAGCCATCAATAGGAGCTGCATTAGCTGGAGAAAATTGTCAGAAGGGGATTGCCTTGGAACATTGGCTGGTAACCACAAAATGAACTCTCAGACTATAGCTAGACCATATTATTAAAGAGAAAAAGATAATTTACAGAGTTTCTGTGTAGAAACAAACATACCAAGGCCTTAAAACATTAAATATGAGATCCCATCTCTTCCTCCTGCTGAATCAGACCTGATTTCTGACTCATTTTAAAGGAAGAAGTTACTAACTTGAGTAACAAAGTTACATATCATGCTCTGGTCTCTTCCTCTTCCTACTGATACTTTTATTAAACCTGACACATTTAAAGAGCTGGTTCTTGACAAGACCTCTGAAAAACAAATCAGCAAAGTTGTGCTTGCCAAGAGAGGACACAGCCAGACTCTTACAATTGTGTCACCAGGAAGCACAAATTTGTCTTGCTGCTACACTCCTTTTTTCCTGTGCAAATGAAATGCTTTGAAAAATTCAACTGTGCATTCTTCTTGCTTTTCTTTTCATTTTTTTTTTTTTTTTGCCCCAAGCTTTGATAGGAATAGATACAGCTGGTATAATTTCTAGGTTCAGGTTTATTTTCAGTGATTTTAGAGGTACAACATTTCTGCTTTCAAATGTTCATTTAGGAATTCAAATTTCATTTCAACAAGCTTAGAAAGTAGCCCTACTTCTCCAGTGCTGAGTTTGCAGAAGATGGTAAGTAAAATAAAAGTAAAAATTATTGTTATGTCATCTTAAGTGCTTAACTAAGTCCCTGATGGCAACATTATTATTTTAAGGGCTGTAAAAGCCTTGCTTTGACTTGGAACATAAAGAGAAAAGCTTTGAAGCACTCTCTCTTTACATTTCTTCACAGAACACTGTGCGACATTCACAGAATACTTAGATTCCAATAAAATGCAGTATTTGGAGGCAGTTCTTTTAACTGATCCTTTCTTTCTCTTAAAGAGAGAAAATATTTTTTGCTTATGGATTTCCCACAGCCTTACTATAAAAAATCAGGAAAGGCAATGCAGGCTCACCCTTCTAACACTGGAGTTAAGTAAAATGTGGACAGTAAATGAGAATGGAGGTTTTGCCCCTCAGCTTGCAATGTTAAGCTAAAGAAGACCTTCTTGTAGTAATTTTCCATGAGCAGAAATCCTTTTTAAAATAAAATAAGCTCTTGAAAATTGTTATTTCTGCTATCTCCATCTCTGTTGAGTGGAGAGATGGAATCCTCTCCCTTTGAATAGCAGATATCCATGTTTTAACTTGCTCTCTAAACCCTCTCACATGAAAGCTGGCACTGTTGTCACTTTAAGTTGAAATCCATGTATGATGCTGGATGGGCTTTCTTAGCATCATATTAAATAGGCTGTGATGTTTTACTCCTTCATAATTTGTCTTTTATAATCGATTCTATTGATTGCAATCTCAAAGCCCTTTTTAGAAATATAATTAACTACTTGCCATGTCTAATATTAATCACAAGGACCAACAAAAAGTCATTGCATCCTTTTTAACATGGTGCTTTTCTCATCATCTTTTGTGAGGTTTTACAATAGAAATGATAATGTTGGCCTGTGCCCACAATGAATGACAGGAGGAGATTTGGCTGCACCTGGCTGGGGCATTTTCTGTGGTTAATGAGATTGGATAGAGAACATTCCATTTAGAATATCCTAATATTCCTCCGTGTTAGGAATATTTCATCTAATCTAGGCTTGGATTAGATATCAGGAACTGTTCCCTGTGGGGTGGGGATGCCCTGGCACAGGTGCCCAGAGCAGCTGTGGCTGCCCCTGGACCCCTGGCAGTGCCCAAGGCCAGGCTGGGCAGAGTTTGGGCACCCTGGGACAGGGGAAGGTGTCCCTGCCATGGCAGGGCTGGCACTGGGTTGTTTTCACAGCCCCTTCCAACCCAAACCTGGCTGGGATTTCCCATCCTGGGGCTGTTTTAACTCTCCCAGGAGCCCTCCAAGGTCAGGAATCCCTTCCAGGGTGGTTGTGGAGCTGGCTGGGTACAGCTGAGGATGCTGACATCACTCCCAAGGGATTTTGGTGCGAGAAATCCTGGTGTTTGTCTGAATTCATCCTAAATCATCCCACTGGAGGGTGTGCAGAAAGTCAAGAGCTTCAGTGCTGCTGGTACCTTCTCACTCTGGAAAGAGCCCAAGTTCTAAATGCTGCTGATGTCATGGCACACACATTTCATCCCCTTAGCCTAGAAATCACTATAATCTACAAACAGAAATCTAAATCTACAAATTAGATTTAGAAATCAAAATCTACAAATAGAAATCACTATAATCTACAAACAGAAATCCAAATCTACAAATTATATTTAGAAATCAAAATCTACAAATAGAAATCACTATAATCTACAAACAGAAATCTAAATCTACAAATAATCTACAAATAGAAATCACTATAATCTACAAACAGAAATCTAAATCTACAAATTAGATTTAGAAATCTAAATCTACAAATAACCTACAAATAGAAATCACTATAATCTACAAATAATCTACCAACTTCCCAAACACAACTCATTCTCTACACACTGAGGGATTCTTGTTGTTTCTAAGGCATATTCAGCTCACCCTCCCACACTTTTAAAAATACTGAAGGAAATCAAATATTTTGATACTCATTATAAAAAAAAAGGAATAGCAGCTCAAAAGATCTATCTAAATTGCAGATTTACATTTTGTAATGGTTAACATATAAGGTGACATTTCAAAACTTCCTACTTTATGATTAAAAGGATGCTGAGTTTTTCAAGCACAAGGGTGACTATGCTTGGGAGTTGCTTTATATAGCATTAAAAATCATTTTAGTGAACAGATTATGGAAATATATTCATTCCACTGCTTTTATTTCAATGAACGTTGCTGGTAGTACAACACATTAAAGGGAATTAATGTTGTTAGGAGCTTTTCACACCAAGATTTTTTTTTGACCCAAGAGCAATTTGCACAGATTCTCTCCTCCTAAGTGAGGCTGTTTGCTTTTGAGTACAAACTGACTGAAGAATTAGATCTGTGCTAACACATTCTTTTTTTGGACCTTATACAACCACTCCTGCAACTCAAATCTCATTGGCCATTGTGTGGAACTGCTTTTGACTCTGCCTTTTGGATGTGATGAGCTTCATTCCTCTGGAGAGTTTGTTTGGTAATTCTTTTTGGCACAAAACACTGCACAGAACATTTTTATCCTTAAAATCCCTCATTGTAACTTTAACAGTGGCAGAGCATTTCTCCACCTGTTCTTTGAAGAACTCAATGTGGTTCTTTTCATAAAAGGTGAAACTTTTAGTTTGCTTTGCATTCTGTGAGAGAAGTTTCAGTGCCTTGCCTGCTGTCTCAGTGATACTCTCATTCATTTTTGTTGTCTGGCTAAATTGCTTACATGATCACATTAAAAGCAAAAGCAACAGGGCGTGCAGTAACAGATAATGAGAATACTATTTATTACTATATTTGATACTCTGAAATATTCTCTGGCTGTTCCACACCATTTTCTTTCTTCCCATTTTTTGGTGCCTGCTCTTTTTTGGTTTGTTTTCTCCTTGCTGTCTAGGAAAGACGTGTGAGAAAGGAGATGAAATGGAGTGAGCAGTTTAAAACATTAGATGTTCTTTGAAGCATGCTGCAAGACAGTCTTATGCAATGCAATCACAATTATGTAATGCAAATGATTACAAAAATAAATGTATCCTGGACAATATGTGTGAGAGAGATGTTAGGAACCCATGACACTGCTAAAGGGCCGTTACTACAAGTTGTACTTCAGGGCCTTCTGTTTGGGTTGGCTGAAATCTCAATTACTAACCAAATATTCCAGATTTTTGTTGTTATAACACACCAGTGATTAGATAAAATGATTGCAGACTGTGGACTTGTTTTACAGCAACATTTTCTGCCATGCCTTTGTACTTCATTAAGAAGAAACAACATTACCCGCCTTTAATAAGACATTTTATAAAGAAGTAATCATCAGAGCCATAAATGAGGAGTGCGTGGGAAATAGCTGCCCTTGGGTACTTCTATAATTAATACAGAAGTTAAACAAGTTAACCAGACTGCAGGATCACCTCAGTTTATGTTTGTATTGGATGGAAAACAGCTGAGGGCAAGGAATGATTGAGTAATGCAGCAGTGGAAGCTGTGGAGCTGCTCCCAGCCCTGAACTCTCTGTGCACCCTCATGGGCGGCTTTGGTGGCAGGGCAGGGTTACCAAGTGGGCTGCTAAACTCTGATCATGGCAAAATGGCCTTGGATGCACACAAACCTGAAGTGGGAAACTGCAATTGCAGCAAAAGGAATGTTTGATTAATTTGGTAAAATTGTGGGCAGCCCCTTCATTTTCTCAGGGGGTAGGATTTGGAAGCTATTTTTGCTGGCCTTTGATGATCCAGTAAAGCCTGTTAAATTGTACCTAACAAATTTTCAACTTTAGTTTCTTCTGCTCTTCATTTACAAGAAAGAATTTGAGTACTTTACTCGTTTGAGAATATGATTTTTTCATAGGCTCTGTACTTCCACACCATGTAACTAATAATAGAAGCAGCATGTAAAAATAGCCCTTGGCATTTTAACTTCTTGGCACTTTCTCGAGGGCTGTTCCTTTCACCTCAGGCTGTGACCTTCTTACTGAGGGTCAGAGAGCTGAAATGAACGTGGTGACTTGTTCCTCCTCAGTGTTACAAACACTCTGCTCTGCATGTTACATTAATTAGCTGCCACAAGGATTCCATTCCTTCAGTCCTAACTCCAAGTTCTGCAAGGCTGAAACTCCCCATGCTCTAGTAGAGAATTCAACAAATTTTTGTTGTTTTCTTTTTCTCAACAAAATAAATATTATAATAACATGTTTGGATTGTTAGTTTGTAATAGATCACCTGAAAACCCAGGGAAACATTCAGTTCCTCTTGGAACCTCTGGGGCCAACAGTGATAAATTATCAAAAATACCAGCCTGGATAAAAAGCAGGAATTCAGTAAGTTATAAACTAAAGCACACACTTGTACACAGCATGACATTTATTTTAAACTAAGGCTTTTCCAAACCTTTCCTAGAAGTGGTGTCATTCTGTTTGTCATCTCATTGCTGTGTTTGAGGAAATATTGATGAATTCATGTATTTATTTATAAAGGTCCCTGTCTAAAACGAGTTTATGTTCTCAGCTCTCTTATTACCCCTTTCTCCTGAAAGGGATAATAATACTCTTCAGAAAAGCTGGGTAAAAACCAAATATTTGGCAATGAGAAGCCAGAAGCTCAATATTTCTGGGGGTTAGAGGAACACCCCTGTTTGGGACAGATGCACTTTGAGCCTGCAGAGCATGGAGGTGTTGGGCTGTTCTGAGTTCTGCTTCCTCACTGGATTCTGCTCCTCAGAGAGCGGGAGATCTACCTGGTATGACATGAATTTAACCTCTCCTCTTCTTAGCACTCCAAAAAGTCCAAATTTTCAAATATCCAAAGCATCAGATTCTCTAAGAAAATTAATTGATGCTAACCTGAAGTAGGGAAGAGCCCCCAGTAGAAATGAGCATTGATAAAACAGAAGTGGGAGCTTTTAACCTTTTACCTTAGTGGTACAAACTGTGTAAATCAATGGGAATGATTGTCTGCTGTACAAACAGAGAGTGAGAGAGATCACTGTGTGAAAGTGGTGCAGTTCCCTCTGGGATGAGAGGAAAAGCAGCTGCAGGTTCTGGGTGTGTGTCCAGGCTGGAGGAGCTGAGCCTGCACTGACTGCTCCCCTTCCCAGTGCATTGAGAACCAATTGGAAATGCTTTAAAATTCCTCATGCTGTCAACTTCTCTCAGTTTGGCTGATAAGAATGACCCAAATGATCATACAATGCTTCAAACCTCACTAATTACATTGTATATTAATTTTAGAGAGGCTTTTAGATACTTTTGGTTTAGCACCCCACAATTCACACTCACTTTGTTTTCCCAAGTGTCAATGCTGTCCATGACATACAATAAAGTCATCTCCAGAAACATGAGTCAAGCCACAAAGTTCTAAATCTGGCTCTGGGGATTAGAGAAAAAATAGTTTATCCTACAAAATTACTAAATATCCTAAAAATATTTATCTCCTCCCTGAAATTTTACAAACTTTTTCTGTGTCTTGGGAGATATAAGTTAGAAGGTTTGTCAACAGGGAATATAGAGACTAGAATACAATAAATCTGAAAAATACTTCTTAAATTCATCCTAGCTGGTTGAAAATTTAATGCAGAAAGCAATGAGCTCTAAATATTTAGATTATCATTCTTTAGAAAAGCTCTTCTTCCATTTCTGTTCATGTAATTCTATATTAAATAGCTTTAAGAAACCAATTACAAGATATATATCTTATACATGACAAAATATGGGATTTACCTAATAAAAAGCTAGTTTTGCATGAACATATTGAAAACTATTCAATTTTATTTATTGTCCTCTGAAAATGGATGGATTTGGTCAATTCCTGTTTCCACGCTCTGTCTGTGCTTCTCAACAGGAATAAAAAGAAATCTGGAATTTACATCTTGTGGAGTGGGTATTAGTTTTTATTTTTTGAAATAGAGATAACAAAGAACTTGTGGGGAAGTACAAAAAGAAGAAGGAAAGTCTGCTTTGTGTTTGTGAAGAGATGAGACCCAGCTCATTAAGGCAGTGTGAAATAATAAAACAGAAAGAGGAAGAATGAGTTAAATAATACCACAAACATAAGTGACCCACCCATTCATTCCTTAGAGAATCATTGTCAGTCTGTGAAAGGGGTTTGCAAAATAGAGAAACTCCTCAGTTTTTGATCCTGGCCCAGTTCCTGAGCTGAGCTGGTTACACAGGGCTGAGTTTGGACTTGGACACCCCTGTGAGGTACCAGGGCTGTGCTGTTTAATTTAGAGAAGGATTTGGTGCTTCCTCATGCTCTTGTTTTCATGGAGGTTTGCTATTAACATCCTCCTACCAGCTCCAGGTGCTTTCAGGGAGCTGCTTTGGGCTGCACTCAGGTTTTTTTGGAAGGACTGATAAAATAATTCGAGTGTCTCCTTGTGGTGCTGTGCGAGTGTGACAGTGCTCGCTTTGCCTGGGGCTGTCTGGCAGGCAGAGCAGAAATTCAGAGGTGTTAAACCCTGAGTGATCCTGGTAGCAACAATAAACCTGGAAATTGCAGGGCAGTGCCAAGCCCCACACTGTGTCTGGAGGTCAAGCTGCATTTTTTACATGTCAAGGACTTCCAAGTTATGTCAAAGGAAGTCTGGGCTAAATAAAAAGGCACAGGATATGACCCTCAAAAATTGCTGTTTTTAAATCCAAGAATAAACTAACACATCCTCCAGTCTCATAAACCCTTATGTCTCAGAAGTGAGTTAATTAATTTACTCTATATTTATCCTTTATTTTAAGGAAGATGATTTGTTTTACTTTTCTAGGAAAAAGGAAGGATAAATACATAAAGCAGGGCAGGAGGTTGGGAAAATTTATAGGGGAAAAAAAGAGAAAAGAGCAAGTTACTTTTGGTTTAAAAGTAAACATTCAAAAATTCTTCTTCACTTAAGAGAATCCTTTTCATTCTTGATCTCTTCTCCCCACCCTCTGCCAGTTCAGTGACAAAGTTTTCATTTCTGTAGCTATAAATTAAATTATATTGTGCTGCTGCTACAAGAATAAATCCAATTGGGAGTCTTGTTGGACAAGTGCTTTCCTTGTTCCTCTAGAAAAGTCCCATATAAAAATGGCATTTTAAAATGCCATAAAAATCCCTAAAACAGGAATCTACAAGTGAAAAGGTGAATTAGAAAGTGCTGCCAAACCAAGCAATCATTGTATCAGCACTTAGCTCAAATGATACAACTGATGTAAATTTAAAATAATTGAGAAGAAACTCTGGTGTTGGGTTGGCTTCTGAAAAATGTACTTGGAAACATTTTAGACTTCTACTGTGCTATCAACTTGGAAAGTTTCCTTAAAAAAAGAACAAACTGAAATTTCAGTGGGGTTGTTTTCCAACAGACACTGCAGTCACCAATTAACCTCCAAGAAGAAAGGGGCAGAATGAGAAAATGTAATAGACACAATTGAAAATAATTTAAAAATAAAATTGTGAGGGTAATTAGAGCTGAAGCATTGGATCAGCTCAAACAATTAAAAGGAATTGCCAGGATGATCATTTCAGTTCCCTTCTCTAACCAGGCTGTGTTTAACCCTCCCAGTAAAACTCTGATTGCACCTCATCACCCAGGCAGTTCCAGTTAGAGGCTGAGAGCTGCAATCCATCCAAAGCTCAGCACTCCTCCTGTGCCCTGTGAAAAACTGAAAAACTGGATTTTCTGTTTGATCCCTTGGGGAAACTGCACCTTTCACCCAGCCACACCCCCTGATTTATTCAGTGATGTACCTGTAGGGCAGCAGCTGAGATATCATAACTGGATTTACAGAATTGTCATCTTTCTCAGGTTTCAGCACTCTCTTCTGCCAGTGTTCAGTGTTTCTTCCATGACAAAGGAAGTCTGACAAGGCAAACTGTTGGTACAAATTGTCTTGTTCATCCAGTGTGGTCTAACCAGCTAGAGAAGCTTTTATGTTTCCAGGAGTGGTTTGAAAAGATAAATCTTTCATTCTCTACCAGTCCCTATTGTTGTTTTATAGATGGGAAATAAGAATTCCTCACATTGTAGAAATCTCTTGGCAAACAGAAGGACACTGACATGGCAAGTTACCCCTGAACGTGGTGCTGATGAACTTACACCAATTAGGATGGGATTGGTAATGAGCAGATTTGTTCTTTCTGACATCTAAGAGAAATTGATAACTGTTAGATTTGTTCCTCATCTTTTGTCAGGGGTCTGGTTCTCTGCTGGTTGCTGATAGAATTAACTGTGGAGTGATGTGTTGACCCAACATCAAAATAAAGTTTTTGCAATATTAATATATATTTCTACAGTATATACACTACACACTATAGTACAGTATATTAAGTAGATTTGTAACTCCCCCAGTTGCATGCTCCAGCCCACATGCTGGGATATCCTGTAGCAGAAAACATTCCACAAGTATTATTGTGCTCCAAGATTCATCTGTTCTCTTCCACCTCCTGGATCCAAAGATAGTTTACACATCTCTGTTGTGTGAACACAATAGAGTATGAGGATGATGCCTCTCTCTGCATTTGCCTGCAAATATTCATTATTCATTTGTTGTAACCATAATCTGAGAAAAACTAAAATAAATGCATGATAAGGCAGGATTTTTACTACAGATGCAAGGCTGATTAATTTTACTGGCACTTTTACTGCTGCTCTCTGTGTGTATTGTAAAACCATTGTAGTACTCTGTGAAAAGAGGAGAGACTACTACTGTGAGTATGAGTAGCAAATACAAGCTGCCAGTGTCACTTAGAGCAAGGGGAAGTGACATGATAAGGAAATTTTACACTCAAGTGTCTAAAATTGTTGCCCTCATCATAACACTGGTGGGAACAACAAACTGGGGAAGTTCCTGAAAAATGGCAGCGTAAACAAAGCTCTTTGGGAAGTGTTGCCCTTGATATCAGGTTTGAAAATATCATCCTGATTATTTTATTCCTGCAAAATACTGGCCATGGTGCTCAATAATAGGGAAAAAAAAGGCACACAAATGCACACCTCTGTCTAGAACAGCTTTTATCTGTAGCCAACAAGCTTGCCCATGAGCCACCAAATGAGTTTTCTGAGTTAAAAATAACTTGATTAGGAGCTTATTAAAAATACAGAATTGGTTAAATGATGTGTTAGTGTGTGTATGCAAGGTGTTAGTGTGTGGTGGGTTTTTTGTTCTGAATTAAGAATGTGGGAGAACTGGGATGTTTTTCTCTCCATTGTGTCTCAGAGAAGGCCAGAGGAACTGAAATCACCTGTCCATGCTCTAAGGTGGTTTAGAGGAACAGTGAGGGAGGGCAGAGCCAGAGGAGATGCTCAGTCAGGATTTTGGCCTCACCACCTGCAGGGAGCTGACCTCCCCCAGTAAAGTGTGTGAGGCTCCTTATGGAATGTCCATTTTTGTAAAAACCAGGGATAATCTGTGGGCTCTAAACCCATTTACTGTGCTCTAACTTCACCAGATTTCCTCCAGTGATAACTCTGAGCTGTCATCTCCCTGTTTCTGAAAAATGCTTAACCCTGAAGAATCCAATCTGGCTGTACATAATCCTGAATAGCCACATTGGATATGGATTCTACCTATCAGTTCTCCCCCTGTTTGTCTGGATAAGTTTCATTCAGGCCCTATTGATCACAATTAAGGGTTGAAATTAGAAATTGACTTTCATTAGCTCAAGGCAGATTCATCTCAAGGCACTGGAGGAGGTTGTACTCACTTTCTGTTAGTGGAGTTGACAATCAGGTTCAGCTGGAATCCAAGAGTGCAGTGGGAAGGCTGTATCCCAATTTCTTAATGTGACAGCTACCCAGGGAATTACTTTCAGAAGCAGAAGAAGGGAAACTGGAAACACTGAGGGGGTGGATGCAGACAGATATGACAGGATTCTAAGAACCTGGGATTCCTGACAGCGTAGGCCTCCGGAGCCCACCCACTGAGCTTTGGCAGGTAATAATCTGGGAAATTAGAATATACTTATTTTAAGAGAATCCGTTGAGATGTTTGATCTCAGATCTTCATTACACATACAGCAAGGCTTCTGCTGCTGGAGCTCTGTTATTTTCCCAATTATCTTGAAGGCAGGAAGAGATTTCAGAATGGATTTTGTAATGGTGTAGCACCCAGTGAAGTGAGCACAAGCCTGACCACATTCTGCAGAACCTATCATTGTGATATTCCTGTAGGAAAAAAATGTTCAGTCAACTTGGATGTGCTGCTCCTGAATGGAGCTGGCTGAGATCCTCGTGCTCTGTGTGTGGGTAATGAGATTGCAAAATCCTGGCACGGGGAGGAATCACTGCAACTAAAGAGCTCAGATTTACACCCCCCCAAAACTGCTTGGTTTCTCCAGAAACTCCTCATTTCCACAGAGCAACCCCGTGCAAATGATGGAATGAAATGTTTACAAACAGTGGAATTTGTGTTGTGGTGCTCAGCCCATTCCTCTGCTACAAAGCCACTGGGCAGCTTTATCTTACAGCTCAGCAGATTAGGGCTGGATCTGTGTGCTCCTACAAAAGCCTTCCTCCTTCCCCCCGAACATATCCTGAATCTGGACTGTAAAGCAGTGTGTGTGTAATTGGGGAAAGAAATGGAATATATTTCCTGGTGGCAGGGGAGTTCAGGCTCTGCTGGGACAAATGGCAGCGCCTTTAATGAGCTGCACGGGGCAAGATTGAGTGCATGCTGCAGGAATTGCTGTCAGAGTGGGGCTCTGATAGGACTTATCAAAGAGTACATGCTACTTATCTATCTTAGGCAGGGAACTCTAACTCCCTTTAACTGTCAGCACATCTATAATCCTTCCAAGTCTGGAATTGTTGATAGAGTGCCAAATATCTTGGGTTATGGATTGCCAGAACGAGGGAGATCTGTGTTTGTAATCTCAAACAAAGCAAATGTAGCTGTTTAATGAAATTCTGCTGAGCTTTTAATATGGCATAATATAAGCCTGGTTTGTTGTGGGGTTTTTTTCAGTATTGTTTTGGAGATAAGACAGAGGGATGGGGATATAGAGAGATTTGAGGATTATAGCTGCCTACCTACAGATAGATAGCACAGGCAAACCCAGCCATTTATGTTGTTATTTCTGCATGGTGGGAGTCTTAATATACACACTGGAATGTTCTGGTCAATTAGTACCTTTCTGGTATTATGAAGGTGGTGTTAAAAGGACATTGGAGATGAGACAATGTTGGAGCATTCAGCAATGAAAAAATAACATCAAAAAGGACAAAACAGCCTCTGCTGAATGGTGTAATCAGCAAGGAGGCTATTTTAATTCTAATTCTCCATGAATCAACATCTGTCTGCTTGCTGGTTTATCTTTAAAGGCGTACACACACAGACATGAGCATGCACAGGCTCTGGAAAGAAATATATTTTAATGTAGAGCTGATTGAGGCTGTGGTTTCACTCCTGAAACCCAAGTCCTGTGCTAAATCTCAGCACAATTTCTGCCAGCTGCAGTACCAGGCTTTAGCTCAGGGTTCCTGTTCCCTTCCTCATCTAAAATTTCACAGCTCTGGCACTTCTGCTGCTGATTTACGTGGCAGTGCCAGTGGCACAGGAAGAGCCACAACAACGTCCCCAGTTCCTGCCATCCCAGCTCCCTGCCAAGTGAGTGAAGCTCATCCCTTTCAGCTCTCTTGCTGCAGCTCCCATTAATGTGGAGATTCTCATTGAGAGGGGCACAGCAGCTCCTGCCCTCACCCTGCTGAAGGTATGGCTGTTCACAAGAATAATTACAGCAGATGAGTAATTCTTGTTCCCTGATCAAAACAGAGAAACAAAACAAAAGGGTTATCAGGCATGGCTCAGGCTGCCCAGGGAAGTGGCTGAGTCACTGTCCCTGGAGGGATCTAACAGCCTTGTGGATGTGACATTGGGGACATGGGGTAGTGGTGGCCTTGGCACCACAATTGGAATCAATCTTTAAAGTTTTTTTCCAATTCCTTTTTTTTTCCCCTTCATCCTTAACAAAGCCCTGGGGCTAACAGCTCCTACAAGCCTACATTTTTCTTCATTTCCTTTTCAACTCAAGGGTAATAGCAGTTAAATCTAGTAAAATAAATGTTGATTGATGGAGTTTATTCATCATGCCAGGCTAATGAGGCATCATAAATATATTTGTGAATGTGTAAAATCCATTGGGGGCAATGGCTTCGGTTGGATAAAAGATACAAAATCTTCTTGTTTCACTTGTCTTGGAGGGAGGAACCAGCTGAGCATGTCACTGTTGATTCAGAGTTTTTCAACCTTCACTGGTGCAAATAGGTTCTTTTTCAAAATTCTCCAGAGGAGAAACATGACAAAGCAAGCCTGTCTGCTTTTTGAGTTTCTCCCCAGAGATGCAATCAAACAGCAGAATCAGATCCTGAATTTCAAGAAGGAAAATACATGAACATTTCCATTTTTCTCCTGCTGACAAATTTTGTTTACAGAGTTGTGGCTGACAGGACTTTTGTGGCTCATCAGTGTCCTTGTTCCATTAACCCATGTTTGCTGCAGAACTGGTTTCTGCTCTATAGGATAAGAGTAGGGTTCCTATATATACATATCATAGATTATTTTGATAGTAAACCAGGGATCTTGACCTAAAAAAATCCAAAAATCTGCAGTTAATGGTTTGAAAATGTCTGCCTGTGTTTAGAAATGTTTATCATAACACAGGAAATTACAAAGGCAATTGGAAAGCTGGAATTCCTTTCACATGGGCTGCTCGTTTGCATCTTAATGAGATACTTCTCATTAGTCCAAGAAATGCAGGTCAAAGAACCCCAGCAAAATCTGATAATTTTGCTTCTCTGTACCCCTGCTCATCTCAGGAAATTTGGTTTGAGTCAGTGAATATGGAATGTCAGTTAATTATTAATATTATTTGTGCAGAGAAGAGCAAATTGGCTTTTCCTTGCAAAAATACCTCACCACAGTATCTGTGCCTTAAATCAGTGAAAGATTTGTTATTTGTGTTGATATCTCACTGTGTTTTGCAAAGTTCAAGAGAATAATATTTCAATATCATGTTCCTTTGGGGATGATGATTGTGTTAGTTAAAATTTCCTGTAAATTGAAATGTTACTTTTAAGGTCATTATTCTTCATGCATAAGAATGGAAAGAACATGAAGCATTTGTAATGGAACAGAGTATTGCTGTGGAAAATGTCAATTGTAAATTGTTCCTCTCGTGTGTACAGAGGTTCTGATGTCAAAGGTAAATGTTCTGCTATTAAATGGAATTTCTTTAGCTAGAGAAAATGTGCTCAGACTCAGCCCTCATCTTCTGAGGATCAACTTGTCTGATTTGGGACTCGGCTCTGAGAGCCTGACACTCCCATTTATCACGAGCAGCAAAGCCAGAGCAAGTGGCACCATCCTGACCTGCCAGAGGAAATTTCCTTCCTTTCCTTCTTCCATTCAGGTTTCTAATGACCCTTCTGTCCTGGAGGAGTGTGCAGGTGTCCTCTGGAACAAACCCTCCATGCCATAAACAGCACCTGAGGGCTCCTCTACTGGATTTTAAGGCAGTTCAGGTGATCATTTCCCATCAGCAAAAACTGGAAATATATCTGAGTGGTTTGAGCCTAATTTTCCTGGGATGTGACCATGGAATTGAGACATTTACCCTGAGTTCTGTGCTGAGAGCCCTAATCTGGCTTTGCCACCAGGAATGGGCTGCATCCCACAACATTCCTGACTGGAAAAGGCCCATGGCATTCCACCCCCACTCCTGAGCCTGACCATGAATTATTGCACTGGGGAAAACACAGATTAAACCAGCAATTCATGTGATGGCTGAGCACAGAGCAGGGAAACTGCTTTTTTAATCTCTAAAAATGTTCTCAAGACTTAGGTAAACCTTTGTCAGTCTATCAAATTTAAACATTAGCTCCTCAATCCCAAAACTTGCTGCTGCCAAATTCCAATTAGCATTTTTTTGAGGGGAAAGGTTGAATTTTGGCTTTGCCTTGTGAAGGCGTGCAAGAGCAAACAGCATATCCAGTATATTTACTTTTTAACAACATAAACTCTTGGCTCTTCCTCCAAGAGCAGCTGTTCTATTCCTTTCGTGGCTTTTATTGCCTTCTGTGTACTTTTTCTTGTTTGTCTGTGCTGGGAGGGGAAGTTGTAAGCACAGAAGCTGGACTGAGATCCCAATCAGAGCCAATATTCACCCAGGGTTTATAAAGCAGGATAACAACATCCCTGCTCCCATAACCACCAGCACTCTGCTGGCTTTATTTGCCTTTAGTGAAGAGTAAACTGCCTTTTTAATAGACCTATTCATTATAACTTAGAAGAATGCTTCTCCCAAGAGGCAATAGCCTGTTCAGAGACTATTTTGGGTGTGAATTTAGGATGGAGGTTTCTTCCCCTCCTGCATCCCTTTACATTAACCTACAGTGTGATTTTGCTGCCACTTTGTCACCCTCACCCAACAGCCTGGCATTGCTGCCACTAAGTTTATTCCATCCTGAGTAAATATTATATTAAGATATGTCACTTAAGAGAAGGTATGTATAGAACTGTTTAACTTTTAAATGCTTAACAGATCAAAATAATGAAAATAAATTGCTCCTGAGTTAAGTACAGGAGGAGGCCCATGAATTTTAAACAACTGGCCTCAATTATCCTTCCTCCTGTGGTGCTTCCATTCAGATAAGCCTGCAGCAAAGCACTTGGCCTAAAGATGTTCATATGCTGTGGTCTCTCCATGGAAACAGTCTTAAACCAGAGAAAACAATTCCATTTTTAAAAAGGCTGAATCTCCTTTCCAGTTGGCTCCTAAAATAACTTTGAGCTCAGCCTCACACGTGCTCACTGCGAGTTAACTCGGCGAGGGCTGAGGGATGGTGTTAGAGCCATTTTAAGGAGAAAGTTGGGGACACTGCTGTGACAGTCACTTCAGCTGCCAGGGTGGCCTTGGAGAGTGATCTGCTCCTTCAGCACCGCATTTTCATGTGGTGGCCCTTTTGGAAAGCTGGGGATTAGGAGCCTTCCTAAACTCATATTGTGGAATCCTGTTAACTGTTTGCTTTCTTTTCCAGAGAAATTTCAGTTCAGGTTCTTTCTTTGAGCTCCTTCAGCAGCTGAAGGTGAATGACCTTGTCTGTACCTCCCTGTTCTCTGCAGACAAATCCAAATTTTCTCAAACACACAGGAAAGGCACAGAATCACCATTTTGGTTTAGTCATAATTAGCCTGAATGTTAAGCCCAACAGAGAGTTTCAGTATCTATTAAAATTAAATATGTATTATAATCTCCCTTGGAACTGAATACTGATTTATTTTGCATCATTTTCCCCTCCATAGCTCTTACACAGTAAATTTGCCTTAAGAGAATGTTGTATTTAAGAAAATAACCCAAATTATTCTGACCATATGTCAGGGATACCCAGCATGTCTGTATTTTACAGACATGACAGCTTGATCCAAAAGACATAAAAAAGCCATTCTTGTTTTGGTGATTTTGGGGAGGGAGTGCTGTTGTGAACAACCTGGCTATTTTAGCAATACCCTGGTGGCACACAAAGCCCCCACTGTGAACAGGGTTGGGAACTGGGACAAAAAGATAAGTCAAGACTTTCCTGACTGGATGCCAAACCCTTTGTGAACTGTCTGAAATGCCCAGATTATGCTGATTCCTTATCACCAGGAGAAACAGCAAATGCTGGACAATTGCTTCACTCACGTTGCCAGGACGTGACACCCTTTGGGTAAATCATGTCTCCTTTCAGAATCCAAATTATTTTTATCCGAATTTTCAAGGTTCTATCTTATTTTAGTCCATTTGTTTCCTTTTGTTGATGGGCTGTGCTGTGGCAGCTTCCTGCAGGCTGCTGTTCCTTGTGCAGCCATCAGCCTGTTCACCTCTCAGACCCTCTGTGCCCATTACATCCTCTCTGATCTTGGATGATTCTGTTTTCCTCTCATCCTTCAGCTTTCCTCAAGATTAATGCTGCCATCAGCCTTCCACTGCTGACTCATTGCTGATCTCCTCCCTGACCTGCTCCCACCAACTGGAATATGTCAACCTATGAAAATCATTTACTTGAGAGAGAAAATGACCAGGAAAATAGATGGATAATTAGATAATCTTATCATTTCTCTCGCTGTTCTCTGCCTGTCAGGTGCCCTCCTCACAAAGCTTAAAGCTGCACCCTATTTTTATCTGGATTATTGCACATATCCAGCCATGGCCCACAGAACTGAGGCTTCATTTGCTCTTTTTTTTTGGAAATTATTATCCTTTGCTCAGAAGCTGCACAGCTCCTTCCCTTCCTGACAATTCTGGTCATTTTTCAAGTGTTTCTCATCTCATTCATCTCCATGACTATCCCTACTCACATGGATTAAATTTTGCCTCGAGTTATTTCTTAGCATGGGGAAAAATGGGATTCTGGAATTGATTGGTTTACCAAAGAAAACCTGTATTAAAGCTAAGCAGAAGCCTGAGCTTTCTAAACTTCCTATCCTGGCTGCTAGAATTTCTTCCTATGCCAAGCTAAGACACAGCAAATAAAATTCCAAAGGGTTTCTTGGGTTTGGTTACACCAATTTTAGCATCCTTTTTGTCCTGGGGGAATATTGTCTCTCTAGTTACTCTGAGATACTTGGAATCTCTCAGGAAAATCAAATCATGTTGTTTCCTGTTTTTCTTCCTTGACTTCTTTTGTGTTCCTATAACCTGAGGAGGCTAAATCTGGATTGTCAGCCTGCAGGATTTGTTGGAGCTGAAATCAGAGGGTTTGGGGTGAGGAGTGAGCCCTTCATGCCTTGGTTCTGTTCTCCAAACTGGGGGCAGTGATGCCAACCTGCCTTCAGGGGCTGGGTGCTACAGGGACAGCAGGAGGAGGAAAAGAATTTATCCTCATGGAGGTTTTTCCAGTGAAAACTTCCTCTGAGGAGCAGGGCAGCCATGGGGGATGGAAGGCAGGAGGTTCAGTTTTGGGTAGTTATGAAGCTGTTGCTGGTCTTTCCATCTGGAAAGAGATTTCCAGTCTGCAAATTGGGGAATTGAGTGGGAATTGAGGCCCCAAAACGCCCTGCAGTGTCTCCACTCCCAAATCCCCCAGGCTGGGAGCAGAGCAGGAGGGGAGAGGAAACCTGCACAGCTGGAGCTGCCCTTTGAATTGATTCTTCACGTCCCAGGGCACTGCTTTTCACATGCCCCAAAATTTAAAACAAATTGGAAATATTTCAGAGCTGTGAGTATACACAGCCTAATCTGTTTAATTGCTGTCTGACAATATGAAATCAGTTCTGAATGTATACCATTCAGTAAAATAATAATTACCATAGCAACACACACTACATCTGAAACACAGCTCTTCCCTACAAAAACCCAAAAACAGAAAGCCTGAACTCTTCACACAGCTCTGAGAGCAATTAGTGAGGTTTCTTCTCCCCTTTCAAATCACTGTCTTTGAAAGAGGCTGACAGATGTGGAAAGGTAAATAACAATCAAACCTTGTTTCTGCACTCCATCCTTAATTAGGGATAAATCAGTGCATTGTATCTTTTATGGCAGAGATTGTAACTAACTCTGTACCCCAAAGGAGAGACAGGAATGCAGCATCCTGGGGATGCTCAACCCCTGCTCCCACCTGACCCAAAGAAAATACATTTTCTGGCACCATTTCCCAGGTTCTTTATTGCAATTATTTGCTCCTGGCAGTGGAGGTGCCCACCAGGGTGTTCAATGGCAATGTTAGAATTTGAAACTGCATTTCTGGAGATGCAGTGGCTCAAATACAGAGAGGTGAGAGTATTTTATTGCTCTCAAATATATAAGGCCTTGGCTTTGTGTGTGTTGCTGAAGAAACTGTGAGCATCCTCACAAAATGAGGTAAAATGCATCAGTTTGAAAAATCACATTAATTTTCCTTTACCTGTTTTGTTTTTCCCACAAGAAAGTCCCACACTACATGCTGCTAAGATCTATATTTCTATTTTGGAGTTTTACCAAAAGAATATTAAGGAGTTTGGCAGGAATTTGGAGGTAAAGGGATTTGCAAGAGCATGGAATTAACAAACCAAAGTTAATCCCAGTAATTTACTGCACTTCAGTCTTTTTCAAAACCAATGATAACATCTCTGTGAATATTGCTTGATTTTTATTTTGATTTATTTATGTACAAATCTATGTGCATGAAGAGCTCAGTGATTTTCCTTAACTGGTGCAGCACAGTTCAGATCCCAGAGTTCTTTGTTCCCAGCCACAAAATGACTTTAAAATTTGGTGTAAGAAAGAATAAACCCCCAGCGTGAGGTGTGTGGTTTGTTCCCTTCTGTGCTTTAAAATGACAAAAGTGAGGATGAAGAGACTTTGCCCTGCAGGGAGAAAAAGCTCCTGAGCTGGGTGAGTGATGGATGGCAGCAGTAAAAATGGTTTTCTTTCCAGAATGAATTTAGAAGCCACTGGGTCCATAATGTGAACTCTGTGGTCTGCTGCCCTTGGGGGGATTTTTTTATTTTTCTTTTTTTTTTTTTTTGGTGTTTTGTTTTGATGAGGAAGAGAAACTCTTCTCGAAGATGAGCTTATTTACAGGAGTGTTTATTGGATGTGCAGTTGATTTCCTGCCATTATCCCTTCAGCAGCAATAACTGTTCTGGAGGTGCAGGTGCAGCTTTGGTGCCAAAACCACTGAGGGCTCACTGAAAATCCACCCTTGGGTATTCAGAATTGATGAATTGTGCTGGTGTTCACAGGGCTCTTAGGATGAGGGAAGAGATGAGCATCTGACTCCATGTTTCAGAAAGCTGATTTATTTTTTTATGATATATATTACATTAAAACTATACTGAAAGAGTAGAAGAAAGGATTTCATCAGAAGGCTGGCTAAGAATAGAATAGCAAAAATGATAACAAAGGCTTGTGTGTCTTGGACTCTCTGTCCGAGCCAGCTGACTGTGATTGGCCATTAATTACAAATAACCACATGAGACCAATCACAGATGCACCTGTTGCATTCCACAGCAGCAGATAATCAATGTTTACATTTTGTTCCTGAGGCCTGTCAGCTTCTCAGGAGGAAAAATCCTAAAGAAAGGATTTTTCATAAAAGCTGTCTGTGACAATGAATGTTTAGAATTGATGCCAAACTCTCTCCTGTCTTGCTGTTGATTTCCATAAGCAGGTGATCACTGATCATTGCTCCAAGTAATAAATAATTTTTTTTTCTTTCTCAAGCAGTGAAAGGAGTTTCAGAGCAGGCCCTTCTTCTGTAGGGAAAGGGCCAATTTTGGGTGCTCTTCCCTAAAAACCCACCCAGATCCTGAGGTGCCAAGGTGCAGGATACCTGAGCAGTGCAGATTATCCAGGTACATAAGAGCATTATGCCATTAGCAAGACTGATTAGTGCCATTTCATTAAGAATTACCTAATGGCAGAATGAGAATTTGAAAGCCAAAGCTTGGTTATATCAGTGCACTTAATTACCATTATTTTTGGATGCATTTTTTAGGTCTGTGTCAGGAAATATATTTAAATTAACTTTTCATGTGCAAAGCACTATAGACTAACAGAAAATGGACATTTTTGCATTTTGTTCTGCATATTCAGAGTAGCTTTAAATAAAACAACCAATTTTTCCTAAGTAATTTATGTTCAGAGAACAGAATTATTTCTTTGGCTAGCTGCTCAAAATGTATGGAATACAAATACAAATGCGGGAGAAGAGCAGAGAACTATTTTTCTCCAGATAAATACAGAATCCTGTCCTTTTCCACCACTCTTCTGATTACTTAAAACAGAATGTCTGAAGTTTTCTGCATTTTCAGCAAACTGCTTCTTTGTGGGTGTGAAAACAACACTTTGATAACTCCATCTGCTTTTTTCTCCCTTGTCCTGTTTATTATTTCATTACAGTGGCTTTCCAATTTTTATCTGCATTTCTCTGGGGAAGAATTTGTAGTTTTCAGTTGCTTGGGTGCACAGCATCAACAAAATCCTTTGGAAGGACTTTTTCCAGGAAGCAAGGACATGTTTATATTTGCAGCTGAAATTGCTTCTTTATTCACTTTTCTTTTTCCTAGCTGTGCTTTCTGGGTTTCCATAACAACACAAAAACTCCCTCTATAGTGCCTTGGTATTTTTTCAACAGAATTCTTGTTTTCTTTCCCCTCTTTTCTCCCTTCTTTTGGTTGGATTCATCTCAAAATGAGAATAAATTGGAACAAACAGTGGGAAGAACTTCTTTTAGTAAGGAATTCATAGGTCAGGATTGCTTCCTGTGATCAAATATGCTTTTTCCAGGGAACATGCCTGCAATCTTCACATTTTCCATCATTTTTTCCCTATTATTCCATAGAAATATATCATGGCAAGCCAATCTCCAGCCAGGAGATGTGGGAAGAGCTTCCAGGGGATGGCTCAGGACAGACCCAGGAGGTTCAGGAGCCCTCTGGATCCTTCCCAGGCCTTGGAATCAGTGCTGGCCTTCACTGCATGCACCTTTTGGCAATGCCTCCTGATTAAAAAGGCTTAATTTTATTATTTTTAACCACTCTTGTCAGTTTGAAAGCATTAATTGAGTTTTGCCTGTGTGTTTATATCTCCAGAGAGATTATTTGTGACGTGAAGGATGGAACACTGAGAAATTTCATGGCTTTCCACTGATTTCTTTTTTCCCCCAAGCTATCCTCTATTGTTATTTCTACTTTAAATTTCTTTAAACCCTAGATTTCTTAAATAGCATTAAATTTATGGAGCAACTTATGATTTCAGCTTGAGGATCACACAGAAATTGGGAACAGAGAGCAATGTCATCTTGAAGTCACTGGGTTAGAATTTTTTTTCTTTGGTTTGCTATTAAATAATTCATCTGGAAAATGGTAATAAAGAGATTTAGTAATGTTTTGGTGTCACTTTGATTCTGCTGTTTAAAGGTAACTGTCAGAATTTCAGCACATGGGGATCAGTGTCACTCATGTGCTCTGAATGCTGATGGTCTGGAAATGAGGTAAATTCAAAAGTGTTTTCTAAAGTGCTGAGGTCTAATTCAAGGTCAGTCACTGTTGGAGAAATCCTCTCTGCAATTCAAACCCTCATAGGAAGAAATTCCTCCCCAATATCCATTCCAAACCTCTCTCTTCCTTTTCTAACACATCTATTTTTTTCTAATCCTTCTGCATAAGGTTTGTATTTTAAAAACCTTCATAAAATCACCAAAATATGAAACTAAAGGTATTTATAGTGCCTGGAAGAGTTTTATATTTGTGGGTACAAATTCTAATAGCTGAGCAGATGGCAGCACCTGCAGGGTTACAGATGTTTGCATCCCTTGGTGCAAAACCCAAGTCCTGTTGTGTTTCTAAAGATTGATTGCTGAGAGTTTATTCCAAAACCCATCATAGCAGCCTCAGTAAATATAAATAGCAGACAGGAAAGGCCACATTTTTGGAAGGTTATCCAAGAAGATGTGTGTGGAGGTTGTTTCAAAGAAAGACCAGTTCTTTTTCTCTCTGTTTTGCTCTCATTTTGTGTGTTAAAGCTGCAAACCACACTGTTAAAGTGTGAGTGTATTGAAGTAATTTGCTTTACAAGATGTGTTAAAAGGTTTTGCTGCATATAGATCTTCCTCCACGTGGTGTTAAAATGTTTCTTTCAGTTCCTCAAAATTCAGTGTGGTTGTTATTGAAGACTTTTCCACCAGGCATTGGCTCTGATCATCATTTCTTACTCCATTTTATTTCCCACTTTCACTCGGTTCATTAAGCATCCTGAGATGAGGATTTCAAAGATGGGTTGGAGGTCACATCATCCTCACCAATTTGTAATTATGTCCCTATTATCTCTAAAATCAAGACTGATCTTATTAAGTAAAGAGATTTCCCTCCTACTCCCTTGGGCATGCTGACCTGATTAACACAAGGTCATTCTCCAATTCTTTCAGTTGCTTGAACTACTTGTTTTTTGCCACATCCTAACAAATAAGTTGCTTTTCACTGTGCCCATCCTGTCCCATCCCTGCACTCTGCTGGGCCTGTTGGCCTCTTATCTTGTAGATAACAGAGTAATCAATTAATGAGTGGAATTTCAGATGAGCCTTCCCATGGATCATGAACCTGGGACAGAATTTCTCTGCTTTCTCCTGGCTGCATCCCAAGGCTGTTTTATTCTCTGCATTATTTTCTTTATTCTCTTGCTAACCACAGCAAAGCATCCAGGTGCTCCTCAGCCTCAGAGTTCAGATATTGAATTTCAATTGTTTCACATCCCTGCTCTTAATCTTTTTTTAGGGGAAGTTGGTTTGTTCTTTTAGAGAATTGTTGAAAAACTGCTGTCTTGGGCCTTTCAGTCTCTACTTTGTGTGCTGCTCCCTGCATTGTGGATAAACCTGCATGGAAATCACTCCTAAGCTCAGCACTGTGTCCAATTCTGCAGCACACAATTTAAACACAGACTCCAGCAGGCCTGAACAAAAGGTCACACTTCAAAGCCTGGAATTCCTGTCCAAGGCAGAAACAGCAGCACCAAGCATGTTCTTTGATATTTACTGGGTAATTGAATACTTCTCCTCTCTTCAGGAAGCTCTCCGATAAATTCAGCTTAGAAAGTGTCAACAAAACCATTGTCTGCCACTGGGCTGTAAATCTCCTTGACTTCCCAGTCATACTCAGGACTTTTGCAGTAGGAACTCGTCTAAATGCAGTAGGAACACATCTAAATGAGGGGAGGAATCAGCTGGAAGCAAATTATTTAAAAAAAAATTTCAGACTGGTTTTGCCTTTTGTGGTGAAAACTGTTGCCTTGAAACTGTGGGCGTCTGTCTGAACACGAAGTGTCCTGGGGTGAAGCTCTGCCAATTTACCTGTCTCTGCATGAAATTGGTAATTATTGATCAGCACATGAGCAGGAACAGTTCTGGGCTGCTTTAGGAGTCATGTAGGTGTAAATGCATTTACAGTAATTATGTATTTACAGCTAAAATCAGAAAGAATAAAAGATACAGGACCCTGCTCACAAAATGTCATGCCTTCCCCTCTTTTGTTTGAAAAATAAAGCAAATATTCTCCAAATCCCCGTGCCCCAGGCATAGGTGCAGGTCCTGCCTCTGTATAATTCATATATTGTGTATTTCCAATGTCCCAGCAGAGTCCCAGTGCTATTTCTGTTTGTGATTGCAGTTCATCACCAACAGGTCTTTTTGGAAACAGCAGGAGGGAAATTTTCAGGAATGCACAGAGCCTTTTGTGGCTCCTTGTGCTCTGCAAGGCTCTGCAGCACTGGAGCTGCTGTGCCTGGGGGGCAGGCCCAGCTTCCAGCAGCTTCTCCCCACACATGGCAGCAGAGCTTTGGAATCAGCGTTAGGATATCATTCATTCCTCCCTAATCCTCAAACAATTCACTCCAGGGACTCATGCTAATGATCCTATATTCTAAATTATGTGCAATAATAAGAGTAATAAATACATCCTGCACAACATAAAGTGGAGGTTTAAACTGAAATGGCCTTTTCTCAATGCCAATTTGGGTGTTCCCTGCTTGTCTGAGCTCCAAATTTCTCTCCCCAGTCTTGCAGCTACCAACAATTTGTGGGCAAGATCACACAAAGCCCAATCCTGCAAGGTGCTGAGAGGGCTCAGTTATTTATGAGACATCTCCATGTTCATCACTGACTGGATTTGTTGTTTTTCTTGTATGAGAAATTTTCTAGAGAAGGATGAGCAGGGTTGGCTGTTACACTGTCAGTGCATTTGGGCAATCTCAGAGTGCTGGATGTTCCCAGGTGCCTGGCACACATCATTCTGCAGGAAATTGCAAGTCAGACTCTTGCTCTTCTGTATTGGTAAATTTTAGACAAATTTAAAGTACAAAGGTGGCATCTCCTGTGATCAAAGATCTCATTTCTAAAGACTTGTTGTGCCCTTGTTGTTCCAGTGCTAAATCTGGGAGGAAGAGCTATCTGCGCATGGGGGGACTGTGAGATTCTCACTACTTTTCATCAAATTGTTGCTTAATTTACACTTTTGCCATGTAATACATGTTTTAGATCAGATTATTCAGCTACTGAGCCTGCTGGGCTCTAACATTTGTCATTATGTTAAAAGCTTGTTCAAAGGCACCAAATAAAACACTTTTTCTTCTAAGTGAATTTCAGACAGACAAATCCAGCTGTTGCCTGTAAAAATAGCTACAGATGTCCTCAACAGGAAAAAGGTTTGCAAGCGTTGTTATAGCAACAGAAATTCAGGAGAACTTTAAGATTAGATATTGGCTATTTTTTCAAAATTCCCATTAAAAATACCCTTGGCAAATAATTTGATTTTTAAAGAACCACTCAGATTTAATAGGAAGAAATTATGCAACATAAAATGAATTCCAACTTGCAGGTTATATCCACCACTTTTGGATAATATAAAACATGATCTGGTTTTAATCAGTGGTCCAGTGTCAGCTTGAAATGTTCTTCATGTTACCTGTGTGGCATTTCTAGATCTCTCAATGTGGGACATCTCTTAATTCTACTCTCACTAATTGTTAGCACACACACAAACTTGTATAATCACATTTTTCACAGAAATAGTTGTGTTGTGGCTGAAAGTCTGGAAATACAATGAGGAATTTATGCAGATATTTGGTTTTTCAAGTCTGGTATCCTCACTTGAAAGCATAAATATTTCTCCTCTGATTAATGGACTTTTTTTAGCAACTGTCAAATCAGCTCATTCTTTGCTTTGCAGCTGCTTTTGCCTTGAGTCCAATTTATATTCTGGGTGTTCCTTTCCCTAAGTTTAGGGATTGACATATGTGGCAGCAAGACTAATATTTCACTAGGAATCTTGTCATTCTGAGTCTGCTTTTTTGTAGCACAATTTGCTTGGGGTTCAGAACTCTGTGTTTGGAAGTTGTTCTTCTTACCTGTCCTAATTTCATCATAATAATCCGAACAATATTTGAATAGAAATCTCCCTCCCAAGCAGTGGGGCTAACCTGGGTGCCAAATCATTATTCTTTTCATGCCTTTAATGCTTAATTTCTCTTGCCCTTCTTTCCTCTCCTTTTGACTGACAATTTCAATATTGAAATTGTGAATTCTTTGGGTCAGGGAAGTTTTCTGCAGTGTAATTCCAGTGGAATGCAAGAAGGGACAGCCCAGACCCCAAAACTTCCAGCACATATCTGTGAAATTCTGGATTTCTGGGGGGAACTGGGGTTTCCATCACCCCCAGCCCTTGCTCCTGCTGTGCCTCTGCTGCTCCTTTGCCTCCCCCAGAATCTGGAAGTGTTGCACCCTGTGCTCCTCGTTAGTGTGGAGGTGACAGGGATGGTGTCCTCGGGGGTGTCAAGTGACAGAGGTGACATCACTGGGATGCTTGGCACTGCCACCTGCAAACCACAGGCAGAGAGGGCTGCGAGGGCCACGTGCAGGAGTGAAGAGGGTGAGGAGGCAGCACAAGAACCAAGAGCTGCTCTGTTCTGTTCACACACAGCCCAATTTCTTTGGGATGACCTTATTTACAGAGCTACTCAGGAATTTGTAAGAATTGTAACAAAAAATGGCAAATTCTTACAGAGAATTCCAATTAAACACCCAAGTGCTGTGCCATTTGAAATGTCTCTGCTCTTGTGTCCAAACAAACAACGATCAACGATCTAACAGCTGGAAAATGAATGTAAGCAGTATGAGACCTGACTGGAGACTATAAAACACATTTTAGTGTCACACTGCAGCTGCAAGTTTGTATTTTCACTGCTTGTTTCTTTCTTTCATTCGGATTTGTTTCCATAAGAAACTTTATCCTGGAAACTTTTTATGACTAATAAAAGTAATGGTAGTCCTTAGGTCATCACCTGAGAGAGCTCAGGTCAGCCTTGTACACTGCAGGAACATTCAATTGAATCATCTGAGCAAAAATAGATCATCAGAGAGCAGCAGATGAATCCATTACCAGGAAATCTGCTGCTTTCCCAGCCTGGACAGGAGAGGAACAATCTCAGAGCTGGGAGAGGAAAGAGATGAGGCCATGGGAGAGAAAGGAGCAGCAGAACTGATGTGAGAACTGGATAAATCCCTGTTTTAATAAACTTCTGTATTTAGAGGAACATAATGGATCTGTTCTCCTGATAAAACCAAACCTCTGTCTGCCATAAGCAACCATTTATGGCAAATAAAATCCAACTCCTGGTTTTCTGACAGTTCTGTGGTGCTGCAGCTGTGGGATGTTTGATTTAATGTAGAAAAGGAAGCTGAGAATGAAAAATGAGAATCCAGGGCTGTGGTAAGGCCACATTGTCTTTGTGGCTTGTGAGAGCTGCTGCCCTTGTGTCTGGACACCTCCATGAAGCAGCAAACACAACTTTCCTCCAAGAACAGAAATTGCTTCCAACTCTTCCATTTTTGATATCTGTGTGTTTGTGGTTATCTATGATCAGGGTCATGAAGTAATCCTGGCTGAATTAGGAAAGTGCTCCAAGGCCTCCAGGTCCAGAGAGGAGCTGCCTTTGCAATCAGGCTCCTTTCAGGTAATGGCTTTTATCTCTGCAGTTTGATTCCTTTCTGTGTCATGAGGACATAAAGATGAAGGTAAAAACCTTTTGGAACTCAGTAAAAACTTGAATTTACTTCTTCCATTGCATCCTTGTGTCATTAGATTTTAAAGCCTTTAGCTTAAAATAATGGAATTAATTCTTTTTTATACTTACAGCAAGTAGTTAAAAATAACAACCAGTTTTTAAATTAGTATTGACCCTACAGTTAAATGAATAAATGAATTCTTGGCCTGTTGAACTATTAGAAAACAAAGAGTTAATGAAAATGGGGAGCATAAAGGAAGGGGATATATAAAACACAGTTACTTGACTACTTAGCCTTATAAATAGCACAGAAATCATGTTACACGGAGTTGCATACGAAATAGAGCAAAAATATGCAAATGCTTGCCTTGAAAAGACCCAAGCATGAAAATAGCTTTGCTTTTCTTCTGTTCCCCCTCCATCCAGAATGGTTTTTCTCCAGAATGTTTACTCTCCTCTGCGTTGCACATCAAGGCTTTCATGAACAGCATGGATTTTTCTACTTCCAAGTGGTTCACATGAGGATAGTCCATCAGAGACATCCTCCCTGGCATGTAATTAAATCATTTCCTACCTGAGCAAGGATCCAATGCTGCCTGATTTATGGAATCACTGCACCTTGGGAAGGGCTTTACCAGCTCACTGTCATATTCTCAGTTGCTTTCCTCATCCCCTGCCTTTATCAGGAATTATTAGTCCAGCTTACAAATACTGGTAAATAATCACATTTTAAAAAGATCTATAAATAAGCATGAAAATCTACTTCCAATTAAATACTGAATGCAGTTTCAGTTAATGCTGTCATGTTCATTTTCATTCAGTGGGACCTTGCCCAGTAAACAAATCTAAACAAATGGATGTGGGAGCTTTCAGAGTGAAACTCTCCTGGATTGCCTGCCAGCCTTTCCATTATTCATAATCAAGATATTTTTTTAATAAGTTGACCTGTTTAACGATAAAAATGCCTTTGAGTATAATTAAATTGAATTCTGTGCTTAAAGTGACCCTCTGATTCATGGGCATTTGCAGCAGAAAGAACAAAAATAAAATGAAATCCTTATTGAAAGGTGCAGTAATTAAGTCTCTCAGTTCTGATTCCCAGCAGCTGGGATAAATCAGGAGATCAGCAAAGGCTGTTATCAGCAATGCACCCAAAGATCTGCCTATGAGGGAGATGCTACCCTAAAAAATGATTTAAATTTTTTAAAAATAGGGCAGAGAAGTGTCAGAATTGAAATCATTACAGAATCATTCCTCACAAACAGAGGTAGAAGAGCTGGTTCTTGAGTCCTGCAGCATTTTACAGCCCTGAGAACCCCAAAATGTCACATCCAGCATAGAAACCTCGTGGATTTTGCTTTGGCTGAGGGTTGGCTTCTCTTTCCTTGGAAGTTCAGTGGAGATGTGAGGCTGAGCCTCAGATGAAGATGCTTTTCCCAGGCAGTCAATCCATTATTGGTGCCTGGTTTGAATTATTAAGCAGCTAATCGGATTCCAGAGGCATGTCTTTCTGTTGCCTTGGATTAAGGGCCTGATTACAATTCCTAATTAGTCACCTCAATTCCCATGGATTTCCCAGAGTTAGGCCACACCACTCTCTGTGATCCAGCTCCACATTCCAGAGGCAGAAGCCACAGGAATGTAGGGCAGGAGCTGGAGGGGGCACCCACAGCACAGAGCACAATGTGACTGCAGGTTACCTTAGCAGGTTAATTAATTAAGGACTATGCTCTGGAGATCCCGTGCCTCTTGAATTACCCTCCTTCCTTTAAGGAAAAGAGCTAAGGGAAATTTCACATGTTTTTAATAGAATAGAAAGACCATAGAAAATAGGGCTGAAAAGCAGCTCAGGAGGTCATTGAGTCCATGGTTCCACTCAAGGTAGAACTCACTAAATCTGAAGCCCATCCTGGGAGCTCCTTTCTGACCTCACCTCAAATCCTGGCACTGGAGATCCCACAGCCTCTGCAGGGATGTTCCAGTTCTGCTGATGGCAGCTACAGGTGAGAAGTTTTCCTTCTGCCCACTCTGAATCCCTCCTGTGAATTTTTCAGCCCCAAGTCTTCCTGGGCCTCATTGCTCCATGTGTGAATTCTGGTGTTTCCTCAGCCATCATTTATTCATTTTCTAAACTTTTGACCCTTCTCACTGCTCTCTGATTTGCATTTTTAACAAATCTTTAGTGCAGCGGAAGTGATTTGGCTGGAGAACAGTATATCAAAAAATAAACATTATCCTTGAATCCTGTGGGCATTACAGGATGGATGGAATGGCTGCAGCTCGAGGAGCCTTTTGGTGAGGCTGTGCAAGGCCTGTCCCCTGCAGGGACAATCTGAGCTCCTGGGGCTGCAATTCTCTGGGGGCTCTGCTGGCGTCACCAGGGGCCCAGGAGTGAACTGGGGCGTGCAGTCCCTCTGCAGCCATCTGCTGTTTTCTGCTCCAAAACCTTCATACACTCATCTTACACATTTCTTTTCAAACCTAAATGTGCTTTGCTTTGGTTTTTTTTTTTTGTTTGTTTGTTTTTTTGTTGTTGTTGTTTTTTCTTTGTTCCCCCAAATGGAAGCTAAATTCTAACCAGAAAAAATATAGGAGTGGCTTGAAGAGCCCACCTTGCCCAGGGGAACATTTGTGTTTGGTTCTGCCACTTTCCCTCTGTCCTTTTGGTAAATTCTCCACCAGGCATTGCTGGGTGTGCTCTTTGCTGTTTCCATCATGGATCTCTCAGAAATTGCTCATGGAATGTTGGGATTTTTGTGCCATAAAAAGCAAATGGATGATTCTTTTAAATCTCTTCTGCATTTGCCAAGCTGGGAACCTCAGTGCCTTCTGGTGAGTGGCTTGTGCTGCACCTGGGTCTTTAGCAGATGAATTTCTTACAGAAGAACTATTAGAATTTGAATTTACTGGCCATTATGAAGAAAAAATCCTAAGTTATTACCTATTGCACTGTATGATGATGCAATATATCAACTTGAGTCTAGCAGAACTCTTAAATGAATTCCACTATCCATTTTGAAAATTGTGTGTAGTTTTGCATTAAATTGCATTAACTGCTGAGTGTTGCTGTGATATGTGTACTGCTCCTTTCAAAAGGGTAAAAATGAAATTATCAGGAATGGCAGGGAGTCATATTTAAAATTTCTGTGGCTATGGTAAAATGAACTTAGAAGCAAGGTAAAACAAGAACTTGGAGTTGGCATATTGTGCATGAATAACCTGTAAATATTGTGCTAATGTTGCAAAGGGGAGGGCAGTGATTGAATTTAAGGACATACTCTGAAATTAATCATTAATTTTGCCTGAGACTCAGCACTGTGTGTCTGTGCAGCCTGGAGTAATTTCTGCTGGAAGACTCAATCCCAACCATGCCATGGACTTACTCTAAGAGCATTTTTTTCTCTCAAATTTATGTAAATCCAAGTGTCTCCCTGAGTACTCCCACTTACCAAGGGTTCCATCAGGAAACAACCTCGTATTAAATACATGGAGTGAGAAATCTGGGGGTTTACTTTCTTTTTATTTTTTTTTAATTGGTTGCTGCTTTAGAGTTTTAAAAATATGATATTTCAACAGGCATTTTATTCCAAAAGGGACACTTTGAAGGAAATAGATATATATTGATTATTGGGACAACCTGGAGCACAGTTAGGGGTTTTATTCCTCTAATTTCCCCTATTTCCTGACCACTTCACATTTCTTGTCTTTTTCTTCATTTCACAACAATCCCTTTTGGAGGAAAGAGTTCTACCTGGAAGGATGTGCAAGGAAAATGTTGGGAGATCTTCTCTGTTCATTGTCATCCTTGGAACCAGAGGAGTTTGTTTGAATTCTGTGGGCAAGGGTTGAGATGTGGGAGGGTGAAAAACCCCTGGAAAAGACAGAGAGGAGAAATGTCCAATTCCTGCTGCTCCTTTATCAAAGGGGGATTCAGAATGCAGAATTCTTTACAGTCCTGACTAAATGTAATTCACTGTTTTTGCTCTTATCAATCTTCTGCACTATTTTCCTTCAATACATTCCAGAGTGGCTGCAAGGGAAGAGAAATCCATTTTAACTGGGAAGTAAAATATATCAGTGTGTCAATCTCCCTCCTGAATGGGGTGCCTGAGACATTCACATGATAAGAGAGAAGTCTTTAATTATTGCAGCAGCAAGTACTCAAATTAATCTCAATCATTCCATTAATTTTTTCCCTTCTTTCTTTTTCTTCCTTTCTCCCTTGGTCGGGTTTTGCAGATAGCAGAACCTGAGCAGTTACTCAGACGTGTCTTATTGTACTTTATTGTTCTTTTCCCTGCACATTTTTCATGCCCTCTGTTCTTTTCCCTGCTAATTTTTCTTGTTCCCTGCGTCAGAGAAGAGCTTTGATCACTGAGGTGTTAAAATCAGTAATATTCACTTTTGTTAGCGACTGACATCACATTCAACTGAACATATGTACTAAAAGGGCCACATATATTCCTTTTTCAGCCTAAATAAAACTTGCTATCAAAAATGGACATTTTCCTTCTGGCAAGATGAGATCTCGATTTAAGAAATTGTTATAAATGCTAATAGTTCTTTCCAGTTTCTCCAGTTTCCTTGCTAGGTAGATTGGGGAAATACATTTTGCAGGAGGAAGAACACTAAAGGAATATCCCTTTATTCCTTTAAGCCATTCCTGCAGGAGAGGGAGAGCAGCAGAGATTCAAAGTTCTCCATCAAACACAAAAACCTCCTTCTTTCATGCCCAGGAATATCACTGATCCCTGTGAAGATTAATGACATTTTCATATTTTTTTAAAAAAAGAGATGATGTGAGAATTATTTATAATATTTATAATAAATGTTATATAATAAAAATAAATATTAAGTAAATAAATATTATATTTATAATAAATTATTTATTGATTGATAAATAAACAATACCCAGGTAATTTCCCCTTCTGTGCTGTGCTCACCTTTCCATAATGTGATGGTGACTCAGAGCTGAAGGCTCAGGAGGAGCTGTGCAATTGTTCCTGGCAAGTTCTCCTAAATATCCAGAATTAATATTCAGCTGCAAGCAGGAGCCTGGGAGGTTTCCCTGATTGGATTCCCAGCCCTGTGCCCCAGGCTGTCCCTGTGGGTGACACTTTTTGCTCTGCCTGGGCTCTCAGTGGCACACTGGGGTCAGTTCCACTCTTGTGGGCATCACTTTTGATTTTCTTGGCTGCTTCCTTATGTCTCTATTTTGTTGTCCTGAACATTTCCCTTTGCAGCCATCTCAGGCAGGTGAAAGGAAATCAGAGCTCAGCTCCAGCCTTGCTGAGCTTTACTTGGGAATGAGGGGATTTTCTTTGTCTGTCTTTGGTACTACTAAAAATCTACAAATCAAATGCATGATTTCAGCAAATGATGATGATCATCATCAAAAAACCCACATTAAATATTAGAAAACACCATGAGCATTTTACCATCAGTCCATTATTGGTTTTTAGCATCTGTAAGTCAAGGCATGCTGTAGAATCATGAGCTGAAACAGGACAGAAACAGATGAAGATTCACTAAAGAAAATACAAAAATACAAAAATATTTGATGAGGCAGTGGTAACTTTGTAAATACCTTGTCCTTCCCCAGCCCTTTCCATCTGAGGATTAAAACACAGTTTTCAGGCATTAATAAATTAAATTTCATGGTGCCCTTCCCAAGTTTTAAGGCAATGGAGCTCTTTGTCTCGCGGATGGATGGAGGAGCAGGGATGAAATGATTTGCTGGCAGAGGTGTCATTTGTCAGCCCCAGACCTTGGAGAACTGCTCAGCCTCCTATCATGTTACATCTTCCAATTTACCACTGCTGCCTTATTAGAGCTCAAATCCTGCTTTAACACCGACTTCCCCTGTGTTATCTCAGAGCTCAGCTGCTGTTGCTAATCTTTATTTTTGCCTTGCTCTATTATTTTCAGTCTCACCCGTGGCAGTTGTGTCTCTGCTGCTGCCTCCATGCCTCATTAAGGAGCTCACTGGGCTGGGGGCAGCACCTGCATTTGGATTTGAGAACTCTGTGCCCCTGAGGAATCTTGGTGCTGCCTGCCTGTGCTCCTGATAGATCCAATTCTGTGCTATTAGCAGTGTTTTACAGATAAACCCAGCAAAAATCATTTATTGCCGTTTCCAGGGTGCATTTGGAATACTGATTTCTTTTTTAAGGTTTGGTGCTTTGTTAACAGTTACAAATTCTTGCACTTTCATGGCTCTTCTCTAAACTCTTTCACAGAAATCTCTGTTCCATCTAAGAAAACCTACTTGTTTTATTTTTCCTTGATTTTCTCCTCCTGGATTTGTTCTTTTGTGTTTATATAATTACTATTCTAATTTACTGCTGCCTTTAGTCCAGAGCTGTGCCTTGCAGAGGCCCATTTGGCTTTTTATTTTTTTAATCATTGTTAGATGATTTTCTCTACCAATATCATTACCAGAGTGTGTTTTGGGGACAGAACTGATTGAATTTATTTTCAAAACATTACTTTGCCTGGGGTTTTAGTAATTTCTGTGTTAGCTACATATTTCATTACTATTTAATAGAAGGAAGTTTGGTTGGGTTTTTACCTCTCCAGATTTCCTCCTTTTTTTGTTATTTTAAAATTTTGTGGGACATTTGATCTTCTGTCTATTCTAGGAATATTTGCTCTTTCTTTTTCCAAGGAATCTGTGGTGATTACTGGTATTTTAACACATATATATGTGTACATATATATATATATGTGTGTGTGTGTGTGTGTGTGTACATATATATGTATGTATGTATATATATATATATGTATGTATATATATGTATGTATATATATATATATATATATATAAATGTATTTCAGCTGCAGATGTTGAGTATTTTCCTTCAAGGCACTGTCTCAGTGTGGTGCTAAAGAATGGTGAGAGAAGGATGATGGAGTTTGAGGATGAGATATCAAGGCAGACAGTTCTCATTTTTATCCCATCACAGGTGATATTCACATTATTCTCGTTACATTTTAGCCTCAATTTCTGTGTAGAGACCTGCTGTTCTTTCCAGCATGGTCCATTTCTTGCTGTTTGTTCCAAACAGTTGTGTAATGTCGCTATCCATGGTTAGCAATTTGCTGCTTTTTATCCAAGGTAGCTTGGATGTCAGTGCTGCTAGAAGTAATCATTTATTTTTAGATTTTAAATCCTTTGGGAATGCACAAAGCACTGTAGACATAGAAGATAATCATTTGTCTCCAAAGGTTCCTTATTTTTTATTAATGTTTTGATTTGCTATTCTCTCTGTCTGCTATCCCTGCCTCCCTGAATATGTATTACCAGGGTAATTGATAGTGTGGCTCCTGAGGAACTCTCTTAAGTGCTGATTAGAGCTGTGCCCCTGCTCCATTTCAGCCTCCTCATCATGGGCTGAGTCAGTCCCCACCAGTGCATTATTTACAATCCAGCTTCAAACAACTCCTGCTCATGCTTGTGGAACATTTCTACAGATCTGAGCAAATTCCTGCCACATCCCGAATCAACTTCCAGACAATGTCACCTGTTTGCATTTGTTTACCTTCCATAGGGATAAACCCTGAAAGGTTACACATTATTCCACATTCTTAGAGACAAACCCTGAAATTTTGCAATTATTCCACGTTTTTAGGGACAAACCTTGACATTTTGCACATTATTCCATGTTCTTATGGATAAACCCTGAAATTTTGCACATTATTCCACATTCTTATGGATAAACCCTGAAATTTTGCACATTATTCCACATTCTTAGGGGTAAACCCTGAAATTTTGCACATTATTCCACGTTCTTATGGAAAAACCCTGAAATTTTGCACATTATTCCATGTTCTTAGGGACAAACCCTGAAATTTTGCAATAATTCCACATTCTTAGGGGTAAACCCTGAAATTTTGCACATTATTCCACGTTCTTAGGGAAAAACCCTGAAATTTTGCACATTATTCCACATTCTTAGGGATAAATGGTGAAATTTTGCACATTATTCCATGTTCTCTGTGCTTTGGCTGTGCACAGGACAGACCCAAGGCCTGGCACTGGGTAATGTCACAGATTTTCCTCCCTTTTCACTCAGGCTCGTGCTGTCCACAGGCTCTTGTGTGCTCCTTGCTCAGGGCATTATGTAACAGATTCTTTCTTATATTTAGAGCTTGTGCCTCTTCTGAAGAGATCACAGGTTTGATAATAAGCTTAGGGAAAAGTTGACAATCTTCTTTGTGGAGGGGGAGAGGGAAAGCAGAGCTGTTGGGTAATTCTGACATGAGCAGCGTTGGCACCTCTGAAATGGTTGCTGGGAACGTGCTCCTCTCACAGAAAACCAAATGGAGCAAATAAGACTTAAAGACTGGTTATGCTGCATAAACAAAGCCCCAGATTGTGGTGAACAGGCAGAGTTTGTGTGGGAGAATTTGTGAAGTATTGAGAAGTCCAGGGTAGAGAACCAATGTCCATAATCTGGTGAGATTTGTCATGTCACACTATGAAATGTCACAGCTCTCGTTGTTTTTTCAGTTGACCTTTTAACAATGTGCAGAGATTTCTTTCTAAATGGGACTGGGGGTAATTTTAAGACATCTCTCCCAAGTTTTAAATCATTCTCTGTACCTTCTAGGACAGGAGAGAGGCCACAGCACTGCAGAATTGTTTGAAACAGCCCCAGCTTGTTGGGAATCACTTCCCAGAGCCTTTGTGAGCAAGAAGAGCCAAATTTAGCTGTGTACTGCAGGCAGGCTCTGCTCCATGGGCTCAGGACCTGCCTGGCCCTGTGGAAATCCACATTCCCCTGCTTGGAGCTCACAGAATTTCCCCACCTTGGTGACCTCAGAGCGCAAATCCTCAATAAAGCTGAGAACAGAGGGAGGAGGGAGCAGGGGAGCACAGGGACCCTGGCCCTTGTCCCTCCCTGGGATGCTGTGCCTCATTCCCAGAGCCTGAAATGTCATGGAGCCACTTCCACAACCTGGCATGGCCTTCAAGTGTTATTCCTCCTCTATTTCAGTGTCATTCCTCCTCTGTTTCAGTATTATTCCTCCTCTATTTCATTAGTATTTGATAGAAAGAAGTTTGGTTGGGTTTTTACTTCTCCAGATTTTCTCCTCTTTTTTTTTGTTCTTTTCAAATTCTTTTTACTCCTTAGAGATGCTACAATTTCCTGCTGTAAATAGATCCATCTAGGAAGTGGAAGGTGAGCTATAAAAGGAAAACTGTTTGCTTGAAGCTTGTGTTGCTACAACTACTCCCCCAGCTCTTCTCCCTGCAGCATCTGAGTGTAAATCTCTCCTTGGCATTTGTGGGCACAATTCTCCTTGTGAGTTGGTTGTACAGTGAATTTCCCACTGCTGCAGTCCCCTGTGATGGCAGCACAAGGTGGCAAAGTCAGATATTGCCACAAATTCCCACCCAGGCACATTGTCCCATCAGCACAGATACTGGAATGCATCTTTGAAGCTACAAAGAGCATTAAATTCAACATGTGTGTAACATAACTTGTCAAGTTAATGTCAAGATAATTTCTGTCCCTGTTGCTTTTTGTGTGTTCAATGTTTCATTATGTGGCCTCTTAAAATCCCAGGATTTCCATGCTGCAGCCTGGAATGTGAAGCTGGATTTGCCATTGTAAAATGTAGGTGATATCTTTGCATTTTCCAGCTGAAGGGAGGGTGGATTATAGGCAAAGGGAGAAGAGAAATATTTGAGTTCAACACTTTAAATAATTCACTGGAAGGTTTAGAGCCATGCTATATAATATGTAAACACCTAAGTTCTGCTTATCTCTAATAATTTAGGACTAATCCTAAGTAACCATTCAACCTGTGCAATGAAATCAAACTTTGTGCCAGTGCAGGATCTGGGAGAGGCTCTCACCTGCTGCTCAGGACTGTGATTATTGAAGATGGATGGTTGGAGCTTTGGCTGCTGCCTCTTTAGGAAATCTTTTAAACCAGGATTGCAAAGAGAATATTTTACAGCCTGGTGAAAAACATCTAAATGCTGCCATTGTGTCATTCAGGCCAGAACAACCCAGAGCCCTAATGTATTTTATCTGCTGTTCTGTTCCTCAACACTATAAATAATTCAGATCTGTTGGCTTAACTACTACTGGCAACTGTTATTTATTAAGAATGACTGAAATAACTATGTGGCTCAGTAGAACAGAATGCATTAGGGACTTCAATGTGAAACAGAATAGCTAAAACATTTTGATTATCCTTTAAAGAAAAAGCCTAAACCCCTAAACCTGCCATTATCCTTTGCAATTCTGCAAAGGACAAGCGACAGTGGGAATTAGGATGGGATCTTTCTGAGTAACTAAAGGGTTTTTCCTTTAAAAGAGCACTCACCCCAATCACTGAGCCCCTTTTATCCCTGCAGCATCTTGTTCTGTGGGCATCAGTGTCAGCAATTGTCATCTTGAGGTTCCAATCCAATCTTTAATGTGCCCCACTGGGAAATCCTTGAATCTGCCTGTAGTTACACATCAGCCTGTAAAATCACTTTTAAAGGTGCTGCATTGTTTTTTATGTTTGCTTTCATTTGTTTCTCTTGCACATCATGCACAAGAGCAGCAGGATTTTCTGGGAATCAGTGCAAGGGAATTGCTGTTCTCTTGTTCCATCCCCACTTCAGGCTTAATTAATAATATCTGGCACTTCATCATTGGCTTGGAAATTGCTTTCCAGAGGTCAATAGCATTGTCCCTGTGTTGCAGGCCCAGAATTCCTGACATCAGGCATTGCTACAGCACTGCACAACAAAATCATTCTGCAAGCCAACTGATTATAAATGGGGCATTTGGAATAAATTTTTTATCACCAAAAAGAGTTGACATGCAGGACTTGGATGAGTAATTATCTAATCTTACATCTGGCATAAACACCCAAGCCATTTGTGTGATGAAGTGCAAGGCACAGGAGGGAGAAGGCAGCGAGGGAACATTCACTGCTGACTCAGTGCCCATAAATCTTCCAGGGTGTGTTTTGCCTTAGATTTGATATTTGTTCAATGGGTTGAAAGAAGTTAAGTGATCAAATGTCATTTGGAAATCCTGGTCTGCAATTCTGATTTTTCCTCAGTTACATGAAGATAAATGCTCCAACAGGAGCAGGGTTTGGGGCCTGGCTCTGTGGGTGTCACTGAAGCTGAGCATTTGAACAGGCACCATCTTCACCCCTTTTTAAAAAGTAATTTAACATTTGTTTGCCTTAATGATGATCTGCAGGAGACAGCAGGGGATGTGTTGCTGTGGAGTGTTTTATTTCATTTCTTTGAAATGAATTCATTAGCTATAACACCAAAATGCATTTTTCTTTCTGACAGAGGACTTGGATGTGTTAATCTGATCTCTGATAAAACAGAGGCTCTGCATTGGGGGATTCTTATTTAACTTGTATTTCTGACACATCAGATCTGTATGGAATATCCTTTCCACTTAAGGGAAGTGTCAGTGCAAGTTTATTTATAACAGAGAAAAAAATTGGGCATGAATCAGTGGTAAGTAAATGATGTGCCTGAACTCTGCTGCAAGTTTCCTGCAACACGAACTTTTCTAGAGACTGTGTCATTAATATTTTATAGCAAGGAGAGAAATCATCAAAACCTCCAGCTAGGACATAAAATATCTGAAATAATAAGAATATATATAAGTACCTTCAGAGTGAGCTTGGACACTCTCATTGATTTTAGACAGCATCTCATCCTGGCTTGACAAAATGCAGAATTCATAAATTAAATCTGATGTATACAGTGCATGCTTTTATGCTGATGTTGGCACACTTTCAGATGTAAAATTAAATTACTTTTTCCAATAAGGCAGCACAGATTGAAGCATGGATTCCTTTCTTTGCTAATGGAAGCGGGAGAAAGATATTGAATTATGCTGACTTTCAACTGACTGAGTGCCAAAGAGAGAAAAATCAATGACATTTTTAATGTCCTGTGGAGCTTTTAAACAGGGCTGGCTCTGCCAGGGAAACTCAGTGTGAGGTAACTGCTGCTGCCATTGGGTTTCCAGCGAGGAAATTTCCTTCTCCAGGGAAGCAGCACCTGGCACTGATGTGGCTTTGTCCCCATTCCATGCCCAGCGGTGCCAAGTGGGCACAGGGAGGGTTTTGGGGGACTCTGGACACCCCCACACCCTGAGCAGGGGATGGGCTGTGTGAACAGGCAGGATAATCCTTGCAAAACAACAAAAAAATCCAGAAGGATCTTTCCTCTCACTATAAACCCCTGAAAGTCACATGAGTGGGTAATACCAATAAATTACCTTTCTTTTGATGAATTAATGATAGGGTAAACACAGATTTATTTTCACTGTGTGCTTGCATTTGCAAAGCTGAATACCAAAGAGCTAAGCTGCACAATCAGTGCCCATCAAATAAGTGGCTTGTTGGGGTTTTTAAATTTTATAATAATATTTTTATAATTTTTAAAGTGCATTTCATAGCAGCAATTAAGATTTTATTATAAAACTATAATAACCCTCAGAATCTTACTCCTCAGGTAGAAAATATTCTGATTTAGATGGGGGGAGTCTATATAGATACATCCTCAACATCTTGGTGTTTCTTGTACCAGAGGTTCATGGATTGGGGTCCATTTTTCTCTGCATTCCTTCAAAGTCCAGGTTTCCCTTTCTTTTAATAACAGATGGATACAATCTGGCTGTGAAGTGCTGGGATATGATTTCCAACAGCAAACTTGGTATCCTCAGCTCTTTGCTGTAATGAAGAAAACCCTCCCAGAGTCACTCCTGGGAATTCAATTTCTTGCAGTTATTTGGCTTCCAGCTCCTGGCAGGGCCATGCTGGGTTTTCAGGGGTTGTCCATGTTACAGGAGGTGATTTCTGTCATTTTAAATGCAGCCACAGCATCAGCCCCAGAAATTGGAATATGAGTAACCTCAGAACCCCCACGCTGGGAGGATGAGTGAGAGAAATAATAGAATTTGGTTTCAAAGATAATACCCAGGCAATTTATCCAGCCAGGAGCTCAGGAGAAGCTGCTCTGTGTGGTTTGGATTGTTCACAGTTCACCCCTGTGGTGTCAGTGCTATTTTATTGACAGCCATTAAATCACAAATGCTTATGAGTGGTTTGTGGGCAGCCAGCATTTATATTTTAGATACACACTGCCCTTCCTGACATTGCAGCTCATCAAAGAGACACAGATGACCTTTTTATTTTGTCTTGCTCACATTTTGGTGCCTTTATGTACTGCCATGTGCCCTTCACCCTCTGGAGAAGGGAACACTAACTTGCTCTGCAGCAGAAATTGCATCAGAGCTCTGAGCCTAATTCATGTGCTGAGAACAGTCTGTGAAAAGCCAAGGGTTTCCCCTGGTGAAGCATCTTCATCCAGCTGTGCAGAGGTTTTCTGATGAGCAGTGCACCTCTGCTTCGGGTATTTTTTCACATCCAGTTAAGACAGACTTAACTACAGAAACATATCTATACAAAATAGGCCTGGAAAACATCAGTGAGCAGAAAGCAGAAGGTTAAAAATTTGGTGAATGCAGTGTCTGCATAGACAGGGGCACGATAAATGTATCTGAAGTGTCTTTTTGCAAGGCTTGTGTATTATATTTCTGTTGCTTACAACTGTCAGCACAAGGACAGGCTGGCTGGGATGCGAGCAGGCAGCTGTCTCTGGGAGCCTATAGATAGCAGCTTCCTTGGGTAGCACGTTTGCAGCTCCCTCAAACAGATTTATCAACATCTTCACTGTCTCACCACTGCCAGCTCAAATGACTTCTCAAGGAGCTTTGGTTATGCAAGCTTGTAAAAGGTGCATTGTTTTTTCTATTTGTTTCTTATTTTTGGATGTGTGTGTGTGTGTGTGTGCCAGGGTTTTTTTTAGTAACTCACTGCAGCAGATAAATCTAGTGCAGGGTTTCACCATGTGTTAAGGGGGGAAAAAAAATAATAATACTCCATTTGTCCAGCGTGACCAGGCTTTAAATAAGCATCAGAACTTCCAGCAGCTGTGCAGAGCAGTGGAACAGCACAGGGCAGGGATGCTCTGGGAGTCAGGGGAGGAGAACCTGCAGAGATGGGAGCTGGAAATAGCATCTGCTGGGCAGATCCAGAGGATGCAGCCATAATCATTTCAGGGTCCTGGAATGCTTCACTGCATATTCCCCTCTAGTGCTGGGTGACCTGGAGGAGTCTGGGGACAAACAGGAGCCCCTCAATGCTGCAGGTCCCTCTGGATGGCCACAGAAACAGGAGCTGGAGGAAGGGAGGGTGGGGAAACAGCCCAAGGAGCTCCCCAAAGCATTTCTCTGCTCATTGCTCTGCACTTCCCAGCATGGGAACCTGCAATAATAAAGACTTTAAAGGCTTCTTCAAAAAGCTTCCAGGCTGTTTCCAAAGCTCCATCTGGAAGGTCTCCTGAGAGTTGGGAATGTTTTGTAAATACAGGCAGGGGACAAATGAGGTTTTTCTTAAAGTGAATCTGGCAGAAGTTGCTTTCTAACAAGAGCTTGCAACTGGCCACACGAGCGGGAGTTTCCCAAAGTGCATCCCTGCTGGAATGTCTTTTGGAAAGGGTGCAGTTCATTTGTCATCCCTACAAAGTCTTTTACTACCACAGTAAATTACAGGCCTTTGGGGAATGTGCTGTGCTTGGTTCTTTTCAGGTCATGTTCTGGGTCTTGGATTGCTGGGTGAAACCAAATATGCTGCTTTATCCTGTTTGCCTGTGCATTTGTTTTGTGTCTCAGCAGATTGAATAGCATTTCTATTTAAATCATTGCTCATTCTAACTAAAACAATTGTTGTTCTGTGGTGTCAGGGGATTCCTGAGGTAACAGGAACACTATGCATTTTGTGATTTACTGCCCGCTTTGCCTCTTGAAAGCCCCAGTTCGTTTTGGTCCATTTTCCCTGTTTGTTTGGGTTAGTGATGCCTCATCAGCTCCCCCAGACCATGACAGGGCTGGGGATTTTCAGCCCTGGTGCCCTCGTTGTGGATGTTAGGCAGGGGCTGCAGCTCCATTTTCCCATCAGCAGTGCTAATGCTCAGAAATGTGAGTTTTAAGAACTTGAGGTCTCTCTTTGCTGGTTTCCCCCTCTCCTGCAGTTGTTGGTGACATTGTGAGTTATCCAGAGCTGTTGTTTGCCTGTGTGTTCCACTTAGCACTTCTGGCAGTTATGAGAAAAGAGTGAGAAAAACCTAAGGAAAGCTATCAGAAGTATGAAAGTATAAATCTCCTATAGATTGAAAATATCTCCCACTCTCATCTTGGTATTTTTCCCTTCAGCTGGGTTCTTAGCAAGAAATTCCAGAATACTTCACAAACACAAATTTAGGCCTTCTACAGCCTTCCTCCTCCTCCTCCTCCTCTCCCTGAGGAAATGACATTCTCATTCCTTGTTTGCAGATGAGGAATGAAGGTCTGAGTGGTGAAGTGACTCGTCCAAGGTCAGCTGCTGAGTTAGTGGCACAGCTATGAATAGACAAAGGCATTTTAGCTCTCAGCTCTCTGCTAAACAAGACTGTGCCCTCCCAGTTTCAATTTGTCACACTTCATGACTAATAACATTTGAGCATCTAGAAGGTGGCAGAAGAATTTCTTTGCAGAGCCAGCAGGTAACCCCTGGTTACACCAGCAGCAGGGTGGCAGCTCCTCCCTGTCCCCAGGGATCCTGGTGATAATTTTGGGTTTTGTGAAGAGGGAGAACTTTCCCCCTTGGATTGCTGTTTGTGTCATGTTGTATCTGCTCACCTGAGTGCTCACTTTGGTGCTGCAAACAGAGATCCCAGAGCTGGCTCTTCATTTGTCTTGGTGGAGCAGTAATGAAGTGTCCTCAGAGCAGTTTGCCTTCAACAGCTATTTTAAACCTCCAGTGCAATCTGCTGTTCCTTGAAGGGAAAAAGTAATTCAACTAAAAGTGCTCTGAGGAGCCAGGGGAGAGAAGGAAACGTTGAGAGGTGCTAATCAGGAAGGGGAAATCATCTGTCTGCGTGTGGGCACCTCCCTGCTCACATGGCACAGCCCTGCAGCAGCCACATAAGAAGCTTTGTGATCAACAAATGTCAAGGGCAATTAATTCTTGGGCCAGCAGCTGTTATTATTAGGACAAAGAGTGGCCAGACATAGAAGGAAAGCCTTCAGCTGATTTGTTTTCTTTACCTTTCCCCTCCAAATTGATCAGTTGCTCAAGCTCCAGCAGTGAACTCCCTTGCAATAAGAATTTCAAATTTGCCATCTCTTTTATTTTCAGGAGGAGAGTTTGTATTAGATTCAGAGCACAGAGGAACAGCTCAGGGAAGGTGTTTAGAAAGTCCTCCCCACTTTAATGCTATCAGGATGGAGAGGAGTTAAGCTGGTAACATAATAATATGTGGGCTGAACTAAACCCACCTCAGACTGGTTTTCTCCAACTTAATTCATGGAAGCAGAGCACATTTAGGCTTGACTTAATACCCTCCCAGAGTTATTCCAGGATTGCTACAATGCAACTGTGGGTGTTCTAAACACACCTACGCTGCCAGAGAATCAGGAAGGATGTACTCAAAATCCTTTAATTTATCTAATAACATCTTTAGCAGCTTTTTGTGTAGGTTTAGCATTGTAATGGAAATGCACTCTATGGCTGGATATAGAGCTGCTGTGTGGAAATGGAACACGTGAAGAGCACTTGGAGCTGGGGGGAAATACTCTGACCTGCTACACCCCCTGTAAATGCGCCTTCACTTGTGCCATTGGTCACTGCAGTTAAAACAATACCTAAAATTTCAGATACAAGCGTTCATGGCTCTGGGTATCCACAGACATTGCTGTGCCCCCTCCCAGGGCCAGGCAAAGCAGAAATTCCTCCCCTCTGGGCTATTTATTCTTTGCTGTTTAGTCCTGAGTCTATTTTAGCCACGTTCCTAACCAGGTTCCCTCTTTGCCCATGATGTTCCTGAGGGTTCTTTAGAAGCGACACAAAACAAGTTTGGTTTTTCAGCACTGAGCTGGTCAGGGGAAGCCTCGGACTGGAAACACCTCAGATTCCTGCGGGTGCCCTGCTGGTAACTGCTGGGATAATTCTGCTATCCTGGGCACTGCAGCCTCTCCCTTTTTGGGGAATCTCTGTAACATGAGCAGAACCAGCATCACTGCTCTTTGTGAGCCAAATAAAACCAGAAGAAACAAGGCAGGAAATCAGCTCCTCCGCGTGCCAGCAGCAGGGGATGTGCCGGGGTTTTCCTCCGGATGGGAACGGGATCGGAGCCCTGGGAAGGGCTGGGAAGGGCTGGGATCGGAGCCCTGGGATGGGATGGGATGGGATGGGATGGGATGGGAAGGGCCGGGATCGGAGCCTTGAGCTAGGCCGGGATCGGAGCCCTGAGGGGGGCCGGGATGGGAGCCCCGGGCTGGGATGGGAAGGGCCGGGATCGGAGCCCCGGGAAGGGCCGGGATCGGAGCCCCGGGAAGGGCCGGGAAGGGCCGGGATCGGAGCCCCGGGAAGGGCCGGGAAGGGCCGGGATCGGAGCCCCGGGAAGGGCCGGGATCGGAGCCCTGGGAAGGGCCGGGAAGGGCCGGGATCGGAGCCCGAGAAGGGCCGGCCCTGAGGCAGCTGATTCCGGAATCCTGCCTGGAAATTCCAGGGAAAAGCCTCGGATGGGTGAGGCCCTAATGAGGCACTGTGTCTGATTTCCAGAGCTTCCTAACAGTGTTAGGCAAAGCTTATTATTGTTCATCTTATCCTTTAATCGTTTATAGATATGTTGAACAGAAGGAAGTGTTGTTGTTCATTGCCTGTTCTCTGGATTTCTCACTTGGAATTCTGTGGTTGATGGATGGTTTCTGGGCTGAAATTGGCTCTGTGTCTCTCTGTGGCCCTGTGAGAGTGGATGTATTGGGAAAGACATCATTATCCCACTAAAATCTGTGGAAATTGGAAGTTTCAGGCTGTGTCAGCAGGAGATACCTGGAGAAGTTGGGGCTGACCAATGGGAAATGCAAAGTTATACACAAATTTAGAGTTATTAAATTCCACTTGAATGAGAGAATGTACATTAAAGTGGCCTTGGCTTGCTATAGATTAATTAACCTTGGGGGATACCAAGTTTAATTAAACTACAGTGAGTTAAAGCCACTTCACTCTGGGTAGAAATCATTCCTGAGGGAGCTTTTTTACCTTATGCACATCAGCTCCCTGTGGGTTAACCTGAACTTCCCGTGCCCCTTAGGGAGCCTTTGGACACTTTGAAATCTGAGGAATTCTGGAACCCCAACTCCAAATCTTAGGAGAAACTGGACTTAACTTGATTTAAAATTGTACCATACATATGTAAAAAATGTACAGTGGTGTGACAGACTCTGGAGGGTTCAAGCCTAGATTTGAAAAGAATTTAAATAGAGGTTGTGAACTGAAACATTAAAACTTAAGAACCAGGGAACAGAGGAGTGAAAGGGGGCAACCAAAACCCATCAGTGAGTCTGAGGTCTTGCTGCAGGGCTCAGGGAAAGAACCTTGGTGAAGAATACACTCATGTTACCTTGCTGAATCACACTTAAACATCTTTTTGTGCTTTCTCTTTTTCCTTTCCAGTAATTGCCCCTCATTCCTGGCCTCTGCTTTAGCCAGAGCAACTTCAGATGAAGTCCTGCAGAGCGACCTCTCGGCGCATTTCCTGCCCAAGCACGTGGACAACGCCGACGGCATCATCCGTGAGTGCCACCCAATCCCAGATTCCCAAATCCCAAATTCAAAATTCCCAAATTCCAAACTCCCAAATTCCAAATTCCCAATTCCCCAAATCCCACCCCTGGGCTGCAGTTCTGGGACAGAAACACCCCACATGGATGGAAAAAACCTCATGGGGAGCTCACCTCCACTCCTGACAGAGCTGCAGGTCTAATTGCTCAAATCAAACCTTTGGAATCACTCTATAAAATGCATTTTCGTGGCTGTGTCTGCTGATGGCCCTGAATCTCTCTCTCAGCACTTCATACAATGTGGTTCTGCTGGCAAGTGCCAGTTGTCCTCCCTCATCCTTGGAGCAAAGTCAAATATATGTGGGAAGAGATAATTTAATTCTGAATTATTTCAGTCAGTGTGGTTTTTACTATGGCTTGTAAGGTTTTTTTTATGGTTTTAGCAAAAGGTAGTATAAAGAGACTTCTTGATTAAAAGGAAGAAAAATCCTTTTTCTCATTTATCTGTGTTGGCTGACAAGATTTTTGCAGCCTCCAGCTCAAGGTCATGCACCCTAACTCATTTCAGGAGTGTGCTGGCCTAAATAACCTTGAAAATTATCTGGGTTGTTCATTACAACAAAAACCAATGTTTCTCACATGTAGTAACAGGAATTCTGTCATTTGATCTTGAAAATACAGTCCCCAAACCACTTTGTCCATTCCCTCCTTTTTTGATTTAAAAAATCCTGGAAATTATTCTGGGGGAAAGGAGGATCCATAAATCTGGCTCTTCAAAAAGGAAGATTTTGCTGTATTCCCCAGAGGCCCTTGGAAACCTGAGGAACAGAAAAACCTGCTCTGGGTTCCCTTTCTGTAGGTATTGCTGCCTCCTCCTGCTGAGCAGGTAAATGGAATAGATTTGTCATTGTTCTGGCTGAGCAGCCTTCATTAATTTCAAATTGAGATCTCTGAAACTTGCATAAATATTTGACAGTCTCCAAGGAAATGTTGACTAAGCCTCCACACAGAATATCTACAGAATTCAACAAAAAAGGAAAAAAGAAAGGGAAAAAAGCCACCACAAAATCCTCACACCTACAGAAATTGACGTTTAAATATATCTAAAGCTGTAAGACAGAGGCAAACATAGATTGAGATGGTAACAGACTGCAGCAGGCACTAAGAATAGGGCTCCAGATGTAGTTTGTTGAGGTGAATTGTCATAATGAGGATACTTGGAAATAAAATATCCCTTTGCTGCTGCAGTGTGAGTGTTAAATTGTGAGGGTTTAGGGGGAGAGGAAGAGAGAAATCCTCTGGCCTGTAGTAAAGCAACAGCTTCATACAAACCCTGCAAAATCAAATAATCTAAGTGATCATTTCTAAAACAGGACATAAGAATGACAGAATCACAGAAAGGTTTGGGACATTAAAGATCAATGGGCATGGGCAGGGACCCCTTCCACCATCCCAGGCTGCCCCAAGCTCCATCCAGCCTGGCCTTGGGCACCTCCAGGGATCCAGGGCAGCCCCAGCTGCTCCATCAGAGCTTCAAGTGCAAGGTTTGGCCCAGCAAAGCCAGACAAGACTGGTGACAGCAGCAGCTCCATCCTGGAGACCCTTCCAGGCAGTCCTGGAGAAGCCTGGGCTGGTGCTAGAGGAGATCTGCCCTCAGTGGTGCCACACTGGGAGAATTCAATGCTTCAATGCTTTGGAAGAAAGCAAAGCAAAGTGTGGCAGGTGGTAAAAATGGGATTTCTACATCCTGGAGTTTGATGCTCAGAGTTCACTGTGCCCTGGTGCTGTTTGAGCTGCTGCAGAATGTGAAACCAAGCTGAATTTCACTGCCTGGCTTTAATATCCAGTTCTATGTCAGGTTTTTATGAACCCAGAAAGATTTTTACTCTGTGTAATACAAGGAGACATTTACCTGATTTGCCTCAAGTTTGAATTTGCAGAAAGATAAAAAAAAGCTATTTCAAATTTCCTTAGTGGCACATTTCACTCTGAGAATTGCAACGTGACAAATCATGTCCTGTGCTTAGGAGTGGGGAAAGCAGCTCTTGGTGTGGAGAGAAATGAGAAACTCCATGACAGAAGAATGCAAATCTTACAAGAAGAAAAACTGTCTGGAGTCCACAAATGTAGGATTGCAGGATTAGGGGTCTGTTGTGTTTGGGGTGACCATGTGTTTTTGGATATCTGAGTCACTCTTCCCTTCCAGCTGCAAGAGATTTTCCATGAGACCTGTTGGCTTTCTTTTTTGCAGGTTAAGGTCAGGTTAAGGACATTTAGGTTTGGGGTTTGTGTGTGGAGGAAGAGAATCACGTGGAAGTTTGGCATTGTTGAGGAACCAGCAGAGATTGGATAGCAGGACCATGGGACCTGGTGGTGGTGTCAGATTTCCAGGAGATGTCACAAAGCAAATCCTAACGTCCATTACCCAGTTGTTCCAGGTTCTAGGAGATGGATCCTAGAGATATCCAAAGGGATCTAGAGCTCCTAGATGAAGGAAAACCTTGGTTCTGACCTGTCCATGTAATCAACACACCTCATAAAACGTGGCACTAAAAAGCAGGACCTGAATCCTGTATCCTTTCCACCCTCCTTCTGCCCTGTCATCTTTGGGAACAGCAATGCCTGAGCTGGATTTCCCACTTACTGTGGTGCAGCTCAGCATTCCCTCCAACCTTGGGGATTTGGGAGCAGCAGGAGGGAAATGAAATTCTCCATGACACAACTGCAGTGCCAGCTGAGTCAGCTCTGGCTCAGCGTGGCAGCATTAACAATTGATGAGTAATTTCCAGCTGTGAGGGGGAGGTTTTTATTTGGCATTTCATTATTCTCCTGTTTTAACCTCACGAGCAGCTGCTGATGATGCTGACACCACCCAGGGTCCCCTGGGAAGGGCAGTGAGGATCTCAGCAGGGCCCTGGGTTCACTGGCACCCTCCTGCAGAGGTGCCACAGGTGACTCTGCCATGTCTGCCCAGTGGGGAGGGATGGGAGAGCAAAATCTGTGGGCTTTCCTCTGGAAAATACAACTTGGACACCTCAGGTTGGATGGGAGGAATGGGAGAGCAAAATCTGTGGGCTTTCCTCTGGAAAATACAACTTGGACAATTCAGGTTGGACATGAGGAATGGGAGAGCAAATTCTGTGAGCTTTCCTCTGGAAAGTAGAACCTGGACACCTCAGGTTGGATGTGTTCCCTCTTTAAACACATTACCCAGGGAGATTTCTGGTGGCCCCAGAGAGAGCAGCACAGGTGGGGTGAGGAACCCCCCACTCACACTGTGGGAGTGTTTGATTTCCACCCCTTGATTTTAAAGCTGTGTGATCAAGGAGCCAAGGTTCCTTTTGGTTATTTATCCAGTGTATTTTCAGTTTAATGCCTCTTGATTGAACCAACCCATAATCAACAGAACTAGGACAATATTTGTTCCTAAGGGTCTGGGCTCCCTGGTCACTGTAGACCTAGGACAGGAATTTGTAAGTGGTGCTTTTAGGCTCTGCACACAATTTCTGTGAAGTGAGAGATGCTGCAACTCCCTCCTCTCCTCCCTGCATGAGCCCCTCCTCCTGCAGGAGTGATTGGCACTCCTGGATTGCTGCTGCTCAGCTTTGAGGATCCTGCCTTTGGTGAGCCATCATGAACAAAGAGATGGGGATGTGTTCAGCTCTGATGCTGACTTCCTGTTTTCCTCCCCTGGATTTCAGAACAAATGTCAGGTGCCTGAGTTTTCACCTTTTAAAATGACAATTTCTCAGGAGTGCCAGTTCAGCATTTTCTTAAATTTGAGGCCTTTATGGTTTTGTCATTTGCTCATGCAGATTTCTCTGACACACCTTTGTCAGGAATATGGGAATAATAGGAAATCAGAGAATAGCTAAGAAGGCACCTGTGCACTGCTGAAAGTGCACAAAACACCTTAAAATCACTCTGGTAATTTCTGCAGATTGTTTCCACAGCCTTGCCTCAGCTCTGCAATGAAATGGTGTTTAGAACAGAGAATTTGGTCCAAACCCAGTGTGTCATTGTCAGGGAGGGTGGGTTCTGTAGGTGGCACCCTGTGCCATGACACAGTCCCTGTCAGAGCTGCACCACCCTGGGCAGGGCCAGGGATCCTGCACTTTTCCTCCCTTTCATTTTCTCTGCTGCTGCAAATGAGTTCCCCAAAGGCACAGGGAAATGTTTAAGTTAAAAAGACAAACAAACAATGAGCTGCTTACTGATGAATGCTGATTATGGTGACTTTGGCTTCTTCTTTTCATGCATCAGAGCCCAGAATTTCCCTGCTGACATCAACTGCTTGGCTAAAATGGTTTTGCTTCATCTCTCTAATGTATGCAGGGGACAAAACTCTGCCTTAATAACACTCTCAAGGCTTTCATCTGTGCTTTGTGCCTTCCTCAGAGATCGAGACGGTGAAGTTGGCCCGTTTGGTTTACAGCAAACTGCACGAGATCTGCAGCAGCTGGGTGAAGGATTTCCCCCTGCAGCCCAAGCCCCACCGCTACTACGACACCTCCATCCACGCCATCAAGAACATGCGCAGGAAGATGGAGGACAAGCACGTCTGCATCCCCGACTTCAACATGCTCTTCAACCTCGAGGTGAGCTCACAGAAACACATCCTGTGGTCAATATTGTAAAGGCTGGTCCACCAACAAGGGGAGAGAATGATGCATCTGACTCCATCTTACCAGAAGGCTAATTTATTACTTTATTATACTATAACATATTATACTATAACATATAATATGTTATATTAAATAATACTGTACTAAAGAATATAGAAAAGATACTGAATGCTAAAAAGATAATGAAAACTCCTGACTCTTTCCAGAGTCCTGACTCTTTCCAGAGCCCAGTCCAGGCTCTTCAACCTTGAGGTGAGCACACACACACACACACACACACACACACACACACACACACACACTCTCTGTGGTCAATATTGTAAATGCTGGTCCACCAACGAGGGGAGAGAATGATGCATCTGACTCCATCTTATCAGAATAATTTATTACTTTATTATACTATGTTATATTAAAGAATACTATACTATACTATACTATACTAAAGAATAGAGAAAAGATACTTACTGAATGCTAAAAAGATAACAATGAAAACTCCTGACTCTTTCCAGAGTCCCAGCACAGCTTGGCCCCGATTGGCCAATGAGTCAAAACAACTCACAGCAGAGTCCAATGGAACAATCACCTGTGGGTAAACAATCTCCAAACACATTCCACATGAACACAACACAAGAGAAGCAAATGAGATAAGAATTGTTTTCCTTTTCTCTGAGGCCTCTCTCACTGCCTTTCAGCTTCCCAGGAGAAAAACCCTGGGTGAAGGGATTTTTTCAGAGAATGTGAATGCCACATTCTCAGTGGTTTGCATCCTGGAAAAGCAGGAGGTTTTCCACTGAGGGAGTGAAGGGTGATGGATCTCAGCAGGGTTGGCAGTTGGTCACCTCACAGTTCATCTCTGAAGCCACTTGGCAGCTGGAGTGCTCTGCTTTTTGAGCCTTCCTCTTGGGAGGAAGAAGCCAAAAGCAAAAATAAGGAAATTAAGTTTAAAAATCCAAAACAAATCCAAACCTTACAGGACTGAGAGCTCACACACAATTCTAGAAATGTGAGTAGTTTGGTGGAACTGGGGCCTGTCTTCTCTTCCATTAATTTCTTGATGTTGCCTTTGGTCAGACACTCATTCTTGCTCTCCCTTGAGATATAAAACTGGACACTCAGGAATGGAAAGTAAAAGAAAATGGCAAGAATTTTACCTTAAGGATCAAATTGCTGCATAATTACTTCTTTATTACACCCTGTCACTTTAATAACCATCTTCTGCCCCATCCACATTCTTACCTTTAAAAGATATTAATGCAAACAGAGGCAGATGTTTCCTTTGCCTGTCAATTGTCAGCTTTCTTATTCCAATTTGTGTTGGAGCCCATTACCTAAAAATTACAATGTGCAAATATTCCAGTCACTGAGCTGGCTGTCAAGGTTGAATTGGCTCTGTCAGTGGGTTGGTGTTGTGTGTGTGAGTTGCTGGAGTTGCTGTCTCCTGGTACCACGTTGTTTCTCTGAACAGAGGAGGGGAAGCTGAGAAAACTGCCTTGAAGATGAGTGATTTTGCTGTATTTGATTTGTGAATGTAATCACAATTTTCTGATGAGAGAGCACATGCAGTTTTTTTAAAACACAGGCATCTAAGATGATATATTTGAGATTTAAGGAAAAAAGAAGAGTGAAAGCAAAGACTGGCTGGCTTCACATTTTAACTGTACTGGCATTTTATCCCTGGTGGATTCCAATCATGATGTAGACTTCATGCAAACTGTATTGGATGTTCTTCTCTCTCTGTGGTTTTTGCAGTCACAAAATCTCCTGCACAATTTGATGAGAATGGCACTTCCCATTTGAGTTGTGTGACTGAGCTGTAACAAATGGGACCTAAGGAGTATTGAGAACACCACACAGGGCATCTCTTGCATTTTGCTGGTAGAATTCAACAGGAAGGTGGACATTTCCCACTGATGCAAGTGCAGGTGGTCAGGGTAGTTTGCTTCTCCAGTGGAGACTCTGTCTCTAATTGCAATTTAATGAGGACAGCACAAATCCCAAGTTCAAAGCTTTAAGGCAATCCAATGAGCTCTTTGTGTTGCTTCCACCTGAGTTTTTTCCTCCCTGTGTTTCCTCTGGCAGGACCAAGAAGAACAAGCTTATTTTGCAGTGTTTGATGGCCATGGAGGAGTGGATGCTGCCATCTATGCCTCCATCCACCTGCACGTGAACATGGTGCACCAGGAGATGTTCCAGCAGGACCCGGCCGAGGCTCTGTGCCGCGCCTTCCGCGTCACCGACGAGCGCTTCGTGCAGAAGGCAGCCAGGGAGGTGAGGGCTCTGCTGTGGTGCCGTGTCATGGTCTGCCTCAGATACCTCAGGTTTATCCCTGTAGATCTCCCCAGGTGTGCCAATCACCTCTCCTTTCCCCACCCTGACCCTGCTGAGCGCTGTCTGTCAGTCCTGGCATTCCAGATGGGCATTGAGTGATTGGCAGAGCTCAAAAGATGCCCTCAGCCCTGGGGGACATTGGGCCATCCAGGTGTCATTTGTCCCCTGAGAATCCTCCCCTTACCTGGTTGGTGGCTCCCTACCCCTTCCCTCTCCCTCCCCCCGGGGTTAAAAAGAACAGCAACCACGTGGTTCAGGGAGTTCTGTTGGAGCTGTTGCAGCATTCAGAGGCCTGTGGGGCAGAGTAAAGCTCTGGATCAGAACCCTCCAGCAGAACCCAACTCCTTTTTCCGTCACCATTGCCTTAAAGCTTCTCTGCCAGAGGTAAACCTGAGCTCCTGCATGTCTGGACTTGTCTCCAAGCCCCAGCTGCAATATCCAGCTTAGCCAAAGGTGTCTCTGAGGTGAAACCACCACAGCTGCCACCTTTGGTCCAGCAGCAAGGGCCAGACAAGCCAGGCACGTCCCATCCGGTTATATTGGTAAATAATTCCAACAGGACTGAGAGCATGAACTGCAAATCAATCCTGCCTTTCCAGAGAGGCACAGTGGAATCAGCACAGAGCTCTCCATGCCCTACTGGTGTCTTTCTGTCCATAGCTTCACATCCCATAAAATGTCAGCTCCTGCTTCTCCCAGCTTTCAGCTCCTCTGAGGGATGCTGCTGCCATTCCCACTCTCAGCTGCCTCCCAGGCTCAGCCCTCGGGGTCACCAACACCCAGCTGTGCCTGGCAGCAGCAGGAGCAGCCCAGCAGTGCCCAGCTCCTGGCAGGCAGGTCCCATGCCAGGGATGCCATGGGGCACGTTGGTGTTCAGCCAGGTTGGCACCAAGGGGCTGTAAGTGAGCAGTTGTAGCTGTAGGGAAAGCACTGCCTGTTCCTCCCTGGGAATAGCTCTGTGCTGCAGTTTCAATGTGTTCTGTCCCTGGGTTAAGGAAGAAAATGCTTTGAAATGGAAATGTATTTTTTTCCCAGAGTCTGCGCTGCGGAACCACCGGGGTGGTGACTTTCATCCGAGGGAATATGCTGCATGTGGCTTGGCTGGGGGACTCCCAGGTCATGCTGGTGAGGAGAGGCCAAGCAGTGGAACTGATGAAACCCCACAAACCAGATCGAGAGGTGAGAAGGGGCTGTGTGAACAGCCCTGGGCAGTGACCAGCACAGGTGCAGCTCTGGGGAGCGCTGCCATGCAGGGATCTGTGAGCAGCAGAGCATGTTCCACTATCCTGGTTTGTTTAGACCTGTGAGCAAATCCTTTGGCTCATGGGGCCTGCTGTGTTTGTGAAAATGCAGATGTTGATGGCAGTGCTGAGTGTGTGGTGCAGCTCTGACTGCTCTCTCTTGTGTTGCTGCTCAGGATGAGAAGAAGCGAATCGAGGCCCTGGGCGGCTGCGTGGTCTGGTTTGGAGCCTGGAGGGTGAACGGGAGCCTCTCTGTCTCCAGAGCTATTGGTAAGAGAGAGCCTTCATTCCTTTTGGAGACTTGCTTTGCTTTTTAACTATAAAATTTTAATTTTCTAGTCATCAAAATTTGACATACGGCTGAAGACCTATGAGCAATAACCTCTATTTTTCCCCCTACAGTCTGAGGGAATAATTTCCAAATAATTGCTTTAACTTGGGATAAGAGTCACTGGCTCCACACTGAGTTAATAAAGGGCTGCTGGAAGCTGTGGCTGCAAACCCACGGTTGTGTTTCTCTGCTGTTCTTGCACAGGGGACGCTGAGCACAAGCCATACATCTGTGGGGACGCAGACTCTGCCTCCACGGTGCTGGATGGCTCTGAAGACTACCTCATTCTGGCCTGTGATGGCTTCTATGACACAGTGAACCCTGATGAGGCAGTCAAAGTGGTGGCTGACCATCTGAAGGAGAACAACGGTGACAGCAGCATGGTAGCACATAAATTGGTGGCATCCGCTCGCGATGCCGGCTCCAGCGACAACATCACGGTCATCGTGGTGTTCCTCAGGGACATGAACGCGGCGGTCGCCGTCAGCGAGGAGTCGGACTGGACTGAGAACTCCTTCCAAGGGGGGCAGGAAGACAACGGGGAAGACAAGGAGAACCACGGAGACTGCAAACGGCCCTGGCCCCAGCACCAGTGCTCAGCGCCTGCGGATTTAGGCTATGAAGGACGAGTGGACTCCTTCACCGACAGAACTAGCTTAAGCATAGGCTCCAGCGTTAACCCCTTGGAGGATCAAGGCTATTTAGACCTGACAAAAACAGAAACTAGTACACCTCAGAGTGCCAAATGTCTGCCACCAGTCCGAGCGTTTAGTCCTGGCATACCAAAGAGCGCGGGTCGGATCGGCGGCTCCCCGGGGAAGAGCGAGGCCCCGGCGCCCGGCGCGCCCTGGGGCTGCGATCGCGGGGAGGACGAGCTCGGCCCGCTGGGCTCGGGGGCTGCAGGGCAGGGCATCTACAGGGTCAGGGGCTCGTCCCCCGTCTCCTTCGGGCTGGAAGATGAACTGTTCCAATCCTTGGGAAAACGAGCCGCGTTCTCTCATTTGCGGCCCTTCAGCGGGAAGAGGCGGCGAGGAGCCAGGCTCAAACCAAAGTTTCACACGCCGCTCTGGGCTCAGGAGCCTTCCCAGGGAGAAGGGTCCGGCCTGCCCTTCCCTGCCCGGGGCCGCAGGAGCCGGAGGGCCTTGGCCCGGCCCTCCCCGTGGCGGAGGCTGCCCAGCCACGGCTCTTACAGCGAGTGTTTGATGCGAAGACAAAGTCATTGTATACCAGACCCACACCTTCATCAATGCTGTAAAATGTAACCACCCCCTCGTGTTCCCCTGTCAGACTCCCATAGTAGACATTCCCAAAATAAAACTGGCATCATCAGAAAGAGAAAAAAAAAAAAAAAAGAAAAAAAAAAAAGAGGTGGGCATTTCCGAACTGTACTCCAGTCCCCTGCCAAGCTCAACCCCGTGTAAATAGAACTAGGAATTAACCAATGTAGTTGTTTGGATCTCTAACAAAGTTTGGTGGTGGTGCCACCCCCAGCAATGCCGCAGCCGCCCGACCACCCGCACACACGAGTGTCAGCCACATCCAGCAGGGAGAGCCCAGCAGCGCTGCACGTGGACAGACAGACAGACAGACAGACAGACAGACAACGCCAGGGCACGTCCTTACACACGCAGAAGGTTGCACCTGCCTGAGAAATGTCTGTGGAGCAATACTCAAAGAACGATCTGGGTTAGAACTGCCAAATTTTTTTAGAGCGGGGGGAAGTTTCCATAATAGAGTCGAGGTGTTTTTGGGTTTTTGTTTTTCCTTTCGTGTTCTGCTTTCTGTTTATTCCAGGTGAGCGTTAAGATGAATTAGAAAATTACATCCACTTTTGCAGGTAGACGACTAAAAGCCATACAGGGTTTACCAGGTACCTTAGGAATGGACACACTAAGCTCCTGCTGCTCTGGTCTCAGACTCCCATCGAGGTACAGACTCATCATTTACCTTTTTTTTCCCATGTAATATAAAATGCAGAGTATGAAGAAAACTTTTCTTGCAGTTTAAAGAAATTATTTCCTATAGCTGGAGGTGCAGTGTAGGGAATTTCGTATCTTTCTGGTGCTTTTGGTGGCATTTTCCTCATTTCTCAGTTTAGGAAATTGTTCTCAATGAGTTGAACATGACTGTGCTTAATGCTCTGAGCCAACCTCTTCCCACCTTAACTTCATCTCAGGTCTTAAAAGAACCCAACCCGTGGAGGTGTCCAGTCCCACCCTCTGTCCCCGCCCGTCCCAGCGGAGATCAGGAGCTGTTGGAGGAGCTGTGTGGTTCTGGTGAGGATTCCCAGCTGGCAAAGGCAGCGTTTCACAGCCAGCGGCAGCAGGACGGACGCAGCTCCAGGGCTGCGCGCTCAGGTGTGCAGGGACGGGTGCGGAGCGATCCAAGGGATGCGAATGCCGAGGATCAGCAGAGCAGGGGCTGCGCTGGGGCTGCAGCGCACAGGGAGGAGCTCGGTGCCCCGCAGGGCTCTGCTCGGCTGCCCTTTGTGCATGAGCAGCCCCTGCCCGCTGCCTCAGGGCAGCCGCTAATTGGGACGTGAGTGAGCGGCCGATTCCCATCAGCTCCACCAAGTCCAGATCCCGTTCCTACCCTGTGTTACAGCGATGCATTGGGAGGAGGATGAACAAAATAAGTCTTCATAGGCACTTAGTGAACAATCCATATCATTTTAGCAGTAACAATAGCAGTATTAGTGTTTAGCTAGAATTTGCAAAGTATTTTAATATTAAGTAGTCAAGAAAATTATTCAACACGACAAGATGGCGAGGCTTGAATTCTGCCAATTTCCGCTGCTTCTCTCTTTGATGCACTATTTTAAAAGCAATCTGATGAACAGCAAAAGGCTTTGTGAGCAACCAGGAGTTGGAGTGTGGCTTTAGATTCCTTTGATCTTTTTCAGACTTTGTTTTAATCTTACGGGATCATTGGCTCTTATCTGCCATCTTGTTCTGCCTTAGCTGTTGTCAACGTTCTCTTTAGCTGCAGCTTCTGGTCCAAGTCAGATTTACCGAGGAAATTTGAGAAACCATGAAATGGTAAAATATGCAACTCTGGGGCATCTCTGCGGTGCCTTTGTTTTAAATTATTCACAGTAATAATGACTCACTGAAAGTCCATCTTTAGCTGACTGTCATGTTCTGGAGAGAAAGGTGGTGTAAGTGCAATTCTTGATGTGAGTAAATGAGAATGCAAACCCGTCACGGATGATAAAACTTCTTCCCAGTCTGCAGGAGCAGTTGAAGAGCACTGGACTGCATGTGTGCTGTTTTGGGAAGGATCTAGCTTTTTTAGGCGTGGATTCATAAATGGTAATTCTGCGACTCATCCCATTTATCTTGCTAGGAGAAAAAAAACCAGTCCACCATCGTAGTTGCAGTGTGGTCAGGTGAAACCATTGTATAGATAGAGCAAGTGTTCATTTCTTCACTAACTGCATATTTATAGAGTAGATAGGAACCATTTGTAAGGTAAGTCCTTTAAAGTTCTATAATATTAAAAGTAGTGGTTATTGGTCTGATTATGCTGCTCTTGATTCTACACACTAGACAAAAAGCAGTGCTTGTGAAATGCAGTGTTTTCTCTTAATGCCACTGGTGATAGGAAGTAGTTCCTTCAGTTCAAACTCCTGTGCCCTTATCTGCTGCTTGCTGACGTAAGCAATAATCCCTCTCTAACGGTATCTAAGTGTTCTGTATTCGTACCTTGATCGTCTATCTGGTGACAGTGTAAAATATTAGGCTAATAGAGAACTATCTCATTGTATTTATTAACTGTTGATACTGAGATTTAGTCTGTGACCTGTGTTTTGTATTTTTATCGTGTATCTTAGTGGTGGTGAAAATTTGTACAACGAAATCTTTCCAATAAAGAGCTGAAGTATCCCTTTGCCGCGTCCACACAGCCCCGCATCCCTCTCGGTCGCCGTGCTGACCGTGGTTGCAGAACCAGGAGGTAGCAGTGACAACACGACTTTAGCTTTGTTCTGTTTCAGTTGTGGTGGTTTTGAGGAAGGGGCTCGGGGCTGCTTTGCCTGGAGCTGCTCCAAACCAGCTCGTGAGCTCTTCACTGTGAGCGCCGCGGGGGCCGCGGTGCTTCCCAAGGCTGAGGAACGCGTGCGGTGCAGAGAGCAGAGCAGCACAGGGCAGGGAGCTCTTCACCCATTCCATCTGCACTAGAGGTGGGTGGAAACGCACGTGTGGAACTTTTCTTTACCTAGAAGTGCCATCCATTGTCCTTGTGAGTGAGAACCGTCCGTAGCTGAGCTGCTGAGCTGCAGCGCTCGAGGACAATGTCCAAGCAGATTTAACTTAACTTACACCACGTTTCTGGTGGTGCATCATCCTAGAAACTCCACCTGTTTTTGGAGCACTGTGTGTCAGTTGTCCCATGGGCAGATGAGGCACAAGGAGTTGTGTGCACAGACATGGCTGCTTTAGTTCAGGTCCACTCTCTCCTCACCAAATCCTCCCGACCCCAAGATTCTGCGGGAATAAAGCAAAATGAGAAAGATTGGTCTAAATTAGGGGGTGTTTTAGCACAATTTCTTCACTCGGCACTCAGTCACATAAACAAAGCCATCCAAGGGGATACTGCAGCTTTGTTCGTGTCTGTAATTTAGGGCAATCTTTCTTTAATTCACATCTTCTTTGCGACAGGAACAAAACTTTCTACCCTCGTATCATGTGCAATAATAAGGAAGCATTAACGGGACCTCGGAGCCCGATGTCCGTGCCCCCCTCCAGCCCTGGCACCCCAGCCATGGCACAGCCCTTGCCAGCATTAAAGACAAACAAGCCCCACCTGTCAGGGTCTCGTGCAACCCTTGTCCTGTCCGGTCTTTCCTCTCCTTCCCTCCGAAGACACCTCGGGACGAGAGCAGGGGAGGTGGCTGAGCTCACCCCGAGTGCTGCTGCTGCTCATGGCCAGCCAGGCACGGTCTCAGCTCCTGGGTGCTCCTGCTGACCTTTCTGTAGTACCTTGTTCATGAAACATGTTCTTTATGAAGTGAATAAATCCAAGCTAAATCATGTACCAGTGTTGGGACTTTTCCATTTGCAATCTTGTTCTACAGTTCACCCGTGAGTTTAGTTCTAACCATGTATTAGTCATCCATATTTTATTTATGAAAGCTGTTTATACAGGAAAAACTGTTGAAGTTTTACCAATATCTTAATAAAACAGTAATTTAAACCACACTCCAGCTAGTCTGGTTATTGAAGAGCTAACAAAGGCAGCAAGCAGCTGTGCCTTTAGTGTGGTGGAAGGGGCTTTCCTTTGGATGTGGAACTGGGGTTTCCTTTCTGGCTTCCATGTGGTGCTCAGGGCCCACCACTGTGGCCAAAGTGATGGGGCTGTCATGGCACAGCACAAGGAGATGAATTTCTTCCAAGTCCCTTCCCCAACCAGCTCTGAATAAGCTGCCCATAGAAGGTGAGCAAAGCACCAGCTCCTCTCTCAGCCAGAGCAGCCCCTGTGCTCCAGAGCTCCACAGCTCCAGGGACTGAGCTGTGTGACCACCACAGCCCCAAACACCCCCAAGGCACCTCCAGGTGTGGCCTGGCCTGGCCCAGCATCTGCTCCCTCTGAAGAACCAAAGCAACTTTGGGGAAAATTCTGCATCCTTCTCAATTCCTGTTTGAATCAGCATTTGGTTTCATTTGATTTCAGCATTTGGTCTGGCTTCTACAAACAGAATCCCAGAGGGGTTTCAGTGCTTTTCACTGAATAATTAAAGAAAAAAGTGACAGGAAAAGTCCCTCCACACACAGCCAGGTGTTGCAGTGAGTGGAGCTGACCCTGACAGCCTCCACCGTTTTACTTATCCACACACAAAACACCTGAAATTCAGATTTCAACATTCATTTTATTAACAAAGTGCAAACAGTTTCAAACCAGGAGTTGTAGAGCACATCCACACGGACACAGGGCACAGGCAGCCACACGAGGACAACACCAGCAGGTACTGACAGGGCTCATGCTTTGTCACTAACCAGGCATCAGCTCCCACAGGAGCTTCACAAGGACTTCAGCAGCTCAAAATGCAACAAAGAGTTTGGCAATGGGTGTGGTTGGTCCACGTCACCAACTGGGGGAACAATGGAGTGGTGGCTGATTTCCCCCAGCATTCCAAAGGACAGTCACACTCTGCTCATTCCAGTGGCACAGCAGGACTCTCATCCCAGGCTGGGGCTCAGCACCTTTCCCACGACTCCTCAGGGCAGCTGAGGCTGGTGGAGCAGCAGGGCCACCCCTGCAAAGGTCCTCGTGCCCAGGGCAGGGTGAGACAATGGCAGAAGAACCCAGAGTGGAGAGGGCACAGCCTGGGCACAGCTCCAGGGACTCACACACCTCCCCAGGGATGCAGCCACGGATCTTCGGGCCCCGAGCCCACGCTCTACCTGCTCCAAACAAAGGCAGTGTGCACTGAGAACTCTCCTGCTGGAGAAGGCCTCAAACAAACACAATCTAAGAGTTAAAATTTTATGCCAGCTGCTTCAACCCAGTCAGTTTTGGGAGCATTCAGAGCTCAGCCCTCCCTCCCTCCCTCCCTTCCAGGCTGCCTCAGAGGCAGAGGGAGCTCAGGATCCCTGAGCAGCCCCAGGAGAACCTTCCCAGTTACCTGGTGCTGTCATCTGCAGGGACAAAGCTGAGATCCTCAGAACTGGCCTGGTCCCCATCTGGTACCACCGAGGAGTGTCCTGAGGGTGAACACAGCACCAGTAAAGCCCAGGGAGCTCCCAGTGACCCTGCAGAGACAGGGAATGCTCCCTCCCCTCACTCAGGCCAAAACTTCACCCCTGGCCCCACAGCTTTGATCCAAGGGGTGGAAGTGAAAGCTCAACCAGAGGAGTCTCTGGAGCTCCAGTGAGCTGCTGGAAGCACATTGCTGCCAATTAAGATGCAAATCCATGTCTCAGGCAGTGCTTACCTCCCTGGAATTTGCCTACTTACAGTGCCAGTCCTGGCTCACAGGGAGTTCCAGTTGGGAACTGGAGCTCTGGGTTTTCCAGCCCTTCCCAGGAGATTCACCTCAACTGACTTCTCAAGGCTAGCACGAGTTTCCCTCTCCTGTTTTGAGCTGTTTTAATTGGGATCCCAAGAGGAGAGTTCCAAATCTTACTGGCACTTGGAGCTCTAACACCTCCACAGCCTCCCCTCCCAGGGATCTGCATCCAAGGAGCTCTGGGAGGACTGGGAAGGTTTGGGAAGGTTCGGGAGGGTTTGGGAAGAGGGGCTCTGGCAGCTCTACCTTCACTGGAGGGCTGGGCAGAGAAGGCCTGGTTGAACACCTCTGAGGGGGAGGTGGCATCTTCCTGCTCCTCGTTCTCCGTGTCACACTCGATGTCACTGTCACTGCTCATCCCTGGCAGCAGGTGCAGGACGTGCTTCTGACACAGCCCAGCTGCAAGAGACACCAAGGGCACAGTGATGGCACAGGGTCTGCACTGCTGACTCTGTCCCATGTCCCATCCTGCCAGCTCCTGGGATTTGGTGTCAGAGCAGAGGGAAGGAGCACGTCCCAAACACCCAGGGTCTGATGGAGCACAGCTGGGTTTGTCCTGGGTCACCAGCTGAGCTCTGCAGCTGGCACAGAAAATCAAAGCTGCTTTTCTCGGAGCCAAAAGGCAGCACAGCCTGTGGGGCAGGTGAGCCTGCAGAGCCCTCAAGCAGCAATATTTTGAGTTTGAGTCTCACACAACAAATTTCCCTCCCAGAGCAGAAGCAGAGCCCTGGTGGCTCCAGGTGATGACCTGGGGTGTCACTGAGCAGCCAGAGCTCCCCGTGGACAGCACAGGCTCTGCTTCTCACAGCCTGATACTCATTGCTAAGAAAAGCAAAGTGAGGGGCCAATTCTACTGCAGTTTTTCCTCTGAAGGAAAGAAAATTTGTAATATTTGCTTCCTGGGGTTTTTAACAATGAAGTATTTCAGTTTCTAAAGCGTTTTCCTATTGGGCTCCCTGCCCTGAGAGCAGAACTGCAGGAGCACATCACGATCATGCTGCAGTGACTAAGAGCAGAAATTCAGTTTTGTCACTGAGAGACCTTCTGTAAATGCCAACTCCCACACAATATTGCACACTGCAGCTCGAGATGGATGCTGGCACCTTAATATAGGCTTTGTGCTACAATCCAGTCATTGAAATTCAAATTAGTGCAGGGGTGGAAGGCAGGAGAGTTTTAGCAAGATAAGAAAAACTCTGTGTGGACTTTCAGAAAGGAAAAAAAAGCAGAGTTATTTTTTTCCAGCATGGAAAGGATGCGGGAAGGGAGGGGGAAACTTTCCTTCAAGTCTCTAAGGAAACTGGATTATGCACCACAACACCCAGCAGCACTGGAGTGCTGGAGAGGCTCTTGTGTGGCTGTGGAGAAAGTTCCACAGGGGCTGGCCCTGGAGGCAGCACAGTCACCAGCCAAGGGCAGAGGATTCTGTTTAAATGAGAAATGAACAACTCCTCAAGGCCACTGCACTGCACAGCAAAGCCCTGCAGCTGTCTCAAGGTACAAAAGCAGCTGCTTGTCCAGAGAGCCCATTCAGCAGGCACACAGGGATCCTCTGAGCCCACTCAGATTTATTCTGCAGCTCCCAGCAGAGCTCAGAGCCAAGGAAGCAGCTCTGGGGGGGCTCCCTCCTCCCTCAAACCCCAGTTTACCTCCTTCCTCTGCTGCTGCTCCCTCAGAGCTCAGCCCCTGCAGCTCCCCGGGCTCTGAGCTGCTCTCCAGGCCCCCAGGCTGGGCTCCTTCTGCCCGACACCCCTTGGAGTTGGAGCTTGGGAAGGAATTGAGGAGAAATACAAAACCCCAGGTTAGAAATTCAGCCAGAGCTCAGCTATGGAAACAAAGCTTTTAGTGCCACATTGAGTTTTACTCCTTGTTTAAGTCTTCTGCACACTCATTTAAACTTCCAGGTTTTTTTAACATTTTAATATTTCTAAATCAATCAAAAAACCTTGAAAAGTTTGAATATTTAAAAAAAAAAGTGACTCTACTCTACTCTATTTTTTCTATTTAGAAAAAATAACCTGAAAACTCCATTGCCCTTTGCTTCGGTGGCCAACAGAGAATTATCATGAAATGGCTGAAAAAATGAGTGAAAAACTTCATCTTAAATGAGGAAATGAAAAGTGATTAAATGTCACTTAGAGGGTATTTTGCATGGAACAGTGGGAAAGCAGACCTGGGCTGCCTTTCAATTCCAAGTGTCAGACTGCAGCCAGAGCTGATCAAAATAAGAGAAAAATGGAAAAAAAAAAAAAAAAAAGAAAAAAGACAGCTTGTAACCTAGTTATAAACCCAAAAATTGCTGTCCAGAGGGAACAGCAGCAACCAAGTAAACTTCAAAGTAATTTCTCTTTCATGCTACAAGCACCTGGTTTTAGGAGATTGTGGGGTTTTTGCAGATCAAGGGAAGGTGGGGGAGGAGATAAGAGAGAAAAAAAAAATGCAGAAACCCTTACCCCAGAGCAGCAACTTTCCTGTTCTTGTCTGCAGCAGGCAGGCCACTGAGGGCAGCAGCTCCCAGCTCCGAGTCCGAGCCCTCGCAGGGCGGCTCCTCCTGCTTGGGCGGCGCCTCGGGGCCGCGGCCGTGGGGCCGAGCACCCAGCTTGGAGCTGCCCAGGCCTGCTGGGCAGGGAGAGCACAGTGAGACCCCTGGGATCCTCCCCTGCTCCTCCTCTGAGTGCTGCAGAGGAGCAAAACACCAATTTCTGCGTCTGGGGTTCCCCTGTGCTTGCACTGAGGGAAGGGCATCGTGCAACCCAGGAGCAGCTCCACCATAAAATCCTTCCTGGAGTTCCCTCTAAGCCAAACCACAATTTAAACCTGGCTCAGTGCTGGTTAATCCTGGATTTGCACTGTCAGGTTCACTCCTGAGAGGTGAGAATATAACACAAATTTATGCTCTGCTCAGTGAGTGTGAGGTGCTGCTCCCCAGCTCAGCTACAGGAACTCATTGGGTGGGAAAAAGCACCCATGCAAATTTAAGGGAAACTCCAGTTTCTAAATAAAATATTCACTGAGAAGCTTTTGTACAAGAGATGGCAGCTCCACCCACAGGTGGCAGTGGCCAGGTACCCTCAGCAGGTGGCTGCGCCCCTCAATGTCCCATATACCCTCAGCAGGGTGGCTGTGTCCCCTCAGTACCCTCACTGGGGTGGCTGCTGTCCCCTCAGTGTCCCCTCAGTACCCTCAGCAGGGTGGCTGTGTCCCCTCAGTGTCCCCTCAGTACCCTCACTGGGGTGGCTGTGTCCCCTCAATACCCTCACTAGGGTGGCTGTCCCCCTCAGTGTCCCCTCAGTACCCTCACTGGGGTGGCTGTGTCCCCTCAGTACCCTCACTAGGGTGGCTGTCCCCCTCAGTGTCCCCTCAGTACCCTCACTGGGGTGGCTGCTGTCCCCCTTGAGGCGCAGGTTCCCGTCCCCGCTGTCCATGGCTCTCCTCAGGGACAGGCTCCCGGCGGCTCCCGAGCGAAGGGGTTTGGCTGAGGAACTTTTCTTGCTGGCAGCTGCAAAAAAGTGTAAAAATGTGACCAATGTTCAGTGAAAGCACTGCTGTACCCTGGTCTCATTGTTTATCAACCCTCAGTCCTGCACAAAATCCTTCCTGTCAGAGGCCTGGGCTGCACAGCTCATGTTCACTTCCCTCCACTGGAACATCCTTCAGAAAGCTCCACCCACGCTCCTTTAGCCAGCATGAGAATATAAATGATAGACAAACCCAAATCCTTGCATTTTAGATTTCAGCAAGGCTGTAATTTGCTGTCTCAAGTTCCCAGATGGGCCTGGTAGAGAGGAGCCAAGGGAGTGAGCAGCTCAGACCAGTCTGACACTGGGTTAAATCTCAGGACACTGTCACTGCAGTCTGACACTGGGTTAAATCTCAGGACACTGTCACTGCAGTCTGACACCGGGTTAAATCTCAGGACACTGTCACTGCAGTCTGACACCGGGTTAAATCTCAGGACACTGTCACTGCAGTCTGACACTGGGTTAAATCTCAGGACACTGTCACTGCAGTCTGACACTGGGTTAAATCTCAGGACACTGTCACTGCAGTCTGACACCGGGTTAAATCTCAGGACACTGTCACTGCAGTCTGACACTGGGTTAAATCTCAGGACACTGTCACTGCAGTCTGACACTGGGTTAAATCTCAGGACACTGTCACTGCAGTCTGACACCGGGTTAAATCTCAGGACACTGTCACTGCAGTCTGACACTGGGTTAAATCTCAGGACACTGTCACTGCAGTCTGACACTGGGTTAAATCTCAGGACACTGTCACTGGCTCAGGTCTGGCAGTGCCTGTGGGGTCCAGTCTGGTGTTTGCAAGGCCAGGGCAGGTTTACATTCCTATGCTTCCTCATGCTCAGGTTCAACTGGAACTGCCTGGGGACATGAACCACCTGTGAGGGGGATGGAATCCCCCTTCCCCACACACTCACAGTTCCTTATGTAACAGCTGGTGACTGAGGACTTGGTCAGCAGCTCCATCCCAATCTCCTGCAGCTTGCTGCAGCTGTCAGTGCCACAGGCAGCCAGGGCCCCCTGCTCGATGGAGAAGAAGCTGGGCTGTCCCTCCCCTGAGGCAGCATTGCTGCTCCTCACTTCAGACAGCTGGTTCTTCACATCAGACATCTTGCTCCGAACTTCTGCCATCTGCGTTTTGAGTCTTTTCAGCATCTTCAGGTCTGGGGGCACCCTCCACATGGCCTGGTGCCTGCGCTGCTCCCGCTCCTTCAGGGAGTAGGAGGAGGCTTTCCAAGGGAACAGAGAGCACAGCGGGTCAGGAAAAGCATCCTCAGATAAACATGGACACCCCAGAACTGTACCTTGTGTCCTGCTGTGAGAGTGAGGGACACGCATTCTGTGCTGGCACTGCACCCCACTGAGGCTGCTGGCACAGCAGGGATTTGTCCCCAGGCATGGAGGAAGGTCCCCAGCCCTGCTCACTGGGACAAGCCAGGCTCCCAGTGCTGCTGCAGGAGTCCTGGTGACACCTGAGCTCCCACCTTGCCGGCTCATATCAAATTTGTTTTTGCAAAACTTGTTGAATTTGTGTAGAAGATTCTCAGAGCACCAATATCTCATAACACAGAGAACTCAAAGAAATTGCAGTTAGGGAAGGAATTCCCTTAAGTACCTCACAGCAGAGCAGACTGAGCAGCCAATACCTGAATAAGCCTCTGTGTTGTTCAGCTGGAATTAAATCAACCTGGATCTATCTGAAGTGTTATAAATTCTGTGTTTCTCTGCAAATTCAGCTGTTCCAAACTGCAAAGTCAAGTGGCTCTCAGAAACCTTCACCTCAGGAGTGAGCTCTGGCAAACTCCAAATGGAACAGCAGCTTTGTCTTTACTGACCAAGTTCAACCTGCCTGGGAACAGCCAAACCCCAAGGGAAGCTCCAGAACAGGTGAGTTTAGCTGTGTTCAGTAGCTGAAGAGTCACACAGAGAGCTTCACCTGCCTCAGTGGCACAGCACAAAGTGCACTGCCCTCTCCTCAGTTCCTTTTGTCCAGGGAAAAAGCTCCTTTTCCAAAAGCAAAACAGAACTGGGACTCTCAGTTCATGTGCTTTTTTTTTACTTCTTCTAGAAGGGACTTCCATTTTTGGAAATATGGATTACATTCAGTGAAAATTCATGGCTGTTTATGTAACCCCATTTAAAAAGCTAATGACAAAGGAACAAAGAGTTTGAGCCAGCTTTTAAATTCAGTGCCACCAATGGCATTGTGGCACCAAAGCCAAGCATCACTTGTAGCAAAGGGACATTTATTTCTCTTTCTGTTCTAGAAAATTACGAAATGGTTCTGGGCCAGCAGTTAACTAAGTGTCAATCATGACAAAATTCAATCAAACCTCAATAATAAATTGAATTCCTCACTACCAGAGGAACAAGCAACCTCCAGGAAGAGCCAGGGCTGCCAGGGCTGCTGCTGCACTTGGGAGTTAATTGGGATTTTCGGGTCAAGGGTCCCAACTGAACCACAAATACTCCTCAATTATTTAAATACCATCACTATTTTTGGCTCCTGACATTTTGATCCTTTTTTTCTCCTTTTCCAGCCCTTACAACCACTCACATTTTTCTAGCTCTAATGGCCTCTAAATTCCAGGATTTATTTTTTTGGTTTGTACCATGCTCCAAGTACTCCCAGTGTGCAGGGAGAGGTTGAGCTGCTGCTCAGAGTCTGTGCTGTCCTCCAGTGCCAACCCTTCCAGAAAAGTGGCTTTTCACTCATCCCCTGCATCTCCAGGTGGAATTAACCATCACACACGTGCTGTGGTTACCTCTGTTCTGCAGAAGGGAGGCAGGAGGACGTGGCTGAAGGCCCCAGAGGTTTTCCATGCCATTTCTGTCCTTGAGGTCCAGGAGGTGGATGAGGATGAGGGGGTCTATGTCCAGCAGGCTGCTGCTGGCAGCGGAGCCCAGGGCGCTGGCGCCGCGCCGCGAGGCTCTGCCGAAGCTGTGGCTGGTACCTGAGCAGGGGAGACACAAAGGGGGCAGCTGAGGGACACAGGGGTCATTTATTACCTGGGGAAAACAAAAAAGAGTCACACAAGTGGATTAGGAATTCATTGATCCCATGAAATTAAGGAGATGTGGGTGTTTTGTGGATTTCTGGGTGCTGAAAGCAATTGGATGTGCTGCTGATTAAAAAGGAAGATAAAAACAGCTGGAAAAAGGGAAATGCTTCACTTCATTCCTCTTCTAGAAATTTCTTAATGAGCAGATTTGTTAATAAATAAATACAAAGATTAGAGTTGCTCTAAAGGAGTAAGGAGACAAATACATCCCTCCCTGACCTCCAGAACTTCAAAACAGGGAATTCTGTCCTTCAAGCACCAAGAGACTTTCACAGCAGCACAAACACCTCTTCTGGTATCTTCATCCTAAATAAATACACTCAGATTCCACAGTATCTCTCTATATCCCATATAGATATTCATTTCTTTCAGAATCTTGTGGCTAATTTGGGCTGTGATCATCTCCAGGCTGCAAAATATCCCAGAACACCTTACCATGTTGCATTTAAAATGTATTGTGAGGATTCTTTACTTCATTCCCTCCACATTCTTTGGGTTTTGCAGTGCACTAAACCCCAAGTGAATGTGTCACCCACTCAGAGGTCACCCTGACATCAGTAAAAATTCCTTGTCAATCTCCTATTGATTGGAACACAAGGAATTTCAAAGCTGCCCTCCACACTTTGACATCATTTTTAAACCAGCACATTCAGATTTCCTCCCCCCCCCCCTTTTTTTTTTTTTTTTATTGAACCAATGAAGTGTTTCTGCTACACTGCAATAATCAGTACAAACCACATGATGCAGCAGTTCCCAAAATAGAACTGCCTGCAGAACACACAGCTTGGCTTTGCTTGCAGGAGGAGCAGGGGAAGGAATCCAGCAGTGTTTCACTTTGATGGGAATTCTGGAGTCATTTTTCATACCTGATGCTCCAGGAGTGGCAGCAGCTGCTGCATCCTCCATGAGATCTCCATCCTCCAGCTCCATGGTACTGCTGTACTCCACATCATTCTCTCCAGACCTGCAGGGGTGGTCAGGGTGGGAAAAGGAGAATACAACTGTTAGCTTTCCTCAGCTCTTGTTAAATGTTGTGGCACAAACCTCAAAACACAACATAAAGTGCTGTAAATTGTATTTCCTGCATTCCAAGCTAGCCAAACAGACAAAGGAAGTGTAGTAATTAAATGGCTGTCTCATTACCCAAGAGGCCAAAAGTGCTGTATGTACCTAGACTGCAAAATGTGATGCTGCAAACTCCAGTGTTTGGAAGTGCAGCAGCAGATTGTCATGTTTTAATTAAGATTCCAGGATTTGACATCAGCTCTGCTCAGTCTTGAATTTCCTAATTTAAGTACCTGGCCTCATCAGCACTCTCCTACTACTGCAACACTTCCCAGAGCCAGACCTCTACTCTGTTACAGCACTGAGAGAGATTCCTTAATGGTGTTTGGGAAAGAACCTTCACAGATTATCACTTGTCAAAGACAGAGTGCAGCACCAACGTAAATAAAGAGATCAGAAAGACACTAATTAGCTGACCAAAAATTCAATGTTTAGCACTAACTCTGTGAGTTTGTGTTGTTCCCAGTATAGGAACCACCTCTCAAATCACACTGGGATCCCACACACCCAGCAAATTACTCAGTTTCCACTGGAATTAGGATGATTACCCCGGGTACAGGATGAGCTGAAAGACATTTTTAGTTACTTACATAGTTTCTTCATCAATGTCATTTTCTTCAGTGTTACTGGTTGCTGTTGAACTTGCTGAGGAGCTGCTGCCATCAAGGTGGTTCACCTCATCTTCCCCAGCAAGGTCTATATCCAGGTCACCATCTGAGAGCTCGTGCTGCAGGAAAAACAGGAGGGTTTTGATCTAGAAACATTGAGCAGCACCTTGATGCATCCCCAAAAGCTGTGAACAGACTCTCTGTCCCCAGTGTCACTGTCACACAGCAGTGAGGAGGCTCTCAAAGCACATTAAAGAACAAACACAAATCAGATTTTTCTTGGAGACTTTTTGTGGTGGGATCTTTTAGCTCAGTTCTGAAACATCTCTCTGGAGTCACCTCTCCCTCACAGCTCTCAAGTGTGTCATCTCCTATTTCCATAGCAAGGATAATAAACCTCATTTACAATTCACAAGTTCCCCTGTTTCTATTGCTGCCTTAGCAAAGAAAGCTGCACATAAACAGAGGTGGGGAAAAAGAGAATTCCTACATTAAAGTCTTCCTGCTGAGTCTTCTCTTCCTCCTCCTCCTTGTTCTCCCGTGCCAACCCTGGAGCAGTGAAATTCTCAAGCAGTGCTTCAATGCTTTGTCCAGGTTTCTTTGCTCTTGTCTCTGAGCCCTCATCATTCTGGGGACTGAGGTGAGTGTCTGGAGGGGAAACCCCTCGGGATTTCTGAGTCCGGGACAGCTCAATCGCGAGCCTCTGGGAGAGCACAAAAACAACAACAATGGAGCAGCAGCAGCAAATCAAGCACCTTTGTTGACTTGCAGAGACACTCCAAGAGGTGATTTTACATTCACAAACATCCCACTTACTTCTTTCAGGTTATTTATTTGCTGGATGTAACTTGTCTGAGCTGCTTCCAGCTGAGCAATGTACCAGTGCTGATCGCGGCACTTCTGGAAGAAGGTTGGTGAGCGCACTTGGAACCTTCAAAGGAACGTTTGAAAAGGGGTTTTTGAGGGAGTTTGGTTGGTTTGAGGTTTGTTTTTAAATGTCCCCGGCAGAAAAACCTTAAAATCTAAAATCTAGTGGTGAAATAAACTTAACAAACAAGTCCTTGTGGACTCAGTGTCCTGAATACCCTGACCAGCCACAGTGAGTTCTGTAGCAGGGACTCACAGACTTTTATACCCAAAGTTCTCCAATGGTCACTAAAACCGTTTCTAAAGAGGGAGAGAAAGCACCTTTTTCCTTTAATTCTGGTAGCTACAGATCTCTAACCCTTATTAATGAGGAGCAGCCACTCCTCAAAGGAAGCTACACTTAAAACACTCCCCAACTCCCTTTGGCACATTTCCCTCTTTCAACCCGCTGAGAGTGAAATCTACTTGGAACAAAACACGCCACCAATATTTTCAATTCAAACATGTAAATTATCCCCTATTTCATCAGCAGGTTTGTGGTGCCCTTGGGGAGGAGAGCAGCAGCCCCACCTGAGGATGACTGTGTCGTTCTGGCGGTTCAGGTAGCCCTCGTTGGCCAGCAGGTCCAGGCGGAAGAAGCGATTGTAGCCCCAGCACTCCCCAACCTCGAAATCAGAGGCGAATTCCCGGATGATGTTTTTGGTGGGGTCGTTGGTGGACTGGTGAACCATTTCTACACGGTATTCATACCTGGCAGGGCAAAGGAACAGGGATTTGGATCAAAAGATGTCAGAATTGCTGAGTGGTTTAAGAGCTGCACTTTCTTGCCCAGCTGAATGAGTGAGTCAGGTCTAAAATGTTACTGAACACTTAAATAAACAGTGAAAAATAAAAGAGAGCAGGAATATGGAGTAGAGTGAACTCCAGGGCTGAACTACTACACAGATACTCTTATCAGTTGTTTCACCAGCTTCTTTTTTATCTCAAGAAAGCCACTGAGTAACAACTTTAAAATATTATCTCTGTGCCCAGTCAAAGTCCAACAGACAACAGAACTCTCACCATTCTTTTTCAAAGGGCTTTGCAGTCTCTGACAGAAAAACCCCAACATCTGCTCCTACTGCAGCTTTGCTTACTTGGATGTCTCTGGCAGTCCAGCAGACAGCTCCAGGAACACTGACAGGTAGTAGCCTCGAACTACTCCATTGCCATCCTTGAAATAAAATTGAGACATTGATTAAAAACAGAAAGCAAAAACTAGAAAAAAATAACAAAACAATTTGCTACAGCAAACTTAGAGAAGTTTAGAAAACAGCTTCAATCAGGACTGGATTTGCAGCAGGAATCTACTTTGGGCATTACAGTTGTGATTTTTAGTCTTCAGTGACCTCCTACTATAACACGAATCAACAGGAAGCACATTCACAGTCTAGTATTGGTATCTCAGATATAAATCTCAAGACAAAGCTTTAATTACTCTATTAACACTTGAGGTATTTGATGAAGTGGAAGTCTGAACAGACAAACAATATATCAGAAAAACATTATTTTAGGTTAAACATTAGTTCTGAAATATTTTACACACAGCCACATTTCAAAGATACTTAATTTTTGAGAAAATAGCAATTTCTTCAGAAAAAAATCCCATGCAACATGAAAAGTTAGGGCAGTTAACTGCGAAACAATATTAGAGTCACCAGAAGTCAAGAAAAAAATACAGCAAAACCTCCATCACACTCACCTGAATCAAGGATGAGGAATGGCTCAAGTTGAATCCTCCAGCTTGAAGAAACATTTCAACTTACCATTGAAAAAATAAATTTTAATGCCTTCTGACAGCACAGCTCAGGTAGCTAATCCTGAATTTACAATACTGTGGAAATTTCCACACAGTTCCACCTCTGCACTGCAATAATTCAATTCTGGCCATCCACGGGCTTAACTTATGGAGCCAATTTTTCAAGGATGCCACAAAAATCACAAAGACAGAGCTGCTGCTCCACCACCAAACTCCTTCTCCACACAGCTGCAGGAGCAGCACTGAGCAGAGCAGGGAATTTGGGAAGATCCCAGATTGGGGGTCAACATTCCAACATGGACAAAGCTTCAGAAACTGGAATATTCAGCCCATTGAAGGGATATAGCAAAATACACATTTTAATGTCCACTTTGAGAGCTGGATGCAGAGTCAAGAACAAATGCTTGGTCCTCCTCCCCCCTACCCCAGGAAGTACCAGTCAAACAGGGTAAATTATTCTATACCTCAGTTCGGTAAGGGACATCTGCAAAAATCCCTGAGACATTAAAATACCCATCAAAGTTCTTCTGCAATATCAGTAGGACCCATCTTTAATTGCTTCTAAATTAACCAAACTCTGAGCATGTTCTCACTGGAGATCTGGAGGCAGAGAGGGAATTCTACCAAAGGTTGGTGAGAAACTCATTATAATGTTCTTTTCTTTTCTTACAGCTTCTCATGTACAGCATGAGACAAACATGATTCCTTACTGGAAAGCTGGGAATGAGCTGGGATGGGAAAACAGCTCCAGCTGAAGACAAAACTCACCGGGTAAACCTTTAATCTCCAGCACAGTCCTGACACCTGCAGGGGAGGGCTGTACACAGGATCCGCTCGCTGCCGCAGGGTGCTGCCAGACAGGAGGAAAACATTTGGGACTGGGACAAAGCAAAACCCTCACAGAGAATTGATTATTCACCTGGTAAACAAGAGATTTTTATGGAATTCCCATAGTTTAGTCTACATCTCACTGTTTTCTGTAGAAGTTGTTCTGTGTTTTAAATAACATTTCTCATGTACAGAAGGAACAGAAGGATGGTGCCAATATTCACAGTAATTAAAGATTTTCTTACCTGAAGTTTTCCAAGACAAATGTTGTTGAGTCATAGGCTGGAACCAATTCACTGTGTGGGGAAAGAATAAATTTATTACACTTGAATAACAAGGCATTAAAAATCCCAACTTTTGCAATCTATAGAAGAACTTCAGGTGTTTCAGGTCACCAGAGCCACTGAAATTCATCAAGACTACACTGGGTTATTGCAGGATAATTCCATTTAAACACCTCCTCAGGAGGAGATTCCTTGGTGCCACTGGAAAATAAACATTCAAATTTAAACCATGACACAGCCAAACAAATTTTTGCTGAGGAATTCTTGACACTTCTCTGACTTTCCATTTTTTTCAGCACAGGCTCCCTCAGAACCCAGCACCAGCAGCACTCTCCTGATGAAGAATTGTGCTATGAAGTGAATTTGGCTGTATATTCTGAATTAAGGTGACCTGCAGAGGCATCTCATGAGAGCCTGGCAATTATATACTGAATGACCCAATAATAAGAGAAAAAAGGACAAATCAGTAAACCATGTGTAAAAGTGAAAAAAAAAAAATTGTGAGCTGGAACCCACTGTCCTGAGTCCCCAGCAGGGGCTACAGACACAAAATAAGCCCTGCTGGGACAGAAAAGCCTACTTGCAGCACAGGTTACTACAAGGAGTAAGTTAAGAGGAAACTCTCCTCTCAGGTACTTTAAATGTGTTTTTAAACTCTGAACAAACAGAACAGAAGTGCAACACTGACCTTGTGAAGTCTGGGGGGACAGGAGTGGTGACAAAGGAGGCCATGGGCTTCCGATGGACCTGCTGGAACATCATCAGGATCTCGGAGCTTTTGGATATCAGCTCACTCTTGCTGCAGGACCGCAGCTGGGAGGGGAAAAAAGGGAAAAAATCCTTAGCTCAGTCAAAATCAGAGGTTTTATCCACTTTTGGTTTTAAACAATTGAATCACGTGTTTGTCACAGCTTCAGAAAGTTTACCCATGACACAACAACAAAATGCAGCTTGGAGGTTTTGGGTTATTTTATTTTCTGGAATTCCACAATGGAAGTTACAACAGCCATTGTGTATTTCCCTTAGATTAAACTAACTTACATAGAACTGGGTAATTTTGTATGATATTGCCATTAATACCTGTAGTAATTTTTCAATCACACAACACCTTTGAGTATCTCTAGAAGACACACTTTCTTTTAAGAAGAAATTGTGCAACCTAAGGCCACATCAATGAAAATATATCCTCCAGAAATATCCATCAATTAATATTTTTAAAATAAAAAAAGTAAGTAAGAAAGATCCCTCCTCAGCTGCCCTATCTACACAACATTTAATCTCCTTTCATAATTACCTGATGTTCTACTTCTTGAAGCAGGGTTTCCAGAAGTTCAGTTTCTTGAGTAAGTGATGTCTTCTGACCTGTTTAAAGAAAAAATGTTAAAAAAACCCCTAAAACACATACCCAATATTTCTTAAGTGTATTTTCTTTTTTTTGTTTCCACTTGGAAGCTGCCTCAGAACATACTAAGGTAAAAGATTTCTACATGTACCAAGGTTTGAGAAAGTATCTGAAAAGCAAGTCTACATTTTTAATTAGAGCTGTACTGAAGAACTCATTTGAGGTTAAGTCAGTAACTAAGCACTCTGTGTCCCAGAAATGGCAGGTTTGTTGGTCTGGGGTGCTTTTATGGACAGAAAGAAAAGCAGGTTTGACTCTTACCCAGACAAGTCCTTCTTACGTTAAAATTACATTAAAAGGAGTATCTATTACAAAGATGTATTTTCAAATTAAACAAATGAAGTAAAAGCACTTTAGTTGAAAGGTGCTAAATAACTTTCAGCTAGATGGGAATGTTTTCCAAGCTATTATATGTTGGGAAATTTAGGTGACTAGAGACTGGAAAAATACAAAGCCGTGGCTAATTCCAAGTTTTGCACCTGCTAGGTAGCGTGTCCTTGGGCCTAGCTGTAATAGGATAACAAACAGTGAAAGAGACATGAGAAAAGAGAGATGTAACCCCTAAGGAATGAGGAAGAGTTAATGGTACAGTTAAACCAATAGATTCCTTGGCTTACAGAATATTCATAAGCTTATTATTTGCTGTATAAGTGTTTGATGTTTTCTTCAATAAACTGGACCTGTGATGAACCAGCTGGTGTCCTGGTCCCCTTCCAACAACAATTATATAGGAGTTTTTAAAAGAATATAATCAGGATATGGTGAATTTAGAACTTTTCACAGTACTACATCATCAACCAAAGGCTTTGCTGCAGGTGGAAGTTTTCAGCCAGCAGTGAACTTGCCCAACACCACAGCCTGGAAGGAGTCACCCTCGCACAGAAACAAAGTTTCTCAGTGGATTTACACATTGCTAATACATTCCTCCTCCTCCTCACAGAGGCCATACCCACCCATGAGGGTGATGAGCTTGTTCTTGAGCTGGGTGTCCAGGCGGGCGATCATCATCTCCACGGCGTTGCGGATCTCGCGCACGCGCTCGTCCTTGGCGCTGCGCACGGCCTCCACGTTCCGCTCCTGCAGGGGGACAGAAACCTTCACACAGCTGCACCTCCCCTCAGCCACACTCCCTCAGACCCCAAAAAAGCTCAACTGTCCCTAAATCCCCTAAGAGGGAAAAGAGGAGTGCTGTTTTGATGAGTGGTCTCACTGGATCCCTCAGAGAGCCCCAAGGGTAACTGGGAAGCTGAGCAACATTGTCTGATCACACAGGGATTTGTCATGTGGGGATTCTTTAGGATCAGATCTGTAAATGCAGCTGCCAGTTTCTCTTCTGCAACTTGAACAGCACAGAAAAGTGCTTATTCTTTGTGGTAACAAGAATAATGTGCTAAAACCAGAAAAGTGTTGTGGTAGTGTGTGACAGTGTTCACAGGGGTCCGAGGATGAGGGAAGAGACGAGGATCTGACTCCATGTTTCAAAAGGCTGATTTATTGTTTTATGATATATATTATATTAAAACTATACTAAAAGAATAGAAGAAAGGATTTCATCAGAAGGCTGGCTAAGAATAGAATAAGAAAGAATGATAACAAAGGTTTGTGTGTCTTGGACTCTCTGTCCGAGCCAGCTCACTGTGATTGGCCATTAATTAGAAACAACCACACGAGACCAATCCCAGATGCACCTGTTGCATTCCACAGCAGTAGATAACCAATGTTTACATTTTGTTCCTGAGGCCTCTCAGCTCCTCAGGAGGAAAAATCTCAAGGAAAGGATTTTTCATAAAAGATGTCTGTGACAGCAATGGATAAAACCAGCACACTTCTCCCTGCCAGGGTAAGGCCACAAACTCTCAGCATTTAATCACCACAATTATGTTTATAAAGTCACATCTGAGCTGGAGAAGAGCAAAACTATCAGAGCATGTGGCAAATAAGCACCTGAAAAGTGAGCAAAAATCATACAGAAACTTTCTCCAAAAATTCCTGGTTTCATGTGCACAAAGACTGCACATCATAAATGCAACAGAACACAAAAGTGATTCTTCCTGGGATACCAGAAACTGCATCAAATTGCTGGAATTCCCACTGAAACTGCCCAAGCTGAACGTGTGAATATTCAGATTTTTGACATTTTTACCCACAGGGAAGAAAAAGAATGTGCACAAACACATCTCCAACTGGTGAGCTGCTCATCCTGCAGGCTCAAATACATTTACAGTTTATTATCCTAGAGAAAGGAAAATAAGCTGCTAGAATAAAGTATTTTTGTACTCATTTAGCATGACAAAACACACTAAGTGTTGACAAAAATATATATTTCAAAGAAGTGTCCAACTCCAGCTTTTAAACAGCACACTCCAAAACAAAAATTCTGTTACCTAACTCTAAACCAGAACTGAGAATATTTTGATCTTTCCACATTGTATAAAAAGAGTCAAATGAAAAAACAAAAAGGTCTCTCAGTGGGATAATCTTGCCACCTTCTAACAGTTTTTCTTTGCCACTAGAGGAGAACTTTCTTACCACTTCCTGCACCAAACTGATCAATTCCATGAGTCTTCTCCTCAGCTTTGCCACTTCTTCATTCACTTTGGTGACATGCTGCTCATAGATTTCTGCCAGTGGTTTAAAAGTATGTCCCCCGTGCTGTTCAAAGAGAAAAAAAGGGAGGAAGAGGAGGAGGAGGTGGTGAATAATACAGCATCTCTTTTCCACTTTATTCCACTCCTATTAAATTCCTGAAAGAGAAGGGAAGAAAGCCTACGAGTGCATCACTCATTCTGGAAAGCTTCCAAAGCAGATTGTATGTAGGAAGTCAGTCTTTCACTTCCCTTTGTAAGAAATCATGAATTTGGCTCTCATTCCATCAAAGCTTCCTGTCAGGAGTTATTTGGAATCTCAAGAGTCCTCCAAAAATAAACGGCTTCATTCACTGTGCAATCCTTTACCAAATCAAATATTGGTAGAAGGTTTATTTTTATCATTATTATTATTATTATTAAAACACTCTTCCCAAACAAAGGCAGCACACTGTTAACCATTTACATTCCAAACAGCAACATTTGTTTCTCCTTGGATACCCAAGTGGATGGATAAACACTGATGAATTTAATAGCTTTGGAGACTGGAGGCCAGGACAATTAAACAACAAGTGTTATCTTTGTTTTCTGAGCAAAGCTTCTTCCTTTGCTCACAAAACTCTCCCCACCACACACAATTTGTCCAAAACATCATGAAGTTTATAACATGGAAGGTAATTCTGACCTGGTTTTGGTAAAAACTCAATTTCTTTCTCTATGAACTGAAAGTATCATGTTTCACAAGCAGTGTTACTAAATAATAAATATACCTAAACCTGCAGTATTTGCACGGCAATCCAACAGCCACAGCAGCAGTTTCACAGCATTTCTTGTTCTTCAAAACCACATCAGACACAAAGTCTGAAGTCCCTCACACCGTGTCCATCTCCCCTTACCATTCCTCCCCAAAGTGCACACTGGTGGCAGATACACTTCTTGCAGGTCCAGCAGAAAACACTGAGCTTCTCATGATGGTTTTCACACCTTGAACCAAAAAAATACACATATCACCCACAGAAAACAGCCATGAATATTCTATAAACTCAGCTAAACATTTCCACTTGTTTTGCTACACAACACCTTTTGCAGGAGGAACAGCTGTAGTCAATAAAAACCTTTTGTAAGGTTCTGCTTTCAGTATTCTCTCCAGAAGCACTTCACAGATACACAGAGTACATGACTAAAATTAGCTGCTATAATCCAAACCACAAAACCCTTGATGCAAAGAACACTCAATTTACTTGTCCTTCTCATTCTCCTCATGCTTGGTGAGGCTGCAGAGCTGCAGTGTGTCCAGCTGCTGTGTCACCTCCTCTGCCCAGCGACAGTTGACCAGCTCTCGGAGCTGCAGGGGGGCTCTGCAGGAAGGATGGCACAGTTAGAGCAGGAATTTGGCTCCAGGAGCTAAACAAGAAGCACTGAAATGAGCTCAGTTCAATTCTACATTACCAGAAGAGTCACAGGTAAAAAAGAGCAGAAACTGGACAAGTTATTCCATGAGAAAAAAATAAATTAAGTCAATTTGATCATTTGGAAGAGGTGGGAAGTGCAGCCTGCAATGATGCACAGAAATTGCATCATTTCCACACAAATTACAGGCACTAAAAATGGGCATTGTCACCCTGAAAACTGAAGCTCCTGGGCTCTGACTTTTGAAAGAAGAATATAAAGAGGAATTCCCTGTAGTCACTCCTGTTACACCAGCTATGTGCACAGCAGTGTTATGTGGGAAGAACAAAGATACTGCTCAGCTTCTCACAAAACCAGAATGCATTTTAGAAGAAGTATTATACCAGGGCCAATTTTTAAAGAAACAGCAGGCAGGTCTGAAAAAAATTTAAAGCTTATAAATTTAGTGCAAGTTGCACTGAAAAAGAGATTGATCATAACAGGAGAATCCACCTAATCCCTGCTATTAAAAATACCTTACCTACAATGAGGGCACTGAGCTCTTTGTTCAGTCAGCCAACGCTGTGATGGAAAAAGGAGAAACCTTTTTAAACAGAGTGGAATGAAAGAACTGCAGGCAAATACATTCTATCATTAATTAGGAGTTACTTAATTTATTACTTTTTCCCTGTTAAGCAAATTTTCAATTTAACTGTTCAACCACTTAGTCACAGAAGAAGCTGCTATTTGTGTCTTAGTAACAAGCAACCACTTTGTCTTCAGATGGCAGAGATGCTTCATTTAAATTACACAGAGAATTTGGAGGTACCAAATATTGCATTGGGAACCACCCACCTGGCAGATTCCCAGAGTTTTAGACTAAAGAGGCTGCTTCAATAAAGGAAAGAAAAAGACACCACAAGCATCTTTCTCAGAGTCTAATTAGTCTTCAAGGTAATTTATTTCTTCCTCTTGAGTTATTTATAGACAAATTAAATAGCTGAAGTTCAATGATCAAATCCACAAGGAGCCTGTGAATGCTTCTCTTCCAGAAAGCTCCAGGGACAAACAGCTGAGCAAAGAACTTCACCTGCCCACTACAACTCACAAGTGTAAAAGCTCAGCACTTGATGGGTTTATATTTGTCAGCTCTCTACTACATTTAAAGAGTCTCATGAATAATCTCTCACCACCCAGCAACAATATGTCACTAAAACCCTTAATATGCAGCACGAATCCTTCACCTCCAGCTCCTGTCAGAGCTTCCAGAGCGAAGGATGAATGTCTGCTCCAATTTCTGGAAATACTACTGGAGGCCTGGAAACCTCAGCTGAACCTTCTGCTGCTACAGCAACACAAAACAGCATCTGGATTTGGAACTGGAGTGTGATACACTGGGAACCAGGGCCTAAATAAAGGAATGAGGATTCAGGTGCTGCCTCAGACTCCCCTGAGGAAGATTTAGCCCCACCTGATCACGCCACAGCAGCCTGACAAGCTTTATAAAACACCTCCAGGGTACACGAGGTGATGCTGTGACCTTCCTGGATGCAAAGCCAGCATCTGATTCCTGTCCCAACTTTTCTCTCCCATTCAGGCATCACCAGCTCTCAGGAGGTGCTAAAGGAGGGATCATTGTGTGTCTCTTCCTTAAAGCAATTATTCCAGATGGTGCCTATAATTAGCAGCACTGAAGGCAATGCACAGCCTGCCTACTTCTTCCTCAGGGGAGTTATAAAAGGTTTTGAAAGGGAAACTAAAGGGGAAGGGGAAAAAAAAAACAAAAAAGGAATCCTTGGAACTCCAGGAAAAGAATGTTTTCATAAGCTCAGCCAGTTTTCAGTTCAAACCTTTGAAAGAACAGCCCAAAGCAAGCAAACTCACCCGGATACAGCTGAAACAGCAGAGCTTGGAGCAGTGGGGGCACAGGCGGGCGTCCCGCAGCTTCTCCATACAAATAAAACATCGGAACACCTCGGCAATGCTCTGCAGAGGGGGATTAGCACCATTGTTAAACACGCTTCAGACACACCAGGGCTGCCTTTGTTCCCCGGGCACAGTGCCAGGTTTCTGTGCCGTTCCAAACAGCACCTCTCTGAGGGAGACGCAACCTGCACAGCACAGCTCTCCCCCTCAGCTTCTCCCACACTGCACCAGCTGCTGTTTTATAACATTATTCTCTTTTTCAAGGAATACTTTCTGTTTGCCTTATCTCTTTCGGAGCAGGCTCTTCTGTAGCCGAGATATTCCTGTTTGTGTTCACACGGGATTGAGCAGCTGCCAGAAGAAATGGAGTTGTACCTGCAGACAGTGCACTGAACTAAACTATTTCACTATTTCTAGATCACGGTAAGTGCATGTATGTGTAATACACAAGAGGGGTTGAACTGAATTGGGTATTTTTTAGACTTTCATAATACTTATATTCTTTTAAGGTCTACCATTAGCATTAGCTCCAATATTTCTACACTCATCCCCCACCCCATTTAATCAATTTTGGGTGATAAAAACATTCCCCAAATGAGAAAGTGATAAAAACATTCCCCAGATTTTGAAAGCAATGTTTGCTTTCCATATTGATAATTTTGAACTGATAAAGAAGTTTTACATATACATACACTTTATATATACATACAGGACTTATAATTTCTGGTTATAACTCTGGAACTTTATAAGGTCCTTCACGTGGGCTATTTTTTTTTCCCACTGAACTCAGATTGTGAATCAGCACAAAAGCAACACATATTCAATTTAGGGATACCAATACATCTCCCACACATTAACGCTCCTTTAACAGCTACAAGCCATTGAACGCACCATATGCGGTTAGAGAAGAAAATCGCAGCCGGTCTTTTACATCCTTTCCCAGCCTGGCAGTGACACAGCCCCCAGCAGGTGTCGGAGCTACCGGGTCACAGCCACTTCTGCACCTCCACGGTGCCGGGGCGGGCTCGGTGTGCGCCAGGTCTACATCTCTCCATGGATCCATCCCCCTCCGGAACCGGCCCCGCGGCGCTCCGCCAGCTCATTTCCGACCCCCTCCCCACCTGCCTGCCCACCCGCGCCAAGCCCCGCAGCGCCGCAGGCTGTTCCCAGTGCCCGGGCCGACACCGTTCGCTACCGCTCGGCGTTTTTTCCCCCCTCACACAGGGTACGCGGAGGCTGCGAGGGGCTCCGGTAAAGCGGGCGGGTGCCGCAGCCGCTGCCCCCTCACCGCGGGCGGAGAAGCCGCAGCCGCTGCCCCCTCACCGCCCTGAGGGAGCGCGCGCCGCCCGCCCGCCCTCACCTCCACGCTCTGCTCGTCCATGGCTGCGGCTCCGCCAGCGGCGGCAGCAGGGACGGCTGTCCCCGGGCTCCCTGTCCGTGCCCGCGGGTGAGGAGCAGGAGCTCCAGGAACGGCGCTGCGAGGAGCGGAGCCAGCGCACCGAGCTCGGCCCCGCGCACCGGCCGGGCCGTGACCGCGGCAGCGAGACCGCCCCGCCCCGCCCGCGCTGCGCATGCGCGGGACCGCCCCAAACGGGCGTGGCGGAGCGTGAGGCGCCGAGGCTGCGATGGGTGCCGAGGGTTGCGGTAGGGTTAGACCTGGGGTTGGGGTTTGAAACCGCAAAACCCAGAGCTCCAGGCACGCTGCAGCTGCAAAAGGCATCCCAAGGGCAACACTAAACTGCCCCAACAGTTTGGTGTTACACCTTGGGTTAGGGTTTAGGGTTAGACCTTGGGTTAGGGTTTTGAAACCTCAAAACTCAGAGCTCCAGGCACACCCCAGCTGCCAAAGGCATCCCAAGGGGAACGCAGGTGGCGTCTGAGGGCAACCGGCAGGGAGAGAGCCCCATGTTTGCACATTCCTGTATTTTCCTTTCATTTTCTTTATTTTTCTTAATTATTTTTCTTTATTCTTCCTTACCTGCGAGATTTCAGGAGCAGGGATGGGTTTCCGGCCTCTACTGACAACCGTCTTCAGTTACTACAGCCAGCTTTAAATGGAATATTTAACCCTGCTATAGGTAGTGGCACAGCAAGCTTTGAGTCCTCTATTAGAAGATCTATGTGGTTAAAAACTACTAAATCAGTTTGTGAAACTGAATAATTGCTTGAAACTGATTAGTTACTCCTCAAAGGGCACACTTGGCAGCAGACACCATAAAATCAACTTATCCCTGTTCTTTCCTCTGCAATACCCAGCCTGTTTCTCTTCCCATCAAACCCTAAAGCAGTTCAAGGATGGGTTCAGAAATCAGCCTTTCCCTCCCTAAGGGCACTAATTTAAATTTCTCTCCTTTGACAGACATAATTTTACAAAAAAAAAAAACCTACAGTAGCTTAATAAAATTTCATGTATCTTACCCTCTCAAATTATGCTGAAATATAACAATATAAATATAAATATTAAAAAGTAGATAATATATATGGAATGTATAATATATATAATATAGAAATATTATAAATAAGAAAAAAATGTTATGCTTTTCACTGTTAGAGTGGTCAAAAGGTTGTAAATTCTGTATCCTTGGGAATTTTCAGGATTCTGCCCTGAGCTGCAGTTTAGGGGCTTGGATTGGGCAGTGCCCAGAAATCCCTTCTGACCCTGCCTGGTCTGTAAAAATCCAAGGGAATTCACATCAAAGGGAAATGAATCAGGGCAAGGATCAGGGTCAGGAGTCACTTCAACAAAAGTAAAATAAATCTTTATTCAGGAATGCAAGGACAATGAAGAGGCTTGGATTATTTGCCTTTAAAACCCCCTCAGGAACGCAGCAAGAAAGTGGAACATGGCTCACAACATTCCTTAAAAATGCATCAACCACAATCCCTTCAACAGCCAAGGTAAAGTGCCAACCTCAGTGACCTTGAACTCTCCAATTTCAAGTATTACCAACAGAATATTTATACAGAAACATGAACAACTTCCCTACAGTGGAACTCTTCTTCCAGAGAAATTCTTGTTCCTCAATAACCCAGGATGATTCTGTGGCAGATGAGTTTTCTTTCACACAGCTAATTTAACATTTCCTTGTTTGTCGAGTTCTACAATCTCCAGTTCTTCCAGGATTCGAATTCTTGAGTCAGTGGCTTTCATATTCATCTTTTTCATCTGTGAAAGACTCAGTGCTGCTCTGTAAGACAAAAACAATTTAGTAAAGCAGGGATCAAACATCAGATCTGGCAGAAAAAAGGCTAAAAAAGCACATGCTGGTTAATCAATGATTTTTGTAAATCTCAAATTTATTCAGATTACCATCAGCTTTTCTATGCCACTTCAAATCCCAGCAGTCATTTGTAAATCTCAGGGTTAAAAAGACAGAATTCCTGAGTTTAAAACTTCCTTTTTTTATAACATCAGCCTGTCAGAAACCCCCAGCACTCACCCAGAGAAGGGTCAGGAGGGGATGGTGAGGGGAGGGCAGGGTTTGGTCTCAGGGCTTTTTGAATTTACAATATGCTTAACTAGCTGCTTTTATTTAATTTAAAAAGGATAAAATTATTTGCAGTTTATAAAAATCTTCCCACGAATGGCTTTAAGCCTTACCTGTTGTTCTGTACAATGAAATGGTTAAATAACTCCTTGTAAAAATTATTCAGGTCTGCTAACTTGACAGTGCTTCTAATGCTCCTGGGCACACTCAGAAATGCTTCCTTAGTCAGTGGGATGAACTGGGCTTCTAAAAATTGGAAACAGAAGATATTTGTTAAAAATAAAAAAGAAATGGAAAATATTTGCTTCTTCAGAAATTGCATCAAAGATAGAAAGTGCTTCCATTAGTGTTTGATAATATCCCTAGGTGGGACTAAAGAAAGATTTTCCAGCAAGAGAAAGGAGAGAAAAAACAATCACTGGATCTGGAGACTCAGTAAAAAATCATTTAATTTGAGATCCGATGAGGATTGACACATTTGGTCTGTCAATGACCAGCTGCCTTTGTTTTTTGGGTTTGTGTTTTTGGGTTTTTTTTAACAAACCAAAACCAACTGTGAAAATTCCTTCCTATAAGCAGGGATAAATGAGTTTAAAAAAAGAATTTCTATGGTAAGATTAGTGCACCATTTCTTCCAGAGCTTAAACACAACAAGTTTTCCACTTCAGTCCCAATGAAAGCAAGGAGAAACATCCCATAAACTATTCCTGGAATGTAACTCAGGGGTCAGGTCCTTCTAGAAAAGTCTAAATTCTTCACATAAAAGCAGCAGATACTGGTGCTTGAGTGAAAACACTGCAGTTCCTGCCTATCACAGCCTCTGTGAAATTAAATCAGTGAGAAGTTTATTTTTTCAGCACTTACCTTCAGCTGAGCCAGGGTCTGTAGATCCTGGGGAGGATGGCTAAAAATAAACAATAATGTCAGTATTTGTTAGTGCTTTGCCTAGAAATCTTTTTTTACACTTTCATTTCTGCATGAAATTTACATTAATTACATTTTGCCATTGGATAAGCAAGGATCTTGCAGCCACTGAGGTCAACAGCAAAATCTTAGGGATTAAGCAGAGTTTAAAAATGAAGTTTAAAATGGACACAGAAAGATTAATGTGCGAGTCAGATGAGCCTTTCAGCCAGTCAGCTTTCCAGCACAGATGTGAGAGGGCTGCACATGATCTGGAATTAGTGAGGGACATAAATGGAGAGCATTTCTCAAGGGAGGAGCAGATATTTGCAAACAAAGGGTGAGGGAAGCTGCAGGAGCTGGACAGGCTCCGTGCAAACCAAGTGTGGCAATAAAGGGACACAAAGTGTGACAGTGTGAAGTGAGAAGTAGGAAAATTCAATCAGAAAAACACCCTCTGTTAACCTTCTTTAATATTTTTAATATGAGACCCAGAGCAGATATTTGCAGATAATTATATTGGATAATTACATATCGAGCTATGGGAGAATATCTGACTTTTTAAATAAATATTAATTGAGATCTAAGTTCTACTGCATGACAGTTAGAATAGATTGTTACTCATATTCCAAAATTTGTTTAATATTTCACAGGAAATTAAATTTCTCCCCACATTGGTTTGAATCAATGACATCCCTCACTCCCACCCAAATGTTTCTTTATCAAGATCAACAAGAGCAACCAACTGCAATGGAAGAAACACAAACATATCCCAATTAAAAAATATCAGGAACAAAGTCTTCCATCAAAGCTAATTTCTCCTTTGTGGACCATCTAACTGGAACAATTAAAAAGTTTAATCTGTATAGAATAAAAATGAAAAGGTTTGTTAAGGAATTTAATCCCATTTCTGAAAAATCCCATTCATTTGAGAGGTATGAAATCCCAAAATCAGCCCCTCCTGCACTTGGGGTTCAAGGTTTCTGGAATTCTGACATTCCATGCCCCAATTACCTCTTGCACTGAAAATTCCATTTCTTTCTCAGTTTCCAGGTTTAACTGCTGGGCTGCAGTCTGTTCTGCTGCTGACAGAGGTAAGTTCTGGGAAAACAAGAAAAAGCAAACACAGAGGAGTGTGATCCTTCAGTTCCTGAGGTGCTGATATTTACAGAGGGACTCAATGTTTGTGCAGCCCTTGGCTCATGGAAACTCACAGTGAACTCCTGATTTCCTTCCTCTGAAAGCAAATGTACAGAAAAAGCGGTGCTGAAAATCAACCATAACCTTCCTCTAGCGCCAATACTATAAATTAGTCAAGCAAGAGAAATTTTTCAATTAAAAAAAGGTATTGAATTTAAAGATTTTTATGTCTCCAGAAGTCTGATTCATCTTTGGTTTAGGAAATATAAAAAGTGAAAGAATATCTTAGGAAATATAAAAAGTACAAGAAAATCTTTATCTTAGGAAATATAAAAAGTACAAGGAAATCTTTATCTTAGGAAATATAAAAAATGCAAGGAAATCTTTACCTAAAGCTCTACATATAACTTAAAAAAGGGTCTTCCACCTTGAGAAAATCCAAGTATAAAATTATTCTGGGCAGAATATCCTCAAAACACAGTAAGATATGATCTATTTTCCATTCTGTGATATATAACCACTCTTTTAAATCATGATACAGTCCATTTTGTCTGTTAAAAGTTAACAGTAACTGTTGACAGATTAATAAATCTGTCTAAATCTCCAGGCATTAGAATATTGGTCTAAATCACCTCATTTGTAAAGGGTCAAAATTAATATTTTCACCTCTTCAATAATGAAGCAGTGTCTGAAGATCACTTAAGAAAATGTTGTTTGTTGCTGAGTTTTTTACCAATTTAAGCATTATCTTAGGAAAAACAGCTTTGGAATAACAGCAATCCCAGGGGGTTTGTTACAATGCTTTAACTTTCTCCCTTTAGACACTGAAAATTTGTCATTTAAAAGCTTTTTAGCCTTTTAAAACTGGTTTCATTTTCTATTTTCTTTAAGGTGTGTCAAAAGCTGTCAGTGTGGCCTTGAGGAGTGCACAGAGGTGTCAATTGCTATGAAATGACCCAAATTGTGTCACTCTATGGACACTCCTCAGCTCCAAATCTGAACAGCAAGGATTTTACTAATTTTAACTGCTGGGGATTGGGATTTACAAAAAGAGCTCCAATCCTGCCAGCATTCCTTCTGGGAAATTGTCTCCTGATCTTCTAAAAGTCAGCACAAACAATAATTTCCAGTGGCACACAAAGGTTACAAAGTTGGTGTTCACTGCCAGCAGTGAAAAGAAAGTGATTAAAATGAAAATTTTGATTTTAATTAAATTAAAAACCCACCTCCAGCTGGGTTTGCTGCTGCAGTGCCTGCACAATCTCCATGGTTTTCTCCAGGGCAGCACGGATGCTCTCCATGGATTCCTTCTGCTCCAGGGAGATCTCCTCCATCTGGGCACACAGGGATTTGTACCTGGATTTCAGCACTGGGAGCTCCTTCAGGAGAGCAGCTGGATCCTCCTGTGTGAGCAGAACATTTAAATTACATTAAATTATAAAATTCATGTGGCCACACATCACTTAGAAGTGTAGGTGTTGGATATTTAACATGAAATAATCCTTTACAGTGAAAATGTACAGGAGAAAAGGGTTTATTTACAAAATCCTTGATGTGATGTCATTTATTGTTTTCCTCTCATCTCTCCCCCAAATCTGAATTTATTCACTGCTTGTTGGCAAGTTTATCTTGGCTCTCAGAGCAAGGGTGAGTTTTAGCTCAGACTGGAATCTGTAACCTGAATTTAGGTGCCAACACCACTGATTGCTCAGAGCACAACATGGGAGGATTTCACTGTCCCAGGGAACCAAAGGAGTTTGGTTGGAATTCATATTAGGCCACTTATCTTGATATATGATGCAGGAAATAAATTATATTATATCATATTATATTATATTATATTATATTATAACATATTATATTATATTATAATATATTATATTATATTATATTATATTATATTATATTATATTATATAATATTATATTATATAATATTATATTATATTATATCATATCATATCATATTATATTATATTATATTATATCAACCTGACAAGTAGATGAAAGAACAGCCACATATAATAATAACAACAACAATAACAATAATAATAATCCTGACAAGTAAGTGAAAGAACAGCCACATATATTTCAGGTTTAAAGAAAAAAAAAATACCCATTTATGACCAACTTCATGCAATAAAATGGAATTTAATCTGGAAATACTACCTCTACTGCTGTATCCTCAGAAAGACTTTTCATTATTTCCAACTCCACTCTGCGCTGAATAAAATCCAGATCAGATTCTGCTTTCTGGAACTAAAATATTTAAGGTCAGGCACAGTTTATTAAAACCCAAAAACTGCAGACAAACCCCAAGCTGTGCTTCAGGAAAGCAGGAGGCCTCACTTTGAAAGGCTCAGAGACCATAAAAGTTCTCCAATTGAATTTTTTCAAATATAAAGGGTTCTGTTAGCAAAACTACAGCACTTCAGTTATTTACCCAGAGGAGATTATGAGTAAATTCAGGATCCAAGAGAATCATCAGAGCTTTTATTAATAATCATATTAGGGATGTGTTCTTTCAGGTGGTTTTAATGTCCACAATACACTTTATTATTCCCTAATAAACCAGCCTGACTACCAGCTCATAAAATGGATGACATCACTTTTCTTTCCTTGGGATAAAGAAGCCACCAGAGAATTGTCTAATTGCCTTGTAAAACACTCTGCTGATAGCATTACTACTTAATTAATTTTAGTCTGCAATTTTAATATCTGTTAAAGACTTCCACTTTCAGGAAAGGCAGTTTCCCCAGCTCCCAAGCAGCTCATTAACTCTCTGACACAATAATTCAGTGATTTTACACTCACAGAAGAGACAATGATGAAAGCAAGTTAAAAATGGTTGTGACTTCCTTAAGTTGCTTTTCACTGTTTATTTTGAGATTAACCCCAAAGTGACCATTCTAATTTTTTTTTTAAGGATCAAAGCAAGGCTGTATTTGTTATAAAGGAATAAATACCCACAGTCTGTGGTCAGGCTGGGATTGCAATATTTATGTTTTGAACATCAGCCTGTGAAAAATGCATGTATTTTATGATTGTAAGTATTAAAATGAATGTTGTATGTGTTGTGTTAGAAAGTAATGCTGTATTATTTCTCTTAAGTACTGTGTTAAATATAGTTTTAGGTTATAAAACTGTTAAAATAGAAACTGTGCTATGTAGGATAGTTTATTTAAAGAAAGGACTGGCAGCGAGATAGCAGCCACAGGACACCTGAATCTTTCAGAGAAAGAGAATTTATTGCCCCATTATGAGGAGAAATGAACTTCTTCCTGCCTCAAGGTGCTGTTGGGGTTCAGAGGAAGAAGCTGATGATGACCAGACAGAATCCTGTGTTTGAATGGAATTTATGCATCACATGAGCTGTTTGTTTTTAAGGGTTAATCCTCTGTTAACTGTGTCCTTATTTGGGCTTATTTTGCCCAGAAAAGGTACCCAGACATCCAAAAGTCTTTATTTCTATTGTCTCATATTGTCCTAATTCAAATTATCCAAATTATAATTAATTGTATTACTATTTTTATAACCATTTTATTACTATTTAACTTTTTAAATGTTAAAAACAAGCGATTGGAGTTTTTCACAAGCCTTAAGGAATGGCCATGGATGCCTTTGGGAGTTTGGAAATCCAGCCTGAAGGAGCAGGGTTAGATCTGCAATAAAATCCCCTTTCTGAGGGTGATGGATGATGCTCCACACACCTCCAGCACATTTTCAATAACAGCTTATGAAAAGGAGAATAAATCCAGTGAAGAGCTGGAGCATCCATAAATCAAGGGGAAAACTTTCACCATAATTCACCATCTGCCCAGCAAAACTTCTTCCCACACCTGCCCCAGAAAGCAGCCAGGACAAAACCCAAGAATAAATAAAATAAAATAAAATAAAATAAAATGAAATAAAATAAAATAAAATAAAATACTTTTTCAGCACACTGTACATTTTTAAAGAGCTCTCAAGGGATTTAGGGATTTCTTCCCTGACTGCTCAATGGTTTCTGTTCTCCTCCACTAAGAAATATTTGTAGGTTTTCCTTTCCATGGCAGGCACCTCAAAAAGAACATTTTTTGCTTTTCTCTCTTGCCTTTTTTTTTTTTTTCTTTTTTGCTTTTTTGGAGAAAAGCAAAAAACAAATCCATTTGATCATTTGAACTGCTTTCAAAATGACCCATCAAATATTCAATACTGATAATTTGACATTTCCATAAGGAGCCAACTAACACACTGTGATTCAGGAAAATAAAAACTGGATGTGAAGCTAAATGTGGCCACAATTTTAAGCTCTGTGAGGACATTATCACAGTTCATTATGACTGCTTTTATTTTTGTAAATATTTATTTCTTGCTGCATTTCACGTGCAAAAATCCCCCCTTCACATTCTAGCTCAGAAGCATTTGTAGGATGATTATTTCACAATAAACCACACAGAAAATGCAGAGTTTGATGTGTAAATGTGTAATTTGACCCATTAAATATTCAATACTGATAATTTAAGATTTCCATAAGGAGCCAACTAACACACTGTGATTCAGGACATTAAAAACTGGATGCGAAGCTAAATGTGGCCACAATTTTAAGCTCATTAACACAGTTCATTAGTACTGCTTTTATTGTTGTAAATATTTACTTCTTGCTGCATTTCACCTGCAAAAATCCCCCCTTCACATTCTAGCTCAGAAGCATTTGTAGGATGATTATTTCACAGTAAAGCACACAGAAAATGCAGGTTTGAGGTGTAAATGTGTAATTTACTCACAGGTTTGGAAGGAAATGTTAGCAAGTGCAGAGGGCTCTGCTCTCAGATGCTTTGACAATACTATTGCACTGCTCTCTGTATAGCACAGTAGTGCAATAAAGTCAGAGCACTCGTTAGCAGCAACAATTCTGGGCAACAATCAACCACACACTCACCAAAAAAAGGGAATAAAAACCACATCAACTCAGCCAGAGGATTCTGTGGATGGTGAAGAGCTGCATGAGGTTAAAGCTCATCAAATCCTAACACACAAAAACTCACATTATTATTATTTTTATTATTCAGAATCTGCCATTCCACTGATCATGAGAGGGGGAAAAAACCCAACCACCCAACAAGAGATGTGCCAGAAATTCAATTTCAAACTGTTTGGTGCTTTTTAAACTGGAAATTCCATTTGTTTTGGAAATTCCATTTTTTTTTGGAAATTCCATTTATTTATGGCTTGGATTTTCCTCCCAGCAAGCTGAGATTCCAACCTGCCATCAGACAGATGTTGCTAAACTGCATTATAGGGAATATCTGCTAGACAGCAGAATTTATTCTTTATAATTTCCAGTGTGAATCACAGTAAAATGCACTTAAAAACTCCATTAGATTCACTTAAAAACTCCATTAAATGCACTTTAAAACTCCATTAAATGCACTTAAACACTCCTTTTCCTGCTCTGGGGATGGCCTTTACCATGGGGAGTGAGAACACCACCATAGGGAGGGTGTGTTCCAGAAATCTCAGGGATTATTGGGATTTTTAACACATATTGAGAGCTGGAGGACTCTCAGGCTTGGGAGCTGCTGAGATATTTTAAAAAACACCAAGAAACCTGGGAATGGAGTGGAGAAAGGGGATTTTTGGGATGTACACAGAGCTGAGTGACCTGGGCCATTTCTAAGACAGGGATTATGGCATTTGTCATTAAATAGCAATGTTCCTCCTTAAAAAATAATAAATAAAAATAAACCAGTGGCAATCTCATTTTGTGGTCTCAGACACATTTTGGGTTTGTATATTGTTAAAAACAATACAGAATAATGCAGATTGTATTGCTGGCCAATGCCCTTTTAACATTGCACTGCTTTTTGTGCATCATCACCAGTAGTACAACATAAAAAGGGCACTGGACAGACACCACTCAGGGCAGAGGAGGTGCAGGATCCCAAAAAACAGAAATAAAAATGAACTGAACTGCTCTGAATGGAGCACTGCCAGCTCTGTGATCTGTTCCATAATTACTCTAACACTGATGGTGCTCCTGTCACAAATAACCATTGATTACCTGGTTGGTTTTATTATTTTCAGACCCATTTTTCTCTTCAAATTCCCACTAATTACTTTATCCCTGCTTCCAAAAGGAAGCTTTCCATGGAATTCATGTCAAAAGCTCGAGGGAAATAAGAAGTGTTATTTTATCACACTTGTGTGGAGAGAGCTGACTTCACAGGAAATCCAGGACGGGGAAACAACAAAGCAGAAGGGAAAGGAGGAGACACAAAGCTGTGAGATGTGAGATTATTCTAAATTCCAGAATAAAAGCCCTTGTTAGCTTAAAGAGGGCAAAAATACCTCTCTGTTCACACGTCCTAAAATGAGAATTACTTGAAAGCATGACTTTCAATAAACCATGACAATAAATAAATTCGATAATTAAACATCTAACCCAAGTATCTTTAAACATGTTTCTAAATTAGATTAGGCTTCAGAAAAAATACAGAGTACTAGGTATGTGGGCAAAAATGGCAAAAAGACTCTGTAGCAGGAAGGCGAAGGTTTGAAGGACGGCACGAGGAACTCGGCTGGTTGGACACCGCTCGCCAGAGCCCTCACGCGTGAGGTAAAAAATGAAGCTCTCATTTGGAGAAGGAGAAAAAGGAGGAAAAAACCTCATTTTTTCCACTTTTCCAGAAGTGGGGCTGGCAGAGAGACTGTCATTCCCTGAGGGGCAGCCCCGTGGAACGGAGAGAAAAGCGGGGAAAACTCCGCGATTTTGGGGCTCGGCCCCTGAAGGCTGAGGGGCCATCGCCCCGCTCCCCCCGCGCGCCCGCGCCAATGGACCAGCCCCGCCCGCGTTTCCGCCCCTCCGTAACCACAATGGTTCAGCCCAGGTGAGCGCTCCACCCTCACCCCCCTCCGGGAAAAAATGGACTAGTCCGGGAGCTCCGCTCTGCCGCGCCCCCCCTCCCGCCGCGAGCACATGGAGCGGCTCGGCCCGGCCGCGTCCCCCCGCGAGGCGGGCAATGAGCGCGCCCACCCCCCCGCCCCCCCCTCCCAGGTGCGCGGGAAATGGCCGCGCCCTGCCCCGCGCTGAGGGGTGAATGGAGCGGCGCAAGCCCCGCCCCTCGATGAGCGGGGGGGGGCGGAATGGACCGGCCCGGCCGAACCCGCCTGACCCGGACGCGGCCGGCGGGCGCCCCGTCGAGGGCGGCGCGGGCCGCGCTCAGGGCCCGGATGGGGAACGCGGGCGCGGCTGAGGGGCCGCTCTTCCGTCGCGCCGCGCCCGCGCGCCCTCTTCTCCCTCCCTTCCTCCCTCCCTTCCGCGGCGGCCCCGCGCCCTCCGAGGCGTCGCCGCCGCCGGCCCGCGGCGCGGCCGCCCCTCAGCGCGGCCGCCGCCCGCCCTCACCAGGGTCTCGAGCCTGGTAACCGCCGTCTCCATGTTGAATAGTTGACATTCCTCAGGCGGCGGCGGGGAGATCCCCACCCCCCGCGCCGCGGCACGGGAGAGTCGGCGGCGCCCATTGGCCAGCTGTCACTCGCCGCGGGCCTCCCATTGGCTGGCGGCTCGCGGGGCGCGCTCGCCATTGGCCCGCGGAGAATGTAAACCCGCTCCGAGGTACGGCCGAGCCCATTGGCCCGGAGTGGGCTCCGGCTGTGATTGGCCGGGGCGGGGCGCGCGGCGCTGGCGGGAAGCGGCGCGGGCCGGTCCGCTGCGGCCCTGAGGGGGCGGCGCCGCCGCTCCGCCTCCCCGGTTCTCTCCCGGTCGCTCCGGTAGCCCCGGCAGCCCCGGCGGGGTCGCTCCTCGCCCGGTTCACGCCGCCGGCCTTCCCCAGCCGAGCGCTGCCCGCAGCCGATTGGCGGGACCGAGCGCGCTCGTCCAATGGCGGCGCCGCTCGCCTCAGCGCGGCCGGGCCGGGGCGGGGCAGCGCCGGCCCCTCTCCCGTCGAGCGCGGGCGCGCCTCGGCGCGGCGGCCAATCAGCGCGCGGCTTACATGCGGCGCGTGGGGGGGCCGGCAGAGAGCGGCGCTGCCATTGGCTGGGCCCGGCGCGGGGAGCGGTTTGAATCGGCGGCGGCGGCGGCGGGCGCGGAGGGCGGCCCCGGGACAAACCCGGGACACCCCCGGCATATCCCCACAGGTGTGTGCAGGTGTGTGTGTGAGTGAGTGACAGAGACATCCCCGCTCTCCGTGCGGGATCCCGGTGAGCGGGGCTGGGGTGTCACCGATCGCCGGTCAGGGACCGGCCCGTGCCGGCCCCGGCATCCTTCCGTGGCTTGTCCGTGGCTTTTGTCACCGTTCTCCCCAAGCGTCGTTTTCCCCAAATTCAATGCTTGGCACGCCAGCGTAACGAAAAACTGAACATCCGTTTATTTTTATTGTGCTTACGTATTAATAGTTGCAACGTTTCTATTTAGTTGATAATATTTCTAATCACTTTCTTGTATATTTACACTTATTTATAGTATTATAAATAGTGTTTTTCATGTGTACTTATTTAACTAATTCATATTTTTATTATATTTATGATAACTATTTTTTAATGCTATCTATGATACAAATAGAAAAGGGGAGGAATAAGCCCATATAAAACGGTGCTTTCTGTGTGCAAACACATCCCTATGGATCATATGAAATTAAGGATATATTTTCTATCACTGGTCCATGATAATTCCACCAAGGCAGCTGTGAGTAACCTCTGGCTGCATTTCTGAGGTGCTGCCTGTGCTGTTCTCTTTGGTGGCAGCTCTGTCCCAATGCATAATTTGATTTATCTCTCTCTACACCCATTTGCAATGTGTCTTTTTCCCCAGTAATGGCAAGGTACAAGAAATGCAAACGAAAACGAAGATCCCGAGCAAAATTTCGAGTGGAAAAGAAGAGAAATGCTGCAACCCCCCAGGGCTCAGTTTGTCCCTCTCCACGGTAAGAGAAGAGGCTCTACTTGAATTTTGCCTTCTCACTCCATCCCTGGGTTTGTTTTAGCTCCCAATGGCTCATGGAAAAGAGGCAAGGATTTGTGCCACGTCCATGGCACTCCATGGTATCTTTTGATGTGACCTTGAGGATCTTTTCCAACCTTAATGTTTCTATGATTAATAACCAGGAAAAGCAATTTGAATAAAAAAACTATTTCCAATAGGATTTTCCCCCTTTATTGAAATGTATCTTGGCTTTCTATAATCACATTTTCTCTGTTGTTACCTGCTTGTAATTTCCACATGATTAGTCACAGTTAACTTTATTAAAGGATGAGTTGATAAATGAAATTCTGGCCTTGTTCTGTTGCAGGTCACCAGCTCCTCTCCCTCTGAACTCATCACCTCTCCCAAAGTGTTCCCACTGGCCTTTAGCCTTGCCCAGTGTAAAAAGTGTGGTCAGACCCTTGACAACAGCAGCATCATTTCTGTATTGGTGGTGCCACAGCAGGGTTACACAGGTAGATCCTTTCTTTGATATTGGATTTTTCTGTTTTAAACAGGGATTAGTGCTGTTTACTCAGTGAGAAATATTTCACTGTACCAATTTCTTTTGTTCTGTTAGTACCCCTCCTAAAAATCATGTTGATCTGAAGAAAATCGACACACAGACACACATAATCTGCTTTCTTTTTATGCTTAGAGCTTTCAGGTGGTTAAAGACACCATATTTCCATCACAAGCCTACTTAAGGGAGCTAAATACATTCAGGGAGAAGCTGGAGAAGTTGGAAAGTGAATTTTCCAAGCTACAAGGAGCCCTCCAGGTCAGTCTCAGTGCAGCTGGGGCAGGGCAATATTTGTTTGTGTGAGGATGAGGAATTGTGTAAGGATAAAGAATTGTGTTCAGTGCAGATCCTCTGAGGTCTGAGCAGCTCCTCAGGGGCATTCTGTGCACTCAGAGCTGCTGCTCCCTCACAGCAGGAGGGTTTATATCTTTACAGCTCAACCTTAGCCACCACCTTTGTTCTCTAAAATCCCCCCTTCTTTTTCTGCTGGATTTAATGTTCTCTTTATTTATTTCTGTCGCTTTCAGATGAACAGCGTGGCAGCTCCGCCTTCAGAAAGTTCCCTTTGCCAGAGGTGTCACAAGCCAGTCCTGGGTGCTCCTGTGGGGACACAGATGGATCCTCCATCCTCAGCATCCGTCCCTGTGTCCATCCCCCCTCCTCCTCCTCCTCTTCCTCCTCCTCCTCCTCCTCCACTGCCGCTGCTGCCTCCACCCAAACTGCCTCCAGCTCCTCTCCTCCTCCAACGGGGCACAGCCTCTAAACTGGTAGGGAATCAGAGGGTTCCTCTGCTTTTTATTTCATGCCTGAGTTCCTTTTGGACCTGGATTCATCAGCACATCACTCTCTGTGAGTGCTCAGTCACTTTCCCTTCCTGATTTCCCCTTTGCCTTCAGGCAGCACCAGTGAAAAAGGATGGGCCCATGCACATCACCCTCAAAGACCTCCTGAATGTTAAACTGAAGAAGACAAACAGCAACCTGAGAATGGACAAGGTAAACTGGAGGGTGAATCAAGGGAACATCTGCCCTGGAAGTGCTGTATTTCCTGCTTTTTTTTAAAATTGATTGATTCTCATCCAAACACCCAGTGATAGTTTCAAGTGACCATGCTAATTCTTCACCTGGGCTTTGGAAGGGAAGGAATAAAGTGACAAATTCCAATCTCACCTGGCACTCAGGACAGCTCTGATTTTACATTAAGGCCATGGAGCTTTCATGCAGCTTTGTGTTTTATCAGTAGATTTTCGGACTCCTTTTGCCCAGCTGGAACTTTGTTTGCAGAAAAAAAAAAACTTTCTTTAGTTTTGTTTATTTTTTTTTCTAAATCTATTTTTATCCAAGACACATTCAAATCTTAATAATTCAAAAAAAGCATAAAAGCCATAAACCACAAAAATCTTACAGATTTATTAAATATTAAATGGATTTCAGGGTAGTGAGACCTTCTGAAGTTTTATTTGGGGTAACATTTCTCTCCTTGCTGTAGGAACAGTCACCACTGAAGCCACGCAGGGCATTAATTACAGTCACAGATCTACAGAGTGTTAGTCTGAGACCTAAATCCAAGCCATCACCCCATGCTGCAAAATCTTTAATGTAAGATGCTTTTTTCCTTGATTAGATATTAGATTTTTCTGTTTTAAACTGTGATTAATGTTTTACTGAGTGGGAAACATTTCATTGTACCAATTTCCTTTTTTTCTCTTAGTACCTCCCCTAAAAATCAGATTGATCTTCGGAAGCATCTGAAGAAAGTCGATATAGAAAGGTCTGTTCCTTTCTGTTCTCTTTAATTGGTTTTTTTTTTTTAATCTAGAAAAACTAGAGAACCAATCAAACTAATCATAATTGCCCTTTCAGAAGTCCTGGTGGCACTCCTCTGAATAGCAAAGAAAACACTGAATGTGGCTCTGGGCTGACCCCAATCATGACACGGGCACTGCGGCGCAAATTTCAGGCAAGTCACTCTGTCCCTCTTCTTGGAATCATAAAAATCACAGAATTCCTACTGATTTAAGGGCTCTGCAGAATGGACATGCCATTCTGGCAGGTTATTTGACAATCCCAAGAGGAAAAATGGCTTTTTTTGGTGGCCAATGGCGTGCCTCAATGCACCTTTCAAAGCCATAGTTCCACTTTGCAGAAGAACAAAATGTGAGGGTGAATTGCATCTTTTATTTTACTGATTTGTCGTGTCGGTTTTAAGGTGCCAGCTAAGAATCGCACTGTTTTATCTCAGTGATAATGAGCTCAGATATCCAAGTTCTGACCCTTCCCTTCTTTTGACAGATGGCTCACCCAAAGAGTCCCTCTCCTGCACGGCTGAGTGCTGCAAACAGCTTTGATGAAAAGTAAAAAGGAAAGTAGGTTTATGGAGCAATTTTCCATTTGTGGTCAAGAAGACACTTGAATCCCATTTTTATCCCACTCAGGCACATGTATTTGTAAGTAAATGTAGTGCACAGGAAAACAGGGCATTGTGAAACCCTGTAAAGCAGATTGTGCTTTTTATCTCTCTCTAATGTCTCTCAATTTGGTTGCATCTTTATTCATAATGGAAAAAAAAATAGGAAATTTCCCAAATCTTTTGACACCTGGGTGCTGCTGAAGCAGGGACTATTATATTCCTAGCACTGGTGCTGCTTGTCATACAAATATGTATTTGCTGAAATTCAGTATTATTATATCTTTTTTTAAAAAAATATATCTTGACGGTATTTGTACACTTTCAGAGAAAAAACAACAGTTTAATGCACTAACATTATTAAAGTGGTAAGCTGCAAGCTTCAACAAAACAGTTGTTTTGTTTGGAGAGCCTGTGGCTACAAATGTCAGGGGACCTTGTACTGTGTATCACTGCTGGCTGATCGTGATTAAAAGGCTGCGCTGCTTAAAGGCGAGGAACTCAAAACTTCCTTCCAAGTCACGGGGTGGGCAGAGGTTGTGCCCGTACCGCGGTTTAGCTCACGACACAACCCAGGACCAGGGCAGAGTGGTGGCACAGCCCTGCCCGGCATCTGGGCACGGTGCCCCCGGTGCTCCCGGCTGTGCGGAGCCGACCCTCGGGAGCGATGGGGACCCGCGGTGAGTCCCGGTAGCACAGCCCTGCATCCCGGCACGGTCCCCCCGGCGCTCCCGGCTGTGCGGAGCCGACCCTCGGGAGCGATGGGGACGCGCGGTGCTCGCCGTGCTGTCACCCCCGGGCTGTGCCCACCGTGCTGTCACCCCCGGCCATGCTATCACCCCTGGGCTGTGCTCTCCGTGCTGTCACCCCCGGCCGTGCTGTCACCCCCGGGCTGTGCCCACCGTGCTGTCACCCCCGGCCGTGCTGTCACCCCCGGCCATGCGGTGCCCACCGTGCTGTCACCCGCGGTCGGTGCCGCCCCGCAGCGCCCGCCCCCCGTGCCCGTGTCCGCGCCCTCCGGGGCGGGGCCGCTCATGCGCGGGGCCGGGGCCGGGGCTCCGCCGCTTCCGGAGCCGGGAGCGGGGCTGGGAGCGATGCCGCTGCCCGGGGCCGGGCCGCCCGGGGCCATGGGCACGGCCGTGGGGCCCATGAGCCTGCGGGAGCTGCTGCTGGCGGCCGAGGCGGGCGGCGCGGCGGGCGGCGAGGAGGAGGTGTGCGTGGTGGGCATCTTCGGCAAAACCGCGCTGCAGCTCTGCTCCGAGAAGGAGGCCCTGGTGAGCACCGTGTGCGACCGGCAGGTGTTCCCGCTCTTCCCCGAGGAGGATCCCGAGCTGGCGGACGGCGCCGCGGGGCAGGACGGGGACCCGGCCACCAAGGACTACAACCAGCTGCAGGCGTACTACAGCCAGGAGAGCCGCGTGCTGTACCTGGTGCTCACCTCCATCTGCGACACGCCGCAGCTGCTGCGCGCCTGCGGGGACCTGGCGGCCGCCGAGAACAGAGAGGCCGGGCCCGGGCACCCCTCCGGAGGCCCGGCCCCGCTGCCCCACGCCGAGGCGCACGAGTTCTGGAAGCACCAGGAGAAGCTGCACTGCCTGAGCCTCCTCTATCTGTTCTCCGTGTGCCACATCCTGCTGCTGGTGCATCCCACCTGCTCCTTCGACATCACCTACGACCGCGTGTTCAGGGCGCTGGATGGGCTGCGGCAGAAGGTGCTGCCCTCGCTGAAAGCTGCTATCAAGGACTGTCCTGTCGGCAAGGAGTGGAAGCTCAACTGCAGGCCGTGCCCTCCACGCCTCCTCTTCCTCTTCCAGCTCAACGGGGCTCTGAAGGTGGATCCGCTGCCAAGCAGGGGTCACGATCCCTGTGGTCACCTGGAAAAGCCGCCCCCCAAGAAGCATTCCCCCAAGAGGAGGCTGCAGCACGCTCTGGAGGATCAGATCTACCGCATCTTCCGCAAGAGCCGCGTGCTGACCAACCAGAGCATCAACTGCCTGTTCACCGTGCCCGCCAACCAGGCGTTCGTGTACATCGTGGCTGGTGGGCCCCAGGATGGAGACGATCCCGTGGCCATGCTTCTCGACCAGCTCAGGAGCAACTGCACCATGAGGGAGACTGACTCGCTGCTGGCTCCCACCCTGTCGGGACCCAGGAGGTATCAGATGATGAGGCACGGCCGGCAGCAGCTCTCCTTCCACGCAGAGAGCAGCAGCTCCAGCTCCAGCTCCTCTGGACAGCTCGTGGACTGCACCCTCAAGGAGTTCTTGTGGCAGCACGTGGAGCTGGTGCTCAGCAAGAAGGGCTTTGAAGACAGCGTGGGGAGGAACCCGCAGCCCTCTCACTTTGAGCTCCCAACCTACCAGAAGTGGGTGGCAGCTGCTCTAAAACTCTATGAAGTGACCATCGAAGGCAAAGATGATGACCCCACCTGTGGCGAGCTGAGCTCAAAAATCATGAGCAGCATCAAAGTTTTGGAGGGCTACTTAGACATAGACACCAAGTTCTCTGAAAACCGTTGCCAGAAGGCTCTGCCCATGGCCCACAGCGCCTACCAGTCCAACCTGCCCCACAATTACACCATGACAGTGCACAAGAACCAGCTGGCCCAGGCCCTGCGCGTGTACAGCCAGCACGCCCGGGGCCCAGCCTTCCACAAATACGCCATGCAGCTCAACGAGGACTGCTACAAGTTCTGGAGCAACGGGCACCAGCTCTGCGAGGAGCGGAGCTTGACGGACCAGCACTGCGTGCACAAGTTCCATCTGCTCCCCAAAGCAGGTAAAGATGCTCACTTGTGCTTTGGTTTCATGGTTCAGTTTTGTATCTGCATTAAAATGTCTTAGGCTTAAAGTACTGGCTCTGAAATGTTGTGGGAGGTGAAAGTTTGCAGCTTTAAAGCGAGGTGTTCAAGGACTGGGTGTGGCACTCGATGCTGTGCTCCAATTGACAAGGTGGTGACCAGGCAAAGGTTGGACTCGATCATCTCAGAGGTCTTTTCCACCCCAAGTGATTCTGTGATCATCTCTACAGTGGGATCATAGCTGAGCTGATGTGCAGGTTTGCTTTATGTTGAGTTTAGGAGCCAGTCCGCTGTTAGTAGCAACTCTTACTCTGATTTTCTGATTTTAGTAGTAACTCTGATTCTGTCTTACTAGCTTAAAGCAATTACACTGGAGTCCTCCTAATGAGAGGAGTGTAAGAACAAAGTTCTCTAAAAAGCATGAGCATCCCCCTTTGTTTTAAAATGACCTGGTTGATCAGGGAGTCAAAACTGACTTCTGCAAGTTTATTGCAGGCAGAAGAACTTTGAGCCTTCAGGAAGAGGCTGTAAAAACAAATAAGATTTGGTTTAGTGGTATAACCTCCGCTGGAACTTTGTATTATTAAAAGTGGGAAAGGGAGGAGTTGCTTGACAAACATTTTGTATTTGTGTATAGCAGGGAGGGAGCAATGGATGAAGGGAATAAAGAAAGTTTTGAGCGGTGAGCAATTTGCCCAAGGTCTGATTGATTTTACTTTTAGGGGAAAAGCCAGAAGCAGACAGAAATCCCCCAATTCTGTACCACAACAGCCGGGCTCGTTCCACTGGTGCCTGCAACTGTGGAAGGAAACAAGCTCCTCGGGAGGACCCCTTTGATATCAAAGCAGCCAATTATGACTTTTACCAGGTAACTCTCAGGTCTCTTGGTGCTTCCAGCAGTGCTTTTGTTTCAGCTGCAGAGTCTGTATTCTGAAGTGACCACAAGTTTCCTCTTAACCTTACCAGCGTTTTGCTTGGGGGAGACATTTCTGAGAGCAGAAATGGGTTGACCGGGATGGGCAGTTCCAGTCTTTACCACACACACAGGAGCACCAGTTTATGCAGCTGTTTACACTTAGAATGCATTGGTCATTGTGAATTCTAAATAATCAGGTCTGTGGGCCGTGTTCCCATCGCTGCTTTGGTTCTCACATGGTACAAATGTGAGAAACGTCTTGTATCTTAATTATAGCTGCTGGATGTTGTGGCTCTGAGCTCCCTCATATCAGGGTGGATACTAAACCACCTTTTCTTTCTCGCAGCTGCTGGAAGAGAAGTGCTGTGGGAAACTGGAGCACATCAACTTCCCCATATTCCAGCCAAGCACACCTGACCCAGCGCCTGCTCGGGACGAGGCCTCGCCCGCCCCTCCGGAGGGCGAGATGGAGAAACTCAAAGAGAAGGAGCCTCAGACTCAGGGAGAGAGCACAGGCCTGAGCTTAGCCCTGAGCCTGGGCCAGTCCACGGGCAGCCTGGGCACCTACCCACCGGATGCCCAGGGTGCAGGGGACAACGCAGAGAGCCACGGGCAGAGCGGGGACTCCAAGGGCGAGAAGAGGCCGAGCCTGGTGGATCGCCAGGCATCCACTGTCGAGTACCTGCCCGGGATGCTCCATTCCAACTGTCCCAAAGGCCTTCTGCCCAAATTCTCCAGCTGGTCACTGGTCAAGCTGGGGCCTGCTAAGGCTTACAACTTCCACACAGGCTTAGATCAGCAGGGTTTTATCCCGGGGACAAACTATTTAATGCCTTGGGACATTGTCATCAGGACGAGAACTGAAGATGAAGGAGACTTAGACACCAATTCCTGGCCTGCTCCCAACAAGGCTGTTCCTGGGAAAAGGAGCGCCGTGGTGATGGGGAGAGGCCGGCGCAGGGACGACATCGCTCGGGCTTTTGTGGGCTTTGAGTATGAAGATGCACGAGGGAGGAGGTTCATGTGCTCGGGGCCTGACAAGGTGATGAAGGTGATGGGAGGGGGGCCGAAGGAGTCGGCCCTGAAAGCCCTCAACTCCGACATGCCCCTGTACATCCTGTCCTCGACGCAGGGACGCGGCCTCAAGCCCCACTACGCCCAGTTCATGAGGCTCTTCGTGGTGGTTCCTGATGCTCCTCTGCAGATCACCCTGACCCCTCAGGTAGGGAGTGCAGAGGGAATCTGGGAGCAGCAGAGGCACGGCTGGCTGGGGAAACATTAATTAAAACGGTGTCAAGAAACTCCCAACTTAAACCTGCTTCAGCCCAGACACTTGTTTCCATAATATCTGTTACATAAGCACTTGTGATTTCTTAAACTTTAAATTTATACTTTGTATAAAGTAAATATACAAAAATATTTTAGCAAGGATGAGTTATTGGCATTCCCTGCTGTGATAATGGCTTTTATTAAAAAAAAAAAAAAAAGCTAACAGTGACTCTTTAAGAATGACTTTGTCATTTTAAATGTCATGGAGAAAAGCAGTGACTCATTGCTCAATTATTATTAGTTACAAGTTGAATTTAAGAGGTGAAAAAATGTTGGTTTTCCTAGTTGGAGAATTCTTCACCGTTTCTTCCATTTTTATTTCAATACGCATTTGAAAAAAAAACTCCATTTGCATTTCATTAACTTTTTTGAGGTAGTAATGATGTTTGATTACCTATTCATGTTTCCTTTTGCCTTTAGGTTCAGCCAGGACCACCACCCTGCCCTATATTTTACCCCGAGAAGCAGGAAATCACCCTTCCCTCTGATGGACTCTGGGTGCTGAGGTTTCCCTACGCCTACGTGACAGAGCGGGGGCCCTGCTTCCCTCCCAAAGAAAGCCAACAGTTAATGAGCTACAAGGTTCTCCGAGGAATCCTGAAAGCAATCACACAATGAGAATGGTTTTGGGTATCTCTGTTTGAGTTTAAGAAGGCTCTCTTCAATCCAGCTCGTGGGTTTTGGTCACCCAACAGTTGTCACTGCAATTGTGTGAAGCCCCCACTGTATTTCACTGGAATGCGGTGAGATTGGAAATAAAGTTGATATCAAAGCAGGAAAAGGAATCTGAGACATGTAAATTTTCCATTTATTAAGTTTTCATATGTAAAAAATAAAAGCTGGTTTTTGTAATGTGCTGATTTTGTATCACTAGATGTTTTGATGACAGTGCTTTTCCCCGTCCTGTATTTTATATACCTGTTTAGGAATATTAAAAAATTAGCACTGCCTGAAATCAAGAGTTTACTTTGTCATATTGAGGCAATGATGAGCAAAATATTTTTCTGAACAAGCTGTTTGTATGTAAATTATGCTTTTAATGTGATGATAGGAGAAATCATTTTGTCTTAAAAAAAAATCCTGCCGTTCTGATGTATATTAACAACAAATCCAGAAACTGTGCTCACCTGTATCAAATGACTCTTAAGTACCAAAAAATCAGCCACAGTAAATCGACTTTTAACTGAGGTAAGATGTAAGGCCGTATGCCGAGACCTAATTTAATTTCTAGAATATTTGTTTCTAATTAGCATGCACACAAAATTTAATTTGCCAGTTTGCTATAGTACGGTAATTACACTGCATGACCGGAGCTGAGACCTGGTTTCTGCTCAGAATACATCTGTGAGGGGCTGGCTGAGGAAAAGAGGAAAAGACATCCCTTCCTATGGAATACAGCTTTAGGGCTTGGCTTAGATGGTCTTTAAAGATCTTTCCCAAGCATTCTATGGTTCTGTGATCTCTCAGGGGCTGGATGTGGGAAATGTCATATTCTTTCCATTTGGAATATGACATCGCTGAGGGAATGGATGAAGAAAACACATCCCTGCGTTTGGAATGTGATATCTATGAGGGGTTGGGTGTGGAAGATGCATCCCTCCTGTTTGGAATACGATATAAGGGGCTGGACTATGATTTTATGACCTCTGAGGGGGTGTGTGGGGAAAGAGCATCCCTCCCATTTGGAATTTGACGGGTCTGAGGGGCTGGGCTGGGGAAAACACATCCCTTCCTTGGGAATACGACTTCTCTGGGGGACTGGGTGTGGGAAACTCAGCCTTCCACCTGTGAGGACAGAGCCGGCACAGCCAGGTGGAAAATAAAAGCGTATAATTGAGAATTTCCCCACAGCACTTGCGAAGCGCTTTTTGACCGAGACAGCCCCGCCCATGAGGCGGGCGCTGGGCGGGGGTGTGGAACACACATCCCTCCACCTGCCAGCAGACAGCCGGCACGGCTCGGTTGGGAATTAAAGCGTTTAATTGGGAATTACCCGCGGAGCGATTGTGAAGCAGCGGCGGCTGCGGGCAGCCCCTCACGGGCGGGCGGGAAGGGCTCGGGGCCGCCGCGCCTGCGCGCTGCGCTCCTGGTGGCGGCGCCGGGGCGGCTGCGCGGGCGCAGAGGCTGCGCTCCCCCAGAGCCGCCGCCGCTGCCTCGGAGCCTCCGCGTCCCGCAGCGGCTCCGCCTCGCTGCGAGCCGCCCGCGGGCTGGGACACGGACACGGAGCGCGGCAGGACGGGCCGGGGCGGCCGGTGACAGGTGCAGGATGTCGGCCACGCTCTACGTGCTCTCCACGCTGGGTGGATACGTCCTCACCTCCGCGCTTCTCCTCAAGTGCCCGGGGCTGCTCCACCGGCCCAAGCGGCAGCGCTTTCGCTGCCGGCACATCTCGCACCGCGGCGGTGAGTGAGGGGCTGCGGGGATGGAGGGGAGGGGATGCGGGAGCCTCTCTGCTCTCCGCCGCTCCTGAGGGACGGTCCCAGCCCGGCGCTCGGGGCTCCGCGGCCCGCGGGCGCTGCTCCCTCACGACCCCGGGGCGCTGCTCGGGCCCCCGGGCGCGGGAGGCTCGTGAGGGGCTGCGCGGTGCCCGTGCCTTGCAGGGGCTCCCTTTAAACCTTCCTCCCTCAGCCTAATTTTAGGTGCCACCTGCTGACCAGTGCCTCGCTTCAGCGCGGAATTAATCTCCGAAGTCCAACCGCGCCAGTCGAAAATCAGCTTTTTTTCCTATTTTTTCCTTTTTTTTTTTTTTTTTTTTTTTTTTGTGGGACGTGATGTTTTCCCTCTCAAACACGTCTATTTTTTATTTTTTTTTTTCCTTCTGACGATTCTGTATCCTGGTATTTCTCTCCCCAACCAGATGGGCGTCTGGCTGTTGCTTAGGTCAGGTACAAGAGAGCAATTTTCTTGCCTCTGCCCTCCTGTTTGCTTTGCTTGCTGCTTTCAGGGGAAGCAGAATTTGCTGTGACTCTGTTCTTGTTCCCCTCGGTGTTGCAGGCAGACAGTGAATGGCTCAGTGTCCTGGTAAAACCCTCTTGCATTTGGAAGTCAGGCACGTTGATTCCGTCCAAAATAGGCTTTTAAGTTTCTCCCACATATTCCAAAGCATTGGGAGGGTGAAATGCAATAAGGTGTGTCTTCCTGTTGTGTAGAGATCAGCTCTGTGCTCTTCACTGCTGCCTCACCTAATTTTTGAAATAGGTAGTTTGCTAGTAAATATTTTTCGATGTTTTGTGTCAGAGATGTCTGGTGCTGAGTTTAAACAGTTTTCAACATCAAACTTAGTGCCAATTTATGCAGGAGTTGATCACAGTTTTATCCAGTGGTCCTTAACAAATGCTGCTGCCTTGAATTATCAAAATATAAAAACTGGAGCTGATCTCGTAATGATTTTATTCCTGACGCTTCTTTCATTAACTTCATTTGGCAGTTTAAGTTTCTTTGTAACTATAGCTTTAAGTATACCTTAAAATGTAGCTCTTTGTGTGGACTATCTATATTATCTGTTACTTGGTATTTATATTTTTCTTTCAGCGAAAGAAAATGTTCTTAATTTTAAGGGTTCCTAGTTTTTTGTTGTGTGGGGGTTTTTTTGTTAGCTGTTAAAAACTTGCAGGCGACTTTGTTGGAACTTGGAATGATCCTTTAATCCTCTGTTCTCGCTCCTTTGCAAGCACCTCAGTTAAGATCCGCAGCCCCGAGCCTGGAATGCGAGGGCTCGGGCCGGTCGCTCTGAGCTCCATCGGAACTGCAGGAAAGCCTCGCTTAAGGCAGGATTATTCCTCAGGCACTCGAAATCCACGGTCTGAGAATCGTTCCTGTGAAATCCACCCGAGGCAGGAGGGCAGCCCTGGATATTGCAGCAGCTTGTGCCCATCTGAGGCTGAAGATCCCTCGTGCTTTGCTGTCCTCGGTGTTTACCCTGCAACATAAATTCCTGCGGGACTCGAGTTCCCGGCTTTAGTCACGCTGCAGCTTTAGACTCAGTGTCAGGTTTCCTATTGCATTACTCCAATTAGCTTAACTTGTTTGGCTTTTTCTTCTCTGGGATGAAACCTTGTGCAGTCAAGTTTTTAAGTCTTGATTTATCTTGCTTTTTCATTCAGAAATTTGTCACCTCATTTTGTAGAATCATGCCTGAATTATTTCTTCGTATCTGCATGATTTTAAAAATGATCATTTCTGAGGGCAGTTATGGAGTCTTGATATTCTGTGCTGGAGTCCTCTGTCAGTGCCAGCAGCCCTGGGTTGCAGGGTCCCTCAGAGAGGGTAGCAGGATGGTTTTTACACAGAATAATTCAGATTGGAAGGAACCTCTGGAGATTGCATCTGACCAGAGCAGGCTAACCAGCACCTGGTGCAGTTAGGTTTTGAATATATCCAGGGATGGAGCCTCCACCACCTCTCCAGGGATCCTGTTCCAAAGTTTGCTCACTCTTACACCAAAAAAGGTTTTTTTTCTTACATTTATAAGCTGAATTTCCTGTATTTAAACCTGTTCCCATTCCTCTTGTCCTTTCCCTGAGCACCACCAAGAAGAGTTTGGCTGAGTCTTTATTCCCTCCCATCCAGTATTTGCATGTGTAGGACCCAGACAAAGCAATTCCAGCACCCTCAGCCTCTCATCCCTGATTTTCACAGCCCTTCCTTGGATTTACTCTGATAGATCCAGGTCAGTCTTGTGCTCTGGAGCCCAGAACTGGATGTGGGGCTCCAGGGGTGGTTTCAGCAATGCTGAGCAGAGGGGAACCATCACCTCCCTTGATGTGCTGACCCCAAAACCTTCTGAGGGCCTCCTTGAGGCAGTGCTGGGTGTTGGCTCCCTCTTGGCCATGGTGGTGCTTGCAGAGAAGGAATTGGTGCCTTCCTCATGTCTGGCTGTGCCATTTGGGCTGGGGAAGGTCTGTTCCTCACAGGGACTGAGCCCATGGAGCTGGAAATGTCTTTGAGGAAGTGTCAGAAGCCCTTTGGTCAGCCCAGCCTTCTCACTTTTCTGGGAGAAAATTACTTTTATCCAATAACTCGTGTAGTTCCCCTTTCTGCGTGTGGTTGCTGATTTAGAATTCCTCTTTCAGCTGATCTCTCAACTTTGTTCCTCATTTCCCTGAAATGCTCCAAGTCAGGCATTTGACTCAGCACCCCTGACCTGTCACCATCCCTGGCCCTTGACCACCTCCCTGCCATGTGATTTGTCACATCAGCCACTTGAAACTTTTATCTTTGGAGCTTTCTGCCCAGGAATGTCAGGGTGCTCTTGCTTTGCTCACAAATGGAAGACTTGACTCGGGTGTTTTGGCCCTTCCCTCGCTGTTCAGGATGTATGGGCTGGATTGCCCCAGCTGATAAGTTATCTAAAAACCTCAACATTATTGCAGTTAATTTGTAACTGATCAGCCAGGCCCTGTGCAGGGGATTCCCATTTGTTGGGCAATCTCCAGATGGGCACCATGAGGTTCTCCTGCTCTCCTTTGTCTCTTATTCACTTTTGCTGCTCAGCCAACTCCCAGTTCTGCAATCAAATCCCATAAAATGGTAAATGTCTGATCACAGGAGCTGCTGTGGGCTCACCATATTGTTTTACATTAAACCCTGCAGATTTTTGTCATCATCAGCTTCTAAGTCTTCCATTTTGCACACCTGCCTGAGAACAACAATTTTAAATTGGTGCTTGTGCATTGCTTTAATTAAGTAACTGAGCACAGGTTTAGGTAAGTATGTCCTGGTGAGGTCTTGTTAATAGGCAAGGCCTTAATTGGAGCTCTTATAATTGCTGTTTACAAAGTCTGTCATTCATTGCTGTCAGAGAGCAGCTGAAATTTGCACAGATATCTTCATCAGCACGGGTATCCTCCTGAGGTTGTTTTGTTTGCCAGTCTATAATGTTGCCTGTTTTCTGAGGCACAACCTCAGGAAAAGGCACAACCTTTTCCAGTCCCTAATCAGGCTGATTTTCAAAGATTTTTATGCAGAGATTGCTGGCTTAGGACTTGCAGAGTTTAATCCTGCCTGAGAGAAAATTAAATTTGCTTGTCCTTTCATTTCTTAACTGAATGGATGTGTTTGATTCCTTGTGAGTGAGAGCTCCCTTCTCCTGCAGCACAAACCTGTATTGACAGATCTGTGCTCTTTGCACTGAACAAAGAGGTTGTGACCTATGTCACCCCAGCTGGGTTATACATTTAGGGAGTGTCAGCTTTAGAATGTCTTGGGTGCTTTAATTCATTGCTTTTTTTGTATTTTTTTTTTCTCTTGTTACTCTTCCCATCAGCTCTCAACTCCATTTTTGCATGTACTTTCCCTGTGCCTGTGGGGTTTATTGTCCCAGCTAAATACCTCTGGTAAAACAAACACTTTGGTTTGAATATTCTAAATGTTACACAAATCCAAGAGAAGTTCTTTTTTAAAATCATTTTACTTGGAGAAGGTTGTGTCTGTCCAGGACATTGGTGGCAAAAGAGATTTCTGATTTCTGCTTCATGAGGATATCATCTCATTTCTCAAAATATGTATATTTTAAAACCTGTTAGTTTTAAATTCTATTTTCAGTGGGGTTGAGGGGAGGAAAAGGATTTTGTGTAAGTTTTATTTTTGTTGTTTCTGCAGGTGCTGGGGAGAACCTGGAGAACACAATGGCAGCCTTTCACCAGTGAGTACAGAAGGATGAGAATCTCTGACTTAGGTGTTCTCAGTGTCTTTAGTGAGTGAAGCCACCAAGGGAGGTGGGAATTCCTCAGTTCTTTGGGGTCCCTGTGTCCTGTTTCTGAAATCAGCTCTCCTCTGGATTACCCTATGGATTGCCAAACATCCACTCCAGTTCCACCAGAAGGAGTTGGGATACCACAAATTATGGTCTGTGCTCAGTAACAAATGGAAACAACCCCTGAGGCCTGAGCTGTGCTAAACCAGCAAACAATGCTGTGCCTGGTGGTGATTACTGCTATTAATTAATTTATCACTATAAAGCAGAAAATGCTGCTGTTTATGGTTTTCCCTGCACTCATGCAATGTGTGGAAGCCTCTTACTCAGGGGTTTAAAATGGGGCTGGGACCAGAAAGCCTCTAAAGCCTCCAGCATTTAAGTAGTGAATTTTAGCATTTAAGTAGTGAATTTTAGCATTTAAGTAGTGAATTTTAACAAGGTTCTCAAAGGCATTTGGAGAAGCAGCAAATCTAAAACTCCAGCTGCTGCTCAGAAGGGACCACATTCTGTGGGCTCCTCTTTGTTTTGTTTGGGGTTTTTCTGATTTGCTTTGTGCTCAGGAGCCTCATCAGTTTGCTGTGTCCCTGCAGCCTGAGGGGTGCCAGCTCTCCCAAGCAAAGAAAAGAAAGTCCTGCACTATTTTCTATCTCCATGGAAGCTCAGCATAGTTTTCTGTGGCTTTTTGTTTGGTTTTTTTCCCTGCTGGCCTGCCTTTTTTCAAGTCTGCTACCAGACTTTCTGAAAGTGCTTCTTCCTTTTTTTTAACCATTTCTTAATTTTCATTTCATATCATGCATAATCATTCTGTACACAAAGAGCTCTTGCAATGGAAGTTACTCCATTATAATCAATAATTCCATAAATAATCTATTTTTATTTTATTCCCAGAAATAAGCAGTAATACTTAAAGTAAGGACTGTGCTGGGAGTAATACATTTTGTGATGAGTTTTTCTGACTCTCTTCTGCCCATTTTAATTATTTTACAGCTGTGGTGGGACAAATGCAGATTTTGAACCCACAGCAGCTGCCAGTAGCAAAGTTCATCAAGGAGAGCCAGGGTAGCTCTGCAGGAAGCAATTTCCTCCTGTTAGGAGTAGAAATTTTCTGGCTCCTTTTGGGAAGGGATAAAAGCTTTGTCCATCCCATTTGCTCATTCCCATCCTCACAAGTAAAGCAGCAAAAGGAATGGGGTAGAAAATCAGTGTTTTGGCTGGTGCAGAATGGTCAGGATTGGCTCAAAGAGCTGATCAATCAGAATCCATCAGATTCTGTGTGAAGCCAGACAGGGTGTGTCTGCAGGAGCTGTTCCTGCAGGTTTGCACAAGCAGGAATATTTGCCTGTTGCTGTAGTTGAATCCAGAGGAGAATGTTTGTATGGGGGGAGGAGACATTTATTGGCAATTTCAGTTTCTATACTGTTTAATTTACAAATATCCTGGAAGGAAATGAGAAGCTCTTTGTACCAAAGACAATATTTTTTTAGTTTTGTTTTACTGGGTAAAATGTATGGGGGGAGGGCTATAATCTTATTCTACCATATTTAAATGCTTCTGTGGTGGGTTTAGATGATAAAACAACAGATTTTAAGCAGGAGCACTCTCACCCTAATTTACAAATGCAAGCCTTCCTCACAGCTTGAGTTCTGGAGCAGTTGGATCTGAATCCACAATGATGTTGTGAATCTGGAGCCTTCTCTGGAGCAGTGTGGGTTTGACAGAACAAACTGATTTCCAGCTCAGCACTTGAGGAAGCTCATTTAGCCCTGAGCTGCTTGTAAGGGCCTGGCAAAGCCTCAGATCTGTGAACAAGGAAAGTTGTTGTTCTCCCCTTTCCATGCAGCAGCAGCCCTGACTTTCTTAAGCAAGAAATATTGCTAATAAAATCTGCTGGTGCAATGATAAAACATGGGAACAGCTACAGATCTGGCAAATCTCCTGCAGCAGATTTGGAGTTGCTTTCCCTCAGGAGGAAAAAATCACCCAGTACAGCCTGTGATTCCTCCATATGTAACAGGATTTTGTTCCTCTCCTAATTCTTAATTAGCAGCACTGGCAAACAGTTCACAAATTGGCTTTAATTTGACAGCCCTCCTTGATCATTATCCCAGCTGGACCAGAAATTGTGTTAACCACTTTGGGGAGTGTGTTCTGATTTATTTTTTGGTTTGTTACCACATTAGTGGATGTCCATGGGCTGTGTTCAGTAGCCAATAAAGCCCAGAAGGAAAAGGCTGTGACTGAATTTCCAGAGCTTTGGGTCCCAGGTGGGCAGAGCTCACAGGTGCTATGGGTTTGCTCAGAGTGGGATCAAAAGGTTTTGAAGGATGAGTTCAGACTTTTATCTGTCTGCTGCAATGGCACCTCTTTTCTGGTCAAATGAGCAATTCACTGCTCATTGCAGCTTTTTTTCTGTTCTGATGTGAGGTTTCTTGTTCTTATTTCCATCAATATCATCATTACTTTCTGCTTTCCTTACTCCTCCTATGAACCAAACTACCATGGAGTGCATTTGGGATTGGATTAGAGCTTTTCAAAGCAGTGGCTTGGACCAGGAATAGTTATTTTGCTTTGAAAACTGTGACTGGATGTTTAGTGGTTTCTTTCCTTTTTAATTTAAATTAAAACTTTTTCATTAAAACAATAATTTCAGGTTGTTTTGCTACCCAATAAAACAGCCAAAAGCCTGAAAGTCCCACTGCTATTTTCCTGATCCATCCCTTCCTGATTAATGTAAATAAAGTTTAAAAAAAACAGGCTTCACACCCCTGTCATTTATTGTTTCTCACCACAAATTCAATTTCTTTTTTCACAACCTCACTTCCTGCAGTGCCAGATGTGCTGCTGCTCCTAAACACCCCACTCCAAATCCTGACCCAATCTTTAGGAGCAGGTTTCTCAATCCTGGGCTGGCAGGCTGCAGTCCTCAGGTGAGCTTCCCAAATCCTCTGGGACACAGAGCCAAAATTCCCATCTGTGCTTCCAGAGATGTTGTTTATTCTTGCATCAGCTGCAGCAGAGATCGTGAGGATTCCTGTTTGCTCCTTGCTTTGCAGCAGTTTGTGAGGATTCCTTGCACCACTAAAGCCTCCAAAGCCCTTCCAGTGGGTTGGTTTGTGGAATGTTTTGGGTTTGGAGCTGCACAAAGCACCTGAGTGGTTCAGGGCAGCCTTTCCTTGCAGTGCTGTTAATTTGGGGACGGACATGCTGGAGCTGGATTGTCACCTGACAAAGGATGAGCAAGTGGTTGTGTCCCATGATGAGAACCTGAAGAGATCAACAGGAGTTGATGTCAACATCTCTGACCTCAAATACTCGGTGAGTTGAGAGGGAAATGGGCTGGGGGTGTTGAAAAGTGAATTTGTGGGGTGGGCAGGGGGCTCTGAGTGTGCCTGGTGCCCAAAACCAAAGGGGAGGATCCACTTCAATAAAAAACCCAAACAAAAACCCACCCCAACCTAAACCACCCTCCCTAAACTCCCTGTGCAGTCAGGAGATCACACCTGGCACATTCACACTTGAAAGGGGGATTCACTCCTCAGGATTAGCCTGGGTGAGTGGCTCTGCTGCTGGGATGTCTTGTCACACCGATGGCAGAGTGACAAAAGCTCTTCCTGGTGTCACCAGATTTTTAGTGTGAAAAGTGGGAGATGAATCCCCTCTGCCTCAACAGTGGAATTTTCAGAATTCTCAGACATCTGGGAAAGTTTTGCTTTGTTCCATTACAGCTGACACAAATCTAAGAATGCCAGTAGTTCAATTAACACTGACAGTGATACTACTAAATCTTTTTTATATGAGGAAATAAGTGGCTTGTGAATTATGATTTTTTTGGTCTTTTGGGAGGAGGGTCATGATTATATCCCTGCATTTGAATTGATGTTCCATTCCTCTTTATTTTTAAGGAACTTCCACCCTATCTCTGCAAGTTGGATGTCACCTTTCAGAAAGGTGAGATGTTTGTCTCTTGCTGTTTCAATTTTCCATTTGGCAAAGGGAGTAGAAAAGTGCATTTGCTTCTCTCAATATCATGACAAAAGAAGTTTCAAAAGAAAAATATAACCCTGGCTGTAGAAACCAGTGCAGTAGTTCCTGTAGGTATCACTTGGAGTTCAGAAGGAAATTTTGTTCTCATTTTGTCTTTTTCACATGAATCTCATTGCATTTGGTGTGTGGTAACTGAGCCTGTGTTTGCTATTTCAGGATTTTAATGTTGCCTGCACTCCTACTGTTGCTAAATAATGAGTGAATTTCATGAAGTTAAAACCTGAATGTGCAACATGCTCAGGGCATTTTCATGATGGAAATGAGCTTGTCATAGTTAATTACAGCTGAATGAAGTCATTTTTTGTTTAAAAATGTGATTATCCTTGGAACTTTATTAAAAGTATAAAGTTTGAAGGTGATGAGTGCTCTGCCATTTCTGTTTCTATCTGTGGTTTGTTCAAAGTGGCCACAGCAGTGAGAAATTTCTTGTTTCCCCAGAAAGTCAGTGTGAGGGGACAGACAACCGAATCCCACTGCTGCAGGAGGTGTTTGAGGCATTTCCAGAGACTCCTGTCAACATTGACATCAAAATGAACAATGATGTGCTGATCAGAAAGGTACATGGGCCCTGCTGAGCTGACAGTGAGGGCAGGGCAGTGCTGCTGATATTCCTGAGGATTTTTGGAGTTCTGGCGGTCTGTGATAGCCAGATCTGTGTTCTTGGACTGCTTCACCCTTCACATGTTGGGTCCTGCTCTCTGTGTGAGGTAACAGAGGAGACAGAGAAGGGATCTTGTGCAAGATATTCTGTAAAAGCTCTTCAGGACCCTTCATCTGGAAGAGAAACATCTCCAGCACTGCTGGAGACGTGTTTGGTTTGTACCTCATGGGAAGGATCTCCTTAGGGACTGTTGCTCCCCAAAGCAGCATAAAAAATGATGTTTTTGTGTAGATAGTGATGATGTCAATGTATCTGACCTCAAATACTCAGTGAGTTGAGGAGAAAATGGGCTGGGGGTGTTGAAAAGTGCATTTGTGGGGTGGGCAGGGGGCTCTGAGTGTGCCTGGTGCCCTTAATACAAAACCCAAACAAAAACCCACCCCTAACCTGCAAGTCCCTGTGTAGATGGTAAGAAAGTAGAAAGTAACCTGAGTAGATGTGTTCAACACAGAGGGAAATCTTTCCAGAAAATATTATTTTGTCATTTAGCTTCCTTGAATTCTTTAAGGTTTTTTTGTAGCTATAATCTGTTGTCCTGAACCCATCAAAGCATCCCAACCAGCTCATGATGGGGAAAAAGTACAGAACTCTTCCCTGCAATGATTTCCAAAGCAAGCAGAGTTTCAGTTGAATAATTCTGCGTTTATTTCCAGTGGCTCCAGGTGAGGGTTGTGCTTTCTGTGTGCAGGTCTCAGAGCTGGTGAGTCGGTACAAGAGAGAGCACCTGACTGTGTGGGGCAATGTCAATTATGAGATTGTCTGCAAGTGTTTCAAGGAGGTAAGGCTGAGTCCAGCTGAGCTTTGGTGCTGTGTGCTCACAAATACTACAGAAAAACACCCTGCAAATCAAGATTTAACCAGCTAAGCCAGGCTTCTACTTGTGGTGAGAAATTCTGTGCTCAGATTGTTCTGCTAAAATAAGACAAGCACAGTTAACACTCCTCTACCCTGCCATGAAATACTTCAGGAATTCAGCTTAGTCATGTTTTATTCTTGTTTTATGGAATATAGGGCATTGCAGTTTTATGCCAGGAGTTCTTAGAAGCCTGCCTTGCACATCATTCATTTGATAAAAAGCAATTTTCCCAAGGATTGCTGATTGTCTCTTTCTTTGCATGAAAATAATGGATGTGGCCACTAGTGGACAGAGTTGCATCAGCACAAAGCTGTTCTTTCACAGCTATCATTTTCCTCCTCCTGCTGAGGAATTTTACAATTTAGAATTAAATTACAATTGTGCTTAGTCCAAGGGAGTTATGCACCTGAGTGAAATCCATCTTATTGATAGTTCAGTCTAGTTGATTATTTCAATTTATCTGTGCAGGACAACACCCCATTTCCTACCTGAAGAGCAGTTAAATTTATTCACATAAAACAGCTTCATCTCAGGTGTGACTGCTGAACTTCAGCCATGCATTGATGAGTAAATTGAATTGCAGCAGAGTTAAAATCTACCAAGCTAACTGAGAATCTCTTTTGTGGTTCCTGCAGAACTCTGACATTGCCACCATCTTCTGTGCCCAGCGTGTCCTCCTGCTCCTTGGCCTGTTCTACACTGGGCTGCTGCCCTTTGTTCCCTTCAAGGAGGAATTCTTTGAGATCCCCATGCCTTCCATCATCCTCAAGTGAGTTACAGCCACTGCTGCCCCAGTGTAAAGCAGCTGATCCCTGAGGCCTCCCTGAGCTGGTTTTTGGGGCTGAGGTTCCTTTTCTGTTGGCTTAGGCACTTTTGGATATTGCTGGGAGAATTCTGTGCACAGTAATACACAGCAGTTCTGTACTTACAATAAATTCTTGCTCTTTTCTCCTCTTTTCTTGAGAACAAATTTATCTGATAGGGCCAAGAGACAAGCCAGCAATAGAGTGGAAATGAGATTTCACAATCTTTCTCATTCTTCACTCAAAATGCTGCAGAATTCTCATCTCTGCTGCTTCTCTTAAATGTAGCTCATTTCTCTTGTATAACCCAATTCTACGTCACTGTCTTGAGCAGTGAAATTACTGCTCTAATTTGAGCAAGATTAATTCTTTCTGTTCCTTTTGCTGCAACATCTCAACGAAGATTTTAATCTGTGCTCTGCTAATTTTTCCTCAACAGGCTGAAAGAACCAGAGAAGATGTCAAAAAGCCAGAGATTTGTTATCTGGCTGGCTGACACGTAAGATTTTTGTCTGACTTTTATTTATATTTTGCTTTTATATTTATAAACATTTGACTCAAACAACTAAGATTAGCTATTGCTGTATCTATGCATTATATATTTTCAGTGCCTTCCAGCTTTTTGTCAGTGCAGGATAAATCAGATTCAAACTTTATGTAGGTGTGCTCTGTGCTTTTATTTTCCATACACAGGAGCTTTCTAAAGTGGGAATTATTCCAATTGTGTCTGTTAAGCTCCTGTCCTTAATTATGCATAGCTAATTAACATGCAATTAGATGCAGAATGCAGATTTTGTGGATGCGACTGTTTCATAATGTCAGAGGAGAGGCACTGTTTGCCTTACAAGGAACATTTTGCATTTTGAGAATATCTGTGCTTCAGAAGGGATTTAGGCACAGCTTTTCAGTGCCTGCAGTGTCTCCTGCCTCTGACATCTGATAATTTAATTTCTCCAGGACATTTTCATGTCTTTGGGTGGGAAGGATAAAACCTCACCTGAAAGCAGAGTGGTTCACCAGACAAGGTGTAAGGTCCCTGCAGGGTGAAGGATTTCTCTGCTGGATTTAATCTTGATACTTGAATTATTTGAACAATTTCTAAAATTGGATTTCTCTTGTGGAAAACTCTACCCATTGTATGGGAACTTCATTGCAGGTCATCAACAGACACTGAAAATTCCAAATATACCTGAAGTTGTTCATTAATCTCCTTTCCTTTCTCAGGCTGCTGATGAGGAAGGCACTGTTTGATCACCTCACAGCTCGGGGCATCCAGGTACAGTGGGCAAAGCTGAAGTGAGAGTTCAAACAGACAGACCCAGCCTTGAAGGAGGTTCCTGTTCCCCACAAGTTCTTTGTGTTTCTGGGACCTTGAGTTGCTGTTTAGCTCCTGAGCAAAAGCTGCTGCTGTTATATTTGCAGTGCTCTGGTTGCAAAGGAACATTTGTACACCTGGGGGAAAAAGAGTTTTTTCATTTTAATCCCTTGAAGTCAAAATTAAGCCTATAAAATCTATAAAACAGTTATCTGATGTGGGGCTTTCACAAAATAACACTGACTTCTAGAAGGATACAAAGTCTGAGGCAGTGGAATTGGAGTCACCATTAAAAAATGTCCCTTTTGGAAGGTGAGGGAGAAAAGTCCAGCATCAGTGTCATCATTTCTCATTTTAAATATGCAGCAATATCTCTCTCAGATCAAACAATTTAGGTTAAAAGTCCCTTTTAAAAGAAAATGAGTATTTCCTGTAATAACTTGGTTGTTGTACCCCATTTCCTAGGTGTACATTTGGGTACTGAATGAAGAACAAGAATACAAGAGAGCATTTGATCTTGGAGCCACTGGAGTGATGACAGACTATCCAACAAAACTGAAGGAGTTCTTACATAATTACCCAGCATGAAGGAAGAAAACTGAGAAAGTCCTTCCAGAACAGATTGTGAGCCAAGGATTTTCCTCACTAAAAACAAAAATAATTGGGGGCAGCATGCACAGATCATTTCTGTTGGAAAGATGTAACTGATGATCTGTTTCCTTGTTGTCAAATCACTACCTAATGTCAAGGTTGTCTATTTATTTTAAACTTTAATGACATAGTTTACATTTGTAAATAGCTCATTTAGTAACAGCACACTTCACAAATGATGATTAGGAAGAGAGTTGCCTGATAAGGTACCTGTAGATAATAAGCATCATTTTACCTGTCACAATTGTTCCTAAGCAGCTGTCCAGACATGTCAGTTATTCCAGTTATATTCTAGTGAGCAGAAACTGAAGAATTTCTGAAAGTGTAGCCTGTGTGTTTGCATTTCTTGTGTTGCTTTTAGATTTCAGGTAACTTCTAGAGAAAAAAAAAAAAAAAAAAAGATAAAGAAAAACAGGCACAGGAGAAACAGCAAAGCAGACTCTGTGGCTGGCCAGGTAGTGAAGTGCACTCAGTGAAGGTGGTCACTTTTAGCCAAAATTAACTCAGTGCAGATTTATTCCATTATTCTCACTGACAATAATGTTGAACTTGAGTTGGAACTGGATTTGGAGCCTCTCTGAGGTGATGGCAACACTGTGACCTGTTGCTCCAGGATTTAAATCAGGATCTGGGTTTGACACCAAGTTCCAGTGCAGGGTCCAGCTTTGCCCCTGCCTCTGGCTGCCTCTCATGGCAGGGGCTGGATTTCCAGGATGGAAAATTGCACTTGGTACAGATTCCACTCACTTTGAAGAGCTTTTCCACCATGCCCTAAAAATCTTTTGCACATTTGTGGTTCTTGATGAACAGGAAGTTGTGGTTTAGGGTGAGGGACCAAAGAAGTTTTTAAATTTGGTCAGGAGTTTCAGGGACAAATGAAAATGTTCCTATTAAATGATTCACCCAGATTTTTGTGTATTTATAAGGGGAGGAAGTGTCAATCTAATGTGTACAGATTTTAGTCTTTTCTCTCCACAAAAATCCATTCAATATCCATCATGTTTATGTGCATGGATGTGGGAACTACTGGCAACAGCCAGGAAAGCCCAGTTAGGCAGGAAGGTATTTCTGGAAGCTTCCATGCTGTTGTGAGCAGGAGTTACCCCAGTGTCAGCCAGGTTGGAGCCTGCAGTGCCCTTGGGGTGCTCATGGCATGGCTGGGCCGTCAGGGCTTTGATTTTGTGGTTTAATAACCCCCAATGTCCAGAGCTCAGGCACTGAATCATCAGATGCTCTCTCTAAAGAAGAGTTTGGGTCCAGCAGTGTCTGTTTCTTGAAGGGATTTCCTGTGAAAATAATAGATTTAATAATAAACACAGTAATCAGATGTGTTTTTACAGCAAGGAGCAGCCACTGTGCTAAAAACTGATTTTGAAGTCATTTTTTCCCCCTTGGTAGCTCAGATTTGGGAGGTTCTTGTTGCCCCCCCTGGCTGCTGTGCCATATTTATGATTGTGGAGCATCTTTGCTGTTCCACTGCCTGTCAGGAGGCTGTGAGGATGCCAAACCTATCTGCAGGGAGAGGCTTTGTTTCTGCACCACAGCTCCTTTCTGAGGAATACGTCTGGGTGAAATGGAAAAAACCTGCAGCATTTAGGATTCAAGTGAACATGTGCTGCTGGGGGCAGATGAGTTAATGTTGTCCTTTGGAATATCTGCCTGCTGAGGATGACTGCAGATTCAATTTCCTTCTAATTTAATCAGCCTTGTTGCTTATTGAATGGAAGAGAGGAAAATGGAACTTCCTAACTGTTCATGGGGGGAAAGGATGAAATTATTTATTAGCTACTAAAGCTTTCTGTTTCCCTCTCAGACCAGCTCTGTCTGCTCACATAAGTGCTAATAATCAGTCAAGTCACAGCTCTGCCTGCTTTTTAGAAGCCACAGAATGGTTATAGAAAATGTTCCACATGCAGCTCAGAAAATTAAAAAAAAATTCCACCTTTCTGTCCCCATCTGCGTTTATTAGCAGTTTGTAGCTCCAGATAAGTTTTTATGCAATGTGGGTTTTTTAAATTCAATTTTATTGCTGTTGAATTTGTAACACATGCACCAATATTAAGATGCAGATATAATTATGGTTTTAGAAAGTTATATCAAAACCACATCAAAACTGATTTGTTTCAGTTAGGAGGAGCTAAGTTTTAAAATGCCAGTTTTGATCTCTGACTTACTTTGTGTCAAGTTTCCCTCAACACTCAATAAATAATCAATTTTCCATTATTCTACATTGAATGATAAAACACAGGCACTGAAATGACACTTTTATATTTAATTTTAATATTTTAATTCTCTATTTAGTAGTAGAGATGGAAATTTCTGCCTTGTAAAATTCTCTACACATTTCCCAACCCTATTTTTGTCAGACCACCAGTGTTCTACATCTGATGGAGCTCCTGACTGTGCTGATTATACATTGACCTTTCTTGGATAAATCTGCTGCTCAATATCTGGAATTGGGTTGGGAGGGAAAGGCTCCAGAGCTGGAAAAGATGGAAATAAATAAAGCTGGAAATAAATCCAGAGCTGGATTTATTCCCTCACCTCTGGGATTTACACAAGAGCTCAGCTCTGATCTCATGGGACAGAAAATGTCCCATGGGTGACTCCCAGCCCCAGGATGTGATAACTGTTTGTGACAAACACCATGGACTTGGGGCAACTCTAAAAAACAAAGATTTGTTCTTTCCAATCTTGTTTGGAATATTCCAGAATCGCTGTGTGATTTTTTTTATTTTTTTTTAAACCACTTGTACAGAAAAGCTTTTGTTGAGAACTTGCACAACTGTCAAGGAGGATGTTCAGTTCATCTCTCTCTGAGGTGAGATTCTTTTCAGGTACTTTTAACTCTAAATATTGTTTACCACTGTGTTCTCCACCCTGTTTATGTATGAAGGATGACTGCATGGATTTCATGCACTTTTAATTTGCAGAAACTCTCGTGGACCTCTCTAGCTCCAAAGCTATGCAGTGATTTCTCTTTTCATGTCAAGAAGGATTTGATGCTTTGGAAATGTGGCACATTAAAACATCTTTGCTCATAAAAGGTCTAAAACTGAATGCTTGTTAGGTGTGACTTCTTTCCCTAAAAACCTCGTTTCTGAGAGTTTTGTGTTTGCAATGTCCTTGGTTTGAGTTGGTGTTCTCAGGAATTCCACCTGCAGCAGCTTTCTGTCCTTTCTGATGATCAGCAGGATAAAGTTTCCTCTAATCCTAGAGGAAACATTTTGGATTGCCATTAAATTACATGAAATATTAGGTTTTAAGGTCAAGTGTAATTTTGAAGCCTTGAGAGTTCATATTTAGGTGAGAGAGGTGAGCTGGGGGTTTGTGTGTTACAATTTCCAGTAACTTCCAAAGGATTTTTCCAGCACTGTGAGAGGATTCTCCAGATGGCTCTGGGTGCTGTTTGATTTCTTAAAACACTTCCCAAATGTTTGCTAAACCAGAACAGGGAACTGGGGGACATGACAGAGTCTTTAACATGGAAAATATTTATTTGTGATCACTTCAGGTGCTGTCACCTGCCATAAATCTGCAGCTCAAACAAAATATTCAGAACAACTTCACAATTTATTTATCCAAAGCAAGAAGGCTCGAGGTGCTGATTATTTTAAGGAATTTTCAGGATATATATATATATATATATATATATATATATATATATATATATATATATATAAAAATTGCATATATATATATACACACACATATATATATATATAATGTGATATATCTTATTATAATGTGATATACAATTACATTATATCTTATTATAATATATAATTACATATTATATGTATCTTATAATATAATATATAATTACATTATAAATTACATATAATATGGTATATAATTGCAATTAAATATAGAATTATATTTACTATATCAATATAGTTATAGTATATGAATATAATATATTCATATCATGTATTGAAAATATAATCATAGTAAACAATAAAATAAGGAATTATTATATAATTACTTATTCTAATTTATAATAATATAATTATAATTTACTTATATTATTATAAGTAAATAATATAAAATACCTACTTATGTTATTTATATAATATATAAATTAATGTATATTATATGGTATAATTTTATCCAGAAATATTATATATTATATATTTTATATAATTTTATCTATACACTTTCTATATCATATAGAATATATTATCATTAGTATAGATTTTAGTATACATTTATGTTTTTAATATAAAAGTATATTTGTATACTATATATAATACTTATTTTATATATAATAATTATATATAAATATATATTTTTGTTTTATATATTATATATATAAATATATAATACATATAAAATTATATAGACTTATTTTTATAATATATAAATATATTTTTATATTTTTATGTTTTATATATTTTATATATATAAAATATATAATATACATAAAATTATATAGACTTATTTTTATAATATATAAATACATTTTATATATTTATCGATAAGATAAAAATTTATATATCTAAATATATTTTTTTATTAAAATATTGGTTTCCCCCTGAAACTCCCATTGCAGAAGAGATGAATTAGGGTAGGCAATAACCGGCATGTCCCTGCTCGGTGCTGCCACCGGAGGCCGCCACAGCCCGCGGGTTCCCGCTGCCTTTCCAGAGGGATCCATCATCATCATCCTCATCCTCATCCTCGGCATGGGAACCCGCACTGCGGGGCTGCAGCCCAGGAGCCCCAGATTAGGAGATTTCCCCATCGATTTCTGCATGGTAAAACCGATTTCCATGGAAATCCTATGGAAATCCTAATTGTGAAATCTGGATTATTGCTGCAGAAAGGAAAATGAGGGAGCAGCTCTTGGGGTTGTGTTACAGCTGCACTGTCGTGGCTTGGTGATTTTGGGGCAGGATGAAGCACTGGGGTTTTTGTTGGACCAAAAATAGTGAAATAAAATTACTTCTATTAATGATGGAAACATTGAAAGATGCTGCTGCCATCAAAAACTTGAGATATTCCTATTTTAGACAAAAAAAGCCCTTCCCAAATAGAGAAAACAGGCAATAGCAGGGGGGGGATCTTGGTTCCAAGGCCACTAACAGCTGCTGTAAATAAAATCAGGAATGCCAAGAAAAGGAGATTTTTATCAGCTCCAAACACAAATTTAATTCCCAGGGCTGAGGCAATACCTCCATGGGTGATCTGGAGTTTTCTCCCCTCTCAGAATTGCCTGACAAAAGTTTCCCCCAGGCAGTGATGTTGGAGCAGTTGGGCTTTGCTTGTTTAAATAATAATTATTATTTAAACTGATATCAGCCACTGAGCAGGGAAAAAACATTAACTGGGGTGCTCAGGCTCCAAAAAATGAGTGTTTGCAAATAGTGAGGTTAAAAATCCTGGTTAGTGTTCAGTTTAAAGCTAAGCTGTGATTATTGTAGAGCCAAAATTCAGATTTTTTTAAATAGGTTTTCCTAAAGCTCAGCTCAGCAGATTTTTCATGGTGCTGCAAAATTTGCAGCCAAACTAACCCAGAATCAAATGTGAAAATGGGATTTAAAGCTTTAATAAGCAGCCTTTAAATCAACCAGTGTTTTGTTTTGTTTTACAAAAGTGAGTTAAATTCTCCTTATAAAACACTGGTATCCCTAAAAACCTTCCAATTTTTATAAATCACGAAACATAAAGAAGAAATTTTGGCTTTTTTATGGTGATATTTTACTACACCCTCAAAGCTGTGTGAGCCCCCAGATCTCCACAGTGATGCTGAATTAAAGCAAAATAATTCCAATATCTCATCACCCTTAACCAATAAACAACAGAAACCTTTATATATAAACAATATTAATGTTCACCTTGTAAATAATAATGATAATAATAATGTACTGAAAAATTCTGGGGTGAAAAGAAAAAAATTCCCTTCTTTGGTGGTGTCAATTTGTTTTGCTGATGGTTTCTTGTGGTTTCTGGGTGATTTCAAGTTTGAGTAAATTCTGTCACCACTTCCTGCTGATAACCTCGTCTAGATCTGTTAAATTCAGAGTTTTTAGCACTGGGGAGAGGGGCTGGAAAAGCTAGGATGTTATTTTTTAAAAATTATCATAATTAATGGAAATTTTGCCTTATTATTCCATGTATTTAACTTTTGAACCAGAATATTGCTCTTATTACCAATTAAGGAATTCTGCAATAAAATATTAAGAATTTCCTTAAGCAGAAGAGAGAACAAGAATAATCTCATAAAACAAATATATTTCAGCCCTGAAGATGCAGAATTTTAATCATGGATGTGAGAAATGGACAGCTAGATATTAATTAAATATTTTTAATTTTGGAAATGTCTAGGGGATAGTGGGAAGAGTCCCTGGCCATTTCCAATATTAAATATATTATTTTTTAATAATAATATTATTTAATAATAACTCACCAGGGGTGGAATGGGATGGACTTTAAGTTCCCCTCCACCCCAAACCCTTCTGGGATATTAAACCTGTACTTTATACACTGAATTATTGTAATTAGGGAATAAAAACAGGGAGAAGCCTTCAACTGACCTGAGCTCTCTGTGTTAATTACAGAGTTTGAGGGGATTTTGGATTTAATTGGGGATGTGAGCACACCTGAACTGCTGGGGCACAAATCTGCTGGAAAATTCATGGATGGAGAATTGCAGGGGAAATAGGGAATATTGGAATATCCTCAGCTCTGCTGTTAGCCCTGAGGCGTGGTGGAGAAGCTGGGTTGGTATTGGTGGATTTTGGGGGTTAATATTGGTTAATTTTGGGTTAATTTTTTGGTTAATATTAATGCATTTTGAGGTTAGTACTGGTGGGGCTTGGGGTTAATATAGTGGATTTTGGAGGTTAATATTGAGAATGTTTGGGTTAGTACTGGTGGATTTTGGGGTCAATATTGATGAACTTTGAGATTAGTATTGGTGAATTTTGGGGTTAGTACCGGTAGATTTTGGTGTTAGTATTGATGGATTTTGGGGGTTAATAATGGTGATTTTTGGGGTTAGCACTGGTGGATTTTGGGGTTAATATTGAGAATGTTTGGGTTAGTATTGATGGATTTAGGAGGTTAATATTGGTGAATTTTGGGGTTAGCACTGATGGATTTTGGGGTTACTACTGGTGTATTTTGGGATTCAATTCGTGCATTTTGTGTCTCTGTTCTGCCGCTGCTCCCCCATCCCCAGCGCCCACCCCGCGCACAGACACCGCTCATTGCCGCCGTTCATTAACGCGCGCTAATTACCTGCGCGGATAAAGACGGAAATACCGCACAGCCCTGGCCCAGTGACCGCAGCCGCCCCTTTCCCTGCGCCGTGATCCCGAAACCCCCGGCACCCCCGGGCCGCGCATCCCCCGCGCATCCTGCGCGCATCCCGCGGGAGGCGCGGCCCCTTTAAGAGCCCGCGCCGTGTTTGTTGTGCGGCCGCGCGAGCCGCGCTCCCATTGGCTGCGGCGGCGAGAGCCGCGCTTCCATTGGCTGCGCCCGCCGCACCGCTGCGTGCGGAACCGCCGGTGCGCGCGGGAGGGGCGGGAGCGCCGCGCTCTGAGTGGCTGGGCAAAAATGGGCTGCGGCCGGTGCTAGCCAATCCACGGCGTGTTGCTATGTGCCGGCGTGCGCTGATTGGTTAAAGTCGATGTCGCTCAGCGCCGGTAGGGTATAAGGGGAGGGAGCAGGCGGCGGGCGGGGGAGGCGCTGCGGGCTCTGTGCGCGTCGGCGGCCGCCGCGCTCGGTCCGCGCCGGGACGCGCTCGGTGCGGCCGCGGTGAGTGAGGGCGGCACGGAGAGCGTGAGGGCGTGAGGGGCGAGCGGCCGCCGAGGAGAAGCGTCCCGGCCCGCGCGCGGCGGGGCCGGGGCTGGGCGGCCGCGCGCAGCTGCGCCACAGCCGCGTCTGTGTCCGTGTGTCCCCGCGTCCCCCCCTGCACCCGGCCCGCGGCCGCGCGGAGCCCGCGGAGCATCCCCGGGGGGCTCCGTCAGCGCCGCTAGAGGAGATGGGGGAGCCCCCGGTGCTGGCGGTGGGCGAACCGGGCTGGGCGAGCGGCGGCCTTTGTGTGCGCGGCCGGGCCGGGGGATGGAGGCGGGGGGCAACAGGTCCAGCCGGGAGGGGCTCGGTGACACCGGGCCGGGGAGCAGCGAGGAAACGCCGGGCGAGGAAGAGGAGGAGGAGCAGAGGTGGTCGTGCCTCGGCAGCCACCCGGCTGTGGCGGTGATCGCACCGCAAGCCCTGAGCCTTGGTGGCACCGGCGTGCGGGGGGCTCGGGCCGTGACCCCGCGGAGTTACCACAGCTTCCCCGGGGGCTCCGGGCCGGCGGCTCCGAGTGCCAGCGGCGCTGCGAGTCCCGGGAGCCCCGGCCGTGCCCGGCTGTGCCTCTGCTGCCATCGTGCCCGGGGGGCGCAGGGACTGCGGGCCAGCCTGGGGATGGATGTCTGCTCAGCTGCTCCGTGTTGTATCTCGGCTGCTGTGTCCCTGCTCAGCTGCTCTGTGTTGTTGCTGTCATCCCTGATAAGGGTGTAGCAGCTTCCTCTTCTGCAGAGCTCCGCCGAGGGCCAGGGTTGAGGTTTGAAATGCTAACGGGGTTCTGCATCTCCATAGAGACTCCTGGGTTTGATGCTGAAAAGTTCGAGGTGACAGAATTAGCCCTGGGTTCATAGCTTCAGGTTTTAATGCTGATTTTTGAAGTGCAGCTGATTTGAAATCCTCCTGTTTAAAATGGGGTGGGAAGAACAGAAGTGGAATCCTCACAGCCTTAGCCTGCAATTTACTGGAGTGCCTCTGTCCTCACCTTTTTCTGTCTTAGAAAACAGCCAGAGCCAGGCCTGTCAGGGCAGTCAGAGTTCCTCGCACGCAGCTGGGCCAGGGCGGGCCAGGGCACAGCACCTGCCCTGCCTCCCTCCCTGCCTCCCTCAGCGCCCGCTCCCCGCTCCAGATAAGGATTTTTCCTAATGCGTTTATGGTTCCTTAAAGCTGGGCAGCGCAGGGAGGCCTGTGCTGAGTGAGAGGGTTGTAAACAAGCAGATACTGAGGGGAGCTTGCCTTGTAATCCGTGAGAGGATTCTGCCTGGAGAGGATGTGTTCTGTGACTTCATCCTCGCACGGCACTCCCACTGATTCTGTTCAAGATCTCATCGTGTTGGATCCACGCCTCTGGTTCCTTGTAAACACGGTTTGCTGTGTAACAGCAGTGCTGGAACAGGGAATTGGGATGTTCTCCTTTCCTCCCTGGTTCTTGTTTCCTCCTTCCTCTTGTTTCCTCTTGTGTAAAAGTGAGGGCTGGGCTTTGAAGCTGAGGTTGGGAATACTGTGATGGAGGTGTCAAGTGCTTCCCTTATATATTTATTATTTTAGCTTTCTTTGCAGGTGTCTCTTTCCCAGTGCCAGGATTGGAATAACTGGCAAAACAGTCCTTGAGCTCCCTGGTGTCCTCTGGATCCGTAGATTCTGAATAAATTATTTCCTTTCCTTGCTGCTTGGTGTGTGCAGTTGAGTCAGGGCTGTGTTGAAGCAGACAGCATCCCTACCTGTAAATCCACATTCCCTCAAAGGCTCCTTGACTCATGGATTGAAACCTGTTGCTGAGAGAGAGAATTTAATTAAGGAACTGGTCACTCTGGTGTAGGTCCTGGCTGGCAGTTCACAGAGTTGGGACCTCCTTCATGTGCTGTGGTACTACAAAAGCATTGCAGGGATTGCAGAGGAGTAAAAAACCATTTATTTCTTGTTCTTGCATCACAGCCTTGCCTTTGCTTCTGTTTGTGGAAGAAGAGGCACCAATAAAGCCAGGCTTTCATTGGGCTTTGGTCATTAACTGGCAGAGCTTAAGCAGAGTCTTCATTAGAGGTCAGCTGTGGGGTGCTGGAGCACAGGGATCACAGAGTGGAGTCAGGAATGAGGAAATTGAGGGTTCAGTTCCGTGTTCAGGCTGTTCTGAAGCTGATCAGGATGTCCAGGATGCAGCAGAGTTGTTCATTGCTTGGGAACCAGGACACACAGCTGTCTTTGCCCACTCCTTGATGGAGAGCTGTGGGTTGGTCCTTCAGGGTGTTCCCTCTTTTCTGTGCCTGTTTGTTTGCAGCTCCTGTCTTTCAGATCCAGTCACAGTAACTGATGGCTGAGGACAGCTTTCCTTTTCCTTCCAGTCCATGGAACAGAGGCACTATCCTGACCCCAGGATTTTTCATTTCTTTGGTACAGATCCTCAGCTGCTAAATCAGTGTCTGTGAGGCTGGTTGAGAATGTGGATTTCTTATAGTTTGTCTTTTTGGGGAGAACAAAACCGCACTTTTCTGGGAGTGCTGTGCCATGAATCCTGTTCCCTGTACCCCCATTGATCCCCGCTCCTCATCTCCCTGGATTTTGGCAGTGCCTTATCTCCCACTCTGCTTTCTGCCGTGTCATTTTGCCTTTTTGTCCCCGTTTGCCAGGCTCTGTGGCTGTCCTGCTGCACATAAACTGAGTGTGGCTGATTCTTCTCCTCCTCTGCCACCTTTTACTGGACAGCCACATCTCCCAGCCTGCCTGGGAGCTTTTCCACCTTTTCCACCCTCTGCTGTGGGGTGTGCTGGCCATGGGGAGCAGCTCCATCCCCGGAAGCCTCGCTGGACTGGCCAAGCCACTTAAGGCTGCAGGAAATAACATAATTAATGAGACTTAGTTCTCCCACATCTTGTACCTGACAATCTCAAGTCACTTGACAATGCTAATTAAAGCTAATCACGCTCCTCTGTTTTTAGTAAATAGCTATTATCCCTGCTTCACTCTTGCTTTAACAAATGATAGTGCCAGGCTCTGTGAGTCACTGGGAGTTATGGGAATGCAGACTGGTGGAGCTGCCTTCCTCACCAACAGGTCCATCTGGAGATTGGTTTTTTACACCTGCTCAGGTAGAGGATGTTAAAATGTGAGCTGTTTTGCTAACTCACAAAAATATATCTCCTTTAGTCTCCTTTTTTTTTCTTCACTGCTGTCGTGACTTGTACGAAACAAAACTCCTGCAGTGGAGCAAAGGCTCCTGAAAGTTCCAAAAGCTGAGGATGCTTTGAATTTGTCCTTCAGAGGAGTTTTTGATGTGCAGAGTGGTGTCACTTCTCCTGTTTCACATTGGCACCAGGAGGACAGAACGTGGCATGGTGTGACCTGGGCATTGCCCAGCCCCAGCCATGGAGCTCCAGAGGAAACCTCTGAGGTTTCACTGATTAAATATGGCTGGGGCAAGATGTTACTAAAAACAGACTGCCAGCATTGCAAACAAAAATAAAAGATGGGGTTAATCATTAACTGTGGGGAAATAAGAAAACTTGAGGAGAGTCCCAGGAACTCCCAGCTCAGACGTGCGTCAGTTCTGTCACAGACTGAGCCAGGTGAGTCAGTGCACCTGCCTTGGCAGGCTGAGAGGATATCCAGGAGGAACTAATGACAAAACCTGGCAAGGTAACAGCTGACTTGACCTTCTTAAACTAGATTCAGTTATAGAGTATCTGCCATGGGAAGATTCAGGCTGTAAATGCTCACCTGGCTTTGCCCCCTTGACACACTAAAGGGGAGTGAGAGGGGTTGTGGCTGAACAACACAGAGCTTGTCCCTTGTTAATGCAGGAACTGTTGCATTTAAAGTGTTTCTGGCAGAGGTGGGTCAGAATTCACCATTTTATCCTCAGCTTTACTCAGAACAGAATCAGATGTAGCAGGGTAGAAAATAAAGCTGCTGCCTGTCTTGTGGCAGATGAGCTGCTGGGTTAAAGATTTCCTGGGAAGAGCAGGTGGGGTTTGTGGGCAGTGAAAACTTGGGAATTTGGCAAGAGGAGCTTGTAGTAGTGAGTCATGACAGGCAGCTCTAGCAGACCCTTCTTTAATGTCTCTGAGGATATTGGAGTGATCCTTGCAGCAGATAAATGTTCTCGCCGTGTTCCCTGCCTTTATCAGGAGAAATGGATGATCCGTCCTGCAGACCCAGGTAATTGAATCCTGCTCATACCTACGTGTGCCAGAGAGGGAGATAATAAAGTGATCTGAGGAGCACCACAGAAAATGCAGGGATAGGAGATTTGTTTGGACAGCCAGACTGTTTTGCAATTAAAGCAAATCAAGCTGAGAAGTGGGGATGATGAAAAGCGTTTCCATTTTGTCAGTAAATGATCAGTTGGAAGGGAAGAGTTTTTCCTCTCTGGTTTTAGTTCATGTTGGTGCTGGAATAGCAGGGCATGGGTCTTGTTTCATTTTGTAGAACTCTGTGTGAGTGTGAATGTGGCAGAATTCTTGTCTGGGGCTCCTGACCTTCACCTTGAGCGTGGCTTTGTCCAGCACAGGGATGGCTCTGAAACTGAGGAGCTGCAGCTCAGCTGATTCAGCTGCAGCACTCTTACCCCTTCCTGGGCCTGCTGGGGCTTTGCAGAATGTACAGGAGGAAATGGAGTCACTTGTGTGTTAAATTAGCCCAGGCTGCAGCTTTTATTTGTGGCACGAGTGGGATTTGCTGGTGGGAGCAGGCGGAAGCGCCGCCTGCTTCGGCATCGCCGCTTCTGCAGGAGATTTCTCCTGCTTGGTGCCTCTGGAGTGGCCTCTGCTGGAGCTGGGCCCTGGATCTGGCTGCAAGGAGCTGGAGGTGAGCATTTCACAGCTGTAATCTCGCCCTGCTGCTCCTTATCAGCAGCACAGGCTCTTCTGCATTGCAAAGATATCGCTGCCAGGCAACTGGGGAGAGTGGGAAGAGAATTCAGCCAGAGGTGTCAGTCACTGCTTGGAGAGGCTGGATCCTGCAGTCCCTGCTCCTGTGGTTTCAGAGGCAGGCATGGAAAAAGTAATAAATTGTAATCTTTTAATAATACCTTTAAATAAAAAAGGTTTAACAAAACCTTCTGTAATAAACCATTGAGCCAGGTGATGTCTGTCCTAGCTTGTGCCCTGCCTTTTGGAGATGAAATTGGAAAGGAAAGGCTTTGATTAAAATATCCAGGATTGTTTCCCTTCCCTGCCTTCCCAGTGCTGTCTGATGGTGCTCTGGGTTGTGGGGAGGGATGAGTGAGCAGTTCTGACACTGAATGCTCCAAGCCCAGCCTTAGGCTGTAAAGAAATCAGAAAATTCTCATTGTGCCCTGCTCTCTATAGTCAGGAGCCAGAAAGAAGCACCTCTGCATGATCTTCAGTGAGTTATTTTAACCTGTTCTTTCCCTTTCCAGCTGGCTGAGGGCTGTAATTCACACAAGGATTCCTGCTTGGAATGCAGGAGCCTTTTGAACTTGCTTCTTGCATTTGGGAACCTGAAAATGCACTGGTGTGGGTTATTAAAATAAGTGAGACTTTTAAATTTGATTTAAATTCTAAATTGACTGAACCTAAATCAGCTATGTAAATAAGGATTTTAGAGTGTTTTTTAATTTTAATAAGTTTAATGGGTTTTTACTGGGTTTAAGCGACAAAGCTACACAAAATTCTAACCTGAAGTGAGTTTTAAAATTTGCTCTTTGTTCCTTTTCAGTTTCAGCTCATTTCCCTGTGCTTTGCAGGTGGCCTTTAGAGGAACCTGTCCATCAGAGACACCAGGGGGGTTTGCTGTGGGATGCTGTATCTATTTGTGACCAGAACAATTGTGATAGACACACAGTGATGATCTCAAAGAGGAGGAAAAGCCCCCAAAGCCCAGCTTTGAGAGGTGATTACCAGCAGCAGTGTGGCGGGGCTGGGTTTCTCCCGCCGGGCTGGCTGTGGAATGTGGAGCACGGCAGGTGCAGCAGGGCTGGCATCGTGCCCGTCCCGGCCTCCCTGGGGCTGGGATTGCCTCCTGCTCGCTGCAGCTCCTCCCGATGCCCTCTAGTGGCTCCCTGGCAGGTGTCCGGGATGCTCTTTGCCATCAGCATCACCTCCATCCATCCCCTTTTCCCCAGCAGCATGCAGTGCTTCCTCACGGTGATGAGGAGATCTCACTTGCTAGGAGACACCCAGAGGAGGAGAAGGGGTTAATTATTATTATTATTATTTGTGTTGTAATTATGTCTGTGCGGCTGATAAAAGTGCAGAGGGTTCCTGCTGGCTGCTTTCCACATTTTCTCGTGTTCTTCTCCTGCTTGCAGGGTTTGGAGGATGAGCTGAGGTGTTAAAGGACACTCAGGAGTCAGTGCTGAGCTCTTTGCAGGGTCACCTCAGGCAGGGTTTGAAAGTGGTGCATTTCAGAGACTTGCTGCTGAAGGAGTGAAGCACGTTGTGTTCACCCATCTGCTGTTTCAGCTCCTCTCTTGGCTTCCCCTTGTGTTGTTCCCTGGTTGAATTCAGGATGTTCATCCTTCCTCAAGGTACATCCCACCCTCCCTCCCACCTTCAGAGGATCTGCTGCAGCTTTCCCAGAGCTGCGGCTCTCCAGAACTGCCCCAGACCAGGATATTTTGTCACTATGAGAGTATGAAATGCTCCTTTAGCAGTGCCAGGTGTCTCTGAGTGTCCCACACCTGGCTCTGATAACTCCTGATCCATAGGGAAGCAGAGCAGGGCATCAAACCCCAGCTCCAATTAGAGACCAGCCTTCCTCCAAGCTGCATTGAGGAATATTGAGGCATTTTTTGTCAAGAAAACCCTGGTAAGTGGCTGTATTTACCTTGAAATTTTCTTAGAATCCTGCTCAGGGCCTGGAGCAACCCAGCTTAGGCACAGAAAACTCCAAACCCAATTCCTCTTGTGCTCTCCTTGCTCTGGGAATCAGCACATCTCAAACTCTTTCTGTATTAATGAGAGACCCACCAAAGGAGAAAGGTTGGGTTTCCAAATACCTGGATTATTTCAGAGCTGCTGCAAGCAGCTTTCTGTAGCATTTGCTATATTCTAATAAGTATTTCACAGGCTGAAGTTGATCTTAAAATTGAATAAATCATTAAAAAAAAACTCTCAGCCCAAACAAACCTGTTGTTTGTCCTGCCACAACGAACATTTGCATCTGAGCTGCATTGCAAATGGATTTTATTGAAATCAGGCTTGTGTGTGATGGTTTTGTTCCCTGGCATATGGACTTGTACTCACAGTGGCCTTGTCTGGCAAGTGCTTGGCACAGAATTCCTCCTTTTTTTGTGTTTTCTGAATTGCTGAGAGCTTTGTGTTGGACTCCCACAGGTGGAGGGTGGATTCTGAACCAAAGCTGCCCAAATGGCAGAAAGTGTGTGGTGGTTTTTCCATCAGGAAGCTGATACCTGCCCAGAACTCAGCAGGACAGCCCAACACACCCAGGGCAGGCAAACCAAACATTCAGCTGATTTTCCCACTGATAACCCACAATAAATGATGTTGCAAGTTTTTATTTTTTCTTTAGAATCCTTTCCTTTTGTCTAAACCAACTTCCTGACTCGGTGGGCATTAATTAATAGGCACAAATTCCTCTTCCATTGAATCGAGTGAGTGCATCCCAGAGATAAATTTCTCTTGAATGAGAAAAGAACAATAATGGATGATGGTGGTGGTGACAGATACTCATCTCTGACAGTGCTGGGCACCATGATAAAGTGAACAAACCTTCTTTTGTTCTTTTTTAAAGTGAGTGCAACGATTCCACTGCTGCCCACTGCCTGTGATGCTGATGAACATGAGCTCATCATTCTGAAAACCAGAGGCACAGCCCAAATTCATCCTGGTGCCTTTGTTCTGCAGCAGAACAAATGCACTGTTAGCTGGTAATTGTCTCCTAATTCAAATGTAGTTGTCATTAGGACATGAAAAATCCACGGGGTTGGGTTTTGCATTGCTGGGAGCCACTGAATACATTTCAAAATTATATTTAAGACAGAAATTGGTCCTTATAAGCTGCTGGCTGTGCTTGTAGAATGTCAGGATGCATTTCCTGTAGGTTTTACCTCCTCTCCCACACTGGTGAGGACAGAGCTCTAGGTGGACAATGCACGTGTGGTCAGACTGTGTCAAAGTGGTGTCTTGATAAATTATAGCTGAGCTTATCTGAAGTTTTTATTCAAGGCATTTTCTTAACAAGGCTTCCCACCAAGATCTTGGCTCACCAATCTTTATTCTCTGCCCTGCCTGGAGCAGAGATGGAGTTTGCTTTCTCAGCACAGCCCTGAGACAGGAATTGCAGTTCCTCTGATACCATCTCGCCTGAACATTTTCTTTTTTTGGTCTGCTTTTAAAAGGTCAAATGTTTTTTTGCTGATGTTCAGTGTGTTATGAGGTCAAATAAATGAATGCTCATGAGCTGCTTTTGCAGAAAGCTGTGTGCAGCAGATAATTCCTGTGTGTGTGCTCATTGCTGTGTCAGATGAATGCAGCTGTAGGATTTCCTGCTTTATTCATTGTTCTGGAGCACTGATGCTGAGCAGGTCTGGACAGAGGGGTCAGCAAGCAGCAAATTAAAGGATTGCTGGGGTATTGTTCTGGTTGGGGTTTATTTATCTCTCTCTGGGGGTGCCTGGGGATTGCCTTCTGCAGCTGGTGGGGAAGGGAAGGTTTGGCAGGGCAGGATGGAAGTGGTGGAAGTGGTGATGGATTGTTTCACTGATCCATGCTGGAGTGGAGGTGAGAGGGGGCTGCATTTCATTGCAGATCAAGCCTGAGGTTTAGACACAATCTGGATTCTCATTCAGGAATCAGCTGAAGTCATTGCCAGTCCTTCCTTGTGCTTTCCCCCAACTTTTCCAAGGGAATCTGTGTCCAGCTGCATTTAGCCCCAGGAAGGGCACACTTGTTCTCCTGTTTCCCTGGAGCCTCACAGATTGCAGGATCTGGGATAAAACACAGCTGCTCAATCAGGCCCCAGGGAATTTGGGGATGGTTTTGTGGCAGCTGAAAATGAGGATTTTCTGCTTTGGTTTACATCTGGTTTCTGCCCTGTTGCTAATTTAGGCTGCAGTCCTTGAGTGCCTCTCACCTTGGATGGGAAAACAATGCTGACTAATGCAGAACTCAGTTCTGACAAAATTCTGGTGCACACAGAGAACTGGGGCAGGATACAGGTGAAGACTGATTTATCTTCCTGATTTATCTTCCTGATTTATCTTCCTTCTCTGATGAGTGTAAAAGACAAATTTTGCTGAAATCCAGAGCTGCAGCTGTGGTGCAAACAGTCTTTAGCAACTGGCCAGGTAAATCCCTGGCAGAACCTCATTTGGACTGGGCAGGAGAGGGGTGAGCTCCTCACGAGCTGGGAAATGAACCTTTCTGTGTCAGAGGGGTCCTGCTCAGCTGTGGCTGTAACTTTAATTGGAAAAGGTTAATCTGATTAGTTGGTATTTGCAGAAAGCTTTAGGAGTGAGCAGTGCTGTGGAAGAGCTGACTGCTATGATCATGATGGATCTGCTTTATCAGCAGCTTGCCTGATGAGCAAGATGCTTTTTTTTCTTGTTTCATTGTGAGGGAGTCTTCTGCCTCCTGGAGAGCAGAAGAAAAATATTTCAGAAAAAAAAAAAGAAGAAAAAATGGGTATCCTGTTGTTTTGCAGAATTCTGGCTCCTGTTGAGCTCTGTATGTGGTCAGGTCCCTCTGGTACCAGGCAGAGGGAATATTTCCATGAGCAGGGAGTGGCAGGACAGGGGGAATGGCTTCACACTGATAGAGAGGAGCTTTGGGGTGGGGATCACCCAAAAATCCTTCCCTGTGAGGGTGGGGAGGCCTGGCACAGGCTGCTCCATCCCTGGAGGTGTCCAGGCCAGGCTGGACAGAGCTCTGGACACCCTGGGACAGCGTCCATGGCTTGGACACCTTAAATCTGCTTTATCAACCATGGCGAGGTTTAGGGGAAGTGTTGGAGGCCGGGTTCTCCTGATGCCTGAGATGTTATTCCTTGTTTTTTTTATTTTGGGGGTGAAGTTGGTGTTTTTCCGTGTTTGACCCACAAAGTGCAGGCTCAGAGACTGAGCAGAATCACATGGAAAGGAAAATCCTCCTGGGAGCAGCAGCCAGAGTTCATGATTAATTTGCAGAGCGTGCGTGCACGCCGTGGATCCGGGAGGGAGGGAGGGGAGCTGCTGCTGCTTCCTTTGTGCTTCTCCATCCTCAAAAGCAACACTTGTAGCTCTAAGACTTTTATAGGTGTGGGATCTGAAAACTCCATTTCTGCCAGCAAAAAGAGACCCAGACTTGAGCTGCCTTGCAGGTGCTGTCAGATGATGTTGGAGTGTAAAATGGTGTTTCCATCCTGAATAGGGTTTTTAATGTCTCTTGCTGTCAGGTGTAGTCTTCAGAGGCTGTGCCTTGCTTTGGCTGCTGTCAGATGTTCAGATAAAAAAAAAAATAAAATACTGGAGTGCAGTTTATAGAGTAGCTTCTACCTTCAGAGCTTGCAGGGAGTTCTAAAGGAAAGTATAATGAAGGAATCCTGCATTTCCCATGGGGAAAGTAGGGCAGAATGGAGAGAAAAACTGGTTTGGTGACTCATGGCCTTAGAAAACCCAGGTCCAGCTCTCATTTTTCCCATGAGGTGTCACGGCAGTGAGTCAGGCAGGGGACAGGGGCTGGCTCTGCTCCCCACTTTGTCCCTGCCTGGGTGGGAATCACCTCCCCTCCTCTGCAGGAGTCACAAGGGCTGGAAGAATGGTGCAGATAACGGGAGAAGGGAGGTGTGAGGGCAGCCAGCAGGTGAATAAAGATCTGTGCTGCTGATCTGATCCCTGGGCATCACTCCTGTCTCCTCCTTCTAAACCTTGGGACCAGGCTGTGTGGGAATCACCTCCATTCCTCTGCAGGCACTTCCAGAGCCATGAAATGCTGGAAGAATGGGTGCAGATAGCTGGAGAAGGGAGGAGTGAGGGCAGCCAGGAGGTGAATAAAGATCTGTGCTGCTGATCTGATCCTTGAGCATCATTTCTGTCTCCTAAATCCAGCCCTGAATCCTGGGACCAGGCTGGGTGGGAATTACTCCTCTGCAAGCATTTCCAGAGAGAGCCACAAGTGCTGGAAGAATGGTGCAGATAACAGGAGAAGGGAGGTGTGAGGGCAGTCAGGAAGTGAATAAAGATCTGTGCTGCTGATCTGATCCCTGGGCATCACTCCTGTCTCCTGCTTCTAAACCCTGGGACCAGGCTATGTGGGAATCACCTCCATTCCTCTGCAGGCACTTCCAGAGCCACAAGGGCTGGAACAATGGTGCAGATAACTGCAGCAGGGAGGTGTGAGGGCAGCCAGCAAATGAATAAAGATCTCTGGTACTGATTTAATCCCTGGGCATCTCTCCTGTCTCCTAAATCCAGCCCTAAATCCCGCTGCGGGCTGCGAGCTGAGTGCTGTGTCTGCTTTCCACCGCAGGTTTCTGTGCAATCCCCTGCTTCTGGTGCCCGAATCCCTTCGTCTGGAGCGTCAGCAGCGTGTGGAGCCCGCCCCACACACCCCATCCCTGCCAAACCACGGCCTTTACCTGCGTGTTCCGCTGCTTCCCGTGCGACCCCTCCTGCGGGAGCGCCTCCTGGGCCACCCCCGACTTCAGCCAGCGCTCCGTGGCTCCAATGGTGAAGATGACAAGGTCCAAGACTTTCCAGGCATACCTGCCTTCCTGCCACAGGACCTACAGCTGCATCCACTGCAGGGCTCACCTGGCCAACCACGATGAGCTCATCTCCAAGGTAGGGGCTCCCCGGAGCAGACGGTTCCCTCACGTTGTGTCGCCTCGTTCCTCTTCACAGCAAGGCACAATTCTTCCCAGGAATGTTTCTGGGTTTCACATTTTCTGAACCTCAGAGAAAGGAAAAACAATTATTATTTGCTGTGCCTGTGTTTGTGCAAAACTAGAATGCAATATGGAGATTGGTTACCCAGACTGATGGTGGTTTAATTCCTTGGTTCAGGGCCTCGTGTGTAGCCCCACATTTCTCTTCACAGAGAAAAGCAAGACACAATTCTTCCCAAGAATATTTTTGGGATTCACACTCTCTGAACCTCAGAGAAAGGAAAAACAATTATTATTTGCTATGCCTGAGTTTGTGCAAAACTAGAATGCAATATGGAGATTATTTACCCACAGTGATGGGGTTTTGGTTCCTTGGTTCAGGGCCTCGTGTGTATCCCCACGTTTCTCTTCACAGAAGAAACCAAGGCACAATTCTTCCCAAGAATATTTCTGAGTTTCACATTCTCTGAACCTCAGAGAAAGGAAAAACTATTATTATTTGCTGTACCTATGTTTGTGCAAAAGTAGAATGCAATATGGAGATTATTTACCCACAGTGATGGGGTTTTGGTTCCTTGGTTCAGGGCCAACTGTGTAGCCCCACATTTCTCTTCACAGAGAAAAGCAAGACACAGTTCTTCCGAAGAATATTTTTGGGATTCACACTCTCTGAACCTCAGAGAAAGGAAAAACTATTATTATTTGCTATGCCCGTGTTTGTGCACAACTAGAATGCAATATGGAGGTTGTTTACCCAAAGTAATGGTGGTTTGGTTCCATGGTTCAGGGCCAAATGCGTAGCCCCATATTTCTCTTCACAGAGGAAAGCAAGGCACAGTTCTTCCTAAGAATATTTCTGAGATTCTCATTCTCTGAACCTCAGAGAAAGGAAAAACAATTCTTATCTCATTTGGTGTGCCTGCATTTGTGAAAAAATAGAAAGCAATATGGAGATTGGTTCCTAGTGTGTAGCCCCACATTTCTCTTCACAGAGAAAAGCAAGGCACAATTCTTCCCAAGAATATTTCTGGGTTCCACATTCTCTGAACCTCACAGAAAGGAAAAACATTATTATTTGCTGTGCCTGTGTTTGTGCAAAAGTAGAATGCAATATGGAGATTGGTTACCCAGACTGATGGTGGTTTGGTTCCTTGGTTCAGGGCCTCGTGTGTAGCCCCACATTTCTCTTCACAGAGAAAAGCAAGGCACAATTCTTCCCAAGAATATTTCTGGGTTTCACACTCTCTGAACCTCAGAGAAAGGAAAAAACATTATTATTTGCTGTGCCCGTGTTTGTGCAAAACTAGAATGCAATATGGAGATTATTTACCCACAGTGATGGTTTTTGTTTCCTTGGCCTGTCAGGGCCAGGTGTGTGTGTATCAGGACTGTTGGGTGACAGTCACAAGATCAGGACAGTTGTGTGCAGAGCTGAGTGCTTGGCAATTCAGTTTAGATGTGATGTGATATAGTATAGAATAATATAGTATAATAAAGTAATTAATTAGCCTTCTGATAAGATGGAGTCAGATGCATCATATCTCCCTGCAAATACTATAACAATGCACATCAGTGGCTGTGTAAATGCTTGGACTTTCCCAGCTGCCTTTTCCCTTGGAAAATGGGCTCTCATCTCAGAGGATCTGTTTGTGAGCTGTGGTTTTGTGTTAACTGCTTGGAGTCTTCACCACCCTCACAAGTGCACGGATCTCTTCACTCCCATGACCAGGGAATGGCTTGAGCTGGGTCAGGGCAGCTTTAGTTGGTATCAGGAAAAGGTTTTCATCCCCAGGGTGGTGGAGCACTGAAAGGGGCTCCCCAGGGTTTGGTCTCAGGCCCAGGATGGGATTGTTGGGGGGTCCTGTGCTGGAGTTGGACTCAGTGATCCTGATCAGTCCCTTCCAGCTCTTGAGGGGTGTTGGGATAAGCTGAATTAAAAGCTCTCACAGCCAGTAAGAGTTTTGATGCAGGCCAGTAAGAGGAGCTTGTTCTGAGGTGGGAAAATGAAACCTTCCCTGGCTGTGGTCAGTCCCAGGGCTCAGCTGCCTTGGAATAACTGTTCCATGAAGTTTGTTCAGCTTATAAAATCTGTGCTCAGAAAAAACAGCCCCAGCCAGAGCTGTATGAGCTGGGCTGAGTGGAAATGGTGCTGTGAGCTCTCTGTGTGCAGCTTGAACAGTTCAGCTTCGTGGATCCCCAGGGGCAGAAGGGCTGTGCCCCTTGGAAAGGGGTTTGAAATGTAGATAAACGTAAATGCAGCAGTATCTGTGCCCTGGAGGTGAAATTGCTTCACCCTTTAGCCAGCTGGGTGACTCCAGGCTCCTGTGCCCACCTGGGATGGGCAGTGACTCATTGGATTTTTATTTATTTGGTGCCCTGGATGTTGTGTTGGGACACAGAAAGTGCTTCACTGGCTGAGGAAGGAGGCTTGTTTTACTTGCTGTTTTTACAGCAGATTAAAGTTTGTGCTCTGCTTTTGTTTCTTGATACAGCTGGTCCCCAGCCAAGGAAAAACAAGGCTGAACATTCCCAGTGCTTTCACCTTTGCTGCTTCCTTCCCCTCCTTGTTCCAGGTCCATGCTCCAGTGCAGCTCTGCAGGTTAAGGAGCTTCCAGCAGGGCAGTGCCAGAGCTGCCAAGTGCTTGGAATTTGAGCTGCTAGCCCAGAAACTGCCCAGGAATGCTGACTGCTAAAATATGAACAGGAGAGGGAAAGAAGGGAAGCACAATGTGACTTTTGGAAGTGTTAATTCCAGTGTGCTCCTTCTAAAAGTTCATTCTGGACCAAGGTGTGAATTAATAGTTGGTGGAGCCACCAGCAGGTCATGGAATTTGAATGCAAAGGGTTTGGGGTTTCAGGGTTTGTTTCTCAGGGTTGTAAACATGAATAAAAACACATTCTTTGTATAATTGGGAACCTTATAAAAGCAGTTGTGCAATCGTGGCTTGTACAAGTGGTGTTTGACAGAGCAGAAGGGCAGTCCCTGCCTCAAGGGGCTTCCAAATGTGGAGGAACTTTCCCAGGCAAACTGAAATAGTGGCTTTTTTATCTGTTGGAGCTCAGTTTGGAGGAAGGCTTGGGGAGATGTTTCAGTCCTTTCATCCCAGCCTTATGCTCCCATCCCTGAAGCAGGCACTGCAGTTGCTGTGCTGGTTTCCCACATGGAAACGTGGCAGAGGAAAAGGGAGGAACGGGGCTGGAAAAGGGAGTGGGAGACTCTGCAGAAATGGGAGCAGCTGCAGCTCATCCTGAGCCTGGCTGTGCCATGGGATCCAGGCAGCCCAAATGACTCCATCCTTGGAAGCATTCCCCACCAAACAGGCTTTATGTAACAGCAGGGTGCTGGGGATTTGCCTCCATGGATGAATTCCTGTGCTGCTTCTGCCCTGAGCTGGGCTGCTCTGCACTCCAGGAGCTTTCAGCTCCTCTGGATGCTCCTCACAAGCTGCAGCCCTGGCTGGAGCTGTTGGATCAAACACAGCTGGAGCTGAATCCCGGGATTGTTCTGCTTTCATTCCATCTCCCAGGTTTCCTCTCTCAGCACCAGTGTTACCTTAACTCTGGTTTCTAAGTGTTTTGCCAGCACCAGGTATCCAAAACTCTTAGACAAATATGCCTTGGCAGGGCGGTTTTTGCTCCTTTCTCTCTTTCAGGAAAACTTTGTGCTTTTAAAGGAGGGGAAGGTTTCTCAATAAACCGTTGTTATTTAAAGCAAACAATCGATGCTGAGGCTTTTAAGAAAATCCAAAGCTGTTACATGAAGCCAGTTACCAAAATGTTGCTTACTTGGCCTTTTATCTCCTGCAGCCTGAGGGAGAAAGTGGTTCAGTGTGTCTGATTTTGTAACAGGATCTAAATTGTAGGTTGGACTGTCTGGCCAAGAGAGGCCTTATTGACTTAGGAAATATTAAGGTGATCGGATAAATTGGGTGGAGTGAGCAGTTTTTCCTTTCTGTGTTCCTTTGGTGTCTGGCTTAGCATGAGTGGAGGTTCTTGTTCCCTTGGAGCAATGCATCATTTAAAAGGCTGTGCCAAATTTAGTACATACTCTTGTTTCACTGCTTTTTCCAGTGCTTAAGTGGGCTGAGACTTTGGGAACTCAACCCTGCCCTGCAACAGATTCCTGTGTGACCTTGAGGAAGTCACTGGATGTCTTTGTTCCTCCTTCTCCCCACCTGATAAATGCAGCTTGGAGGGTTTTGGAGCAGGTCCTGTCTGCTCCTCCAAATTAGTACAGGCTGTCCCAGCCCTCTTTGGTTTTAATGTAAAAACAATATCACAGTGCCAGGCAACTGTACTTAAAAATCATATTTCAATGCCAAAAAAGTAAGTGAAAGGCACTTCTTGTTACAGGCACAACATCCCATGGTTTTTAGAATGTTTGAGAAAAATATCTATTCCATCATCAATGTCTCCAGGAAGGAGACACAGGAGTTTTTCTTTTACATCATTTTCTGTTGGGGCCTGAGGGGAACAGCCAACAAAATAGGCATTTACCAAGTAAAGTTAAACAAAGTTTAAAACTGGCAGGGGTGATGCTGATTTCTACCTACTCTGAGTTATTTCAGCTCTTTCTGTTGGAATCCTCTTGGTGCCCGTACAGGAGGATGGGAACAAGAGCAGAAAGATCCAGGCCAGAGATGCCACTGAGTGTCTTGGGTGCTGATTTTTTGTGCTGATTTTTTGTGAGCAGTAATTCAGCAGAAATGTCCCTGATTATGGAAATATGTGGAGAATGTCTTGTGGGCGTCCTGCAGTTTCATTTTTTCCCCTGAATTAACTGTGATCCAACTGCTCAACATTACTCAGTGATGTATCCTCTGAAGTTAGCCCCAGGCTTGCTGGGGAAATTTAATGTTTTCCTTTGATGTCTGCATGGAACCTCAGCTGAACATGAATGGGGAATTCTTCAGCACAAAAAGGCTGCAGCTCCTCCAGGCTGAGAATTTAGGAAAAATCCAGCACTCCTGTGTGCCTGGCTTTCCCATTTGGGGCCGGCTTGTTAATGAGGGAACACTCGGAAGCTCTTTTTGATCTTCTCAGCCGGGATTTGGGAGGTGGAGCAGGAAAATTCCCTCCCAGTCCTTGTGGCCTCTCTCTTTCCTGGCTGCTGGAGCCCGAGCCTGGTGCTTCTGCAGCTCTTGGGGAGATTTATGGCTCGATGAGAGCATCAAACTCTGCTCCATCTTCCAGCTGGGGGATCTGAGCAGGATTTGAGGCTTTTCCACAGAAGCTGGGGGTGAATTCAGCTGTTTGGGGGCATTTGGGGCACCACACGCAGGTGAAAGGAGCAGAAGGTTTTGGGATTTTTGGTGAAAGGAGCAGCAGTTTTGGGTTTTTAGTGAAAGAGGCAGCAGTTTGGGGTTTTTGGTAAAAGGAGCAGCAGTTTTGGGTTTTTGGGTTTTTGGTGAAAGAAGCAGCAGTTTTTTGGTTTTTGGTGAAAGGAGCAGCAGTTTTGGGTTCTTGGGAAAAAGAGCAGCAGTTCTTGAGTTTTTAGTGAAAGGAGCAGCTGTTTTGGGTTTTTGGTCCAAGGAGCAGCAGTTTTTGGTGAAAGAAGCAGCAGTTTTTTGGGTTTTTGGTGAAAGGAGCGGCAGTTTTTTTGGGTTTTTGGTGAAAGGAGCAGCAGTTTTGGGTCTTTGGTTTGGCTCTTTGCTTTTTTTTCCTTTCTTTCATGTGTACAAGGCAGTGTTTAATGTTCTTTAGGACTTTACTTCTCTGATATTTGTAGTTCAGTTCACTTTGAAGATGTGAAGGTATTTGCTGGGTGGGGGCAGCGCGCACACAAGGCAGAACAATAAATGTGAAATTACAACGAGGTAATCTTTAACCTAATGGAAAAAGAGACATTTAATAAATGTCCAAGGCATGTCTGATGAAAATCCTGCATTTCCATCACAGGAAAAACCAGTGTGTGAGGTGAGAGGGGTATTCCTTTCTCACGGGTAAAGTTCTTGGATTTCATTACGCAGGTTTTATTCTTGCTTTAGAGCAGATTTTGTTCCTTCCCAAATATGAAGCTCCCAGCTCCACAGTAATTGAAATAAAGTTATTTATAACAGTGATGAGCTCTGAAGGGCAGGAGGAGCCATCCCATCATCATCCTCACACCTGAGCTCCTCTGGGGCATGGGCCAGTGGGTTTCTCCAGGATTGCAGCAATTCTTTCAGGAAAAGCATTTAGTCTCCATTTGAAGACTTCAGGAGGGGAAATCCACTGCTCCCTTTGGTCATTTTTATCCAGTGGTTAATCATCCTTACTATTAAAAATCAGAGACTTTGAATTTAGTTTTGCCTGACTTGTGCTTCTTGTCATTGGCCATTATTTTATTTCTTTGGCTAATAAAATCCATCTCCAGTCCCGCTCTTCTCCTATAAAATGTCTGCAGTAACCAAAGTCACTCTTGATCAGTTTTTGGACAGACTAAACAGATTCATGGTGCAATCTGATTTTTTCCAGTTTCACATCATTTTTGTGGTTCTCTTCTGCATTTTTAGCATTTCAGTCTCTTTTTTAGGGATGGAAACAGAGCTGCTCTCATTGTTGCAGCCTTAGACTCTGAGCAGCATCTTTTCAGCTCCCACATTTCATAATTGCATCAGTCTCAGTGGCTCAGCACTGCACAGAAATCTTGTGTTCATTTATTTGCTGGGAGCTCTTCATGCACCAGATTTATCCATTTTATGCACATTTTCTAGAAGCTGTCCAGCAGCTTTTGGATCCTCCTTTCCAGCCCTTGTTCCCTAATGAATTTGCCACTTCCAGGCATTATTCAGAGCTTGCTCTTAATTGCAAATATTAAGAGTTCAAGCAGAGAGTGATAAACAGCAAAGCAGCTCCGGGAAAAGTCATTATGAGATTTTTTAGCTCCCATTTCAGTGCTGTGAACGTGAGGAGGGAAAAGCACCTTGTAATTCTTGGCTTCCATGAAGTTTAAAATGAAATGCAGGTCGGGAGGATTGCAGTGCTCAGTAGAACAATGTGTCATCAGGGCTTTTCCTCCAGCAGGAGGGGCAGCCTTAATTCGAGTTTTCCAGACAAATCCATGCCCAGAACCCTTTGTGGGCAGGTTGGGGTTGGCCTGAGGAGGGCAGAGGGTCTGGGGTTGTTATTTGAGTCCCTTAACTCTGTGTTTAAGAGGGAATAAACAAACAAACAAACAAGGAGTGCCCTTTGCAGGGAAAAGTCAGGATGTGAAACCCGAGCTGGGGAAGGAGAATTTGTGCTGCCCATTCTCTAATGCAGCCACTTCAGTTAATCCTTCTGTCCTGTGTGGAATTGCTTCCTCTGGGCTTTACCCTACTGGCGTTCCTGCTGTCCATAATGGGATTGAAAAAAAATCAGGATTTTTTGTTTTATTTAGCCAGGATATTGCTGTTTAACAGAAAAACCCCAAGGTAATTTTGTACCTCCTTGCATAATTGTGTTTATGCAGCAATTAACTGCTGTGTGATTTTTTTAAAAATATTTCATTCTGGTCCAAAAAGAAGGAGGAAAAAGGTAATAAATCACAAGAGTTTAGAATTCCCTGTCAAGGAGGAGGAACGGGGTAAAAATGGATTTTTCTAATCCATCACTTTCTTCATGGAAACAGCTCTCCTTTCATCTGCTGCTTCCTCTGCCTTAGAATTGATGACCTGGGCATAAATAAAATATTGTTCCCATTTATTATCCAGGGAGCTGCCAGGGAGGAAGGACACTTGAATCATCAGGGTTTTTGTGCAAATCCTCAGCAGCTGGAGCTGGGAGCTGGTGAGGTCTGAGCCCTCCTGGGAGTTCAGCTCTTGGACAGGGAGGGAATTCCAGCAGAACCCTGGGCTGCTCCTGGAGGAGCTGCCCTGGGAATTTCCCTTGCAGGTGTGTGGTTTTAATCTGATTTATCCTCGTTAGGAGCAGCGCAGAGCTCTGGTTTAATCTGTAATTCAATCACACAAAGCCAGGGGGGCTTTTCCCACCTGCTGCCTTTGGGGACAGGGCCCTGAGGAGTGTCTGAGGGTAATTTCCATTTGAGAGCAGCAGGAAATGCTGTCTGAGGGCTCTGGGGGAGCTGCTGTGTGTGGCGGGCTGCAGCACAGCCCTGCAGGAATCCTCTGCATTTCCCCTCATCCAGCAGGGTGGAATGGGCAAGGGCTGAGGCTCAGGGAAAAGGGAACTCTGCCCAGAGTCTCCTGTGGAAAACACCAGTAACTTGGTTTTATATTTTAAAAGTTTAATAGCAATTAAATAGTTATAAAAATGGTAATACAATTAGAGTAATAATAATTTGGGCAATTGGGATTAGAACAATATGAGACAACAGAGACAAAGAGTTACAGATGTCCAGGTACCTTTTCTGAGCAGCATAAGGCTGAAAAAGGACCCAAGTCAACAGAGGATTAACCCTTAAAAACAATAACCTGTTGCATATTCATACACCTCACACATGATGCATAAATTCCATTCAAATGCAGGATTCTGCCTGGTCACCATCAACTTCTTCCTTCTAATCCTAACAGCACCTTGAGGCAGGAAGAAGTTCATTTCTCCTGATAATGGAGCCATAAATTCTTTTTCTCTGAAAGATTCAGGTGTCCTGTGGCTGCTATCTCACTGCCAGTCCTTTCTTTTAAAAAGGTATCTTACATAGCACAGTTTCTATTTTAACATTTTTTATAACCTAAAACTATATTTAATACACTACTTAAGTGAATTAATACAGCATTACTTTCTAACACCACACATATAATATTTATTTTAATATTTGCGAAAAGCCAATCATAAAATACCTGCATTTTTCACACTCCTCTCTTAAAATGCACCATGGAATCACAGCTGTTGGGATAAGCAGCAACAACTAATGCAGAAACTGAGGCTGGATACCTGGAATTGGGAGATTTAGAATCAGATTTAAAATCTGCTTCCAGCTCAACTCTGAGGACAAATCCTTAATAATGAAATACATTTTAGTACCAAAACTTCTTTAGACAAGACACAAATATCGAGAATTTAGGTGATGGATTAATAAATGAATGAGAATTTCAATAAATGGAGGAATTCTCAGCCAGTTTGGTGACTTCATTTCCCTGCAGTGGATCTTGCCCAGGGACACAGGGGAGCTGCTGCCCTGGGCAAATCTGCTTTTGCTGAGAAGCCAGGCTGCCCTCAGTGTCAGCACTGCTGCTATTATGGGCTGCCTTAATGGTAAACAGGGCTCCACTGATACGTGCACACTCACTATTATGCTGCTAATTAAATAACTTGTTGCATTAGCACTTTCCATCTTCCATCCCAGCTCTGTGTTTATCTCCAAAACCCATGCAGCAGCAATAATTAATGTGGAAATAAAAGGCTTTATTCTCCCCCTGCCACTGCTTTTCCAAAATGACTGCATTGGGGTGGATGCTTTGAGCATGGAGGAAAACAGCAGCACTCGAAAGTGGGGGATAAAACCCACAGCAAAAATTACAAATTTTCATCCCTGTGTACCCAGAAAGGGCTCCACTGTCACATGCTGTGGTTTTTCACAGTAAATAACAACATTTTCTCCGTATTACCCTTCTTCATGGCAAATGTGAATGGTGACTGAAGTGCCAGAGGTGCCAAACCCATCCCAGCTCTGGGAGTGTTGGTGCAGGGATCAGGGCAGTGCCCAGGCTCCCTCCTCTCCTGGGATTCACAATCCCACATTTCTGCCCTGCTTTTCTCTGCCCCTAAATAAACTGCAGTAATTGCTTTTAAAAGTAAACACTCCATCTCCTCTTTCTCCCCGCAGTATTTCCATTCCTTTTTCATCTCAAAGTCAAGTTTGGAGGCACAGCAGCAACCAGAGATTGTGAAAAATCACAAGAGGAGCCCCAAAATATTGTGAAGTTTTATAGAAGTCATAAATCTGATGGGTTTTTCTTTTATTTGCCTTCAGTAGTTTGTGCCCTCAGCCATTTGCATTTTGAAATTTCACTTTGAAGTCTGTGAGCTGGAAACTCGTTTAAAAATAAATAAGAGCAGAGTGGAGGAGCCCAGGGCTTCAGGGAGGAGGGGGAATAGCACAGGGATAACAGGAGGAAAATTCAGTGTTGGGCTTGAAGTGAGGCAGGACAGCCTGGCAGGGACAAGGGGACAGAGCAGTTTGCAATTATTTTGTGAATTTTGGCATTTTTGTAGGGTTTGGCTCAGGATTTAGCTCAGCAGAGCAGCGTCTTTATCCATGTCAGAAATCCAAGTGCTGGAGGAAAAACCTCCCCCTTGATTTTAGGGAATTTGTATTTCCCTGAGTGCTGCTCTTCATTAATTGCAGAGGCTCAGAAGAAATTCTCTTTTTCCCTTCTGCAACTGAAATATAAAATCTCCCATTTGAGAGAAATCCCTTTCCCTGCCCTCTGGGTATGGATAAATAACTGGGAATGTGCCCCTGGATCCTGACCCATTTAAATTCCTCCATTTTCCTGGGCAGCACTGACATTCCAGGGATACCCACTGTGCTGCATGATATTTCAGCATATTTGGGAATCATTTGAAAATTTGGATTTTTCTTGGCTCCAACAACCAGAAATGTGAGAGGAGGAGAGAATCTCCCTTTGAAAACCAAACCAAACTGGACCAAAAATGTCCTTATTGAAAAGAATTTTAAAATGAGAATTCCTTAAATTTGCCCTTTAAGGATTCCTTCAATCTGCCCAAGGGTTTTAGGATCAGGAGGTGTTGTATGGCACTGGAACTCTGGGATTTCAGAGCACAAGGATTCTTGTAGGTTGGACACGGGCTGGGGGTTGCATCAACACCTGGGAGGCAGAATAAAAAATTGCAATGAAATTCCCATCTGAATAAAACCAGACAAAAATCTGTGTATCTTCCTGCACAACCTGAGCCACAAAATCTGGAGCTGTTCTGGGCCTGGAATGCAGCAGATCCTGGTTTTTCCCTGAGTTTTTGCACAGCAGCACCAACTGCAGGGGAGTAAAGGCCATGCTGAATTAATTGAATTATTTCAGAGATGAGTTTGGTCCACTAATTCCATATTGACCTGGGGCTTTAAATAGCATTAAGGACCCGTGGTGAAACTCAATTACAGCTCAGGAATGCAGCTGGAGCAGGGGAAGGTCACATCTGGGCACGAGGTGCAATAATGGAACCTGTTCTGATGTCTGGTGGCATCAGAGCAAAATTGAATCTGTTTAATGTGATCATGGCCTGCCCCCTGTGTGAGGAATTAATGAACCCTGAGAGGGCTCTGTGGGTTCAGACCAAGCAGTTGAGCTGCTGCTCCCCTGGGAAATGCTGGCTGTGATGTTGGGATGGCTGGGCACAGCCTGGAATCTGCTGCAGGAATTTGCACAGTTTTTATTTTCCATTTTTCTCCCTGCTGCACATCCCAGGGCTCATCTTTTTAATCGAATTAAATCAAATCAGGCTTGAAAGGTGTCATAATAGCCAAGCTTGGTGTGGGATGTTGGAAACAGTAGGTGAGAATTGGGATTAATGCATGAGCACAAGGAAATTGGGTTTGGGGCGCATCTTGGTGTCAGGTTGTATTGACAGCACATTTTGTGTTACTTACAGGTCTCCTCTCCCTGTTCAGGCTGTATTTTGTGAGAACCTCTCCTCCTTGGGTGTTTAGGGTTAGATCAGCTGTGGGAATAGAAAAATCTGACAGTCAGTGGGAATAGATGAATCTGACAGTCAGTGGGAATAGATAAACCTACAGTCGGTGGGAATAGATTAATCTGCAGTCAGTGCTGTGCTGTGGCTGCAGGAACTCAGATCCAAAGTTGGGAAATCGGTGCTCCCAAATCTCCCTGGAGAGCTCCTCGTGTGGGTTCCTCAGTGCCCAAGGGTTTGTACCATCCCTTCTCTCACTGCAGCACTCTGCCCTGTGGGGATGGCACAGGGAACGTGTTCCTTTGGGAAAATCCTGGTTCCTGTGCTTGTTTGGCTTCTGACGCTGCCACCCCTCACTGCCCAGGGCCCTCAGCTCCCTGTGCATCCCTGCCGTGGGAATTATTGCAGGAGCAGCCTGGGAAGGGGCACACACTGCTCCCTTCCCCTCTTGGACCTCTTTGGGACCAGCTGCCTTTTCATTCCTGTTTTATGGGGTTGTTCAAAGCTGCCAGCTGCATACAGGTGAGCAGGATCTGTTCACAGCTGGGTTCAGGTGAGCAGGGTCTGTTCAAACTGGACACAGCTGGGCAGGGTTTGTTCACAGCTGGGTTCAGGTGAGCAGAATCTGTTCAAACTGGGTACAGGTGAGCAGGATCTGTTCAAACTGGGTACAGGTGAGCAGGATCTGTTCAAACTGGGTACAGGTGAGCAGAGTTTGTTCACAGCTGGACACAGGTGAGCAGGGTTTGTTCACAGCTGGGTACAGGTGAGCAGGATCTGTTCAAACTGGGTACAGGTGAGCAGGGTTTGTTCACAGCTGGGTACAGGTGAGCAGGATCTGTTCAAACTGGGTACAGGTGAGCAGGATCTGTTCAAACTGGGTACAGGTGAGCAGAGTTTGTTCACAGCTGGACACAGGTGAGCAGGGTTTGTTCAAAGCTGGATACAGGTGAGCAGGGTTTGTTCACAGCTGGGTACAGGTGAGCAGGGTTTGTTCAAACTGGGTACAGGTGAGCAGGGTTTGTTCACAGCTGGGTACAGGTGAGCAGGGTTTCTCTGCTGCATCTGCAGGGAACAACCATCACCCTGCAGTCTTTCAGCCCTGGCAGCTGCTTCCTCTTTTTCCAGATGATTCCAGCAGCTCTTTCTGTGTTCAGCCCATTGTCAGACAGCATCACAAAGGCTTGGGGTGTTGATTCTGTCACTGTGCAGGGAGTGGAGCTGCTGAGTGGGCTGTGCTGGGATTGAGGAGCTGCAGGAGCTCCCAGGGTTTGTGCCTTTCCCTGGAATCACTGGTGGGATGTCAGAGCTCCCTCCTGGCTCTGCAGCACCAGCAGAGAGGGGAATGAGCCAGAGCAAAGGACAGGGGTGGTGGAGAGGCACAGCCCTGCCTGCATGGCTCTGCTCTGTGGAATCTTTGTGTGTCTCTTAAACAAACAAACAAAACAACATAAAACAAACACAAGAGCATCTGCTTGTGTATAAATATACCTGAGGTTTTGTCTGATTTTGTAGTTCCCATTACAGCGTGTGCCAGTTTTCCTGGTGTGCTCAGAGCTGTGGGTTCAGCACTGGGGCTGAGAGCAGAGATAACAAATGGATTTACCCCAACAGCTCCCAAGGTCCTGGCTGCTGAGCAGAGCAGATCCAGGGTCCTGCAGGCTGTGGCTGCTCCAGCAGCATCAGTGGAAGCCCAGGAGCCTCTGTGCAGGCTGAGTGTCCCAGCAGAGCTGCAGTTCTGTGCTCTGCCAGCACATTTAGAGAATTCCCCATTCCCCAGGGCTCTGTCTGCCCCACAGGCACTCCCTGGGGCTCTCCTGTCACTGGCTGACAGGGCAAAGAGGGATGAGCCATTTCCCTCAAAGAACATCTGGTTTTTAAAAGAATGATTTGATTTCACTGCTCTGCTTTGGGACCAGCACAGCTGAGGGGCTGCAAGGTGGCTGCAAATGGGGTGGCAGGAGCTCCTTAAACCAGAGCAGCTGCCAAAGCATCTCAGCATGGAGCTTGTGCTGTGAGAGCAGAGATCTGCCCCAGACTGCCCCAAACTGCCCCAAACTGCACCAAACTGCCCAAGACTGCCCCAAACTGCCCCAAACTGCTCCAAACTGCTCCAAACTGCCCCAGACTGCTGAGTCCAGGCTCTGCTTCCCACCTGGGCACTGCAGGCAGCATCCCTTGGGCCCTGCAGCTTTGGGATGCACCCAGGGGTGCAGAGGGTTCCTGACTCAGGAGGATGGAGCTGTTTTGAGCTGTTTTGAGCTGTTGTGCATCTCCAATCCCAGCAGCTCAGGTGGTTTTTAGAGGGCCCAGGCAGGATGGGGAGCTTGGGTTGTGTTGCTGCCACATCCAGATGTGTTCCCAGCCAGACCCTGAGCGTGAACAGAGCAGGGAAAAATCTGTGGAGCTTCCAGTAGGAAACAACCACAGAGAATCCTTTCCATCTCTCTCAGCTGGAAAGTGATGCCAGGAGCTGTTTCAGAGTCTGGGTTTCAGTGGGAGGGGGGTTGAGCTGCACCTCTGAATGTGCACAGGGAAAATGCAGAGCACAGAAAGTAGGTCTGGCTGCTGGCTGTCACCTCGGTGCACATCAAGGGTGCTGTGGAAATCTTTGTGTGGCTCTTAAACAAACAAACAAAGCAACAAAAACAAACACAAGAGCATCTGCTTGTGTATAAATACACCTGGGGGTTTTTTGTTCTGATTTTGTAGTTCCCATTACAGCGTGTGCCAGTTTTTCTGGTGTACCAAGGAGCAGGAACATCTCCAGGAGATGCTCAGGTTGCAGCAGCCAGATAAAAGCTGCCTGTGCCACCTTTATAAAGACACAGCCAGCTCAGTCCTGCAGGGGACAAATGCACTGGGGAATTTGTGGTTACCAGACTTTCATCCCTTCTTTTTATGTGTTTTGCCAAATCCTGTGCTGGCTGGAGGGTGACTGTGGAGACAGCACTGAAAGCTGAGCAGTGGTTTGTTGAAAACTCTGCTTGGGCAGGGGGTAAATAATGTGAATTTTTTTTCCAGTGACCACCCTTAGATACCCTCAAGCACTGGTTTGGGCTGGGAGGAAGGACAGGCAATGCAGCAATGTCCAGTGAGCCCCAGCACAGCTGATGGAGCTGGGTTTGTTGTTGATTAAAGACAGACCTTTGTACAGCAGGAACAGAAAATCCTATTTCTGTACCAGTAAAAACTCTGCTCCCACAGTTGCTGTTGTTGGCAAACTCAGTCACTTTTTGGTGTTTTTGGAGAAGTATTTACAGGCAAGGACTGGATGCTGAGAGAGCTTCATCTGCTTGCATTTTGCTCTGGTTGCTGTGGGATTTTGTGCTTCATCCCTGAGCCCTCCCCAGTTATCCCAGCAGGGACAGGCAGTGTCTCCTGCTCAGCCCCTCCTTCCTGAGCAGGGAATCATCCCTTGGGATCCCACTTTGCCCCCAGCCCAGTGGGATGCTGCAGGCTGGCTCAGGGTGGGCTCTGACAGCAGCAGAACACAGAGTCTGCAGAGGGATTGATTCTCTCATAAATGCAATTACACAAACACGCTCCAGCCGTGTGTCCTGTTTAATTGCTCCCCCAGAAAAGAGGAATTCCTCAGGGCACTGCTTTTGTGTGAGTCAGAGATACCCCAGAGCCTCAGGCATCCTCTGCATCCACAGGGGCTCCTCTGTGCCCTGGGTGGCCGCTAATATTGGCCTTGAGATCCCTCTGCAGATGAGTTATCCCTGCAGGAGGCAGGGGTGGTGTGCCAGGCAGGGATTGCAGCTGGCAGAGCCCCTGTGCCATGCAGGGCTCCCTGCCCGGTGCCCTGGGGGCATTTCTGCCCTCTGAGGTGCCTCTGCTCCATGGAAGGATCCCTTTGTAAATTGGGGATCTTCCCAAGGAGTGCCAGGGCTTGGGCTGCCAATCCACTGGGCAGGTGATGGAAGGGGGGACGAAACCCCCCAGAGATGGTTTTGTGTGGTGTGAGGTTGCTCTTGACCCAATAAATGGCTGTTGAGAGGGCCTGGATGTAAAACATGAATGTTTCTCTTTTCCCACAAAATTCTGTCCCTCCTTTTTAAGGGTTTTGGTCTGAAATCATCAGCTGAGGTTTTCAGAAAACCACTAAACATTCCAAGGTTCCTGGTGAGGTGCAAAGTGAAGCAGTAAATGGTCCAGAAAAGCTGATTTTTGACTTGCCCGTTCCCTGAGGTGTCCCACAAGGTAACCTGTACAGACAGCCCAGCCCAGCCCAGCTCACAAGCACCAAATGTTTAATTCAGTGTGTGCCTGTCAGAGCACATTAAAAATGCAGGTGGCACTTGGTGCCTGTCAGCCTGGCGCTGTCACGGGGTGGTGGCACAGATGTGGCACACTGGGAATGTCTGCAGTGTGCTGCCAGGCTGGATCCTGATCCCTGATCCCCCAAAACTCTGCCTTTCCACGGTGCTGCTGAGGATGTGCCTGCATTGTCTGGGCTGCTTTGGCTGCTCTGTGCTTCTCCTGGCCATCTCCATCTCCTGTGGGATTAATCCCAGTTCCTGAGGCTCTCCCAGTGGGAATTGAGGTTTGCCCACACCTCAGGGCTGAGCCTTTTGTGGGATGCTGGAGCTGTGTTGTGTGCCCAGCTCCTGGCACAGACACATCCCAGTCCCTCAGCTTGGGTCAGAGCTCACTGTGCAATTCCCAAGGAGAATTTGTGTGCAAGTTCAGTTTGAAAAGAGATCCAAAATTCATGCACAAGTGCAGTTTGAAAAGAGATTCAAACCTGTGACCATGTTCACAGGGGTCTGAGGATGAGGGAAGAGACGAGGATCTGACTCCATGTTTCAGAAGGATGATTATTTTATGATATATGGTATATTAAAACTATACTAAAAGAATAGAAGAAAGGATTTCATCAGAAGGCTGGCTAAGAATAGAAAAAAAAATAATGAATAACAAAGGTTTGTGTCTCAGACTCTCTGTCCGAGCCAGCTGACTGTGATTGGCCATTAATTAGAAACAACCACATGAGAGCAATCCCAGATGCACCTGTTGCATTCCACAGCAGCAGATAATCAATGTTTACATTTTGTTCCTGAGGCCTCTCAGCTTCTCAGGAGGAAAAAACCTAAGGAAAGGATTTTTCAGAAAATTTCATGGCTGCACAAGCCCATTTCTGCAGCCTCCAGGTGAGGCTGAGGAGTGAAGTTCATAAACACCAAAAGTATGAAATCAGTGGGAGTTCCAGGTGTGTCCTGTGAAAAGGGCAGCTGTTGGAGATGGAGAAATTTGCCTCTTTGCTCTCAAGCAGCCAACTGAGCTTTGTTTTCTTGCCTTGCAGTCCTTCCAGGGCAGCCAAGGACGAGCTTACCTCTTCAACTCCGTGTGAGTACCCAACAAAACCATCCTGAAAAAGGGACAAAAACCCCGATTTCCTTCAGAAAACCTCTGCCTGGGGGTGGGGAGCTTCCTGCACATGGCTGGAGAAAGAGGCAGAAATAGCCCCTGATTCATATTTGAGTGGTGCAGGGGTTTCAGATAAGCAGCAAGGAAAAGGTGAATTTTTTCGTCATTGGGTTGAGAAATCAGAGCTGATGGCTGAGTCATCTCCTGTCCCAGGATGGAGTGGGACCATAACCAGAGTTTGGAAATGTGGAGATAGATGATATCTAAATATGCACTTCATAAAAACTGAGTGTAGTTTTCCCAGTGACTGGAAATGGTTTTGGGGAGGTCACTGCTGGTCTGGTTTCAGCAGAGCTGCTGATTTCACTCACATTTTTCAACTTTCCATTTGGGAAAGTAAAAGTACCATTTTATCAATTTGAGAATGAAAACCTTTCTCAAATGCTTAATTAGCAAAGTGACTAGAATGTTATTAATCTCCTTCTCAAAGCTTTCATTGAGTTTTTCAGTTGAATAAAAATCCCATTTTACCTTTTCATTCTGCTCTGGAGCTGCCATAGAGCTTTGTCTGGGCACAGCTGGGAGATTCAGAACCTCCTGCTCGTGTTTTCAAACACTGCAGCGAAATCTTTGTCAGCTTTATTGGAGCATTTTGAGGTGGAGGGGCACTAATGGAGCGTCTGTGCTTTGTCCCAGAGTGAACGTGGGCTGTGGCCCTGCGGAGGAGCGGGTGTTGTTAACAGGACTGCACGCCGTGGCAGATATTTACTGTGAAAACTGCAAAACCACGCTGGGCTGGAAATATGTGAGTATTTGTGTCGCTGCCTGTGCCCCTGGGCAGCTTGGCTGCAGCTGAGGGGGTGGGGAGGTCATTTTGGGAGCCCAAAATGCAGGTTTGCATCCGTAGCCATCTGGATTCCTCCTGCCTCTGTGTGTGTTGCATTTAGAAAATCAGCTTTAATAGTTCTGTTTTCACTAATTTTATTTTATTTACACCTGGTGCCCCTCAGTGACATTTAACATAAATGAGGATAATTTCAGCCCTGTGGTTTACACTGTCTTTTTTCTATTATTCTGGTAGATGTTATCAGAATAACAGAATGCTCCATTAATCCTGTGTCCTCCCCACTGGAAATGCTGTTGAACACGAGTTTATCTGTTTGCTCTTCAAAAATTCAATTACCTTCCAATAAAATCCAATGTTACATCCTAATTCCTGCTTCTGGAGGCCCACATCATTTTGTCCAAATGTTTCTCACCAGTGCTTGAGCTGGTGCAGGATTTAAGATTCTAGAAACAGGGTTTAGGATTCTAGAAGTGGGATTTAGGGTTCTACAAACATGATTTAGGATTCTAGAAGCAGGCTTTGGTATTCTAGAAGTGGGATTTAAGGTTCTATAAACAGGATTTAAGATTCCATAGGCAGGATTTAGTATTCTAGATTCCTGATTTAGGGTTCTAGAAACAGGATTTGGGGTTCCAGAAGCAGGATTTAATATTCCAGAAGGAGAATTTGGGATTCCAGAAGCAGAATTTCGTATTCTAGAAGCAAGATTTAATATTCCAGGAGCAGGATTTAGGACTCCAGAAGCAGGATTTAGTATTCTAGACTCAAGATTTAGGATTCGAGATGCAGAATTAGGATTCCAGAAGCAGGATTTAATATTCCAGGATTTCAGATTCTAGAAGCAAGATTTAAGATTCCATAAGCAGGATTTAATATCCCAGAAGGAGAATTTGGGATTCCAGAAGCAGAATTTAATATTCGAGAAACAGGATTTGGGGTTGTAGAAGCAGGATTTGAGATTCCAGAAGCAGCATTTAGGATTCTAGAAGCAGGATTTAATATTCTAGAAACGGGGTTTAATATTCCATGATTTCAGATTCTAGAAGCAAGATTTAGGATTCCAGAAGCAGAATTTCATGTTCCAGAAGCAAGATTTGGGATTCCAGCAGCAGGATTTAGGATTCTAGAAGCAAGATTTAATATTCCAGAAGCAGGATTTAGGATTGTAAACGCAAGATTTAAGATTCCAGAAGCAGGATTTGATATTCCAGAAGCAGGATGAAGTATTCTAGACTCACTGTTTAGGATTCTAGAAAGCAGGATTTGGGATTCCAGAAGCAGGATTTAGTATTCTAGACTCAAGATTTAGGATTCTAAAAGCAAGATTTAAGATTCCAGAAGCAGGATTTGAGATTCTGGAAGCAGGATTTGGTATTCCAGAAGCAGGGTTTAATATTCTAGGATTTCAGATTCTAGAAGCAAGATTTAATATTCCAGAAACAGAATTTGACATTCCAGAAGCAGGATTAAGTATTCTAGACTCACTATTTGGGATTCTAGACGCAGGATTTAGGATTCCATAAGCAGGATTTAGGATTCATAAGCAGGATTTCAGACTCTAGAAGCAAGATTGAATATTCCAGAAGCAGAATTTGGGATTCCAGAAGCAGGATTTAAGATCTTTTCCCTCACAATTTTCCTGAGAGCCCACAGGAAGACCTGCAGTTGACTTTGTGGGCAGGGCTCAGACTTGCACCAGCACTCCCAAATCTGATCCATGACCTGATTCCCACCAAGCACCGCCTCAGTCTCCCTCTGCTCCCGCTTCCATTGCAGGAACACGCTTTTGAAAGCAGCCAGAAGTATAAAGAAGGCAAATACATCATTGAACTAGCTCACATGATCAAGGACAACGGCTGGGACTGAGCAGAGCCAGCCCTGCAGTGCCAGAGATGCCATCCAGCCCAACATTGTACCCAAGAGTGAGAGAGTGACTGAACGCTTGGTTCCATGCATTTAGAGGCTCTGCAACCCGGGAGCATCTTCACACCCTTCTCCATCTTTATTGGTGACTGGCCTCTAAATTTCTGTCTCTCTGTCTCTTTGCTTTGTATCTGTCTGTGAGTTGACCCTGGCTGCTTCTCTCTCTGTTGTGTTGGCTCGGAGAATGCACCGAATGCCCGACAGCCATTCCACGTGCCCAGAGCTCCACCCGGCCTGGCCTGGGCTCCCCTGGCACCTCCCCGAGGTGCCAACCCCGAGGTTGGGCAGGAGAAGGTGGGACAGGGGTGGGGAACCATCAGAGGGTGATGCTGTGCTGCTCCTTTCAGTCCTGGGTAAGCGAGGCTTGAAACCATCTCCTTGTGTAAATGGACGGAGAAATACCTGCTTGTGTAAATGGATACAGAAATATCCACTTGTCTGAATGGATAGAGAAATATCCACTTGTCTAAGGAGGACACGGGAATATCTCCTTGTGTGGAAGGACAGAATTACCTCATGGCTGTGTTTTCTCTCTGAATCCATCAGTGGAGCCTCAGCCTGAGCCCGAGGCAGAGCCAGTTCCCCCCACAGTCTGTGTTTTGGTTGCTGTTTATGAACTCCTTGTTGCAGGGGAGGTTCCTGCCTCTCCTTTTCCTCGCTGGTTCAGGGTAGGGAGGCTGAAGGTCCCAGCTGAGCACCCCCAAGGCTGGGGAAACCAAACCCTGACCTGTGAGCGCTTCAGAGAGGAGGAGAAAACCACTCCAGGCACAAGGAGGCTGGAGCTGCAGCCTAGAGAATGTGGAGGGGTGAAAAAAGGCACGTGTGAGGCAAGGAGGGGGAAATTCCATAGAGGAGGATGGGGACAAACAGTGGCAGAGGGTACCCCTGGACTTCCTGGCCTCCCCTGAGCACCCTTGGTGGTGTTTCACCAATCTTTCACAAGTGCAAGGAGGAAAATGCTGTTACAGAACCTTTTCCTTGGATGCCAGGCTCAGAAAATGCACAGAAATGGGGCGAGGAGGGAGCTGAGTGGGGGCAGTTGTGTTGCACAGGTGGATATTTCATCCCTGAGGTATCCTCCCCCCTTTCCCCACTCCCAGCAGCCCAGTGCAGGCACGGGGAGAGTGGCAAAGGAAAAAAGGAAAAAAAGAAATGAAACATCTTCCAGCAGCCCTGGAATGATCCATGCCTCGAGGGGTGGATTGGGTGTCAGAACTGCAGGCACAACGAGTCCTCCCCATTTTTGTTTGCCCCTGGTGATTCCTGAGCACCTTCCCAAGGCGGGGAAGGGTGTCCTGTGTGCCAGGGGAGCTGTGTAAAGTAAAAGTAAAATGAGAAATTTCCTCTGCAGCATCCAGCCAGTATCTGGTGCATCACCCAGGACTATCGCGCTGAGCTCATTCTGTCTCTCCCCCAGTGAATTTTTATTTTTTGTTGGCAGAATTCTTTCAAGTAGGTTAATCCATGGGGGGAAATCTTCCTTAATGCAGAAGGAAGGAGTGAGTGAGAGTTGTGCAGGGGTGGTGGCTCCTCATGGAACAGAAGCTCCAGTTGGAGCTGTGATCTGCAATCACTGCCCCCAGCCCTTGGAGATGCCAGGGGCTGTGCAGGACTCATTTGGTGTTATTTGGCAGGGAACGGGAGCAGAGACTCTCCTGAAGGATCAGGGTGGAATTCAGGGCTGGATCCTTGTGCTGAAAGCCAAACCTGATGGAGCAAAGGTTGTTTATTTTGTCTCTCAAGCCTCTGTTCTTGACAGCCTTGGAGAGCTGAGGTGGAGCTGGCCGGGCCCCTGCAGGGGATGGAGTTGGTGACCAGACTGTCCAGAGGTGGCTCCTGCCCTCACCCTCCTGCTCTGGCTGTGCAGCAATTGCTTCAGCTTCTGGTTTGGATTGTCTCTGCTTCTGCCACCCACATTCCCTCAGTGACAGATCCAGGAAAAATCAGAACTCCCACAGCACCTGCTGGCACTGACCTGGTGCCATTTCCCTGTCCCTTCATTGAGGATCCATGGCAGTTCATGGGGTTTTGAGTAGTGGGAAGCAATTCCTGTTCTTCAAAGGGCTCTTAATTCTGCACAGAGCCTTTAAAGAGCTGGGAGAGGTGAGGGATCATCCCAAATCCTGTGGGGCTGAGAGGAGCACACAGGGCTCGTGGTTTGATGTTGGTATTTGGAGTGAGTGCTGGTCAAAAAGCAAAATAAAAGGCAGGGCTGTGCAGAGAACTGCTCTGAGAAATGCCAGCCAGGTGGAAATGGTTTTACCCATTCATTTGGGACACAAAAGGACGATGCCCCATCAGACCTGGCTGGTTTTTACTGGTCACAGGTGTTGGCTTTTAATGGCAACCAGTCCAAGCTGGAATAGGGCGAGGCGTTAATCTGCTTTTAATTGGTTTTGTGCTGTTGAGTCTGTGCTCAGAGCCTGGCCCTGAGCCCTGGGGCAGCCCAGCGAGGCTGTGCCTGTCCCCAGCCCCCAGAGAGCTCCTGGGCAGTGCCTGTGATGGCTGAGGGGAGAACTGGGGCTCGTGCAGCCCCTGCGAGTGCCCAGGGAGCAGGAGCAGCTTCAGCTGGTGCTGGAATCTGGGATCAGAGAAAACCAAAGAACTTCCCTGCTGAGCTGAGCCAGGTGGGGCCTCTGCCCAGGAGAAGGGGAGATGTGGCCCTGGGGAGCTGCTGCTTTCCCTGGGCAGCAGCCCCAGGAGAGCACGGGCAGCCCTGAGCTCCCCTCCTCTGTTTGGTGCCCAGCCTGTGCCTGGGCAGCCGTGAGCACCCCTGAGTTTACATCCCCCCCCCGTACCCCCAAAGCTCAGACTTGAGTGAGTTTGAAATTGTTTTTGCTCTGGTGTGAAATCCTGACCCCTGTAAGAAATATTCAGATGATAATATATACAAAGCAGAAAAAAAAAAAATAACCCCCAGACGTTACCTTGTGAAATATACTTTTGTAAATAATATTTAATTTTTTTTTTAAAGAAATAATATATTTGGTGCTGTTTTCTCAGAGCCCCTCCCTGAGAGCACTTTTTTTTTGTTGTTGTTGTTGTTTATGATGATCCTGTTTCCTTCTGTATTTGTTGGAAAATATGTTTAAAGGGAAACAAAACCTCCTGATTTACGTTGTCCTCTGAGGTGGATCCATGTTTCCTGTGGATGTGGCAGATTTGGGCTGGGACAGGGGGATGTGTGGGCTGGCATCAGGAGGGCTCCATTCCCCCCTGCCTTTCCTGGAGCCCCTTTGCTCCCAGCAGGAACCCCCAGAGCCCCTGGGGCTCCCCCTTTCCTGGTTTGTGGAATGCAGGCCTGGGATTCCCTTGCACCAGTGCTGGCTGGAGTGAGAAGCTCTGGGGCTGGGCAGGAGCTGCAGCCTCAGGTTTGCAGGGATGGAGGATGGAGCTTTGAACCCAATTTTAACCTAAACCACAAATCTTTGGATCCTGCTTTTATCTTTGAGGGGAGGTTTTATTTTTGTTGTTGTTGTTTTATTTTTTTTTTTAACCAAGCTGCTACATAACAAATTAGAGTAAAAGTTTACCTCTCTTGGCAGTGAAGTTCATTTATTTTGTTCTCCTTTCTGTCTTTAATCTCCCCCCTTCTCTCCCTCCTTTGTTTTTATTTCACTTGGTCTCTTGTTTATCCAAAGTGGACCAACAGCACAAAGCACTGGACTGTGTTGAGCAAGGAGCTGTTCAAGAACTGCTGCAGGTTCTTTAAAAATTCTCTGGGTTTGGAGAACTTCAAACCCCAAGGAACAAAAGCAACCCTGCCAAACCAACCCCGTTGTTCTCGTGATGATCAAGTGAGAATTCTCTCTCTGTGTGTGTGCATTTTTCTGGCTGCTCTGAGAGTGTGTGAATCATGCATTTCACTGCACTCCCCTGCTTTGGGAGGAGCTTCCAGGGGAAGCAGTTTTGGGATGAAGAGGGGACACCAAACACCAAGCTCAGCTCAGTGGGAAGGAGCTCTCAGTGCTCAGAAACAATCAGGTTAGACAGAGGTTTTCTGCAGAAATCCTGGTGAGAAAGAACAAGCAGAAGAGGGGAAACGAAATCATCTTGAATTCAGAAAAAAAACATATAAAATCAAAAATCAACATATTTAAATGCAAGCAGAATGGCATTGTGTAAGGTACAACCACCAATAAGCTGTTCTCATCGTTACAACTGTGTGTATCCTTTGTTTTGTTCTTCCTAAGGAAATGGGAATGCTTTCCCCACTGACAAAACTAAGGACAATATTTCCAATACCAGCCTGTCTATGGATGCTCTTGTGTTTACAAATTGTGTATATTTTTATTTCTTTGATCTTATTTTAATTTTTTTTTTTTGGCGTATTCTTTCAGGTCATTTGCTTCAGTCATAAATGCGATTGTTTGTTTTCAAATAATTGGTTTTCACCTTTTCATGTATTTGTACATTGTATATAGTTCTTCAGTATTAGAGGGAGGCGTATTGTTTGTCATATTTACAATATGTGTTGGTGCTCATTTGAGAAAATAAAATTTTCAAGTACTAAGGCTGCTGCTCCAGGTTTCTGCTTTATTCTGTGCAAATCCCTGAAATCCAGAGGATTTCATCCCAAAGGGGATTTTCATCCCAATCCAGGGGATGGGAAACAGCAGCTGCTGCTGCTCCACCTCAGACACCTCCACAGCCAGGGGGAAGGCAGTGCTGTATTTGGGATTTTGGGATGGGTGGGTGCAATCCCTGTTCATCCACTGCTGGAGGTGGCAGGGCCCTGTCCCTGTGCCCTCTGTGCCCTCTGTCCCCGTGCCCTGTCCCTGTGCCCTCTGTCCCCGTGCTGCTGAGTGCCCTTAATTCCCCACGGGACCAAAAAAGCCACTTAACCCCGTTTGGGGACAGCCCAGGGGCTGAACTCAGAGCCCTGAGCTGGGAGTGAGCTGAAAGCTGCACCTGAGAGGGGCTGGGGATTCCTGGGACTGGGAAACGCCAAGGAAGATGGGATGGGAGCGACCCCATGGACAGTCCCTGCAGTGGGGTCAGAGCTCTTGGTTTCACCAAAACCTGAACTTGCTCCTCTTGGTCCCACACCAGCCTGGGACACTCTGGCTGTGTCCCTAAGGGACACTGTCCTCACCTTGGGGACAATGGCATCCCAAAAAATGCCCTGCAGGGTCTGTGTGGGGCAGCTCCTGGCGCTGGGCTTGTTCCTACAGCCCCACTGGAAAAGCCCGAAGGTTTTAACCCTGTGTGGAATGCCCTGGGGCAGTGGGAATGCCCTGGGGTGGGGAGGGGACCCACAGATGTGGGGACATTTCTTGTTCCCCATCCCAGCCCTGCAGGGAAAATCCCGCCAGGAAAAAGCGTCCTGCTCAGCAATTCCCACCCGAGTGACAGCAAGGGGGACAACTCCAGGCTGTCCCTGAGCTCTGGCCTTGGGAACAGCCTCCAGATCCCATCAGGCCGTGGGATGGAGGTGGAAAATGCCAGAACCGATTGGGGCGGGGCTGGGGGGCAGCGGGACCCGGCCGCTCCCGCATCCCGGGGCGGGGAGGGACCGGGACCAGCGCGGCTGGGGATGCGGGACAGCCCCTCCCGGCTCTATTAACCCGCGATCAGAGCCGGGCCGAGCCGAGCCGAGCGGGGCTATTGATAGCCCGGCATTAGAGATAGAGCTGAGTCAGGCGGCTGCAGCCCCGGGCTCCGGCTGCGGCTCTGAAGGAGGGATGGATGGATGGATGGATGGATGGATGGATGGATGGATGGATGGATGGATGGGTCCCCCGGTCCCCGCGAGGTGACAGCGCTGCAGGGTCACCGTGACCTTCCCCGTGGCCACAGGACGGGCTATAAAGAGCAGCAGGGCCGAGCCTGGGGCAGCTCCCGGCTCCTCTCCCATCCCACCACAATGAAGGATTTTTTTTCTTTTTTCAAAGGATGATCACGAAGCTAAAAATACAGCAGCGCCCGTGGCCTTTAATCCCGGCTCAGGAGCAATCTGACACTCCTGCTCTGCTTCCCAGGCGGCTTTTTGGGACGCGGGGATGCTGCCAGCTGCTGCTCCACGGCTTCACTCGATCCCTGTGCTCCTCCTGCCCTCGGGGTTCAGCCTCACGGTGCCCCTCGGCTTCCCCAGCGCCTCCTTTCCCAGCGGGACCCGGCTCCCTCCGAGCGCGTTTCTGGCTGACAGGAGGAGGATTTACAGTAGCGCCTTCAGGCTGCCAAACACGCCCGGGATATTTTTACCCGGCTCCAGGCTGCGGTATAAATAGAGCCCAGGCCGTTCTCTGTTGCTGACCGAGAAATGTCCCAGAGAAGCGGGGCAGGCACGAGGGAAATGTCACCCGAACGTCGTCACCCCTCGGGGAAATAACAGAGCCCTGCTGCCACCCCTCTCCATGTGACCCCAAAAACCACAGAGTGCTGCTCTGTTTTGGGGAATCTGGGGGTGCTGTGAGCACAGACTTTGTCCAGGGGTGGGCACCTTTGATTAAACCTCTCCAGGATTAAATCCCTCCATCCATCAGGGCACCCCAAGCCTGTAAAGGGGATCCTCGGGGAGAATGAAGGACAGCGGGGACAGGGGGTGACAGACATCACCAGCTCGACTTCTGTGAGGAAAAAAAAAACAAAAAAAACAACAAAAAAACCCTCATGGAGCTGTTCCAGGCTGTCCTGTTATTCATGGCTCGGGATCAAGCAGCTGCTCCCGGCGGGGGCTGCCCCGCGCTGCTCCACAGGGAAAGCTCCTGCAGACGTTTGTTCCCAATGTATGGAAACTTCTGATGAGGTGAAGGGAAATAATAGGGGGAAAAAATCATAAAATCCTTTACCAGGGCCCGGCCTTGCCCCGTGGAGCTGTGCCCCTGGTGAAAGGCTCTGAGCAAGGTTTGGATGCCTGACAGAAACAGCAAATGCTATAGGAGATTTTATAGAGCTCTGCTTCCCCGTGAAAGCCAGGCTGGTGTTTTCTTTTCCACTTGGACAAGGATTTTCCCATAATTGTGCTATTTTTATGGAGGTTTCAGACAGAACCAGAGGGCCTCTCCCAGGCAAGCCGTGGTGCTGGAGGAGCTGGAGCTCGGGAGGCTTCAGCCTCTGACGCAGGTTTGCCTTTGCTGGCAGATGTCTCACCCCGTGCAAATGGGGGATTTGCTCCATCCCTGCCTCACAGGGATTTTTCTCTTTTGGAGTTTCCTGCCTGGACATGAACCGGGGTGCAGATGCTGCCTGGACCAGGGGGAAGCAGCAGAGCCTCCGTGGCACAGAACGGGGGCTCAGCCAAAACTCCTGCTCTGAGACGCAAAAATGAACACCTCAGCAGTCAGCATCGATTTCTGACAGACAAGGGGCCCTTGTCTCCCCCAGGGCAGCTCATCAACACCCCAATCACTGCTGATGGGGCAAAGGGTGGGGAAACACCGGGAGTGATGGCTGAGAGGTACCAATGCCACCAGCTGTGCCCATCACCAGCGCCTCCCGCAGCCCCCAGGTTTTGCTGGTTTCTGGAGAGATTTTTGCTGGGAGGGAGCTTTGTTTGGAGTGGTGCTGCTGCTGGAACCTCAACTGGATTTTGCTGCTCAGTTCAGTGGGAAGAAGCCAGGTGGGAGCGGGTTTTATGGGGAGGAAATGAAGTGGCTGAAGGGCTGGGGCTGTGTTATCTTTAATTTGAGCGGGGATTTCTGTCTGACTGCAGGCTTTGAGCCGCTGTGGCTCCGTGTGCCCGGCTATGGGGGCAGCAGGAGGAGGCTGTGGTGGGGGACTGTCGATGCCAACCCTTTTGCAGGCTAGTGGAGGTGAATTTAATCTTTAGCAGCCTGGTGGGAACGAGCTCTGCCGGGCTGGGAGCTGCCAGCGGCCGTCCAGCTCCACTGCCGGCGCCTGGAGCCATTAGCAGGGCACTAATAATGTCCTTTATTAAATCACAGCCACGTCATCGGCTGCACTTGGGGATGTGGCTGCTGGCACGTCCCTTCCCAACCTGCCTGCTCCTCTGGGTGCTGTGGGAGGGGATTTTTTTCTGTGGGTTTTCAGTAGTTCTTTGCTCTGGGATCCATCCTACAGAAGAAGCTGTGTTTTTACCCAGTTCATCCCCAGGTCCTGGTGGCCTCAGATACACAGGGCTTTGTTTTTTTGGGTTTTTTGGCTCTGTTTGCTGTCAGCAGGAGAGGGTCTGTGAGCTCCTGAGTGAAATCCCTTGTGCCAAACCTGAATTTTCCCCAAAATACAAGTAATTCAGCCCAAACTGGGCTCTTGTGCTCTTTGTACCTGCCTTGAACCAGGCCAGGCTTTGCTTGGGTTTAGTGAAGCTGCTCCTGTGAATCCCCATCACAACCCAGCCCTGAACATGAGCATTCCATGCCCGAGGGTCCCAATCCAAAACTATTTGGGAACCAGGCGAGGCTCAAGCCTTAGGAAACCCCACCCTTGTGGAGCTGCTGGCTAACGGGGACAGGGCTCCTTTTGGATTAGCTGCCCACAAGCAAGAAAAGCTATTTTGAACCAGAGGCTGGGAATGTTTGAGCTAATCCCAGGTGGAAGCTGATTAAGGGCTCGTGGGGGGAGATTTGGAGCAGATCCTGGTGGCACAGGCAGCCTGGCCACGTCCCCTGGCTGTTCTGCCCGGCCAAACCACCCCAATCTCCAAGGAGTGAGAGGAGGTGAAGCTCAGCCCAGACATTCCTGAGGTGCTGGAGGGGATTTCTTTGCACAAACCCTTGCCAAGGTCTGTGGAGCTTTATCCTGACCTTTGGCAGCTGTTGGGTGCTGGGAAGGGGAGAGCTCTGTGCTCCTTTCCAGCCTGGTGAGCAAAGGGATCACGGGGGCACCTTCAGCTCCATGTCACCCACACCAGGGAGCTGGCAGTGCCTTCATCCTCTCATATCCCAGGGAAATATTTTGATTTTGGCCACCATTTTCAGGGTGGTGTCAGTTTTCCTGGTGGAGATTCCCACTCTGGGCTGGGTGAGCTCTGCTCCATGCTGTGGGAGGGCTGTGGCTGTGCCAGGGACCCAAGGGTGCAGGATTTGGGTGGGATCTCCAGGATGCACAGCCCTAACCTGCCCAGACACAGCTTTCCCCAAAGGGAAGGTGCTGCAGGGCTCATTCCCATTCCCATGGGTGTCTCTGTTCCCCTCTGCCAGGCATGGGGATGTCACTTGTGCCACAGGAGGGTGGCACAAACACCAAATTTTGGGTCATTCAGGCACTTGGAGGAGGAAATCTTAAAGGCAGCCATGGGGGATCTTCCCAAAAATCAGAGCAAAGCCTCCACGTGGGAAGGGTCCTGCAGACCAGAGCTGCAGGTTGGGCCCTCCTGAATTAAATATTTGGGTTTATCCACCTTGCCCAGCCCCAGCCCAACAGCAGCCCCTTGTTTGAGGCTCACAGGGACACGACCCAGAGAAGAGATTCCTTGCAGCTCCTGAAACCACAGAGCTTCCTCCACACAAACCCTGAATTCTTCCCCACATCCTGCCCTGGGCAAACACTGAGCAGGACTGAGAGCAAACAGCACCAGGTGTAAACACAGCGGCGTTTCCTCTCCAGGAAAATATTGACTCGCCTCTCTGATCACTCCTGGGCTGAAAACGCATTTGCAGCAGCTTTTAAGGAATTGCTTACATTTCATTTTCCTTATTTTTTTTCCATGCTGAGCCCCACAACAGCAGCATTGTGGTGGAGTCTGAGGTGTTTTTACAGACCCCGTTTCAGGTGTTTATGTGCTGCTGCACGTAAATCACACCTCAAACTATGAGCCCTTGTCTGCTCGCAGGCCCTCAGTGCTCAAAATATTCCTGAGGCTGAACCCCTCCTGCCCAAGGACCCCAAAATGTCTTCCTGCTTCCTTCCATCCCCAAATTCTCCCCCAGATTTAGCTGCTGCATGTGGGGACCACCAAACCCTGGCCTTGTCCTGGGAATTAAGGGAGTTTTCCTCCCAGCACTGAGCTCTGTATGTAAATTTTTCCATGCATATATTTGCATCTATCTGATATGGGGGGAAGCTGGGAGCAAAGTTTCTGTTTGAGGATGCTCAGCCCACCCCTGCTGTGGGGATGTGGGAGAGGGGAACAAATTAACACAAATTAATTTGCTCCAATCACTGTTTTCCTTCCCTTAAAAGTGGAGAGGATTGGTAAATCTTATTTTTCAGAAGTCCAGGCTGTAATCTGGGACCTCTGGACCCTTTTTCTGCTCTTTCCCACAGCGGGGTACAGGATCAGAGCACCCCAAAATTGGCTGCAGGCAGGAACAAAGCCTGGATCCAAGTGTGGAGCTGGGGAAGGACACACTGGGAGCTGCAGCCACGGGATTTGGGACACATTTCTGGCAGCCTGCACTGAACCCTGTGGCCTCCTGCTTGTCGTGTGTCCATTTTCCTCTGGAATGCACCCAAAAGCTGGGGAAGCAGAACTGCAGCTCTGTCCATGGAGCTGAGCCGTGCACCACTGAGCGGCGACGTCACGATTTGTGTCCGGATTAAAGGGAAATTAAAATTAATCCTCGCAGCCCAGGGGGATCTCTGGGGTTTAACATTTTTTCCCCTGATCATTCAGTATTTTTAGCAGATTTTTTTTTTTTTTTTAATTTTTAGTTCCTCACAGAAGCAGCAGGTACTGGAAATCCTAGCCCTGTCCCTGCAGCCTCATCATCTGTGCTGGGAGTGATGGGAGGAAGGGTGGTACCAGGGAAAATTAAAACTGGCTGGGGTTGGTGGTGGTGGGAGGCGACACCGGGGCCGCCTTTTGGGGCATTCGTTAGGATCGTCATTTTATTTATTTATACTTTATATATACTTATAAAAATATATAAAAATAAATATATATATTTATTTATACTTTACCAAGCTAATTAATGCTAAAGATTAAAATGCAGCTGCCTAAAACATCCTACTAGGATTCAAACTGAAGAAAAAAAGAAAAAAACCAAAACAAACCAGAATTCTAGAAATAAAGTTTTATGAAAGAACCAGCTCTGAAAGAACTGGTTGAGCAACTTTCTTGGCTTATAGGAGCTGATCCTCAGCAAGGTCTGGGATCCCTGTGCAGTGGTAAGGCAGCAAATCATGAAAGCTCATGAAAACGAAGGTTTATAATCTTATTCAATATTGAAATCTCAGCCTTCAGAGATCAAAATTGAGAGATGGGTGGTTAAATGAGGATAAACCTCTATAATGCACTTAAAAAACCAGTTGTGCATCTGGGAAGGGCAGGATGGGAATTTATGAGGCTGCTCTGGAGGAACTCCCAGGCATTTGAGCTGCTCCTGACACACAGCCATCCTGAGCTGCTCAAGGGGATGGGGGAAAGAAGAAGGAGAGGAAAATCAAAAATGCTAGAGGGAGAGCCAAATGCATAAATTGGCATATTTGTGCCTATTTCCATTATTTTCATATTTCTGAATTAATCTTCATTAAAAAAAATAACGGCGGTCTCAGGGTTGATGCAGACCCCAGCCCCCAGCATGAGCTCCTGGTGTCTGCATCACAAACGGGTTTTATTCTTGAAATGGTAATTGAATACTAAATGGTAGAGCTGTCAAATAGATTGGGTGAAAAGATCAATTTGCTTTAGATAGAGAAGATGATATTTCACAGCACAAAAAAGGAATGATGGGGAATCCGCAGCAGCCTGTCAGTGTGCACCGGTGGGAGTTGTTACGTGTGTCTCAGATGTGTCTGATCAGTCTGAGGGTGAAAAATATTTGGGCTGAAGGAAATTTTGGTCACACAGCTGCTTTAGCGGTTTGTTTGTAAACACTTCTGCTATGCTCGACATAGATGTATGTTAGTTTAGGCTTAATGGATGATATTGAATTGGGGGGGAAATGTTGTTTTGCAGTTCAGTAGTGAGAGTTATCTATTTTGTTTTTCCATTTCCCCCCTTTTTTTTGTTTTTGAGAGGGGAAGGGAAGTCTGGAGAAGTGGGCAGGGGTAGTGGGGTGTCTTTTTTAATGTCTACACTGAAATCGTGCTCTGAATGTTTTAAGAATGGGTTTAATGAGCTGTGTGCACCCCAAAATCGCCCCACAGCACCCTCCAACAGGTGTTCAGGTGCCGATCTCCCCCAGGCACTGATTACAATTTGCTAATTAACCTCCTCTCCTCCAGGAATTGCAGCAGAGGAGAAGATGCCCTGCACTGCCAGCCTGCCCTCCCTCATGCCCTGCAGGGTTGTTTTCTCTGTGTAAGGTCAGTAATAGAAAGTAAAATTAAATTGCCATGAAAATGCCCCACTCTGGCAAACAGTAACTGCAATTACATCCCAGCCTCACCCTGGCCAAAGGACGAGGTGGCTGCAAGAGCTGCTCATGTGTCCTGCAGGGAATTAAGTCTGGTTTTGCTGTGCACATTTTACAAGATGAGTGAGATGAGTGAGCATTGTAACCTCTTCAAAAACATCAGGTTGCTCAGAGCTCCATCCCACCTGGCCTCGAGCACTTCCAGGGCTGTGGCAGCCACACCTCCTCACCCACCCTCACAGGTTCTTACCCCAAAAAAATCTCAGATGGGAGCAGTTCAAGCAGTCCCCTTGTGCCTGTATGGAGGGAACAGAGCGCTCAGCGTCAGCTGTCAGGGAGCAAATCCAGTTCAAACACACAGTTCTTATGCTGGAGTCGTTAAATCTTTGGCTAAACTAAAAAGGCAGAGTGAAGAATGTTTTTAATATGCTCAGGAAATCCTCCACGCTGGATGAGATCAGAAGAAGCCATTAGTGAGGATGGACAGGGATTCTTCTCCAAACAAAGGCCAAGACTGAGTAATTGCAGTTCTATAAACAGAGCATCACTTCAAAAACTCAGTAAACTCAGTGGCTGCCGCAGCAGCCAGGGAAACCTCAAACCCTGGGGTTTAATGTGAAGGTAGATGGATGGAAAATAATTAGGTGCCTTAACAGTTCCAAGCATATTTTTCCAATCCACATTGTCCTTGAGCCATTATATATTTAAAGGGTTTGCTCTGCACTAATGGGAATGGAATTGCCAAATTCCACCCTCACTCAGGGACCAGCCTTCTCCAGCTTTGTTCTTGGGAATTAAAGGACAGAGACCAGACTTTTTTTTCTCTCTGAATATGCTCACTTTTATTTTTCACATAGCTAAAAAGCTGCTTGCTTTATGGATTAGATTTTCTCCTGACATCAAATTGCTGGAAAAAACCCAGCAAAAACTGTAACAATACAATAACTAAGAGAGTTAGTGCAGGGTTTTATTAGCCCCCAACAGCTGAGGAGCATCTGAGGGGTTCTCAAACATCAGTTAACCCTCAGAACATCATTAACCATGAGGGTTTTGATAATAATTTTATGGGGAGCAAAGAGGTGGGCCAATTGATTCACCAACCCATGAATTTCTGTCTCCAAATGCCTTCCCAGATTAGCTGTTAGTCACCATGCAATGTGTCTCCTTCATTTAATGTTGACTTATAAATCCCAGCCTCCAATTAAAGGAGCTGGGCTAGCAGTCATCATTTGCTAGTAATGGACTCAAGCTGCAAAATTTGGCTTCAAAGCTCAGAGCTGTGTGGATTTAGGGTTTTAGCTTGCCTGTTATAGAAATAAGGAACAGATGGGATTTGCTTCAGACTCCTCTCTCCTCATCAGGTCAGTGTTGTTTAAGTTCAAATCAGATTTTCAGCCTGATTCATTCCTGCCTGCTGCACTGATGGCACACAAAGTGTCCCCAGGGATGGAATCCTTGGAGCACTGGGTGTGCTCTGGATATCCTGGAAAAGAAATTTCACCACTGGTTCTGCAAGTGTGTGGAGTTAAAGGCAATTGGGAACATTTGTAGTCAGTGCCAGCCAGGTCCTCAACATGCATTTATATATCAAAGTTCTCATATTTTTAGAAGTTCAGAGCTGAGAACTGTACCATATTTCTTTTTCATCTAATAAGGGTTCTGTGAGACACATGGAGGGGATGGGTTTGAGATATTCTTAGCAATTTAACACAGCCACAGCATCTTGCCTCAATTTGTTGTAGATTCCACTCCTCAGGGCAGAATGATTCCTCAGGGATGTCTCCAAGGGAAATGGTGGCTTCTTCCTCTATCCAAACTGGGTATCTTCCCTTTGGAAGCATCACTCCAGCTGAACAAATTATTAAATTTAGTACTGAAAGAACAGGCTCAAACTGCATTTTGCAGAAGGTGATATGGGAGTATCTCATGGTCCTGTCTGGTTTTTAACCATATTTCATTTAAAATGGGGCTGTTCAGCATCTCAGAGCTTGTGGTGGTGTGGAACCGCCTGTGGTTTGCTCTTGTGTGCCACTCATCGGGGATTCCTTGGAAAGGAGAATTTCCTGAAAGGCTTTCACCCCTTCCTGATGACTTGTGGAGAAGGTTTTAGCTGGCAAAAGGGATTTATAAAAGCTTGTGCTAAAGACTCGCAGACAGGCGTTGCCTCGAACAACAGAGATTGCCAAATCCAAATCGTGGGCAAAATAAAGAGCTGCAGTTCCCAGGGCAGCCACCCTGCTGCTTCTGCCAGGGATGCACAGAACTGGAGGATCTGATAAGAAAACACTTTCATGTTGCTTGAAGCTCAGCGCCAGCCCAGCAGAGACAGGGGCAGTGCCGGGGGACAGGCAGCCACGGGAAAGAAAAGCGAAGGAGGGCAAATGTTCAGTCTGGAAAGGCTTCCAGCCTAAATGTAGGATTAGTGGGAAGAAAATGGACTGCACATTAAAATTCATGAAGGAGTACGGTTTAAGATCCATGAATAACAGAGCCACAATTATGCAGGAGCGGGGATTTGGGTTTGTTTTTGTTTTTTCCAGAGCTGGTGGAAGGAGTGAAGTCATTAGCAGGACGTGTGTGGCTGCCCCGTGCTCTGCCCTCCTTGCTGGATGTTGTGGACACACAGAGCTGATGATACTGAAGGGTTAAAGAGGAAATGGGAGAGGCTGTGCATTCCCAGATAAAATATGAGGGGAGTTTGTGCTCTGAGAGGCTCTGTCCTTGTCCCAGGTAAGAAGTTTTGGTACTTGTTTGGTCTGGACAGATCTCTGAAGTGTGGGGGATGTGGCACTTGGGGATCTGTCACTCTGGACCCCCTGTGACTGCTGGAGCCCTGGTCAAGTCACTTGATCTCCCGGAGCTCAGCCCTCCCCTCCAAAATGAGGGTGTAAGGGACGAGTTCATTCCTGGGAGGTGTGACAGCATCTGTGTTAAGGAGAAGGAGAGTTCAAATCTGCTTTTTTATCCTTAATTAAGCTACATGAACTTCAGGTCCTTCCAAACAAGGCTGTGGAAGGAAATCCCAGGTGAGCCTGGACCTACAGTGTGTGGTGAGGGCCATGGGAAGGGGAGGAAGGCAACCCCCAGCTCATCAACCTCCAGTTTTCTGTTATGCAGGAGAGCATCAAGGAGATCTGGCTTTTATTAATGACTTAGCAAGACAAAAGCTCATGCCAGGGGTTAATTCTTCATCCTGCTGTTCCATTTCATGAGGACACAGGCTGGAAAGTCAGCTGCTGTTATTCCATGGTCTTAATATAGAACAAAAGAGTAGTATTTTGTCCTAGATTTAACAGCTGGAGAAATAAAACTACTTTGCATGGCAGGAGATGCTGTCATGTGTAAGAGGGCATTTCCAGGGCACTTTAGGGTATATGCTCATTCTACAGCCACAGAAATATATTTAAATCACAGCTGTGGGTGCACTCTAATGGGAATGGAGGGCCTAAGTGGATTATTGATTGTTTTGCACATTTGATAAGGAAGTCAGAAGAGGAAGGATTGCTAATATACAGAAATAGATTGGAAGCCTCCCATGGGTTGAAACAGAAGTGCAAGTGTGAGGAGGTCTTAAAATAACCAAGAGCTTTCACTGCTGCAGGTACAAAAGGCCTTGAATCAGTGGAATGCCTCAGGTGGAGATCCAGGGGGATGGATCTGCTCCCCGCCTCCTGGATTTTTTCCCTGCTTGCTCTCAGTGTATGTGCTAAGTGCCCATAAGCTGCCTCCCTTCATCTCCTTAGGTAAGCGTGGGAAGGAAATGTTCCAATTTAACATGAAAAAATCTCAGACACCATTTAGAGATTTAGGTATTCTCCAGTCTGCCCTGCCCCAGTCTCCAGGGAGACTGTTCCCATGCCGTTCTGCATTTATGTTCCTGCACAGATCATTTCACTGATCCAAGGGCTGCTTGGGGGATTGCTGGGGGAGCTTTTTATAAACCACAGACACGGCGTAGTGGCTTTGTACGAGCGTCACTGAATTGTTTCCAACATTCAGCTCCTCACCTGTCTGCATGGTGTGTGAGGGCTGACAGACAGATGGATGGACAGCCCGCGCTCTGTGTGAGAATGCAAACAGCTGAGCCAAAGCTTAATCCTCTCCCCAGCCCGTGACCTTTTTATTCAGGCTTGCACCTGGCAGGAGCAGCAATCATCCATGGATGTGGCCTCGGAAACAGCTGCACATCTGACACTGGAGTTAAATTTAAAAAGGGTGAAGCAGGCGGACGTGTGAGGGGGGTCAATCAACAAAATCACTTCCTAGACCAACTTTAAAGAGAAAGCAGGGCCGTAAGAACATCAGTCGAGGCCTGCAGTGAGTACACCAGGTCTCTTGTGCTGATTACAATGATGTTTGTGCAGAAAGGTTTGCAGAACTGGGGCACAGAGACCTGAGAGTGTGACTGTGACTCACTGCAGGTCTGGTCCATGTGCAGACACAGCTCCAGAGCAGCTGGAGGGGAATGGATCAGCCTGGGCTGAGCTGGGCAGGGCTGTGAGGCCACCAACAAGAGGATGAGCAGTTGCTGTGGCAGCTCTGTCACCCTTCGTGCCATGGCTCGCTCAGACCTGGCTCAGGAGCTTCTCAGTGCTGAGATGGGCTCTCAGCACAGAACTGCAAATCCCTCTCCAGCACAAAAATATTTAATTCCACCAGAGCAATTCCCAGCTTGGGTCTGGCTGGACACTGCCCACCTGCGGAACAAACTAAAGCAGGTTCCTGCCAGTGCTGTATTTCCTGCAGCCTGTTTTTAGCAGAAACCTGGGAGTGCAGTTAGGAATAACCTGGCTGTCCTGGCAGAAGGCTGCACAGTAGGAATTGTTGTTTTCCATGGAGCTAAACACAAGGAAAATATATTCATGGCAGGGGAGAAAGGCTAAATGTCTGATTGTGTCTTCAAAAAGAAGCAATTTTTAACAAGCAGAGCAAGATTTGCAATAAAACATGTCAATTTGTAAATGTTTGGTAGCAAGGCACTGCAAGACAGCAGATGGAGGTGTGAAAGGGGTTTGGGTTTTTTCCTGTCTAACACCTCCTTTTTCCAGTATTCTTCCTCTGTTTTAAGAATAACACTTCTTCAATAATGACTCACAGCCAGTGCCACAAAAATCCTGGCTGTCAGAAAAACTGCTGGGTGTCTGACAGGAGTGCAGCTTGCAGGGAACATTGGTTTCCTCTGTCTCTGCTGAAATCACAGCTCTGGGATTGTTCTGCTCGAAAAGTGGCCCTACTTAGAGATTCCAGGCTCAAGGCAATTACCTGCCTTTCCTTGCTGGATGTAATTAATAGATGTGGTTTTCCTCACAGGCACGTGGAATGGACCACATTGGCCAGAGCTAGGAGATGAAAATTCCCCAGGAAATCAGGATTCTCTCTTGGGAAAGATGGATAAACCCCACGGTGTACCAGCAGGGGCTGGAATATTCCCCACATCCTGCTAGATCTCTGCTAATCAGAAAAGAAAAGAGATCCTCTGCTCAGAAGGGAATAAAGACATCCTGAGGGATAATCCAGCAGAGCCACAAGCCCTCTGCCACCTCGCAGGATTTGCAGTTCTGTGGGGAACTAAACCTCAGGAAAAAGAGCAATTTTAGTTTTCCTGGAAGGCCTGAAGGTAACAAAGCTGCCCTGTGCCAGAGCAGCTGCAGGGATGGGAGCACATTTCTCAGTTATTGGAGCAGGGAATTGTGCTGGGATTCCTGGGTTCTTCCCCCAGCTCTGCCTTTGATTTGTGGTGTATGCAGACCCTGTAATTTGTTTCTGTTTTCCCCATCTGTGAAACTGAGATAAGATCACAGGGGAATTGTAAAGTGTGCTTCATTAATGTTTATTAGACAGGGGGAAATCCTTCAATGAATGGCTCTGTATTCCAGGAGGACAAAGTTCAACACTGCAAAGGGGTTGATTAAAACCAAATCTGCTATTCCCAGGCTTGGAGGACAAAAAAAAAGAAAAAAAAAAAAAAGAGAATTGAAAAACCTTACCTAGCCCTGTGTCTGCCAAAAGAAAGATGTGATTTAAATAAAATTGTGCAGACTGCAAGTGTGTCTGCATAAATGTAGGTCTATTAAAACCATTAAATATTTCTTGGCAAATACACAGCAAAAAGTGAAATAAGGATGTGTTTGCAGTTTCAAATGTGTATATGATCACCATTAACTGTAAATTACCAGTGGCAACATGACATAAGTAAATGGTGATTCAATAAATTTGGTATTTTCCATAAAGGAGTGTACTAACATAGAGTGTATTGGCACATTCCACTATTTTTTGTCAGATTGTCACAAGCCAGTTTATTGTGGGATTTTACAATGCCTGCTTGTTGGCAGACTAAACAATTATTTGTAGGTTAGACAAAGCTAAATGATGGAACTGATAGAATATTTTCCAAGCCTCAGAGTGCATGTTCCTTGTGGGGAAATATTTCTCCCATTGTGCCAGAGGCAAAAATTGAGGGAATTTGGGATAACCAGACTCAGTGGGTGGTGGCCTGAATTTGCTCCTGGTGTGACACCAAATTTACTGTGTGCTTCTTTTCACTGATAGAGCCCAATGGAGGGTGAAAAACAGCGTGTGAGGGGAGAAAGCACTGAGCTATGGGCAAAATTCACCATAAAAATCACATTTTGGGGAAAGCAAGGGGACTGGACTGTGGCTGGTGTGTGTTCAGTGTTCTGTGCATGCCACCTTCAGGCCGGCTGTGAACTCACAGGCGGAGCAGCAGCGCCTTCATTTGTTCATCACAGCGAGTTTGGGGTTATTATTATCTTTAAAAATCACATTTGTTACCCGGAGCACAACACAGCGATACCTGCACATACCAGAGGGACATTGGTTATTTATTTCAGCCTTGCCAATCCTGGGTGAACCTCACAGAGCAGGCAGCCCAACCATCAAAACTTTTTACTGTTTACACGTTTTAGCACACAAAGGAATTAGTGTTCATTTACTGCCAGTCACACAGTCCACTTGTTAATTAGTAGTCTATCTTCTACCGGTTAATGATTTGCTTCTGACGCTAATTAGCACCGTGCTGAGTCTTTCTATTTGGGGTCAGTGGATTTCTTGGGTCGGTGGTCACAGAATTAACAGAATTACCCTTTACCCACTTGGAGCTGACTTGGGTTTATCAGTTTCTTCCACATCTTAGCAGTTCTGCCAGATGTCCCCTAAATTCTGCATTTTTTGTGCCCACTACCAAGGGTATCCTTTTTTTCCCACAGCTTTGTTAAGCTGCCCCTAAGTCTGGGATCACTGGAGCATATCCAGCCCTAAACTTTTAAAATTCTACCAAGTAATTTGTTTTTTCTAACACATCACTTAGAGCTTGTTGGCTGCTCTCTGTTTCAGAGATTGAATTTCGTCTCTTGTTGATTAGCCTTCAAAGTATAAAAAGATCCAACATAAGGAACTTTTTTTCTCTCAAGGAAGAAGTTGTAGTGCAGCAGGTTTGTTTATCAATATTTTACTATTTTCTGTATGTGTACAATTGTGTTTTGTTCAATATTGTGTAACAGCCTAATGTAACACAGTATGACACTTAGCTGACCTATGGAAAGAGAGTATTATTTTAATGCAACACAAATGACACTGAGCTGACCTATGGAAATTATTTATAACAGAATTCGAGATGGTTTCTTCTCCCTTAGATTTTAGAATGTGTTTTCCTAATCAGGGTCGTTCCATCAGGACATTTGCGTGTCGACTCAAGGCTCAAGTTTTGTCACAAAATATATCTGAGCAGCCTGATCTGGTGGGATCATTGATTTCGAGGTCCTACCAACCCTTCGCGCTTTGTAATTTGGTGATTTTTATCATTTTTTGAGCAATTCCGTGACTCTGAGGCGCCGCGAGGGCTTGAGGGGAGAGCGGGGGGGCGTGGCCTACGGAAGAGGCGGGAAGTCGCGTGGGGGCGTGGCTTAACGTGGAGGCGGGGAATTGGGGGCGTGGCGCGCATGCGCGCGGCACCGGTGGGGCGCGGGGGCGCGCACGGGGGGTTCCCGCCGGGCGCGCGCGTGGGCGGGGCCTCAGGTGAGGCAGGGGAGCTCCAGGAGAGCCCCAGGTGAGCCCTGGGAGCCGCCATGGACAGCCCCGTCCTGCCCATCCGCCGCTCCCGCCGAGAGCTGGTGGAGGCCGTGAGGGAGCGGCCCTTCCTCATCGTCACCGGCGAGACGGGCAGCGGTAAAAGCACGCAGCTGCCCAGGTACCTCTACGAGGCAGGTAACGGAACCCCCCCCCCCCGCCGCTCCGCGGGCTGCGGGTGTGGGACACGAGCGCCGATAAACTCATCCGGCTGTGCCCCTGTCCCCTCACGGGTGACGCAGCTTCAGGCTGGGAAGTGGTGAGAGGAGGTGGCTCGGTTAAACCTTTTAAATAAAAAAAACCAAACTGTGGGTACGTGTTATAAAGTGACCTGGAGCAGCACAACCCAATGTGCCACAATCACTGAGGGTGTTCAGGCTGGAGGAGGCTCCAGGGGTGATTTTAGAGCCTGAAGGAGCCTGGAGTGACAGGACACAGGGAATGGTTTCCCATTGCCAGAGAGCAGAGTCAGGTGGGATATTGGGAAGGAATTGCTCCCTATGAGGATGGGAGGGTCAGGTGGGATATTGGGAAGGAATTGCTCCCTATGAGGATGGGAGGGTCTGGCACAGGCTGCCCAGGGAATCTGCCCCATCCCTGGGTGCATCCAGGGCTGGAGAAGACTCACAGCAACTTGTCATAGTGGAAGATGTTCCAAGAGGAGGTGGAACGAGATGATCTTTAATGTCCCTTCTGTGAAAAATGCGTATTTTTATGATTGGCTTTTTCCAAATATTCAAATAAATGTTATATGTGCTGTGTTATAAAGTAATGCTGTATTAAGTCTCTTAAGTAGTGTGGTAAATATAGTTTTAGGTTGCAACAAAGTGTTAAAATAGAAACTGTGCTATGTAGAATACTTTTTTAAAGAAAGGACTGGCAGTGAGATAGCAGCCACAGGACACCTGAATCTTTCAGAGAAAAAGAATTTATTGCCCCATGATCAGAAGAAATTAACTTCTTCCTGTCTCAAAGGCGCTGTTAGGATTCAGAGGAAGAAGCTGACACTGCCCAGACAGAATCCTGTGTTTGAATGGAATTTATGCATCATGTATGAGCTGTATGAATATGCAACAAGTTATTGTTTTTAAGGGTTAATCCTCTGTTAACTGTGTCCTTTTTCAGGCTTATTTTGCCCAGAAAGAAGTACCTGGACTGTCCATAACTCTTTATTTCTATTGTCTCATATTGTCCTAATCCCAATTATCCAAATTATTATTTCTCTACATTACTATTTTTATAAGCATTTTATCACTATTAAATTTTTAAAATATTGAAAAGAAGCGATTGGTGTTTTTCACTCTGTGTCCCCCCAGGGCTGGCCGAGCACGGAGCCATCGGTGTGACCCAGCCCCGGCGCGTGGCCACCGTGTCGGTGGCACAGAGGGTGGCCGAGGAGATGGGCTGTGCCCTGGGCACCCTCGTGGGGTACCAGGTGCGATTCGACGACTGCACCTGCGAGGTGGGACCTGGGGGCTGCTCGGGGGGTGGGCCAGGGTCACCCGGGGGGCTGGGGGCTGTCCCAGGGCTTTGGGAAGGGGCTGTTGGTGTCCCCTGGCTCATTTGAGGGAGGTTTTTGGGCACCTTGTAGGTTGCCGAGCACCCCTTGTGGTGCTGTGCATGAGCACAATAAGAATTATTTTAGCTGCAAAATCCTACATCAAGACATGGGCCAGGCCCTTAAATATTTCCTTAAATATTTTAAGGAAAATCCTTGTGGTGCCCAGGGATGCGCCAGGGTCACCCGGGGGGCTGGGGGCTGCTCTGGGGGTGGGCCAGGGTCACCCAGGGGGCTGGGGACTGTCTCAGAGCTTTGGGAAGGGGCTGTTGGTGTCCCCTGGCTCATTTGAAGGAGATTTTTGGGCACCTTGCAGGTGGAACATTGCCAAGCACCTGTGCTGCTGTGCATGAGCAGAATGAGAATGATTTTAGCTGTAAAATCCTATATCAATGCATGGGCCAGGCCCTTAGCTATCTTTTAAGGAAAATCCTTGTGGTGTGCTGGACAAATGTGCAGTAGTGTTTGCTTTGAGATGAAAGGCCAGGCTGGCAGTGACTGTGTGGGTGCCCTTGCAGGACACTGCCATCAGGTACATGACTGACGGGTGCCTGCTGAGGCACATCCTGGCTGACCCCCTGCTCAGCAAGTACAGCATCATCATCTTGGATGAAGCCCACGAGAGGAGCCTCAGCACTGTGAGTGTCACTCATAGCTGGGTTTTGGGTCACTGTTTCTCCTTTTCTGTGCTCTGTTTATCCCTTCCTTTCACTTCAGCACGATCCCCGAGGGGTTTGGCCTGACTTTCCATGGATGTGCTTTGTCCTTTTGCTGCTTTGTTCGGTCCGTGCTGCACAAATTGAAAATAAGATGTAGCCTCTAATAGTGTTGGAATTTTTGTAGTTGTTGCATTTAAATGCAGTTAAAACTTTGCTGGCTGTTGAATACTCTCCCAAAATTCCCAGGAGTTTGAAGTCAGAACTTTCTAGAATACTACCAACACAAAATACACCAAAAAAAGCCCAAAGACCTGTCTTGTCCAATGTTTTTTAGGGTGTGTATGTGACTGTGCAGAGAGATTATGGCTGTTGGGTCCATGGAAGCATCTAGACCTGAGTCCCAAAAGCTCTCAGAGGTCACCCTGACCCTTGTGTGGCCAGCAAAGGGACATTGAGGTCACTGAGACCTCAGGAGATTGTGCTGTGTGTCAGACAACCTCCTGCTCCAGCAAACCATCTCCCTGTCCAGCTGGAAAAAGAAAAAATAATCTCCTGAATCCCAGTTTGCCCTCAGGCATCTGAGGGAATGGCAAATAACTGAGCTGAAGTGGTGGAAGGAGCAGATTTGTGATTCAGAGCAGCACAGAGGAAAATAAACTTGCTGACGTCATAGCAATAAATAAAAGCAAGGAAGGGTGCACACACAGTCAGGGGACATGGCTGGAAAATGGGGTGAAAAATGGGGCTGAGGTAACTTCTCACCAATGACTTGACCAAGAGAGTGTAAAAATGAAAAACAAAGGGGTTTGAGTTACACTGGTGCTGTGAGGAGAACTGGTAAAAAAATCATTAAACTCTAGAAATCAGAAAGTCCAGGCCAAATGTGTGTTTTCTTCAGAGTGCTTAGGCCTGGAATTTGTGATTTTCACTCTATCAATGGGATAAAATCATCAAATTTCCAAGTTTTTCAGGCTCTTCTAAGAAAACCAGGGTATTAAAATCAGCTTTTCCTGTTTTTCTGCCAGGATATTTTATTTGGTTTGCTGAAGAAGCTGTTCCTGCAGGAGAAGCCAGCAGGCAGGAGGACAGACATGAAGGTGGTGGTGATGTCAGCCACCCTGGAGGTGGAGAAGCTCTCAGAGTTCTTTGGGCACTGCTCAGTGCTGCACATTCCAGGCAGGAGTTACCCTGTCAAGGAGATATTCTGCAACCTGCTGAGCCCCAGGGATGTGGGCAGCTCTGCCTATGTCACAGAGGTTTGTTTTCTCTGCTTTTGGGGTATTTTTCACCTGGAGGAATGAGCTGCTGTGTTGTGTTCTCAGCATCTCTGCAGGAAGCAGGGGAGGATCAGTTGGGATGGTGAATTAAATGGGATTTCAACTGATTTTGGCTTGTTTGTTGTTTGTTCCAGGCTGTGAAGGTCGCCCTGGATGTTCACTTAAATGAACCAGAAGGTGACATCCTGGTTTTCCTCACAGGTGAGGATTTTCCTGGGTGAATTATGGCAGTGCCAGCAAAGCAGAAAAGCTTCCAGAGCCTGCCTGGTGTCTCCCAGAGCAGTGAGAAGGGAAAGGTGCAGTTGATGCACAAAGTCCTGTGCAATGGTAATTTCAGAGTGTTTTAGGAATAACCAGATTGACTCTGTGTTGTCTGCATGGTTTAGTTTGTTGTTAACTCAGGGAGGAAGAATTACTTCAGCTGTAAAATCCTACATCAATGCATGGGCCAGGCCCATATCTGATATAAATGTTAATATCTAATAAAAAGATATCTAATCTTTTAAGGCAAATCCTTGGTGGGAGGTCCTGTGGAAAGGCTGGGTGTCACCTCCCAAACTCCCTCTCACTAGTTCCTTATTTTAATGATTAATTATTTTAGCTGTAAAGTCCTACATCAATGCATAGGTCAGGGCCAATACTATTATCTAATATCTAATAAAGAGATATCTAATCTTTTAAGGCAAATCCTTGGTGGGAGGCCCTGTGGAAAGGCTGGGTGTCACCTCCCAAACCCCCTCTCACTAATTCCTCATTTTAATGATGAATTATTTTAGCTGTAAAATCCTACATCAGTGCATGGGCCAGGCCCATATCTAATATCTAATATTAATATCTAATAAAAAGGTATCTAATTTTAAAGGCAAATCCTTGGTGGTAGGCCCTGTGGAAAGGTTGGATGTCACCTCCCAAACCCCCTCTCACTAATTCCTTATTTTAATGATAAATTATTTTAGCTGTCAAATCCTACATCAGTGCATGGGCCTGGCCCATATCTAATATCTAATATTAATATCTAATAAAAAGGTATCTAATTTTAAAGGCAAATCCTTGGTGGTAGGCCCTGTGGAAAGGTTGGATGTCACCTCCCAAACCTTCTCATTTAATTCCTTATTTTAATGATGTTGGCATATTGACAAAACAATTTTTTTTGAAGGTGTTGCAAACCAGGAAGGCAGAGCTGTAGCTAATTAGGTGACTGAAATGCTCTTGTGTGTCTTTTAGGGCAGAATGAGATAGAGAGAGCTTGTGATGTGCTTTTCAAGAGAGCAGAGTCCATCGATTACCGCTACGAGGTGCACGACCGCGCTGTGGAGGGGCTGCTCATCCTGCCCCTCTACGGCTCCATGTCCACAGGTCAGAGCCAAAATCTCACTTAATCACAGCAGTCTGAGCTGCAGGGCTTGTTATGGACATCATCCTCATCAGATTGTCTGTTTGGGCTGGGAAAAGGGTGGGAATGGACCCCTTTGGGGTGGGGTTTTATTGTGGCCATCATGAACTAAATCAAACTTCAGCCTTCTCTGCTTGAGCCTCCAGTCAAAATCCAGATCCAAGTCTGGATATGACTTCAAGATCCTCAGTTAGGAAGGGGATGTTGAGTAACTGAAAGCCCAGATGACTTCATATTTTATTTTATCTTATTTTATTATTTTATTTTATTTTTTTATTTTATTTTATTTTTTTACTTTACTTTACTTTATTTTACTGTATTTTACTTGACTTTATTTTACTTTATTTCACTTTATACTTTATTTTACTTTATACTTTATTTTACTTTACTTTATGTTTTATTTTGCTTAATTGTGCATTGCTTTATTTGATATTGTTTCTTTTTATATTGCTTTATTTTATTTTATTTTATTTTGTCATCTTATTTTACGTCATCATCTTCTGTCATTTTAGATCAACAGAAAAGGATATTTTTGCCAGCCCCCAGAGGCATCAGAAAATGTGTGGTCTCCACAAACATTGCTGCAACATCTCTGACCATTGAAGGAGTCAGGTATTGATTTCTGTCTCTCATAGCAGAGGGAATAATTCAGAAAGGTGTGGGTTTGAAAAAACACATTTATTCTGCTACTATTGCCTTTTTTTGAGTATGTAGTAAGAAAATTATTGATGTTATTGTAGTCTTAGTGATCACCAATATTTTTGAATCTATTTTGAAGTCAAATCTACTGAATAACCAGGGTCTAGGTAGAATAAATGTGTTTTATAAAATTAAATCCATGTGTCAGTTCCCTGCTGAGCCCTGGTTTTTACCTCTCTGGATTGTTTATTTCAGATATGTGGTGGACAGTGGCTTTGTGAAGCAGCTGAACCATAATCCCAGAGTGGGTTTGGACATCCTGGAGGTGGTTCCCATCTCAAAGTAAGTGAAAAATGTCACTCACTTGTTACTGGGAGCTGCTCTGGCAATGATGCTCTGTGTTAAAAAAAATAAATAAAAAGTTAGGCAGCAACCTCAACGCCCCATGATTTAAAACCACTTCAAGGTTTTAAAACCACTTTAAAGTTTGAAAACAATTTAAGATTTAAAAATCATTTTAAGGATTAAAAACCACTTTAAGGTTTAAAAACCATTGTAAGGTTTAAAACCACTTTAAAGTTTAAAAACTAAGATTTAAAAACCATTTTAAGGTTTAAAGCCACTTTAAGGTTTAAAAACCACTTTGAGGTTTAAAACTACTTTAAGTTTTAAAAACCATTGTAAGGTTTAAAATCACTTAAGGGTTTAAAAACCACTTTACGGTTTGAAACCACTTTAAGATTTAAAAACACCTTAAGGTTTAAAAACCATTTTAAGGTTTAAAAACCACTTCAATTGGTTTTAATTAACTAATTTAAAACCAAGTGAAAAGCAGTTCAGGGTATGCAATTTCCTAAAAGTTACAGATATTTAGGAGGAATTGGCATTGTCTTGAGTTCTGCGCAGTGCTGGCTGAATACGACAGCATCCAAAAAACGCGCAAAAATTCTTCTTTATTTCTTGCACAACTGGATTTTTCAGCTGCTGTGCAGGAATACTTGTTCCATCTGTAAAGAGAGACATTTTGTGCCTGTTTGGGGGCTACCAGAAGGGATGAAAGGTTTGAATATTGATTTTTTTTGGGCAGGAGTGAAGCCAAGCAGCGAGCCGGGCGCGCGGGCCGGACGTCGTCGGGGAAGAGTTTTGGGTTGCACAGCAGGGAGTTCTGGGAGCAGTGCATGCCCCAGCACACCTGAGCAATTTAAAACCAAGTAAAAAGCAATTCAGGATATGCAACTTCCTAAAAGTTCTAAAAATATTCAGTCCTAAAAATATTTAGGAGGAGTTGGCGTTGTCTGAGCTGGGCTGGCTGAATACTACAGCATCCAAAAAATGCGCAGAAATTGTTTTTTATTTCTTGCACAGCTGGATCTTTCAGTGCAAGAATACCTCTTCCATCTATAAAGAGAAACATTTTGTCCTGTTTGGGTGGTACCAGAAGAGATTAAATGTTTCAATGTTGGTTTTTTTTTGGGGCAGGAGCGAAGCCAAGCAGCGAGCCGGGCGCGCGGGCCGGACGTCGTCGGGGAAGAGTTTTGGGTTGTACAGCAGGGAGTTCTGGGAGCAGTGCATGCCCCAGCACACCGTGCCAGAGATCAGGAGGACCAGCCTGACATCTGTGATCCTCACCTTGAAATGCCTTTCCGTGCACGATGTCATCAGGTGAGCTCCCTGCAGTGCAGGGGGATTATCCCGCCCCAGGAGGGGCAGGGGCAGGATTAGGGCCCCAGCCAAGTGGGACACTGCAATCAGCTTTGCTGCTGCTCTCCTCTCCATTTCAGCCTGCAGCCCCAGCATCAGGCTCTGCCAAAACTCCCATCTCGCCCAAATTAAATGTGTTCGTTTGTAGCGTTCCTTTAAATCCATAAAATCCATAAAAAATTATATACTTAAATACTTAAAATCCTCAAAATACTGGGTTTTATGTCTTTAAATGCTTAAAGTCCTTAAGATACTGGGGTTTAGACCTTTAAATATTTAACATCCTTAAAATACTGGTTTTTACGCATTTAAATATTTAAAATACTGGTTTTTATACCTTTAAATACTTGAAATCCTTCAAATACTGAGTTTTATATCTTTAAATACTCACAGTTCTTAAAATACTGCTTTTTATACCTTTAAAATTCTTAAAATACTGGTTTTTAGACCTTTAAATACTTAAAATCCTGAAAATACTTTTTTTAGTGTTCTTTTAAGTACTTAAAATCCTTAAGATACTAGTTTTTATATCTTTAAATGCTTAAAATCCTTAAAATACTGGGTTTTATACCTTTAAATACTTAACATCATTAAGATACTGTTTTTTACACCTTGAAATACTCATAGTTTTTAAAATACTGGGTTTTATACCTTTAAATACTTAGCATCCTTAAAATACTGTTTTTTACATAATTAAGTTCTTAAAACCCTTAAAATACTGGGTTTTACACCTTTAAATACTTCAAATCCTCAAAGTACTGCATTTTATACCCAAAAAGTTTCATCTCTCTGGAATTTTTTAGTTCTAAGACCATAAAAGAGTAGAAAATGCAGTTTAGTGTGTGCCATGGGATTTGTTATCAGAAATTCCTCAGCTGGACATTGCACAGGAGCACACAGAAAATTATTATGATTATCTAATTTTGGTTGGAAGACATGCATTGGGGAGGTTTAAAATTTATTTTAATAAATATTTAAAAATTTAAAATAAAGAAAATAAATTTTAAATTTAAAAATGTAAAAATAATAAATAAAGTTTACTAAAATATGTTTAAAATAAAATTTTAAATATTTAAAAATTATTTTCATAAATAGGAAATTAACAGATCTACTTCATTTTTATCCCTAGGTTTCCCTATTTGGACCCCCCTGAGGAAAGACACATTTTGGAAGCTCTGAAGGAACTTTACCAGTGCAATGCTATTGACAGGTAAAAACCAAAAGGTTTCACTGCAAGAATTTAAAATCTAAGGCTTAAATTGATGTTTTGTGTGGACTAAAGGATGCAGAATGTTTCCTTATTTAACCTCCAGGAAGTTTCCTGGGGTTTAATGGACTGTCTGCAAAAGCAGGGCTGGAGCAGGGTTTGGGGTTTGGGAGATAAAAATCAGGTTCTGAACATTGTCCTGGAGCTCCTCAGTGCCCTCAGCTCTGCACCCCAGACTGCTCAGGCTCTGCCTGGGAGCTCCGTCCAAGAGCTCAGGCAGGAAATGAGATCTTATCCTAAACTTCCAGGAATTCTTCTTGGAAATAATGAAAAAAACCAAACCCAAAGCTGGCTGTGCCTGCCATGGAGCAGACACAGCAAGCTGGAGAAATGTGGATTATTTTATTGCTGGTGACACTTCTGCATGTCCCAGCACCTGTGTGGGCACTCACAGTCAGAGGGAAATGCTGCTTACCCAATTCACATTTAAACATCATTGCATTGAATCTGTGTATATAAAAATAGATATAGTGAGATATATAGTGAGATATATAGTGAGATATATAGTGAGATATATAATGAGATATATAATGAGATATATAATGAGATATATAATGAGATGAGATATATGATGAGATATATGATGAGATATATGATGAGATATATGATGAGATATGTATAACAGAATGTATAATAAAATATATAATGAAGTATAGAAAATATATTAAAACATATATAATATATAAAAATATATACTTTTTCCCTGTAAATATATATAAATTTATATAATATGAATATATAAATATATATTTCCTGTAAATATATATTTATATATAATGAGATGCATAATAATATATAGAAAATATATTTTAAAATTTATCATATATAAAAATATATTTAATTTTCCTGTAAATATATATTTATATATAATAATATATATTATAAAATGTATAATAAAATGTATAATAAAATTTCTAATAAATATAGAAAATATATTAAAGTATATATAATATATAAATATATATATTTCCTGTAAACATATAAAACCATATATATTATATAAATATATATTTCCTGTAAATATTTTATATATAAATATATGTATCTTTCCTGTATGTATGTGTGTATGTATGTATGTGTATCTATATATATGTATGTATATATATGTGTATGTATATATATATGTGTGTGTGTATGTATATATATATGTATGTATGTGTGTATATATATGTATGTATATATATATATGTATGTATATATATATATGTATGTATGTATGTATATATATATATATATATATATATATATATAAAAAATTTTTTTCCTCCTTCAGGAGAGGCCATGTGACCAGACTGGGAGAATTCCTGGTGCAGTTTCCCCTCCCTCCCAACCTGTCCTGTGCTGTGATTAAAGCTGCTTCCCTGGGCTGTGAGGATCTGCTGCTCCCCATTGCAGCCATGCTGTCAGTGGAAAACGTCTTCATCCGCCCAGGTGGGGGCTCCTCTTCCTCCGCTTCTGCCTCCCTCTCCCAGGGGGAATGGCTTGTGCTGAAGGAGAAATCAGATCTGAGTGTTAAAACCTGAGAGAACACTCTGGAAATGTTGCATTTGTTGAAGGTTAATTCCCACTAAACTCACAGTTCCACTGGTTTTATCTTTATTTTAAGATCTCACTGCTGTGGCAGTAGGAAAAAGCTGAGCTCAGTAGATTAGAGGGTGCTGTGGTGGGTGGGTTCAACAGTCTTGTTTTTCCTCTCTTGATCCCTGTGAGCTGTTTGTTTGTTCCTTTATCTTTCCCTGTCAGCCTCTGGATGGGTTGTGAGTGAGCAATACTTGCTTAGAGACTGGAATTCTTCATCCCTGCTGCTGACTGATGAGATTAATCATGGGTTTAATAGCATCTATGTGCTCTTGTTCAGCAGTAGTGGAAGGAGGAACAACTGTAAATGCAGCTGTGGAAGGAGAGACAAAGCTAAAAATAACAGCAATAGAGAGCCAAAACTGCCAAAAACAAACAGAAAATTAGGTAGTGATGAACAAAAATGACTTTGAGGTATAACTTATTCCTCAGGTGATCCTCAGAAGCAGAAGGAGGCTGAGCTTCAGCACCAGGAACTTGCCTCTCAAGTGGGAGGATGCAATGACTTTGCAACCCTCTTAAATATTTTTGAACAGTGCAAAGCAAGGTATGGAATTCTCCCTTACACTCAGTGGTTTGGCATTGCTCATAACTCCCAATTTTCAGGAGTGCTGCAGTTACACATCTCTGTGCTCACTCCTGATTTCAGATTTATTCCTTGTTGTGATCTGTAATTTCCATCCAGACACTTTTTATTTAACCCCACCAAGTATCTGCCTGTGTAGGTTTTTGCTTTTGTGTGACCATAACAATAAAATAGAGGCAAATTTGTTTGCAAGCAGCTGACAAAGGGCTTCTTTATAATTCAAATATTCCTGTTCTCAGCAAGTCTCCTTCAGCCTGGTGCCAGAAATACTGGATCCATTGGAGAGCTGTGAAATCTGCTTTTAGTGTGGAAAGGCAGCTGCGGGAAATAACCACTAAACTGAAACAGGTAAAAAAAAATAACATTTCTGGGCATGTTTGAGCTGTATAAACTTATGTTTAAGAGATGTGGTGGGTGCTGAGCCTTTGCCAGGTGGCTGCTGCATTCCTCCAGTAGAAAATAAACCACTTAAATATTTTTTATCTTGCTTGTGTGCCTCAGGTCCAGTGGTGGTAATGGGCAAGAAGGAGAGTTTTCCTCCTTTCCTCATGGTTTCTGTCCAGAGTTTAGAATCCATGGGATGGAGGAGGTTTAAGTGCTTTTTCTTGAAGATCCATCCTGATTCATGTTGCTTTTTCTTTTCCCAGCTGCCAGACTTCCCTAAGGAGACATTTGAAGGCTCCAGAACTGAAATCCTGAGAAGATGCCTGTGTGCAGGATACTTCGTTAATGTTGCTAGGAGGTAAGGAGTGAAGTTTGGAGAACTGAATGGAAAAGAAATCATGCAAATTGCTTTAAAGTGTGGTTTTATGTTGGTAAAAGCAGCAAAGTAGTAACTGCAGGTGAAGGAGATGTTTCTGCAAGGGGCTGGAACTTCTGCTCTTGGCTGTCTTCATTCCAAGGACAGCTTCCCAGGAATGTCATTGTTCTGTCTGTGAAATGAACTCAGCAGCTGAGAGTGGTTCCAGATATTCACTGAAGGGCTTGGAAATCTCCAGTTATCAAAGGCTTCACTGCCAAAGCCTGTTGTTATTGTGGTGTTACACCTGCAGTGCTGCTGTGGTAAATGAGATTTATTGTGTTTCACTCTTTAAATGGATTTTTACAGTTTAGCTCTGGAAGCACCTTCCTCTAGGTGAATATTTGAGAACTTTTTTCTGTGCTGCTGCTGATTTGTTCAGCTCAGTGTTGGTGTATAATCACAGCAATGTGTGTTTTGTTTTGTTGTTGGTTTTTTTTTAATTTATTTTTTAATTCTTTTTTTTTTTCAGATCTGCAGCCAGGACATTCTGCACCATGGACGGGCATGGCAGCATAGTCTACATCCACCCTTCATCCACAGTGAGTTCCCAAAGTCCTGATAAAGCAGAAAAGCATCTCCAAAAGGAATGAGGGGCAGGTCCTTAAACTCTCCCTGGTGCTTGCTTTGGGCTGCAGTGTTCATTCCTCAGGCTTGGTCAAGGTTTGGGTTGTGAGGTGGGAGTGACACAGGCTGGACCTTCCCTCTGCCTTTTTGGGCAATTCTAAAACCCTAAAACCTGCTAACACCCCCTCACATCCCAACCACTGCCATTCTGCTGCAGGTGGGGCTGTGAAAATTCAAACCAACCTTTGAATTTTTCAGCTGTACAACCAGGAGACCCTGCTGGAGTGGATCATCTTCCACGACGTGGCCGTCACCTCCAAGATCTACGTGCGCACCGTGTGCCCCGTGCGCTACGAGTGGCTCCGGGAGCTGCTGCCCAGGCTGCACCAGGTGGATGCCTACGAGCTCAGCAGTGTGGCCAGGGAGGAGGTGACTGAGGAGGAAATAACCAGGTGGAAGCAGAGGGAGGAGCTCAAAAGGCTCTTTGGTAAGCACTGTGCTCATCTCTGTGTGTGTGTGTGGTTTTCTGTCGCTGCGTTTCTCCTCACAGAGAAAAGCAAGGCACAATTCTTCCCAAGAATATTCCTGGGTTTCATATTATCTGAACCTCAGAGAAAGAAAAAACAATTCTTATTTTATTTGCTGCTCTTGTGTTGTTCACAAGTGGAATTGGTAATTGGATTCTGGTGTGTTTTGATTCACTGACCAGTTGAATCCAGGTGTGTGTGTTGGGACAGTCACAAGATTCTGTGCAGTGGAGTGCTTGGCAGATTCAGTTTAGATGTAATATGATATATAATAATATACTATAATCAAGTAATTAATTAGCCTTCTGATAGGATGGAGTCCTCCTCATCATTTCTCCCAGACATCGAGCAAAAATATCACTGAAGTTTTCATTGTTGTTTGGAGCCCTGTGTGTTTATTATGGCACGTTCTGGGCTAGAAAGTGTTAATTTGTTTGATGTAGTTGTGGTTGTTTTATTCTCCTCACAGATCTGCAATCCATCTTGCCACGCTCCCCCCTTTTGGTTTCTTTGAGCAGAGTTGAATAAAAGCATTTTGAGGCTGGTTGTTTGAGTTTGTGAAGGGTATTTAGCCATTGATGCCCAAATAATGATGTCCTGGGAAAAGTCCTGAGAGCTGTGGTGCAGAGGGAAGGAAAAAAATTATCAAAACCCTCACCCAGCAATAGACAGAGAAGAAAAAATCTCATATTTTGGTGGGTATCTGATTCTGACAATGAATTTAATGCCAGTGTGTGAATAGTCAGTGTTAATTAGAACTGTGCCTGCTGACTGATCTGGCTGCTTGGCATTCCTGAGATTCTCCTGTCAGCAGGTTCCTAAAGCAGCCAAGTATCCAAAGGGCCTCTTTACTCCTGAGCTGCCCCTTCCAAAGCATCCATTTATTGTACACTAAACACAGATTCTCTTCCATTTCCTTAACAAAGGCAAAAATGCACACTTGTGCTCAGGCCAGCATCTCCCTCTGCCCTGCATTATTGTATAAATCCACCATTTTAAACATCAATTTCATTTGGTTATAAATAATGCAGAAGAGCCTCATCAGTTTATCCGAAGGAAACATTCTCTGTGTCCCCCTTCATGTTATGGCTTCATCAGGCAATTCCCAATTAACTGCAGTTTAATTTTGACCTTACAGATGTTGTATTTCTGGCACCTTCATGAAAATAGGTGGCTGAATAGCTGATTAGACATAATAATTAGAATTATTGTAACAAGGGGTGCTGATTTAAGCTCATTCTTCTCTTACCAGCCCCCAGGACCAGGCTGCAGTAGCTGCTTCACTCACACAGATTTTAGGCTCTCAGAGCCTTTGATTTTCTTTTTTATTGTTTTTTTAGACTGAAAATATTTTCTGCTTGTCTTCCCTTCTGTGAGAAGCAGTCCCAAGGTCTCAGTGCTGTGGGGGAATGTGCATTTCTGATGGTGCCTGAGCTGCAATATTGACTTTTTTCACTCCCTTATCTTCATGTTTTCCTCTCCCTCCCTCCTGCCTCCGGAAATTTTTTAAAGATAGTTTATCCCAGTGTTTTTTCCTGTACTGAGTTTGGGATGTGCAGTTCAGAGGAGAAATGGGTGTGCAGAACACAGGTTGCATATTCTCTGCTCAATAAAAAGCAAGATTTGGGGATGAGATGAGCCCAGCTGCAAACATTGACATGGGAGCTAAGGTGTGATTTTATTTTGAATTTTTTCCCTCCCTGCTGTGGTGCAGTCTGTCCTCTCTGGAAGTCATTCAAATGGCTGCATGGGAGGAAAAAAAAAAAGAGATTTTGTTGGTTTTTTTTTGTTTGTTTGTTTGTTTTTTTTTTTTTTGGTATTTAACAAATAGGAGGACTTGTAATGCTGGGGGGTGTTACATTCATATTCTCTGAAAAATCCCTTTGCCCAGGATTTTTCTCTTGGGAAGCTGAGAATGCTCAGAGAAAAAGGAAAACAATAATTGTCTGATTTGCTTCTCCTGTGTTTTGCTCCTTTGAAATGTGTTTGGAGATTGTTTCATTTGTTTCTGATGTGAATTGTTTTCAGTCAATGGCCAATCAGTGCCAAGCTGTGTTGGGACTCTGTAAAGAGTTTTCATTATTATCTTTTTAGCATTTTGTAAGTATCCTTTCTGTATTCTTTAGTACAGTTTAGTTCAGCATTCTTTAATATAATATAGCATCATAAAACAATAAATCAGCCCTCTGAGAACACAGAGCCAGGTTCATCATTCCTCCCTTCATCTGAGGGGAACACAAATACAATGGAGGGGAGGTGGGTTTGACACAGCGAGTTTATTTTCATTTCTTTCTCTCCTCTCTCCCCAGAAGGAGCCCCAGAGAGCTCTGCAGGGAAGATGGAGAGGAGGAACGATGAGCAATCCATCCAGGACGCCCGAGCTCGCTACCTGCAGAGGAAGCAGCAAAGAGCTCAGGCTCTGAGTGGCCCCGAGAAGGAAATGGGCTAACTCTGGGGTAACTCTGCTTGGGGGCAGCTTGTGCAGCTCTGGGCTCTTTGCACAATGCCCAAGGACTGACAGGAGTGCAGGGAAACTTGTGCCAAAGAGGACAAACTCAATTCCCTGTGCTGCATCCTGCAGGGAAAGCTTCCCAAGCTTTGTGTTGCTGCAGGGCAGTGGCAACAATTTCATGGCCTCAGCTGTGGCTGAAGCCCTGATACCAAGTGTGGTGCCAATTCTCTGGCATTTATTTGACTTAAAGAGCTCTCAGAGCTGTTATAAATGAATTTTTTCTTCAAGGTCGTTTGGGGTTTATTTTTGTAAGGAGTGGAACTGTAATTTTATACCCATTTTATTCTGATGGTGGTCACACAGAATTCATGCTCAGGAAAATGTGCAGGAAGGGCTCTTGTAGTGGTGGGAGCAGCAGGATTGGATCCAAAGGGACAATTGCAGTATTGAATCCAAAGGGACAACTGCAGGATTAAATCCAAAGGGAAAATTTCAGGATTAAATCCAAAGGGACAAATGCAGGATTAAATCTAAAGGGACAAATGCAGGATTGAATCCAAAGGGAAAATTTCAGGATAAAATCCAAAGGGACGATTGCAGGATTAATCAAAAGGGAAAATTGCAGGATTAAATCCAAAGGGACATTTCCCACCTCCATTCCTTGCTGTGGTGTACCAGGTACACACAGGGAAATAAAAGTGTTTTTCCCTAAGCATCTGAAAGAGCAAGGAGCTGTGGTGCTTTGTCATCATGAAGTTTGTTTCCTTCTCAATAAAGAAATTCTGTTTTATCACCATAATAACCCTGAAACGCTCCAGGGCTGGAGTGAGCAGTTTGGGTAAGAATTTCCAAATAATTGGAAGAACTTTGCTGTGATTTTTCCTGCCTCAGCTGTGTGCTCTGTGCCACCCTGGGCACTGGTTCAAGTGCTGGATTGTGTTTTATTGCTGTAGCCTGAATAGAGCATCCACCATCCCACCTCTGCCTCACCTCCAGCATTCCAGCACTGCCTCCAAAACCATGGAATTTTTTTTAATATTACAATATTATTGCTCATAAAGAAAGTGCTGGGTCTGGTAATTGTTCCTCTTGCTGTGATTGATGGGGAAGGGTTTTGTTCTTTCTGCTTTGGAGCAGCAGCAGCACTTGGTCTTGACTCATCCTCTGCTCTGAGTTTTGCTGTTTAATTTGATTTATATTTGCAGTGTCACAGCCCCTCATGAGTCAAATGCCATCTGCACCACCCAGTGGGCCTGAAATGAGTACACAGAATGCCCACTGTTCCTTGGGGCTATAAATCACTTGGCAGATCCTAATGCTGATTTTTTTATATATATTTTTTTTCTTTTCATTTTCCAAGTGAGGGATTTTTCCCCCACTGTGTTCCAGAGCTTCTCTCAGAGGTTTGGAGATGGGAAATTTAAAACAAAGTAAAAATTGTCTGGGGAAGTAACAGTGAGCTGTGAAATAAAATAAGATTTCAGAATAAGCTGTTAAATAAAATAAGATTTCAGCCATGCCAAGTGTGACAGCACACACAGCTCTGGCTGCTGATCCCAGGACAAAGTTAAGTTTTTACCTGTTTTACGTGCTGGAGGTCAAGTGGGAGTTAATAAAACACAGAGGGAAGTGTGGAGGAGCTTCATTGCTGTGCTGGACTCATTAACAGGGGCATGGGAAGGGTCTGGGAGAGCAGCCTGGGGGGGAGGGATGGGGACAGGGACAGCAGGGGGAGAGGAATCCATGAGATCTGGGGACAGGGACAGCAGGGCATGGGGGATCCATCAGATCCTGGGGACAGGGACACCACAGGGAGAGGAATCCATGAGATCATGGGGACAGGAACGCTCCAAGGATGGGGAATCCATCAGATCCCAGTCACAGGGATGCTCTAAGGATGAGGAATCCATCACATCCTGGGGACAGGGACACCAGGGGATGGGAGAGCCACCAGATCCTGGAGACAGGGACACCCTGGGGATGAGATCATGAGATCATGGGGACGGGGGTGCTCTAAGGATACGGAATCCATCAGATGCTGGCACAGGGACATCCCGAGGATGGGGGATCCATCCATGGTAACAGGGACACCCCGGGGATGGGGGATGCATCAAATCCCAGTGACAGGGACACCCTTATCCCCTCAGTGTCACCTCCGGGGGTGTGGCTCCATCACATCCCCATGACAGGGGGACACCCTGGGAGGAGGAGGTGGGATCCATCGCATCCTGGTGACGGGGACATCCCTGTCCCCGCAGTGTCCCCGAGGAGGGGACATCCCTCCCATCCCGGTGACGGGGACACCCTGGCGGGGTTGGTCCAGGGGCTCCCCCGGTGTCCCACTGGTGCCACTCCCGGTGTCCCCTCATGTCCCCCCCGTGTCCCCCCGGTGTCACCTTGCCCGGCCGCGCCGCCCCGCCCCACGTGACCGCGCGCGCGCGGGCCGGAAGTGACGCCACGGCCCCTCGGTCGCATGATGTGGCAAAAAAAAAAAAGGCCGGGGAAAGGGAGGGAGGGAGTGATGCGTCCCCAAATAGTCCCTTCCGGCGGCGCATCACAGCCGCCGCTCCTATTGGCGCCGCTCGCCGGGATTCCTCCGCGCGGCCGGCCGGCGGCGGCAGGTGCGGGTATCCTTCCGCGGCGGTATCCTTCCGCCGGCGGGGGCAGCTTCCGCACGGCCCCGCTCCGCCATCGCGGCCCCGCTCCGCCCGCACCGCTGAGCCCGGCCCGGCCCGGAGCGCCCCGCCGCCGCCATGGCCCAGATCCTGCCCATCCGCTTCCAGGAGCATCTCCAGGTGGGCGCGGGGGCGGGCGGGTCGCTGCCTCGCTCCGCCGGGGGAGCCGCCCGGGGACGGAGCCGGGGGAGCCGCGCCGGGCCTGCCCGCGGTGCCTCCGTGAGGGCGGCCGGGCGCGCTCGGCGCTGCTCGTCCCGCGGTGCCCGGCTCGGGGAGCGCTGCCCGAAGGGCGCTCCCGGGAGGGGCCGGGCATCCCGCCCTTGCCGGTGCCCGCGGGCCGTGCCCGGCGGGGTGGGCGAGGCTGGCGCGGTGCCCGGGCGGGCCGGGCGGTGCGGGCCGGGCGCGGGTGGCTCCGGAGCGGCGCCAGCAGGAAATCCCGGCCCGGCACGGGGGGTGAGGCGGGCAGGTGGCCGAGCTGTGTCCGTGTGCCGCTTAATGTATTTATTTGAATGGTCTTAAAGCTTCTGTAGTTCTAAGGACAGGCTAAAGCGATCTGCCGGTGTTCCCGCTCGGAATGTCATTTTGTGGAAGGAAAATCGCGTATTGCAGCGAAACGTGGGAGCTCTGCGGCTGCCTGCAGTGCAGCTGTGGCAGTGCAGGTGCCCAGGTGCCAGCTCCGCTGTCCGCCGGCCTCTCCCCAAGCCCAGCTCTGCCTCTCGGTGCGCCAGAACCACACGTTAATAGTTTATTTCCGAGTGATGGCTCTGAATTTCTCTGAGGTGACTTCCTGGAGGCGCCGGGCTGCGGAGCGGGAGCGCGGGGCTCCCTCCCGGGGCAGCGAGGGCTCCCTGCCCGTGGGTGAAGCTGCAGCGCTGGGAGGGGTCTGGATCCAGTTGTGCAATGGGCACTTCCCATCTGACAGGTCTGAAGGGCGAAGGGCTCTGAGTGTTACCGAGCTCGGTTTCACTGCTCAGGAATGTTTTTTTTTTTTTTTTGAGGAGAATTTGTCTAATAAAAGCCACATTGGCACACCTGGTCAAGGTCTTCTGGTGGTGCCAGTGTCTGTGTTTGGTTTGTGCTCAGCTAACTGGGGTAAACACAGTGATGGATTTGCATGATTTACAGCGCCTTTTTTTCTGACTCAAATGGAAAGTAATTTATTTCTAGGCACCTTGTTAAAAGAACCACTGCAGAATACTTAGTTGAAGGCTACAGCTGTTTATAAATGCTGCTTTGGTGCTTGTTCAGGTGTGTAGCTGAGCACTGAATGGTTTTACTCCAATATCGGTTTAAAAGCAGGCCAGAATTCATGGTTTAGGTATCCCTGTGGTGAGCAGCACTGACAGGAGAATGTCAGGAATTGGCCAGAGCTTCACCTCCCGGACAGTGCCTTGTCCAGCCCCAGGTGCTGAGGAGGTTCTGTGCACTCAGGTGAAAGCCAGCCCAGCTCTCAATCAGGCATTGTGGCACTGCACCTTTGTGCATTATTTAAGCCCCAAACCTTGCATGTGACCCACTGCCAGGTCTCTAATGACATGAGTACTGTTACATAATGAAACTCATCTGCTTCACGCCAGAAGTGCTGGGAGCTTCCAGGCCAGCACTAGGGTGGAACAGGACTACTCAGCCTCCAGACTGATTTGTCTGTTTATTTGGGGTTGGATTTGCATTTTTCTCTGCCTGTGCCCATTCGGTGTGGAGCACTGGCTGAACCAGTCTCTGTTACAGCTGCACACAGGAGCTGATCCTTTCTCAGCTGGGTGTGCACCCCTCCGAGCCTGGGTGCACGTGGCTCTTGCCTTTGAACTTCCTCCTTTCATTTCATTGAAAAAAAAATTCAGAGGAATTTGGGTTCTAGGAGTCGCTTTTCTGCTGAAGTTCCTGACGTAGATTTTGGGAGCAGAAACACTGATATTGCAATATTTTTGCTGTCCAGGCTCCTCATGGACTCAATGATACAATTTCTTGAACTGTACCTGACCCACATTTGTCTAGAAAACTTGTTGTACAGCTGTTGTGCAACACCTGCAAGTTTGTAGTGATTCTCAATGAAAGAGGAGGTACCCAGCTGGAGCCTTAAAAAGCAGGTGATGGATTTGAATGAGAAAGTTCTTACAGGCTGTTATTGAAATCAATCAATAAACACAATGTGATCCTGGTTCTCCACAGATTCATTATTGGAGGTTAAAAAGTGGTCAAGTACAAAGCTTGTCCTGGTGTTCAGCTTCAAGGCAGACCATTAGCTGCTACTGTTGGCAGCTTGGCTGTGTGATTTGGGAATGAAAAGGTGAAAGCTGCAGAAACCTTGCTCCTGAATGTCTCATCTCTTGGGGGCACAGTGCTTTGTACCCCAAATTGGAGCTAAAGGTGGACTTTGGACAAGTAGGTAACTTGCTGGGGAGGAGGGAGCTTTCTGGGGAGTGTAAAACCAAAAATGTTGTCAGGGCTTGTTTGTCAGAGTCACGAGCTCTGCAATCTCAGCAGCCCCAGGTGTGCAGGCTGCTGTTATCTGTGTGGTGTCTGCTCTGCACCCCTGCCTTGCCACCAAGGACCAGCAACAACAGCCTGGGCAAAACTTCCCTTGGGAATTTTCAGGGAGGAACCTGATTGCTGTGCTATCGACACTCATGTTATAAAACTTTATATAGCTGCTGCCTTTTTTTTTTTTTCTTTCCCCAAAGTGGCTATGAGGAAACAATCCACTGTGTATGTAGTGGGAGATCAGAGTTCAGTGTGTGGGATGATTGCAAATCTGGTTGCTCCTATCCAGGCTTCAGGAATTCCTGAAATGTTCCTCTGTGTGTGTTTGAGGGTGAAAATAAAACAGCTCCTTGCTGTGGTGGGTCAGTGGAGCTTTTCTAAGAGGACAAGTTCTTGATGAGTGAGAAGGAACCAGACTAATTAGCAGGTGATGAACTGTGATTGCCACTTAATTTAACCACACTACCCTGAAATATATAAATATTGAACTTGGAGCAGGCCCACTGCTGTACTGAGTTAAGGCATGAATAAATATTCTTCTGAATTTAAATATTTTTGTAAAACAATATAGAGAAAACTGCCAGCTCAGGCTGTGCACTTGATACCAGGACAGAAGTGCTTTTTTAACCCTAGGAAAAGGGGGTTTGTATCTATTGTTCATTGATGGAGCCAACCTGAATGGCAGCTGTGCTGTTCTGCTGTGGTGGTGCTTGGATGGCTCTTGGAATCACAGCTGGGCCAGAGAATAAAACAGGACAGCCAAGGATTCATAGAACAAAATATATAAATTCAGTACTTTGCTCTAAATATGACAAACAGCAAAATTGTTCCATGTATTGTGCTGACAGGGAGTTTAATGCAGCCTAAACCACAAATCTCTGCTGTAACAGCATTAGTTGGGAGCAGTTACATCCTCTGTGATAATGCAAGTCAGGAATTGGAGAACTGTGGTGCCTAATGCTGTTTTGGTGGGATTCTTGCTCTCTGCTTCTTAGTGGATCCAAATTCCTAAAGCCAGTGATTTTAGAATATTCCTACAGAGGGAAAATATGTAACAGAGAATGGAAGTGAGAGGGATTGTGTGTGTGTCCCAACTAATTGGATAGGAGCAATGAGTTAAGCAGTTTATGAGCTGTGCTGGGCCTGTCCCTCCCAGGCACTGGGGTGCAGGGCCCTGCTGCCTTGGTGCCTGGGCTGGTTCGTGTTTCCTGCTGGGCTTGGGGCCTCAGCCCAAAGGAGGAGTGGGATCAGTGGGTCTGAGCTCCAGTTCCAGCAGGTCCAGCCTCACTGGGGGAACTGGGGCAGTCCCACAGCACGTCCTGGCTGCTGAGAGCCTGCTGAGGGTGAGGCAGAAAATAGGAAGGATATAGAAACAGGAGAGCCCTTGAATCTCCTTATCTGCTGAAAACACGACTTCCTAGGCTGCCACAGGCTGTAACTCTTACCTTGCACTGGTGAATGTGGAGTACTTTGCCATGGACTGGCTGTGGGACTCTCAGAACTGCAGGGATAACTAAGAGAGCATCACAAACACAAATGGTTTAGTGTGACTGATGTTTGCTCTGCTGAACTTTGGTCTGTGGAATTAAAAGAGCAGCTCAAGTGTCTGCCTTGGTCAGTCAAAGCCTAGGAAAGCATGGCCTGGGATAGAGCTAAATATGATTCATTGCACACTGAAGTACTTCTCAAAAAAATTTATATTTTCCAGTTTAGTGGCGTTTTTCAGCTTTGTGATTTCTAGCAGGGTGCAGATAAGGAGTCTCTGGGCAGGGGCTGAGCAGCTGCTCGTGGCCACAGAGCAGTGGTTCCATCCTGTTGGGTGTGAGAGCTGAGGTGAAATGTGTGCTCAGCACTTCCGTGCCCTTCCTCACAGGCAAGGAGAAATGATCTGACAGCTAAGCAGACTGCCACAAGAAAGGGAACATTACAGGAAGGGGTCAACAAAGAGACTCCTGTCAGCACTTTTACCATTCAGTTTGATGTCCCACACATGTGACAACTTCTCTGGCTAAGTTACCAAGAATGCACTTGAATTATCTTCCAGTGAAAAAACAATTCTGGTAATCAGCCATTGCCTTACAACGTTACAGTGACTCACATCTCAGGGCTGCTCAGATAAATGCCATCACAGAATTCCAGGGTTCAGCAGAACCTGCAAGTGACTGGAGTATCTGATCCTGGGTGAGATGAGTCCTTTGGGGACTGCTGAACACAGGAGTTGCTGTTGTCCCTACAATCTGTTTCATGGTTCCGCTCTACTGGAGCAGCTCTTTCACAGAACACTTTATTCCTAGCAGGAGTCTGGTGTAACTGATCTTTCCAACAAATGGTGGTGTGAAATAACTCCCAACTGTAAATCAGTTGCCCAAGGACAGTTAGCAAGTTCTGCTTTCATATCTGCTTAAAAGCCAAGGAAGTGGGTTTTGTAGTAAAATATAGCAATGTCTGAAATTCCTTTTTTTTTGTTTATGAATCAGTGAAATGTAGTGGATCTGGTGCAGCATAAAATACTTGGGGGGTCTTTCCCTTTGTAATAGAAAATCTGTAGTCCTTAGTTGTAGTTCAGCTCCTGAGTTTGTACATGGAATAGTATTGAAATTTTCAGAATAAAAGCCTTCAAAGAAATATTTGCTGTCGTGTTTCCTAACAGTAATCTTCATCTCTGTTTGCTTTGCTTAGCTTTATAAACATGCCTGCCTCACTCACCTGAACTTCAGCCTGTTTGGGCAGGAAAACAACCAATATTCCAGGGAATGATCTGTGCTCAGGAGTTCTGTGCAGCCCAGAAATTCACCAGCTGGGCAAGGAAGTGCTACTCCTGGCTGGTGACACTCTTGTGTAACCAAACACAGAGATTGTCTCTGTCAGAGTCAATTTCCTGAGCCTTGAAGCAGACGTGGTTCATGCACTTGGTTTGTTGAGATGAAAGATGAAATGTTGGCAGGAGGAGTTTGTGCACTTAGAGACCTTGAGATGGTTGCACCTCCATCAGAAAACTTCTTCAGAGCTCCTGTGCCAATCTTCCAAATCTTTGCAAAGAAATACCTCACCTGTGATAACAGAAATTGTAAAAGTCTGCCATGTCCCACCTGGGTCAGAGCCTCAGAGCTGCACTAGCAGATGGCATTTGCTGTGGATTAAGGTAAATCTGCCTTGCAGTATCCAAGCACCTTTGCTGTGGTGGCTTTGTCTAGACCTCCCTAAGAGGTCCTGCCATCTGCTTGGACTTGCTGCTCTGATTTGTTCTGTTTTCACCCTGTGAGTTATTGCCTGCTTGGCTCTCTGCAGCCGCCCCCTCTACCAAATTAACGAGGAAATTGAGTGCTTGATAAATGATTTGGCACTTGCTAAGCCTGCAGCCCCAGCAAAAGGAAATGCCACGTCCCAGTAAGTCACTCCAGCTCCACCAGATCAAACTCCCACATCTCCAGCCCTTCCCTCCCTGCAGGGGTGTGATTGGGTTGTGTATAACCCTGCCTAGCTCAGGTACAATTGCCAGGTCTCGAGGACACTGCTCAAAGTGTGAAAGGGACTTCTGAGCTTGAATCTAAAATCTCCTAAATGGCTGGAGAATGTGGGGTCAGGTTCTGGGGTGCTGGACCTCAAACACTTGATTAAATCTGAGTAAAAGAGTTCTGAACTGTCAAGGAGTTAGGGTTTGATTTTTATTTTTTTAATAGCTGTCAAATGCTGTCACCTGGCTTTATTGTCAGAATATTCTCTGCACAATCTGCATCATCCATCCAAGTGACTTCTGTGAGGCTCGCTCTGTTAACTTGCTCTGCCATGGCTCAGATGTTACTTGTTCCTCACATGTGCTGTTGCAGAGCCTGAGCAAAGGGGAAGTGGAGTCAAACCCTCTTTATCAGGAGCTGCAAACAGGCAGGAGCAGAGCAGCTGGGGCATGGCCTTCTGGAGCTGGCTCAGAGCTGAGAGCTGATAAGAGCTGAGAGCTCCAAACCAGCACAATCAGCCTGAAATGCCTTTGAAGGTCTCGCCCTTCTTGGGGCATCTTGGGCTTGAAGGTCTTCCAGAAAGAAAAATACCAGAATATTAGAGCTGATAGTTCTTCTCATAGAAGAAAACTGGGGTTCTCAAGGTGGACAAGCTGGATATCTGTGTGATGTGACCATGGCTGCATTTTTGCTGTTAAAAATGCGATGAACTTTGTTTCCCTACTGACATCCTCCTCATACAGGGGCCTTGCAAAGTGCTGTTAGCTGAAATGTTTTGTTGCAAGCTGTACAAGAAATGTGGGCATTGAAAGGCTTCGGGGAGCAGGCTGTGGCTCAGAGAAGGAAGTGGTTTATTGATAACTCCTGTGTCAAACAGGGCCATTGGTGATTTCAGTAGTGCCCAGCTCTGCCTCCTGCTGCGAGACAGGCCTGGGCTAATTGCTAGACAGGCAGCTTTTTTTAGCTGCACAGGGATAGAGATAAAGCTCAGACACCTCACGTGTGATGTTAAGCTTGAAATAGTGATAGCTGCCAAAGGCAGTGGATGAGCTCAGGGAGGAGGGCTGGTGAGAGTGAGGGCTGAGGCTGTGAGTTCAGAGTGCTTTAAGCCAGGTGAGGGGGCTCAAAGATTGAGTTCTTAATGGTTAAGTTGTAAATGGACCTTGAAGACAAGATACAAGTGCTTGAATGCTTCTCCAGGAAGCCTGCTGGGTTTAGTTGAAATTGTGCAACATTTTGTGTTGTGCAGGTTTGGGGTAGCATTGCTGTTTGTCACCAAAAAAAGGCAAAGTCTGATATTTCCTGTGACATTCACAAAAGCTGCTTGTGGCTATACCAAGGTAATAATGTTAAACCTTTTTCTTCTCTTTCAGCTCCAAAGTCTGGGCATCAACCCAGCAAACATTGGGTTCAGCACTCTGACCATGGAGTCTGACAAATTCATCTGCATCAGAGAGAAAGTAGGAGAACAGGCTCAGGTGGTGATCATTGACATGAACGACCCCAGCAACCCCATCAGGAGACCAATTTCAGCTGACAGTGCTATCATGAACCCTGCCAGTAAAGTCATTGCACTGAAAGGTATGAGTTCTGCTAAAGGGCTGCTGGAGTGGATGGAGAGCTTGCTGTAGAGCTAGTTTAGGAGGGACTGAGCTCTCCCAGGTAATTTATGTGGGAGGATCCTGCAGCAATTTTCCACAGCTTAATGGGAGTTAAAGTTGAATGCATTTTCAGTTCTTCTGGAGGCAGCTGGGCAGGGAGCTTCAGCTGAGGCTTCCTGCTATTTTGCTGATCATTAGGATGAGTTTTTTCCTTCAGTCCAAATGCTGCAGCTTCTGAGCAGGGAGAGCTGGAAGCCAAGTGTGGCCTTTAAGGAATCATGTTAGAGGGAAGTGAGACCTGATCTAAGAGTATAACTCTTAGATCAACTAAACCTTTCCTTAGAGACAGGAAAACTAAGGCTGGGAAGGGGGGACAAATATTCCTAAAGGCCTTGGTTTGGCCTTGCTGAAAGAGGCCAGTGCATTTTTATTGTATCAGGCAGTGATAAGAGGAGTAAAACTATGCAGGGAAGACTTGTGTGGTGAAGGAAGTACAAGGTCAGCCAGCTTGGTATCTCTGATGTTACAGAGAACAAGCATTCCTCTGGAGTCTCCAGAAATGTCCATCTCTTCCCCTCAGAGGCCCAAAAAGCTTAAAGTGCAGTCACTCTAGAAATGCATGTATTGCTAATGGAAAGATTTGTATGTATCCAATGTTACCTAACTTTGCCTTTAATACTGTGCTACTGTTTTGTCACAACTTTAATGCTTTCTTGTGTGTGCAGATGGTGAGTTACCTCAATTGACTGTACCTAGTACCTGTTGTGTCTTATGACAAGAAAAAGCAGAATAAAATGGCTCAGATTTATGGTGCACATGGCTGAACAGTGGTGTTTAAGCAACTGAAGGCCTAAAAGTCAGAGGTTTCTGTGCCCTCCCAAACAAGGGAAACCCTAAGATTCCCAAAATTAATCCACTCAAGAACCCAAAGTGTACTTGAATCACTGGGATCTTGATACTGAGCTTTTTATGAACAGGACTGACCCCTTTGACTCAATCTAGATTTTGCCTTGTAATACACCTTGCCTAGCATGTAGGAATGTGTTACCTGAATGTCCTCTCCCTTAACCCTAAAGCTCCAGCTGCACTAGATGTGGAAACAAACTGCTGCCTGTAGCCTGAGTAACTCTGTAGTAGAGAGATTTCTCCAAGTTCTGGAGAAACTCCTCACTCAGCATCTTGCATCAATTGCTGAGCTAATGGCTTTGAGCTAAATCAGTCCTTGGTGAGTGCAGGCACTTGCCTCTGTGGCACTGTGACTTCCTCAAGCTGTCCTACAGTTACTAACTGTAGCAGATTTTCTGGCCTGCATCCAGTTTTATGGGATCTTTTCTATTCCTTCTGGGGCTACACTTATGTGTGCTTAAATAATTCTCTCCTATAAATAATAGAACTGGTCAGAACTTTTCTTATCTTCTCAACAGGAAGAAATCATTTCTTAGGCCACTGTGTTATACAGACTGGTAGATTTGACTGCAGGTGGCTGTTCAGGATGTTTGTATGCACCATTCTGTGTGATTTGGAGAACTTTTCCTCTTGCCTTCTAGAGCTTGTGTTGGTCCCTAGATTCCTTGCCCTGCGCAGCTCCTGTCAGTCTGGTTTGCAGTCAGTAGCTGTGTATCCCATTAGTGCAACCCCAAGGTTTTGGTTAATTAGCCTGAATTACAAAAGCCCTCTGCCAGCCTGACTGTTCCATGTTGTGCCCTTTTAATACTTGAAACAGATGTGGACATAGCTTTAAGTGCCACTGACAGCTTCCCTCAGAGCTCCAAGGAGCCTCAGCATGACTGTGACCTGGTGTTGGTGTATGTGAAGTATCCTCCAACCCATTTGTGTGGCTGAAGCTTTTGTCTCCTACCAACCCGTTCTCCACATCTGTTTGATTGCTCAGTAGTGGCAAATCAGTAAAATCAGCCCCAGGAGTGTGGTCTGGTTCCAAGTGAAGGCTGATCCCTGAAGGTCTGCCAGTGTAGAGCAGCTTTTTCTTGAAGGGAGTCCCCAGGGTTTGATGTCCTAGTGCAGCTCTGTCCTGTGCCTAACAACTCTGTGTCTTCTAGCTGGGAAAACGCTGCAAATCTTTAACATTGAGATGAAGAGCAAGATGAAGGCTCACACCATGACAGATGATGTCACCTTCTGGAAGTGGATCTCTCTGAACACCGTTGCCCTCGTGACGGATAACGCCGTGTACCACTGGAGCATGGAGGGCGAGTCGCAGCCTGTGAAGATGTTTGATCGCCACTCCAGCCTCGCCGGCTGCCAGATCATCAACTACAGAACTGATGCCAAGCAGAAATGGCTCCTGCTGACTGGAATATCTGCTCAGGTACTTTACCTCCAGGAAGGTGGGGAAACCCCAGAGATTGTCTTGTTGTCTCCTTCTACAGGAGCAGGACTGGTCTGTTTGTTTTATTAAACTTAAATGCTTGTCTCAATCTTCAAATAACAAACTTAAGTGTAACTGAAAATCTGACATTACTATAATTGGATTTGTAATGATATAAACACTAGTGCAAGGTCGAGTCTGAAGTGATGCTGTTGTAAGAGGAAGCTTTAAATGGCAGCATATTGACCAATATTAAATTACTGTCACAGTGCTTGTTTTTCCTGACACGTGTTCTTTTTTGTGCAGCAAAACCGTGTGGTGGGGGCAATGCAGCTGTACTCTGTGGACAGAAAAGTGTCCCAGCCCATCGAGGGACATGCAGCCAGCTTTGCACAGTTCAAGATGGAAGGGAATGCTGAAGAATCCACTCTCTTCTGTTTTGCAGTAAGAGGGCAAGCTGGGGGTAAGGTAAGGCTTGGTTCTAACCATATTGTAATCTTTGGTGACTCACCCTCGTTCTCTGCTTCCAGGAGAACAAGTGGTTTAATGCAAAAAGTTGCATTTAAGGAAGAAAGTGAAGGACTGTGTCAGTCTGGATATGACATGTGGTGCATGCAGAGCTTGGACTACCTGGTGTAGCAAGAATCTGTGAGTGGAGAAGTTAAGTGGCATGTCATGACCAGCCCAGTTAGCTGCTTGAAACATGTGACTCTCAGCCTCACAGGCTGAGCTTGAGGGAAAAGCTGTGGTAATCTTTCTTTGATGCTGATCCCTGGTATCAGACTCAAATAATTTCCAAATTATTGGATGGAAATAAAAAAAAAAGTAAAGCAATAGTGTTGCAGGGCTAAATAATGATCCCATGTGAATGCTGGAATTATGTGAGTTAGAGTAAAACCAGAGCTAGATTCAAAGAAACATCTTCAGAACTGTCTCTGCAGAATGTGAACCAAGTTAAAAGATTGCATCTAAAGTAACCTTACTGAATCCTGAAACTTCCAAGTAATTAGGGGCAACTAAAGATCATGTTTAACTGTTTTCCTCACCTCTGATACATGAACACCAGGTGCGACACCTTTAGCCAGTGAAAATATTTATGAAGATTAACTTAGTTTGTCTTTGCATAAACTTGGGATTAAGGCTGAGCAGCAAGAGAACTGCTGTAATTTCATTGTTGAATCTATTGTGAAATAAATTAGATGCAAGAATTAATCTTATCTCTTGCACAGCTGCATATCATTGAGGTTGGCACACCACCCACTGGGAATCAGCCCTTTCCAAAGAAAGCTGTGGATGTCTTCTTCCCTCCTGAAGCACAAAGTGACTTTCCTGTTGCTATGCAGGTATGACAGCTGCAAAAGGTCTGCAGCCTCTCTTGGTGGATGTGACAGGAGCAGGGAGGGCACTGGGAGCCAGCTGCTTTATGTGGGCCTAAACTGGTGTGACTGGTGTGGCTGCTGCTCCTGCTTCAGTAGTGGGAAAGTAAAGGTGGAGACAAGCAGCATTCAAAAGCAGCATGTTCTTATTTATAGAAGAAATATCCATATGTTTTAACTGCTTTTCAAGCTCTTCAAACGTCATTCTGCTGTGATAGTACTCAAGTAAAAATAAAACAGCACTTCTGGCTGTCCTGAAATGGCCCAGCTGTTCCAAAAGCACCAACTCATTTATCCAGTGCCAAATTTGAGTAATCTATTTCTGTTTTGCAGATCAGTGACAAGCACGACGTGGTGTTCCTCATAACAAAGTATGGCTACATCCACTTGTATGACCTGGAAACTGGCACCTGCATCTACATGAACAGGATCAGTGGAGAGACCATTTTTGTTACTGCACAGCACGAAGCAACAGCTGGAATTATTGGGGTCAACAGAAAGGGACAGGTAAGGAAACTTGGCCTGGAAGCCACTTCTTAGCTGATCCCACTGGCTCTTCATGATTCACTGCAGGGTTCATGTCTATGAATAAAAATTCAGTTTCCAGAAATGTTAACTTTGAACTCTGCTCAGAGCGTGTGAGGTCTGACAGTGTTGTGTGCCCCAAAATAAATTTGCTGTTCTATCTCCATACTTAACTACTTTATGAACAAGTTACTAACATTGTACAGCCATGCCTTTAGCCCACATTGATTTTGGGTGGATTCCTTGTTGAGCTTGGGAAATACAGAGCAGATTTGTTCCTGGTATCCTCTAGGATTGATTACCTAAGACATTGAGTTTTAGAAAGATCCCTGTGTCCCTGAAAGATCCATTGTATTTCTGTGTTTCTGCCTCTGCAGATACTTCAATTAAACTGTTAATTGCCTGCTTTGATGCAGACAATGGATGATGTTGGTTCTTTCTGACCAGAGGCCTCTTTAATAAAATGATAATTATGAGTTATCAAGGGATGAAAAACTTTCCATGAATACCCTAACTTCCCCCTCAGAAGTTAGCTTAGCCTTTGGTTCACTTTTGACACTTGGGCTAACTGGATGTTTCCCCTGGTGGTTTCTCCAGGTGCTGTCAGTGTGTGTGGAAGAGGAGAACATCATTCCCTACATCACAAACGTGCTGCAGAACCCTGACCTGGCGTTACGGATGGCTGTCCGCAACAACCTGGCGGGGGCTGAGGAGCTCTTTGCCAGGAAATTCAATGCACTCTTTGCACAAGGGAACTACTCAGAGGCAGCAAAAGTGGCAGCTAATGCCCCAAAGGTAAAGTGTTCACAACAGCACTGAACTCTACTGGCTTCAGGATAGCTCAGTGAATTTTTCTAGTGGCAGGAACACATTCTTGTTACTGCTCGTGTCCCAAGGTAGTTTGGTGCTTCACAGGTACCTTGGGTGATGACAGTGATTGCAAGATGGATGATCTTGGAGTTTGTAAGGCCCACAGAGGAAGGGAGGAATAAATGATGAAGTAATGGCTATGATTCATAACATTTCTGGTACTCACCTTTACTTCTCTAGTGATGCAAAAAAGTGTCTGTGAAAAGACAACCTCTAGCTGAGGGTACACCTGGAAACAGGATAAAAAAACCCAGGCTAAGACTAAATTCAGATGAGAGGAACTTGCTTGCAAGGCCAAGAGTGTCCTAATTCTGAACTTAAATCTGCATTGCTACTGAAATAAATGTAATGGGTTATTATAGCACATTTTCTGTCTAAGCATCTCAATGTCTGAGCTGGTGTTCAGCCATATTGCTCCTGACATTCTGGGCTGGCAAAGCATAGAAATGCTTGTGACAGCTACAGTGACATTACCTCCAGCTTCCTGGAGAAACTCTTGCCAAGCCACAACAGCAGAAAATTGAAGTGGATCTCTCTCTCTCTCTCTGTCTCTGGCAGGGAATCCTGCGTACTCCAGACACCATACGCCGGTTCCAGAGTGTTCCAGCTCAGCCAGGGCAGACTTCCCCTCTCCTGCAGTATTTTGGCATTCTGCTGGACCAAGGGCAGCTGAACAAGTATGAGTCACTGGAGCTCTGCAGACCAGTGCTCCAGCAGGGCCGCAAGCAGCTCCTGGAAAAATGGTTAAAAGAAGATAAGGTGAGTTTGGGGTTGATACCTTCAGAGCTGTGGGGGGAAGGAACAGCACTGCCTGACAGCCTCCCCCCTTCCCAGGAAAATTCAGCTGGGAGCTCAGCAGTGACAGCAAATAGCTGAGCAATAGGTGCTCACTCTACCTGTCACTATGACTCAAACTACTGCAAGAGAATTGATCAATTCTCACTCATTCTGCATTTAAAATCACAGCAGGCTGTGCAGAGCATGGAAAGCTCTGAGCTGCTGCTGGGCTTTGCCAAGCCAGTCCATTGGAAACTGACTGCAAGTGCTGTGAGCTGTGGTTACAGCTGTGTAATTAATTGGAGAGACATGCTGGTACAATGTGTCACCCAGTTCTGGCTCTGAAAATTCATTTGAGTGCTGTAGAGCGTGAGGAGCTGAGCCCACTAGAGCCCTGCTGGGAGAGTCAGCTCAGGCTGTCAAGCTGGGGCTTATTTTTTAAAGTCCAAAAGGAAGAGAAATGAGGAAGAGAGTGGTAGTGCATCTCAGCATGGCTCTGTCAGGGTGGGCTGACTGCATTTCTGTTTGTGAGCAGCTGGAGTGCTCGGAGGAGCTGGGAGACCTTGTGAAATCTGTGGATCCCACGCTAGCACTTAGTGTCTATCTCAGAGCCAACGTTCCAAACAAGGTCATCCAGTGTTTTGCTGAAACAGGACAAGTCCAGAAGATTGTTTTGTATGCTAAGAAGGTGAGAGAAAATTAAATTGCTGTATCTGTCCTGTATTTAATGATAACTAGTGCATGTTCCAAAGTAACTGGGAGTAACTGTGGGGAATCTGAGAGCCTGTGTAGTATTTACTTTTGCCTCAAGTTTTTTATGAATAGCTACTGTTAGACTTCATACATGGGTCTTTCCCTACTTCCCCATGTAGCCTTTTCCAAAAGAGGGAATCCTGGCTGAGTTGTGTAATCTCCTGACAGTAGCTTTGACTGAGCTCTGTATTTAACAAGGTGCTCTTGCTGAGTTCTCACTTTCCATCATCTTCTCAGGTTGGATATACTCCAGACTGGATCTTTTTGCTGAGGAATGTAATGAGAATCAGCCCTGATCAAGGACAGCAGTTTGCACAAATGCTCGTTCAAGATGAAGAGCCTCTTGCAGATATAACTCAGGTAAATAACTTTATTGCTGTGAGATGTTGACTTCCAAGCATTAGATTGGTAAGAGGAGCCCTGCTCAAACCATCAGAGCAATGAGTTTGGATTTAGCTATTGATGCTTAAATATACTTCCAGTTCCTAATCAAAAACCTAAATTTCTTTCCTGTTTTTTTTTTTTTTTCAGATTGTGGATGTCTTTATGGAATATAATTTAATCCAGCAATGTACAGCCTTTCTGCTGGATGCACTGAAGAATAATCGTCCCTCAGAAGGTCCCCTGCAAACACGTTTACTTGAGATGAACCTCATGCACGCCCCTCAGGTACTGCTCAGGCTCCCTGCAGCTGGACATGGCAAACACTGCTGGGAGTGCTCAGGAACTGAGTGAAAATGTTCCCTGTTCCTTCCAGGTTGCAGATGCCATCCTGGGAAACCAAATGTTTACTCACTATGACCGGGCTCACATAGCTCAGCTGTGTGAGAAGGCTGGTTTGCTGCAGAGAGCACTCGAGCACTTCACAGACCTCTACGACATCAAGCGTGCGGTGGTTCACACTCACCTCCTCAACCCTGAGGTAAGGCATCAAACACCCTGCACCTGCAAATCCTGCCTCTAATAACTGCTCTTTGCTCAGGTCTAAGATGCCTTGTGTGTCTTTGCAGTGGTTAGTGAATTATTTTGGGTCCTTGTCAGTAGAAGACTCCCTGGAGTGTCTGCGTGCGATGCTGTCCGCTAACATCCGTCAGAACCTGCAGATCTGTGTCCAGGTGGCTTCCAAGTACCATGAACAGCTGTCAACACAGTCACTCATTGAGCTCTTTGAGTCCTTCAAGAGCTTTGAAGGTGAGTCTGTACTGCTGCAAGAGGAGCTGTTGCTCACCTCGTTACAGATGTGTGTCTGCTGAAATCTAGAATGCCATAATGAGCTTAAGTAGTTAGGCCTCAAACTGTGTTGAAACAGATCTAAACCTTTCCCTGTTTAGGGTGGATGCCACTATTCAGTTGCATAATTGTTTTTTCTGAAATCCTGGAAAATGTTTGGAGCTGTAGAAAAACCTAGAATGCTGGCCTCTTGCCTTTGTTGAAAATGGGTGCTTTAAATTTTTGTAGCCTTTGGGATTTGTATTTTTAAATGAGACCAGCAAATAATGTGTTGATTGTTTCTCTCCAGGTTTGTTTTATTTCCTGGGCTCCATTGTAAACTTCAGCCAGGATCCAGATGTGCACTTCAAGTACATTCAAGCTGCATGCAAGACAGGACAAATTAAAGAAGTGGAAAGAATCTGCAGGGAAAGCAACTGCTATGATCCAGAACGTGTTAAAAACTTCCTCAAGGTAATGTTTGGGTAACACTGGACTGTCTGGGGCTGTTGGGGGTTCTGATAAAACGTGGTGTGTCACTAGTGAAATGAGGCAGCTCTGTGAAAACAGATGAGTTGTAACCTTTGCACTTAAGGATCCAAGTGTCCTCAAACCTGAGGTATCTGCCATGTTGACAGTACCTCCTAATGAAGTCTGAGCCTGGAATATTGTCTAAAAAATAAGAATGTCAGGTCACTTCCTCACTGTTCTTGCTAAGGTTAATCTGGCTTGAACTCTTAACCTGTAGTAAATGTCCCAGCTTACCAAGAACTTGTTAAAAATGTCTGCTATGAAATAGGAAACAGTTTGCTTAACTTGACAACACCCATAGTGCCAAATGAGTTGATAACTTAATGCTTATTTATAGTGTAATCAACTCCAAGTGAGCAACTACAGAAACAACAGATGAAAAGAGTCAGTTCATTCCATAAATGCTTTCAGGTTCAGGGCTGATCTTACTCCTACACACTGAAATTTCAGCCAGGTGAGCCATGGTTTAGCTCTGCTGGGAGATGCCAGTCAGTGGGCAATATCCTGACTGATGCAGAGCATTGCTGGAGAGTAGGGAAGGATGCTGTGCTCAAAGTTCAGATTCTGTAGTCTTAGAACTGAGCTTATTGACAAACACAACACTGAGAAATACCTGAGGAACCATGTGGGAGGGGAAAACTTTATCTGGGAACATTTCCTGCCTTCATGTTTGTTGGTTACATAGCATAGTCTTAGATTTTGCTGATCATATCTGAAGATGGCAAAACTCTTCCCAAGAGAATTCTCTAAAACAAACCTGGTGTCACCGAGGTGTAAGGTATGTCATTTGATCAAGCCACCTAAGATATGTTATCAAGCTGTCAAATTCCTGATGAAAGTTATTGTTTTTTGTGCTGTTCCATGTCTGGAATGTGCAGGACATGTACCAGGTAAATCTCCCAGTACAGGCCTCCCTGTGTAAAGTCCTTAAGTGTAATTTATATGTAGGATTATATTCTGGGATGTGCATGTTGGAATAAGTGATCTGAAATATGCATCCGGAATACTGTCTGCCACATAGACTAAGCTTCTGTACTGTAACCATTGTAACCTTATGCTGAAAGTTGGAATGCTTTTAGATAATTAATCTGGTAAGCAGTTTAAGTAGTACTGCTATAGAGCTTAATTCTCACTGTTCTCTAAATCCATAGTTAGGAGGTATCACATGACACATGGCACTCAAAGTTAATTCTGTATCTAAGTTTTACATTATCAACCACAACTTAATCTAGTCTTGGTTAAATTTCTTTTGAAATCCCAGAGTGCTAATCCTGCACACCAAACACCAGTGGCAACCAAAACTATTCTCTATAGCCTAGGCTTGTAATAGTTGTATTGTGTTGTAAAACTCTGTAGAGTCTGCCATGCAAAGGAGCAGGGTTAAACTCCAAAAAGCTTCTTGCTCCTCACTCCCTGCAGTGGGTGTGGGTGCTCTCACTTTACATCTTGCAAACAATTAGCTGAACAACAAGCTGTCATTATTTGGTTGACTGTTGAGATTGGCTTTCCAAATTCAGCTGCTTTGACAGTTTAAGTGACTGTATTATTTGTCTGCTTAAGTCCAAGAGCAAAACCAAATTACTAAAGCTGTTCTCTTTCTAGGAAGCTAAACTCACTGACCAGCTGCCTCTCATCATTGTGTGCGACCGCTTTGACTTTGTCCATGACTTGGTGCTGTATTTGTATAGAAATAATCTCCAGAAATATATTGAGATTTATGTACAGAAGGTAGGTGACAACTTGTCCCTTGGCTTCAGTGAGTCAAATTGATCAGTTTTTACAGTATCATATACAACTACAGGCATCATGTTTAAGTATTCTGCAAACAGATTTGTACCTGAGACTGACATTTAAGTGATTATTAGTGGCCTCCAGTGAATTAGCCCTGATGTGAGTCAGGTCTCATTCTTCAGTCAGGTTAAGCAGTAACTCCCACTCATGTGCCACTTGGTAGAATAACTTTGGAGTTGTTGGGGTGATTTTAAGTCTCAGCATTTTGGAGGGGGGAGGAGGGGAAGTTTTCCTTTTACCTTCTTGCAAGGACAAAGTGGATTGCTCAGGAGCTCTTCCTGTGGGAGCTAAGTGAGCCACTGGGCTGGGGTGGGAACACCTGCTGACTGAAGAATTGACTTTTAAGCTTTTTCAGAACCTCAGAGGCTGGGAGTAAAGGTGGGAAGATGGAGTCAGTCTTAACAAGTGGAGTTCTGGGGATCAGTATTGCCTGCCCCTGCTCCCTGCCAGCATCCTGACCTCTTTAAATGCTCCTGTGCAGGTGAATCCCAGCCGTCTGCCCGTTGTTATTGGGGGACTGCTTGATGTGGATTGCTCTGAAGATGTGATCAAGAACCTCATCCTTGTAGTGAGAGGTCAATTTTCAACTGATGAACTTGTTGCAGAGGTTGAGAAAAGAAACAGGTATTGAACTTCTACAAGTCTTTTACCAATTCCAGTCTGGCAGTGCTTGCTGCTCATCCATCAGTGCATGTCACACAGCTAAAGCTGGTACTGACACAAGCAGAAGCTGCCACTGGGTGAGAACCAGCTCTAATTCTTGACAAATGTGGGGAATCTCTCCAGATAACTTTGGTACGTTTTCTTCATAGTGTCAGAAGGTTACACCATTATAATAATGAATCAAAATGTAGGTTAAAACAGAGCACTGGAACTCTGGTTTAGTTCCCGACTATCCTACACCAAGATTGGCATCCAGAGTTTAGAAATCATGCAACTGGATATTTACTCACTCAACCTCTAACATGAAAATCAATTCCTTCTAGGCTGAAGCTGCTTCTGCCCTGGCTGGAAGCAAGAATTCACGAGGGCTGTGAGGAGCCTGCCACTCACAATGCACTGGCCAAGATCTACATTGACAGCAACAACAACCCAGAGAGGTTCCTGCGTGAGAACCCCTACTATGACAGCCGTGTTGTTGGCAAGTACTGTGAGAAGAGGGACCCTCACCTGGCCTGCGTGGCGTACGAGCGTGGACAGTGTGACCTGGAGCTGATCAATGTACGTATGCCAGGCTGCTGCCCTGGGATTGACTGCTAACATCAGTGTCAGGGGCTGCATAGAAAGCTTTAGGACAAAAGCATGGTTTTTTTTAAATGTGTTAAGCTGGGAAGTGCAAGTTTCTAACACACAAAAGGAGGTGGCTGTTTAACCTCCCTCTGCAGCTTAATGAGAAACGGGAAACTCTCCTGCTTATCATAAAATGGGAGGTTAATGTAGTAACAAAGGCAGAGATTTCAGTCTGCCCCTCAGTTCAGAGTTCAGTACAATCTTCTGTAGGCTCCATAGCCTTGCCTTCCCTCTGAGCAAGCTGTGCCTCTCTCCAGGTGTGCAATGAGAACTCCCTGTTCAAGAGTCTCTCCCGCTACTTAGTTCGCCGTAAGGACCCCGAGCTCTGGGCCAGTGTGCTGCTGGAAAGCAACCCCTACAGGAGACCCCTGATTGACCAGGTACAGCTGCAGGACATTCACAGCCTTGCCTGTCCCAACTGGATTTGCAGAACCTGACATCACTCATTTCTGCATGCCTTGCTCTGCCTGCAGGTTGTCCAGACTGCTCTGTCAGAGACCCAGGACCCCGAGGAAGTGTCTGTCACTGTGAAGGCCTTCATGACTGCAGATCTTCCCAACGAGCTCATTGAACTGCTGGAGAAAATTGTTCTGGATAATTCAGTGTTCAGTGAGCACAGGTGTGTGAAATGAAAACTAAGGCACAGGAAACTTGGAGTTACTGCTGTAATGTGAAACAGCAAATAAACTAATACCTTCTCCAGAGGGGAGGGTGAATTTCTTGGTCATTATTTGCTAAGTACTGTTTCTTTCCCTCCTCAGGAACCTGCAGAACCTTCTCATCCTTACAGCTATCAAGGCTGACCGCACCCGTGTCATGGAGTACATCAACCGCCTGGATAACTACGATGCCCCTGATATAGCCAATATTGCTATCAGCAATGAGCTGTTTGAGGAGGCATTTGCTATCTTCAGGAAGTTTGATGTCAACACATCAGCTGTACAGGTATCTTCAATTCTCAGGCTGTAAAAAATCCCTGTGCATCCCCTCACAAGGACTTTGCTGGTGCTTAACACCAATTAGCAAAGTGCCCAAAGCTGCTCAGTGTCTTGTCTTACAAAACAGACACTGTTTCTGTGAAAATAGATGAGTTTTAACCTTTGCACTTAAGGATCCAAGTGTCCTCAAACCTAAACAACATTTGTTTATTAAAACTTTGTAAGCCTAAAATCACTCACGCTGTGCAAGTTGTATGGAATTAGTCCCTCTCTTTTACAAGCTGTGGATCCATTGAGGAACTTAGATAAACTCCAGCTTAGTGTGTTGTAAAAGTGACACTCTTAGCCTTTCTGAGAGTGGCTGATGGTGGTTATCCTTTCCCCAGGTGTTGATAGAGCACATTGGGAACCTGGACCGTGCGTACGAGTTCGCCGAGCGCTGCAATGAACCTGCAGTGTGGAGCCAGCTGGCCAAAGCACAGCTCCAGAAGGGGATGGTGAAAGAAGCAATTGACTCCTACATCAAAGCAGATGATCCTTCCTCATACATGGAAGTTGTTCAAGCTGCTAATGCCAGTGGTAGGATTAAGTTTTGTTTACATCTTGGCTGTTGATGTTGCTCAGCTCTTTTGCCTGGTCTGCTCAAACTGCAGTTCTGCCAGACCTGTATCTTGGTGCAAGTAGAGGAATCTGGCCCTTCAAGGACTGCCCTAAATAAGAATGGGAAAAGGTAGTGTATTCCATCTGCAGATAATCAGTGGCCTGTAATTTCTTTCTTTAGCTAGCTGGAGACTTCTTTCAGAGTCTTTGTATGAACTTAAATAAGATTTTAGTTAGGCCCATTTTAAGATTATTTGATTGATGCATAATGAGCAGTGTGAAGGTTGTTGATTGTTTGGGCTGTAGAAATATGTCAAAATTCGGTTCAGCGATTGTTTAAGTTAAGCACAAGTGTCTCCAGTGGTGGGAAATAAACATTCTGAACTCCTTTCCATAGGAAACTGGGAAGAACTGGTGAAGTATCTGCAGATGGCACGCAAGAAGGCCCGGGAGTCGTATGTGGAAACAGAATTAATCTTTGCTCTGGCCAAAACAAACCGCTTGGCAGAGCTAGAGGAGTTCATCAATGGCCCCAACAATGCACATATCCAGCAGGTGAGTGGGACAGACTTTGTTTTCCTGACTCACAGAGGGGTGTTGGGAATTCTCTCTCTTTGGATACGCACATAGATCTTGGCCTTTAAATCCATTTGACACGGGCTTGAATGCCACACATTGAATGTAAACCACTGGCTGAAAAGGTGCAGGAATAACCTGGCTGTGCTGTGCCCCAGGTTGGTGATCGCTGCTATGATGAGAAGATGTATGAAGCTGCCAAGCTCTTGTACAACAACGTGTCCAACTTCGGCCGCTTGGCCTCGACCTTGGTGCACCTGGGCGAGTACCAGGCAGCCGTGGACGGCGCTCGCAAAGCCAACAGCACTCGCACGTGGAAGGAGGTGAATTCACTGCCCCTGAGCTCAGGGACCTCAAAGCTGGGGCCTGCTCAGGAGCCTTGGTTCTAAGCAGTAACACAACTCTCAATTCCAGGTCTGCTTCGCTTGTGTGGATGGAAAAGAATTCCGCCTGGCTCAGCTGTGTGGGCTCCACATTGTAGTGCATGCAGATGAGCTGGAAGAGCTCATCAACTATTACCAGGTAATTAAGCTGACTCCTGTTGTACAGTCAATTCTGTCATGGCAACCCTGTCAAAATCTGAGATTCTGGATGGTTTCTATGTGAAATGTCTCTCTCTGTGTCTCTAAGGATCGTGGGTACTTTGAGGAGCTGATCACTATGTTGGAAGCAGCACTTGGGCTGGAGCGAGCACACATGGGGATGTTCACAGAGCTGGCAATTCTCTACTCCAAGTTCAAGCCACAGAAGATGAGGGAGCACTTGGAGCTGTTCTGGTCCAGGGTTAACATTCCCAAGGTGAATATCTGAGGCTTTAAATTTAACTGAAAACACACCTTTTTGGGCTGTCTGTACCCAGCTTTTGCACAAGCAGTTCCTGAGGTTATTAATGGCACTAAAGCCTGATCACTGCTGGAAATTCCAGTTAACAAATATTGCTAATTCTGCCTTTTGCTTAGGTTCTGAGAGCTGCAGAACAAGCCCACCTCTGGGCTGAACTGGTGTTCCTGTATGATAAGTATGAAGAATATGATAATGCCATAATCACAATGATGAATCACCCAACAGATGCTTGGAAAGAAGGCCAGTTCAAAGATATCATCACTAAGGTATTGCTTTCCTGGTAAAAGTTATGTCTGGTTTTCTTTTGGATTTCCCCACAATCAAACTCCTGCTCTGAACATGCATCTTTACTCGTCTCTAGGTGGCCAATGTGGAGCTGTACTACAAGGCAGTTCAATTCTATTTGGAATTTAAGCCTCTGCTGCTCAATGATCTGCTGATGGTGTTGTCCCCTCGGCTTGACCACACTCGTGCTGTCACGTTCTTCACAAAGGTAATTTTCCTGCTACCCAGATAAAAACAAAAGCTGGGAAAGCATTGAGCTGTAGTAGCATTTTAAAATGCTTAGCTACTCCCCTGCCTGCCAGGGAAGATGCTAAGAGACTTCCACAAAAACTGACTTAAATGTGTCTCTCTGATTCCTTGAAGGTTAAACAGCTGCCCCTGGTTAAGCCTTACCTGCGCTCAGTTCAAAATCACAACAACAAATCAGTCAATGAGTCCCTCAACAACCTCTTCATTATTGAAGAAGATTACCAGGTATGTCTTGTCTTGAAGCACTTCATTCTGGATTTACCTCATATTCTCAGCTTTTGTTTCATGTGTAGAAACACAGAGTTTTCTTTCTCATTTTCAGTAGTTTTTACCTGCTTGCTGTTAACTTTAATTCCTTAAGTGTATGTTCTCCAGCTTTAAAGTGAATTAGTGGTGAGGAGCCAAGGATTAAGTGGAAAAGTATTAGTGGCTTCCTGAGAGCAGTTTGTGTCATTCCTATTGGGGATAGAGTGGCTATGTTATAAGTGTGACAGCTTTTATTTAAGGCAAACAAACCCTGTGTGCTACCAAAAGGACTCAGAAGAGGCAAACAGTTGTGATGTCTGGCTGCTCTGCTGTTTTCAGAGAACAGCTGCCTGGTTTACAGAGACTTAGCCTACTGAAAAATACTGACTGAAAGATCTAAACTCCATGTGTGTCAAACAGCAGCTTCTCAAATAGAATAGCAGATCTCTGCAGGTCTGGCTGGAATACTTTATCTTCCTACAAGCAGGAATACAGAACTAACGGAAAACATTTGCATTTTGTGGGTGCAGTTGTACATCTGAGGTGTGACTTTTTTTTTTTTTCCTTTCTGCTTCACTCAGGCTCTTAGGACTTCTATAGATGCTTATGACAACTTTGACAACATTTCTCTTGCCCAACGTTTGGAGAAGCACGAGCTAATAGAGTTCCGGAGGATCGCCGCCTATCTCTTCAAGGGCAACAACCGCTGGAAACAGAGCGTGGAGCTCTGCAAGAAGGACAGGCTCTACAAGGTGAGGCAGCACCCAGGGCAGCTGTGCAGCTCTGCCTTGTTGGTTCTGGCTTGTTGGCTCTTGGTTACCAGCCCCTTGTGGGTTGCTGTGTCCCCTGAGGCTGAGGCTCTGTGCTTTGCAGGATGCCATGCAGTACGCTTCAGAATCCAAAGATACTGAGCTGGCAGAGGAGCTGCTGCAGTGGTTCCTGCAGGAGAACAAGAGGGAATGCTTTGGTGCTTGTCTCTTCACCTGCTACGATCTCCTGAGGCCGGATGTTGTCTTGGAAACAGCGTGGAGGCACAACATTATGGACTTTGCCATGCCATACTTTATCCAGGTCATGAAGGAATACTTGACCAAGGTAAGAGCAGGTGCCTCTCAAACACCCAGAGCTTGTTAGTCACTGTGGTGAATGCCTTGAGACTGTCTGCTTGCTACTAACATTGGTTTGGGCTTTGTCCAATGTCTGTCTGTCCATGTCCACACTTACTTTTCAGTCCATCTGGGGAGAGACTTCGCCCTCTAAGAGGCTGAAACACTTGCAGGCTTCACCCTCTGCCAATGACAGAACCTACATCAGTAGTATTTGCCTGACCCTGGGCAGTGTCTAAAGTAGTTCCAGGCTCCAGGCGTTTCCTGTGCTGTGTCAGTCAGGAATCCCAGCTGGGATCAAGCTTTAACTAAATACTAGACTGTTACTAAAACAGCTTTACAGCTAGACCTAGAGATAACTTGTTCTGCTATGCATTTAACTCTAAAATGTGGCTCTGACACTTAATGGCACTAATTATGATTCAACTCTTACTTGAAGTGACTCAGGATGGGGGAACTACTTGGTAATGCTCTGACAGACTTGAGCAGAGTTGAGTTAAATCCAACTGTCACTAGCAAGATTTTCCCAGATGAAGCTTTTGGAGTATCTTCCAGTGAAATGGTGTAAATTGCTTAATGATTAAGACCTTTCCAAGCTTGAGTTCAGCTTTTACTTTCATGCAGTCAGTGAAGACTAAAGTGCCTGTTTGTCCAGAAATTTGCCTGGCTGTTCCTTCCAAAGGCAGAACTAGCTGTAGTTCTGTAGCCAGCCTGAAATGCTGCTTTGGGGGAGGTGGGCTGAGCAATACAACTGTTTGTCAGAGATGCCTGCACCAAGCTAACACCATGCCTTTGGTGGGAGTAGTAGATTCTTAAAGGTAAACATTTCCTGATCTGATAAAGGATTAGGATGTAGCTTTGGTATAGCTAATGAAGTAAGAGCCAGCAAGAAGAAGAGCTGCCTTTCTAAAGCAGATACTTCTGGTGTACTTTTGTTTTTACTCGCCTGTACCTTAATTATTTCTTCCCTGACGCTTTTGTTTCTACCTTTTTATATGCTAAATATGGAATTTGATTTTTCTAAGCTGCACCTTCTGAATTCCTTTGCAGGTTGATGCAATAAAGGAAAAGGTGAAAGTTGATTCTTGTTTTCCATCTTTAAGTCTGGAGGACTAAGTCTAAGGATTATGCATGAGTTTTTTTCTTTCCTATGTTTACTACACTGCTGCTACTGCTTTTTCCCCAAACAAAATATCACTAAAGCATTTGCAAATTGTTTAACTCTCACTAGCTAGTGCTGTAGGAGAAAAGTAGATTCATTTGCTACTAATAAGCTCCTAGATCCTCAGGAAGGGCATACAGGTGATCAGTTGGATCACAGTCAGCCTGCAATTGAAACAACACAAAAATACTTACAAATGCTATTATTTGACAGCCAATCTGACTGGAACAACCTCCTACAATAAGGCATAAGTCTGTGAATCCCTCAATCAGTCTGGCATTTGCTAGTTGAAGGGCTGTGATCCAGTTCCTGATCTCTGGACCATGACTAATGCGTGCTGACCGTAGGCAGAGTAGATACTGGCTGCTCCAGAGGGACTCTTCCTCACTCAGGTGTCAGTTCTCATGGTGCTGATCTAATCCACACAGTGCTCTAGTTCATGTAGCAACTTAAAACTTCAGCTCTTACAACAAGTCTGTGGTTCTCCTCCCTATAGTAAATTTCTAGTAGTTGTCCAAAAAGAGACTGCCTTCCAAGCTCTTCAGCTTCACTAAACCTCTTTTGCTACCTCATTACAAAAAATATATAAAAATGGTAATGCTTATTGCACTTCTGAGGCTACTCCAGGGCTTGCCTTTTGCTATGTAACTTTGACCTTCAGAAGGGCAATCCAAGGTTTTGTGTCCATCTGCTTCCCTACAAATGCCACTGTGATCCTCCTGAGCCCAGGGGTCAGCCCTTGCAGGAGTTTTCCATTAATGTGGTTCAGCAAAGGGCAAAGCAAAGTTGACAGACAGCTTTGAAGATGGACTAAATGCAAAAACTGCTGGTTGTAAAGACACCACTGGAACTCAAGGCTAACCTAAGACACGTAGTGTAAGGTCCTTCAGCAGCTAGTAAGGAAAGTAGGAGAGCGTGTGTGTGAAAAAAGGTAATTGAACTGCAGTGTTTGCATAAACTACGCATGTGTAGCAGTCATTGCAATTACATCCCACTACTCCTGAAGCTCCAAGGCATTGCTGTGGGCTGCTGTGGTTTTTTGGGGGGAGCCTGTATGGCAGTCATCTTCAGACCTCACTCGTGCTTCAGTACTTTTGCCTCTTTTTCATGCACACATAACACGATAACATTGAATGCATGTTACTTTTCCTCTGCAGCTTATTGCAGTCCCTGTGGAAAAGCCTTTCAGTCAATCTTGCTCCAAGTGTAGGGCCCTGAAGCTGGTGATGCTCGAGCAAGTGGTGTAAGAACCATCCTGAGGGCTGGTTTCAAACTTGCGCTTGTTCTTGTCAGTATTTGTTCAGCTCTGAGGGGAGGCATCAAAACTGGCTCCAAAATGCATTGAATGTCCTGGGCTGGAGGCTTTCCAAGTGTGAGTAAGCCAAATGCCTCTGCTTAGTAGCAAACTCTGCACATTCTCCTTGGGTTTGCATCTCTAAACTTGTGCTTGTGTGTTCAGTGTGTTGCTGTTTGGAGTTAAACCAGTGCAGTTCCCAGCACGGTGTCTGGAAATGAGTCTTGGAGCGTTGGATACCATCCCGTGCACTTTGGCAGCTGCAGGCCAGATACTGAGGGAGGCACCACCAGGCTGGCCATGGAAGCCCAGCCACTGAGGGAACTCCAGCTCAGGACTTCTGCCACTCCCTGGAGTTGTGCCTCAGCTTGAGGTTACACAGGAACAGGTTTATGGAACACACAGCTGAAAGGAGGAGCTCACAGCAGATATTTGCTCATGTAGCACAGTTCAGCTCAAAACTCATTTGTCAATGTTGTAGCTGAGTAAATAACACTGACCCTGTGTAAGTGCAGGAAACCTTCCAACTCCTTTATTAAGGACACAAATGAAATGAAACATTAATCTTGTATTATTGTCTTTCAAAGCAATTGGCATGATTACCTCTGACTTTGTTCTAAGTCTTATCTCCCAGGTGAAATACCAATACCTCATTTTGTGGTTTTAGTTTCAGGGCCTGCCTTAGACTATAGAAATGCTGAGTTCCCTTGGATCTGTCTTAGAAATGAGCAATAATTCACTACAGAAGTTCCTTCTCTTGCCTTTCTGTAGGGGTGGGCAAACAGCACCATTGCACTCGCAGTGCAGCAGTGAAGCTGGCCAGGCTTGTCTGTTACTGTGTGTGAAGCTGGAAGAATTGGAGTATCTGTGGGTTTAGGCTGACTGCCACACAGTTCTGGAGTGGAAAAAGCAAGTCTTATACACATGCATTCTCTGCATTTGAACTTAAATTGCATGAGTGAATGGGTTTGGAAAGTGAAATCTTGAGGCTCAAGTGACATGTCGGATGCTATTGCAGTCTGCCCTATCCAAATACAAACCTGATTACTTTGTCTCAGTGTCACCTCCAGGGAAACTTCTCCAGGTCTGGGCATTATCTTGGCAATTGCTCCAAGGCCAGAGGTCTCCAATTGAGACTGAGCTCAAATCTGAGTCTTGAGTCCAAAGACTGTCCAGCTCCAGTCCAGTCCAGAACCTTTGTACAAAGCTTCAGCCTGGAGTGAGCTTTCAAAGTAGTTGGAAATCCCTCAGTGAGGGATTTTGTTCAGGAAACAGACAATCTTGACTGCACCAGTACCAACATTGCTACTTGAATTGATCTTAACTTGTAAATGGTCTCCTTTTCTTGATGGGTGTTGACATACCACTAAGGCTTTTCCACTTCTCTGCCACCAATAAGTACCTGTTTTAGAGGAGATTTCTTTAATTGTTGGTCTCAATTCCAGGTGGATAAACTGGATGCATCAGAGTCTTTGAGAAAGGAAGAGGAGCAAGCTACAGAAACACAACCTATTGTTTATGGTAATGCTTTAGTTTGTGTGTTATCAATTACATATTTCACTTTTTAAACAAACCTTCCCTAATCTTGTTTTGTTCCTGACAAAGTCCTGGGAAATGGGAACATCCTCCATGTGAAATCAAGTCTTAAGAAATGTGTTCCAAAATACAAGATAAGTGCTGTGGCTGCTGAGGTGGGCTGTGGACTGCAGGATTGAAGGTTGTCCTGGCTCCTTAAGGAGAGGTGTACAGGAGCTGTGCCATCCCAGACTCCTTAAGGAGAGGTGTACAGGAGCTGTGCCATTCCAGACTCCTTAAGGAGAGGTGTACAGCAGCTGTGCCATTCCAGACTCCTTAAGGAAAGGTGTACAGCAGCTGTGCCATTCCAGACTTCCAGCAAGGCATTATTTGCATCTTGTGCAATATATATGCAAAATATATATATCTAAAGCATATTTATACCTACTTTATATTGAGTATTGTCTTTATATCCAGGTTATCTTAGTAAGAGTTTCTTCACTGTAGTATTTTTAGCCATGTGTTGTGCCCTGAGGTTTTTACCCATTGTGGCCCCAAATAAGCCCAGTCCAGGTCAGCAGGGTGAAACACAGAAAATAACCTCCTGCAAACTTCCAGGCATTTAGCAGGGTGATTTCTGAGTTGAGGAGGAGTAAGATGCCCGTTGTGTGTTGCAGGCCAGCCCCAGCTGATGCTGACAGCAGGACCCAGCGTGGCAGTTCCTCCGCAGGCACCTTTTGGCTACGGCTACACGGCCCCTCCGTACGGGCAGCCGCAGCCCGGCTTCGGCTACAGCATGTGAGATGCAGCACAAGGCAGCCTGGAGCAGCAACTTTTCTTACTGAAACTCCACCGTCCCTCCCCGCTTTAACTCATAACAGGGAAAAGCAAAGAGTTCTGCCTCGTGTTCTTGTAACCTTTATTTCATGAAGGACTGTTTTTTCTAGCGCGAACGATTTGAATCACTTCTGTTAAATCTTTTTCACATTCCATGTCCATTTAGACTTTTACTTTCAGAAGGGGAATAGTTTAAACGACTTTGTTCAAAGTGGGCTTTTGCAGGACTGCTTATTACCATTAAGTCTATTGTGAAGATTCTGATTTGCACTCTATAGTGTTACACTCTAATATTGAATCTTAATTTCATTGTATGTGAGCAGCTTACGGTATGTACTGTCTATTCTAAATGCATTTAAATCTCACTGTATATTTGGAGAAAGCTAAAGCCAAGATAATTGTATTTGACCTTGCAAGACTGCTGACAAGAGACAACACTAATCAGCATATCCTCCCTGGGTTGGATTGCATAGCTCTAAAAGAATTTAAAATGCGTACGGACAACCTTGCCTGACTTAAAATGAGTAAAAATTTTGGGTTTTGTTTTTTTGGTTTTTTTTTTCCCTTAACCTATGCAGGTTTTTCCAGTTATGCATATAGAAAATGCTAGTGTCTTTTTGCTCACTCCATATGTAACAGATGACCTTATGTTGTGCTGTATCCTGTGCTTTTGTGGGACATTCCATTCAGGAACAGAGCACCATGATTCCAATCTGTGTATTTACTAACCCTGCCCTGAGGTTTGTGTATGTTGGATATTGTGGTGTTTTAGATCACTGTTTTGAGTGTACAGAAGAGAGAATTCAAGCATATTGCTGTTCAGTTTTGTTTGTGCAATTTGAAATTACGCAATTTAAAAATAAATTACTGGACTGTGGACATGCTGCATAGTGGTAGCTTCACTTTACTGTCTTCAAAAAAAGGACCTTTGGACTCAACCCAAGTATTCCAGTGCTGGTGGTGGGGGGCAATGCAGGTGTGTGCAGCCAGGGTTAGAGGGGCCAGCAGCAGAGCAGCAATGGGGACCAGTGGTGGGGTCTTGCACTGAGGGGGCAATGCAGGAAAATATGTAATGCTTTTTCTAGAGAGAGATTATGGCAGAGAGAAGAAAATAGCACTTTTCACCAGTTGGCTGCACTGTGGTCAACTCCAGCATATTCGACCAGATGATACATTAGGATTGTAGTAGGGTGTGCCAGTTCAATTGAGATCATGTTCTAGGTATGTAAATTGCCTTAAACATATTTAGCTTCAAATAAAATTGACTTAAATGTTTCTTTATGAATACTGTCATATTTGAGTGTGACGAGTCTGACAGCACTGGCCAGATTTCCAACAGCTCTAAAAGCTCCTGTTCCTTATCCAGGAGCCACTCTGGGCATCAGCATCCAGATCCCACTCCCTGTTCCTTATCCAGGAGCCACTCTGGGCATCAGGATGCAGATCTCACTCCCTGTTCTTTATCCAGGAGCCACTCTGGGCATCAGGATGCAGATCCCACTCCCTGTTCCTTATCCAGGAGCCACTCTGGGCATCAGGATGCAGATCCCACTCCCTGTTCTTTATCCAGGAGCCACTCTGGGCATCAGGATGCAGATCCCACTCCCTGTTCCTCCTGTGAGCTCCAGAGCTGTGTGCTGTGATCCTGGGCACTGCAGCACTTCCATGGACTGGGGCTGGCAGGGCTCACCTGCCCCAGGCTCTCCGTGGTCAGCAGAGGTGGAGCAAAGCCTGCAGTGAGTCTCTGGAAAGGATTCTGCCTCTGAGTAAGAGATGCAGTATAAAAACATTTCCATCCTCTGTGTTTATTGGCATTTCAGCCCCTCTGCCATTCCCTCTGGCTCTGTGGAGACGGAGATCAATCCTGTTCCCTCTCCTACAAACTGGTTCACAACACTCAGCTGGAGCATGTGGCTGAGGCTGGCAAAGGGGCTTAACAGCAGAACTCTCACAAATTTCAAGTAGAATTTACTGGAACCCCCAAGGTGCTCTGAACTGTGCAGTAATAACTATAACAAGGTGCTTCCTTAAACACAGGAGTGCCTGTTAATCCCAATAAAACCAGGATTTAAGCCTGTCCCTGAGTGCCCAGTCGTTTAATGGAGGGTAACTCCACACCTTGGCTCAGACCCCTCCAGAGGGAAGCTCAGCTTACAGCTGCTCCCCACAACTGTTTACTGGTCTGGGCTGCAAATCCAGTTGAACTGGTCAGCCTGGTACCAGTTACAAATTGTTGCAGCAGTTGTTGGGCAGGAAGTTGGCTACAGTTACCCCCAGCTCCAGTCCTTAACTGCTTCAGCAGCTGAGGCTTTCTGAATTAAAGAATGCATTCACTACAGAAAACAGGCAGAAAGAAGAAATTCTTAAACTCTATCAACCAATGTGCAAAATCTTCAAACAATTGTGCAAATTGTAAATTTACTGAGTTCCTTCTTGTGCCAGCTCTGCTTCCCTCAACTGCCCTGAGCCTAGAATACTCTTTCCCACTTCTGGAACAAAAGCTAGAGAAACTCATGATTTACAAATTAAATCTTACAAAACTTGCTTATTTTATTAACACTGAGGAAAGAGATGGCAAAAAACCCCAACTTAGATTTTTATCCCTTCAGCACCGACATACATGAACACATCCAGGTCTTTTTGGTACCAGTTTAGAAGAGTTTCAGGTGACCAGACACTTTATCTATGACATCAGCTGGTCCTGGTCCTATCCCAAGGACTGTCCTGGAGCCTGGGGCTATCTGAGTGCGCCCAGCATCCTGTATCAAGCTCACAGTCAGCCCCAGGCGCTTGGCCTCAGCCAGCAGCTGCACCAGAGTCTCTTCATCGGGAGCCTTGAGCACCACTTTGGGCTGTCCGCAATATTCCCACTGCTTCAGGAGCTCGGGATTCCTCTTGTGAACCTGCTTGTAGGCAGAGACAGCAGCGTGGGAGCACTGTGCTGCCACTTTGCCCTTGCCCATCTTCAGGTCGTTGCGGACGATCAGCACCAGCTTGAGCTCCCCTGTCTCCCCCATGATGTCAGGCTCGCCCCCCAGGCTGCTGGAAGGTTCTGGCACTGCTCCAGCTCCTCCAGGCTTCCTGCGGAGCCGCCCCCGGATGCCCCAGCCCAGGCACACACCGCACACCACTCCAATGATGACGTTCACAAACTCGGGCTCAAAGAGAGAAATCATGGTGGATTTTGGGGACTGCCTCTGGAAGGGGAGAAAGACAGGATTTACTTGAGGGTTTCTCAGCTTCTGAGAGCATTTTGTGTGCTCTCACCTGGTTTCAACTTGGTTACTTGAAGACAAAGAACATTTGTTAGAAACACAAAGGAACAGCTCCCCCAGACACAGCAAAACACCTCACTGGTGATGGGCTCTGACTCAGAGCTAAGATAAAATGGCAAATTATCATAGAATCATAGAATGGTTTGTGTTGGAAAGGGCCTTAAAGCTCATCTGTTCCAACTTCTGCCATGGCCAGGGACACCTGGGACACTATCTGAGATTGCTCCAAGCTCTGCCCAGCCTGGCCTTGCACACTTCCAGGGATGGGGCAGCCACAGCTGCTCTGGTGCCAGGGTCTCACCACCGTCACAAGGAAAAATGTTTTCCTAATATCCAATCAACCCTCCTGTCTGTCAGTGTGAACCATTCCCCCTTGTTCAACACCCCAGGCCTCTGTAATTAACCTTGCCCCACCTCTCCTGTAAATTCCCTTCACCTGCTGGAAGACCGCAATTAGGTTGCCTCAGAGCTTCTCTCCTTCAGGTTGAACACTCCCAATTCTCTCAGCCTTTCCTCATTACACCTAAAAACGGAAAGAAAAACTGTGAAATGCCGGAGGTTTTAAATCAATACCCAAATCCAGCTGAGGAGCGGGGCCGCCTCCATCTCCTCAGCCCCGCCAGGCCCGAGCGGACACCGAACCGTGCGGGACCCCGCGGCCCTGAGGGGGAAACCGAGGGGCCCATGGGGCAGCACCCCCTCAGCGCTCACCTGCCGCTCCCGCCCGGCCGCTCCGCCGCGCCCGCCCGGAGGTGACGGGACCGCGGCGCTCGGGAAGTGACGGAGCCCGGGGCGGGACGGGGCGTGTTGTGCCGGGCCCAGTTCCGCGTTGTGCCGGGCCGAGCGGAGCCGCCGGAGCGTGGTGAGTGCGAGGCCGAGCCCGGAGCTGTCCCGGCGGGCGGGGGTCTCCTCAGCGGGCCCTCAGCGGGGCCCCTCAGCGCTGCCCATCGCGCCCATCGCCGCCCGCTCCCCTCACGGCCCCTCCGGCTCTGAGGGGACCCCCCGGCCGGGCGGCCCCGGTGCTGTGCGAGCCGAGGGAGCCGTGAGGGAGCCGGGAATGCTGTGGAGGAGCCGGGAATGCTGTGGAGGAGCAGGGTGGGAGGGGAGGCTGCTGCTGCCGGCCTTGAGGGAGGGAAATGAACCGCTGCCCCCTCACCGCGCTGGAGAGCGGCTGTGCTCCTCCAGAGCCCCGGGAAGGTGGGCGAGACTCGCCCTGCTCCGGCCCAAGGGACGGTGCTTGATGACACAGGGAGAAATGTGTCCTGCTCCCTGCGGAGAGGCAGACAGCGATGGCCTTTGTGTGCTTTTCCACTGGAAATGTGCTGTGATTTCCCGGCTGGGTGATCCCGCCATCTCTGTGGGCTGCCTGGGGCTTGTGGATGTGAGGCCCAAATCCATGGGAGCATTTCTGCTGACCGGGGTTAAACACCTCGTCTGTTTTTTATTTCTTTAGCCAGTGTCGTGTGGTGTTTACAGCAGATAATAAAGCAGCAAGATTCCCGTTTTATTCCAGTTTTGCTTGGCAGGTCATGAAGGTGACCTGAGAGAAGGAGTGATGTTTGATGGCAGGTATTTATCTATGAAGTGCTGTGAATCCAGGTTATCCCTTTCCAACTGCACCTACGACATTTCTTCAGGGTTTTCTCCTGCCCTTGTTTTCTGTGCTTACCAACAAGTGGGTATCCTGGTTTAGTTAATGGTGACAATGTGGGTTGAGGTGGAGAAAATGTGGTGTTATTCTTTCATGCCTTGGACCACGTGTGTTGTGTTTGGGCAGTGGATTTTGGTGCTATTTTGCTGTTAGGAATTCTGCTCTTTCAGAGAGTGTTTCACCTCAGTTTGTTGGGGGATTCCTAACACCTTATGATAGCATACATCAGCTTTTCTTAATGCATTGATTTTGCTATTGAAACAATCTGTGTTATGTCAGTCCTCCTTCTTCCAATCCATCATTTCTGCAGTGTGGAATAGACTTTCCTTTATTCCTTATGGGATAAGTGACAGTTGTAACAATGGCTTCATCCCCTGTTTTCTGATGAGGGTTTCAAAAGCCAGTTTCCATTTGTGTAGTGGGAGGTGAGCTCTCTTTGTTAGTCTGAGCTTTGTTTCGTGTCCTGCCGAGCTGCTGAAGTCACTGGTGTTTGTAATTGCTGTGGGGAAGGGTAGGAGGAGGCTCAGCAGCTTTCAAGTGGGTGGCAGCAATGAGGAAGGTGAGTAGGCTGCAACAGCTGCACTCCTTCTGCCTTAAACCTTCTTTTCTAAGTTGTTGTCTTGGAATTCCTTCTGAATGTCATAAGTGCCTCTGAGTGCAAGGGTGATCTGTTCCATTAGTGCATGCTTGGACATTCCTTATTCCTTAAAAACCTGTGTGTTTAAAACAAACAAAAAAGACCAAACCTGTAATTCCTGGTGTACTGTGATGGGAGACAGAGTTATCTGCAGGTTGGAATTTTAACTTCTCTTCCTGAGCTGGGTGGACTTTGCTGTTCCCTGAGGACAAAGGGCACAACCTTGAGGCTGTTGCAACGCTGAGCTTTTTGTACCAGCTTCAAACACAGCCATGGGACAGCACCAAAACCACTGAACCGTGCTGGGTTTGGTGCTGCTTGGACCAGAGGGATGTTATCAGTGAGTTGTTCAGGGTATTTCAAGCTTATTAAAAGAATATTTGTCTTTCTCCCAGGGCTCAGAATTGGCCTCTGTCTGGGCAGTGTGTCCTCACTGGATGGCCAAGTGTGAAATCTGAATTGGCTGCATTAGAGAGTGTTCCTGTGAAAAGCAGAATTTGTTATCTCAGGAGCTGCTTTCAGCCACTCTGGGCTTTGTCAGGTCCTTGTGTTCATCCCCTTTCATCTGTGCCGTGCCTCCTCTGCATGTCCTCTTATCCTGGCTCTCACCTTTTCATCTATTTATCTCTACTCCTTTATTATAGCACCTGATTCTACTGCTGGATGTAATTTAAATTCATGTTTCATCAGTAAAAAATACAGCAAAAAGATCAGGTTAATATATGTGGCTTCAATGGCAGGGACAGAACTTTCTGTTAACTGAAAAGAAAATTGCATGGTATCTCTGAAGCTCATGTTACAACAGTTTTTCCTAAAAGATATCTCAAAGTCCCATTAAAAAAAAAAAAATTGGAATTTTAACTCTAAATTCTAAGCTGATTTATTTGGGTAGGAATTGGAAAATAGGTCTGGTGTACAGAGGCATAACCCACAAAATGGAAACCTGTGGTCTTTAACTGAATTACCTCTCCTTTGAGGAATTAAACTATTTTAGTTAGGAAAACATTTTTAGTATGGGAATAAATGCACTCCTATCAAAATAACCCATTATGGGCTAAATCTGAGGAGATCTGGAACACCTTTCAGATGTGGCCTCATTTATTTTAATTGAACACTTCCCAGGAGTGCTGAAGGACTGGGGGGAAAAAAAATCGAGCAGTTAGTTTTAATATTTTCTGCCATCTTCAGGAAAGTCATTACCCCCAGGTGAGGGGCAGTGCCACCCCAGTGCCACCCCAGTGCCACCTGCACGGGGCTCTCTCCCTCTGGAGGGGCAGCAGCTTTGCAGGAGGATGCAGAGCTGAGGATGTGCTTGGTTCCTCCACTGCCTTCAGATCCTGGGGAAGTGCTGGAGAGGGAGGAGCTGGAAGGGGCAGGGGATGTTTCACTTCCAAACTGATCCCTGAATCTGTTCCTGTGCCAGGCAGCCTTTGCCTTTCGAGGGAAAGTGCTCTCCAAGTTTCTTTGCCAGGGAATTGTTAACTTATTCTCTCTGCAGAGCATGTGATGACTGAAGAAAAACTCCTCTCACAGATGTGCAATTCTTTACCCACCTGGAAAGGCTGGATTTTAATCCTTTTTTCTCCTTATTGTAACTGGGATGTAGAAAAAGAAGGAATATTAGAAAAGTTGAGGAGAAAGAAGCAGCAGGATTGGAATATTTGGCTTTAAATGCAAGAACTGACTGGAGATGATGTGTTGCTGAGGTGGATGGGGGGGAACAAAATTCTTCAAGCTCTGACTCTGGTTGTGGGAGCTGTGTGAGGAGCTGATGGAGGTGAGAGCCAGGGCTCTTTCAGTGAGGAGTGGTAAGAATGAGTGGTTCAAACAATGTCTGAGATCATGAAAACACCTCCTTGTTGTTCCAGCACCCTGGAGAGGAGTCCTCCAGAAATGCTCAGAACAGAACATGAGCCCACATCTGCTCCTCTGGGTGAGAGTGCAGCCACCCAAGTTTGTCCAGAACTGGTTCCTTTTGCATGAGTGCAGCACTTGGTGCTTCCACAGCCCCCCAGAGCTCCAGAGACTTTGGTCCTTTTCTCTGACCACAGAGAGCAGATAGTGCAGTGCCCAGTTTTGTTGTGTCCTCCTGCTCTGATTGCTTGTTTTGCTTTGTCTCACTTCTGCTGTGAAGTGCCAGTCACAGTCACCATAAACCCTTTTTGTTGAGTAATTTGCATTTTTGACTAGCAATAATTGTCTTTTTATACTTCACGTTTTGGGTTGCACTAAAGCTCAGTGGGGCATTGTCAGCTCTTTGTTCAGCCCTACAGAGCAGCTCCTGTGTGAGCACAGCTCTAACAAATGATCTCAGCCTCCCCGATACAAAAACTGGCCACAGTTGTTTTCCTCGCTCGTTTAAATAGTTTATTTTTATGTTTGCTGCTAAGTGCTCCATGCAGTAGGCAAATTTATTTTTAGAGATGGGCTCTGTGTCTTTCCCAGCTTCTGTCAGAAGTGAAGTTCTGTTCAGCAGATGGAATTGAGTTTGCTGTGGTGAGCTCTCACGGGTTGGGTGTAGATTTGAGAGCATGGGGTGAGTTAATGAAGGATAACTCCATTTTGGGTCACCTCCCGCTCCAGCCCATCCCTGTGGGCAGGAATTAGTGCAGGACCAGGGGTTCTGATGGGCATCAGCAGATCAGGAGTGCTGAGCTGAGGGGATGTGCAGCCTCCAGGCCCTTTGCTAAGATGCTTTGAGTATAATCAGACTGAGGTAAACCAGGGAGGTTCCTTTCTGGAGCCGGGAAGGGTTTGCAGCCTTTCAGCCCTGCCGTGGGATAGATATCCCATCTCCATGTCAGCTGTGCTTTTAAATAGGAATTTTTAGAGCTTTCCTGCAGAATGGTTGAACTTCAAGACCTTTTTGACAAGTATTTGTCCTGCAGAAGTGTGGAAGGGATTATTTATCTGCTTAGTGCAAACGTTGACTTGTGTGAGGTGGTGTTATGCAAAGCTAATCCTGGATTAGTGCCTTTCCAGGCAGCCAGGGTAAAAGTGGCTCTGGCATTTGAGCTCCTGAGAAGAAGCTGTCATGCCTTGGGAACAGCACACCTGAGCCCCCAGAGAGGCAGGAATTCATGGATTGCACTGGAATTCAGGGTTTGCACAGCCTGGGCTGTCCCATCAGACATGGAGAGCAGTTGGCATTGCACCAAATGAACTTCCTTGGGGTGTAATCAAGCTGAGAGCAGAGACCAAACCAATCAAGACTTTAATTCTGAAGTCTAGATCTGCACACGTGAAAAAAGATAGATTTCAAAATGAGGAACGTGTGCCTTCCACTGAAATTTGTGGCATTTTTTTTTCTAATCTTTGCTATATTTAAGTCCACAAAATGTGACTGAAGTTCCCTAAGCCAGAACACTTTTTTTAGTGGTGCTGTGTGTGCTCAGCAGCTCTGGCTGGCTTTTGCTTCCTAAGCAGCTTTCTGTGAACATCAGGCGTGCTGGGGGTGGGTGTGCAATTTAAATATTGCCCTCTGCAGTTTGGGCTCTGTGTGTGTGAATTCCTGTGGTATGGACATGGGTATGTGTGTATGGAAACTTACATTGGAGGTGTTCATAAATACTTATTTAAATTTTTATATATATATATGATATATAAAATTGTAGTTGTTCATAAATGCTTATTTAAATATATATAAAATTATATACATCACATATATATTACACATATTATATATTACACATATTATATATTACACATATTATATATTACACATATTATATATTACATTACATATTAATATAAAATTGCAGGTATTCATAAATGCTTATTTAAATATATATAAAATTATATCTATATAATATATATATGAAATGTATATAAAATTGTAGGTGTTCATAAGTGCTTATTTATACATATAAAATTCAATATACAGTATATATAACATATATATAAAATTGTAGGTGTTCATAAATGCTAATTTAAATATCTATAATTATATCTATATTATATATAACATATATAAAATTGTAGATGTTCATAAATTCTTATTTAAATATATATATATTTTATATATATATATATATATATATATATATATATATATATATATATATATAAAATTGCTGGTGTTCATAAATGCTTATTTAAATATATATAAAATAATGAATGCAGTCAGAAGCAAACCAGGATCCACCTGTCCTGGTGGAAGTGAGGGTGGCTGAACATTTGGTCCTGTTATTGCCACAGCAACAGCCCTGTTATCCTCAGCTGGGCACTGGGGCGGCTGCAGAGGGTCAGGCTGCTCTGAACCCCCCTGGCAGAGCAGAGCTCCACATTTCCCTGGGCTGCCGGGGATGCAGAGATGCTGTGCAGCTCCCACTGCAGCAGCTCAGCCCTCTTGTCCTTGGTGACTCAGGAGCCCTTGGCATTTTTCAGCTTTTCTCATTTTTTAGGTGCTTTGGGTATTCTGGGTTCACATCGCAGTGGATAAAAGGCGTAACATGCATGAGATGAGTTCCTGCTGCCCTGTTTAACCAGAAAGATTTCAGTTTCTGCACATTTTGTGTCAGGGGGAGGTGTTGAAGAAAGGACTCCTTCCTGAGACCTCAGTGCTTTTGACTGCTGGAGTTTAACTAGAACCTTTAGTAATTAGATTCTATCTCTATTGCAAGTAAAGCACAAGACTTGCACTTGTTTAAAAAACACCTGTGTAAAACTGACTTGTGACACCCTGGAAATGTCAAATACAGCATCTGAAATCTTTGAACATTTTATTTAAAATTTTGACAAAATTATTGCAGTCTGAATCCAAGGGGTGACCTCACTCCTGTTTACCAAACCTGAGTTGCTGCTTGGCTCTTAAGCCTCACATAAATCAATGGGGAAGGATTTTTTCTGTAGAACTTCAGTTTCTTCCACTGGACAGTTTTATATAACCTGTCATTTTAATGCTGCACCACTTCTCTTTCCAACAAAAGCAACGTATCAAAACCTGTAAATCAGGAAGAAATACAATGCAAATAAAATGTTTAGCTTTGCGGGACTCTCTTTTAAGAGAAAGAGTTTTAAGATTCAAGAGAGGGTTTTTAAAACAAGGAGTCTGACTGGTTACGCTCTTTGTGTTTGATTGCATAAGAATTGTCAGCTGTTCAGTTTTTTTTTTAAAGAAAAGAGAGGCAACTCTTGCAACACTCTGGTTTGTGCTGGCTCCCACTTCTTGCATTATTTACTCTCCTGGACAAGGAAAACCCCATTTGTTCTTTTGGGGTTTTGTTTCAGGGCTGATCCCTCTAGAGGGAGGCCAAACCAGCATTGAGTATGGACAGGGCAGCACAGCTCCCATCAGAAAGCTCCTGTCCTCTGCAGAGTTTGCCTTTTGTGCAGGGCAGGAGATGCAGCTCAGTGTCTTGGTTACCACACTTCATTTCCAGCCAGGGAGGTTTTTGACAACCTGCAGAGCTCTGGTGCCAGGATGAGGAGCACACCTGGAGCTCCAGCCTCAGGATGGGAGTGAGGTTTGTACAAAGCTCTGCTGCTCCTGGAGCCCAAACAGTGGGTTGGGTCAAGGAAGGGGTTTGTTTAATCAGCTTTTGTTCAGCTGTTAGAAGTGAGGGAGTTTTGTCATTTGAGTGAAAAATTTAGAATGATGTAGGTGGAAATGTTTTAATCTTTGTCAGTGTGGGGATTGAATCACTTTCTGCTGTTGGTGGTGTAATGCAGGATGAGTGTGAGCTGGGTTTGGGAGCTGCTGGGAGTTTGTCTGCATCCTTTGCTTGTGGAGAGCTCCTAACCTGAACCACAGCTTGTCCTTTTTGGGTTTCTTCTCTCTCAGGTCCCCAGAGGTGACAGATCTATGAAATGGCAGAGAATGGCACAGACTGTGACCAGAGACGCATCAAAATGAGCAAAGAGCAGCACAATGGCAACTTCACAGGTAGGTGGGAATCCCTTGGTGCTCTCACTGCCCTGTGTGGGCTGTCAAACAGCACAACATGGAAAAGGAATTGATTTGGGTTTTCTGTTGAGGCCAGGCTGGATGGAGCCACCTGACCTAGGGAGAGGCACCTCTGCCCGTGCCAGGGGTGCAATGGGATGGGCTTTAGGGCCCTTCCAACCCAAACCATTCTGGGATTCTGATTGTATGCCCATATTGCAGAGGGCTCCATGCCTGAATCAATCCTAGAAACCTCAGTCAGCTCTGAACCTGAGGGATTTAGGATTTCAAAGCCATGGAGTAGATTCATGCTGTTTATTTCCATTCACATTTCTCTTACACTCCTTTCTTCTCCCAAAGTTCTTGATACATTTAAGCCCCACAAAGCTGACCTGGGTACCAACAGAGGCTACAACAACAAAAAAAAACCTAAAAAAATGTAACTCTGTTGGCAAATGTGTGGCTGTGGAAGTGAGGCTGTACAACCCCACCCTTTGGCACTGAAAAGTCAGTTCTTGGTCATAAAAATGTGATTTACTCTGGGACAGATCCAGTTATTAGTCTCCCAATTACTAGCTGTTCTGTTGAAATTCAATGTCACTATAATTTATTGGTTTCAGTGATAAATTACCAGCAAAACTGTTTTAACTACTTCCCCTCCTGCCTCTCCTCTGTTTTCCCTGCTGGTATGGCTGAAGTAGCCTGGGATTAATGTTTAGAACTCATGAAAAATAACCTGAAAACAGTTAATGAAGGTTTTTGTGTCACTGAATTATCCATGCTGTGTAGTAAAGCATGGAAATTATAATCATCCTTGTTTGTTTCCTGTCAGCTTTGAATGTGCCAGTTCCATATTTAATTAAGTTTTGTAATCAAGTGATTTCTCAAGTTGTGTGCAGTCTTACACCATTGTCTTTTACGACCTTTTACTAAAAACAAGGTCATAAAAACAAGGTTGAAACATTTTTATTACACATATTAAACCAAAAAGATTAACTGCATATTTGTATGTATGGAACAAATTAAAGCCTTTTACTTAAAGTCTTAAATCATCCTGTAACTCTGAGGGAATGCGGATGTTCTTCAGTATTTGCCAGGATTTCTGTTAGTTCATCTTAAGCAACTGATTTTCCAGCTAAGGAATACAGAATTAAGTGGGCTGTGTGACTAATGAGAGCTGCAATTTCTGGGTAAATATCAGCATCTGATAAGGCAAAATGGTTCAGGTACTGGAGTAAGACTGAAATAATACATCTTGGGTTCCAATGTGCTGGAGATCACATTAGATCAATATTTTAAATGCAACAGCTTTCTAAAAATCTAAAATTTATCAATATTACTATAATGCAAAATAGAATACATGTGTTGTGACTGTGTACTGTGTTTAAACAACTTTGGTGTCTGTTTGGATACAAGTGTATTTTTTCACTCTTTACTGCTATTATTTTTAAATCTTATTCCAGAATTCCTTTTCTTTAAAAGTTTAAAAATCATTACTTTTTTTAAAAAATCCATTTATTATCTTTTAAATCCAGAATTCCAGAATTCCTTTTCTTTACAAGTTTCAAAAGTATTACTGCTCATTAGCTTGACAACCTTTGAACAAGCCATTCTCCTCCAAAAAACCAGCTCAGGTTTGGAGTTTTATTCATCGTACTGTGAGCACAAATAACACCTTGATTAGAAAAGCACAAGTAACACCTTGATTGGAAAAGCACAAGTAACACCTTGATTGGAAAAGGTTTTGTGAGCAGGGCCTGGGCTGGCTGTGAGCTCAGTGCCAGGCAGGGCTGAGCTCCTTTCCAGGACAGGGCTCTGGGAGAGGCTCCTGCCTGGCAGGGCAGGTGCTCCTATCCAGTTCCCCCCTGTAATTCCATCCTCTGCAGGGGGAGCTGGGAATGGCTGTGCTGGACAAGAGCCAGCTCAGAGGTTCAGAGGGAAATGTCCCTGCTGAGCTCACACCTGACCTGGGGTCTGGCTGCTCTCAGCTCCTCTCAGTGCCCTGCAACTTCTTATTTTGCATTCTTTTATAAAAAAAAGAGACATTTAATAGACTGTTAGTTTGTCCAGTGTCGTTGGAGAAGTGGCACTTTCACCTTTCAATGTAATTTTTTAAAAACCTAGAATTGTTAAAGTCAGAAAATGAACTTCCCTTTTCTTCACATTAAGAGCAGCAATGTGCACGCTCGTGTTATTTTGTGTCCTATAGCAACAGCTCATATTAACTTCCTGACAAATTTTTAAAAAATCAGTGTATTTCTGGGTGGGATAGCAGCTGACTGCCAACCTGTGCTTTTACAGATTTTTTAATATTTTATTTTTCTTTTCATTTGCAGATTCCTCGATGCTGAGTGAGCGGAAGCGAAGGGAGCGAGAGGAGAGGTTGAATATTGTGCTGTGGAAAAAACCTCTTATTACCTTGCAGTATTTTTGCCTGGAAACTCTATTAAACTTGAAGGAATGGACCATAAAGTAAAGATCATTTCTTTAACTTCTACTAAGCGTTCTGGGCAAACCCATGCTCTGATTCAGTAGGTCATTCTGACATCTCACTTTCCCTGATGGTTCACAACCTGAAAACTGATTTTTTTCAGACAACATGTGTATTTTTGTCCCTTAAAGGTGGCTGCTGGAGCATCCCACACTTGTAGCTGTGCTCTCAGATCTGCTGCCTAAATTACATAAATGCAGCAAGGTGCTTGGGAGAGAAAATGGCAAACTGCCTTTCTGAAGGGTTGAATATTCCAGTTTGAAAGAGTGGAATCCTTAAGGAATGGGATGTTGTGCTTATGGCTGCAGTGTCAGCACTGACCTGCTAATGCAGGTGTCACTGAGTAATCTTCAAACAGCTCAGCCAGGGCAGAGATCAGGGCTCTGTGCAGCTTGCACTGATGTTTATGATGCTGTAAAGAAGACTTTGCTTCTCTGTGGCCTTTTTACAGCAGGAAATGATTTATTAAAGCACTTTCCTTGAGTGTTATTTCCACACTGGATAAAACCAGCTTTTATCCCAGTGAGAGAACTGGTGAGGAGCAGTCCTGCCATTCCCTGCTAGTGCTGAAATGCAGAGCCAGTTCTTTGGGCACAAGGCCTGGGGGTTTAGGCTGCCAAAACATGAGTGTAGTGTGCAGTGAAAATGGCAGGAGTAGCAGCCATGCAGGGCTTGTGTTGGTGGCTCTGCTGTGCTTGGGATGAGTTTACAAAGCCTTTCCCAGTCAGGGGACAGAGTCTGATGTCACCTGGGGTCCTCCAGCTGTGGGGCTGCTCCTCCAGGCTGAGCTGAGCTGGTGCTCAGGGCTCTGCTCACTCCCTCTGGGCCAGGCTGGAGGTGGTGCCAGTCCAGATTTACTGACAGCTTCCATTTGCCTTTGAAATTATTTGTATAAAAAACACCAGGTTTGTGTAGTGTAGCCTTAATTCCCTTTTACACCCCCAAAAAAACTGAACCCCCCAAGCCTATTTATTTTATTTGTGCATTCTTTCAACTACCATTAGGAATTGTCTCTGAGAACTGTTTTACTGGTCTGACATCTGTAATTTCTGACAATTGCCAAGCATTTATTTAAACTAAGCAGAAATAACATTGGAGGATTTATTTTAAGACCTCAAATCTTATTTGGCTTCCTAGACATCCAGTTCTGTTACAGATAGCACTTGCCTCCTCTGCTGAGCAGCACATTCAGTTGTCTGGCACTCCCCTGACAGAATCTTTACAGAAAATAACCCTGACTATTACAAGCTATTAAGTTGAGACCTCAGATTGACTCTTAATGATCTCCTGTGTTCCATTGCATAAATTGTGTTTTTGAATGACAATCATTTGAAAATTCAATTGTCATACTAATGTAAGCAGCACTAACTTTCATTTTAAAATGTTTTGAGTGCTCTTTTCAGTTTGCTTAATATGAAATATTTGTGACTGTTTTCCTGTATCATGCCTCACATTTCTATCTTTCTGTCTAATTAGATAAGTTATGTTTATAATTTGCTATTTTAGGCTGGGAATGTTAAGTGATGCTAGCACTTGCTTTTTTTATACATCATTAGGTGACAATATAGTAGTGTTTTCTGAAAAATTCTAAATGTATTTGCTAATCTACTGTGTGTGGCCACATACACATCAAGCAGGAAAAAAAGAGTAAAACCAAATATGCTCAAAAATTATTTGGTAGCAAATTACTTTGGAAAGCCCTTTTCTCCCTTTACTCACCTAATGCTTCAGAGTTACCTAAAATATATTTATTAAATTTGGAGCTGTTATAAGATACCAATTTTAATAGATAAAAGAAAACAAAATAATGTAAAAATTTATCCCTGTGACTGTCACTGTGGCTCTGCCCAGCAGCACAGTTGGAAATCAGCATTTCTGAATTCCACCCAGCTTGTCCTTGCCCAGGGCCTGCTTTGCTCTGTGCTTGGCCACAGCTGCTGCTCAGGGCCTGGGTCTGACTCTTGGCTCCAGAAGCTGAATTGTTTTCAGCTTGTGTTTGTTTTCAGTCAGTTACTTTGTTTTGCTTTATTAAAAAAAGTAAAATACGAGTGGCTGAACTTTGATCTGGCTTGCCAGTGACGCGGGGATTTTTTCCTAAAGAGTAAAGGCTCCCCAGATATTTTCTTGGGAGGTTTGCAGTGCTGCCATTGTCCCTGCTGAGCACATCCCCAGTCCCCAGAGGTAACTGAGTTACTCTGAGCTGCATGTTTAATGGTGAAATTCCCTAATTTGCCGTTTGTCTTTCAGGTTGTGGCGGCGGCGCGGGGTCCTGGCGTGCGTGGTGCTGGCACTGGCGGCGCTCACAGCCCTGTACTACATCGAGGGAGCACACCAACAGGTACCAGCTCTGCTTCCCTGGCCCCCCTCCCTCCCTGGGCTGGGAGCTGAATGAATCCTGCTGCCATCTCCATGAATTTATCATGGATCTTTGGGGCTGCTCGCTAAGGTTTTGTTCCTCAAGTCGTGGCTGCTCTGTTGGTATGCATGAGTTGTGTTCAGAGGTGGGGAGGGATGAGCTGTGTCATTCTGGTGGATCTGGAGGTGTCTCATCTGCTCCTGAGTGAAGCACACCTGGGGTGCTGCAGCACTCCTTCACAGCTGCTGTCAGCAAGATTTTCATGGTGGCGGGAGGGGAAGTGTTACCCTGAGTCGTGGCAGAGCTTCGTGTTTCCCAGGAAATTATTCTTGTGGAAGGTCTAGTGGAAGAAATGATGCTGTGGAAGGTCTCCTGCCCAGCTAGGACAGGCACATACAGAGCAGAGCTTCATGTTTCCCAAGAAATGACTCTTGATCCTGTAGAAAGTCTCCTGCCCAGCTAGCACAGGAGATGTAAAATGGTTTTGTGTTTCAGATCTGTTCCTGTGATGTGAACACCAAGCCTGGTGCTTCTGCAGCACTGGGAGTGTCAGACATGGTTAAGCTTAGTGAAGGTGCTCTCTGCACCTTTCCCTTCCCCATTTCTCTTGGAGCTTCAGATTTTCCTGGAGGACAGGGAGCCCTTTTAAAAACCAATCCCAGATGCTGTCACAGCTCTGAAATGAGCAGGTTCCCAATTCCAGTTTTTGCTTCCATCCCTCCTGCTGGGGTGTGGCACTGCCTGCTGAGGGATCCGCAGTTCTGGACCCCAAGTCCTGACTGCCCAGGTTTCCTTGGGCCTGCTGAGGGCAGTGTCACCCTCAGGTGACAGCCAGTGCAGGAGCTCCCTGCTAAGGAGGTGTCAGCCATGTTCACTTGGCATTTTTAGGTGTTTTTGTGCCCTGGCAGGTTGGAGCCTGGATAAGAATGGTGTAAACTTCACCTTGGTGCTGTTGGTCCATGGATGGTGTAAAACCGTGTCCAGAACTTGCTGTGGCTTTCCCACATCCCCTCATTTCTGGGTGCAGCACACAACCAGAACTTTAATGTTTTCTTACAAATGACAAACCTGCTCCAAGATGCAACATCCAGCAGGCTCACTGGGAGTGCAGCTGATTTTATTCCTTTATTTAAACTGTTCAGACAATTCTCTGAGCTGCCTGGGGCTTGCTCCTCATGGGCTTGTTCTGGATTTCAACCTCCTACTATTGAACCTGAATTTCCATCTATCTCCTTGGAAACTTGCTGATTCCAAAATGTGGGGTTTTTTTCTTTTGAAAGTGCAGTTTCCTGTACATGTCTGTGCTGTTACTGAAATAAATTCCAAAGAGAAGTATCTAGGAGCCTATTTCAGTTGTTGTAATCCAGATAAATGTCTCTGTTAGCCTTTTGCTTAATTTTCTCCCCTGGAGATTTCATAATTTATATTTTTTTTCTTTTTTTGTGCCTTTCCTTGCTCAGTACGTGCGGTACATGGAGAAGAAGTTCTTCTGGTGTGCCTACTGGGTAGGATTGGGCATTCTGTCCTCTGTTGGACTTGGAACAGGTCTCCACACCTTTCTGCTCTACTTGGTAAGGATATTTCCACACCATGTCCTTTTTGAATTGAGTACTTTAATTGTTGCATATTTTAAAAGCAATGAATAAATAATTTTCTGCAAATTCTCAACATTAAATACCTCTAAAGTTGGTGCTCTAGTGGGTGCTGTTCATGTTCTACACTGCATCACCTTGTTCTGTAGGTTGTAAGCTCTGTGTTTGTTGAACTGTGGATATTGGCCTGCTGTTGGTTAATGCTCACTTTGAAACAATGAGCCAAATCTGCAAGTTCCATCCTCTAATCTCCCATTTAAATGAAGGCTGTCCTACTGTGTGCAGCTCAAGTGTTTCCATTTAAAATTTTTCAGAGTATTTTTTTAATAGCTTAAAATGATCATTTTTCTAACTGAAGCCACCAAAACAGGCAGCTGGTTTAAAGTTCAGTCTGTATTAATTTTGCTTTGAAAATAATAGCAAGAACAATGTTTTTCTATGAAGATAAAGTACTAAAATTTGCATGATGTTGTTTATCTCAGTGTAGCTATGAAAGTCAGGGAAATGTTTGGGTGTGTTTTGCTTTTGGCCATTGGATTAGTTCCTGGGTTATGAAACCACTGTCCTGGATTCAAGAAAAGGATTCATGGCCACAAAATAATTAAAACCAGTTCATGCAACAAATGTCATTTTGTATTTGGAACCATTACAGATGTTTACTTTCAGAGCTGCTTTAATCATTTACAATAACACAGAAAACGCTGCAGGAAACTCCTGCCTGTCCCCCCAGCAGGAAGGGCAGTGCCTGGCAGATGGGATGGCATGGCATGAGCAGCCTCAGATTTGGTTCTGTCCTAAAGGCTGTGGAATTAATTCCTGCTAAACAAACCAAGTTTGTGCATTGAGCACTGTCAGACCCCAGGCCACTTCAAAATTATTTTGACACATGAAATCCTCCTAAGACAGCACCACTCCTTTTCTTAAAGGAGGTGGAACCTTTCTTTTACTCTGTATTTAAAAATCAAAATTCTAAATTCCTTCAATGTAGAAAAATTAAATTCCATAATACATCACTTTGATTATCCTGTGGGATATGTGAACCTCATTAGGCCTTGACCTGAGCTGACACTGAAATAATTTATAGAAAATACAACTTCTCAGTAGGTTTATCACTATAACTTATGGTGGGTGTTTGGGAGGTTCACAGCCTTGCAGAGATTACAGGGATGTGTCACCCAGGAAAAGAAACTGAGTTTAATATTGGTAGGGAAGGTATTTATTAGGAACGTCAAAGGGAAGGCTTCAATAACTTTGTTAGGAGGGGGAAACAGACTGAAGAGATTACACTGAGTAATCAGAAGGTGGTTATAGAGTAAAATGTAATAAAAATGTACCATCAACATCCAGTGTTTCTTCTGTAGTATTTACACTTTGGTTTGCTTTAAATGTATTTAATATATAAATATATGAGATAAGCATGTTCCTGTTTCACTGAGGGAATTCCTGGAACAACGAGAAGCCAGGATTTGTGTCCTTTTTTTTCCTGAGTACGATTTAGTGATTAGCACGGTCTGCTCAGGTCAATTAACACCCGGGCAGGGCCTGAGCACCTCACGGTTTACACCTCGGTGGAAGCCACGCGGTTGTTGCCACTAGATGGCAGAGGGGGTGTAAAAACAGCAGCTCCTGACCCGAACAAGCCGTGTTTGAACTGTTCATGTTCTTATCGCTGCAGCTGTGCCAGCAAGGTGTACATGGGATTTGTTATCGCTGTAGTAAAACAGTGCTGGGATCTGCTCGGTGTGAGAGGGAACAGGGAGTGCTGACCTGAGCTTTCAGGGGTGAGCTCTTTCAGAGTGGTGCTCTGCTTTTAACCCAGCTGGAAACAATGCAGGTAGAAGCTCCAGCTCTCAAAGAAAGGAGTTGTAACTATTTTGCTTTGTTAATTGTACAGCAGCTCCCTCTAAAATCGAAATATGACAGGTTAAGTGGGGCTCTCAATATTAACTTCTGCATTACCGTTGATCTACTGTTCATGTTCCACACACTTTAATTACATTTCTTCATAATGGTAAAACTTATTCTTCTGTTGACTCAAAGAAATGAGAAGTTGCAAAACAAATCCTCCCCTGCTTTAGTGCCTGGATTTGCTGGCACTAGAGAATAGACCCAGTAAGTGCTTTCAAATTGCTTTTAATTAATTGCTCGTTTTAAGGCTGTATGTACAGGGAGATTGTTGGCAGTGCAATTACACGCTGGGAGAACAATGCCCTTGGGCCCACCCATGTGGAGCTGAGCTCTGCTGGGACTTGCAGCACTGTCTGTGCCACCAGGGCACGTGGAGGAATTGATGGCATGTGGGCACCTGCTCAGGCTCCCTCAGCTGCCACACAGGTGCACCTGAATTAAACACTCTGCATTAGCCATTTACTGCATGGGGCCAGGCACTGGGCAGGCTCTGCAAGTGGTTATGCAATGGCTGCAGGATATGAATGACTCTGATGTTTGCTTTCCCTGGCCTGCTTAGCTGTTTTTGCAGTGTTGAAAACTGTCATTTGTCTGGATCCTTCAGAGCATCTCTCACCAGCTGCTTTTTGGAGCTGCATTCTGGTGCCAGGAGAGATCCCAGGGTTAGCTGAGAAGAGAGTACTTGGAAATTGCTAAAAGTAGAATTTCAAGCAGCCTCAGTGTGGGAGGGGTGTTGCTGCCTCAGGATCATTTCAGTTCACATCTGATTTGGGATTTTTTTTTGGTCACCAATCCTTGGTGCAAGAGAGACAGGTCGAGTGTGTCAGTTTGATACCAGGCTTTTAATTGCTGTTCCTGTGATTGGAAAGCTTTCTATATGTTAGAGAGGGCCTGAACATTGTCTGAAGTATCAATTCCTACTTTAATGCTGCTTCCTTGTTTGCTGCCAGCACTGGATGTAAAATCTGACATGGCTTTTTGGGAAACAATTCTCATGCTGCACTTGGCACCGAGCTGAGGGCTGGCACAGAGCAGATCTTCAAGGCAGGAACAGGGAAGCAAGGCCACTCTTCCAAGAATCCTTTCCATTCTGACACTCTCAAAACAAGCCTGCTGGCTTATTTTCCTGAAGCCCATTAAAGGTTTTTCACAGTTCTTTAAAAACAACCTTTAAAAATAGGAATCATGATGTGGTTCTGTAGGAAATAAAACTATCATGATTAATGACTCCGAATACTGGTTTTAGCAGTACATGGCTTTTTCCTCGGTCCTGAGATGTTTTCTCTTGGTGGTAGATTAAAATACGAACAGCATGAATCACCTCATTACCAGCAGAGGATGGCTGAGGGTAACTCATGAGGAATTTTTGGTGTTTGCACATCTCTGGGAGATCTTTGCTGCTGAAAATGAATGAATGAGGCGGCGGTGCCAGAGGGCTCGGAGCCGGGCAGGGTTGGGATCATGGCTGAGCCCATCCCCCCCCAAACCTTGCCTCGTGCTTTGGTTTCACTTCAGCTCTGAAAAACGGATTTTTGTCAAAGATGAAGCTAAAAAAAAAGTGCTTCAAACGAGTGGTTGAGGGCGCGGTGAGTCCCCTCTCCCTGGGGAAGTGAAATCCCTGAGGGGATGAATGGCACCGAATTCCTCACCCTCACAGCTCTGAGCTCTGCCTGTTTGCATTGGTGGTGGTTTTGGTGCTTAAATGTGGATTTTGTTCGCTGCTGCTGGAGCCGGGGGGCTGAGGGGATCCATTTTTATGTAGGTGCTGAGGGGGTTCACTTTTATTTAGATGCTGAGGGGGTTCATTTCTATTTAGCTGCTGAGGGGGTTCATTTCTATTTAACTGTTGAAGGGGTACATTTTTATTTAACTGTGAGGGGGTTAATTTTGATTTAGCTGCTGAGGGGGGGTTCATTTTGATTTAGCTGCTGAGGTGGTGTATTTTTATTTAAGTGCTGAGGAGGGTACACTTTGATTTAGCTGTGAGGGGGTACATTTTGATTTAATTGCTGAGGAGGGGTACATTTTGATTTAATTGCTGAGGAGGGGTACATTTTGATTTAGCTGCTGAGGGGTACATTTTGATTTAGCTGCTGAGGGGGTTTGTGCTGGTGGCCGGGCCCTGGGCGAGCACAAACAGGAAATGTGAGGTACAATAGCAATGGTTGTGCCGAGGTCCAGCCCGGATATTTCAGCTCTGGAATATGTGAGTTTGTCAGGAATTCTTACAGTGCTGCTCGGCAGCAGAGTGGAAGAGGGCACAGCAAAAAAAAAAATAAAGAGCAGAAGTATAGAAAAAAATAAAAAAATAAAGAGCAGAAATGTGCCTTTAAAGAGAAAAGCAGTGTCCTTATTGCCTGTGCTGCCCTGAGAGAGCAGAGCTGGGTTTGTCTGGTTTAAGGGCTCAGCATCTCACTTTCATTCTGAATTGGTTCCCCTCACCCAGGGGTCACATTTGGCCTCCCCAAACAGTCAGAGTTTGCAGCTGAAATGAGCCCTGTGCTGGCCCTACCCAAACTGGTTTAGGTTAGAATTTGAAGATTTAAAAGCCAGACACTTGTGCAATAATGAGTCCATTATCATGGAAAAAAAGATGTTGGTGGTGTAAATAATTTTTAAAAAAACAAACCCACACAAATAAACGGTTTCCTGTCAGGACTACTAAAAGCTTTTTAAAGTCAAACCTAATTCCTTTTGGTTCTCTTGTTCCAGGAGCCGAGCTTGTAAGACGACTCATGATAAAAATTACTTAAGTCCCTCATAAAAGAGAAGCTCACAGAACAGGACTTACTCCACTTTTATGAAATAGAATAATTTAGAAACCCACACAACTTATTCTCTTTTTTTTCCCTCCATTTACTTCCTTGTGACTAACACAGGAGTATTTTCATAGTAATTATCAGCTTCAGGAGAGGTTTTGCTCTTTCCACGCAGATCATTCAAAACCATTGTGAGTAACCCAGAAAACGAAGGTTCTGTGTGTAAAGGAAAAAGTGAGAAACAAAGGCTGAGCTGCCTCAGCCAGGTGGGAGCAGTGCTCCCCTTCCCAGGCTGAATTCTTCTTGTGAAGTGAGGTGTTCATTTCCAGCCTCTCTGTTCTCCAGTTCACACGTCACCTTGCAAGCCTAAAACAAAGGAAATAAAAAAGGGTTTGTCTAATACCTGTGCTCACGTTACTGCTATTGAATTGCTGGGGTGGTTGGAAGAAAAATACCTGGAGGGTGCAGAAGGCAGAAATTAATTCTAAAATAAGTTGAAATGGCGCCTGTTGGTGTGAGGGTCGTTTTTGTCTCTTACTCTGTGTCATTTGTTTCTTTCCTGTCTTTAAACTACTTCCTCCAGCTGTCCTAAGCTTTGTACAATGAACTGAAATATCCTGGAATACGTGAATCAACAGAAAGCTTCTTTAAAAATCAGTTTTGCAGTTTTCTTCCCAGAAATTCCTGCTTTCAGGGCACCTGGGCTCTGTTCTGCTTGAAACTGCAGCATTGATCAGAATAACACCCTGATGAACTGGGAGGGTGTGCTGAGTTAACTGAACACTGCTGCTGAATCAGTTGTGCAATCTGGGTGTTCCTTAAATCTTCTGGTGGCTCGCTTGCACTTTAAAAATCTGAGGTGAAAAGTGGTGATTTCAAGGGGAAAAACTTTCATTTAAGTCTTGGTCCCTCTGAATGCTCCTGTTGTTGTGCAGGATGCCCATGGATACCTACAGAGAGTAAACCCAGCACTGCTGCCTTGGTCAGGCTGTGCAGGAGCAGTTAATGGGGTGGTGGAGCAGTTAATGGGGTGGTGGCTGCACCCTTCTCTTCCTCCTGAAGGTTGATGGACTTTACCTTTCAGAAGCTGACGCCCAGTTTTCATTATCTGCTCTCCACTTCCTCAACGTCTGTTCTGTCAGCTCTCTGCTGAGAGGGCACATTGTGCTTTCTCCTCATTTGTTCCCTTGGAGTTTCTACGTTTTTTGGTTTGTTTGTTTTTTTTTTTTATGCACAGCCTGAACTTTATACCTTTCATGTCCTGCTTCCTGGAACAGGTTGAAAATACTGATAATTGTGCAGAATGATCTCTAATTGGAGATTCTAAAGCCAATCACCACTGCTGGTGGCAGTTTGAATGAATGCTGAGTTTACTCTTTAGAAATGAGGGGGTGGTTAGGGAAGGGCAAGGAGAGAACACTGTCAGAGTATTTTATGATTTTATTAATGATTTTCTGTCAGCAGCAGAAGATAAATTTGAATTCTTGCAATTGTGCCTCCCCCTGACCTGAGTCTCTATAGAAAGCAATGTAGGTGCAGCCTTAAAAAAATCTTCTTTTCATGTTACTCCTCAGAGCAGCACCATGGTCCTTTACACAGACAGCTGTGCCATGTGCTGCCCCCTCAGTGGCTCTGGTTTAGTCAAATTCAGAGCTTGTGGTGATCATTTGGAATTTCCATCAGCTCTGCACTGCGGGGCAAGGCTTGCCTGAAGTGGGAATAGAAACTTCACCACAGCCACGTGAGTGTAAAATTAATTCACAGCTTGAAACACTGTGAAGGTCTTCTAAACCCAGCCCTGACCGCTTGATGGATGTTGGTGTCACTTGAGGATGCTCCAGGTACAGGATCCTCTGTCCCCAGCCCTGACTTCCAGCCAGCACCACATTCCAGACGTTATAAAATCATGAGACAGTTTAATCTCGTAGCACAGACAGACAGACAAACTGCACTTATGTACCAGACCAAGCTTCTCCCTGTTAATCACAGAGCAGTTCCCTCTGTGGGCAGTTGTCCACTGCTCTCAGAGATAAAAAAGATGCTGTGAGTGTGGTGGGACTTTCTGGAGAGGTGTAATGACTTCATGGATAAGTATGGGATGAGTCGTGGCCTGGGGCACCACTCAGAGGATGTTTCCCATGAGAAGCAAACTTTTATTTTCCAATTTATCTCCATCAAATGCATCATGACTTGTTCCCCCCCTGTGCAAAGGCTGAGTCTTGAACTCAGTGTGAAGAGCAGTGTGTCCATGGAGGAAAACAGATTTTTACTGCATTAAGTTCAGCAAGGACTTGAGGGTAATATTTTTCTTGCTGGCAGACATATCACTTTTCTTTGAGAAATGTTTCTAAATTAAAGCCAGTCTAAAATTATATCTTCCCCAAAAAAAAAAAGGTTAAAATTAGATGTGGTTGCTCTTGTATCACTTGAGCAGCCTGGCTGTTTGTGGAGGGGCATGTGAGAAACCAACACTTGATACAGGATTTGTTTGGAGCTTTAATTGACTTCCCAGCCCAGGTGCTCAGAATGATTGATAATGTGAAAATATGATTCATTTTTAATTGGATATTTGGTCACTTTTCCTTATGGCAAAGACTTTCTGCTGTAAGAATTATACAGATCAGCATGTTTTTAAGGATTTTACCTCATGATTCTTTTTACATGTGGCTGCTGTCTCTTTCTACTTCCACTGATGAATTTCCAAGCATAATTTACAGATAAAAAGATTTTTGCTTTCCAGAAATTTCATAATACATCACTTTAACTTATTTCCATGCCATTCCAACCTGGGTGCCTTCAACCACTGGAATAAAACTCCTTTGAAGGTCTGTGAGTTCAAGAGTTCAAAGTTACCTTCTCTGAGACATTGGGTTGTGCAGACAGGGATTTCCAAACTGCCCTGAACTGCTGTTGCTCAGAAATAGATTTATGTTGAGTTCATCTCGATGAGCAAATCCTGTCCTGTTTGATTTGCAGATGGTACAGATATTTCTAACACATCACATTCCTCCTGACCACAGGCTCCTTCTGCTCCTCTGCAGTGGCAAGCGAATGTTTCTCACCCCAGTCAGCAGAATGCTTCTCAGTTTCTGCTCTTTAATCCTTTTTTAGTGCCTCCTGCAGCTCAAAAGGAAATAAAAAAATCATTTTTTGGAGTGGAAGAGGGTGAGGGAAAGACAGTTGGTGTTCAGGATTTTACATGCCCTGAGTTTTCCTGCTTTGGCCAGGAGCTCATGTGAATTGCCTGGGATTTACTGTTGGGTGTGATGGGGCTTGAAGCCTTGTCCTTTGAAGGAAATTTTGTCCTTTTCAGAGGCAGAGCTGCAGTCCCAGTCCAAGGGGACATCTGAGAGAACTTCCCCAAGTGTTGTAATAAACTGAACTATTGCAGGGAGGCAAACACTCAGCATTTCCTGCACCCCACACAGAGGAGGAGGAGAGGGAGGAGGAGGTGTTATTGGTGAAAAGGATTAAAAAACTGGATGGGAGTGAATCCTCCTGGCTGTAGAGTCAGGAGTTTACCAAAGGTGGCAGCTGGAGCCTGTTTGAAGCTGGTCCCTGCTCCATTCAGAAACAGAAATGAACCCCCCAGTGCTCCTGCTCTCCTCCCAGCCCTGGGCCTGTTCAGCCAAGCTTCGTTTGGGGGTTCCCAGGGTTTGGGGAGCTCCAAAATCAGGTGTTGGGGTGCTGCTCTGAGCCTGGGACGGAGTCCCTGTGACCCCCAGGACACCCAGACAGGGGAGGAGGACTGGGGATTGCTCTGCCCCCCTTCCATGCCACACTTCATCCCTCTGAACAAACCATTTGCACTTCATTCCTCATTCCAGTTCAAATGTGGCTTCTGTGGCTTCTACCACTCCAACATTTTCCATTATAGAATTGTTTACATTGCTCTGGGAGAGTTCTGTTCCCCTGGCCTGGCCTTCAGGTGGCCCTTTGCAGCTGTTTGGTCAAATGCCTTTTATTTTTTTTTTCCATTGGCCTCTCCCTATGAAATTTTTCCTTTTGCAGACATTTGTTGAGGCTGGGAGGGCTCTCACCAGGAGGGTTTGGAGGGTGTTCAGCCACTTGCAGGGTGGCAGCTCTGCTGGAGAGGCTCCTGCAGCATCTCCACTTGGGCATTTTGTCCTGGTGTGCTCCCCTGGGATTTCAGGACCTGCTTTATCCACCTTGGGTGCACTTTGGGAGGAATTTTGGGGGATGCTGAAGCCTTGCAAGGACTGGGGGCTGCTTGTCACTACTGATAGTAGTGATAAAATTTGTCTCTTGCTATTCTGAGTAAGCTGGCTGTAGTTCCTCTGTGCTGTATTCCGAATTTTGTGGCAGTGAAAGCCCCACCTCTGGATTCCCTATCTCACTGCTTGGCCATGGCCTCAGGGAATGAGGGAATTGTCATTTCCAGCTCAAACGTGGGGGGATTTCCTCCATACAAACCTGCCCTTCAGGAGGGTTTCACTGCAAATTTCTGCAGGTGAAAACCATTCATTTGAGGATTGAGACCTTTTTTTTTTGTTTTTTTTTTGTCCCAAGGTAGCTGTCAGACCCAGGGAGGGGCAAGCAGGGATGGGATCAAATCCACCAAGTTTGACAGTGAGAAAGGGTTCCCAGGTTTGCCATAAATGTACTTTACAGTTGTAGGGAGGTTTCAAATCTCTTTGCATCTGCCCTTGATGAGTGAAATAGAGAGATTTATTTATTTAGCTCTGAAGCTGCTGTGGAGATCATCTTGCTACAACTACCAAGACGTTTATTACCATATTGGCCTATAGAAATATTAATAATATAAATTATTACTCCTTGGTTCATTCTTCCAATCTTTTTTCTCCCTTCCATATCAAAATCTCTCTTGTGTATCAATTTCTGGATCCCTTCTTTTTCAGTTTTATTTCATTGAACCTTTTCTTCTCTTCAGGAGAGGCTGTGCCTCATTTATCATCTCACAGGTTTTGTATTTCTGCAATCCAAAATACACCCAAGCACTTGGAATGAGCCTCCTTTAAAGCAGCAAGGAATAAATAAAATCATTTTCTTGCTCTCAGAGCAGCTTGTGCTTCACCAGAAGAATGGGTTTATTTGGATTTATTTGGTTTATTCGGAATTGTTTGCATATGCCAACAGTAGTTGCAGCTGCCATACAGAAAATATAACTGGGATTTTACTTCAACATTCTTAGTTCAGTGCCACTGAAAAATGGCAGTGTGGGTGTGATTGCTGTGAAACGCTGGTGAGTGAATCTCATCTCCCCAGAAAATCCAGGAGTGCTGGAGCTGCGCTGGAATTTCACCCTTTAATGTGCAAATGAAGCTTTTGGGGCTGGATGAGTCCCTGGCTCCTGCATTTCAAAGGGAGCCTGGGCAGGGCTCTCACACTTTCCCTCTGCTCTCTCATAAATTCACCTTTGATTTTTTGGGGCTATATCAAGCTCTGTTATTGCTCTAATAAAATGAAAATAAATTAAGATTGCAGATAAAAACATAAATGAAAATTGCTGGCAATATTTCCCAGCACGATGTCAAAACCCATCAAGTAATGAATAGCAGAAGTTAAAGTTGTGTCATTTGTTCTGCACTTAATGAAACTTTTAGATTTATTTAATTGTGTGGCTTTACATAAAGACCTCACTTCAATGCAGTAATTTTATTCAGTAATTTTATTTTTTCCCCCTCCCTCTTCCCTGGACAGTGTTTCCATGACCTTTGTTAAGTGATTGTTTTTTAGCTACAATGTCTGGTGTTCAGATTGTTTGAATTGCTTCTCAATTCTTTTGTATTAAAAATAATGGCAATTCTTTCAGGTTTTTAAACTAACAGTTTATTTCTTGAATAGATTTTTATGCTCCTTTTATTTGGAGTTTTGTCCAAAAAAATCTTTCCGTGTAAGATGGAAACTAAAATTAATTCAGTTAAATGGTATTTAAATAATGTTTAATTTTGGAATTACATTTTAAACCATTTTTTAGCTAAAAGCACTGAGGTCCCTTTCTTGTTTACTCAGAAAAAACAGACACAAATTAAACAACTGGCTGTTGGAGAAAAACACAGAAGTTAGCAAAGTCTGCTGCAAGATGTCATTAAACCCAGCCATTAAAAAAATCAATATATAATTTAAATGCCTAATCCTCTAAAAGCAGCAGTACGGAAAACACCTCCTCTAATAAAGCTGTAGGTCATAAATACCTTAAGGAGAACATTGTAAAATAGTTGAAAATTCCTGGGTTTTTTAAAAATAAGGATTTTTATTTCTCTTTGACAGCCTTCTAAGTGGCAGGGAAAAAGCTGAAAGGCTTCCTCACATTTCAGTGGGTCAAAAGAAATATTTAATTTATTTAAAAGTACATTAGTAGCTCGACATTGTGATTCAAATGGTCTTTAAAAAAACTCCAACAAACAAGAATTTCACATAAATAACATTATTTAAAGAGAGAAGCACTAAGTTTTAGCCTAAGGATAAATGTTGGTGGGGGGTTGCTAATTTTAATTTTTATTCTAACTCACGTAAAATACAATTGAAATTTTTTTTATTTATTTTTCAGGGTCCACACATAGCCTCAGTCACTCTTGCTGCCTATGAATGTAACTCTGTGAATTTCCCTGAGCCTCCTTACCCGGATCAAATCATCTGCCCCGATGAGGAGACAGCTGAGGGCTCCATCTCCCTGTGGGCAATCATCTCAAAAGTCAGGCTGGAGGCCTGCATGTGGGTAAGGCTGCTTTAAAAACCTCCCATTTCCATTTTTGTGTTTGATTTTGTGGCCAGCAATTGACAAAAATTCCTCAATTAGCAAAATAATGATGCCCAAGGTAATGTGAGATGTGAACCTTTTAACCCTGATCATTTTAATAGGATATTCCTGGGATGTTTCTATCAGGTGCTGTTTTTAAATACCAGCAGAGAATTTGAAGGCTCTTGATGTAAAAAGTAAATTTTAGTAGGGGTTTCTGCACCCCAGATGATCTGGCAGCTCTCAGGGCTAAGCAAGAAATAATTGCAATAATTTTGGGGCTGTAACATGAGTGAAGCTGCAGTTCCTCATCTGCAGGACTCAGGACCTCATCTCCCAGCTTGTTCTGGCCTGCAGCAGTAAATTGCATTTAATTTAAAAGTGTTCTTTTCCACATTTTTACATATTTTAATAAAATACACAAATTTTTAATTAAATTTGATTTAATTTAAAAGTGTTCTTTTCCACATTTTTGCATCTTTTATTTCTGTTTCTCTGCCTGCTTCCACTTTTCACTTAAAAGCTGAGCAGCTTTTCCTGTTTAAGTGAATCAGGCTCTTAGGAAACTCTGTCATTGGAACTTCCTTTCAGTTTTCCTCTTTTTTTTCTTTACAGCTATTTGTACAAGTTTAATTTTTGGAGAATTTCGGTTGGCCAGGCTGTTTTTTTCATTTTGAATTGCAGTTTACACAGATGCATCTGCTTTGAACTACATGCCAAATTAACTTTATTTTGCTGCTGACTTCCTGTCCTAGCTGGTGATTTAATTACTAAATTCTTGGTTTTCCAACTCAAATGCAGGGAAAAGAAATTCTAAAAACAGGATCTGATGCCTGCCCTGGTATTTTTTAATATATAAGGCAACTGCTCACTACAATTTCTTAAATAGCAGCTGTTGTGTTAGTTACAAAAATTCCAGTCAATGTGTGAGTTTAGGGACTAAAATCAAAACAGTAACAGAGAAAGTGAACTCACAGCCCTGTCAAAAAGCAAAGTACAGCTTAAATTTGACTCTTAATGAAAATCCAGAATTGCCTGAATGCTCAGTAAGTAGCTGATCACACAAATACTTACAAGACTGTAAATAAATCTAAGATTTCTTTTTGTTTTCTTCCTCACCCCCCTCTGCTGAAATCTGTTTAATAGAGACAAGCAATAAAAATGGCATTTACAGCTACGTTTCTAGGGTTGCAAAATAAAAATGCAGCTGAGGGTAAACATCTCTTGCTTCATCTGCAGCATGTAAAAACTGAGCTATGAGGAGAATGAAGTTGAGAACTGGGAGAGCAGAGCTGGAATCTCGTGTCCTCCAGAGCAGCCATGGGGGAGAACAGGCAGTGCCTTGGTGCTCTGAGCTCCTTGGATTAGATCAGGGAGAGGCCAAGGCAACAGGAACATTTGTATCCCACTTTTTCACCCTTTCCCCCCCTTTTTCCAAATTCCCTGTCAGCTACCTTTGCTCTGAACTCTGTCTCCTCTGGCTGTTCCCTGGGGAGCATCCTCTGTCCTGCCCTGGTGTCTCGTGTAATGTTATGCTTTCTTGGAATGTTCCTGAGTACATAAACATTGCTTGCTAATTTCCTGTAAGCCAAATCAAGTTGGCAATTGCTGCTGCTCTGCTTCCAGAGTGTTTCTTTTGTCCTAATTCCAGCTCACTCCTTATGGAAGCTGTGGAGCAGAGTTATTTTGGATTCTCTCACTCTTAAGCTAAATGTCCACTTAGCAAAGAGAAAGGTGACTTCCAGAAGGTGAAAAAGCTGATTTTTGCAGCTCACCCAGGGTGTCTTTGCAGGCTGAGTGTCCTGTGGGGTGAAATGTGAGCATTAATCTGCACAAGGGTCACCAAACCATCAGCAGCCAACTTCAGGCAGAGATTGAAATCATTCCCAGTCCCCAGCATGGCAGGGCTGGCCATTCCTGCTGATAATGAGTGTAACATGGATTAAATCTCCCTGAGTTATTAGGTGGGATGAAAATGATGCTTTTTGCAATCCCTGTAAAAGTTGGCTGCAGCAGCCCTGGCCTGCAGAAGGGCTCAGAACAATCCTTAGGTGAATGCCAGTTTTCACAGCCTCCCATCCCACAGGGACCAGCAATTCAATAGTGCCCTATATTTTTAATGTCTTGCAGCCTTTTTGGTTTTTTACAAGAAATAAGGGGAAAGAATAAAAATGTTTAATTGCTTGGGATTAGCAGAACAGGCTGCCTGTGTCCTGAGCAGGATCAAATCTGTTTAAAGGACTCTTTCTAGTGGAGTCATTTCCCAGTTTCCTTTTCTGAATGTAAAAGAATTTTGATTAGCATTTGCCTTTCCAGTTTGTTGTAAGTCCAAGGGATCTCCATGTAAAACTGGCATTCAGAATTAAATGGGAAAATATCTAATGTTACAAAAAGTTAAATAGTTACTGGTCTGGAGCCCTTAATTGCTGCTTTTGCTGCTTTTTCTTCTTTTTTTTTTTTGCACTTAAGGAACCTATCTCCAGCAGACATGAAATCATATGATTTTTGTTGCACTTCTGAAATGTTTTGTAATAATGAGCATGTGACTTTTCCAATTTAAAGCAAGTTCATGTCCAGTACACACATGCAAACCTCTTCCTCAGTTCACAGAACGAAGCCAAAGCAAATTGGCAGCGCCTGGAGGAGCAATGTGACTTTTTCTTCTTGCATCACCCTGAGAACATAACCTCAAGTTAATTTTTCTGAAGTGTTGTTGCTACTGTTTTCAGGCTTATCTTCCCCTTGTGCCAGAAATATGCAGATTAATGAAGTTCAGCTTGTTGCAGTCTTTTAAACTTTTTCTTCTGTGGAAAACAAGGGCATAAACATTCGAGGCCTGTGTGCACTTCGGGTGCTTAAACTGAGAATTTAACTGCGGTGGTATTTCAAACCACAACCTGTTGATTTGGAATATCCACAGCAGCTGGAGTTCTTGCTTGCAGCTGTGCATAGAGCAGGAACAAAGGAAATTGAAAAGCTTTCACGTTGCTTCAAAGGAGGAGAAAAGCATTTGTTACTCACTGCTGACCCTGGGAGAGAAAAGCCATCTGCAGGGAGCGCATTCCCGTGCAGTGCCCAGCTATTGTCTCTTACCTGCCCTAAATTTAAACCATCCTGAGTTAATTCCAAGTTCCTGTTCCATTAGCCTCTGTTTATCCATATGTTCAATCTTAGCTTGTCTCTCTTTTTTCCCTTGCTTAAGCTAAAGCTGCCTTTACCCACAAGACTGAAATGAGTCATTTGATGTCCTGAGAAAACAAATACGATTTTCCTGCGGTGAGAACGCAGCCGTCCTTTCATCTGGGGTTGGCTCCAGCTATCCCAGCTGAAGGAGAGGGAAAACTCCAGCTCAGGCTTTGCTTAACCTTTTTTTTCCTCGCTGTAGTAAAACCTGAGTCTGTTTTCTAACAAACACTCGCCCAGAGTCTCATGACTGACCAAGCAAACTCCAGGACAGCACCGGGGAGGAGCTCCCGGATTATTCTGGAGGCCCTTGGGGATCAAGGGTTGTCACATGCTGGGGAATGTGTCTGGCATCATGTGGTGGGGTGAGACACAGCAGTGCTGACTCAGGATGTGGGGGACAGCGGGGATGTGGGGGACAGCAGCGCCACCAGCTCCAGCCTCCCACGGCTCCGGCCACGCGCCGCTCCACGGGATGCACAGCTCCTGTCTGCTCGACCCTGCAACCCCCAGGCTTTCCCCTGCACAGGGAAATAAAGGGAAATGGGGATTCAAAGGAGCAGCATTCTGTTGGAAATGATGGGAATTCTGACCTGGTGGGTGAAAGCAAACTGCTCCAGGGAGGAGCTCCACACGCTGCTCCACGGGGCCCCAGGGATGCACAGCTCCTGTCTGCTCGACCCTGCAACCCCCAGGCTTTCCTCTGCACAGGGAAATAAAGGGAAATGGGGATTCAAAGGGACAGCATTCTGTTGGAAATTATGGGAATTCTGACCTGGTGGGTGAAAGCAAACTGCTCCAAACAGCTGCTCTTGTCGGCTCGGAGAATGGCCACGGGACTTGTGCGTGTCACATGTTTTGTGTTTGGGAATAAACAGGAAAATAAATCAGGATTGTTTCTTTTCCCAGGGTGCTGGTACAGCCATTGGAGAGCTGCCCCCCTATTTCATGGCGAGGGCAGCCCGGCTGTCGGGGGCTGAGCCTGATGATGAGGAGTACCAGGAATTCGAGGAGATGCTGGAACACGCAGAGACTGCACAAGTAAGGACAGAGTGTGAAACAACAGAGTTAATGACACAGAGCAGCTTACAGGGGGTAAATAACCATTCCAAGTAAATGAGAGGGGGGCCAAACAATCAGCTGGTGTGAGTTCACAACAGACTTCCCAGGGATGGAGAAAGATCCTGCACTGGGTGATACCTGTGGTGATGGCAGGACAAGAATGCAGCTTGTTGAAGCAGATAAAACAGTGCAGCCAAGCATTTGCAATTATTTAGAGTCCCAGAACAGCACAATAAAGGTAGGGAGACACGGGAAAGCAGGGGTACAGGAGCTGCTGTTCCATAATCCTGGTTGTTCTGGCTGCATTGAAATCCTCCCTGGGCCAGAGATGATTTTCAGCCTCAGCTCATCCCTTTCAGATGACATTTACCTGCCTTGCCACTGACACCCTCAGGGACCAGTGTGTGACCCATTCATCAGCCTGAGGAAACATTTTTCCTGATGTGGAAATGCAGCAAAACTGCTCCAAGTCTCTTTTTGTTGCTCTTGTCATTTATTTTCTCCAGGGGTTGAATAGAGCACAGTTTGCAGTTGATGCAGCACATAGTCAGGTACTGCTGTGGATATTTTTTCCTTCAGATCAGGAGTTTGTATCCTGGTCACGAGTTCCTGATAGTGTTTTAGACCAAATCAAACATTTTTTCCTCATGCTGTTTGCCACTGAATTTTTCCCTCTGTATTTTTCCTTCTTATCCTGTTTTGTCTGCCACTAAGTTGAAACGGGTCATGAGACTGCTGTTAAAAACCAGCAGATGCTATTTACCATGCACTGATGTCTTTAAACTCCTCTGCCAGGGTAGTTTCTGGACATAAATATACACTTTTCTTTTCCCTCCTTCAAAAAAAATGGATGAGGCTTTTCCATGAAAGTGGTTTTTCTGGAAATACTGAGTGCAATCTAGTAATTCTAACAGTAAACCCTGTGTTTCCCAAAAGCCTCCCCCTACTAGAAGGTTCCAAAGGGTTTTTCTGTTATTATAAATAGTAAATTCTTCTCTTTTTTTAAAAGATGCAGTAGGGGGAAAAAAGAATCTGCTTTGTTCTTTTGTCTCCCATCAATCTTTGCTTTGCAAAGTAATCCCTTAACTGTAGGAAAATCAAGTTGTGGTAAAAAAAACAACAAGGAAACCAGTTCAATACATGACTTCAGTATCTGTGTTTACTGAAACTCTCCCAGCAAATTATATGTGTGTACAGTTGTGGGAGCAGCCAGAGATGGTTTCCAGAACGCACAGTGAGATTCTTGGGAAGAAAATTTTTTGCTAGAGAGCATTTTGTCAGGCCAGGCCAAACTATAGCTGTATTGACTGCCTGGAGTAAACAAGTGGCCTTGTGGAATTAATGAAGGAAAATGATGCTGTTATTTACCAGTACTTTTGATTTTATTTTCTTGGCAATTGAGTTTGGATTGAAGCGTGTTGTTTTGTGGATGGATGGCCAGGAAAAAAAAAAAATCTTTCAAACTCCACTTGTGGTTTGGTTTCTATAAACTCTTTTAACATGAGGCTTTGACAATCCGATTAAATTGTATTGTGCTCATAAAACTGACAGTTCAGTTTTTTCCATTTGCTAATGTGACTTCCTTTTTGCTTTTGGCTTCAATCATGTTTTCTCTGGATGTCTGTGGGAGACAGGCCTGCCTTTCCTATGACCTCTGCAAATCCCAATCTCCAGCACAGCTTATCACTCTTTGCCCTGTAATTTGCATTCATGAGCAGTGCCGATGCCTATTTTTAAATTGCTCATTAACAATTGTTGTTACCTCCATCAGCTTTCTCCCACTCTGAAACCTCACACGGGGGCTGTGACAAGTGTCCTGTGCCTTGGGGATGCTGCAAATGCTTGATGCCAAGTGAAGGAGCATTTTTTCAATGGAAAGGTCTCCTTGCAGCCAGCTTTTTGGGAAGGTTTGGGTGTTGGATTTTGCAGAATAGCTGAGCTGCTCTTTGCCCATGAGGCAGAGCCAGCTGTTTGACGTTTTTGCTGCGTGTGAGCTGCTCAGAGAGCTCACTGCTGCTGTTTCTCAACAACAATGGTCATTTGGAGAAACAGATGAGCATCTCCTCTGGTGAGAATGGATCGTGGCTGCAGCATCCAGCCTGAATGATCTGGGAGGGGGAATGTGCTCCTGGCTGGGCCACAAAAAAACAGCCAAGAAAGGGACCTAAGAGGATTAAACAGCGTCAAAGTTTAGTGCTCCATTCAGAGCAGCACAGAGCAAAATGCCATTTACTTTAAAGAGTCTATTGATGGATTTTCTGTCCTGGATGTCAGATCTGAGTGACCTGTCTCCTTGTGCTGGCTTTTGAGAGAGCTCATTAACCTGCAGCCGATGTGTCTGTGCTGTACTTCCCATTAGCACCCTTGAGAAAAAGCCCCTTCTTTTAAAGGAACACTCACTTCTCCTTCCTCGCTGTCCCTTTGTGCGCTCCCCAGCCAGTCCCAGTTCCTGCAGGGAGTGTCACAGCTGCCTCGTGGCCATGCCCTGCACAAGGGGGTGCCTTTTCTGCCTTTTCTGCCTTTTCTTTGTCCCCAGAGCTGCCACAAGGCAGAGCCCAGCACGCCCAGCTGGGATTTGTTCATGCTCAGGGCAGGGTTTAGAACCCAGCAGCGTTTCAAACAGCATCTGAGCTGCTGTCAGCTCTGTTCCAGTGGGATTCCAGAGTGAAGGGAGGTTTTATCAGAGCTCCCTTTTGGCCACAGGGAGTGTATCCAAAGCAGAGTGAATGCTCAGTGCTGGGGCAGCACTGTGGGAATGACACAGTCACAGACTCTTGGTGCAGTTTGCTGTCCCACGCACATGAGCAGGGATTCTCTTTTGCCAGTTTAATAGTTGCTGCTTGGTAATTTTTCTCGGTTCTCTGTCATGCTGGAACACTTCAAGCTGAGGAGTGAAAAAGCAACTTTTGGTGCCAGCTTCCCTCAGGGCACCCGGTGACAGTGCGTGGGCATTGCTGTATCCCGGAGCTCCTTGCTAAGAGGGGAAAGTACCGATATCTCTGAATATCTAATCCTTAATGGCTCTGAGTGTTTGGCTTCATTAAGTGGCATTTCTTTAAGAACTAATGATTTACACATCGGGGGTTCGCTTCTGTGCAGCCTCGCCCGCAGCCAAATTTCCATGTAAAAATATTTTCTAGTTGCCTATGTTACTATCAGCCAGCGCTGTTTGTTTACTCTCCAAGCTGGGGAAGAACAGAGCCTTGGAGAAGGGTTAAATGCTCAGAAACGCCGAGGTGCAGCACGGCTGGTTTGGAAATGACTGAGTGCCATCTGCACACTGGCTGTCAGTGGTTGCTGGGACCTGTTTTTGCCTCCACTGAACCTTTACTGGTTGTGGTTTGTCTGGCCATCACATGACTTCTCTGAAAATTCCCCCTCCCCTCCATTTCCAGTAAACTGTTTGAACAGGAGTGACTCAGAGTGAAACCAGCTTCCCTGTAACCACAGGGCTCGCTGAAGAATTTGTCAACGTGGACTCGAGAGGGTTCGAATTCAAGCGAGCCGCAGCCGCCTGCCCTGGAGCTCCCCCGAGCCCTCCCCGAGGGCAGCAAGGGGTTAACCCGGTGGGGACAGGCTCAACATCGTCCCAGCCTCGCTGGAAACCCTGCCCTGCTTTCCACATCTCCGCGTGGGGCTCTGGGTGCTGGGGCAGAACAAAGCCCGTGCCACACCCGGGACAAGGCAGCGCTGTGTTCTGACACGACACTGACTTCACTGCCCGGGAATGACTGAGCACGGCTAATGAGAGAAATCTCGCTTAATTAGCAGCGTTTTAGATGGCCAAATTCAGAGCAGGGGATCTGTGCCGTGATTAAATTAACAACTGCTGTCTGATAAGTTCCTGCTTGAAAAGGCTGCTGGCTTGTTTAATCAACAGCGTTTGAGGGTACTTGGTACAAGAAAAAAGAAGTTCAAGCAGACCACAAGCAGGTTTTTATAAAGCGTTTATCATAAAAATGGAAGTGGAAGGGTCACGTACAATAACTGGGAAACCTTGAGTTCTTTTTTATTTCTTTGTTTTGCTTTCCCAGAAATCACTTGTTGAAATGAACATCGCATTCCACTCATCCTTTCTCTTGCTCAGTCTTCCCTTTCCTCATCAGCTTCCTCTCTTTATTAATTGTTATTTATTAACTGCTGTGGGTGGTCACCAGCAGGCTGCTCCTCACACCCTGCATTCCTCAGGTTTGATGCCAGTATTTGTTAACAGCTCCAGGGGAGGTTTCTTCCTTTTTTTATGGTCTTTAATTAAATAGAAATTCACAACTGATCAAACCTTGAGCTGCACTTTAGACTAAAGTCCCCACGAGTGCTGGCGAGTGAGGTGACAAAGTGACAGTGTGTTTTCACAGACAATAGAACAGGCAGTGGGTGCACTGAGTAACAACTCAGTTTTGAGCTGTTCTCCAAAATTACCTCGTTTAAAATAAGTTTTGGAATGAGTCAATGGCGGCTTTAAATAAGGGAACTTGAGCACTTCCTGAGAGAAGAGATAGCAAAGAGTTAAACCAGGCAGGGGGAAGACAATGAGGGCTGTGAGTAAGGAATGTGTAAAGCACCTCCTGGTAGGATTTCTTTGGGCACTGGCAGGAGAACGTGCCCACATTGTTCTATTCATTTGCACACCTGCTCACAGATAAGAAAAAAACACCACAGGGCATTGCACTAATTACTAATGCTGACTGGAGAGGATTTTTGAGTTCTATTTTGAAGGGTCTGTTCCCTAAAAAATTATTTACATGTTCAGTGTGAAAGTACAGAAATCACCCAGGCAATGAAACCAAATCACCCAGGCAATGAAACCTGGGTTACTTTGCAACATTTTCACTCCGTGTTAGGTCAGGAGGAATTTCTCAGTAACAAATTTCTCACTTTACAACAGAAATTAGAAATAATGTCACCAGGTGTACTGGAAATGCTGGAAGCTGCATCTGCACAGGAGCTGTGGAGAAGCAGGTGGTTGAATTCTGTCATTGGATTTTCATGCCCTGTTCTGTGTGTGTTGAGAATGCTCAACACGAGTTTCTAAGGGGAAAATTTGTCCTCAATACTTGATATTTCACTCCTCAGTATTCTGGGAAAGACCAATAAATGATCAAAAGCTGGGTCAGAAATATGGTTTAAATATTTTTTTAAGGCCAACTTTCAATAACTGATAGAAATTCATTCTGGTATCATAATCAAGAAAATGGCTGTTTTTTCCCCCCCTGCTCCAGACACTGTTTGAATATCTGTGTTGTACAAGAGTCTGGTATGCAGCCCACTTGTGTGAGCTGTCTGGGAACCTCTGTCCCTCCCAGGGACAACAGGGGAGAGGTTGCACATCTGGGCTCAGAGGGAAGGCTTGTGTGTGCTGAGGGCTTTGTCAGCTGTGTCACAAGTTCCTCACTTCCACTCTATTTTAATCCTTAACTTATGTCTGAGGCCTGTGTGGAGAAACAATATTTTTTTCAGTGCTGATGGCTTTGGGTTCTCAGGTTTATCAGAGATTGAAAATGTCAATTTTCATAGCTGGTGATCAAAAATTCCTTCCTTACAATGTCTGGGTTTTAAACCACCTCAAAATGAGACTTGATTCTTTAGAATGGATTTTTAAAAATTAGCAATATTCTGGAACTGGCAGAGCTGGGCTCACAGTAACTGATTGCAGTGAGATAAATGAGCAGTGCAGGGGGGTTTGGCAGTGCTGGGATGTTCCTTTACTCCACTCATCCCCTGCCTGTGGCTGTAGTGTCTTGTCATGGAATCACAGAAAAATTCACCTCCAGAAGGACCTGAAGCAGTTTCTAATCCAATTTTTTTATTTTTTCCTTTCCTAGTCCAGCTCAGGTTCCTCAGGGCATTGTCTGGGCTGGTGCTGGAGCCCTTCAGGGCTGGAGGCAGCAAAAGCTCCCTGGGCAATCTCCTGCAGTGCTGCTGACAGTGCCACTGACACCCTGAAAATGGGCTGCAGGCTCTGCCCTGCCACGTGGGAATGGAAAGTGGCTGTTCAGCAAGGAAATAAATCAGTTTATCTGCAGTTGGTGTGCAGGGCTGGAGAGCTGCAGGGTGTTGGAGTGGACACATTACTGCTCTGAGGAGCAGAGGTGGCAGGGGATGTGGTTAAAGGGGCTGCAGCTCTGCAGGACAGATCTGATAAGGCTGAAAGGACATGCTCCTTCCTCTTCCTTGAGGCTGTTTCCTTTAATTGTGTCTCATTCTTTACGAAATTTCTTTATTCTTACAGCGTGTGAAGCAAAAAGGACTTTTTATGTAGAAGTTTGAGGGTTTCAGTTCTGGCTGTGGAAAAAGCTGGGTTTAAATTGGAGTTACAGAGCTGACAGAGCCCTCCCTATAATCTGTGTTCCTTTTGGTATTTCCCTTCTGAACCTGGCTGGGCATTGCAATAGGCTGAAATCTTGAAATGGAAGCTCCTGAGATGGAGTTTGTTGTAAAAAATAAACCATTTTTGCTGGTTCTTCCCTCGAGAAGGGGGAGGGAAATAAAAAGTTTCCTACCATGGTTCAGATGATTAATGAAATGAAGAAAATACCTGGAAGTTCCAGGTGGAACTAATGGACTGATCCAGAGCTGCTTGACTTCATTCCTGCTCCTGGTAATGGGGAGATCTTATTTACCATAAAATGGACTCATAATTTGGAAGTTTCACACTTTTACTCCTAAAATGAAATGCCCAGGAAAGCCAAGCCTCTGTTGGAATGGACACTTCAGTCTGTTGTCTCTGTTCCCACAGGGCTTGCAAAAAATTCATCTTTTGTGCTCTGTGGCTTCTTTTGTCTGTCTTTTCTAACATCTAACAGCACTTTTAACATCTGATAAGAGGACAGTGGGTTTAATTGTATTTTCTGTAGAAAAACTTAAGGTTTTCTGACCCAAGAACTAATGTAGTTACTTGTGTCTGAGTTTACCAAGTCCCAAAGATGATGAGCATCCTCCTGATTATCTCTGGATTGCAGCATCACCCCTCAACCTTAACATGCAGCCAACCTGAAGAATCTGAAGACAAACAGATGTGGAAATAAACCCCTCACAATCTGTCCTGCTTTCTCATCCTCACAATGGAAAAATCCACCTGTAAACAGAATTTCTTGTTGACCTGGGATTTTCTGTAAAATCTACTGTATGTTCATCCTTGCCTACAAATATTCTGAATATTGAGCTCTTAGCAGTTTGAAGCCCTCAGATCTCCATTAAACAATCTGTTCAATGAGGCTTTGTGGGTGCTGCTCTCTCCTTTCCACAGTTCTTTGGAGATTTTATTGCTGCTTGGTTCCCTTCATCTTGTACTTTTTAAAGCTGTTATCATGTTCAACATCTACGTCCTTTCCTCTTGCAACTTTTCCATGATTTCCCAACTCCTTTTCCAGCATTGAATGCCTCAGAAAACCCAGACTTCTCATGAAGTGAAACTTCTTTAGAATCTGGAATATCTGCCCTGTGCCTGTTGTAAATCCCTTTCTTCCATCAGACTCAGTCCTTGCTTAGTTCTGCCACCATCCCACCAGTGCTTTCAGAAATCCTTGAAAATTATTTTTCCCACCTCCCTCTTTTGGGGCTCTGATTTCCCAGACAGGACCTTTCTCTCCCAGATTTTTGGCTGATGAGGAAGTTTAAACCTTTCCCCTCACACCCCCTGTTCTCCAGGCATCAAATGGAAATCTCCTCTTTTTATTGCCCCTTTGCATTTACCTGGAAACATTTTGGAGAAAGTTGGAACAAAGAACCTTGAGCTGCTATCACAATATTCCTGTTTGTAATTTATCCATATTTTTGATATTTTGGGGGAGTTGAGCAGCGATTTTTGGCCAGTGAGTGCTGAACCATTGTGACCTCCCAGCCCTGGGTACCTCTGTGCCTCCCTGCAGTCAATGCTTTATTCCAAGGAGTTGTTAATTCCTCCCAGTCTGAAATCCTGGAATCCATTCCCTGACCACAAATGGTCATTCTCCCATCAGTTGTGTTTGATTCCATTGTGTTGGAACAGAAAGCCAGAAGAAACAAAATACTGTGCAGCTCATTTTTAACATAACTGGGATTTTTACATCAAGAGGGGCACTGTCTTTGTAGGCAGCTCTTTAAATGTTAAGGACTCTCTAATTTTGGTGATCTAAGTGGTAACTTCATACCCAGCCTTCAATCTGTGGGGAGGGGAAAATGTTCTTTACTTCTTTACTTCAGATGATTATCTGGATAATTAAACTTTTTTGTTATAACAATAATAGAAATAATGCTCAAAATAATAGAAATAATGTCAAATCTTGAGGGATTGTCCACACAAAAGGGAGGAATCTGCAGGAGGAGGAATTTCCCTCTCTGCAGCTGCTCCAGAGTTCTCCTGGAGAGCCACTGCGGTGTAACACATCCAGATCTCTCTTTATGACTTTTAATTATTTTTCTCTCATTCCCCTGTTTTCTATCAGAGTCACAAATCCTGTGTATCCCCTTCCAGGCCTTCTAGAAAAATCTTTTAACTCCTCCAGGCCAGCACCCACCAGGTGAGGAATGTCCATGGCATGGATGGGACCTGAGCAGGGAATGTGCACCACGAGCTTGGGATGGAATTGTGTTAAATTCAATCTCCATCTTTGTGTTGAATCTGCCAGATTTATCAATTTATTCTCAAGTGCTTGAGGTATTTACAGCAGGAAAGAAAAGGAGAGAAGTTTTGCCAGGCCTCAAATCCCTGGGATGTGGAACTGGATGGGTTTTTGAGGGACTGAGCTGGGATGTGATGGGAGCTGTTGGTTCCTCAGAGCTCCTAAAATCTGATTGCAGCTGTTTGAAAATGAGCTCTCACATTGCATAATCTGTGCAGGCTTCAGAGTCAGGGCTGGGGAGGTGGCACAGGTTATTTCTGGGGGATTCTGATTATTCAGAGCTCCTTGGGTACCTCCTGTGGATCAATCAGAGTGAGAAAAAAGAGGCTCCACAATTTCAATGGGAACAATTCATTGTGACCGCTCTGTTAGAGAGGGAAAAGAGGAAGAAAATATTTATTAAAATTATTTTTCCTTGAGCTTGTTAGCTAAATCTGGTGAGGTTTGATTTATTAAAACAATTTGATTTATTAAAACAATTTTACTTATTAAAACAATTTTACTTATTAAAACAATTTTTTCCTCAAGCTGGTTAGTTAAATCTGGTGAGGTGCTTGTTCTTCCCTCACATTGACGAGCTCACCAACTTCACAGTGAGAGATTAAATTATAAATGGGAACCAAATAAAAGAGGGATGGAGCAGAACTTTGTAACACAGACCAGGTTGTCCATTCTCTCTCTCAGGAAGGATTTTCCAGGGATAAAAGTTCCATATTTACCCAGGTAGGGACACTGAGGTAGAACATGGAAATTCTCCTTACCATCCCTTTAGGTTTGGAAATTTTGGAGGGATTTTTATCCTATGGAGACAATGGGGTGAATGAAATGATGAAAAATTCCCTTTGGCTGAGGCTGAGCAGACCCAGGACAGTTGTGCCAGCCGGGCCTGGGGAATCATCCCTGACCTTTCCCTGCTTTTGGGATGTGATGATTAACCCAATGAAGTCATCTTTAATCATTTAACCTTCCTCTGCCTGCTCTGCGGCACTCACAGGAAATCTATTTCCAAACCCCAAAAAATAAATCATCTTTGAAAGGGACACAGTGAGCTCAAGCATCCTGAAATGTTCTAAAGAATGAATCACAATTAGCTGGGAGGCCACTCCAGTCTAGAAACTTTAATTTGGGGGGAAAATGGTTTGCCTGTAAGTAGCTGAACTTTTATCTCTCTTCATATATATATATTATTTTTAAAGCAATAATTGATTAAACTTATTTTATTTCAAATGCTAAAAAAAAAAAAAGAGAAAAGATTGTTCCCCATGCAGGCTTTAGAAAAGAAAAGAAAAAAAAATTCTGTTGTGAAAGTGGTAAAAGTTGTAAAACTGGGGATTGGATTCTCAGGGAAATGAAACTTTGAAGGTTTTTTATTGTTGCAGATGTCACAAAGATTTGTCAAACAAAATTTAAGGAAGGAACCAAAGAGAAATAGTTCTGAACTTGTTTCCACAGAGTAAATGTTGGGGCTGAAATTCATGGTTTTGTTGGTTTATTACCCTGCAAATTATTCATAGCTTTGATTACATTAGATCATAGAAAATAGGTACAAAAAGTATCTTTAATTTGTCTTTTGGCTTATTCAGAAAATTTGGAAAAAAGGCAGACCAATGGCAAGTTCTTGAGTGAAATTTTTAGAATTTAAAATTTGCTTTCCATGAAGTAGATTGTGCTAGACAATGTAAAACCAAAACTTAGCAATGAAACAAGCTGAGTAATAACTTTAAAAAATAAATTATGAATTAGCAAGGTGAGAAAATTTGCTCCAACATTGGTTTTGGTTTGGGTTTTTTTTGCGACAAGCTTGTTAAACTTTTTTTAAAGACCTTCATTATTAACTTTTTAATGTTTTATATGTTTTTAGCTGGAGGGAAAATATTAATTTCAAAGCAGCCTTGAATTTTGTAGTTGAGAAATGTGGGTGAGGGAAGCTGGTTCTTTTTAAGAAATTTGGTTAAAAATGGTGCTTTGCCCTAAGTTCATACAGTCAATTTATCTCTAATTATAATATTATATTTTATTAAAGCAGCTGTGCTGCAACCATTAGTTTATAGAGAGTTTATTTCCAATTCCAGCTTGTGAAAATGAATACAACAGTGCATTAGCAACACAGTAAAAGATAATGGGGGAATAAATTAAAATCAGAATAGAAACAACTTCCATGCACATAAATCATGGAGCCATTTCAATAACTGTCTTGGAGTGTTTTATTTTCAAGATACTTTGCCATCAGATTTATGGAACTGCGAGGAAAAAATATTTATTGGCTTATAAAAGTGAAATTATTGCTCCAAGCCCGTGAGCTTTGGGAAAGGGGAGAGAAAAAAGGAGCTGAAAATGCCCCAGTGAGCTCCTCCAGAAATCCCTGAGGAGGGAACAATTCCAGGGACAAATTCCAATTTCCCAAGGACAAAATCTGCTTTAGCACCTTTGGGTGTTAAGTGAATTTGTAAAAAATCCTAAAGGTTTTTCACTGTGTGTTTGTGTTGTTTTCCTTGGGGAAAATCCTAGAAATAAATAAAATAAAAGAGTATTTTTATAAAATAGAAATTGTTCTTATAGAAAGAACAATTCCAGGACACCCTTTCCAAGGACAAAATCTGTTTTAGCACCTTTTGGTGTTTAAATGAATTTGTAAAAAACCCTAAAGATTTTCACTGTATCTTTGCCTGTTGTTTTCCTTGGGGAAAATCCTAGAAATAAATAAAATAAAAGAGTATTTTTATAAAATAGAAATTGTTCTTCTAAAAAGAACAATTCCAGGACACCCTTTCCAAGGACAAAATCTGCTTTAGCACCTTGTGGTGTTTAAATTAATTTATAAAGAATCCTAAAGACTTTTCACTATGTGTTTGGGTTTTTTTCCTTGGAGAAAGTCTTATAAATAAATAAAATAAAAGAGTATTTTTATAAAGTATAAATTGTGCTTATAAAGAGAACAATTCCAGGACACCTTTCCCAAGGACAAAATCTGTTTTAGCACATTTTGGTCTTTAAATGAATTTGTAAAGAACCCTAAAGATTTTTCACTGTGTCTTTGCCTGTTGTTTTCCTTGGGGAAAATCCTAGAAATAAATAAAATAAAAGAGTATTTTTATAAAATAGAAATTGTTCTTCTAAAAAGAACAATTCCAGGACACCCTTTCCAAGGACAAAATCTGCTTTAGCACCTTGTGGTGTTTAAATTAATTTATAAAGAATCTAAAGATTTTCACTCTGTGTTTGCCTGAGGAATTGGAGAGGTGTTTTTCCTTGGGGAAATTCTTATAAATAAAATAAAAGAGTATTTTTATAAAATATAAATTCTTATAAAGAGAACAGTTCCAGGGCACCTTTCCCAAGGACAAAATCTGTTTTAGCACCTTTTGGTGTTTAAATGAATTTGTAAAAAACCCTAAAGATTTTTCAGTGTGTGTTTGCCTGGGGAATTGAAGAGTTGTTGTTTTCCTTGGGGGAAATCTTATAAAAAAATAAAATAAAAGAGTATTTCTATAAAATAGAAATTGTTATTCTAAAAAGAACAATTCCAGGACACCCTTTCTGAGGACAAAATCTGTTTTAGCACCTTTTGGTGTTTAAATGAATTTATAAAGAATCTTAAAGACTTTTCACTATGTGTTTGGGTTTTTTTCCTTGGAGAAAGTCTTATAAATAAATAAAATAAAAGAGTATTTTTATAAAGTATAAATTGTGCTTATAAAGAGAACAATTCCAGGACACCTTTCCCAAGGACAAAATCTGTTTTAGCACCTTTTGGTGTTTAAATGAATTTGTAAAGAACCCTAAAGGTTTTTCACTGTGTCTTTGCCTGTTGTTTTCCTTGGGGAAAATCCTAGAAATAAATAAAATAAAAGGGTGTTTTTTTAAAATAGAAATATTTTATTCCCTGCATCCCTGGAGCTGGGATCCCCTTTTTGGGTTCTGTTTCCCTGGAAATAACCACGAGGGAATTTGGGGCTGCAGCAGGAACTGCCCTGGATGTCGCAAGAGTTTTGGGCTGGGTCCTCAGGAAATTGTTGTGTTTTGTTGTTTACAACAATTCCTGTCAAAATTCACTCTTTTAATTTAAAAAAAAAAAAAATTCGTTTTACTTTCCAGATTGTTTCCTGTCAGAATAAGCTCAAGGGGTCGGTGTCACAGGTTTAATCCTCGTGTTCTGGGGGGGATCCCACAAATATCAGGGAAGTTTTTCATTTAAAAAGTGAATTTTGATCTCTTCCATTTTGTAATCGTGAGCCCAAGGTGTAACTCCTGCTCAAAGTGTGGAAATTCACCTTTATAGGATATTCTAGAGGGGTTTTATATTCCCCTGTGGTTAAAAATGTCCCACTGAAAGATTTAGAAAATCTCATTTCTTACAGTTTTTATTTGAGTTCTTTTTCCAGGGATTAAATACAATAAATAGAATTATTCTGCATTGAGTAATTATTTTTGGTTCTGTGTTTTGTTTTTTTTAATTTTCAAAAATGGAATTTAACTTTTTGAAAGCACATCAATGAAGAAAAGTTACTACTTGAAAAAAGGTGTAAAAAGAAGCAAATGGTCTCAACACAGATTTATTATTTTTTAATCTGCCACAGAAAATGTTGTCAATTCTACAGCTCAAAATTTAAATAATATGCAAGAACATTGTAAAATAATTGTAGTTTTCTCTCTTCTTTGGTGTGTAGTATTTAAGGTTTCAACAGAACTGTAACCAAGTTAAAATTGCATTAATGTAATTTTTCTGGATTACCCTGCAGTTGCTTTAATCAATAATTAATGATATTCTAAATTCTACAATTCAATAGTAAAGGGTAGAATTTGGAATATCATTAATTATTGATTACAGTCATTTCCTTGGGTAATTTATTGCATTGCTCCTGGAAATTCAGAATTTTATTGCTTATTTGTAGGTTTTTTAAAAGGAATGGGTAATTATTTTTAATGTTTGCTATTCCCAAGGATTCCCAGCTTTCTGCAACTGCTGTGGCCAAGCCTGAGCAGGGAGCACTGACCTTGCTTTTATTTTTCTGGACAGAATTTTATCTCCTGTAAATTCCCTTCTCACATGCAAGGAAACTGCTCGTGAGAATCTTTATTTTTGTTTTTTTTTTGCGGGGTTTCCTGGGTGTTTGGCAAATTTTGAGCCTCAGGAGTAAGGACTGATCACAAAATAAAAGGAGGCAGCTCCAGTCACAGGGGCTGCACCTCCCCTGCTTTTAAAGCAAATTGCTCAGTAATTTAAAGTAATTTAGGCTGGATTTTAATGAATTTTATAAGTCTGTTGTAGGCAGTGCCTGGAATTGGCAATTTTGGTTGAGATCCTGGGTTTGGGAGAGCAGATCTGAGGCTGTAATGGGATTATTTGGATTATTGTGCTCTTTCTGTCCTCAGAAAGTTCCTTTTACCTCTGGAAATGGCGTTGGAGGAATTTATTCCCTCTGCTTGTTTAAGGAATAGGTACAAACAGCCCTGGCATTCCAAAGATATGGGGAAATAAATAATGGGAAATCTGTTTTCAGAGCAGTTCCCCAAAGATATGTGGAAATAAATAATGGGAAATCTGTTTTCAGAGCAGTTCCCCAAAGATATGTGGAAATAAATAATGGGAAATCTGTTTCCACAGCAGTGGGAGCTCAGTGCCGCTCTCAGGGTGTGAAAACCAAACTCAGTGCATGGGGAGCTCCCGTTCCACCACCACTGTCCCTCCAAACTCAGGGTTTCACACTGACCTTCCTGCTTTAAAATTCCTCCCATTCCCCGGTGGGAAATCCTGGAGATCACACACCTTCTGAGCTCTGTTCAGGTGAGGTTTCCTCATGAATAATTTGATTTTCCTGTTGCAGGACTTTGCTTCCCGGGCGAGAGTGGCCGTGCAGAACCTGGTGCAGAAGGTTGGGTTCTTTGGGATCCTGGCCTGTGCCTCGGTGAGTTCCCCAGGAAATTGGGATTTATGGGCACAAAATGCAGCTCTTGCATGTCCTGCCATGCAATTCAGTTTTGTTTGCACTTTCTGTGTCTCTCAGGGAGACAAAACCTGCTGGAATTGTGATATTGTTTCTTTAGGTGTTGGTGGATTGTATTTGACATTCTTGACATCCTCAGATCCAGAGGTGTGCATGGATTGGAGAGGGGAAAGCTCCCTGCAGAAATCCTGGTTAGGGTGTCCATCCATCCCTTCCAAACCTCCCAAATCTGCTCTTTGGGCCATCAGGAACCAGAGAGGGCAGAAAAAGGAAGCAAATTTCAATTGTGGCTGTGGAGCACAAACTGCTCATGGCTTTTTTAATCAAGAGGTGAAAGGAGCACCTCCAGTGATGCTATTTTAGTTTTTTATGTTCTTTTTTCAGAATAAAAAAATAATATTGGAGGTTTACCTCTCTCTCTGGAGCTGGCAGGAGTGGTGAGCCTTGTTCTTCATCCCACACACAAACTGGGATGTGACTGCAGAGTGTGGGACCCCCAATCCCATTTTTCTGCAATGACCACAACATCACCCAGCTCTGAGGCTTTCACTCCACATTGTCCAGCATCTCTTGTTTCCCTAAACTGTAAAGATGACACAGCCAGCTGCTTGCTCAGAGTGGGTAACCTGTGTTGGAATTAATCCGATCAGAGCTGCTGACATAAAGCTCCTGCTCACTAATCCTTACAAATATTTTCATGTTTGGAGTAATTTATCCTACAAGCTGCTCCTTAAATCCTCCCAGGAGCTGCTCCTGCTCTGACACATCCCTGTCCCTACCCCTGTCCTTGTCACCAGCACAGCTTGGAGCTGGCAGGGGGAGGGACTGGCCAAGGTGGAGGAATGGAGGAAAGGGTTGGTGACACCTTTAGAGGAGGCTGGAAACACCCAGAGCTCCTGCTCAGTGATATTTAAACATTTGTTTGACTTCTTCCCCACTTTGCTACTCAGCCCTGGGCTGGGGGAGGGATGAGGATCCACCAGGGCACACCTGGGCTTTGTAAATGTGAGTTTGTGAGTGTGAGTTTGTAAATGTGAGAGTTTGTCAATGTGAGTTTGTGAGTGTGAGTTTGTAAATGTGAGAGTTTGTGAGTGTGAGTTTGTGAGTGTGAGTTTGTGAGTGTGAGTTTGTGAGTGTGAGTTTGTAAATGTGAGAGTTTGTCAATGTGAGTTTGTGAGTGTGAGTTTGTCAATGTGAGTTTGTGAGTGTGAGTTTGTAAATGTGAGTTTGTCAATGTGATTTTGTGAATATGAGTTTGTAAATGTGAGTTTGTCAATGTGCTCACACAACAGCTGCAGGAGGAAGGGAGAGGTGGAAGGTTCCAGAAGCCTTGGAAAAGCAGGAATGCAGAGCTGTCCCTGTGTGTGGCACCTCTGGGTGAGCCAGGGGAAGGAAAGCCTCCCCTCCATGTGTTCTCCTTGAATTTATCTGCACCCTCACCAGCCCAGGGGCATCTCAGGATTTCTCTACCAGGTCCCTCCTCTGTTTGCCTCCCCTGTAATTGTGATCTTCCCCCTGGATTTCAGGCAGTTTTATTTGATGTGTATTTTATGAGAATTTGCTGGTGAAGTGGTAATGGCTGTCCCAGCTGTGGGTCCTTGTCTCTCAAGTGGTGGCTTCAAAATGCTGCATAAAAACCCCAGCAAATGGAAATGAGAATTCTGCAAGCTTACCCAGTGAAGTCAACTGCCTGTCATGGTGTTTAGTGGCAATAAGGAAGTCAGGATTGTCTGCAGTTTATTTCTATATAAAGGCAGCTCTGGGCAGGGAACAAAGCAAGAGTCAGCCCCAAGTTCCTCGCTGTGACTTGTGAGAATTTGCCCTCTTGTTTTTGTGGCCTTTTTTTGGCAACTTTGAGTAACAAGCGCAGAGAAAACCTTGCTGGGGATGTGCTGAGTAAATTCTGCACCCACAGCAGCCCTGCCCCAAACTGCAGGGATTGAAATGGTCTGTGGACCAACAAAAACCCCTCAGAGCACCAGCCCAGAAGAGCCTGGAGCAGCCTTGGCTCCAGGAGCAGAAGGTTCTGGGGCAATCACTGACAGCTCCAGGGGCAGAAGGTTCTGGGGCAATCACTGCCAGCTCCAGGAGCAGAAGGTTCTGGGGCAATCACTGCCAGCTCCAGGAGCAGAAGGTTCTGGGGCAATCACTGACAGCTCCAGGGGCAGAAGGTTCTGGGGCAATCACTGCCAGCTCCAGGAGCAGAAGGTTCTGGGGCAATCATTGCCAGCTCCAGGGGCAGAAGGTTCTGGGGCAATCCCTGACAGCTCCAGGAGCAGAAGGTTCTGGGGCAATCATTGCCAGCTCCAGGAGCAGAAGGTTCTGGGGCAATCATTGCCAGCTCCAGGAGCAGAAGGTTCTGGAGCAATCACTGCCAGCTCCAGGAGCAGAAGGTTCTGGAGCAATCATTGCCAGGAGCAGAAAGTTCTGGAGCCATCATTCCCAGCTCTGTGGCCACAGCAGCTGCCCCAGGTGGGCAGGGCAGGTGGAGCCTGCTCAGGGAGCCGTGGTTTGAACCCAGTTCAGATTTCTCCCTCTGCAGGTGCTGCTGTGGCTGCTCATAAATCTGAATTTCTGCTCTCCAGCAGTCCAGTGCAACCCTTTGTCACAGGTTGCAGGTTTGGTGCAGAGTGTCCTTTATTCTTAATCTTTATTCCCTTTTTTATTCCATTTTTTTTTTAAATCACAAAACTCTTTATACCCTCTTTATTCCATTTTTTAAATCCCAAAAGCCCAACAGTACCACACTGCTCCTGGGAGTGACCCTGCTCAGACACTGCCCCTGTGCTCCAGGCTGACAGGGAAAGGTTGGAATTCAGACACTTTCTTGATTTCATTTCAAAAATATTTTACAGATAGTATCACCATACCAAAAGTCAGGCCAGCAGTTTAATAATAATAAAAAATTCTTTTAATTTTAAATGAAATGCATATGCTTAATAAAATCTAATCAGTGTTTTTAAACTGGATACATATGACTGTAAATGCCAGTTTTTAATGTAGGTTCTCAGCTGGAATCACTGGGGATCAGTTGAAACTCTGGCTTCCAAGAGTGATGTGCTTGTCAGAGAGAAAATTTGATAAATCACTCAGAATGGCTTTGCTGTGGTTTCTGTGCATTTCACATGGAAAACTTTTCCTTAGTTTTTTTCAGGATGCAGGGGTAAGGAGGGACCTTGAGGATGGAATTGTCTGGGACAGTGTCTAGCTGAATCCCAGAGACTGAAGTTCTGTGGTGGGACATCAACATTTCTGTAATTATTGAGACACAAGAGCTTTGCATCAAGCTGGAGAAGGGGAAACTGTTCATTTTTCAGAATTCCAGCCTCTGTGGTGTTCCTGTCCATCCAATGTGTGCTGCAATTCCTGACCCTCTTTCCCTTGCACTCCACAGATCCCAAACCCCCTGTTTGACCTGGCTGGGATCACTTGTGGCCACTTTCTGGTTCCCTTCTGGACCTTCTTCGGTGCAACCTTGATTGGAAAAGCTGTGATAAAAATGCACATCCAGGCAAGTGCTGCCCCTGCAAACCTCTGAAACTTTGATTCTTTCCCTGCCTGTTCCACTCTGACACTTGGGGATGAAACCTTTGAAATTTTGATTTTTTCCTGCCTGTTCCACTGTGTTATTTGGGGATGAAACTTTTGAAACTTTGATTCTTTCCCTGCCTGTTCCACTGTGTTATTTGGGGATGAAAACTCTGAAAATTTGATTTTTTTCCCTGCCTGTTCCACTGTGTCACTTGGGGATGAAACTTTTCAAACTTTGATTCTTTCTCTGCCTGTTCCACTGTGTTTTTTGGGGGTGAAACCTTTGAAATTTTGATTTTTTTCCCTGCCTGTTCCCCTGTGTCACTTGGGAATGAATCCTGCAGTCTCCTTGCCCGACTTGAAGCAATAGAAATTAATTTGGTGCAAAGGATTTACAATAAAGGAGCTGCTGGGCTGCTCCAAACGGAGGCAAGTGAGTAATTTACAGCTGCTGACCGGCTCAGGAAATTGGTGGTTAGCCAAAGTATTTACCTACAGCCTTCAGCAGACTGCCAGGGCTCCAGCACTGAACTCCTTTTTGGTGCCAAACCCTCATTTGCACTTTGAAATGCCCTTTTTAGCTCGCTGAGAAAACCCCAGCGAGCCTGGGCTGGGCCAGCCCACTTTGGGTGGATTTGCTGCAGTTTTGGGGCAGTTTGGTGTCCCAGGTGGGACGTGCTGAGTTTGACAGTGCAGTTGTTTGCACAAAATGTGAATTCTCCTGGAGCTGCATCACCCTGCCCCGAGGAGAGCTGGGGTTTGGTTCCCTGGGGATTTGCTGGTGTGGTCAGGGCTGGAGCTCTCTCTGTGTTTGGGATGTTTTCAGCTGAGTTTGGGTTTTTGCAGCGTCTCTGCCTCTGTTGTTTGCAAATCTCGGCTGTGACTCCCATCAAAACAGCAGAAGCTTTGAGTAAAAAAAAATTTCATGTTACAGCCTCATCAGGCTGCTTTAAAATCTTTATTTTGCCCTAAACACGAGCTCTTCTCTTCCCATCATTTTTTAGATCGTTGTTTTATTTTGCCCAGTGCTTAAGCAGAAAACAACAAATAGATTTGGAAATTCTTCCATTTCTTGGGATAAAACAGCTTTTTCTCCACACTTATTTTTGTATTAGCTGAATTTTCTTCTGCTTTTCAATCCATGTGTTGCTAAAATGTGTTCTGGCAGCACAGAAAAGTGAAATAATATCAGCTAATATTCCTTTTATTATTTTAATTGCCTGGTTCAGCTACCACAGTGTTTGCTGTGTAATTTATAGTGCTCCACACTCAGATCCCATGTAAGTGAAAAACCATTTCCCAGTGCCTTGTACAGTTGATAAATCATGATTTTGTAATTTAATTCTCTTTTTCAAGCACACCCTTGTGCAACAGCCTTGATTTTTTGGAGTGATCTGGCTGGACATGGAATTTGGGAAATGTGAGAGTCATGGAAAAGGCTTTAATGCAATGTTCAGACAGGAAGTGAGGGACTGCCCAGTGCCATCCTGGGACTCCTTTCCTGTTCCCTTACTCAAATTCTGTCAATTCCATCTCAATTTTTTATTCTGATTTGCTTAAGTGTTAATGATTTTTTGGTTAGTAGGAAATGAAGAGTTATTCTGTTGTGTAAAATTTTATTCGATAAATCATGGACTGTTTTCTAAGGTTGAAATTGTATTTGAAGCTTGATTTTAATATGTTTAATAGTTTTTTTAATATGATTAAATATTATATTTGGAATTACAGGTTTGATTTTTATTTAGAGCTAAAACTTGCTAGGTTAGATTTTCATATTTATTACTTTGCTAAGTTGTTTTTGAAGAATTTTAAGATACATTTTGGATTAGGGTTAGGAGTGTGATCATTATTATAATTCTGTTTTATCACAGGTGCCCAAAGCTCTTTTCTTTTTTTGCTGTTTCTGTGTGAATCAGGGTTATTTTCCCCTCTGTGATGTGTTTGTGTGAGGGGCTGTGAATTTCTCTGGCTGTTTTTCCACTCAGACATTGTTGATGGAGTAAAGTGACCTTGAGCTTCTGGGAATGGGAGTTTGGGGAGGATGAGAATGGGCAGCAAAAACACGGCAAGAAATGCAAACTGTGAGCAAACAGGGCCAGAAAGGGAACAGATTTTTATTCTCTTCTGCCTCTTTTCTGAGGAGAAAAATAAAAAATATTGAAAATATTGAGAATACAGACGTATTGAAAGTATTGAAAATATTGAAATATTGAAAATACTGAAAATATGGAAAATATTGAAAATACTAAAATATTGAACATACTGAAATATTGAAAATACTGAAATGTTAAAAATATTGAAAATACTGAAATGTTGAAAATACTGAAATACTAAAATATTGAAATATGGAAATTATTGAAAATACTGAAATATTGAAAATATTGGAAATACTGAAAATATTGAAAATACTGAAATATTGAAAATATGGGAAACAGTGAAAATACAGAAGTATTGATAATACTGAAATACTGAAATATTGATAATACTGAAATACAGAAAATATTGAAAATACTGAAATACAGAAAATATTGAAAATACTGAAATACTGAAAATATTGAAAATATTGAAAATACTGAAATATGGAAAATATTGAAAATGCTGAAATACAGAAAATATTGAAAATACTGAAATACTGAAAATATTGAAAATACTAAAATATGGAAAATATGGAAAATACTGAAATACTGAAAGTACTGAATTATTGAAAATACTGAAATATTGAAAATACTGAAAAATAAAGAGGACAGGAGGAAAGGTGGGCAGGAGCTGCTGGGGAAGGAGCACAAGGTGGCTCCAGGCTCTGTGTGACTGCTCTTGTCCCTCCACAGAAACTCTTTGTCATCATCACCTTCAGCAAACACATCGTGGAGCAGATGGTGGCCCTCATCGGGTGAGTCATTCCCAGCTCAGTAATTCATTAATTCATTAATTAATTCATATCTGCACCCATCAGGTTGGAAGCAGCTCGGGGTGCCCAGGGTGTTTTGGCGCAGGGCTCAGCTCTCACTGCAGCTCCTGCCCCAGTCCCTGCAGGGCTTTGCTGGCCCTGAGGTTCAGGGTTGTGGGATCAGCTCAGAACTTTCACCCCAAACCAAAATTCAGCCCTTCCTCTCTCCCATCCATGCATTTATGGGGTGTCTGCCCTGGGTTTCTGTAGTGGGATCTTATGGTAAAAAATAAGGACATTTATAGAAAATTATATTTCTAGAAAAAAATAATAGAATTCGGTGGTTCCATATTAAAAACCTGAGATTTTATGCAGTGTTTAAGGTTGACAATACAAATCCTCCTTAACTGGAAGTACCTCATACATTTACAACATCAAATCACTCATAAAACACCAGAATGAGAAATTTGGTGTGTGGAGCTTGGTCCCCATTCTGTTAAATTCTGTAGAAATGGATAAAGTGTCCTGATTTTGAGAAAGTTTGGTTTGGGTTTTTTAAAACCAAAATGGATCCAGCCTAACATAAATCCATAAAATAAATGTTGAGGTGTTCCTGCTTTCCCAAGGTCTCTTCTCTGGGGTAAATGGATATTTTGCTGCCCAAAGTCTAATAACTATTTTCACATAAAAACCACACTCCTCAAGAGAAGTTTCAGGGGAGGAATGTCTGGAAATAATTCCTTTTAAACCAAAACTCCAAGCAGTGATGCTGAAAAAGAAAAGGAGTGTCAGAAGAACCTTGCAGGGCATTTCAGTGATGAAACAAATCCTGGCTTTATTACTCCTGATCATCTGCTCTCTACCAAAACTCAAAATGAATTTGTTGCTGTGAACATTATTTTAAACAAGAGAGGGAGAGAGAGAAATGTGGTTTGTTTTAAGCATCCTGAGTTTTTCTCAGCATCAATCACTGCAGACAGTTTGATCTGCCCCCAGCTCAGGTACATTTCCAAGGATTTACTCTCCTGTGGATGCTCTGAGCCAAACCCAGCAGATTTTTCCTACTTCATCTGTCTTGGAGATAATTTTGCATTGAATTACTTCGAGTGCATTCACAGGAGCTCTGCTGGGCTCGGCTTTTATGGCAGGGTTGATGTCAGAGGTAAAAAATGTTCCTGGGAGACAGTGAGATTTTTGGAATGTCCTGGTACCCTTGACTTTTCTCAAGCTGTCTCCAGCATTACCTCATCAATTTTGGTGGAGGGGAGCCTCAAACATGTTAAACAATACCTTGCTGTAAAAGCCCCATTATTGAATTAAAGCACAGCTCTGTTTCATGGGCAGTAACTTCATTTTAATCAAATCCTCTCCACCACAATGACTTTTAGACTTTCTTTGTCAGGGCTGTTGCTCTTAAACAATAGGAAATAACTGAGCACAATACCTGAAAATAATTAATATGCTGATAGCCAGGATAAATGGAACTTAGAAGATTAAGTTGAGAGATAAAGTCTGAGGAAATCTGATTTTATAAGCTAGGGAGAATTTCCTGACAATTTTGTGATGTTTAGTCAAAAAAGCAAAACTGATTCATGTGCAGACCTTGTTTTTATTGTCACTGGGTGCTGCTGGGTCCCTCCCTGAGCCTGCCATAACCAGGTATTTAACATCATTTAATTTGATTTTACGGTTTTGTCTAGGTCTCCATTACAAACAGATCATAAAATACTTTTTCTATTCATTAAATAAAAAAGGAAACGGAAAAGAAAACGTGGCAGGAAATTAAGGAGCTGTTTACAGAAAATTTTAAATTTTTGTGAAAGTTTTTGGCAACAAACCTTGTTGGGAATGAGGGAGATGAGTGGGTTTGAGAAGCAGGGCTGGTGTGAGGTGGAAATCCAAGCTGAGGAGGATTTCCAGAGGGGCTGGGAATTCCCAGGCTGTCCCAGCAGCTCCTGATTTTTGGTGGTTTTTGGTGGTTTTTGGTGCCTCAGAGCTGGGACAGGATCCTGCCCTCCCTGGGCTTTGCTGGGGGAAGATGCTCTGGAGTTGTTCTGTGTTCTGCCACTTCAGCAAGGCTTTATTGCCGATTTTATTCAATTCTTTATTACCTCGTGTGCTGTGGGGTTTTTGGCTGCTCCATCTTTCTGTTCCTGTTTTCCACCTCCAGCTGTTGGTGAAGTCCCACTGTGCAGAGCAGGGTGATGTTCTCTGGGAAGGGGCAGCTCTAAATGGGGGTTAAGAATTCCCAAAAAACTACTGAAGAAGTAGTTCTGAAAGCACACAGCATCCACTAACCTGTGGGATCCATTCTGGTGGGAAATGGTCAGGAAGAAAGAAAAAAATTGACATTTTTTAGAGAGAAATCCCACCCTGGCCACACAGATTCCCTCTGCTGTGGTTAATGATGAACTCCAGGGCTGGAGTGTCTGGGATTGTTCCTGCAAGAGGTGTCAGGCCCAGGGCTGGATCCTACAGCAAAAACAGTGAATTCCTACCTAAATCAGAGTCCCAGAAGGGTTTGGGTTGGGAGGGATCCTAAAGCTCATCCAGACACATCCCTCACCTCCCACTGCTGGCCTGGGACACTTCGGGGACAGCCACAGCCTCTCTGATGGCTGGTGAGTTCTAAAAGACTCATTATTCACTTAATTACTGAGTGCATAAACTGATTTGGAGCTAAAACAGAACCCAGTGAGATTTTGCTGCTTTGATTTTTAATCCCCTTCTCGTGGGTGTTACCTGTGAGAATCCAACAAACTCTGGGAAATCCACCCAAAAATATCAGAGCTCCTGAAGTGTCCCATACCCAGTGGCTTTTGTGGGAGAGTTTTCCCCCCTTCCCAGCTCTGCAGGGCACTGTGAGTGATTGCACAGTGAAATAAAAGCAGTTTTTTGGTCCCAGGTTCTGGAAGCTCTGCCTGGACAAACCAGTTTGTTGCTATTTCTTGTGCCATAATTCTTTGCTTACAGCTTAATCTCAGTTGATGCTGGTAAAGGGAGCGTGGTGTTCCTTCCACCAAAAAAGCACAAATGAGATCATGGTGACTGAGCTAACTGGAAAGTTTGCTTAAAGATTGTTGGGGGTGTTTTTTAGTCAGAAATAATTTACAGTACAGGTTGAGGTTATTTCTTTAGAGCACAAGGTAAGAAGTGATAAAGGGACAACCAGAAATTTTGTCCTGGAGTGGGGAGAGCTGGGCAGGGGCTTCACAACCTCCTGGGAGGAATTTTGGAAGGTTAAACCAATCCCCTTGACATTGTTGGTTGAAAACTCAGCAACCTCCCTACATCAGAAACCTGGGGATGTGTCCTGAGCACAGCAGAGCAGCCCCACACAAAAATGGCTTTATTGCCCTGAAAGGGACACAGATGTGAATGAAATCTGAGGAGCTTTGGTGTTGAAAGGCTGCCAGTGGATCACAACAGAATTAGAAGAGTTTATTTGCAAAAGACTTGAAGGATTTAACTGAATAAGCAAAGGTTTTTCCCCTAAATTGAGTTTTTAAAAAGAATCTTTAAAAAGCAAGCAGAAGTTTGGTTCCAAAGAGCAGCAGTGAGCAGAGCTGAGGCCGGGCAGGTCAGAGATGTTGCAATTCCTCATTTTGAAAGCACTGATGGAACATAACAGAATGTCCCAAGGAAAAGAAGCCCTGGAGCCTCCTGGGCTGCCCTGGCCCCTGGAGCAGGGCTCAGGTGAACCAGGACAGACCTGGGCCCATTTTACCCCTGCAACCTCCACCAGGATCCCTTCCCTCATCTCAGAAAGCAAATGAACCTTTAAACCCCAAAACCTCCCTGTTAAACCTGACCATAAACCAGATTTATTTTCTGCAACTTCAGAGCTCTGGGCACAAGGAACAGCTCAGCCCCAGAGCTGAGCTGGGACCAGGGGAGGTGCTGGGGGCTCTGCTTGTCCCAGGTTAGGCTGGACAGGGAGCTGGGTCCAGCTCTGGGGAGCCCCAGACCCCAGGAGTCAGGTTTTGGGCAGCCCCAGGTTTCCCTAAACCTAAGCCAGGTTTTGGGCAGCCCCAGCCTCAGGTTTCGCTAAACTTAATCCAAGTTTTGGGCAGCCTCTGCTCCCAGGATTCAGGTTCTGGGTAGGTTTCCCTAAGCCTCAGCCAGGTTTTGGTTTTGAGCCCAGGATTCAGGTTTTGAGCAGCCCCAACTCTTAGGATTCAAGTTTTGGGCAGCCCCAGGTTCCCTAAACCTAGCCCAGGTTTTGGGCAGCCCCAGCCTCAGGTTTCCCTAAGCCTAATTCAGGTTTTGGGTAGATCCAGGTCTCCCTAATTCAGGTTTTGGGTAGATCCAGGTTTCCCTAAGCCAGGTTTTAGGTAGATCCAGGTTTCCCTAAGCCAGGTTTTGGGTAGATGCAGGTTTCCCTGCCCCAGGTTTTGGGTAGATGCAGGTTTCCCTGCCCCAGGTTTTGGGTAGATGCAGGTTTCCCTGCCCCAGGTTTTGGGTAGATCCAGGTTTCCCTGCCCCAGGTTTTGGGCAGGCCCAGCTGGCAGGGCTGAGTCAGGCTCAGGCTGAGCCCCTGAGTCACTGCAGGGTCCTGCTGGTGGTGCAGCCTCGGGGAAGTGGATGGTTTAAATACTGTGAGAATCTTTATCAGCACAGGAAATGACAGCTCATTAAAATACTAACCGTTGAGCCAGTTTAGATCACTGTCTGGAAAAAAATTAACCATTGAAGGCTCAGAGGGCTCACACCAAGAAAGGTGCCCTGTTGAGACAAGGACACGTTATGCAAATGAATCAGCTTTGCTAATTGGCCAGTGGCATAAAAATATTTCCACTGGAATCTGGTTTTAAAACATCTGACTTCCAAAGAAGTCTGTGCCACTGTGCTGGAGTGAAATTTTTGAGGGAGGGATGAATAAAATACCCTAAATATTGAAATCCCCAAATCCAGAGCTTGTTCCGTAAAATACCCTAAATTCTAAAATCCCCAAATCCAGTGCCTGTTCCTAAATGTTTTATTGCTTTGGAGCTGCAGGATGGATTTTTCTGATGTTCCCACAGAGGAATGGAGAAGTGGGAATCTCACACAGTTGGTGTTGGTGGGATGGTGATGTTTTCCATCCGTGCTGGGAAGGTGAAAGCCTCTGCCTGCCCCCCCTGGCCTGGCTGTCAGTATCCCACAGAAATGAGCTGTTTGTGAGGAGCTGAAGGTCCGGGCAGGGAGGAGCCCATCCCAGCACGTTCCCTTTCTCTGTGGGATCCCTCAGTGCCTCTGCCCTCCCTTCCCTGCAGCAGGAGATAATCCCTGGCCTTGGGCACTGCCAGGCCCGGGACCTGCTGTGTGTCAGAGCTCTGCCCTGTGCTCCTCGTGTGCAACTCTCATTTCCCAAAGGATGAATTTCTCTGCCTCTTTCAGCCCAAAAAGCTGAATCTGGGCAGAAGCTGCTGCTGTTTGCCCCGGTGTGTGGAGTCACAGGGATTTTCCACGCTGAGGGCTGTGGATATTGCAGGGATTATCCATAAAGTGGAGCCTGACTCAATATTGCATCACCTTCCCCAGGTGTGTCCAGCCTTGTTTGCACCTCCTGCTCCCCCACGGGGCTCTGGTTTCCCTCCAGGTTAGGATTTCTGTGATTAAATGAAATTAAATTAAATATCAACTCCCGTGTTTGTGACCCCCCAGTGCTCCCAGTTTCCTGACATCCCCCTGGGATGATCCCAGTTGCTCTCAGGGCTGGCTGCTCTGAGGTTCTCATTTCCATCTTTAATTCCATCAGGAGCAGTTTGAGAACAGCTCAGGGTTATTAATCAGAAACTTCCATAAACCTTCAAATTTTCACTCATGAAAAATCCCAAAATTTTTGGGATTTGTTTTGTTCCAAAATTTGAGTCTACAGTGGCAGCTTCTTTTTTTTTTGGAAAGCACTTGGGAATTCTAACATTTCTCCCTGGAAAAGTGAACAAATATCCACATATGCTTTGCTAAATGGGAATTTTATATCCTAATTTATGGTGTGACAGATATTGGTGCAATGACACTGACACAGCATTTGGTAGAGACTGTATTTAAGAATTTAGCAGAGTTGGAATTAATTCCCTGAGTGTCCCCAACCTCTCAAAGCACAGGTTGAGAAATTTCAATCACTCAGGAGCAACCCCTGCTCCTAAAGACCTTGTAAAATGAAAATTATGCCTTTCAGAAATGCAAATATCATTATTAAATCATTATAAATAAGTATTTTAATATTAGTAAAAATGCAGATGACTGGAATATCAAACAACTTCCTACTTTTTGTAAACTGGCCAAAGGAAAATACAATTTTTTCTCCTTTGGGGTTGGTGCTTCATCCTGGTGCCTTTGAGAAAAACCTTTCTGTAGTTCCAAAGGTTCTGTAAAAAAGATGTAAAGTTACCCAAAAATCATTTAACAACCAGTGAAAGGCATTTGAGGTGCAACTGCTGACAGTTATTCTTGGAAAAACAAATTAATAAATTTAAACTCAGATTTGCTGTAACTGGACAGAAGTTTTTGGAGTCAGACTCTGCAGGTCTTGGTGTAATTTTTAAAATAATCCTTGAGCAACTTTGCTGAATTTCTGTCATGTGCTGCTTCAAACAGATGGAGAGTTTTGTTTTATTTATTGGAAAAAGAGCTTTAGAATTTGTCTTTTGGATAGAAATTGTAGCTCTGAGTTTAAAAAATGAAAAAGTGCATCTGTTTAATTACAAATACCAGGTAATTGTTCTGAAAACAGGCACCAAGAGTGTTTGTTCAGTGAATCCTAATTTTTATGGGTGTTTTTATGTTGTAATATTAGAACAGAAATAATGGTTTTGACTAAAATGTTACGATTTTAGTGAATTACGGATTACCAAAGGCTGGTGCAATTTCGGGGAGCCTGTTCTCAGATTCAACTCCTTGTGAAGCATTAAATTTTAGCAAATAATCAGGATGAATCCTAACAAAAATTTAATATTTAACATTAAGAGTTTCTAAAACAACTTCTGGATGAAAACAACTTGTGAATCAGAATTTCTCCTTCCACATTCTGGGTTTGAAAGGCGATGGGTTTGATTCCCGAGGGAGCAGAGGGAATTGGGGTTGGATTATCCCGGGGTTATTTCCTGCGGCAGAGCCGGGAAATTTGCGGGATTCTGGAGGTGCTGAGTGCAGGAATTGTGATGCAGATCTGGCCCTGCCTGGTCCCACCCCGATCCCACAAAATTCACCCCCAATTCCCCCTCCCCTCCTTGGCTCAGCACCCAGGGGTCTCTGGGCTGGGTTTGTGAGCTTTGCAGGGACACACAACTCACTTAAATCAAACTAAATTATTTTCAAGATTTTTAGGTTTAAGATTATGCCTTTGGATATCAGGTGGCACATAAGTGAATGATTAAATTGTTTAATTTTTACTTAAATTAATTTGTTAATTAAATTATTTAATTTTTTCCAAAAAAGCACCAGTAACCAACACTGTGCTGCCGAGATGGGATTTCAAGAATTTCATGTGGATCCCTGATTTTCTAGGTTTTCCTCTGCTTATTTTTTTACTTCTTATTTAAATCTGTGCACACTTTTTTTTCAGAATTAAAATCTTTACAAATGCACCAAAAATAGGAGCTGAGATCCTTGCATTTAGGATCTTGCAGTTCTTCAAAATGGCTTTGATAAAATTGCTTTTGTGCACTTAACAAGTAGCCGTGCCCAGAATAGGAGATAAAAAATGAATTATTTAGTGAGAAAATTTTTGAAATATTGTTTTGATGCAGCAGGAGCTCCTCAAGGCTCTGCTCTTGGGTTTCATGTCTTTGTTCTGTGTTTAATTCGATTTGGGGACTGACCCAGTTCAGTTTTCGGTGAGGAACGGAGTCATTCGAACACCACCCTGTTAATCATTGATCCCTCACCATTTAAATATTCCTCATTTCATAATCATGCAGGAGTTCAAAAGTAAACCATTACCTTGCAGTCGCTCCTCAGGCCTCCCAAGAATTGGGTGAGAAAGAAAAGAAACCTCAAAATGTGGCTGATGTTCCAGGCGTGACTCGAGCTTTTCCCAGTGCTGAGACACCTCAGGATCACTGGAATCCTCTGGAACATTGACACATCTTGTACAAAATGGATAAGGGACGTGCTTTGGGCACCACAGGGTTGTTTTTTTCCCAGAATTTTTACCAGTCCGGGCACAGAGTTTCCTCACCCGGCGGTGAATCACGAGGGAAGCGACCTTTGCTGGGAAATGGGTTCAAAAAACCTCCTTTGCCCCCGGCCATGAAGGAAATAAATAGATTTACTGGAGGAGAATGAGACACTTTGTTTTGTGCTTTTCATAAATTCCTAAAATTAGAAAGCTGTTATTTTTTAATTGGGCTTCGGCCTGGAAAAGAGAATATGGTGTCAGAGCAGGAGGCTGAGGGGAAGGGTTTGAGATGGGCAATTGTACAACTCCTCGGATGTACACCTGGTGTAACTCGGCTCTGAAGGGTTTTACTAAACCCTCCCTGGAGGAGCAGCAGGAGTAGTGGGTATAATAAAACAAAATAATCAAAATTCAATAATCAAATTTTTTTAATGTAGAAGATCACATGCATGTTAATGTATAATGTAGATTTCTTTAAAATGAAACAAAAATCAAAATCTCTCTTTGCAATTGAAGTGGTCAGTAATGAGAACTGCCTGGGGTGGATCCAAGTTTGGGCATGTTCTCCCCTCACAGTTCAGGCCGTGGGGCTGCTGCTGATCATTTACAATTGATATTTGAATTTGGGGAGTTGAATAATGTAGAAGAACACAGTGGTTTCTTTAAACTTAAACAAAAATCAGAATCTTCCTTCTCTTTACAATTGAAGTGGTCAGTAGTGAGAACTGCCCCGTGCTGGACTTAGGATGGGGTGGATCCAACTTTGGGAATGTTCTCCCCACGCAGCTCAGGCCGTGGGGCTGCTCCTGATCATGTACATTTTATATTTGAATTTGGGGACATTTTGAAGGGTTGTGAAAATCCTCACACGAGTTTTGCTCTCCTACTAAGCAGGATTTAAGGAAAAGCTGCTGGGAAGGCTGGAGGCTGCCGAGAGCTGCCGTTCTCAGCCCGGGCTAGTCCCGGCTTTAGGAGCGGGGCTTGGAGCGGGCCCGGAGAGCCGGGACCGGACAGAGCTCGGGGCTCAGGGCTGAGGGCTCAGGGCTGAGGGCTCAGGGCAGCGCTCGGAGCTGAGGGGCAGCGCTCAGGGCTCAAAGCTGAGGGCTCCGGGTAGCGCTCGGAGCTCAGGGCTCAGGGCAGCGCTGAGGGCTCAGGGCTCCGGGCAGCGCTCGGAGCTCAGGGCTCGGGGCAGCGCTCGGGGCTGAGGGCTCGGGCTCAGGGCAGCACTGAGGGCTTGGGCTCAGGGCCCGGGCCGGGGCAGCACTCGGGGCTCAGGCTCGCAGCCTCTCCTTTGTTCCTTTGTTAATCCCGGCTCGGGGGAGGCGCTCCAGGATGGCTCCCGCATTCTTTCGGGGCCGGGATGACGCACGGCTTGTCCTAAAAAGGACTTGGCCGGGCAGAGGGGCCGGCTCCGTGAGGGAGAGGGGCGAGGCCTGGGCGAGCAGTTTCTTTTTTAACCGAGGGATGACACAAGCCCCAGTCATTTCCTCATTAATCGGTTCAAACCAGTTCTTACAGGAACTGCCGCTGATAAATGTGGGACTTCTCCGAAGTCATTCATTGGGTTCTCGGCGCTGCTGCCTCCCAGGAAATGCTCCGGCTCTCGCCTTCCTCCTCTCTCCCAGCGCTGCGTCGCTCAGAAAGATTTTTCTTTTTAAGAACTTTTTTGAGGATCTGGGGAAATGCATCCCTCCCGAAGTATCAGATCAAAAGATGAAATGTGATTTATTTCGTGGGGTTCTGTTTTCTCGAGTAGCTTCGAGTTCTCTGCTGAGCTGTGGCTCAGCCTGAACTTTGTTCTGATTAGGTAAAGTGGTAAGTTTAAAAAAAAATGTTTTTTCTTTTTTTTTTTTTTCCTTCCTCTATTTTGTCTTGTTCTCTGGGATGAACTTTCCATCAGTGCTATTCCGAGTATAGGTCCTTCTCTTCAGAAGCCATTTCAAGAATATTTGGAAGCTCAGAGGATAAAACTTCACCACAAATCCGACAGTGCTGTGCCACAGGTAAGTCCCTCTTTGCCTCCCTCCCTCACTTTTCCCTTCCCTGCCTTAGACTTGTAGTTTTTACAATCATAACTCCCCATTCTATTTTTCAAAGATCTGCACTCACCCAGAGAATAGATAAAAATCTCATTTTAAAAGCAACCTGGGAATTAAAAATATTAATTGTGTGCTACTGGATTTAGATTCTTCAGAGAAAAAATGAAAGTATAAATCAAACCCGGTGGCTTGTCTTGCCTCTGCATTAGCTGCCTCTTTGGAAAGTTAAATTTAAAGAGAAAAAAGTTGCCTTTTTACGTGAAATGGTAACAAACTGGGCAGCACCGATGCTTCAGAAGCCGGTGAGATCTGTGGCTCTGGGGGCAGTAAGAGAAATAAAATCCCCAAGCCTTTAGTCTTTGAAAGGAAAAGAGATTACAGTGTCCGGGGCAGGTACATGGGGCAGAGGTGTGCTTTGATACAGAAAAAAGTATTTCGAAATTTTTCAAAACTTGCCCTGAATTTTCAATGGGACAGAGCAGCTTTGACATAAAATTCTTCAGGCTGCTGAGGCATTTTGAGGTAAAATCCAGGGATCCCAGTGACATTTCACGTGCAGAACTTGCACAGTTGGAAAGGTCCCTTTGCCGTTTGTTCCCACAAAAGAGCCGGAGCTGGGGAGGCTCTGCCTGGACCGGGAGATGTGCGCAGATTGCTGAGCTGGGCTTTGCTGCCCTCCTTTGACAAAAAGCACAACTTCCAATCCCCGTGAATCGAACGCTGCGAGCGGCCGGGAACTTCAGGGCCACCAAAGAGTGGGATCCTAACGGGGAGATAACCCAGAAAAGGCAATTTAGGGAAAAACCACATTGTTAACCAACAACCTGATTCCTCTGCGAGGAACAGGGAGTGACAGGCAGGGGCTGCTAATTCTGAGCTCCACGAATTGTTAATAAAGCCCAGGCAATACTGGGAATAATAAATCACTCTGGGAGCCCTGGGAATGAGGTCCGTGGGTTTGGCAGCCCCTCCTGCATTGTCTTTGAAGGGACCTGCAGGAATCCCATCAGCTCACATTGGTTCCTGCTTTTAATTTGATTAATTGCAGAATAAAGACCCGGTCAGGCTTTCCCCTTTCACCCAGAACTCCCCGTGTTCCTAATCTTCATTCTCCTCCTCCTTCTGTTTTGTCTCTTCAGGGGGAAAACTGGCTATCCTGGATATTTGAAAAATTGGTGATTGTCATGGTTTGTTATTTTATCTTATCTATAATCAACTCCATGGCCCAGAGCTATGCCAAGCGACTGCAACAGAAGATGTACTCGGAAGAAAAAACCAAATGAGCTTGGAAAAAATGGGAGAAACCCCTCAGGATGGGTTTTGGCAGACACGAGAAATGACACAACTTTTCATATGTTTAAAAAACAGCATTATTCAAAAGGGGGAAAAATTTTTAACATCAATTTTCAACTCTTAACAAGTTGTTTTTTTTTTTGTTTGATTTTGAAAGTAATTTGGATATTAGAGCAACGGTTTCATTGACAAACTTATAAACGTTTCAGTAAGGGGTGAATGCTTCAGAGTCTGGGTTGTGTTTTACAGGATGGGCACTGGGGTGTTAATGCAGTTTAACACAAATGTCCATCCAAATTACTTCCAAAACTGATGCTTTAATACTCCCCATCTCCTGATTTAACCTCAGACTCACCTGAGGGTAACATTTTCTTTTGAAGGGTGGCTGGTTTGCTTTTTCCATAAGTTTCAAGACCATGAAAATGTAAATAACTGAGTACAGGTGGGGTACAAAGTGTTGCATGTCCCTCATGGTAAGGCTGTTCTGTCTGAGTTCCCAGTGTCCCATTGCATTGCACGCTGGACAAGCCACCCTCTCCAACTTCATGATGTTAGCAGAGATGGTTGATGTCAAAATGCTGAAGCCAACATTTTTTATTCTGTATATTTAGAATGAAGTTAAGATAAAAACTTTATAAAGTCATCTTATGACCATTCCAGAATTTCTTGTGTCAGTCTTTTTAAGCTGTTCCTTTTCCTCTCTCACTTTTGGATGCTCTGTGCATGTTTGCTCATCCTTCCTGCACTAATGGTGCTCAAACCCTTTGTTCTTTTTTGGTTTTGTTCTTTTTTTTGTTTCTTTTTTCTTCAGAACCTTTTGCTTAGCAAAGGGAGGAGGAAGGCTGTGCCTTGCTTGAAGCACAGTCAGTGCTTAAGTAGGTGAAATAGAGAACAAGATTGGTTATCTCACATTCTGCTCAGGTGTTTGCCCCCGAGCCCTGAACTGTGGGCAGTGGAGGAGGAGAGAGGGAAGAGTTCAGATTGAGCTGAAAGCAGATTTTGTGTCTGCCCAGCAATGGTGCAGAGAACTTCAGAGAACCTTTACCCTCACGCTTTTAAAGTCAGATTTGTTTTGATCAACGTGTGCCAGTTCAGATGTCCAGGAACAGAATTGATACTAAAATGGTTCTTTTCCCTCCTCAGTGCCTCAGTCCCACCTCTGCTGTACCTGCATTGCTCTCACTACTTGTGAACAATTGTTTTTTATTTTTATCATTTTTATCCTAGGGGGGTAAGCACTGAGAATTAATTTGCCTTTCTAATGAGCACTCTCAGGAGGTGGCCCAGAGCCCAGAGCTCAGTTTGGCTGGGGCTGCTCCTGGCCAGGTGAGGCAGCTGGGGCAGCTGTGCTGAGCTGTGCCAGCCCTGGCTGTACCATCCTGTCGGATAGCTTATCAGACTGATGTTGACTGTTGGATCTCATGGCAACAACAGTCGGTAGGCTGTCTGACATTTTGGTATCTCTCATCTGACCCTCCCTCAGCCATGCCCAGCTGTTTCCACTGAGCCTCAGCAGCAGCAGCAGCACATCCTGGCAGTGCCTGGGCTGGCACTGAGCTCCATCCTGCAGAACAGAGCCTGGTGAAGGTGGAGCTGCCCTGGCTGAGGTTTGTATTTTCTCCAGGCAGTTTGGGGAGGGTTTCAGGTTCAGTTCCTGTCTGCAAGTCCCAGAGCAGGAGTTGGTCACTGTGAGGGAGTTCAGAGCTGCTCAGCTGCTCCTGGTGGTTTTTAAAGGTGAACAGTAATAAATTACCATTTCTTGGCCTGAATATGGCCTTTGACAGTAATGTCACAAAGAATTTGTTGTGGTACGACTCCAAACCCCACAGTTGTTTGGAACTTCACCTTTCCAGCCTGCAGACCCTCGTGTTGCACTCTGTAAGGGATCCCTGAGGACACTGATCAGTGACAGCCCTTGGCTGCTCTCCCACTCCTAGGGGCAGCTTTCTGGTCCCCAGATCTGTCACCTGAGGGCCACAGGTGTTCATTGTCCTCTCACTTCTGGGAGGGGATGGCACTGATGCCATGCTGGGGTCCCTGTGTGTTCTCAGGTTGGGATCAGGACACTGCAACAATAACTAAAAGAGAAAAAAAACTTTGTCCCTAGAGCCTGAACCAATAAACTGCACATTTCTAAATGCTTTAGAGGTCTCTTTAAAATTCTGCCTCTCGCCCACTGGAAAACCACAAGGAAAACTGAAAACTTTTCCCCACTTTTGGTTCAATATGTTTACATATTTATAGTGTGAAATAGAAATATGTCTGTTGTTCTTCAGCTTGTGTTTCCGTGTGTCCATTCCAATAAGCTCTGCTGTTATTTTGAAGTTTTCTAACACTAATTAAAGAATAGAGTGATCATTCTACCTGCTTCTGTCTGGGAGATAAGACTTGGTAAAAGGTAAAAAAACCCATAAAAATAGAAGGAAAAGTGACACAAACCTGATGAGATTTGCAATGGATAGTTTTATGTTTGCTCAAATAAACAAAGAAATAACGTTTCCCAGTGTTTATTTCAGCTGGATTGTTTCCATTCTCTGTATTGAACTCTCCTGGTAACACTGTGACATTTGCTGTCCCAGACATTCTCCAGTGTGGCACAGGAGATAATTCAGTTGCATTTTGTGCCTTCAGAGAGACTCAGCCTTTAGCATTTGACCTGAAAACGTGGATTTTGCTCCCTTAACCCAAAGTTTCCTTTTGTTGTACATCTCTTCATTACACATTAGCAGCAGTCAGTCAGTGCAGTGTGCTGGGGACAAATCCAAAGGGAGCCCTTGCAGGAGGAACAATCTTGGCACAAATCCCTATTTTTAGCTGCTGTTTTGTGCACTTGGACACTAAATAAAGCATCTTGCTTTTTTTTTTTTCTGGGAATGACTGAAAATCACACGGAAGTAACACCCTGTAAGAACAACTAATGACTTTAATGTGACAGATTTTTATTTTAGCTTCATTATCTGTGAAACGAGGTCAGGTGGGGCTGCAGCTCCTCCTCCTCGAGGTTCTCTCCTTTTCCCTGCGTGCCCTGAGGATTGTGGCTCCCCACACCCTGCGAGGGGCAGTGCCCTGTGCTGGCTGCCAGCCCTGCCCCAGCAGTCAGGAATTGTTGGTGCAAGCAGAGCTCAGGTCACAGCAACCAGGGCAGGTCAGACTGTGCAGTGTCAGCCTCACATCCCTCAGAGCAGGCAAAGCTGCTGCTCCCTGTCCCCAGCCCTGCCAGTGTCACCCTGGTTCTGCTCCCCCAGCTCCTGCTCAAGATCCTTGTCACCAACACTTGACAGGGGCTTGGTGCTGTTCCAGAAAGTTCTTCCCTGCTGTGCTTTTGGGCTCTGTTATTTCATTTGTTGGAATCAGCCTCCCCCTCGCTGCAGGCGCTGCTCAGTGCAAACACTCTGGATGTTTCCCTGATTATCAAACAGAAATAGAAATATTAGTGAACAAAATTGATGGCAAGTGTAAAGAATGGTGGGGCTTGGGTGTGATCTTAGGAGGTAAAAATAATTTGTATTCTTTGAAGCACATGGTTAAAAAATACTTTGCAATCAGCAGTTAAAAGGCTGAATGTAGTTCTAGATAAGCTAATTAGAATGACTCCTGAGATTTAAAATTCTGCACATTTTTTGCTGTAAATTTGGTTGGTTTTGGAGAGGAAGGAAAAGCAGTAATAAGACAGTGAGTACTTCACCCACTCTCCGTACTGCAGCAGCTGCTGGAGTGGGAGGGGATCCTGCAGGGCAGGTGAGGGATCAGTGCTGGGTCACCGTGACCCAGGTGAGGAGTGGATCAGTCCCCTCCCCTGTGCACCCCTCTGGTGCATTCAGACAGGAGGTAAAAATCTGCATGTGCTCTTGCAAAGTCATGTTTAGAAGGATTAGGGTGAAAAACTCTGAGCCTGCTGTGGCTTTGCTGATCCAGGTGCCTAATGGAGGGTAGGAAGTGCTGGCCTGAATTTCTTCATACATTTCACTTGTTTATTGGTGCATCCACTCAGCCTTCATGCAAGGCAGCAGAACATTGTTCTGGCAGAGGGAGAGGCTGGAACAACCTGGGTCAGCTCTCACAGGAGGGGAAGCAGCTCAAACAGAAACTCACCACTGTTATGTCACCTCCCAGCAAACTGGGAGAGCCCTGCAGTCTGTGACTGCTTGGAATGTGTTAAAATTCAGGAAGAAACTGGTATTTTGGTCAAAAAAGGTGATTATTACTGTGTTTGAATTACAAGTGAAGAGGCTGTTGAGGCCACTCAGCCCTTCACTGCTGGTGGTGTCCAGGTGTGGTGGAACACAGGTGCAAATGGGAACCTGGAATGAGCCCAGCTTGGGGTTAGTTTGCTTTAGCACTGCCCTTTGTTGTGCTGAGGAGGTTTTATTAATTTATTATTATTATCATCCCTGAACTGAGTCAAAGAGCAGTGCTCCATTAGCATTAAACCAAAGGTCACCTTTCGGCAGAGCTGGTTTGGGGAGCTCTGAGCTGCTGTGGAATCTTCCACGATCGCTCCCGGTCATTGCGGGGCCGTTCGGGGCAATGAGGAACCGGCGGGGGAGCAGCGGCACCCGGGGATTGTTCCTGCCCTGACAGAGCCACACCCGGCTCTGCAAACGGCTCCTCTGGGCCTCACAACGGGCTGCTGGCTCTGGTGACACCTGTGAGGAATTCTCACCACAGCAATGCATCTCCCAAAGCTTCTTGCATCAGGAAATGACCTCGTGGTGCCTCTTGGTGCTGTCAGGAAGGAACCTGGCAGTTCTCTTGCAGGAGCTGCTGCTGTGTAAAACATCAACACCTTGTTCAAGGCTCACGCTTTGAGGGACTGTGGCTTTCCTCAGAAAGGTTATTAGGATTTTTCCATCCTTTGATGGAAAACACAAGTTTCTGTGCTCAGCATTTCTCTGTCTCAGAGAGAAAACAAATCCAGATTTACAACCTCGTGTAAATCCCACCATGGTCACAAAATCTCTCTGGGCTGGTTGGAAACCTCACTGCTCCCTGGTTTGCTGCAGCTGCTTTCTGGAGAGCTCTTAGGATATTTAGGATATTTTCATAACGTTTCATTTCTCAGATTCCTGGATTTGTAGATCTCTCCTCAGCCCAGCTGACCTGTGACACAGGCAGTGCATTCCTGGCTGTTGTGTAAGGCCCAAGGTGGGGAGCAGCAAGGAAGAAACTTTTAGGATGCCTGAAGCCGGTATTTACTTGACTTCCAACTAAAGGATGCCAAAACCATTTTCAGAGCAGTATTTTGCTGCTGCAAGTGGTGATTTTCATTCTGTTGCCTCCTTTAACTGCTGTACAAAGTGTCTCTCCCTCTTTGCTGGGGCAGGGCCCAGGGCAGCCCAGGAGGAGCCAGGTGTTTGTGGGGCAGTGAGGCAATCCCTGGCAACGGATTCCAGCTGTGACTGAGGGATCCTTGCAAGTCAGTGAGAAAGGAAAGGGCTGAGGTGTTGTTTGGCAGAGCCTGAGAGCCCTTGCTTGAAGCTGTCACTGCTGTCCCCTCCTCAGGCCCTGCAGCCTCTCTGCCCTGTGTGGAGCCGTTTTTGGCCAGGTTCAGGCCTGTTCCCTGCAGGTTTGTTCAGCTGGAACAGGAGCCCCTGTGCTGAGGTTTCCTCCTGATGTCACTGAGGAGTGAGCTCTCCTTTCACAGCACACACCAGGTTTGTGTCTGGTTTTTATGTGAAAATTCTGGGTTTGAGGGGCAGCCTGACTGAATCTTTGTAGAGGAAAATAATGTGAAACTCTGAGACTCTGAGCTAGTGGCTGGTGGGGGGAATGGAAGCTTTCTTCTTGGGAGCAGAGTATTTCATTGGATTTTTGGTCTTTCATTGCCATATTTATGGTTTTGACTTTTATCAGTTCCATTTGGTTTCTTCACCAAAATTCAGCCCATAAAGGAAAGATTCACAACTCCAAATCACTCATAAACACAATTGCTGACTCCAGTGACCCCAGGCAGCTAACACAGGCTGGAACTGCCCAAAGTGGGTGGGGAGAACTCCCAGAATTTCCTTTGCAGGTGGCAGCAGGACAGGCCAAGCCCTCCACGGGAAGATGGATCCCTGAACTCGGGGTGGTTCCGGCCCATGGGGGCAGCAGGAGCTGTGAGTTGGTGCCCAGCTCTCAGCAGCCTCTCTGGGATTGCAGGGAGCAGCCCCAGCTGCCCTTGCCAGCCCAACCCAGGATTTGATTCCACCTCCAGCCTGTGGGATGGGGCCACTTCCCATCCAGCTCCTCTAAATGATCTGGTACAGCCTGGGCACTGCTGGGCACAAATTCCAATCCAGTCCTGCCCACAATTACACCATCCCAGGCAACTGAAGTGGATTTTGTGAGCCTTAAATAAACATGACATTGTTCATGTAACCAAATATGTACAATAATCATTTTAGCAGAATTTCAGTGCAAATCCAGCACGGGGCTCCTTTTTCCTCACACAACCAGTGAAACAAAAGCTCAAGAAATGCTTTAATGTCTTTTTTGTTGTTGTTGTTAAACCAGTGGCTTGTTTTAGTTTCTCCACTTAGTGCTTTTACTTTTAAAATAGGAATTTTGGCCTAGAGAACACCCTCAGTTTATTAAGTTTTCTATCTTACAGTGTAACATTTGGGATTTTTAAGTTTGGTTTTCAGACAAGAAGGTTTCTAGCTCCTAATTGACACAGATAAGCGTGACTCTCTTAGGAGCCACTGTTCAGTGTCTCTCAGGCTTGTATGAACATGGGGTTAGAATTTACATTTCCACGATCTTTATCATGGAGCACCTTTACTCTAAAACTTGCCTTGATTCCCTGAGGAGCAGCTTCTCTAATCTGTTCTCTGGGGCCGTTTGCACCTTTTCCCTGTGGCTGGCAGGAATTTTTCTCGCAGCTCCTGGAAGGGTTAATCAGGGTTGGGCTGTGCAGGGGAAGTGGATTCCCACAATGGGGCTCAGGAGGGACCTTTGTGAGCCCGCTTGGGCTCACGGAGCCGGAAAAGCTCCGTGGTTCAAGCTCAGCATTATCAGCTCCACTTCAGGCGTTAAAGCTGCCGAGTGTGGGGCCGTGCCCGATGTGGGGCTGTGTCTCAGGCATGTGGGGCCGTGCCCGAGTGTGGGGCCGTGCCTTGGGAGTGTGGGGCCGTGCCTCGGGAGTGTGGGGCCGTGCCCGAGTGTGGGGCCGTGCCTTGGGAGTGTGGGGCCGTGCCCGATGTGGGGCCGTGCCCGATGTGGGGCTGTGTCTCAGGCATGTGGGGCCGTGCCCGAGTGTGGGGCCGTGCCTTGGGAGTGTGGGGCCGTGCCCGATGTGGGGCCGTGCCCGAGTGTGGGGCTGTGCCTCGGGAGTGTGGGGCTGTGCCCGATGTGGGGCCGTGCCCGATGTGGGGCCGTGCCTCAGGCGTGTGGGGCTGTGCCCCGGGAGCGCGGGCAGAGCCGGGAGCAGGAAGCTCCAGGGGAATTTGGAATTTGCTGCCCTGGAAAAGCTCAGTCAGGGCTGCCCTGGAGGAAAGGCAGCAGCTCAGTTCCTTTGGAAGCTTTTTGTGCTATATCGGATCCATGAATCACTTTCCTGATTCCTCTTGGGCAGTTTTTAAAGTGGAGTCCAGCAAAAGGCAGATTTCTTTAAAGTACACTCAGTCCTATTTCCTTTTGGATGTTTGGGCTCTCATTTAATAATATTTATCCATACTAAATTTATTAGCAAATGCAGAAAGCGAATTATTCATTCAATTTGTACCTTAGTGCTTCTCAGTAGTGTTTCAACTGGTAATTTGAATATAATTTCCTCTTTTCATGTGTTAAACCCTGCTTGTTGTGGGAACCACAGATTTTTTTCTCTTACACATTTCCATCCTTCCTGTGCTGCTACTGAGTCTAACTTTAAAAACACCAATATCTATTTATGCCCAAAGAAATAATTTGTAACTACATTGCCAAACACGGTGTTTAAAACATTTTAGGCTGCTAAAGGTTATTCTTTGATTTTGGTGGGTTATTTATGATTTTGGTGCGTTTGTTTTATTTTGCTTTGTTTGTGGGTTGTTTTTTTGGGGGTAGGGTTTGTTTAGGGTTTTTTTTTTTGTGGTCAAATAAATGTTCTCCTGTTCATGAAATGTCTGCTATAGTTGGAGTTCTTGAATCAGTTTTCAAGGGAGCTGCACCTGTCTGTCCCAGCAAACAATGGTGAGATTTGAGCATTGTTCTGGGTTTATGGACATCCTGTGGGGACTTTGCCTACAACAAGCAAGGTCAAGGCCACTGACTCTGCTGTTCCTGTCTCTGAGCTATTGGCTTGTGCTGACCTCTGATCTACCTCTTTAATTGCAATTGTTAATGAAATAAAGGCCTCCTTCCAGGCTCTATTTACATAATTAATTTTGTCAATTACACAGAGAATTATTCCTCCACCTTTTTAATGTCATTGCAGGTGATGACTGTTTGATTATGGCTGCTCACTTCCTGTCACTCTGACCCCCTCCACATCCTGGGGAAAAAATAAAGGAATCCCATCATAGATCAAAAAACCATGAAGGCTGAGTTTGGGAAAGGGTGTGAGAATTTCAGAACTGAAAAACATTCACAGGAAGAAGCTTAGAGATGCCTAAAACAATTCCTGTCAGCCCCTGCTCCAGGGCACTAAGGGATTACAGCAGCTAAAATCTGAATTTTTGCTTTGGGGTCAGACATTTTACCTGTGTGCTGTTTCCTGATGTGGCACAAATTCTGCCATCAAACAAACAAAAAAGACCAAATATCCTGCTCCATTAGCCTGAAGTGCCATAAATAACTAACAAATATGGTTCTGTAACAATCATGGGTTCACTGAGCACCTGCTGTGCTTGCCTCATGCTCAGAATTATGAATACAGAGATAACATGAGGTTATTTCTGCAATAAAGTTATTTATTGCTACAGCACTACAATAACCCACTGCTCTCTTCCTTGTTGCTCAGGGCACTTACCTGTCCTCAGCCTTTAAAAACTCCTTTACCTGTTCTGGGAAGTGAGAAGGAAAAGGATTCCTGGGACTTGGCCAGTTTTTCATGGAGTTACCTGTTCTCATTTCTGGAAATCCAGTTTGTGATCTGTTGCAAACACCAGGGGAGTTTATTTCTGAACATCCTGTGCCTTTTGGAGGAGGGAGAAGCTCACCATGGTCTCCTTTCCTGACCCTTTGTTCCTGCACACTCCAATTGCCTGTGCTGTTTGTCTGAACTTCTTGTGCAATCTTTGCTGCAGTTTCTTCTGTGAAAATACCCAAATTAGACAATGGTTGGAAGTGGCAGAAACAGCAGAAAATCTGAGCAGAGCAGGCCCCAGCTCTGAGCTGCCAATGAAATGGCACTAAAAGCTGAAGGTGCACTGTGAAATTTGTGCCTTTGTCAAGGAAAAGTCCTTGAGATTGATTTAATTATTTGAATTTTAGGCCTGTGGGGTTATTTCTGTGGGAGAACAGGGTGACATGGGGGGGGGATGGCAAGAATTCCCAGAGCTCTCCCTACCATTAATGAAGAGCTGACTGAGGCAGGAGAGAGTTCAGTGTTACAAGGTAATTTTTAATTCTACTGCACATTTTTATTAATTTTAATTCAGTGGATGCCCTCCCAGGTCATCCCATCCCTTCTCCAGCCAGGAGGGAGCAGCAGCTTCCCAGGGCACCACCTTGTGGTCGTGGTAAAATTTGTGAAAAAAGGAGCCAAGGCCTTAAATTGACTTTGGAAATTAGAAAATGTATTGTATTTATTATGTCAAATTATAAATTCTTACATCTGCAATCTACCAGCCATCTCCATCGCAAAGATGTTTAAATAATTAACAAGTTAATTAAGTTATAACTTGGAGAAAAACAGGAGGTGTAGTTTTGCTTAGTGAAATGGTCAGAAAAGGATATAGCTACAGTATATAGCAAATGTATTGAAAAATAGGTATTTATTAGATATAGTAAATAAGAATAACATGAATATATTAATATATTCAGTTCAGATACAGTTCTTGCTATTCACACACACAGAGAGACTGAAAAAGAACTCCAGTCAATAATTTACATACTTCAGGGAGTTGATGGAAGGTTTTCCAGCTTGATTCTTTCAGAAAATCTCTATTTCAAACGATCTTAACAAAGAAATAAATCACAGATTGGTGTAACTGGAGATAACTTGTTCCAGGGTTGTGAAGCAGTCCAGGAAATCCTCCTCTTGGATTCCAAACTTTGTGTACTGGTGAAGGTAAGCTCTGTGTGTGGAAGAATGGGTCAGACATTAGAAATCAGTGAAGATATTGGTAATTAGTGAAATACCAGCATAATCATTTTCACTTACTTGGAAGCAAACATATTCCAAGCTTTTCCCACGATGCTGTCAAGAGGTTTGAGCAGGAACTGGCTGTTGCTGACCAAAGCAGCAGATTTTTCATACTTGTTAAATGCTCTGGGAGTTTTCCATGCAGTAAAAGCATCCTGGGGGTTTAGCCATGATGTGTATAAGGAGGGATCTTGGAAACTTCCTGTAGCAGAAACAGGACAAAACCCACAGCTGATCCCTGTGTGCCTCATCAGTGCTGTCAGATCAGTTCAGGCCTGGGAAAGCATCTGCAGAGGGGCAGCCTGCTGAAAATACAACTTTTAAAGAAGATTCCTTGGATTATCTAGCAGCACACTGCTGTGGATACTTCAGCTGCCAGCAATGCTCACCACTCCAGAAACAGCTAAATTTATTTTCAGGCATTATAGCCAAGAATTCCAGATATACAGACTTGAGTCTCTTCCTCCTTCCCTAAAGTGCTTCAGGAAACTCAGAACTAAAACACAACAGCCCAAAGCAATTAGACAGTGTAGCTTTGGACAGTAAAATGTTTCTAAAGGGAATATCAAGCTTAGGAGTCATGTGTGGTCTTGGGCTGTTTCCACTTGCCTCAGGTGTGGCTGCAAAGCCAGCAGTGAGATGTGAGACCAGACCCCTGGGGGCTGTGCTCCTCCCTTACCCAGCTCCACGCTGTGCACATCTTTTCCTCTCAGGATGAGCAGGTTGGCAATGGAGGTGTTGAAGTGCAGGGGTTTGTTTGTGCAGGGGATGCAGGAGCCTGGCTGTGGTGGTCGTACTTGCCAGTCAATGCCTTTGGGATTTGGGAAAAGGAGATGGAAAAGAAAGTGAATGTTGTGTGAAATGCAGGTGGGAACTGTCACTGTGCCCCAGGCTGAGACCACACTGGGGTTTGGAGCAGCAATCACAATTCCCAGAGAAACCACTGCTAACCCAGCAGGATTTGCCTGGCAGTCAGTGCCACAGAAAATGGATACCTGCTTCTATACTTAGCAAGGCTCCAGCCCATCCCTTGCATAACTGGGAGCTGTAACTGAACCCTCCATGTAAATGACATGGGAGAGCTGAGCCTGATTTTTATGCATAGAAGGTGTAAAAAGAAAAAGCAGAGCTCCCATCCAAGGAATGCTCCAAATGAGTTATGTAAATGAAGTGCACAGCCACAGACTGTCAGTTTGGTTTGTGTGTTTCCAACAGTTATAATTAACTGAGACGTCTGGAAGCAGAGCAGGAGCAGTCTGGGAGCTGCTGTGGCAGCTGAGGGAATGTGAAAGGAGCAGCTGCTTTGGTGGGGGCAAATTCCTGCTGAGGGCAGCAGCTTCTTTCTGAACTCTACAAACCATGCAGCTTCAGTGCATCTGCACAAATGAATGCTCAAAGAGTGATGGAGAGGGAAGGGCTGGGGTTTATTTACCTTCCTCCATCTGAGCATTGGCAATGAGCATCTGCCTGAGGTGCCTGAGGAGGCCGGGCCAGCTGAAGGCGCTGTAGGGCAGGGAGCTCTCGGCCATCTGGGGGATGTTCCTCAGGCCCAGCAGCCTGAACTCGGGGTGTGGGACCAACGACTCCAGCAAATCTCCTGAAAGGAGAAAGCAGCAGCTGCTCATGCTTGACAAAGATATTGCACAGGGCAGGTAAAATGGGGGCAGAGTGAGGGATGTTCAGATTTAGCAATTTCAAAGCCATGCAAACTTGCTGTGCATTACTGAGTTCTGTACAGGGGGTTAGCAGCTTTTATTTTACAATTTAGTTAAAAAATCTCAAGGACTCTCTCTGCACTCCAGACAGATGTGGAAGTTTAATTTTAGAGGCAATATGGGCAACTTTCTCTAATTATTTCAAGGTACAAATGTCAGTCTGCTGCATGTTGCTACCCAGGTGTCTGCTCACCTCTTTTGCCTGAGTAAAACTCAAAACTCTCACTTTGTTTCAGCTCATACAAACTTCTAACCCAAAGTGAAATGTGAAACTCAGTCCAAAATTCCTGCCCTGCACAAATTTCCTCTGAAATATAAACAGGTACAAGGGAGTCTGTGATCACTTGAAAAAGGAGAAACAGGGTTTTTGGTAGAGAATGAAACCAGAAGTTGGGGGAATCTATTTTTGACTCTGCTACAACATTGGGATTGAACTTCTTTTCCTGTCTTAAAACTTGGGATGTTTCCAAACACTTGAGCAAGGAGGCTGCAGCACTTCAGTTCCCAGTTTGCTGAGCCCAGAAGGGTCAGTGGCTGCTGGGCTGGTACCTAAGGGGTTCCTGCTGTAGCCTGAGCCCCCTCCTGCTGTGTGAGCCGGCTGGAAAACGCTGCCCAGCTGGTGAGCAATGACTTGGTTGACATCCCTGAAGGAAATCTGTTTGATGTTCAGCAGCTGGGCACAGATCTTGTGGATGACATCATTCTCATGGACAAGGAGGGCATCTGACGAGTGGTACAGATGTGAGAGAGTCAAAACAGAGTTGTAGTTTTGAACAATGACCTGGAAGCAAACAAAAAAAAAACACACACAAAGAAGAGTCAAACAATTTAATCTCCTTTTAGTTTATAATCCCCTGGCTCCTGCTGTTTCCTCAGTTATGGTTTAGGAAGTGATTCATTTTCTTTGCCAGAGTGCAGAATGAGGTCAGAGCCTTTTCATGGAGAGAGGGCAAGACCTGTGAAAATCAGGTTATCCATCTCCCTCCATACAAACATGCTGCAACCAGATCTGCCTGGGAACTGATTACAGAGCTGAGATAAGGGCAGATCAGGAGATTTCTAGTTGGCTTCTTGTGAATCTGCATCACTTCAGCAATTAAACCATCAACGGGAATTTTTTGGTAAAAATTCTTTAGCTGTGATACCGAGTCACTTGAACTTTTTCAGTGTAAAATGTGTACCCATTTTAATGTTTATTTCTATTTTTATTTTTTTCTATTTTATTTTTTTATATTTCCCCATTTTATGTCCGTTTCTATTTTATGTTTATTTCATTTTATATTTTATTTATTTTTATTTTTATTTATTTTATGTTTATTATTACCTACTTATTATGCTTATTTACCCCTTATTTAGTTTATTTCTGTTGTAGATATTTTGTTTAAAAGTAACCACTGATTATAAACCTATAAATTCTGTATAAACTATTATTATATATTAAAAGGCAAATGACATTCACCTCCCCAGTGCCATAGGGCCAGATGACGTGGTTCAGGATGAAGGAGGTTGGAAAAGCATCTCTCAAACACTGGGTCACAAACGCCCCCAGGCCTGACCCTGTGCCCCCAGCCATGCTCATGATGGTGAGGAATCCCCCCAGTCTGTCACATCTCTCTGCTTCCCTCTGCACCAGCTCCATGATTGCTTCTTTGTGTCTGGGCCCGTGAGCACAGTACCTGTGGGGTCACACAAACACCAAAATAAAGCAGAAAGGTGAAGTTATTCATAAACAAAATTTACTTTAAGTGCCACAGCTGCTATATGAGCTCCTCAGCCTCCAGAACTCCCCCAGGCAAGCTTGAGCTGTTCCTACCCGTTGGCCCAGTTGTTCCCAGATCCTTGCTTCTGGCAGAAGTGGGAGTGGCTGCTGTACCTCCAGTGGCCAGAGCTGGCAGCCATGGACAAGGCCTGGCTGATCACCTTGGGCTCCATGTCCACCAGCACAGCCCGGGCGGCAGGCACTGCACAGGAGGGAAAACAAAACGGGGGAAAATGCTGATTATTTAATGGGATGATGGGCTTGGATGGGTACAATGGAACAAGGTTATCCCTACCACTCTTAATGGGACAGTACAGAAAGGATCTGGCCATGCCCTGATTTCTGCTGAACCATCTATTGAGCCAAAACCAAATCCGAACACCAGAGAGCACAGATCTCTCATAAAATAAACCATTTGATGTTTTTTGTACTGAAATCAGACCCTGAGAGGGGAGAAAAAGCCCTTTAAAGCTGTACCTGCAGATTGCTCCTGGCAGAAGAACCGTTCCTTGCAGGAATCCTGGTAGGATTGGTTCTCGTTGTTGGAGCACAGCCCGTGGGTGCCACGGCTGTCACTGCAGAGAGCACTGAACACCTCGTGCCCAATCTGGTTCCCACACTGCCCGAGCTGCACCGTGACAATTGACATCCTGATTCACTTGGTATTTAAGCCTGAAAAAGAAAATTATTTGTATTCTCACTTTTGCTTGGTAAAGCAGGATGAGAACAAGTAATTATAACTAGTAATTATTACAGGACTAGAATGCAAAATTGGAAATCTTAAGCCAGTTCAAAACTGTAGCTATTTTCCAGTTGAGAACTGCACCAGGCCTGATGCCAGAGGCAGCTGAGGTGACAAAAGGATTCCCTGCAGAATTCCCCTTGTTCCCACCACACAGAGCAAACTGTTTGACTCCATCCTGCTATGTTTTGACATTTTCCCCACTCAGCATTTGACAGCAGCTCTGCTTTCTCACTTTTCTATTCCTTCACAGAAAAAGGTAATTTTTTTTAAAAACTCTGATGGTTATTCTGGGCTGCTGTTGCTCACTGCCATCCCAGCCGTACCAGCACTCATTGCCATTCCTGCCCGATTCCAGCCCGCGTCGGGTGTTGCTGGGAGACCGAGTCACCCCCTCGCGCAGAAAATAAATAAATAAATGTCTGAATTATTGTCAGGAAAGGCTCATATCCAAAGCGCACCACACCGACCCTCCCATGCCCGATTTTCTGTGTGGGGAGCCTCACTCGGGTCCCCGCGGGCACAGAACCCCCTCAGGGCCGGGCTTCCCTCAGGGAACACCGCCATGTTCCCGGCGCCGCCTGCCCTCACGCCCCGCGGTCCCGAGGCCCATCCCTGAGCCTTTCTCCTCAGTATCCCGTCGCGGGGTCCCGCTGATGTCGGTGCGGGTCCCGGTTCCATCCCCGGGGTCCCTCAGGTCTCACCTCATCCCCGCCTTCCCCCGCCGCGCCTTCGAACGGCCCGCCGGGCGCATGCGCACAGCGCGCTCCGGGTAGACGGCCCGGCCGCTCCCGCCCGCCGCGGCTTCACTGCGCCCTCCGCGCACGCGCCGCCCGCGCGGCTTCACCGCGTGCTCTGCGCAGGCGCCGCGCCGCTGGCGGGGGCGGGCGGGCGCGCGGCGCGCTCACCGCGCAGGCTCGGCGGGGCCGGGGCGCGCGCTGCGCGTGCGCGGCGGGCGCGGGCGGGGCGGGGGCGCAGGCGCGCTGCGGCCGCGCAGCCGGTGATGGCGGCCGCGGCGGCGCTGCGGGGCGCGGGCCCATGAGGCGGCGCAGGCCCCGGGCACCCGGCGGAGCCAGCGAGGGGCGGCGGCGCCATGGCGGGAGTGTTCGACATCGACCTGGACCAGCCCGAGGAGGCGGGCTCGGACGAGGAGCTGGAGGAGGGGGTGAAAGCGGCAGGCGGGCCGGGGAGGGCGCGGGAGGCGCCGCGGGGCCGGGCGGGGGCCGCGCTGGGGCGGCGGCGGGAGCGCGGCGAGGCCGCGGCTGGGGCCGGGCAGAGCCCGAACCGCCCCGGGACAGGCGCGGCCGGAGCCGCGGGCAGTGGCGGAGCTCTCCCCGCCCGGAGTTCGGCGTCGGGAGCGCGGCACAAGCGCCGCTGCGGGGTTTCTTTAATTATTTCTGTACTGTCACATGTCCGAACGTCAGTGCGGGAATGCCGATCTTTCTGGAGCCGGGGAAAGTCGCTGCTCTCGCGCCAAAATTAAAAGGCGAGGTTTGAAAGGCTGCGCCAGGCGGGTCAGCGCTGCGCGCATCCCGTGCTCCGAGCAGCGCACCTGACAGAAATTGCACTTTGCGGCTCGTGATGCTCATCTGGGCCCTGTCAAAGCCTCAGGGAATTCTATTGCATCATCTCTGTTTATGTTTTTCTAGGTCTTGTGTGGTTTTTTTAATGTTGTTTTCTATGTTAACCCTTTGCTGTTGCTCAAACTGCCAGTGCGGGTTTTTTCTGCTCTTTAAATACTAATGACAGTCTTGGAGTCCTTGAGATCATGGAACTGTTTGGATTGGAATGGACTTTAAAATCGTTTGAGGCCATGGGCAGGGACATCTTTCTCTATCCCAGGTGGCTCCAAGCTCTGTCCTTGGACACTTCCAGGGATGAAGCAGCCACAGCTCCTCTGGGCACTCTGTGCCAGGGTCTCCCCACCCTCCCAGGGCAGAATTTCCCCCAATATCTAATCTAAACCTCCTGCTCTTGTGAAAAGTCCCTTCCATGTTTGCTGTAGATTCCCTCCAGGTACTTCCCTTGGAGAGATAAGCAGATATTCTGTTACCCTCACTCCATGGAACCTGCAGGGACTTTGTTTTGACAGCTGAAGGCTTGAAAGCTGCTCAGCCTGCAGGAGGAGACGCTCTGTCTGTCACCTCAATAATCAATAAAACACTTGGCTTTGGAAAACGTTTCTTGCATCACCCTGTTAGTGCTGCCAAGAACAGGTTCTGATCGAGGTGCCCAGAAAGTTGAGTTTGTTCTCTCGTGTGTTCCTGTGATTCAGTCTGGGGGAACAATGGAACCGTTGTGGATTTTAGAACCTTGCCATGACCGACATCTCTATGGACTTTGGCAGCCCTGATTGGTCTCAGGTGCCTTTTGGCAAACAGATAAAGAGGGTGAGAATGGGCCTGGGATGAAAACAACCCAAGGGAAGGAGGGGAACATCAGGAATGTGTGAGGGGACAACATTGCAGTGAGTTGTCTGCCCAAGGTGTGTGATGCAGCCAGAGCAGGGCACATCAAGGGGCACACTCAGGTCTGTGCTGTCAAATTTCTGCTGTTTCCCAAAAACTCTGAGCCCAGGAGGAGCCCAGGGAGCTCAGCTGTGGGTTTGAGTAGGCACAGCCATCCTGGAAAATCTAAAGTGTTGTTTAAAAGGAGTTTCCTCAAAAGCCATGTGGTTGTTTGCACTAATTATTATGGTGAAAAAAGCCTCAGCCTTAATTTGTTTGTAATAAATGAAACAATGTATGGACTGAAGGGCTGGTGGCTTCCCAGAGCCTTTCTTGGTGTTGTGAAGTGAGAAGGAGCCCTGAAAAAATACCAGCATGGTATCTGGAGTGACTTTTGGTTAAATTAATACTGAGAATGGAACCCAAAGTTCACAGAGCAAGAGCAGCACAGCAAACTCTGCCAGAGGCATTGGGTAACAGGAGGAGTTGCTCTGGGAACTGAGGGGTGTTTATTCTCTGGGTTGAATTTTTAAAAATTCATTTGTTGGCATCTAAGAGTGGGGTCAAGGGCAGTTTAGTGGCTTTTGTTGTGAAACATGTCAATAAGCTGGATTTCTCTAATAAATGTCAACAGGAGGACATGGGCTGGAAACAAACCTGATCTTTTGGACTCCTTAATTGCCTGTGGTGTTCATAGGTGGATCCAAGAGTTAAATTCCCCTTTAGATCACCCGAAATAAACCAGCCTCTGTAAACTTTAACATTGAAATGGTCTGGAAGCTGTTGAAAGTTTTGAGTTTTCTTTGGTTAGTGTTTTCACTTGGATAATATTTTAAAATGCACTCCTTGGCTTGGGCTGGTTTTTGCAGATCTCAGTGGTTTTCTTTTTCTTCTCCTTCTCTGAATTTCCAAGTCACTCAGGATATTTCTGTTCAGTCTGTAGGTCCCAGGCTGTTCCCCACGAACTCACAGTTGTTATTTTGTGTCCATACTTGTAAAAATCAGAATGTGACAGTGCAGTCTGCAGCTCACCAGAAGCTGCCCTGACATTCTATTTGCATTCATCCCAGCTGTCTGCTGCCTTTGCACTTTTGCCATGCAGAGCCACAGTCAGAGGGAAGGGATCAGGTTCAGAATTCTTTGAGGGAAATATCTCTGTAGAATTAAACCCCATTCCTTAATGGTGGCTGGTTCTGGTGCAGGAACTTCTTCAGTATTGATTATTGGTCAGAAAATGTGTTTCACATCAGAGTAAAGCTGAATTCTTTCATCACCATTGGGATTTCACTTACCAATGTAAAATAATAAAACTTTCTCAGTAGATTTTTAGTGCAGAGCAGTCCCAGTTCTTCTCTTCACAAAATCTTTATTATTGATCTGATTTGCATCGTGCTGCAACAGGACTCAAAAGTTTCTTTGTAAGAGGAATTTTAAAGAAAATTGCAGTACCTTAAGGTTTTTCAAGTTCACTTGGGGCTGTGAAATTGTGCCTCTGATATTTGAGTGATTGAGTAACAATGCAGCCAAGTAAGGCAGGGGTTCCCTGTGTCACTGTTTGTACTGCAAATCTGGCACAGAGTTTAGTACATTTTTTATCTTCTGCTGATAATTTTTTATTCCTGACCTATTTAATTATATATTTTGTCTTTTCAAACTTAAAAAGTTGTAAATCACATCAGTGCATTTCTTTTTAATGCTTTCCTTTTCCTAATTAATCTTTCTTCTACCTTTCTCATCCCCAGGGTCAATTAAGTGAGAGCATGGACCATGGAGGAGTTGGCCAATATGACCTGTAAGTTGCTGCTAGAAAATATTCTGTACCATTCATGCCCACCACAAATAACTTCTAATTTTGTTACATCGTTAAGCTAAATCGAAAATTTTATCATTCTGGTTCCATTTTGAGTCGTTTTTAGATGTTTCACTATTTCCTCACGTTAAAATTTGTCAATTGTATCTTGAAATAAAGTAATAATAATAAAAAGAATTCTGGTGAAAGCTGCTGTTTGTCTTTTGATCCTTGTTTCTCCTAACAAATCTCTTGCCTGTGAATAATATTTGGATATAACGATATAATATGGATATAACGATAAAAAGAAATATCTGAGTTTTTCATCCTTTAACTTAATTCTGGCGTAATGCAGATGTATTGTGGATTAAATTGAAGGGGTTTGAAGGAAATCTTGCTCTGTAGTTCCCCAAAATCTGCAGGCAGCCCTCTCAGTACAGGGTGCACTTTGCACACAATAAACAATAATTCCTGCAGATCTCTGTCGCTGTTACTCAGACTCTTCCAGGCAGTCAGTGCTTTCATTTGCTCACTCCTCAGTCCCAGACAGGCTCACAGCCTCTTTCTGCTTTTCTGCAGAGGGATGGAGCATTGTGAGAAGTTTGAGATTTCAGAGACCAGCGTGAACAGAGGCCCTGAGAAGATCCGGCCCGAGTGCTTCGAGCTGCTGCGCGTGCTGGGCAAGGGCGGCTACGGCAAGGTCAGAGCCCTGGCACTGAGCCCTGCCCCCCTCAGTGCCCCCTTGCTTTGCTCTCCTTCCCCCCTCTCTGAAAAGCCCATTCTGCCAGAGGGGGAATGGGGCAGAGCCACCCCAGCTGCCAGGGTGGGCACTGAGGTCCCTGGCAGGGCTGGAGCAGCAGGGAATGTCCCAGAGGCATCTGCATCCAGCCTCTGCCTCCTGCCTCCTGGTTTGGGGGTGATCTCCTCTCTGTCTGCCCCTTGACTCATTATTTGGGAGTGATCTCCTCTCTCTCTGCCTCTTGCATTGTAGTTTGTGGGTGATCTCTCTCTTTTTCTCTTGTCTCATTGTTTGTGGGTGATCTCCTCTCTCTCTGCCTCTTGCCTCATATTTTGTGGGTGATCTCTCTCTGTGCCTCTTGCCTTGTAGTTTTGGCTGATCTCCTCTCTCTGCCTCTTGCCTCATTGTTTGGGGATGATCTCCTCTCTCTCTTCCTCTTGCCTTGTGGTTTGTGGGTGATCTCCCCTCTCTCTGCCTTTTGCCTCATTGTTGTGGGTGATCTCTCTCCTTTTCTCTTGCCTCCTGGTTTGTGGCTGATCTCCCCTCTCTCTTGCCTCGTAGTTTGTGGGTGGTCTCCTCTCTCTGTCTTGCACAACTTTGCTTTTTAGCTTGTGGCAGTTCATGCAGCTGAAATAAGTGATTGATTGCCTTTGTGTTGCTGTTGTTTAGGTGTTTCAAGTACGAAAAGTAACCGGAGCAAACACCGGGAAAATATTTGCCATGAAGGTTCTTAAAAAGGTAACCTGAATTTCTCTACTTTCTCAATCTAAAAAAACCATAAATCTATCCCTCCATTTTAGGATTATCTAATGATTTAATATACCTAAGAATAAGTTCTAGGATATATACAGTTTTTACTCAGATATAGTTGGAATTAAAATAAACTTTGAATTTTTCTGTCAGGGTAGTTCTCCGCAGCTCATTTAAACAGGTCAGGAGGTCCTTTCCAAGCTAAATTATTGTGTGATTCTATGAAATAAAGACTTAAACTTCTGTAAGAAACCTCTTATGTAGATACTGTGGTGAAATGTAATTTTTTAATGCTGTTGCTAACTCCTATGTAGTGTTGTAATTTAATAAGCTCAGAATTGAACTCAGTATAAAACTCTGCCTCATTTAGCATGTTCTGTGCTCACCTATCCCTGCTTTTACAGGCAATGATTGTAAGGAATGCCAAGGATACAGCTCACACAAAAGCAGAGAGGAATATACTGGAGGAAGTGAAGCATCCCTTCATTGTAGATTTAATTTATGCCTTTCAGACTGGTGGAAAACTCTACCTCATCCTTGAGTATCTCAGTGGTCAGTATATGACATTCTTTTTTCTCTTTCTTGGGGTCTTGCACAATCAAGAATTTGGGGTTCTTGCCCTACAGGTAAAAAGTTAATGATGGCTTGGTGTCTTAAACTGAAACAGGTTTGTATTAAAAATGCATAGAAGAACATGATTAAACTTTGTAATTCCATACAATAAAGAGGAATGAAACATAAAACAATTGTTTTTCATGACAGTACAGGAGAGAAGGGGTTTTAAAACTTTTCCTTCCACTAGATTTGCCATTTTTGTGTGTTCTGTGCAATCCTGAGGGTTTAATCCTTGCAGGTTCTTTGTGACAGAAGCAAGTGTTACCCTTACTTCATGGTTAGAGAAAAGACACAGAAGCAATTTTTCAAGCTGTAACTATTAAAAACAGGGACAGAAATGTTCTTGGTTTTAAATGCTGATTTCTTCAGGCTGCTGGAATCCTGAGGGTGACAGAACAGTGGCTCGGTTGTTTTTTTGTGAAACAGCCTGTGGTACAGCAGACAAAAATACCTGTTGCTTACAGTTTTCCTAGAAAATAGATTTTGGACTGACTTAAAATGATACTTTTAATTGAGTACAATCTATTTTTTCTCATGACAGGAGGAGAACTATTTATGCAGTTAGAGAGAGAAGGGATATTTATGGAAGACACAGCCTGGTAAGTGAAGCTATTTTTGTAAATTAATAGTTTGGGTTTTTTTCCAAGTGCTTAAACTATATTTAACTACTCATTCATTTTAGAGGGTAGTGAAAGAGCAGTTCAGAGGGTTTGGGGAGGGTGTACATGTGCTGCCCTCACCAGTTTGTGCTGGTGGAACTCCAGTCCTACAACAGAGGAGATTCCACTGCTGGCTGCTCAGTGAGGCTCTGTCCATAGGGCAATGATCAAGGTTTGGGGGTTAAAAACTGTGAAAGATTTGCTTAAGATGCTCTGCATGATTGAATCTGTCTGATTTTTGTTCCCTTTCAGCTTTTACTTGGCAGAAATCTCCATGGCCCTGGGGCACTTGCATCAGAAAGGAATCATCTACCGGGACCTGAAGCCAGAGAATATCATGCTCAATCACCAAGGTACAACTCTGGGCATGAACCAGGCTGCCAGGCCTCTGAAAACAATTCTCCCAAGGGTCACACACCTCAGTTTGAGGTGAATCTCCTTAGAACAGAGGCAGGGTTGTAGCACTCCTTGGATAAGTGAAGAGCTGCCAGAGCTGATTGCCCTCAAACACAAATCCTTGCTTTAATGGCCCACAGCAAGCCCAAGTTCATGTTTTGAGTGGTTGATTTGCCATTTCTGCACCTCTGGATTTTTTTTTTTCTTCTGTTGGATCATTGTGAAGTAGAAGCTGTGATGTTTTAGTCAATGGGATGGCTGATGGTAGGAAAGGCACTTTGGGCAGGATGTCAGCTCATCAGTGGCTGAAGTGACTGAGCCAGCAGCTGGCACTTCACTGACAGCAGTTTCAGTTCCTGGTTGCACTGCCCCAGTGACTGTGCCACTGATTAGTCTGGCACTCTGTACCACCCAGAATTCTCATGTTTTCCTAAACAACATATTTACTTAGTCTGAGTCTTTGTACTGAATTATTCAGGGCACTTTACAGTTTGTTGAAGATGGTTCTGTGAATTTTGAAGCAGGCAGTAAAATTCAGTAACCTACTTTTTTAGCTAAATGATGCTCTACAGTCTTTATGTTTAAATATATTTGTCTGTATTTGAATAAGTTCTGGTGGTTTGTCAAGTGGCAGCACTTGGTTTTCTCTGTAAGTTTGATTACCTTGTTCTATTTTATAGCTGCATTGCTTTGTCAGCCCATATGTGGAAGTAATTCAAAGTAATTACATATCCATGTTAAAAATTCCTAATTTTTCTCAATGTTACTTCTACAAATGGCAGAATTCTGACAAGTCTGAAATCTGATTTATTTAATTTCAGGTCATGTAAAACTGACTGACTTCGGGTTATGTAAAGAATCCATTCACGATGGAACAGTCACACACACATTCTGTGGAACAATTGAATACATGTGAGCTGCACCATGAAATACAAAATATTGCTCTGCTCTGGGGGTAATGCCTGTGGTTTGCCTTTTTTAACTGGTGGTTCATATGTTCAGTCACTTTGGACAACTTGACTTGATAAATGGGGTTTTGTTTGAAAACTAGCAGTCACAATTAGTATTAATCTCATTAAAACACTTCCATATTTTTGATTTTTCTGCTTATAGGGCCCCTGAAATCTTGATGAGGAGTGGGCATAACCGTGCTGTGGACTGGTGGAGTTTGGGGGCATTAATGTATGACATGCTGACTGGAGCAGTAGGTGCACAGTTATAATTGCATGGTTTTCCCTTTGTAGCTTTTCTGCTTCCCTGTACCTAACTCAGCTGCATGTATTATATATATTATATATATTCCATATATTATATATATACACACTGCAAGTAAGATAGAACCAAAATCCAGCTCTCAAGTTTGACTATAGACATGAGCTGCTTTTATCATGCCTATTTGCAGTAATTTTACCTGCTTTCTAAATGACTGAAGTGAGTTCTGTGTACACAAATTAAAGATCTGAACAAGTCCTGTTTTTCCTCCTTTTTCAATGGTGCTTTCCAGCCTCCTTTCACTGGGGAGAACAGAAAGAAAACAATTGACAAGATTCTCAAGTGTAAACTCAACTTGCCTCCCTACCTCACACAAGAAGCCAGAGATCTGCTTAAAAAGGTAAAATTTTAATGATTGTTAGTACTCCACTTGTATGTAGAAAATAGAAATATAATGATACCACTGTGGCTGTTCAGTTCCAGCTTGATTTGTTACTGATTAAATCACTTTTTTGCTGAGTGGTACAGAAAGTGATTTCCCTTGAAAACAGAACTGTTTTCAAGTGAATGCAGATTTTCCTGATGGTTCTGTATTCATTCTGCACAGTACTCACTGAAGTGATGATTCATGGCAGAACTAGTCTGGTTATAACAGCACAACTAATTCTGCTTTTTTGGCTGTTATTTCTCATCAAGCTGCTAAAAAGAAATGCTGCCTCACGTCTGGGAGCTGGTCCTGGAGATGCTGGAGAAGTTCAGGTAACTGCAACTTAACTTGAGACTTCTTAAATGACCTCACTGAAAATAAAACAGCTTTGAAGGCACCTCAGGGAAGGAGAGTGTTTGTCTTGAAGGGTAATGAGCAGAAAGGCAGCCACATGTGACAGACAAGTCAGCAAAACCTGAACTCTTTAAAGCTTAACAAAAGCAGCTGTCTGGCTATTTGATGATTTGAGATTTAGAAAATAACTTCTATTCTTTAGCTGTGTTTTGCAGTAGATCTTTTTAGCAGTTGCACAATGCTAATTGTGCAGCCTGGAAGGGTGAGGATGTTCAGCAGTCACATGAAAACCTTGCCAGCCCTGTATTAGTGCAGCTCCCTGAAGGGAAAAGTGGCATTCCAGCCTGACTTTGTTTTTGTGGTGATACTGACAAGTGTTAGAGAGTCCTCCGTATTTCAGAGCTCTGCTCATTTGTCATTAATGCAGTGTTTTGTCATGGTTTAATTCTGAAGCTGGAAAATGCAGAGGTATTTTACATGTACACTGCCTTTTTCTGACACTTCCAAGGAAATGGGGACGTGTGTCTGACTTGGAGGTGTGATCTCAGTTCTCAGCTCTTGCAGCTTCTCCAAGGTAGTGCTGCAGATATTCCACACCAGACCAAATGTGATTTTGGGAGGAAACAGCCCAAGCAGGGTGTGGCTGGATGTTCCTGGTGAGCTGTGGGCCCTGGGGCAGTGCTGACTGTGCTCTGTCCCCCCTGCAGGCTCACGCCTTCTTCAGACACATCAACTGGGACGAGCTGCTGGCACGCAAGGTGGAACCTCCTTTTAAACCCTTATTGGTATGTACTGGGAATACTGGGAGAGAGATGTGCCCTGTGTGCCTGTGGCAAAGCTCTTCATAAAACTGAGAAAGGTTCACTTCACCAACTGGAGTGCCCTGATCCCTGGTACTGGAGTTCTGTCACTCAGGGGACAGATCCACCCTCAGTTAAAGCTGGCAGATCTGATCTGGCCCCTGATGTGCTTCAGTCTAATTCCTCCTGCTTCTGAACCATAGTTTAAACAGAGCTGCAGGTGCAGTTCACTCTGAAATCAGCTTCTAAACCCTCTACAGTAAGTCAGTACTTAGTTTCAGCTAGATAGAGTTGCTAAGCAAAAGTAAATGAAATCACCTAATTAAGCATTTTCTGTGTTTGCTTATTAATCTTTACAATGCATCTTGTGCATTATGAGCAGTAGTTAGGGTTTATCTCAAACCAGTGATGTGATGAAGTTTTTATTATCCCATCCTATATTTGGATGTTTTTTTCCCTCTGGATACAACCAGCCCCAGCAGCTGTGGGTGTTGCCACCTCTGTCATTCCCAGCTGCTAAAATTCTCACCTAAAACTGGCTTAAGCATCACTAATGTCAAACGTTCTACAGCATGGAGACTCCAGACCTTTTTCCCCTCAGAAAGACTCAAGATTAAAATTTCCAAATACTTATCTGAAGGTGGTTTTGGGTTTTTCTGTTAGTATCAATTTTATGGAAGTTTCTTATATAAACCAGATGGTTTTTCACCTTGTGCTTCCATGGTTGCATGAAGGCCTGCACAAATAAATACCTGCTGCCTTTCCAGTGACACATGGGAATAAGAAGGGATTTTGGAATTACTGCTGTTCTTTGAGCAAATGAAATAATATTCCTCATAATCACTTATTCCAGAGCTGTCCTCTATCCCTCAGACTGTAAACACTTCTGTATCTGCAAAAATGGGACAAAACTATCTGGAGAGGCCTCCAAAAACTAAATAGTTGCAACTGTTCTATACTGGTTGTGACAAGGGCTAAACTTGCAAGAAACTGGCATTGTATTTCTAAAAGTTTTTGTTGTAATTTTAGATTTTTTTTTAAGGCATCTTTTTAATTCGTGTTCCTTTTTGATCCATAATTTTTGCCCCTCCCCCTTGCCTTTATTTCTCAGTGTCAGTGCCCATAGTGACCTCCCATGGCAGCGACAGGATTCCGACACCACTCCTGGGTTTTCCTCCAGCAGAGCTCTGCCAAAACCCATGGAATGAACTCCATCCAGAGGCTGCACTGCTCACCGCTGAGCCATTTGGTTGATATCTGTAATATAAACCCTTAATCATTTTGTTTTTGCAAAGCAATCTGAAGAGGATGTGAGCCAGTTTGATTCAAAGTTTACACGTCAGACACCTGTTGATAGCCCAGATGACTCAACTCTCAGTGAAAGTGCCAACCAGGTCTTTCTGGTGAGTGAGCAGGGACTGGAGAGGGGTTTGCTGCTGGGAATGGGGGCATTTCACCTAAATCCATCCTATTGACTCCTAACACCTTGAAGCAAACTCTCATAACTGAGCCCAAATCCTGTAACAGGTTTGAAATGTTTGAAGGCTTTGAAAATACTTTGGTTATTGCTGACGTTGTCTTTATCCAGCAGCCAGCAAACAGTGCTGCCCCTGTGGAGTGTCAGCATTCTGATTGAGAGCTGCACTGTGAACCCTGCCCATGCAGAGACAACAATGGCCAGTGCAGAGAGCAAAGTTCATTAAATTGAGTGTGCAAAATTCATTAAATTGAATCTGTAATCTGAGGAGAAATAGCTGGAGTGTAGCAACTCCCTGAAGTGCCACTGTTTGCTTCAAGGAGTGTGTAAGGGTTCATCTGTCTACACTGACTCTTCTTTTTATAATTTTCCTGTAATAACCAGATTTCTCTAAGTGTACAAGTGATCCTGAATGCCTCCTTGCTTGTGAGCTGCAGTGCCTTTTTCCTGTTTTGCAGGGTTTCACGTACGTGGCTCCATCTGTACTTGAAAGTGTAAAAGAGAAATTTTCTTTTGAACCAAAAATTCGATCACCTCGCAGATTCATAGGTAGCCCTAGGACACCTGTCAGGTACTTTATCTTCTTCTTTTTTTTCTAATACACTTTTTGATAAGTAGTTGAAGCAGAAATACAGAAATTTTGTAGAAATACAAAATACAGCCTTGCTTCTGAGTAAGCCCAGCACTTCCATTAGAAGTGATTCTGTTTTATAAACCACAGTATTAAAGACAAGTCTGGGGTGTTGGGCAGCACATGAAGTTCTAATTTGTTGCTTTTCAGTGCTGATAGAGCCTCAGTGGTGACTTTGATACAGCTAAAACTGTTCCAGAACATCCTAAGCACTAAAGAACTGTGTTAGTACAGAAAAACCCTTCTGCTATCACATCAAAATGAGAGAATTTTACAGGAGGCTGTGATAGAAACCAGACTTGGAAATTCCTCAAACTCCTGGAATTGAAAGGAAGAGTTAGAATTGCTTCTCCATAGGAATTTGAGTGCAGTTCCCTGCAGAGTAGGGGAACCCCTTGGTGCTGTGTCTGTGTCTCTGATTTTCTCTATTTGTTGTTTTAAAGCCCTGTCAAGTTCTCCCCTGGGGAGTTCTGGGGAAGAGGTGCTTCTGCCGGCACATCCACCACCCAGGCACCTGTGGAATACCCCATGGAGAGCAGTGGAATCGAACAGATGGATGTGACAGTCTGTGGAGAGGCTTCAGCACCGCTTCCAATCCGCCAGCCCAACTCTGGGCCCTACAAAAAACAGGCTTTCCCCATGATCTCCAAGCGGCCGGAGCACCTGCGCATGAACCTATGACAGCACCGCCCTGGGAGCCTCAAGGTGCACACCAGAACGGACAGGAGCCCCCTGGAGCTGAAATTTGAGGGCTTGTTTGGTTTACTTTTAAGAAGTGACAGTATCAAAGAATCGGTCATTGCACAGAGAGACCCGGAAAGCAAAGAAAAACGGATTTTTTTTTTTCCTGTCAATCAATGGTGCATAAAAAAAACAAACAAACTTTAGCAAATGGTATTGCAGAACTCTAGGCACATCATCTTACTGATTCCAGTGACATCTTCTCACCTTATCAAGGATCTTTCAGCTTGAGAGCTCGAAACTGACAGTATTAAGGGGCAGGATGTTGCTTCAGAATCACTGGTGTAGTCTGAATGTGTCAGGAGGGTTGGCCCTTTCACTAGGCAGGGTTTGGAATGCCTGCAGGCCTGCAGCTGAGGGCTAATTAGCATGCAAGCCTCGTTAAGCGGTTTCCTACAATGGGGTGGAATCAAAGAGGAAAGCTAAACTTAATTGGTGTTTCACATTCAAAACATAATGAGTTTTTTTTATATATATATATATAAAAAAATATATATTTTTCAAATAGATTTTTTGATTCAGCTCATTATGGAAAGTATCCCAGAATGAAAAAGGCAAACTTAATTGGTTGCTGTGAAGAAAAGTTCAAGGCTCTAGTTCTGATTCTCCTCCTCATGAACCAACCAATCAATAAATGAATCACTCACTGACCAGCCTGGCAGTGTGGGGTGGGAGAGAACTGTTTCCCTGCTTCCCCAGCTGAAATCCCTGTTTGTTCCTGCACAGACAAATGGATTGAATCAAACAGCAGTGCTGCTATGTTCTAGGCTTAACTGGAAGCCATGGGCTCACCCACGTCCTGCTTATTTCATGCCTGTCCTCAGCAGACATTTCACTGGGAAACATCACTTTGGTACAGCTGGGCACAGCTTGGCAGCTCAGATTCTTACCCACAGAGATCAACAGTGAGCAGAACACAAGGTCAGAAACCTCTAGAAGTACCACAGGAAACACAGACAAATCCTCCAGAGAATAAGGAAATCAAATATTTTTGTAACCAGTGGGTAAGAATTTGAGGATTTTTAAAATTATTATTATTATTATTAATGAAATTTTGCTTATGGTAGTTTCCTGCCATTATACATTTCTAAATTTATCAACGTTTTTTTTCTATGCTGGGGCAATAAATTTGCTGATTGTATGAGAAAAGTGTTCAATGGCCTTTCAGTGAATGTCTTCCACAGTGGGTCAGAACTTTAGCAAAAACTTTAATTTAGCAAACATGTTCTTAAGGACACTATTTATGTTTTTAAAATTGTCACGATCTGTACAACTGACTTACAGATACAAAGAATAAAATAAAGGTAAAACTTTACCTTACTTTAAATACTTCCTGCCTTAAAGAGAAAGCATTTCCATGAACATAGCTGGTGAAAGGGTTAATATCTGCAGAGCTTTACCCTAGGTTAGAGTGTGGATGGTGTGTGTGTGTGTGGAGATGATCATGCAGCTGCATACAAGTCCTGTCACTTTTTGCCTGCCACACGTTGCATTATCTTTTAGTCAAACTGTGCCAAGTCTACTTCTGGTGTTTCACAACTGTAGGGATTTTTTTATTCTAGATTCTGCTTACTCTGTGGATACTGAATCTTTTTGAGCCATAGGATCCAAGCCATAAAACTCTGTAAGCATTGAATCCAAGCCCAGTGCTCTTTGCTGAAATTGGCAGAAGGATTCAGAGATACCTTGATGCTATCAAAGAACCAACACATAAAAATGGTTATGATTGAGAAAAAATTAGGTTTTTTTTCTTTTTACTTCCTGATAAGCCTTTTGTTGAAAAATATTATTTTTTTTTATAGTTTTAGCAGGAAAATCAAGTTACCTTACAGTGACATACTGGAGGATTGCCATTGTTCATTGGTGACGTGGCCACGGGTGATTTGGTGGAACCAAAATCCAGGAGTGTTTGCACTGGGCCTGTCTGCAAACACAGCACCTGGACTTTGCTGACATTCACTGAGGATAAAGGAACTTGGTTTAAAAACAACAAAAAAATAGAACTTTTTAGAGGCAGATCTCTCTTGGTCCTAGTTACAGCTAACAGTTGCTTTTTGCTTTTGGACAGAACTGTCCGGTGGAATTGGTTTAATGGCTGGCAAGAATGGCAAGAGTTGTTTGTCTGAGTTCACTGATCAGTCACAAACCCAACCCATTGGTTCTCCAAGGAAATTCCATGTACTGGCAATGTTTCAGCCCCTGGATTGTAAAATGAATTCCCTACCATGACTGTGAAACTTTGGGAGTGTGACTCAGACAGCAAGCACACACTATGCAATATGGTTTATCCTGTATTTATTTGTAAAAATATCAGACATAGATCCTCTATATATATATATAATAGTGTCAAAATTACTAGTTGTGAACTGAGGGGAGTGGAGTTCTAGCTCCTGTCTGGCTATTTCAGATAAGTGCAGAATGCATTGAATATTGGAGAGCTTAACAAGTGCTTTCTTTTGTTCATTTAAAAATGTCTTAAATTTTTCATTAGAGTATAGAATCTTATTTTTTTTATTTTGTACAAGCTGCGCTTTTTTAATTATAATCACTGAAAAATTCACTATAATTTGATTTTATAGGATTTTTGTAGCATTACAAAAATATAGTAAAACTGAGGTTAATACCTGTTGTGGCTAACCATATAAAAGTATTAAATCTTAAACTTGAACAAAAGTCATATTTTTTTTTACTAGATGTTAAATAGGGAAATATTTTGTTCTGCAGGTCATTACCAGAAAAGGTTTCTAGGTCAGCTGTGTTACCAGCAGTTTTTCTTTTTCCCATTTGATGCAGAAACTCTTCTGGTAGAAGATATTCAGAATTCCATCATTTTTCTCTGTGGGAGTGATGCCATTCGTGTACTAAATTGTAATTTTGGGAATGCTGGAATAATTCCTACCAAGACTGTCTTAATTGTGCCATCTGACATTTGAATGTCATCCTGGTATTAGCTCATAATAAAAGATAAAAATCAACGAGTCAATTGTTCTTTTGAATATCCCTTTTTTCTTGCTGTGCTGTTTCAAAGCTGAACTGCTGGAGAACATTTCATATTTGAGTCCATTCTGAGTGGACAGCTGAAGTTGATTTTGGGTCTGTTCTCTTTTCAGTATTAAGTCCCAATCTGTGTTAATCAAAAAGTGCATCAGACATTGAGGAGGCTGTTGTGGTTTTAGGGCAGATGTTTGGGGTTTGGTTGGTTTATTTAAATTCTCTCTCTACAGCAGGCTCGTTGCTGTTTCATTTTCCCAATTCAGTTTATCTAAAGGAGAAATCCTTAAGAACAAAGCAAATTACTTGAATATTTTCCTGCAAATCCTTGTGCACAGGTCCCATTTATGAACTTCTCCAGTTGCTCTTTTCTAGGCTAAATCCATCTGGAGCTGTCTGCAGGAACACCTTGAGCTGCCTTAGCACAAACAAAGGTAATCCCTGTCCTGGTTTCCATCTCTCACACTTTACTGCAGCTAAATATCCTCAAGAGCTGAATAAGGTGGATGTGAATAGCAACTAAATGCAAATTTAAACATATGTTAATCCAAGTGACCTATTTGTTTTTATTTTAGGAAGGAGGTAGGCCCGAAGTGTAACAGGAAATGTAAATCATTGTCTTTGCTGACAGCTCTGATGGGAAATGGAGCAGGAATTCCCTCAGAAATAAAGACCCAAGAGAGATTCCTTCTGCTGCTTTCCCCTGGGTTTTTGGGCTCTCAAAAAGTGGCTGTTGGTTGTCATTTGTCACCTTGTGTGTCCCTGCAGAGCCAGAGCTGCTGGCCTGGATCAGGAGGAGCTCCTGGATCACACAGGATGCCATTCCTTCATTTCAGGCACTCACTTTATTCCTGTCTGTAACTAAGGTGAGAATGATTTGTTTGATTGATGAAGTGTACATCTAAACCAGCTGAACCAACATCTCTTTTATTCTTGGTTTTTTAATAAACCATGTGTGTTAATATCACTGGGTTTGGATAGAAAAATCAACAGAAAGAAAGAAAGAAGAGAAATTGTTCCCTGGTCCCTGTTTTTGATCTATCTCCACACTTTACTCCAGTTGTTCCTACAATGTTGCAGACAAAGACAAAGGATCAGGGTTGATTTAAAGCACCAACACTTTGTTGTGCTCCATAAAGTAATCTTGGTGAGCTTTACAGGCCAGATGTAATGATATTTCTTAGTTTGAATGTTCCATCTCATTAGATTTTTATTCTGAATTCTGGATTCTGCCCTTGGAGCTGTGCCTTTGGGGTATTCAAGTGAGTATTTCACTTTCTGATTGTTTTCTCTGAATTTACAAATTTTCTAAATGTTTTCAGGCAAGAGAAGCTCAAGTTAATGGTAATTAAATATAACTTTCCTGTAACAATCATTTGAGTTATGTTTTCTGTCTGATCTGAACAGCAAAGTGAAATAAGCAAATCAGGGAAGACAGTGAGGTTACACAGAAGTTAGTGCTGGAAATAACATAAAAAATCATTAATAAATTGTAACATTTAAAGGGGTTTTGTTTTCTTCAACCAGAAAAATAAGCCTGGCAGTGAGCAGCTGTTATATGCTTACATGAGTTAATACCAAAACAATAAGAAATCTTCTTCCTTTATTCAACATGCACCAAACAAATAGATTCAAATGCATTTATTCTCTCTGATTTTTATGCAAACTACAAATTGCAAATAGAGTATAAAATAGATTCTCCCCTGTAAGAAAATCTGGCTCCTATTATGACAAAAATATAGTATTAAAGATTTCTTTTAAAAATACCAGCTTTATAAAATGCTAAGTAAAAAACTAACATCAGTGGTTGGTTTAAAGCCAAAAGATGAAGCCAAGGATCCATTAGAAGCCTACAAGAACCTAAAGGGGAAATATCTTATTCTTGTGCTTATCTACAGGTGCAGTGAGAAATAGTTGCTGTTCCAGGTGCATTAAAAATCTCATTTCTCTCATTTACTGGGCAGCATGAAAGATCTTTAATGCCAGGAGTGACAAGAAGCTCTAATTCTCACTGCAGTCCAGAGGATAAAATTTGCTCATAATCTTAATAAAATCAGCAGGTTGACCTTTTGGCTTGAGCTGTGTTAGAAGGATAAATGCAGTTTAGTGCAGTCTGGAACCCTACTGAACCTATAAAAGAAAATGTTGAATTAAGAAGTAAAGCAGCACATTCAAGGATTTGTCTGTTTCCTATGAGAATCACAAGAGAAGCAATGCTGGCTTTTTCTGCATTCATTCTGAAAAGTTTTCTCTACTTGATAAAGGTCAAGTTGCCATTTTCTGCAGGGTTTTAAATACATGGTATGTGGAATTTGGAAACTTTCCTTGTGCCACCTACAGTTTAATGTGCAGTAAACTGAAAAACCTTAGTGTGAACAAACAAACTGGAACCCAAGTTGTTTGACAAGCTTTAGAAAATCTGGAGATGCATAGATGTGGCTCCATCCTTCCACTTGTTAACATGGTCAGAAATAACAGTTCTGCAGAGTGGACAGGTTTTTTCTCTATTAAACCATAAAGAGATGCATTCTTCACAAAATATGTGCTGGAATGAAAAGAATGACAACTTAGAGCTTCTAAGCTCTTCCGTTTATATTATTTGTACAGTCTGATTTTTAAAAATAATCATCAAACATACACTTATCTAATTTTGTTGTCTTGTGTAACAGTAATTTACAATATTCTTTAATTTAAAGAAAAAATTGGGATTATGCGTATTACCTGACAGATCAGCAGAATAGGCTTCTGAAATTCAGCTTGGCAAATGGAACAAATATCATCAGATTCAGAGCACTGTCTCTTGCTGGCTGGCACCCCATAGTGCTGCAAAACAAAGGATTTGCAGCAAATATTAATTTTGAGGGGGATGAAAAAGCCACTCCCAAATACCAGGACAGAAAGGAATTTGGAATTGCTATAGGGAAACTTAAATCCCTCATCTAAAGGAACATAGCTAATTTTTAAAGTAGAAGCAGGACAAAAAGGATTATTTCACATCCTTTTTTCTGAAGGGATGTGCAGATTTTAAAATTTTTTTTGTGGGTGATTTTGTTGTTCAGGTGACACCACTGTCATTCAGTCAAGGAACTGAGACTGTGAAATGGGAGAATGAGTATACAGGGGTTCATTTAAAAATGCATTTGTTTATTGCTAAAACAATACAAAGGAATGGGAATGAGGAATTTCCAGAGGGATTTTCATGTGAATTGGGGTCATGGTTTTGTCATAAGAGAACTCAGTACTCACTGGGCGTGTAAAAAATATCCGTAAGACCTGCCTGAAGTTCTTCCATTGTCCAAAAAAGCTCAAAAGCTGAAATGGAAAAGAAAACTTGAGTTATGCTTAATATTTTTTCACTGTGAACTAAAAAGCTCCAAAGCTTTTGATTCCAGCCCTGGAAGTCTCATTGCTGGTTGGATGTTGGAATCACATGAGCACAGCAATAGTTCAGCCTGACCCTATTTTAAAGGTTTGAAATGTAACCAAATGAAGAATTTAGGCTGAAGTTTTTCCTAATAGGGATCTGGTTTTTAAGAGTGTTGAGGTTCTGAAATGAAGCATTGGAGTGCAATGGATCAGCATTATTGTCATATTTGCAATGGTCCTCAGTCCTGGAATTAAGGTACCAGAGCATGAGGAAGTGTTGGTCATTTTTAAAGCCAAACTGGTGACATTTGGGGCAGATGAGCTCTTGGAGAAGCAGAGTGTCAGCAGGAAGATGGTTAACATGTTTAGCATCACACAGGATACTCCAGCAGAGAAAATTTAGTTTCCTGGAAAATGGTGACTCTTTTAGCTGTAATTTTATCTTTAATTTTGCAAGTTCTGTGTTTGATGTGAGCACACCCATGGTAGCTGTGTCCTTTGCTTTGCAATCCCAACCCACTGCTAGATAAAGATGATTTTCAGTCCTGAGCCAGTTCTGGAAGGCTGCAGCAAACTGAAGCGAGTTCAGTGAGCTCAGAGGGGAACGTTCAGAAATGTGTTGTGTCCGTAACCCTCCACTGATCATTCCTGCAGAAACCCACTGGAGAATTCCATGTAAAACCTGAGAAGAGCACAAAGCTTTGCATACCTTGAGGATGAGGTAGAGGAGGCCCAGCAGGATGCCAAGGGTCCATCCCAGGGCAGTGTCCAGCCCCCCATGGGCCATGAGGTAACGGCACCACACTGGGATGGGGACACACCGACGGTAATACTGGCAGAGCTCTTCTAACAGCATGTACCAGTAGCCCTGAGCAAGACATGCAAAGGAACAGCTCAAGATTTACAACTCCAAAATGTGCAAAATACACAGAAAAGATGCATTGTTATTCTTTGGAGTGGCTTCTTAATGAAACAATTAAATGTGAAGCACAGAAAAAAAAAGATCAGAGGATGAGTCTCACAACTGTCCATGTAACAGTAGCAGAATTGATTGCTGGACTGCAGAAAATCAAATTACAGGCTGAATTGGGATGGCTTGGCAGATGCCTACCTACTTAACAAGGCTGTCAGGCTTAATTTCATAAGCATTAAAAAAAGTAAAGTTACATGAAGAAGGAGAATAACACAAATTTGGTCACAGGATCAGCTTGTCATGAGCCAGAGTTGTGTCCTGCACTCAGGGTTTCAAAGTGACAATAAGGCTCATTACAGGTACACTGTGTGTGCACATGTATAATAAATATTTATCTTAAATTTAAAGGGAATAAACTAAGGTTTTCTTAAAATTATATTTGTAACTCTTTCTATAATGTAAACTGGATAATGCCACAATTTCCCACTATTAACCAGATTCTTTCTCTGGTTCAACCATTTTTGTTGTAATGGAATTTTCAGTAAATTTTTTTCATGTTACATCACTGTAGAAAAAAAAAATAAAGATCTTGATTATAAATCAGTATTTAGAGAAGGCAGTTGTACCTCAGAAGAACTTGTTCTGGTACATTATAAGAGATAAAAACGTCCCAAAACACCCTGTTCAAATGCTACCACATCAAACTGTACTTGCTAATTTATTTTTTCTGAACCAGCACTAGTAATTGCAATTTTAAGATAAAATGTAATTGGTTTTGCCTGCCTCACCTCAGGAAGCAGATAAAAATAAATACACCACCAGCGAGTGTAAGCTTCTGAGAAAATTATTAAACCTCACTGATTTGAGAAATTAAGCTATGCATCAAATTCCTTGATCTGACAAATATTCCTTAAGTTTATTAACAACAAAGAAAATTCAGGATTATTTTTGAAGAGCCAGAAAAAAACCAGCTGTATGCATGTGCAGATCTTAAAATCTTGACAGTTCTTGTTGAGCATGTGCAGAATTTGCTGTGCTCCAGCTGCTCCAGGCCAACTGCCTGTGTACACATTCCTACAGGGCAGAAAATAAAAGGTTTGCTTCAACCCCCAACTTGGAGCCAGAAATAAACCCATTTATCCCATGATATAATACAAGCAATTGTTTCTGATCTGACTGAAAACCTTTTTTAGCACCAAGCAGAGAAGAACATGAAATCCACAGGGTTTTCTTGCCCACGGTGTAGTGGTGGATTATATACAGACATTTAATTAAAGGTTTTTCTCTGGGTAGAATTTAATAATTAGTTACTTTTACCATAAGAGAATCTTCACAAGGAATCAAAACTAGAGCTTGTTTCCTTACCTTGGATTTAAAGGACATGATAAAAGAAGGCACCAGGAGAATAAAGCACTTCAAGCCCATGAAGAGGAATTTCAGAATAAAGTCTGTGACTCCCACAATCCAAAGCACCTCCCAAAAGTTCATAAAATCCACAGTGGGGCTTAAGAAGATTAAGCTACAAAAAGAAGTATCAGAAGTTACTGGAGCACCCTATTTAGAGGAAACTGTAACCTGAGATTATCACAGCAGGTTTAATTAAAAAGGGAAACGTGGTTTACACCAAGGGGGGACATTTGCTAAGAAAATGAACTGCTGGTTGTAAATGGATCACTGAGGATCTCTGACAATTTTCCATCCTGGAACCTTCTTTGCTGGATCTTCATCACAGCCCCATCCTCCAGAGCTCAGTTTGATGTCTCAGGTTGGCATTTAGCCTTTGGTTTCCAGCCAAGGCTGCAGCTACAGAATGGTCAAGGGGGAAAAATCAATTGGAGTCATGAACTGCACAGGATGCCACATTTGGTATTCCCAAGGGTCAGAGCTGGCAGTCAGAGCCAGGAATGTTCTCTGTGGTACAGTCGTGCCATTAAATCAAGTCTGGAGCCTAGGAAACTCCAGCATACTGTTTTTAAGGACAGCACCTGTTAAATTTGGCAGAAGGGGAGGAATGGAGATTAAAGTGAAAGACAAACCAATGGCACAATTAAAGAAAAACAGCAGATAAAGTGTCCCCAGTTCATGTCTGGGTAATTGATGGTGGGGTAGAGGTGTTTTACACTTACCTGTGGTACAGGGCCTGAGAGTGGAAGGTGTAATACAAGAGGAGAGAGGATCCACTCAGGTAGAGCAGCAACCACGTGCACTGCAGCTTGGAGCACCGTTCCTGCAAGGCATTGTACAGACACACTGCAGTCCTTGCCTCAGAACAGGGCTGGAATCCATCCCCAACACCTGGGCTACCAGAGGACTTTATCCTAGATAAATATCCTAGATAAACCCTAGATATTTATCCTAGATAAAATAAATAGATAGATTTAGACCCCATAAAATAGGAGACCCCAATGGAAAGGTAAAGCAGTAATTTCAGTATTTTCAGCCTACCAATTTCTAGGTGTACCAAGGATTTTTCTGAAGACAATCAAAACCCACCCCACTCTGAAGAAACAGCAGCTTTCCCTTTGGGAGTGAACACAGAGCTGAAGGTTTAAACTGTCAACTCCTATTTCATCCCACAAATAGAGTTAGGAAGGTAATCCATAACTTACAAAAAAAGTGATTTCAATAGTCAAATCGGAGGGAAAAAAAACACCCCCTTGACTTTTGCAAACCTTGTTATCTGAGCTGTTCCCATGTACAGAAGCATTAAGACTTTACTTCTATCTTGATAGCTAATATTATTAAGTAAGTAAAACATCATGTCTATTCATATTTCTTTCAAAAATGGATTAACTTGTTAAAGTCTTGCTTAACTTAAAATATTTTGTTGCATAGGGTGATACTTACTCTGAGAAAAACCTGATTTACTATGCTTTTGTTTGCATATGCATAAGTTGTTAGCAGCCCAATTCCAAGAGAAATGCCTATTAGGAAAATAGGATCAGTTATAAACATGAAAAGGAAAAAAAAAAAAAAAATCACTGAACTGGGTTAAAAAGCAGCCACTTCTAATATGTCTTTGTAATTAGAATTAATAGCTCAGACTCTCAAGCCAGGATAATTAAGCACATTGTACATATGCCAGCAAAGGAAACAGAAGCCACTGAAATGCAGTTTAGTAAATCTCTCTGATGAATAAAGCAAATAAAAATAAAGCTAAAAATAAATCGAATTACATTTCAGGCAGGGTTATTAGTGCATGGAGGGGAGGGGAAGGGGAGGAGGGTCTGCTCCCTCCGAGCCGCTTTGGTTCTACTCTACCAGTGCTGTGCTGCAGGAGCAGTTTGACGCTGAGGATGAGGAGGTAGGGCAGGCTCCTGTGCAGCCACTGCAGGAGGCAGCGCAGCTCGGCCAGGGAGCTCCCGCCCTGCTCCTCGGGCTCCGCGTCCTCGGGCCCCGCTGCCTCCCCGTGGCCGCGGCTCTGGGAGCCCGCCCGGGAGCCCCGGGAGCTCGGGGTGTCCCGGGATTCCTCGCTGGAGCCCAGCTGGATGCGCACATCCCCGGGGCAGGAGGAGCCCTCCGCAGCCGGCCTGGAGGAGCAGGAGGAGTCATCGGTGCCACCCTGGATGCTGTGGAGATGGGCACAGTCGGGGTGCATGGCTGCTCCTGGGGTTCTTTCTGATTTGTGTCTCCTAGAGCGGGATATAAACAGTTTAAAGAAAGAGAGAAATCATTCAGGAAAATAAAAATCCAATAGGTTGTGCAAGATTCTCTGAGGTCCTGCCTCAGTTTGTCACACCCCCTCTCCTGTGTTTTCCCAAATTAAAATGATTTCCTTATTTCCTTCCCTCCCTGTGCAGATCTTCCCGGCTGCCTTAGGAACAGCTAAAAGCGCGAATCAGAACCGGACAGGAGACCAGCACTGGATTGTACGGGAGAGATCTTGGAAGTGCTGCATAATTTCACAAAAATAGCAGCAGCAGTGTGGCAGAAAAGGAGCAAACACTGATGGGAAGGAAGCAGGGAGGACATTTCCATGCATCCATTAATTGGTGAGCACTGGTACAGACAAGTCCAGTCAAAAGCCAGTGCATGCTCAAAACTGAGGGCCATTATGAGATTAATGAGATTATCCTGTCTGGAGAAGGGAGCAGAACCAGGTTAGGCCATTTTCTAAAGCATTTAAAAGAGTGAAAAATGAAATGCAGCCAAATGAGGGCTGATTTATCTTTCCTTTGGCATCTTTTGGTTGTCTTTTGGGCACTTCTTCACCTCTTTGTGAGTCTTTACTCAGCTCAAATAGGGTTAAATCAACTTCTCTGGACTGGTGTGACATCAGAGTAATGATTTTGGAGAATGCCTGGAAGCTGAATTTGACACAATACTTGTCACTATGGGGTAATATTGAAATACTGAAAATTTTGATATAATCCTCCTCCTACTGTTCAAACTCTTACGGATTCCTCTTTGAAAATATTTATTTCACAGCTAGGTTCACTGGGGATACAGAAACAAAGTTCTGGATGCATTAGCACAAACCTCAAATTCTTTAGCCTTTAAAAATAAGGTAATACTAAAGAGTAGAACCACTTTAACACATGAATATGAGAACTTACTAATATTTACCAGTGCTGCTCCTCCTACTACTATTTTTGTTTTGTTGGCCAAAGATGACATCATACCTCAAAACAACCTAAATTCTTGTTCTGTATTTTTTTGCACACGAATAAAACCGATGAAGTGGAGATGGTAATGACTAATGAACAGTGTTGCAGTGTTACTGAGATGTTTTTACAGGAAGGAATAAAAAAGATTAATTCATTTGCCCTGTTGGTGTTTTGGGTCCGGGTTCTGCAAGAACTGACAGCTCGGTGCTCAAAAAGCCGGAGCTGGAGGATCGCACCGCCCCTGGCACAAACTTCCAAATCACCGAGTTATTAAATGGGATTTCAGAGAAGACTCCTGCAAGCACCCAGATCTTGTTCTCCGTCCCAAATATTAACTAAAATAAGGCTCTTGAGAAAGGCCCCTTGGCGCATTCCCCGTCTCCCGGGGCCGCCGCTCCCCCCGCGCTCCGGGATCTGCCCCGCACCTCGCCGGGACCCTCGGGAGGGTTCGAACCGCCCGGAGCTCCTCAGGACGGCCCATCTCGGGAACCCTCGGTGGGTTTGAACAGCCGGGATCCCCGCACAGAGAAGGGAAGGAAAGGGTGACCGCGTCCCCGCGTCCCCGAGTCCCCCTCCCTGCCCCGCGCCGTGAGGGGACGCGGCGGGCGCCCCTTCCCGCCCTTCCCCTCATGGTACCTCATGGGGCGCCCGGCGCCTCCCGCCCGGCGCCCGCCGCCATAGCCGGGGCCCAGGGGGTGGGAGAGGGCGCGGCGGGGGGAGGAAGAGGAGGAGCCGTGAAGGGAGGAGAAGGAGGAAGGAGAGCAGTGAGGAGGAGGAGGAAGGCTCCGAGTTGGGCGTTGCTCTGGCAACGTCGCGGCCTTGGCCCCGCCATGGCCCGTGAGGAGGGCGCGCCTCCCCTCAGCCCCAACCCCGCCAAAACCAGGGGGAGGGTCCTGTTGCTTTTTATTGAAAGCCTCAATTAAAATTAATCTGGGAGGGCAATAATAAGGAAGGAAATGAAGGGATGGATATAAAAGTATATGTGTACTGCGGTGTCATTACTTGTCGGTGGCGATTAAGGGAGTCCTGCTGTCTGGAAATTGGTTTTGCCTCCCAGGAAACCTGAGGAAAGCGCTGCCCTAGTTAATGCTGCCGTAGCTCTTGGGAGAGGCTTGGAATGAGATAGATACAGGTTTTCTTTTGAAATATGCTCTTGAATAAATTAGTTTGCGTCCAGAAATGGCATCTGTTTTCCCTGGCTCAGATATTTTTCTAGAAAAAGTGTTTAGGTATGCAGCTCACACGGAAAGTGGGACTAATATCTAAGCAGCTTTGAAAATCGGCGCTGTGTTGTTTTGAGTTAGGACAGAAATGCTGGTTTAATTCCAAAGTTTGAATACAGCTGTGGGGTCAGTAAGCCCTGGAGAAGGAAAGGATGGGCCCTTAGATGTAGAAGTTATGAAGTGGAAAATTAAGTGTTTGGAAGAGTTAAGTGGCCTGGTGTTCAGTGCCACCATCTAACAAATATTCTCTTTTATTTTCAAGGAAGTAGCTGAAAACTCTGTGTCTCTTGGAGGTAGGTTTTGAGGAGGCAATTTGGTCTACTTTTATGATGTTTTTGGAAACTGTGCCTCGAATTTCCTGACTGGAAAGTTCAGGTCACATATCCTCTGCGTTTTGCTCGGGCTGTGGCTGATGGACTGGAAGAAACCTGGGCTGGTTATTACAAATATACTTAAGTATTAAACATGCTCCTGTTCCTGTAGGCCCTCTGAACTCAGAAGACCTTTCCCATTTGTGTAATTTTTCTTTCTAATTATCTCAATACTGCTCAGTAACAGCACTGATGCAGATTTCAGATGCCTGGCAGGAAGCACTCAAAAAATGTTATGGCCATGTCCCCATCCTTCCAAGGATAACACAAACCTGTTGTGTTTGGCTTCTGCTGTGCCATATTGTTCATTCTCCCACTCTTTGCTCAGTCACTCACTCACGTCGTGTTTGGATTATGGAGGACAATGTGAAAAAAAATCTTAATTTGCTTCTCAAATCAGGGAAAGCAATTATAAATCTTTTATTTTTAAATAGTGTTTTATGATTGGAAATTATGCATGCCTTCTGTACATCGCTTGGAAGGGTATAAATATAAAAGATTTGTTCAGCTGTTTCTTTTTTGTAATTATAAAATGCATTAAAGTACAAATGTAGCTTTAAATCCACGTTGTTCTCAAACTGTTTCTCATTGCCACATGCACTGAAAATATGAAATTAATTCGTGGCAGCTTATTAATCAATGGTGTTTGTTCATGCAGGTCACTTGCTGATTTATCTCCAATTCACAGCTCATTAGAAGGTGTGTAACTCTTCAGAGATGTTGTTATTTAACAGGTGTGTTTTCCTAGTGCCATTAATGACCTCTGGATTTAGTAACTCCTGACACAGGAGAGATTTGGGAGATTATTCACAGAAAATTGGAAGTCTTTTCTCATGGGCATTGGGCACATTAGGTCATGGAATACCTGGTGATAAATTTACCAGTCCGCGTTTGGATTCGACTCCCAGGATGCCAATAAATTTCACAGCCACATTTTCTGGTGTTTATACTCTCAGAAGTGTCCCAGACTTTCTCATCCTCCCAGGAACAGGTGGTACCTCCTTAATTGGTGCAATTAGCACTTTCCATCAGTGTGTACCTGTTCTTCCCGGGGTTGTTCAGTGCATGAGAACTTTGGAACAAACTCTGATCCTTGTGGAGCTCTGCCTGGGATGCCCTGCCAGCTCAGTATTGACCTCTGCAACAACAGTTACTCCCTCCTAGAAGTTGCTGAGAGCTTGTTTTATGGGCAGAAATATTAGAAGAATATATTTTGTGTCCTAAAGGAGCTCTGCAGAAAGCTGAGCAGGTTAAGGGATTACAATCTTCACCTTTTGTGTCACCTTTTTTCCATCAGAAGGAACTGGTGCTTGAAAATGAGGTGTGCAGCATCATCTGGGGTGGAATTTAAAGAAGCTGATCTCAGATACAGGGAAAGCAATTTTAGTTAATGATATGATAAAAAAATGGGCTTTTTGGTAAGAGTCTGTAGGATAGCAGAATGTCCTGAATATTCAAACGCTTTATTGGTTTGTCTTCATTTTACCCAAAATGCTGCTTGAGCATGGAAGACTTCTGCAAAATTAAGACAGTTTAGTTTAAACTGATTGAAGGATTTGAAAGTCCTGCCAAGAGGCTCAAATAACCTTTAAAATCCGAATGTTTCCTGAGCTCTGAGTGCTCCATCTTTTAAAAACTGGCTCCTGCAACTCTACAAACCCTGACTTCAGTTTGTATTTCAAGCACAAGCAAACAGCTCCTGTACCCGAGAAAGTGAAGAACCGAGCCCTGAGAACAGCCCCGAGGTGATGGCTGAGTTTCACTGCTGAACTCTGATCCTCCAGGCTTTGTCAAGGAGACTCGTGAGGAATTCGAAGCAGATATTTTTGTGTTGCGATGACATCACCCCGTTCCCTGAGGTTTCCAGAAATCTTGCAAGCCCTCTGTGTACCGCAGCCTGCTCATTCCTGTGAAGTCATTCTAAACTGAGGGTAATTCCTCTGCAGTGCTCTCATGTCATTGTTCCAAAGCTGCTGAATTACATCCCACAGTCTTGTTTTATTTTTTTTAGGCAAAGATAAAGCCTTGAATGAGAATCAGCCGGCAGAGCCACAAAGGGCAGCTGCAGTTTTTGCTCCCTGCACAGGAGGGTGCTCAGCCTCTGTCTTTATCTGCAGGCAGGAGCAGCTCCCGTGCTCATCAGGACCTGGTGGAGGAGCCGTTTCCTGAACCGGCCTCTTCTTGTAGTGACACTGGAGGATCTGTTCAATCCAGTGACTCAGAAATTATTCAGATGTTCAGGAATTTCGGGAGGTGTGTGGTAATTGCTGCTCTTAGACCATTACGGAGGTATTTAGGTCAGAAGATGTAATGATCATGACGTGGGTATTCTCTAATGGGTGTCCTTAAAGGTGCCAGAATTTTCAACAGGATCTTTGAGGTTTCTCAAAATTAGGGGTTTTTCTCGTCTAATTTGCTCATCTGAACGTGTGAATCCCCGTGTGAATCGTTCAATTGTACAATGAATTCTCATGTGTGTAAACATGAGGGGATTTACCAGGAAGGAGTAGATGGGTTTGTTAATTTATATCCATTTGTAGTTCCTGCTAGTAGTTATATCCTTAATTATTCTGTATTTTCCTTGTTAAATCAAAGAACATCCTGAGTTGGGAGGGACCCACTGGGATGATCCAAGTCCCACCCCTGGCCCTGCACAGGACAGCCCTGGCAATCCCACCATGTGTGTGATACACAACACATTTTATGTTCCAAACCCAAATTAATCTTCTACCATAACCCATCAAATGGAATTTGACTCTCTGTTTACCTTTTCAGGGATCAAAGAGGGGTCCTGGATGTTGTTGTCTGGTCAGGTTTTAGTCAAGTGAGTTTTCTGTCTGAAAGCAATTTGTCAAACCTGTGTGTTGTACAATATTGCAGCCCTCTGGGTGCACATCCAATTTAGTCACTGAGGAAAGACAGTTTTGTTTTTAAAAAGCAGATGTCTGGAAAAGGAAATCTCTCCTTTCAGACCTCTTGGAATAAACCCAGAAATGCAGTAGGCAAAATCTTGTTTGCTGTGGTGAAGGGGATTCATCCCTTTAACATCAGCACATAAATATTTGCTTCATTTCAGTCAATATTTACCTCACAGGTCAATAAAACTTGTTTTGCACTTCACAGAGTTAATATTTACTTGCTGTTTTTAGCTTGGTGACAATATTTCTAATTCTCTTAAGGATGTGGGGTCCTTTTCTACTTCTTCTCTAACAAAAGATTTTGTTTTACCAGAGGTGTGTTCGTTTATTAGGAGGTGTTATCCATGAATCAGACCATGTTTGTCATGTAATTAGATCATCCAGATTATGCCTATAACACTTTACAAGTATGAAAAGGATTTTTTTTTTGCTTGAAGTTGACTAAACATCTTACCAAATTTAAAAGTGATTGCTGTGTCTGTAAAATCAGGCTGTAAGTCTTAAGACAGAGGCGTTAATTTAGAAGGTAGAGTGAAATTAAAGTACTCCTTACTCTGAAAATTATTTTTGTTTCGGAAAGCAACCACTAACTTGAACTTTTGTTTCAGTTCAGCCAAAGCACAGTGGCCAGGCTTGTCTGGTTCAGGAGGAAATGCAGAGATGAATTTTAGAGATGAATTTTTGACCAGACCACGTTTGCAATCAAGTTCATTTCCACAGAAGAACTTCCCCAGTGCATTCCATGTTTTTATCCCAGCTCTGTCAATATCTGGGTGCTGTTTCCAGCACTGAGGTGCATTGGAAGCTGATCCTTGGCTTTCCCCCTGCCCCAGCCTTTGTCTGCAGCCGTGGGTGAGGGCAGGCCCAGCTCCTGTGCCTGCTCCAAGGAGATAACGGGGTGCCTGTTAACCACGGGTGTTATCTCCCTGCCATGTACCCTGCTCCTGCCTGCTCTGCTCAGCCCCAGCCCTCAGCAGCTTGTTGACATTTCTGTCACAAAAAAAAGACCCCAAACATCTCCAGTTCTGTCCCTCAGAATGGGGATTTTGTGATTGATACAATTAGAGATGAGGGTGAGGTTATTTAATGGAAGTCTTGAGTTGAACTAAAATCTCTGAACTAAATCACAGCACACCCATATCCTTCAAGCTGTCAAACAAAACATCTGGTTATGATAATCATTATCTTAATTGAAGAGTTCTAGCTCATGCCACGCTTTTCTTCATTAATGGAAAGAATTAATGAAAGAATACTTAGGAAAGTACTTAACTATTTAACTAAGAGCTACTTCTGAAGTGAAACCCTGCTGAAGGAATAATGGAATTCATCTTAGCCTCCTAGATAAACTTCCTCCTGGTTAACTTAACCAAGTTAACCATTTTTCAGCCTCCAATGCTGCAGTACAAATGTGCTTCCTTAAATCTGGCTTGCTTGCAGACAGAGTCTGACACACTGGATTTAGTACAGCTGCAGAATTAACATTCAGAACTCCCATGCTGCACAGTTTCCCCACGTGTTACATAAAAATGCTGTGCAGTTCCTCTCTCCAAAGCTCCTCTCTCAGGGCTTTAGCTGCCTGTTTGCCTCCCCTTTGGTTGCTGTTTTCATTTATACAAATCCAATTTTACACACTCACCCCAATTACTGTTCATTGGGAGATAAATATTGTAAATTGATAATTCTGCCTAATATTGACTTAACATGCAAGGTGTGACAGCTTCAGAACATATTTTGAAGGTTTGTTGTGTTTCAGGAATGTGGTTTTCTTTGAACACCTGAGCTGTAGAGCTGTGATAGTTTGGATGTTGTTGAGTTTCAACATGCACAGTTTGGGATCCATCCCTATCTTGTTTAATCCTTCAAGGTAGAGAATGGCTCAGATTCCATCCCCAGATTTTCAGGGTTTGTCATCCAGAGACTGAATTTCATTCTGGAAGGTTTTTGGGGAAATAACTGATTTGATTTTGGGAGTAGATGGATTTTAAAGTAAAATTTAGGTAAATACCATCAGGAATATCTCCTCCTCCTCCTCCATGGCTTTTCATAGCAAAAATAGTTCTGTTATTTTTGTATTGTAAAGAAATATTTCCTTACCTTTATTTTACAAAGTTCCTTTTTAGCAACCAACTAAATTTTTTGACTTTTATCAGTTTTTCAGCCCAGATTTGGAAATCATTCATTCCCTGTTTATCCTAATGGTCCTTCCCCTGCAGAAGAATCCAATGGAGTCAGCAGTGAAGGATGGACTGGGAGCAGTGTGAAATTCTTGTTGCATCTCCTGACAGGAGAGCAGAGCCACAGAGGAGGAAACAGCATCAACATTCTTCATAAAGCAGAGAAAATAGGTGCAGGCAAATCCTTTGAATTGAACTCTAATGAAATTATTGTTTATGGCCCAGCTTCTCCTTTCCATCCAGAATCTGTCATTTAGGTGATTGGGCCAGCAGGTGCAAACATAATTGAATCCAGGGAAATAAATAAGGAGGGAGGCTGGGGATGGATTGCTAAAAAGAAGACATCTAGTTTACTAATTAGGAGGATTTATAGGATGCTGCACTTAAAAATAGATGATTATTGATAGCTCATCCTAATAATGAGAGTTACTTTATAGTAACTTTGAGGTTTCTTGCAGCAGTAACCAGGAGCAGCAGCCCCTCTGCTCTGGGCTCTGTTGTTTGCAGCTGGAAACTTTCTGAAAGGCTGCACAGAAACAATGTTGTCAATTTAGAGAGGAGGTAGCAAAAAATGTGTGTTACATCTGTCTTTGAGTTAGTTCCACAGAGGAAAGGAGGTGGAATTGTTTTTAATGATAAGAGTATAAAAAGTTATGGGACTGTAGCAAACTAAGATGGAAATTGCTTTTGATATTCTCATCTAAAGGTATTTTAATGGAAGTCAGAGGTAGATATTAAACTAAAATATTTGTCAGTGGACACTGCTGAAGTGCAAGTTAAATATTTTTAAATTTCATTTATTTTAAAGGCAGTAGTGCTGATAACACTGGCACTTAGCTCAATATCATTTCTCATTAAAGTTCTTTTAACACTCACAGCTTTATCAGTTACCAGCGAGCTCATCACAGCACCAGGTATGAATTCCATATTTGCCTTTATCTAATTCATTTCTCCATCCTGCACTTCAATAATTTGAATCTGAAGTATATCAGGAAAACAGAGTTGTTTTCTTCTCTTGGAGATCTCAAGCAGAACTATTCCTCACAAAGAGCAACAAACAGCCAGGCTGAATTACCATGGAGGATGCTGCAGCTGAGCTTGTAAATATTATTTTGATAGACTTACATTTCCTTCTGAAAGGAAATAACATTAGGAATATTTTGAAAATCTAGAAAGGGAATAATAGAAAATAAACCCAAAGCCAGTAAGATGAATTTGGCTCACCAGCCTTTTTGCCATTTCATGTCTATCATTCATTTTTGAGATGTATCAGTTACATCAAGCTGAGGCCAGTTCAGTTTTATGTGCCTGGAAAATGGAGTGGATTCACCAGGATCTGGCCCATTCTCTTCTGTCACCTCATATTTCTGTTACTGGGTCTGTACATTCTATTTTAACAGTTTGGAGAAAAAGAAATGGAAATTTCTAAGTAAATATTTTTACATTCTGTTACTCCATAGAGCTTCTGTATTGTGTATTCCTCCAAGTAATTCATCATGATGAAATGCAATGCTGAAGTAGAAGAGTTAATTAAAATTTAGATTGGAAATTGAAATACCAAATGAATCCAATCGGAGAGTTATGATTTCAGGTTTCTTGTGCCCAGCAACAAATAAATGAATATCCAAGGAGTGGGACAGCCATGCACTCATCAGGAGCTATGGAATAAGAGAATCTTTAATACAGAAATCTGCCCTTTGCTTTTGGCAGGGCTGTTGTGAGAAGGGGTTTGTAATGCCCCAGGAGATTGGATTGTTCTGGATTTGGGAGGAACCAGCAGGTCTAGAGGTGTGAGGATGTATTTGCCATTCCTTAGCTGCCTCAGGAAGTGCAGAACTTTGCTCCTACACTTCCCTCTGGGTGCAGACTGATGTGTCCCATGGACAATCCAGCTTAGTGTAAAAATGACTTCATTTTGCTTCTGATTTAATTGCAAAATCATTCAGACTTTGTGTGTTTTCTCTGTGAGTAATCCAAATTTAGATTTCACTGTTGGTGCTACCTGGGTTTTTTTGTGTGTTTGTGTTTAATGCAGCTGAAAGTTATTATGTAAAATGGGTAAATTGGAGTCTTTAAAGGAGCTGCCAACTTGCATTTGCCTGAGTTACTTCAGCAGTGGAGAGCAGAGGAAGAATTCCAGACACGTCATCCTGATTTCACAAGTCTGCAGAGATCTCCAGAGTGGACTTACCCATCTGTGTGAGTAGTGAATAACTCTGTGCTTGTGTTCCTCACATGTGTGCTGCAGCCATGGCACCCATGGCACCCACAGCTCTGGCTGGGCAGACTGGCCATGCCCTGGTGGCCCAGCAGAGTCCTCAGGGTGGGCAGAAATGGGCACTGGCACCCAGAGTCACCCTGCAGTGATTGATTCACCCTGCAGGTCTTCCTCTCTGACCTTCCCCCAAAGCACAAAAATCGCCATCTAAACATTCCTGCTTCTTTGCTCAGGGACAACATTTAGCCCATGTTTAAAGTGTTCCTCCCAAAACTTGACATTTTTCTGTGTTCACTCAGCCTGAAGTGACAAAAGATGGGAAGGAGAGGAGAATGGGAAGGGAGACTTTACTTGCTCTAACCTTGGCTTCCATAAAGAGAAAGCCACCCTTGTGTCTGGGCTTCCACACCAAGGCACCAGCCTGGCCAGGGATGTTGTTCCCAGCTCCCTGCTCTGAGCTTTGTTGTTCAGTTTTGTCCCTGGCACTGTGGGACAGATTTCCCCTGCTCCAGAGTCCCTGGGACATCCCCTCAGCACACACAAATTCACCTTTCAGCTGGGCCCTACAAATAAACCCTCCTCATGGAGCAAACCCACATTCCCTTCCTTGTTTTCACACTCTGTACCCATGAAGGGTCCTCCTGGATCAGTTCTAAAGGGATAATTGTACTACTTAAATATTAAACAACCAAGTTCTTTTTTTATTGTTAAACCAATATTAAAGTAGGACAAAGCTGATTTACAGTTTATGGCGGTGTATTCCAGATTTGCTGGTGTTGCAGCTGATGTCCTGCCTCCAGCAATATTGGCACTGCCAGGAGGCACAGAAATGGAGATTTTAATCAAAAAACTTTATTTGAGATCCACTCCAGTTAAATGATAAGTTAATCTTGCCTTGTGAACTTCCAGGCTGTTAAAAAGGGCAAATGGCTGCAGTGTCCTCTGAAACAATTCAAACCCTATTTTTCATCAGGAGATGATTCCAGTGCCCTGGAATTGGAAGTTGGGTGTCTTTTCCTCACAGATTGTTATTTAATCTCTATATATTAGCTTTCATTGCCCTTTTGATAGATTTAGGCTCATAAACTTCTCATTGACTAGATTGAATTTACCACGATGTTGTTACTTTTTATGAACAGAATGAATCAATAGCAGATCTGTTGGTTTGCACTGAACTGTTTATTTTAAGGCATGTTTAAACTTTACTGGGAGAAAATGGAAGGGCTGATGCCCAGTTCTTTTCTTTAATATTCAATATTTGGTAACTCTGAGCACAACCAGCAAGTGCTGCACACATTGTCCAGAGATCCAGGGCCAATAATATTTCCTAACATTCTTTGAAATGTTAAATATTTTGCAGTATTCCCAATTTATGGCATTTAGTACTTGCAAATTACTTTATTGTTGTAATAGAAGGCTTTTGTTTCATTAGTAGGGAATATTCCAGAATATGACTGTTTTTTTTCACTGAAAATAGTAAGTCTGTATTTAAAATGTCTATCTGATATCTCAACATATATATTTATATATGAGGAAATAGTGATTTATTTTATTGTACTCCTCAAATACTCTGTACAAACCACTTAATCTATGAATTTGAAGCACAGTACTAAGAAATATCACTGGGTTCATTTTATCATTGAATTTTAGGGATGTGGTTTCTTGCCTGTTTTTTGCTGTTTGTTTAATAATAATTAAAACAATCTGTTAATCAAGTTCCACATAGACAAGTGCAAAACTGTGCCTAGTTGATCTAAAAACTTGGGAATTCTTACATCAGTGTAATCAGGTGATAACAGCCCAGAGTTTGTGCTTGCTGAGGGATTTATTTGGATTCACTGTTGTGTCTGTGAGCTCCCTCCTCCATTATTTATGCAACTTTATTTTTGTATTAAATGGTTAATTAAATCTGGTCAGGTTAACCTTTGTTGATGATTAGGAGTAGGAATCTCAGCCACTGGAAAGCAAATCATTTTGGGTGGAACATCTTGTTCTTGTTGGAATAATTATCTTTGTTTACATTCACACAGCATTACTGCCTTGAACCAGACATCTTTGGGGAAAGAGGGGCAGTGCCCAGAGCAGGTTTCAGAAATTATAAATGTACAGAAATTATAAAGGGGAAACATTTCCCTTCCTTCTCCTCTATGAGCAAAACAGGGAAACAGTTTGGATTAATAATCCAGAATTCCAAGTATTCACAAAGAGCTGTAATTTGTTGTCAAATAACTTTTAAGAGCCAAACCTCCAGGCTGCCCAGCTGAACTGAGTCCTGCTTCCTCACTGAGAATTCTTCAGCAGCAGCATTCCAGTATTTTCCTGGTGGAGTATTTGTCATTCTTTTCCAATTATTCCTGTTATTATTTTGTAGCTCTGTTTGTCTTTGTTCTATGGCCTGTTCTTTTTTGAGTGCTGGTGAAAGCCTCTTGGCATTTTCCCTGTCCTTCCCCTTGGTTTGATATTTTCTGCCAACTCCTCTTCCCTAAAGCCTTTTCCCCCCTTTTTCTCCATGCAATGGGATCTTACCTCCATAAAACTTTTGTTTTTATTGCTCATGGAGGAGTGATTTTATCCCAGAAAAATTCTTCAGTCATCAAGGTGGGAAAGAGCAGAAGGAGAGATGCCAAAGTGACCTTCTGGCTGATTTTCTGGTTCTTCTTTGGAAGAATTCGACAGCTCAGTCAAAAGATGTTCATTCTGAGGATTATTTTATTTTGAACATGACAATTTTTTTATGAACTCTTGCTTCTCTGGAGCCAAATTGTGGGATCATAGGAGATCTGTAAGGCCCAGGAAGAGGGATAGTAGGAAATTAGAGAAGAAATAGAGTAAAACCACAAAAGATTTCTTAGTACCACTATAAACCCATCATATATCTGTGTGAATACTCTCTGCCTCAAAAAGGAGATGTTAAAAGAGCAAAAGCTGTAGAGAAGGACAAAAAATGCCATCAAAGATAAGGCAGATGTGGGGAAGGTGAGCTGTGTTCCCATGTTCCTTCTACAAGAGGCTCCAAGTCATTCAAAGCTGTACCTTTCCTTTATGCAATTCCTTTTCTGATTAAAATGGTCTTCTGTAAGTGATTCTATGATACATATAAATATTATGGTTATCAGTCTTCACAGTTAAAATAAGGCTTTTTTCTTTGGCAGGAGGAAGGCTATACATGCAAATTCACATTCCTGAAGCATTCCCACTAACTCTGCCCTTCTGTTCTGGCAGAATGAGGAAAAACTGTGGGGTTTGTATTTCCTTTTATTTGTTTCTTTATGTATCCTGTGCTTTCTGATTCTCACTTATTTCTTATTTCATTATCTTTCCTGTTCTTTTCCTTTTTTGTGGTTACACTTGTGGCTGCATTTTTTTTCTTTTATTTGTTTACTTTGCCTTGAACTTTCTCCTAAATCCTTCTTTTCTTTTCAGCCAGACCTGAATAAACACATTGAAGCATCATTTTTCTCTCCTTCCCTTTCCACTTCCCTTCATCTTCTACTTCCATATCTTTTTCCCTTTATTATAATTTTCTCCTCAGCATTTTTTTGATGTTTTTCTTTCCCATGAATTTTCCTCTCCTTCTTTTGATATTTTGTACTTTACCTCAGGGGAGGCTCAACAAAAATTTGGACATTTTTTCCTTAATAGTGCAAAACTGGATAGAAACCACCTTACAAATGTGTGGGACAAACTCTGTCCTAACTGTCCTGTGGCATGAGGATGTCTGGGAGCAAATAAATTCCTGTTTAGCAAATTTAACTTCTCCTAAAAATTCAGGCTCCATCCTTCCAGCTGGAAACTGGATCATAGAATGGGTTATTACAAGCTGTTAAAATGTGAGACCGAGGAGGGGGAATAGGCTGAAGTTATTCCATGGATTGTTCTGTTCTTTGTGGGAGGCTGTTAAAATAAAGCAACAGTATAAAAGATGAATTATATACGATTTAATGTAAAGCTGTTGGAAGCCATTAGGATATTTCTTCCTTGATTGTCTAACATTTGTGTACTTTTTTACAAAGTTTTACATTTTTTGGTTCTTTCCGAACATTATGAAAATTGTACTGAGAGGAGTAAATTCATCTGCATAAAATTGACTGCAAAGAGCAATTAGTCCTTCATTAATATGCAAATTTGGTCCAGTGCAGATTCATCTATATATGAGGCTTAAATATGCAAGTCAGTCTTGCTGTGCAAGAAGCCCAGATGCTTTTATTTACTTTGAAATTGAGGGATTTGGTTAATGATGTTGTTGACAGGAAAACTTGAATAAATTTGATGATCACCATCTTTCATATTAGACGAGGCCCATGGAAAAAAATTACCAAGTAAAATACCAATTTTATTTGGTAATTTCCTATTACCAATCTTGTAATAAAATGTAAGATAGAAAGTAATAGAGTTAGATTTCCTAATGTAGTTATCCTGAGACTTAAAATGCTCCCCAAAGATGGAGCCATTTTTCTTAAACTTTGTTTTTCCAGAGGGTAAAGACATCTCCATAAGCTGTATGAATAACACACTGCCTGGAGATTTAATATTGGAAACTTGGTTCTGTGACTTGCTTCAGTTGGTGAGAGGATGTGAGCCTGGGAATGAAGGAGCAGGAGCTCTGGAAATGGTTCTTTGTCATCTTCCATGATTTATCTGTAGGGTCTTCTCTAAAATTAGTGTTGAGGTTTTTGTCCTGAACCTGTGGCACACCCTGGAATCTGTCTGAACACACAGCCAATTCTATTTGGATCACCCAAGCTCCTTAATAAACAGTTTCTTTAATATCTTTAAATCTCTACAGCCCTTGGTAATGATACTTTCTTCCTGCTGGCACCATAGGCTGGCTCAGAGAAGCAGGGTTTTCCTCCCCAATAAATCCAAGCTGTGGTGTGTCTCACCTCTCTCCTCTTTTCCTGCCCCACAGCTCCTTTGGCACAGCCAGGGTTCATTGCCCTGGTTTTGTCCAGCATCCATCATTCAGCCAGGAATGGGAGCAGCTCCTTTGCACTCCTCAGTCTTGATTCACCTGCAAGATCCCACAGGTTTCTCCTCCTCATGTTTCTTCTTTTTCTTTCTCTGCAATTCCCTCAGCCCTCAATTTAGCTTTGACTTAAGCAAAACTGGTCTTTGACTTCAATCATGCCCATTTTTTCCTGGTCTTCTGTCTTGCCTGAGTGAGGCATTGGCACTTCCAAAAGAGCAGAGAAATGTGGTTTAAATGGACTGAGCTGTGGGCTAATTTATAAAGCTCTGGTTGTAACTACCTGAGGACAAGTTAATAGATGAGACCATTTGATTCCTCTGACTTCCTGGCACAGCTGGTTGGGATATAAATCCTCACAACAGCTGATTCCCAAATCCTTCATGTGCTGCACCAGGCAAAAAGTTTCTGTAACCATGTTCAGGAGAGAAAAAAATTCAACCAAAATTGTTCATGTGGTCTTGCAGGTGAATCCATGAGCAGGAAAATGAAGATGGAATTGAATGTCTGGGGGGAACAGAGGTGAGGTCTGATAGTCTTGTAAAGGGTCTGGTTATCCTACAAGGGAATCTGTGGTTTTTACCATCAGAATGAGGCACTGACAGTGTCAGAAGGGAGTTTATTTGCAGTACTGAATAGTTTAGGAGGTGATAAATTGATTAAAAGGTGAAACCTTAAAAACCACACCATCTGCTGAGACTTAAATAGTCTTTGCCTGTGAGAACACAGAACTGTTGGGCAGTTTCTGGTATTTTTCAGCACCATCCACCGCAATCTTGGCTTTCTAATCTTGCTCCCAAAAGAGGAAAATATTAATTTTGAAGTGTATAAACAACAGGCATCTCAGCACAACCTGAGGTTGTCTCCTATCAACTATGTAATCTTTATATTCTAGATTAATAAACACTTCAGCCTTGGAGTTTATTAGTCCAAAATATATTTATTACCTCATAAATTCAAACCCCCTCCAGTTACCATCTAATTAAACTGCAGCGCTGTGCATGCTATCTTTGGGGATGTATTAATAATGGAATTATCTTGTGAAACAGTAATTACATACTTTGTGCATTCTTTGCCACACTCTTTCTTCAGTGTCTGTGTGATGAGTGGGGCACACAGTGCTCCATTGTTTGGAGCTCCTCCAAAGTCTCTGTGTATCCAAAGATAAGCAGATTTTTTTTTTTTTCCCTCTTAGTAGAAGAGGGAGAAAAGTTTGTGCATTTTTTGTACTCAGGAAAGAGCAATAGCACCAGCCTAGGAACAGTTATGAAACATGATTGTGCAAGTGATTTTAGCTCTTGCTTTCTCCTCTCTCTTTGAGGAGATTACTCTCAGGAGTAAAACCTCCTTGCAGGATTTGTTTTGTTTTTACTGCAGCTGCCAAAAGGTGAAGACAACCACTTTATCTGCAGGAGAATATTCATTTACGGCACTTCACTGGTGATACAGGTTTGAAATGGGAAAATGGGCTTAGAGCCTTCTTCAGGAGAGATTTACTCTCAGCTTTCTCCAGTGGTAAGTGTACTTGCTGTATTCTGATTTATCAATGTATTATTGACTCTGTGCTTTTGCTTTATAAGGTTGTCTCCCACCTTCTACTCTGGATAATTTGTATTGACAAGAATCCTTGTGCTCATTTTTCCTCCCTTACTGCAGAATGAGGTGTCTGAATCCTGCCTGGTGTTCCCTCCCTGCATGGAGAGAGGCACAGGAGGCAACACCTTTTGCACATAACTTCCCTGCAGTTTTGAAGTGCCTTATCTCTAGTTCAAGTACATCTGTTGAGCAACAGTGGGAGTGTGTGATTCCTGTTGACACAGGCTCTGCTCTACCTGACAGGAGGGGGGTTGATTCTCCCTTGTGCTCCCAGCAGTTTGTGGCTTTAGGATCCATGTGCTGTGTTCTCCTGCCTTTTGCTTGTTCCCTGCAGTTGCTGTGCAGTGTCTGCAGGAGAGGAAGGGCACTTCCCACCAATTTCCTCCCTGAATCTTTCAGATCTTCCCAGCACAAGTTTTGCCTTCTCCCTGGTTTTCTGCTCCCCAAGGTCTGATGCCAAATACAAAACTGAGTGATGGTCACTCACTTCACACAAAGGGGTTTGATTGAACTTCCAGCTGCAGCTCCATCTCCACTCCTGTATTGTGATTGCAGCTTCATGTTTTACTTGCATTTTGCACTCATTCAGGGGCCAAGTTTTCAAGCCTTCCAGACTTTGACTTGTTTGATTTCACTGCAAAATCCTGCAAGGATTCTGCCAACAGCCAGGCCAATGTGTCTGAAAACAGATGGCATTTCCAGTACCTAAAGCCTGGTCAGGTGTGAGTATCTCAGTAGTAAGAGTGACTCAAACTTGTAGCTTTGATTTTCAATAAGACACTATTTGCTTTATCCAGTAATTTTCATCTGCCAGCACTCAGTTATTTAAATCAGACTGTTTTCATGGATGAATGTTATTCTTTGGGAATAAAGAATGCCTGACAAGCTTCTGTAGTTCAGTGAATAGATTTTTGTAAACCACATAATGAAATGTAATTATTGTATGATATATGTTTTACAGAATCTCAAATGCCTTTATCAGCCCAATGTCTTGGAATTCACCTTCTGAGATTGAACATCTTGTGCTTGGTGTCTTCATAAAAATGGGGTCTGATCCCACTGTGTTACCACAGTGCAGAATGGAACAGTTTCCATTGTAATGAATAGCAAATATCTGCAAAGAATAATGATATTTATGCCATATTGCTCAAACACACATTATTATTATTACAGCTCAGAATTAATTACTGATTTGTCAGAACCTGCTGATCTCAAAACTTTTGGTTGTCTTATATTTCCTGTGGCTGCTGATGAAAAGATGGTCTGTGTGTCCCCAGGATGGTCCCAGGTTGGGTCTTGCCTGTTCTGTCACTCTGGGTTTTTGTGCCTGGTGTCTGATTTGGAAACTTTCAAACCAGACACCTTTCTGCTGTGTTTTTCCTGATGTGAATAAATTCACTGCAGAATTCTTGCAGAGCAAGAGATGTTTGTTGCCAAGCAATTACTTCAGATGAAACATACAGAAGGGTAATATTTTAGTCTGATTTTTTTTTTTTTTTTTTTTTTTTTTTTTTTTTTTTTTTTTTGCTACAGGCATGAATCTGAAGATGAATTCTGGGAATTTAAGGAAGGAAAAAGACAGGGCTTTTATTTCTTAAATTTTTTCCTTGTCTTCTGTATTTGCAGTGACTGCTTTGAGTCTGTAAGGTCATCATGGTTGAAGGCATGAGGATGAGGACATCAGAGCCTTTGCCCACTGATGACAATTACTCTGGAGACAAACACAGCTCAGAAGACAAATGTTATGAGCTACCTGTAAGTTCTGGTTCACAAAACAGATGAGAACCCAGAGATACTCCTGAACTTGGAAATGAAATTTATTCTCAAGGTAATGGTTGAGCTCATTATCTGCTGCTCTTTCTAAATGTGAAGTAAGGAGAGCAATGCCCATATATTCTCTATAACAGCTGACATGTTTTCTGCATTCCTGTGTTTGCCTAAGAAGTCATGGATAATCAATTTGATGTGCAAAATAAACTGCATGGATGAATTCTGATACATATCACTTGCCATGGCTGTGCTGTTAGGAGAGGCAAAAACTTCCAGGATGGAAAGAGCAAGGAAAAATCTGCCTGATAATTTTCTCATCAGTTTTTCTCCAAGGACATATCTGTAGGTGGATTCTATAGACAGTGTTTGGGTGTTTTCCCCCCCTTGAGTGGCTGGTTCTGTGTGTGTCAGTTATTTTCTCCTGCTGTATTAGAAATCAAAGCTACCTTATCACTTCAGGATAAATATATTTATATCTCTACATCTATCTCCTATAATGCTAACTGGGAAGGATAAATATATCTATATTTATATCTCTACATCTACCTCCTATAATGCTAACTGGGAAGGATAAATATATCTATATTTATATCTCTACATCTATCTCCTATAATACTAACTAGGAAAAACTAACCTGAAACATTTCATTTTCAGCCTTTCTTATTATTTAAATATATATTCTAAATTATTTTTTAAATTCCCCACATGTATTACAAATAACTTCCCATCTGATTGGGAAGCAGAATAGGCAGGAACCAGCAGCAGACAGATGTGATTATACAAGATGTTCTGTTTGTTATAATGAGACTTATGGTCTTAATAAACTCTTAGAATGTTTTTAACACAACCAAATTAAGTAAGTTTAAAATCTGATTTTCTAGATCTAACCCTATCAGATCACTTTTTGCCTTATTTTTGAGGATACTCCACCTCGAATTTTTCTTAGATTTAGAGAATTTCTCACAAAATAAAGTTCCAGCAGAGAAAAAAGGAAAATTTGTACAGATAAAAAGCGTGAATGACAATCCTGATCAAGTGGAAAAAATCAATCTGTGATCTCAGACATAGTTCCACATCAATCTCCTCCTTTCTTGGAAATCCAGATTTCCCCCAGAATATCCAGCAGCGTTACGTGGCCTGTCGAAATTTCCTCATAATATTTCATGTCCTTGTGCTGGGAAGAAACAGCTGGATATTTTGTGTCATGATGTGACCAATCCACCTCTGTTGTTGTCATTTTAATTGCTGGGGCTGTATTTTTAGGTCCTCCACAGAAGGTCTTTGTAGTGACAAGCGAACGGTTCACGCTTCGTAAGCAAACATAAAGAATGCTGCTGCTAATTGGAGAGGGAGTAATGCAGTTATGATTCCATCAACATTTAAGTTACATTGGGAAAGGACACGTTTTTTGTTGTGCCTGTGTTGCCACAGAAAATTTTACTCCAAGTGGATTTGGTGGGGAAGGTTTTGGAACAGAACAGATTAGTCCTGGAATGACAGGGATGGGGGAGATGGGAGTTAAATTGTTCTAAGCTACATCTACAGTAGAAAATCAGCATTTTATTGCTCTTGCTTTGAAATTGTAGTTATTAATTGCTGGCTTGTGAAATAGCTTGTCTGTGAAAATGGAAAGAATGGACAGCCTCAAAAAACTCCTTTCCCCTGCCCTGAAGAACTGCAGCCACAGTGTTTCATGTGGAGGAGGACTCCTCAAAAATCACCAGTTTCCCAAAGAAAGGAGGTTCTTATTCATAATTCAGGTCTTTTGGGTGTATTCTTCTTGATATTCTGCCTGTTGTACCTATAGGCTTCCCAATTTCTAAAAGCCTGCTGGACCTTGTGCTAAACCTTGGTTTTTTTCCTGAATTACACTTCCATGGAATACTTGGCCATGGATTAACAGTTTCACAGTTATGTGCCCAAAGTTCTTTTGCCTTCATGCTGATTTAATTCTTTTTCTACTCCCATCTCTCTTCTCAGGTGAAGCCTCATCTTGAGCAGCCTTGGGAGGGCCAAAGGTGCTCCCTTTTCCAGTTCCCTGCCTGGGTTTTAGCAGATACCATTTTTTAGCATCTCACCAAGGAAATCACAGCAATTTCCATGGGAAGAATCCCAGAGATGACAGGGCTTCCCCCCAAAACACTGCCTGTGTAATTGCTGAAGACATTCCAAGCCCCTCTAACGAAGTGCTGTCTGCCAGTCATTCTGTTCTCCTTGCAGGACCATCTGTTGCACTTCAAATATGTAAAGGTCTCTATCATTTATTGCTCCAAACAAATCCAGGCCTTTGTCTGATGTGCTGGAGCTCCTGAATGGATTCTCAAGGTGGTTTCAGTCACAAAGGGCAGGGTGTTCCCTTTGGTTGTCCTCCTTCAGCTCAAATTTCAGAGCACAAAAATACTGATTAAACCAATATCTGGATATTTTCAATTACTTTAGAAATGAATTACAAACAATAACAACTAAAAATATCTGAAATACATTTTTATTCAGCCAGGAGGACATTGGAAGGTTTTGGCCTCTGGTGAATGAATCTTTCCATTGTAGTGGTGTCCAGATTTGATATATGCTGAGATTGGAATGAAATTTACCTTATTTTAACTAAATTAATTAGCTTATTTGTCTCTGAAAATAGTGATTCAAAGGAATTCTAAAAAATAGAGTCAGCAGCTCAAACCACCCTTAGCACATGTCTCTTACAAAGATGTAATACTTGGTTGTATAGTCATTATTTATAGGTTAATTAGGATCCTTTCCATGAGTAAAATGAGCAAGATCAGGCATTAAAAGATGCTGGGTTTTGTTTTTCCTGCTGCAGATTTTAAAGAGGCTCTACAATCAGGTTGGAGAATGTGAGCATTGTATTTTCACAGCATAAAAGTTCTGTTCAGAGATTTCCAGCCAGAGAAATCCATAACAATTTCTGTCTGATTAGGGAGTGGTCCTGTCTTTATCCCTTTCTCCTCTTTCCCTTCTCCTTCCTGCACAGCAGCTAATGTTCTGGTCAGAAGTAATAATATGTTAGATCTTGAATGTCAGTAGCCCCAGAGATTCTGACAAGACTATTCATGTGCATTCATATGTCTTAACCAAAGCTGACACTAAAGAGAGCAAGAATTCTCATATTCCTCTTTTTATTGCTGTGCATTAAACTCAAATCTTCTCTTGGAGACCTCTGCTAGAAATGACAAATCCACCATTAGAAAGAGGCATTTTAGCAAGGTCTAAACAAAGCAGCTGGACATCAATCTGGCACAGGGCAGAGGCTCCTGGGAGAGCTCAGAGTGCAGAGCTGAGCTCTGGTTTGCACCTTCCAAATGCTGGGACATAAATACTAATGGGAAATCACCATTCCTCCTAATCCTTCTAAATTTCAATTAAAAACTGATTTTAATTTTTTTTTTTTTTAATTATAGGATATATCCTTATTGGGATATTTGGATTCTGGTAACTCAAGACACGCTGAGTGAAGATTCTGCTCTACCTTTTACTCTGGACATATTTTACACTCACTTGTAGCCTGGTGTACTGCACATGTTTGGGTAATTTTGCAGGGATCTGATGAAGTTGTTAAAGCCAGGTAGGCAATTTTGCCAGCAGTGATATTTTTAATCTTCTTTTTGAAAATGGTTTGGTAGTAGTGACTAAGGCAGACTAGGTGGCTCTGGGCAGCTCGCCATTTGTAGGTAGTTTAATTTGTTAAAAATTATCTTTCTTCCCACCCAAATCCCCTTGAAACCATTTGGAGAAGAGAAGTGTTGAAGAGTTGCCAGTAATAAGTCCTGCTGAGACCTCTGTATCCTCCTGACAGAAATGTTGGTGCCAACTGGAGACTGACTGGCACGAGTTTGAACTCTACACTACTTGATATATTTGCTTCACATGCACCAATTACAATAATTACCACCTCTGCAGCTGAAGTTTAAGCACTCACTCTGCACTCCATACCTCAGGTTGTTGGCAGTATGTTCAATCCTATAATCTCAATTTTCTTGGAATAATTAAGTAGAAAAGAAATACTTCAAAAAATGAGGAGTCTGAATGGAAATCAGAGGCTGAATAATAGAGTTGTTTGTCATGTTGCTATTGTTAAGCTGCATTTATTTCTATTTCATCTTTATTTCTAAAAAGCAGCATCTTCTTTTGCCTGCAGAGATTCACCAGGAGATGCTGTAATCCATTGACTTTTACATTCAGCAGTGGAGAATCTCTTGATGTGAAGGACAAAGCAACATGAACTCCTGCTTTATTTAGATGTTTTAAAAATATAAATATTCCTTTCAAAATAAATGCTTTGACTAGAAGAGGAAATCACCCAGCCCTTACTCCTTTTGGCTGGAAGTTTCCATGTGAAATTGTAGGGATTTAATACCTGACAATTTAATTCCTGGCAATTCCACTGGTTTAAATCTGATGCAATGGGGACCATCTCTCCCCACCCCTGGTGTCTTTCCAAGAGACTGGTTAATTTTTAAATTGGATCACCAACATTTAAAAAAAATAGTAAAGTTTCTATTACACAAAGATAAGCCTTAGACTGAGCACAAACTGACTTGCCTGTAGCTTTCCTAATATGATTGCACTGTGCAGAGTAGATACTAAAATTTATATTAAAATTTCTTTATGCAGGTTCCCTCTAGGGAGAGGAAGAGGGAAGGAAAAAGCTTCATGTGACAGATGCTAATTATGCAGCTTAATGCACTTCTGGAAGTTGCAGAGATGAGAACTCTATAAGAACCTATCTACAAAACAAAGCACATTTTCAACAGCATTTTTTCCTCAATGCTTTTTTAATCTGCCTCCTCTCTGTTTTATTTCCCAAAGAGTACAAAGGACAGCAGTGTCTCAGGTGCAGAATTCACCAGCCATGGATGTGATTGCTCTCCATTGTGCATTGCTGCTCTGAGGTGCTGTACATGGAATTGGGAAAGCTGCAAGGTTGTGAGCCAGGAGGAACTGGAGTTCAAAATTCCCCAATTGATGTGTTAGCTTTCTTCCCTCTTTGGTGGATATTTTATCAGCTCCTTATCCTGGGTTTAGGTTTACTGGATGCTCTGCACTTGTGCTGGGATCCTACAGAAGGATTTGTTGTGATGGATGTGTCAGGACTGATGAACCAGATCCCAAAATGCTTTGTGTAGAGAAGTGAGTGAGGTCCTCAAAGCTGGAGGTGCAGCCACACCAACCCCAGTGTTAGACACTAATCCTCTCTTCCAGACACGGAGCTGAGCTGTTTGAGGGAAAAGAAATGGGAAAATTATCCTGAAATCAATCCAGACTTGCAAGAACCATTGTCCTGGACATCCAAATCTACCAAATCCCTTTTACCAAGGGATTCTCTTCCCTCTTAGTGACAAACCCATAGCAGCTCTCATGTGCTTAATGCAGAATCCTGCTTTCCCCGATGCCCTTCACGTTTCTCCGAGGGGAGGAGTGACTCGAGAGCCTCCCCCCAGGGCCATCGGGGTGCCCGGGGACTCCCGAGGGGCCGGGGCTGGCCCTGGGCACCCAGGAACGCTCCTGGCAGCCCTGGGCTGCAGCCAGCCAGGGAAAACCATCTGTTCCCCTTGGAAAGGGGTTTGCTTCCCCCGGAGCCCTCCCCCCGCATCCCGGCTCCGGCCCCAGCTGCCGTGCTGCCATGAGCACTGAGGGAATGAATCTCCTGCGTTTAAAAATACTCCGCTTCTATTTAGATGAAAAGAAGAATCTTGCTTGCCTACACTGGCATACAAAAATAGGCTCAGTGTGAGTAAATCTTCAAAGTTTCTCTTGGTGAATATATCTAGCCTCACTTATTTTTTTTAACTTGTCATATAAGTTTATTTATAGAGTGTCCTTCTTTCCTCCTACTCTATCAAGACATTTGCAGAAGGTTGTCGCTCGTCTTGTTCAGGAGTCCTGAAATAATTTGCAGGGCCTTTGAAACATCATCGTGTTGCATGGTTGTGATCAACGTGCTGCTGTTGCATGAACATATCATATTTTAATGTGAATGTCAGGTTAGCTGAGACATTCAGGGCTTTCTTTTACTTTAGGTGCTTTACACTGGTTTGTGTTTTCACTCGAACGCTGCAGTAAAAATTCTGCATATAGTAATTTAAAATTTTCCATTTTACATGCAAGGCATTGCCTAGAAAATTAATGTGTAATATGAGAGGATTAGTAAGACGCATACACTTTCCAAACATCTCTTAAAAATAGCTTTCACTGTCACTGTAGCATCTTAATTCTGAATAATCTCACAGTCCTTCTGCAAATCTGTGCATGTAGTAACAGAGAAGCCACCTACTTCATCCTCTTGAACTGCACAATATGGATCCGGGCATGGATGGAAAAAAATGGGTTTGGAGTTGGGCTCTGCTTAGGAAGAGAGGCTGTCTGTGAGAACATTAATGCTTGCATTAAATATTAAAGTCAGCTTTCACAATTCTTGCCCTATCTTTTCAAAAAGGCTCCGAGATCCTCACTCTGGAATTTGCTCTGTGCAGATCTGGGGAATGCTCTGCCAAGGGGTGGAAGCTGTGGCAGGGGAGCCAAGGCGAGTGTTCCTGAGCTGGGGCACGCTCTGTGCCCGGACTTTGGCCCGGGCTGACCGGAGGTGCCCCGGGCTGGGCACAGAATCCCAGGATTTCCACAGGGACCGCTGAGTCCAACCAGCCTTTATGGCCCACACTGGGATCAGCCCTGGAATGGATGGGAGCCCCAGCAGGGATTAGGGAAGGGTGTAAATATCGAAATGGGCTGCCAAAAGATGCACCAGGCTCTGCTCAGTGCTGCCAATCCCCAGGACATGGCACAGCGGGCACGAACTGATGCCCAGGGAGCTCCACCTGAACATGGGGAAGAACTTATCCAAGGGGTACTTTACCCAGAGAGGTTGCGGACCCTCTTTCGTGGCAATATCCCAGACATGATCCTGCGCTCCGGGCCGCCCCACCGCGCTCCTTCCACCCCGAGCCATCCCCACCATCCCGGGGCCCGTGGGCCCAGCGGGAGCGGGACTCGAACCCGCGGCCCCGCCGGAACGCCGCCTCCAGGCCCAGCCGCTAGATGGCGCCGGCCCAACGAGCAAGGCGGGGGCTCCGCAGCGCCCCGGACGCCCCTGGCGGCCGCGCGCCGCCGCCGCACCCGCCTTCCCCCAGCGGCGCCGGCGGCCATGGCGGTGCGCGCCCACGTGACGGCGCGGCGGCCAATGGGAGCGCGGCAGGGGGGCCCCGACCGCCGTCCCTGTGGCCGCCATTAAAGAAAAAGGGTCTCGGAATTACCCGGGAGCCGGATCCGCTCCCGCTCCGGCCATGGGGGACCCGCGCTGAGGCTCCCGCCGCCACAGGATGCCGCGGCCGGGCAGCCGCCGACAGAGGCACCGCTGAGGGGAGGCGACGCGCCGGCGGGGGCTTCGCGGCACCGACTCCGCCAGCGGCAGCAGCGGCGGCGGCCGCCGCGTCCCTGTGTGTCGGCGGCGCCGGGAATTGCGGGGCTCCGACCCCTTCGGGCTGAGCAGAGCCCGGGGCTCGGCCGCCGCCTCCCCGCCCTGCCCAGGAGCCTCGGGGAGGGGGCCCTCCGCCCACCGCCCCCGCGGGGACCCGCACCTGAGGAGAGCGAGCGGTCTCGGGGCTCCCCCGCCCCCCCGGCACAGACCGCTCCGGCCGAAGACGATCGTTTTTTATATTCCCCCCCCCTCGCGCTTTTTTTTTTTCTTCCCCTGTTTTGTTGGTTTGTTTTTTTTTTTTCTTTTTTTTTCCCCTTTATTTTTAAAGGACCGGCCTCGCAGCTGAGCTGGTCCCTCCCCGCCTCGCCGCCCCCCGGGCTCTGGCGGGGGTCGCGTCCCCCTGCCCGCCGTGAGGGCTCCGCTTCCCCCGAAGAGACTTTGCGGGGTCCCCCGGCCCCCGAGGACAGCTGGGGAGGACCGGGCTCCCCGAAGACACTCTGCGATTTACCGCGTCCTCCTCCTCCCCCGAAAAGGCTGGGGATCGGCCTCCCGGAGACTCCTCCATCCTTCCCCGAAGAGACTTCGAGGGTCACCCGCAATTTCCTCCTTCCACCCTTCTCCCCCTCCCTCCTTTCCCCACGGAAGGAATTTTTACCCAGCGGAGGATATTTTGGTTTCGCCCTCGCTGCGAAGAGTATTTCGTTTTGGGGAGGGGGGGTTTCCACACGGGAATTTAATCCCCCGCTGGGCTGCTGAGGAGACTTTTGCGGCCTTTCTCTCTCAAGGAATACCTTCCCCCCTCCCCTGCCCCCGCAGATGTTTTTTTGGGGTACACCCCAGGAAATTTTTCTTGCTCTGCCTTTACGAATTCTTCAGACTGGCCTTGCTTCTGGCCCCTGAAGTTTGTTTTTATGATTTTAAATTTTAATTTATTTGGAATATTTTTGGAGCAGGGGAGAAGAATCTGACCCCCCCACACCCTGTTGCCCTCGGACTCCGAAGAGACGAGCCTGGATTTTTCTCTCTCTCCCACGGCCAATCCTTCCCAGTCATTCCACAATTTGCCCCTTTCTCATCTGATGACTAAAGGAACAGGAGGAAGAGGAGGGGGGGTTCTGGATTAATTGCCCCCGCTGGATTATTTATTTTTTCCTGCTTCTCTTGCTTGGCATCTGAGAAGAGAGGAAGGAGGGATGTCAACTGATTTTTACCCCTAGCCCCCTGGATTAATTACCCCATTTTTATTCTCTTGTTGGATCAATTACCCCTTCACCTTACCTCCTCTCCCTCCTCTCCTTATGCGAACGAGAAGACAAGAGGAACAGGGAGGATTTTGATCTTAATCTCCCGTCGTTGGATTACTTACCACCTCCCTCTTTCTGTTCTCCCCTTCCACGGCGGCTTTACACCCCCGATTGAGCTCCAGAAGACGAGAAAACGTTCTGAGTTCCTCTTTAATTTTTTATATTTTGTTAATTTTTTTTTAATATTTTCCCCCCCCTCTCCCCCACACCTCTCTGTCTCTCCTCGCGGGTTATTCCCCCTACCACTATTTCGCGTGCGTGTGTCTGTAAATCCCTTATTTAATTGTATTATTATTTGTGCGTGTGCAGAGCCCCCCTCCCCCTTTCCCTCTCGCTGTCTGTCTCTCCCTCTCTCCCTCTCCCTCTCTCTCTCTCTCTCTCTGTCTGTCTCTTTCTTTCTTGTCGGAGGCTGTGGGATAATGGCGTGTGGGTTGTGGCTGTGAGGATGAGTTCCTGCTTCGTGCCGAACGGGGCCAGCCTGGAGGATTGCCATTCCAACCTCTTCTGCCTGGTGAGTGTCGGCCCCCGGCTCGCAGCCGCCCGGGGCCACCGAGGGAAGGGCCGGGAGCTCCGGGGGAGGGGGAAGGGGCAGTGGAAGCAAAGCAGCCATTTTTAGCGGAGCTTCTGCTGGATGAGCCCTCGGAGTAGGCCCTGCCTGGAGCAGCCAACTCTCCCATGCCCCTCTGGTTCCCCTCCATCGCTGTCTGTCTCGCCTCGCCCCTCCCTCCGCTTTCTTCCTGGATAGCAGCCTCCCTGGAACTCGCCTTTTCCTTCCCTTTCCGTGCCTTCCAACTTTTCCTCCTTTCTCCCCTGCCTCTGAGCCTGGTGTTTCTCGCAGGCATAGGGAGCTGCTGCTTCTCCCGGCCCCACATCTCGGGGAACTTTCTCTTTTCCCTCCTCACTCGTGACATCCCAGGCAAATCCTCCCCTTCTTCCTCGCTTTTACACGGATCCCTTTCCCTGCTTGTTTTTATTCTGGTGATGCCCTGTTTTTATTTTGGTGATGCCCTGCCTGTCTTGTGTTTTGATGTGCACCATTTTGTAGTCTTTTTTTTTTTAACCCAAATATCAAATCGTTGGTATTGTTGAATTTTGGTAGCTCCAAGAGTAAATTCGATATAACTGGACTGTGATGCAATTTTTTGGTGTCTGTGCTGAGCTGTTTCATCAGCTTTTAATGCAAATGAGCTAATCTTAGCTGTCTGCCTGATATTTATGATCCTAGAGATTGTTACAACAGTCCTGTGCCAATCTGTGGCACTCATATTTTTGGATGGAGGGGAATCTGGGCGGCCTGACTGTGTCTGCAGCCTGCATCAGGCCTGCAGCTCCAGATTAATGGTACAATTTTAAATCTGAAAGTCTTTCTGAAGTAGCAACTGTTGCAGACAACCTTTCATCTAAATTGCTCTCCTGCTGAAGGTAGGGAGGCTGCCATGTTAGGTTTAAATGTTGCAGTAATCTTTTGTGTGTTGTCATATTGGGAAGACAGAAAATAGTAACTTCTTAGCAAATGCCAGCCTGCCTGGCTCTGCCTTCCCAAAGAGAACCCCGGGCAATGCCTCCCCTACCTGCCTTAAGGTGCCTGTGCTGGAGTGAAAAAACTGAGTGCTAAAACTTGGTGTTGTGGTGGAGATAATCCAGGAATTGTGTGCTTCCCGTTACACACGGTAGTAGCTCTTTCCCTGTGTAAAGCCAAATTAATTTTTGCCTAGGAAGGGGTTTAGTGGATCATTATCAGCGTGGTTGCAAGTCTAACATATAATTGAATGATAAAACGAGGATTTAAATCATTGAAATGTGGTGTGAGGAATGAAAAGTATGATAGCTCTTGGTAAAATCAGCGAAGACGAGAGATTTCCTGGGGGAGAGACAGAATTTTTTGCCATGGAGAAACTTGTGAAATTTTCCCAAGTGGTAGATGGCTGGAAGAACGTGTGATTTACTGTATCACCTATTTCCATGGAGTAATCTTGGATGGAAAAGGCAGTGTATGCATAAGTAAGCAAAAAGAAAGATGTTCTTTGCTAAGGCAAGTGTTTAGGAGATTGGACTGTGTCACTCTGTGAATAATAACATTACTCACTCGTCTTTCACTCTTTTACTTTAAATCAAATCTGCTTTTTCTCTGTGTACCCTTAAAGCTGCAGTGAAAACAAACAGCTCTTGCTTTGCTGCAGTTATTAAACTGGGAACACCCAGGGATCCTAAAGCACACACAGATCCAACCAACCAACACAGTCCCATGAAATCCCGGGGGATCCCTTTCTCGGATCCCTTTCCCCGCGTGCGGATGTGCTCGCTGTGGATGTGCCTGCAGTCTGACAGCCCTTTTCTCCCTGCAGGCTGATCTGACTGGCATTAAATGGAAGCGTTACGTGTGGCAGGGCCCAACGTCTGCCCCCATCCTGTTCCCGGTGACGGAGGAGGATCCCATCCTGAGCAGCTTCAGCCGCTGCCTCAAGGCCGACGTGCTCAGCGTCTGGCGCCGCGACCAGCGGCCCGGCCGCAGGGAGCTCTGGATATTCTGGTGGGGGGATGACCCCAACTTTGCTGACCTGATCCATCATGATCTCTCAGGTAGGAGCTTGCTGGCACCTTCCTCTGGTCACTGGAAGGATCTGTACGTTCTTTGGTCACTGGAAGGATCTGTGCATTCTTAGCTCGCTGCTACTCAGGGCTCATTTCCGACACCTGCACCAGGTGGAGTGTTATCTCCAGAAAGGATGAATTTGTTGGTGTAACCCTCTCCAAATTATTGCAGCCATCTGCTCTCCCCCTTGGACTGCTGGATTTTTCAGAAACAAGGGATTTTTGGATTTTTGGTCCCCACTTGTTCCCTTGAAAGAAACAAAACACAAGCCTATGAGTTTTGGCAGCTTCTTCATGAGAAAGCTGTGCTGAAAGCTGTGCCTGTGATTCACAAGTGATGTCTTAAACATGTTTTGATAAGATCCCTTTTGTTTGGGCAATTAGAATTTTCAAATTCAAATAGTAAAGCTCATTTTATTATGTAATAAGAGGCGTAGAGATCTGGGCAACTCTTGAGCTTTTTGGAGTTGTTTTGGTTGGAATTCACACCATCAGTGAGAAGCCCTCAGAAGGAGGCACCAGGAACTAACCAGCTGTTTCCATGCAAAATCTGTAAACCTTCAGTTTTTCTGATTCCTCTCCTCCCACTTTTCCTGGTGCCCTGAACCTGCTTTCAAACCCAGCCTTTTGAAAGACTGACAATATTTGTATTTCTCAATAACGTTGTACTTCAAATTTGGCACCTTCCTTTGGAACTGTTTGCTCGTTGAGCTCAATTCCCCACGTAGATGGTTCCAGCTGCTTATCAGCAAGGTGACGAAGTTAGATATTTAAATTGGGTGAGTCTAAAGGTGAGACTCAACTAATTCAAGGGAAAAAAAAAAGCCCAACAAACACATCACTCTAATTTCCTTTCAAATAATGTACAGCATTCAGATTACTGAAGTGTAAAATGAGCCCAAGGTTTGGTGACCTGGTAACCAGAAATTGTTAATGCTGCCTCTGTGTGTGTGTGTGTGTGGATAAGCTGGAGAACAAACAGGAGTTTAAAGTGCCACTGAGGAAGTTGACTTGAAACAATTTAATAATGTGTGGAATTTTCATACAAAAATACTGTGATCTGAAAAACAATTGACGCACTGGAATGATGTTTATTTCTTTGAATAGTCAACTTCAAAGATTGAGCTGTTGCTCCTATTCCTGTCTGTCCTGGAACTACAAACTTTGCATTTTAAATGGCACTTACACTGGAGTTTGCTTGATATTTTAGTGCATTTGAGGCTTCCTTATTATGACCTATAAATAACCTCAGTTGTGACCTGCAGGGAACATCCTTTGTGTGCCTGAGATGTAACTTGGACCCAGTGCTGGGTGGTTTTGGCCTGGGCCTGCCCTGAGCCAAGACCAGCACTTGTGTGGAAGGACCTGTGTGAATTTTGTGTGCTGTGGGATTTAATTGAGACAAACACATTTAGAGTGGGAAATCCAGTGAAATTTAAGCCATTTAAAAAGTGCAGTTTTGTGCTGCCTAACCACTAAAATTATTTGTTTGAGCAACTTTCTTTGCCACTTCTTGAATCTGTCTGCTGGTGATTTATCACAGAGGGACATTTGGAAACAGCAGTGGTTTGTAGCTGGAGTTGCAGCTCAGTCCCTTGTTTGTGCTTGTCCAGAATTCCCCTTTTGCACAGGTAGATAAGCAGGTATCATCCCAGGGAATTACCAACTCTTAACCTCTCTTAGGGTATAAGGCAGAGATAGTGCAGGATTAGAGTCTCCCAGCCATGTCTTTGGGTATTTTCTTGCTTCAGGTCACCTGTGGGTGCCTGTGATTCCCCAGAGCTGTTCCACACGTGTTGTGTGCAATGCTGCTGCTCCTCAGGCTGTCACCTGGGCCCTGCAGAGGTTTTGTCCTCCTGGAATGAAAAAGAGAATTTGTGTGTGTGAGGCTCTGGTGCCAGGAGCTGGGACAGATCCTCCTGTGCATCACAGCTGAGGGGTGCCCACAGCTGCACTTTTTCTCTTTGCTGTTACACAAAATCTTCACGTGGATCTCATAGAAGAGAGAATTATGGCTGAACCCAAACAATGTTATCTGACCTTTGTCGTAGCCTAATGGATTTTTTCATCGGTGGACAATTTCTCCTGGTAATTCACACTGCCTTGTTCTCCCAATGACTGCTTGTTACATTTTCAATGGGAATGATAAATGACTTCTTAGCACAGGCTTGTTACCTGCAAAATTGATTGGAAATTGTTTGCTGCTGGAGGCTGAGGTGCTGCCTCATTTGGAAGTTTGCTGCTGGATGGGTGAAGGATTGTCCTGCAGGATGGGGACAGGGAGGAATGTGGGAGCAGTTTGTCCCTTAGCGCCTTTGGACAGATTTCTCCTGGAGAGGTGGCCCTTGAGAGAGCCCTGGTTAGAAATCTGCCAGAGCCGCGTTAATAACTCTGATTCTGCTCCCTTTGCTCTGAAACTCTGCCTGTTCAGGACAGGTTGGTATTTTGACAGTTCCTGAATTTTTGGTGATGTGCAGTTTCAGTGAACAATGGGTGTTCAGTGACTGGAACACATCTTGGTTATCGGCCCTGGGGGATTTGAAATATGTCAGCTTCCCTTTTGTCCCCTTCCCAAGATGCCTTCAGCAGGGGATGCAGGGTTGGGAATGTACAGCTTTGCATATCAGATTGAAGAAATAAATGCTATCTCTGTGTTCAGCTGTGCATTCTGCAAGTTCACTCTGTGCCCTGGAGTCACGTTTGAATCCTGCTCGTGGCTGTGGCAGGGTTCTCACTGCAAGCCTTGGATAAGTGTCTTGTTGATGGTCAGGGATTGTTGTTGCCTCGGGGCATGTCAAAAGGAGACTTGTTCAGAGATGCTGATTGATCAGGAATATTGACTTCACTCAATCATTTATTTTTTTCCCTTCCCTAGGAACCTACTTACTGTTCATACAGCCAAAAACCAGAGCTCTGTTTCTATCCCAACGTAGCTAGAGGCAGACAGAAGTTAGTGAAATGTTATTTTAGCCTCTAACAACCTCAAAGGTTATGTTTTTGTTCTGACAGTGAGGCTTGATTATAGTAATTCTTGCAACTCAAACCCTAAAGTAGGACATCTCTTCCAATTTCAGCAGGCAATGGTCTCTCACAGCTCTGATCAGCAGTTATTTTATTAGAAAGGTTCTTTCTTATTTTCATGTGGCTACTTCTACTCTTGGATTATTTTCTTTTAAATTGGCAGTAGATGATTTTAAACCTGAGAACAGTGGGGTATGAATTATGTACAAGACATAGTCCCAAGGAAATGGTTACAATTTGATTAATGCTGGGATAGGGGAATGCTGCTATATGGCTTTGACCTTCAAATTGCATCTCTTAAATGGTGAGCTGCAAGATGTATCTTTTTCATTCTGGTGTCTATTAAATTTGGCTAATTTACTTTAAAAATTAAAGAGTTGTCTGTCATATATCAAGATAATCAGTTTTTGTTTGCTGAACAATCTTGCTCATGCTTCTGTGAGGGGGAAATGTATAAAAATAATGCTGGCTGGAGGAGAGCTGGGGAGAATCCTGGTGTTTGTCTGGCTGGTGAAAACAGTCATGGCAGCACAGACTGATATGTGCTGTGTGGTTTTCAATGCATGTGCATTCTAGATCAAATCCCTGTCCCCAAAAATGCAGTGAGGTTGTGCTGATGTCAGCACCGAGTGTCTCACTGCTCCAGGACAATGGAAAGCAGAGGATGAGCCAGTTCCCATTCCAAGGGGCTGCAAACCCTGCCAGTTGCAAGGAGTTGGCAAAGGCAGCTTGGGAAAGAGTTCAGCCAGTGATGCCTTTTTAAAATAACAATTGCTCCCTAAGATCATTTAACTTCTACAAAAAATAACAACAAAAACCCAACAGAAAGGGGAAAGGATGCTTTTACACCGTTGTGCACCTGGTGTGAGCAGGGTGAGCTGCAGCCCCGAGGCTGGGCAGGATCTGTGTGTTCTGAGGCAGGCAGCAGAGGCATTCCAAGTGTTCCTGCTGCATTGATGCTTCAGCATTTCCTCAGTCCTCCATGTTAGAGATGTAGCCACTTAAGCAAAAGTGCTGATAAGCATTATGCAAAAATTACTGAGGCAGTTTTATCAAACTTCTGTGTCTTGCTGTGAGCTCAAAGGTGACAAAGATTTAACTTTCCCTCCCCATCTTTCCCTGACCACCATGCACGTGAAACACCAGTGGAGTCAGGTGAAAATGCTTTGTCACAGGCAGGGAATGAGGGGTTGGCACGGGGTCATGTTGGTTGTGTGTTCAATGCCCCGTGCAAAACCACCTGGAGACACCAGAACACTGAAATATTTCACTTACACTGCCACATCTACCTGAGTGTGGAATTACTCAGTGTGGTGGAAGGTATTGGATCATTTAGCTGGGAAGTTTTTCGGTTTTTCTTGTGGCTTTGTAGCCAAACTTAGACCTTCAAATGGAGAGGGAAAGCAGTTACCTTGTTATCCTTACAAACTGCCATGGCTACACTCTTACAGAGAGGTTCTGCTTTGAATTGTCAGGATTTAGGGAAGATTCTGCTGGGCAGAGAGCATAAAACCCCTGTGTGTGACACTGGTAAAGGCCAAGCAGCACAAAAACCAACCTGGAATGGAGCTGAGTGTTCTCACTGGGGGATTTTGGACAGTTTGGGTGTCCAGAGTCTGGCATTCAGATTCTGCTCAGTGAGTGTAGATAACAGACACCAAAGAGCAACAAACTTCAGCTGTCTTACTCAGATTCTTGCATTGGTATTTTTAAATTGTGTTGTTTTCCTTTTTTTCTTTGCTTCTCACTTGTTTCAGGCCCTCAAAACAATATTTCAGTAGTTTTGCTGGGTAATTCTTGCTTTGAGCAGTTGAAAGTATTTTAATTCAAAAATCTGGGGTTTTAAATGGAAAACTTCTACTCCAAGTGTTTCTGTCACATCATTACAATATTGTGTACAGCAGCAGTTTCACATGACTCTGTTTATTTACTTCCCTTGGAACCTGAGGTTTATATAGGAAGTTTAATTGTATAAATCAGGTGTGTGTCAGTGTTTTTATAACTGGCACAGTCATGTAAAGGCAAAAAGGGAGCCTGTGAGGTGAGAAATGCTTCCAAAAGAAAAGTCTCACTCCTGATATGAAAGAATGGATTTTTCCCCTGTGTAATTGAAATAATTGGGGGGAACTGTACTCCAAAGTGGAGGCTTTGTTTCTTTGCACAGTTTATTTTAGAGTTCATTGAGCATTAGGGAGATATTGTTAATGGTGTGATAAACACTCAGCCTGTGGAAGAACTGGTGTTTACTGGTGTGCTGTGTGGTAAAGGAAGGAGGGAGATTCATGTTTTAGGTCTTGTCAAAAATGTCATTTTCAAGGCTGTATATTTATCTGTTGCAACATAGATTTATCTACATTTATAATATATATTACTTAGAAATCCTTGATTAATAAATTTAACTAAATATCCATGAATAACAATATGCTTTAAAAACCTGACATAAATTATGTTTTAATATTTAAAGATACTCCTTATTAAGAATTCACTAAAATTACAAGAGTTTTATATTTGGAGGGTGCTCCAGTTTTTTTCATTACTCCTCCAAGAGCACCACACAGACAGAATGGCACAATCAGTAAAATGAACTTCACTGGTTCAGGTGAGCTGTGGGAACAATGGAAAGGAGAAAATAAAAGTTCTGAAGGCCTCCAATAAAATTGGTAATATTGAGAAGGTGCTGACTGGAAAAGTTTGTTTACGCGTAGCATGCAAATTGCTTTTTCCTGGCCATTGTTTCCATGAATTCCTCATTCCCTGATCATTTTTAGCTTCATTTGAGGAAAACTCTGTCTAATATGTGATGTAAAGAGAGAGGCAGCAGTGGGATATGAGCATAAATTGTTTAATGGATTGACATAACAATAAGTGTGCTGGGGAAGAGCTGAGTGCTTTGGACAGCTGAGAGAACTCATCAGAAATGAAGCACTTGTAACCTTCAGGTTGCCAGAGCTCTTCTGTGGATAACACTTGTCCAAAGTGAAATTGTGGCTTAGCACCTTTTGAAAAATGAGTCAGCAACTTCTTTTGGTTTGTTAGCATTATCAGATTGAACATTTGGATTTATTGTTTAAGAAAAACCAGAGGACCAAAGTGCCTCTTCCTCTCCCCCTCCTGTAATGAATGGTTTGCTGTGTACAATTTTCTATTAAGTGGGAGGGGTTTTCTCATGTCAAGAAACAACAATTTGAATTAAGAAGAAAAATAGTTGGCAGATGTGAGCAGATGTCATGTTTGCTTCTCTCCACTGCTGAAACAGGGGGAGGGGAAGGACTAAATAGACTTCAGAAAGTCAGAGAACACTTACTGCTGGCTTTTTTGCATGAATTTGAATAATGTTCTGAAGTGAGGGTTTCTTGAGCTGACAGCTTCTTCTACCTTCCCTTTCTGTGGCAAGGTGTGCCTCACTCAGAGCAGTGGTCTGGTGAGCAAAAATTGGAGTTTTAATTGTGATTTCCATCTCAGACCTTGCACTTTCTCCACATAACACTCTCAGCTGAGAGCTCTGTGGTTTTGCAATAACCTAAGGGAGGAGAGCATTCAAGAATTACATCCTGGGGCAAGTCCTTGCTTGGAAACTTGATCATAGCTTGGTGGTCCTGAATGGAGCTTCATCCATCCTGAATGGAGCACCACTACAGAGAATGGAAACCTCTCCTTTGTGTGAGCATCAAAACACAGGATTTGTGTTATTTCAGTATCCCTGCAATTATCCATGGCATTCCCACACCAGGCAGCACTGACAGAACCAGAGGGGACAGTCTCAAGCTGCACCAAGGGAATTTTAGGCTGGATATTGGGAAAAAGTTTCTTACAGAGAGGGTGATAAATTCTGGAATGGCTGCCTGAGGAGGTGGTGGAGTCACCATCCTGGATGGGTTTAAAAAGAACCTGGATTTGGCACTCAGTGCAGTGCTGGGGCTGGGTTGGACTCAATGATCTTAAAGGTCTCTTCCAACCCAATGATTTCCTGAATCCTGTGAAATCTGTAAAATGCCAAACCAAAATTAGGCATAAAACTGGAATTAGCTCCTTCCATTCAGTCGTCTGGAAGCTCCTGGATGTGCTCGGAACGACTGCTCGATGTGTACAAACCCAGAGTGTAACCTTTGAGATGGTGAGGAGTTTATTGTGCAGCTAAAGTCCACGGTGAGCCAGCCCAGGAGTTAATGTTTGTTCTGAGCTGAGCTGGGCCAGGGCAGCGCTGGGCACCCCCAGGGCTGCAGGGGGAGCACCCCCTGAGCTTGGCACGGCCACCTCACACCCTTTGACTTTGGACTTTTGTTGCTTTTTGTTACCAGAGCCGTGTGTGATGTTGCTGCAGTGAGTTACTGTGTTATCTTGTAGCTTTACAGTTTTTAAAAACGACTTTTTGCTCCGCTCCAGAGCTGGAGTAGGGTGGTGGGGTGGGAAACTTTGTGGTGAGGTCTCTGCTTTGGGAAATGCTGCTCCTTGTTTTTCCTTGTCTTTCCCAGAAAATTATTTCATGGAGTGATTCATCTGCAATGATGCACACCTCCTCTTTTATAAATGATGGGGCAGGTTTGTTTACTCTTATTCTGTCCCTCAGAGTTCCTGGGAGTAACTTTCTTGTACTCACAATACCGGCCTTGTGTGGAAATTAACTTTTCCCTGTGTGGAATATACCAAAATACAAACATGCTCACCGTGTTTTGGTTCCAGCAGCATTGAAATTCCCTTCTCTGTCATAAATATTGTTTATTGTAATAATCTGTAAGGTTTTTCCTAACTAAAACTCTGAGGTGTGTGGTTTTCTAGACACTCTCTAATTTAAGGATATCAGGACTTTAGTTAATAATATTGCAACCTTTTAAGCTTGTAAGTGACTTCCAGAGAAAGGTGAAGGGGTTTATTTCCAAGGGGGATTTAAATGCAAGGATTTGCCTGTGTTGTGAGGTTTTCTGACCATGGAGCAAAGCAGGGGAAGCAAAATTGTGTGTGAGGGAGAGGGGAGCAGGCAGGACCCTGCTCAGAGCTGGCTCCAGCCCCTGGGGATGTGCAGGGACAGGGCTGGGACAGAGGAGAACCTGTTCCCACCTGGGCTCTGTGGGAGCTTGGAGCAATCACCTCCACAGGTCCCCCCTGACCTAAATTGTTCCATGACTATCCAGAGACTGGAGTAAAAATGTCTCCTTATCTATGTCAGCCAAGCTTCTCCTCTCTCTGCTGCCTGGAGTACAGAGCAATGGCATCTGCAGAGTAACTCTGCTGGGTTAGTCCAAGGAGAGCAGAGCACATCCTGAGGGGTAGATGTGAACCACGAAATACCAGGAATTAGAGCCAGAAAGGCAAGATCTGAGTGCCAGGGATTTAAGGGCAGTATCTCGAGCTTTATTATATTATAATATTATTATTATCCTCCTGTTAGTGTTGCTGGGGATGAATGGTATCAGATATATCCTGGGAGACACCCAAGAACTTCCAGCTGTCCCTTGTTTTACCTGGGTGAGGGAATGCAGTGCCAGTGCAGCTCTTTGGAGCTGTGCTTGTGCCTTGAGAGCCTCTAGACCCTGTTCAGACACTGAGCAGGAGCCAGAGTGGTGCAAGAAGTTGCAGCTCCTTGTCATAAATCTCGCTTTTCCATTTGGCAAATCACCTTGGATTGTGTGCCTGTGTTTGATTGTGGGCACAGAAGGTGTCAGTGTTTGACTGCAGAATCCCATCGGTAGGAGCTGGGCATGGTCTTGCTGATTTTTCTCTCTGTGTACATCAGAAAGCAGGGCTAGGCTGCTTAAATATCTTCATTTTTAATGTTGAATTAAAAAGAAAAATGACAGTTTTGAGTTTTGTGAGGAGAATCAGGTTGCTCTGACCAAAATTCTGAATCTGAGCATTTTTCATTATCATTGAGAGTCAGTTGATTGCTGACTTTTATTCCTGGCTTTCTTCAGTCAACGCCACTCAGAGACACCAGGATATATATTAAGCCTGGCTTTGGTAAACTTATTTTTAAGCCTAATTGTCACCAATCCTGCAGGATGAGTAACCCAGACTCCCCAAAACACCCCACAGACAGATCCCACAGCGCTCCTGCAGCCTGCAATACACAACGTGCTGCTGCCACTTGTTTCCTTTGTGTACAAACAACTGTTGAATCTTCCTTCCCTGTGGGGGATGAGATATTTCTCCAGCTGATCACTTTTAGCAGCTCCATCACAAAGTGAGCAGAGTTATCTGAGCACCACAGGCTGGCTTTGGTTGCGCCGTGAATATCTCTGAAAGCCTTGTGGGAGAGAAGAGGCCGTTGTGACGCGTGTGCAGTGACAGGATGGGATAAAATTCATTATTGGAATATGAATCCCAATATTACCAGGTAGATTGTGCCTGGGCCAGTCTGACCCTTGCTGCTGGGCCAAAGGCAGCAACTGTGGTGTATCACCCCAGAGATACCTTGGCTGCTGGAGGTTGCAGCTGGGCACTGAACAAGTCCAGGCTTGGTAGGAACTCCGTTTACCTCAGGAGGAAAGCTTCAGGCGATGGTGAAAAGGAAAAGGAGAGGATTCTGCTGGAGGGTTTAATGTCCAGAGGTTTATTCCATGGTTACAGAGGTCTGAATGTGAGCAACTGCTCCAACAGAATACCGAGCACATGGTCTGATCACCTTTTAAGCTCAGGGACAGGGGGAGGGGAGGGGACAGCTGAGCACCAACCAGGTGAGAGGGGCAGGGTCTCAGGGGGAATGACACCCAGACAGGCCAGTGACCCCCAGGCATAGGGGCATCTTTACAACTTGACCAACCACAACCACCGCCTTGCTGGAATGTTAAGCCTGATTGACAGGACTCACTCAGCAAGGGGCGAGGGGGAAGGGAGAGGGGGGTATTGGCACACCTGGGGAAGGGACCCGGAAGTTTAAAACACACCGCAACAAAAGGTGATTTCTGTTTCCCCTGTGCCATGACAGGATGGCATAAAAGGTGATTTCTGTTTCCCCTGTGCCTTGCAGAGGAGGAGGATGGGGTGTGGGAGAACGGGCTGTCCTACGAGTGCCGCACGCTGCTCTTCAAGGCCGTGCACAACCTGCTGGAGCGCTGCCTCATGAACAGGAACTTCGTGCGCATCGGCCGCTGGTTCGTCAAGCCCTACGAGAAGGATGAGAAACCCATCAACAAGAGGTAGGAGCCTTCACTGTGCTCTCTTGGGGAAGCTGGAGGGTTTGTTCTTTGTGCTAGGAGAAAGGTTTGATTAAGAGGCTCCTGTGGGTGATTTATTCTGGAGCCTGGGTCTCTGCTCTTTCTTATTTTGCGGCTTTTTTGGAGTTCTTCAAAAGTTTCTTATGATGAAAAGAAGTTATGCTAAACATGGTAAATAATCTCCTCTGTGCTGGTACCCATGACTTCAGAATCCCTTCTGGTACCCATGTGCAAACCATGGACAATGGGTGTTGGGAAAGAAGGTAGAGTCTTCCAGAGAGGAAGAAAAAGAAACCTGAATGAAGGTAGGAAGAAAAATATACCTGAATGAAGGTGTCTCATCTTTATGGTCCTGCATGAAGGTATCTTACCTTTAAGGACCTGCATGAAGGTACCTTTTTTAAGGTCCTGAATGAAGATATCTCATATTTTTTAAGGTCCTGAATGAAGAGATTTCATATTTTTTAAGGTCCTGAATGAAGGTATCTTGTCTTTAAGGTCCTGAATGAAGGTGTCTCATCTTTAAGGACCTGGATGAAAATATCTTATTTTTAAGGTCCGGAATGAAGGTATTTTTCTTAAGGTCCTGAATGAAGGCCCTTATGAAGGTGCACCTGCCCTGGCCCTGCAGGTGACAGGAGCTAGTTGTGCTTGCTGACACCAAAGACTCATCATGGAGAGCTCCCAGCTGAGCTTTGGGTAAATGGCATCCCATGGGAGATGCTGAGAGTTTGGAATGTCAGCTCCTGGTCAGAACAGGGATGGTTCTGCTGTCTGGGAATGCTGCTGTTGAAAGGATCCATGTGGCCTCCATGCTGGGGGGGAGGAGAGAATTTTTGATCTAAATTGGAAGGACTTCTTCTCATGGTTCTAACGTGGTTTGACACGGTCTATGTTGCCTAGCAATAAATAATGACATGAATAAAAACTAGGTTAGCTGGAACAAGTTTAATCGCTGTTCCCAAATCAGCTTTTAAAATCCAAAGTAATTTAAAGCTTAGATGATGGGATTTTTTGTGTGGCTTTTTTTTTTTTTAATGTGTGTGTATGTGTCTATGGATGTGTTAAATCTTGCATGCAGGAAATTTTGAGATCAGTGGCTTTGCTTGTTGGGTGTGGAGTTGGCCATTGTTGGCATCTTCTGCAATAAATTTAAACTTGAAAGAAATTGAGAAGCTGTTTTGGAGCAAAAGAAGCAGAAGCACATGTTTGTGTGTGTTTCTATTAGTAGTTGTGAACTGCTGCTTTTAATTTATGTATAAACTTGTCCTTTAGTTCCAGGCATTTCTTTCTCCACCCTGGTCAGGGCAAATGTTTCCTCTCTGGGGTGTCCTTGTCCATCCATTTTTTCTGCTATAAATCAAGAGGAAAGAGTTTACTTTTAACTATTTTGGCCAATATTGTGTTGGCACAGTCTGGGCTTTCCTCCTTTGAGGAACTGGTTGACCAAATTGCCATTTAAAACTAGCATTAGTTATGTCCTGGATTCTCTTGGAGTAATTCCATAAAGCTCTCTAGAGCAGCTGGAAAAGCTGATGAAAGCTTTTAAAATAAAATAGCAGTGTTTGTTTAATGTGGAGGCTCTGATTCTTTTTTGAAGAAGGTCAGAATGTCAGCGTGCTTGATGAAAATAACTGAAGGAATTGTGTGCTTACTCACACAATTTCATCATATGTAACCCAGAACTACAGGAGAAATATGTAAATAGCTTTGACAGATCTGTGTAAAATATTTTATTGTTGAGAAATGTCAGTATTTCCTACCAGATAGCTCAATGCCATGTGATGCTCTGAGCCCTGGCTTTTCTGAAATGAAGTGGGGAATGGTGAACAGATGTGTGCTCTCGTGGCAAACTTGGCTCATCCCTCCCAGGAATGTCCAGAATTGGGATCCTCTCTGCTCCCAGCAAAGTTGGGCTCTTAGAGGGCTCAGTTCAGGCTGTGGGAGAGAACCAAACCCTGCCATGGGAGCTGTGTGCTGCCTCTGCAGCTCCAAACACTCCTGAGCAAAAGGAACATTTCTGTCATGGCCAAAGTTCAACATGACCCTGCAGCAAACCCCACACACAGGGACCTGGGGCCAGCCTGGAAAAAGTTCTGAATGTTGCACCTGGGGCGCTGATACATCTCCTACCAGCCAGCTGCTCTAAAACTAACAAAAACTAAACCTTAATACAACTTCTGCATGGTTTTCATTCCTTAGGATCCATTTAATCAGCCAAACCTTTACAAAGTTTGTAATTTTTTGTAGATGTGGCTGACTTAATTAAAAACCAAACTAAACCCCCCAACAGCCCCTTTTGTGTTAGTGAGTATTGATCTTAAGCACAATCTTAGGAATCAGTTTTGAAGCTGTATTTTTGTATTTTATCCCATGTTACTCTGCTGTCTTTGGGACTGTTCTTTGCATTAAGGTTCAGGAACCTGGGAAGGAATTCCTGGGCCTGTGTGATCTGAGGTAATTTGGTGTCCTGGGAAAGAATTCCTGTGCCTGTGTGATCTGAGGTAATTTGGTGTCCTGGGGATGTGAAGTTTGCCACCAGTGTGCTTTGGATCATCATTTATCTCACCCTGCACTTTGAGGCTTGGCCAGCCACCCCAGAGAGTTGTTCCCTGTGTTTTACAGCTGCACATTTCAGTCAGGTTGGTTGTTCTTGCTGGAAATCTTCCGTTCCAAGGAATTTGGTGGCAGTGGAGCAGGCATCCCAGGGGATTGAGAAGTAAAATTCTCTTCCTGAGGAAAGATGACCATGGGAACTGGGAGAAGTGAGGGAAGAAATAGGGTTAAAAGCAGCATTCCCTTTGTCTTAGGGGCAGTGAGGAGCAGACAGGCAGGAGCTGTTCATGCCAATACATTGCTGATGGCACACCAGGGCCCACATTTAAAAAATCCCCCCCAGACTCACACTGCAGCCATGGCCACCCCAATTCCAGCCTGCAGGGCTGCACCAACCTCAGCAATCACACCCTCAGTGCCTCCTCTTCCTCTGCAGGGCTGCACCAGCCTCAGCAATCACACCCTCGGTGCCTCCTCTTCCTCATGGCAAGATGAGACAGAGAAGGACTCCTTGCCCTGGCTGTGCCTGGGTGAGCTGCAGGACCCCCCTGTGCCCCTGCCTGTCCCTGTGAAGGATGTGCACACAGAGCTGTTCCTTTCATGTGCAGCTGATCCCATCTGGATTTTTCCCAGTTCTGTTTGCAAGCCTGTGCTTCCAGAAGGGAGATTTTCTGTGCTTGCTCTCCCAACAATAGCAGTGGTGGCACAGCCAGGAGGGAGGCTGGGATTCCTGGTAGGTGTTGGGCTGTGAGAGCAGCTCCTCCAGCAGCCCTGCCTTCCTGCCTCTTGCTCTGCTGGGCTTTTTCTCCTTGTGTAAGGTTATATTAAAATAAAAATTCCGTGGCATTGTACACTTGAATTTTAAAGGGAAGTCCTGAACGTTCGTAATTGACACCAGTGTGGTGCTGAGCAGGGAAATCAGAATGAGATAGAGTGAACACTCAGAACTGTCATATGTGACTCCTAAACAAATAAACTCATTCAAATAACCTCTATTATATGGGATCTGTTAACACTTCAGCTGTGGGAGCAGGAACCCCTCAGCTGTGCCCTGTGCACTCACCAACCCTGAGCTGCTCCTCCCTCCCTGCTGCTCCCAGCTCCAGCAACCCAGAGCAAAGGAATCTCATCTGGAATCATCTCTGAGAACAAGTTCATAACTTGGAACTATCTTATTTGGGTAGAGTTAGAGCTTGCTTATAGTTTAAATTTGAATTAGCAAATTTTTAAAACACATTTTTAAATAAGGTTCTTAAGAATAGTAGTTATGAGTATAAACTTCAGGGTTAAAGATTAATTAAACTATTTAGTAATTTGAAGTCTTAGTAATTAGAAGTATTTTAGTAATTTGAAGGGGTTTTTTTTAGGATAGAGATTCTTTGAATATAATAAACATATTTTTTCAAAGATTTGAAAGTGGTTTCAGATAGGATTGTGCGTTTGGATCTGAAAGTGTGAAGGTGGAGGAAGTGTAGTTGGATGAGACACTGATTATTTAGTATGAAACCAGAAAGAAGAGAAGTTGGTGTTACAGCTCAGCATCACCCTGCCTGGGAAACTCTCTGAGGGTTTCAAGTCTGCTGGTTCCACTCCTGTTTCTCCACAGGGCAGGGCTGGAGCAGCTCCCTGAGGCAGGGGGTGGGTGCTGGGGTCTTCTTGCCCATTTTTAAGTGGGTGATTTCTATTTTCCAGATGAACAAAAAACCACAGACAGGATTTTGCTGAAGGTTTTTTCTGCAACCAAACAAAAAATTAAAAAATCTTTGTATTTATCACAACCTGTTTTGGACACTTGGACACTACAGAAGTTCATTAATGTGGTTGAAATGACCACACATTAAATGAAAATTTGACAAATAGGAATGTAATTCTCTTTTCTCCTTTCAGTTGTTTTGTTGCTGCTTTCAGGGATGTGGCTGTGTTGGTTTTATTCCAAAATCCCCTCACAAATGGGAGATGGAGACTGATCTGTCCCACCCCACTGTGCTGGTTGGATTGCCTTTGGATGAGTCTGTTCCTCTTACTCATTACTGGGTATACCTGCAATAAATATCATTAGGAAAGCTGTCAGATTAATTACTATTTTAGATAGAAATTAAAGAAATCAAATATGACACTCCTAATAAAGTACCAAGTGTTCATGTGAGGGGCATCTCTTGGAGTTTTTGGTAAAAATTACAACTTGCTAAACTTTAACACAATTGAAATAGCAGTAAGCAAACAATTGAGTAATCCTGAATTGGTGGGTGGATCTGATAGACAGCTAAAAGTCTAGAATGCTAAAAGCTGCTATATTACTTGTATGGTTGCTTTTTTTTCCCCTTGTAATTGGGAAATAGTGCAGCCATTGCAGTGGGTGGCAAAGCAGAACTTGTGTCTGATGAGTTCAGTAAAAATGGTGAAAAAACACCAGAGAAACACCACACACCCAAAACAAAAAATACAAAAACCACCCCACAAGCCACTTGAAAATTCATAAGTGATAAGGTTATCATAACTTGCTGCACAGGTTTCAGGGTAATTCTGTTTACCACAAGTCTGGGTTCAGATTTTACAATGCCAGGCCACCATTCTCTTTTTTTAAACTTCCCACAGAAATAGAAAATATAATAAGTGTATAACTTCATGGGACGTGACTGCTGAAGAACATTCCAGATGCCAGTTTGGCTTTATTTGAAACCTTTGTACATCTTGTAGTTATCTTGTTTTGAAGGTTGCTTATCATAGTTCTGGAGAGGGATTTTTTTTTCTCTGCCTCATCTTGCCATGAGGAAGAGGAGGCACTGAGGGTGTGATTGCTGAGGCTGGTGCAGCCCTGCAGAGGAAGAGGAGGCACTGAGGGTGTGATTGCTGAGGTTGGTGCAGCCCTGCAGAGGAAGAGGAGGCACCGAGGGTGTGATTGCTGAGGCTGGTGCAGCCCTGCAGAGGAAGAGGAGGCACTGAGGGTGATTGCTGAGGCTGGTGCAGCCCTGCAGAGGAAGAGGAGGCACTGAGGGTGATTGCTGAGGCTGGTGCAGCCCTGCAGGCTGGAATTGGGATGGCCATGGCTGCAGTGTGAGTCTGGAGGGGATTTTTTAAATGTGGGCCCTGGTGTGCCATCAGCAATGTATTGGCATGAACAGCTCCTGCCTGTCTGCTCCTCACTGCCCCTAAGACAAAGGGAATGCTGCTTTTAACCCTATTTCTGCCCTCCTTTCTCCCAGTTCCCATGGTCATCTTTCCTCAGGAACAGAGAATTTTACTTCTCAATCCCCTGGGATGCTGTTGGGAATCATTATTATTAAGGATCAGAACGAGATTTCTGGGTGCTAAAGCTCAAAAATTCCTTCATACTCGAGAGAGTTAACTACCAAAACAAGGTTCACCTCCAGGTTTTGGGGTTATTTCTGTCTATTTAGTCTGCAACCAAGTGCTAGTGCTGGAATATTTTCTATTAAGGCTGCTCGACTCTTTGCAGTGTAAATTTCCTCCCTATGTTAATCTTTAAATCAAACAATGTCAACATTTTTTTGCAGCAGCTCTACCGAGGCTGCTGTGGCCCGGCAGGAGAGCAGGTGATGTTTTTCCTTGTGCTGCAGACAGCTGGAATTGAGAGCTGCTGTAAGTAGGACAGTGCAGGATAAACAGCAGGAGCTGAGAGCATTGATCACATGATTGTCTCTTTGGAATATTGGGTTGCTACAGAGACTACAAGCAGACAAATTTAGCACTTTACATCACAAAGCAGTTTTCTCCTATTTAGCTTAAATTACACTGCTAGTTGGTTCATCAGGAAAAAGGAAACAAAATGAAAATGCTCTGGGTTTTTAGCTTTCAAGTATAAATCTGCTCTTTTTGTTCACGGAACAATAAAATGATACAAAAACCATCCAGATACTTCAGATTTTGTTAAATGACAATTTTATAATGCATTTTTGTTTTGAACTTTGAAAAAATCTGGTTTAACAAGATGTTTGTAAATGTTTCAGGATGGGAAAGAGCAATACAGGGAAAGCTGTTCCCTGCCTTTGGAACACAGGGGTGTTTAGAGCTGTTATCCTTCTCCCAAAGAACTTCTGCATCTTTATTCTTTATAGTAAATGTATATTTCCCTGTGAAAGCTCAAGTTCAGATAATTGAGATTTGCAGCCTCAAATTAAAGGATGCTAAAATCCAAGGTGACAGCTTTATTAGTCTCATTTAAGTTCTGAAATGCAGGAAAGTGAGCAAACTCTTTGTAGTATTGTTTATAATTGTATCTGGAAAAATATATACCTTTGTGTGGATATATAAACTTCTTGCTGCCTCCTGAAAAAATCTGTTTCCTTCCTTTTAAAATACCATGCTGGAGTTTTAGTGTGTATAAAAATAAAATTGGTTTTTTGGGATGAAGCTAAGGCCTTAAATAATGAAGTTAATTTAAAATGTGGCAGTCTAAGGCAACTGTGGCTTATTCTGGAATACAGATTGCCTGCTGCATTTATGTTTGTTTTAGTGCACATAACTCAGTTATGGAATAAATAAATATTTTTAACTCTCAGGTCTAAGTCAAATCAAAACATCCTCAGCCACAAAGAATGCTTTGGAGAGCCTTTTGACAGGAGTCATTAATGATGTGCTTTGAACTGGAAGGGTTTTTTCTACTTTGCTATTAGCTATGTTTTTGTGCTTTGTGTTATCATCAAAATCAGCTTTCTGCTGTATTTCCCTGCCTGGCCATGGGGAGTTACCCAGGGATGCTGGAAGAGCATCTCTGCTCCCTGCCTTTGTCCAGAGTGAGAGCAGCAATTCCTGCTCTGGCTCCTTCATTTCTGCCAGAGCCTGCAGCTCCCTGGGAAATGGAGCTGAGCTTTTGCTGAGATTCCCTGCTCTGCTTTTAGAGTTGGACTTCTTTCCTATTTGCTGATCACAGCACAAGCACGCTGAATTCCCTGCTCCTCTGCAGTCAGAACAAGACTGGGGAGTTTGGCAGTTCAGGACTGGGGATGGGGAGTGGGAATTGGGGATGCCACGTTTGGAACACGATGGGCTTTGGAGCAGCAAAGGTGGAGGGAGCTGGAGAAGGAACTTCTCCTCAGTACCTGGGGGGTTCCAGCTGCAGCTGGAAGGGTCCCAAAGAACTGCTCTGGTGTATCCCAGCCTGGGAAAAGGAAAGGAAAAAAGGAAAGAGAAAGGAAGGGGGAAAGGAAAAGGATAGGGGAAAGGATAGAGGAAAGGAAAAAGGAAAGAAAAGGAAAAACAAACAGGAAGGAAAGGGACTTAGGGCTCCATGGGGGATTTGTGTCACCTTAAACTTTTTTTCCCTTATAATTTTTCATTTCCAAAAGAACCTATTTAATTGTAAGGCTGTGTTCTCCATCCCAGGAATTTATTATAGAAGGGAACTGTCAGATTTTCAAGAGGAGGTTCTTTGATGCTTTGAATTGATTTCAGTGGCACTCAGTGGTGAAGGACAGCCCTTGGGAGGGTTTCCCTTTGGTGGCTGAGGTTGGGAACTCTCCATTCCTGTCAGTGATTGATCTTGGGGAAAATGCCCCACACTGGCCAAGATGTGCCAACTTCAATCATGTTACAGCACACTGATAATGGTAATTAATAAATGAGGGCCTTGGCTGAGCTGCTGTGTTTGTACTGCTGGGCCAGGTGTGCTCTCTCTGCTGGGCTCTCTGGGGCAGGAGGGCATTTCCCCATTTCCCATTCCCCCATTCCCACATTTTCCCATTTCCCCATTCCCCATTTCCCCATTCCCCATTTCCCCATTCCCACGTTTCCCCATTTTCCATTTCCCCATTCCCCATTTCCCATTCCCCATTTCCCCATCTCCCCATTTCCCCATTTCCCATCCCCATTCCCCATTCCCCATTCCCCATTCATTTCCCATTTCCCCATTCCCCATTCCTCATTCCCCATTCCCCATCTCTCCATTTCCCCATTTCCCATTCCCATTTCCCCATTCCCCATTCATTTCCCATTCCCCATTTCCCCATTCCCCATTCATTTCCCCATTCCCCATTTCCCATTCCTCATTCCCCATTCATTTCCCATTTCCCATTTCCCCATTCCCCATCTCCCCATTTCCCATTCCCATTTCCCCATTCCCCATTCATTTCCCATTTCGCCATTCCCCATTCCCCATTCATTTCCCACTCCCCATTTCCCCATTCCCCATTCCCCATTCATTTCCATTTTCCATTTCCCCATTCCCCATTTCCCCATTCATTTCCCCATTCCCCATTTCCCATTTCCATTCCCCGTTTCCATCCCTGCACTGTGAGCTCTGTGCTCTCCCTCAGGACTCTGTAAATATTTTGGTTGGGTTAGCAGTGCTTTGGCAGCACAAGGTGCTCCCACTTAAGCTCAGAAGTAATTCACACAGACAAGCTAGGAAAACAGGAGATAGTAATTACATAAAACAAACATTTTCTCTTTCAGCTGAAACATTTGGATTTTTTTTTTTATTTACTATTAAAATGTGCTTTTAGTTGGAGCTTCCTTGTGCTGGTGCTGCCATGGGGAGCTGATCTGAGTGTGGGTTAGTGGGGTCCTCATGCAGCCAATGTTTGGGAAGCACTTTGAGGATCTAAAGCTCTACAGAAGTCCTAATGTGGAGACAAAACCAGCCCTAATTACCTTTTTATCAAGGAGATAGTTTCAGATTTGCTAATGGAAACCTCCTGTAGATGTGGATTTTAGTGTGGTTTCCCCTCCTACCCTTCAGTTATTCTTAAAAAGGTAGAAATTGTATTGGATTTGTCCACAGCAGTTCCTCTTTTTTCCCCCCATAAAATCATAATCCTTTGTCTCTGAAAGGAAAACATTTTTGGTTTGTGTGATTGGAGAGAAGAGGGAGCATGGGGGAATCAAATGGTTTTACACAAATGTATTTTAATGGAGTGTAGATGAGGACTGAAGGTTGCTTCAAATAGCATTATTCCCAAGGAGTCTCTTTCTTACTTTATTTTTATTTGTTTTTAAAGTTGCTTTCAGGATTGGACTTCAAGCTAATTGAATTCTGGTGTGTTCAGATCAAAAGTCATAAAGAATCCTTGTTCTGATGGCCATTCATATCTCTGCTCAGAAATCAGCTGGGAATTGGATTATTGATACCTAAATTCTGTGATTGGGACTTCAATGAAATTAATTAGAAATACAGATTGCCTGCAATGGAGCAACTTGATGTTCAGAATAAGACAAAAAGGGTTTTTTTGGATTTTGTTTTCAGAACTTTCAGAATAAAAGTATGTTCAACAATACCTGATGGTAGAAGTACTAAAAAGAGAGGTGATCAGTGCTGACTTGAGCATCAGATTTTTTTATTCTGTATCTGACCTTAAGGATGTCACTGATTCTCTCCTCATGCAGAATAAAATTTCTAAGTGTTGAGGTGTCGGGATTTTTTTTTCCATATTTCAGTGGTGAGATGCTCTGCACAAATTACCAGTGATCTGAGCTACCTAAAATAGTCTGCAAATAAAAATAGGATGAACTCTCTGTTAGCAGGCAGGAAACCACCAGCCTGGTTCTGTTACTGTGTCCTTGACTGAATTGTAAAGATAATTTGCCTATTTACCCCCAAGTGCTACGTGGCAGACTTTGTGCTTGATTGGGATTTTTGGCTGTGAGGTGAGTTATTGAGAAGATTAGAGGGCCACTTAAAAAATGGTGGAGAAAATAAATAAATAAATAAATAAATAAATATATCCACCTTTCCCCCTTCCCCCCCCTTTTTCCTTTTTTCCTTTCTTTTTCCTTTTTTCTTTTCTTCTTCCTTTTCTTCCTTTTCTTCCTTTTCTTCCTTTTCTTCCTTTTTTTTCCTTTTTTTTCTTTTTTTTCCCTTTTTTCCTTTTTTCCCCTTTCTTTCCTTTTTTTTTCTTTTATTTTCCCCTTTTTTCCCCTTTTCCTTTTTCCTTCCTTTTTTCTTTTTCCTTTTTTTCCTTTTTTCTTTTTCTTTCCCTTTTTTCCCTTTTTTCCTTTTTTTATTTTTTCCCTTTTTCCCCCCTTTTCCCTTTTTTCCCCTTTTTTCCCTTTTTTCCCCTTTCTTTTCCTTTTTTTCCCCTTTTTTCCCTTTTTTCCCTTTTCCCCCCCTTTTTTTTTCCCTTTTCCCCCCTTTTTCCCCCTTTCCTCCTTTTTTCCTTTTTTTTCTTTTTCTTTCTTTTTTTTTTTTCTTTCTTTTTTTTTTTTTAATTAGATTATGGTAAAGTTTGTAATATTCCTCCCAAGCTGAGGTTGTTCACTGGCAGCCAGGCTCTAGAAACTTAAAGAATTGCAGGATGTTCAAATGCATTAATTGAAACAAAACAATAATAAAAAGCCTGCATGTTTGTAGAGTTTCTAAGCCCATACAATAATTTGTGTGGGGGCATCCAGTCCTGCAGAGCTCTGGTTCTTCGTGTTCCTTCCTCCTTTTCTCCACTCCCTCCAAAGAGCTTCCCTGTGGTTTTGATTTTTTTTTTTTTTCTGGTTTAATTAGAATTCTTTATTTGTATTTCTTGTGATTATTTCCACATGCATTGCTGTTTCTTAAGTTCTGTAACCTGAATAATTTCAGTGTGGGGAAGCAGTTTCTGAGCTGCTGGCTCACAAGAACCAAAGTGCATTTGGGTCCATGAAGTGTCAATTTTGCCTTTCAGGTTTGCTTTGTTTAAAGCCCTTCCAGGGATACTTTGTGTCCCGGCTGGGATCTGTTCCCTTATCCCGACTTTCCAGCCTCCTTTTTTTACTGTGTATTTCTCCTGTGAAACACATTATCCTCCTGGCCACAACTCTGCTGCACCTCTGAGAGAACCCCCCCGGTGCTGGGCATTGTTCTGCTGTTTCACACTTACATTTATAGCCAGGATTAGTGGAAATTGGGTGAAATTTGGGTTTTCCAGGCTGAATTGTGGCAGTGGATGCTCTCTGTGCCATGGAGGCAGAGCTGGGAACAATGGCACTGCAGCACTGGGTGCTCTCTCCCTGGATTATTTGGTTGGAATCCTCTCCCCTGCTGAGTTGGGGGAGAAGAGAAATCTGATTTGGGCTCTTTTTTCTTGTTTGGATTTTTGGATTTGGCTTTTGCATGGTGACCTTGAGTTTTCCTTGCTCCTCCTTAGGACTGGTTTTGCAGTGATGAATTGAAATGCTTCTGTTATCATGCTGATGCCTCCCTTTGTCTTGGTTTATCTGAATTCCATCAGATTATGCCGTGATTGTTTGCCCTTTATCTGGCTAACAATGGGCTGTTTACAAGAGGTGAAGCTTAATTGCATTTAAAGTGTATATAGGGAATATGTGCTTTTATTTTGAAGTTTTATCTCGCTGATACTGAGCTTCTGAATCGTGTCTGTGTCAGGGAACGAAGGCACTGCCACCTCCTTCACCCCAAAACATCCAATATGGTTGGGGAAATAAAATTCACTTGGAAAATCAGTCTTCCACCATTTGCATAAGGATTGCAGTTTAATCAGATTTCCATACTGGAATTCAGTGGTGTGTTTTGTAGGCATCACCAAGATGCTCAGCTCCATCCTCAGTGCATTTTTAAATGGAACCTTCCTGGCACTCCTGAGCAGTGTGGGTTAAAGCAGTTCATAATTCATCCAGATCTTGCCTTTTTTGCCCCTAGAACACAATTAAACCCTGAGAACTGTTCTCCCTCAGAGCAGCTCCTCAGTGGGGTCACTGCAGCTCCTCTTTAAGGTGCTGCAATAAAAATGGAGCTGTTCTGCTCCTCCTGAGCACTCTGAGGCTTCTCTCATCCTTTTTGGATGCTTTTGGTCCTCAGTTTTAAATCTGTTTTGTTTTTGTCACTGTTCCACCTTTCTCCTCCCTGACTGAGGGTGAACAGCCCATTTCCATTTCCATTTCCATTTCCATTTCCATTTCCATTTCCATTTCCATTTCCATGGAGTGAATGGACTGTGCCACTTCCAGAAACTTTTCATTCCCCTTGCTATTCCCCATCCCATCATTTCCCTCTGGGAAAGCAACACCTTGGCAATGGCACTGGAGGTGTCCCAGCCCCTGCAGCTGTGCAGGTTGGGTTTTTGGGGTTGTTCTGGTGCCTCTGGAGCTGTTTGTGCCTCTCCAGGAATGCCAGACTGGTTTTAGCCCAAGGAACAGGGATGTCCCAGAGCCTCCATTGCCATGCTGGGCTCTGGCTGTGGGATCAGATGTGATTTTGGGACACAGAGATGTTATATTCCTTTCCAGGCTGCAGTAATTCATGGAGTGTCTTTTCCATTGGGTTTTGCAGAAATCCTCCCCAGAATCTGCTGTTCTGACTGACTAAAATCAGTGTTTGCTGTGCCTTGATCCCTTTTCCCTGAGGTTGAGCAAGGTTTTGCTGCTCCCTCCTTACAAAGGAAGATTTGTTTCTCACCAGCACTTCATGAAGTTCTTCTGAGGTTCTCCTTGACCTTGGTCCTTCTCTGGCCATGATGTTGGACCTCATTTAATGTCCAAACGAGCAGCATCTCCTGCTTTAAACATCTGCTGTTCTCCTGCTGGAGAGCATCAGTCTGGCAGACATTGGGATAACTTGTACCACTACAACTGGGAAATGTTGTGCCTGTTGAGCTTCTTTAAAAGGGGGGAAATAAAAAGTTTTCCAGGTTGGTATAAGGATGTGCCACTTGTAGCAGGGATCTGCTTGGTTTTGCCTTCCTTTCTTGCTGCCCTTTAATTAAAATTGGTGAAATATATTTCATATAAACCATGGAGCTGATGTGGATGTAAGATGAAATGTTTTCCTGGTTGTCCTTGCAGGGGTCAGCTGTGGTTTCGTGACAGCAACACAGAGCAGGGCCCCAAAAATGAGAAATTCTCTGCAGAGTGATCTTGTGGAGTTGCTCACTAATAACTGCACAGCACTGGGAAACAGCATTGAAATCAGAGGTGTAGGGAGAGAAATGTTCATTGTTGGAGTTTTGTGCTGTTCAAACCTGTTGGGTTTTTATCCCCTAAAACTCAGGACCATGAGAGAAGCTGTCAGTGAAGCATCTGCTATTAAACATTGACACTTGCCTTAATGACTTTAATTAAGAATGTCTTGAGCCTCAGTTTTTTTAATTGATTGTATCTTCCCTTTTGTGTGTAGGTATGGGATTTCATTTTTAGTTACTTGATTGGCTTCAAGAACACGAAGATAAGATTCAATTTAAATAACAAAACAAAACCACTTCTAAAAGCTGTTGCCATTCTTCTTGCTCTTAAAAAAGTGACTTGTTGTCTGATATTAAATTCTGCTTAGTGAAGCTGTGACAGGACAACCTAGAAATGACCTCATTAAAAATAAAATATGTTCAGAAGTATTTCTAGAGATTTTAAATAAATGCATAAGGTATAAAAATATTAAATTACAGGTTTTTGTCTTGTAAAAAATTATGGTTTAAATTTCCTCAAGACAGCAAAATATAAAGTGTCAGACTGAAGAAATGGAAAACTTAGTGCCTGTTGTTTTCTAGCTGATATTTCTTTGGGTTTGTAAAGGGAACATAGAAGGGTGAATGTAGAAGGGTGTTTTGGCTACTTCCATTAATGAATATATTGTGAGGAAATGCCTGAAAACTGCTGAAACAGAGACCAACTCATAGAAATTGTGTACTTCAGCCTTCTTTTCTGCTGTTGCCTTTGCAGTGAGCACTTGTCCTGCTCGTTCACCTTCTTCCTGCACGGGGACAGCAACGTGTGCACGAGCGTGGAGATCAGCCAGCACCAGCCCGTGTACCTGCTCAGCGAGGAGCACCTCACCCTGGCCCAGCAGTCCAACAGCCCCTTCCAAGGTGGGATTGCTGCCTCTGCCACCTGCACTCCTCCCCTGGGCCTCCCTGGGGGCCTGCCCAGGCTGGCAGTGGGGGCAGAGCTGCCCAGCTGTGCCCAGCTGTGCCCAGCTGTGCCCTGTGCTCACTGCCAGGTGCTGTGTCCTGGCCCTGCTGCATTTGCAGGTGCAACATTTGCATATTCATCTCTTGGTGTGTAATTGAGTCATTTGTCCTCATCACACCCTTCCCAAGTGCTGTCATTTTGGTGACTTCAGTATTTTGTTGTTTCAACCTTGTAAGCCCCAGATACCTTCACCAACCCCCTCTGAGACATCCATTTCTGGGTTTAACCTGTTCCTCAGTGTACTTAACCCATTCCCACCCTTTCCCTTGGCTCTTCCTTGCCTGTAAATGCCTGTGGTTCCCCCAGCAGATGCAGGCTGTGCTCTGGAAGACAGAGGAGTGCTGGGGCCTGAGTCTGGTCAGTGGGGCTGTGTGATCCCTCCCTGCATGGCCTCACTCCTTCAGCACTGCTCAGTGTCCAAACTTGCTTTTTTTTCTGAATGCAACTTAACAGCAGCTGTGCTTCCCCACTATGGACAAGACTAAACATGAAGCAGAGGATTCCCTCTGCATTCCCTGTTGTTGTAACCAGAATGGAAGGATGAGGAAACACCTCAACTCTGCCAGGATCTGGAAGTGTTTCTTTATCCCACCTGTACCTGAGACTCCTTGCAAGCCCAATGAAAATTTGCCTGCTGCTTGTTTGAATGGATTAATCTGTAGTTGTTATTGTGGTTCCTCAGTTCTTGCAGCACCTCTGAATTTAATAATGGGAACCTATTGCTAAAAGCTTGGGCAGTAAATCATCATTAGGCTGCATTTTGACTTACCAGTGGTAAATTGTAAATTACCAGTGGTAAATTGTTTATTTGGTGTGGCTGAAATAAGAGTGCTGCTGCTGCAGAGGGGAGGAGGGAATTTGGGGGGAATGCCATCTCCAATGGGTTTTTATCTCTGTTTCAGTTATCCTGAGCCCCTTTGGGTTGAATGGCACACTCACAGGGCAGTCCTTCAAGCTTTCTGATTCATCCACAAAGAAGCTGATTGGGGAGTGGAAGCAATTCTACCCTGTCACATCCAACTTGAAGGAGGGATCTGAGGAGAAACAAGAAGAAATGGACTGGGAGGATGATTCTTTAGCTGCTGTTGAAGTCCTTGTTGGTGAGCCTGATTACCTTTAATTACTGAAATAAACTGGCTGGATAAACCTGCAAAATTCTGAATGCAGGAGTGACCCCATATTATTCCTTTGCAGCAATGGTTGCTGGGTTTGGTTTTCCTGTTTGATGCTCAGCACTGTCTATGATGGGTTGCTGCTCAGAGTGGATTTTGCAGAGCCATTAGTGGGAGGTCCTGTTCTTATGTGCCCTGGGAGGGAAGATTTAAAAAAAAAAATAAAGTAAGAGAGTAAAAAAAGCCCTGGATGATCACTGTTGACATCTGAGCTGAATCAAAAGCAGCTTGTGCTGTTTCAGAGTCCCTGCAAATTCACACAGAGCAGGTTTGCCTTTCAGGGATGTCTTCAAAACCACAGCCCTGGAGAACCTGATGTACTCAGGCCCTGCTTTTCTCTGCTGTTTCCCCAAAACCCCAGCCCCTGGGTGCAGGGGATTGTTCTGCTGTGGGCTGGGGACCTTTGATTTGCCAGCAAATGCAATCCCTGCTCTGTGAGGAGCTCGTAGTGCAGTGATGGCTGGAGACCCTCGTGCTGCTGGGGATGCTGGCAGTGCTACATGATCCTGAAAAGGATTTTTGCAGCTTTTATAAAACAAAATGACAGAAGCAGGTAGCAGCACGTGGATGTCTCTGCCTGTACAAAACCCTTTTTATTCATACAGAAAATTTGGGCAAATCTTCTGTGTGAATAAAAAGCATGGGCAAATCTTCTGTATGAATGAAGCAAATCAAGTAATGATGGAGGTGCCAACAGATGGTTTCTGTCCAAGGAGATGCTGCAGTGGGTGGGAAGGGTCTGTGAGCCCAGGGGTTGCTCTGAAATGCTGATTTGGTGGCTCTGGGTGTAACCAGGTGTGCGCTGCCCTCTCTTGCAGCTGGAGTGAGGATGGTGTACCCTGCGTGCTTCGTGCTGGTCCCTCAGACTGACATCCCTGCTCCCAGCTCTGGGGGGGCTCCCCACTGCTCCACTGCCTGCCTGGGGGTCCACCAAGTGCCTGCTTCCACCAGAGACCCTGCCATGTCCTCCGTCACCCTGACGCCACCCACGTCCCCAGAGGAGGTTCAGACAGGTGGGACGGAATTGGGTTCTGCACCAGGGAATTGTTCCCATGGTTTCTTCTAACAAACTTCTAACAGAGTCTGAGGGGATTCAGGGGCTCTGTATGCAGCTGGCTTGGGGGGGAAATCACATTTCTCTAGTCCTAAGTTTGTTGTAATAAAACTGATGGCACCAGCTGTGGGCAAAATGAACTCAAACTCTGCTGTGAGCTGCTGGAACCAGAGCTGCTGTTGTGCTTGGGGTTGGTACCAGTACTTTGGGTTGCTCTGGGGAGGTTTTTGGGGCTTTTGCCCCTCTGTGGGCATGCCTGTGTTCTGACACAGCCCCATAACCCCACTGTGCCCTCAGTCATCAGTGACAGGTGCTGTTTTCTCCAGCCCAGGAAGATTGGCTGGAGATTGGTTTGGTTTCCAATCAGGCTCTGTGCCCTCTGCCCTGGGTGTGAGCAGGGCTTCTGGGGAGCTGATTTAGGTCACAGCAGGTGACACTCACTGATAGTTTCAGGTGACATTTACATAAGTTTTGTTGTGCAGAAGAAGTGTTGCTTCTTTTTTCCTTCCATGATCTTCTGTTACCCAAGCCTGACCCTGTTTTTTAATCATAATCTTGACTTTGCTCAAGTTGTGTTTTATTTCAGGTCACTTTCATCAAAGATAAAGAATATTTAGCCTACTTACAACATAAACATATATGGTGCTTTTAAAAATCTCCTATAATAATCTGCTACTATTCCTAAATTTTCTGTGTGTTTCTATTTCCTAACACTGAGTGGAGAAGTCACTTTTCTTTCTCTGGTTAATTGAACTGGAGTGATAGACACTGCATTGTCTCACTGCCTGAATCTGTTTCCTCTGGTGCTGCTTTCCAGTTGATGCTCAGTCTGCCCAGAAATGGGTGAAGTTTTCCTCAGTTTCAGATGGATTTATCTCAGACAGTACCAGCCATCACGGTGGCAAAATCCCCAGAAAATTGGCCAACCAAGTGGTGGACAGAGTCTGGCAAGAGTGCAACATGAACAGAGCACAGAACAAGTATGTATTTACCTCTGAAGCCAAAAATACCAATATTCTGTGTGTCCCTTGTTGCAATTAGTTCTGTTAAGGGTGCTGTGACTGCTGCTGCAATGTACTTTACTCTTCTAATAAACCATTTCTAAAGAAGTTCATTTTCCCTAACTATTCAGGAATGATTTACTTAGTTCTCAGTTGAATATGTCAGGAAAAGGCAATTTATCCTTTCTTTGTTGAATCCCTTGTCACCAAACTGCTCTTGAGCTTTGCCAGAAGATAAGAGAAGAACATATGTTGCTCCCAAATAACTCTCCTGGTATTGAATCCTAGGAGGAAATATTCTGCTACATCAAATGGCCTGTGTGAGGAGGAGACAGCTGACAAGGTGGCATCCTGGGATTTTGTTGAAGCCACGCAGAGGACAAATTGCAATTGTTCAAGGTACAGCACTTGGCAGAGGCACAGCCCAGAGATGTTCAGTGCTCCAGTGCTCAGGAGAGGCTCCTGATCTCTCCTGCAGGAGTAATTAGGCAGGAGCTGCTTGGAGGGAAAGCTGGAACAAAATTTTTATCTCCTCTCCTAAATGTCATTGGAGGTCTTGAAATTGTGCCCAAGGAGTCACTGCAGAGGTTGGAGTGCAGTGAATTGGCTGGGGGGAGCTGGGGAGCTGCTGCCAGGGCAGGGACAATTCCTGAGCCCTGGAGTTCCATGTGGATTTGGGCAGTCACCACCTCATGGAATGGCAAGGAAATGCTGTTTATTTAGGATTCAGGCACCTCTTCAGAGGGCTGTGGCATTAGCCTTGAAGGAGAGATCTGTTATAAGAATAAAACCCCCCAGACCTGCTCTCTGGGAAGGGTGGCTGTGTGGAAATATGCTCCTCTAGGAGTGATGCCAGTGTGTTTTATATATTACCTGGGAAAAAAGGAACAAAACAAAGGGCAAAATGTCTAAGATTAAAAAAATATAATATATGTATCTAATACAGCCCTTTTTGAGGCTGCAATGCACACACTGTTAATACAGGTATTTAAATGGAATGGAAACATTAATTTCATTGAATTCTCAATTTCTGTACTTATGGCAGAATATTAATCTTTAGGTGACTGAAGTGTTGCAATAGGTTTAAACACTTTCTGTGATTTAAATGTTACACTGATTACCTTGCAGGGAATATTGGTATCTTAGGAAAAAATTACTGTCTGGAGGATGGAGCATTTTGAGAGAAATGCATTTTTTTAACTCCCTTATTGAAATGGTTGGTTAAAGTTCTGTGGAAATTCTTGTGTCCTGAGAAGAGCTGGGGTGTGGAGGAGGATTAAATGTTCTTTTCAAGGAGAATTTAGCTATGATAGCACTAGTTAAGAGCAAACCAGTCAATTAACTATGTGAGGTGTGTATTAGAAATATGCAATTGCCTAAAGAGAAATTGCAGACCTAAACCCCCTTATTATTCCATGTGTTTTGAATTCTAAGTGGAGAAAAACATGTGAATGTGTGTAAGAGTTTAAAGTAAAAATAGATTTTGATACCTCTTACCTTTTATCTCTGCCTAATCCTGTTTTTTCAATACAAGTGCTTCTTAACTTTGCTAATGGAAGAGTGGCAAAGAACTGCCAGGCACTGAGCATGTACCTGCAGTTCAATGGCTTAATCATAAACATTTCATTCTACACTTCAGCGTTTCATGTGCCTCATTCTGTCAGATGATCCTGGAAGTTGGCATCTTGAACTTGCAGATGAAATGTTTGAGCTCAAGTGCATTTACACTGAACAGACCCAGCTGTATTAATGCAGTTGAGACACTGTGTTTTTCTTTTTCCCACACTTGCTAAATTTGTAAGTAAGCAGCTACAAAAGCCTTGTAATAGCTTGGAAATAGCTTTAGTAGGAGTGAGCTTGGCTTCTTGGTTCTTGGTGTTAATTTTGCAGTCCTTAACCCAGTGAGGCTTGGGCAGCTCTCTTGGCTGGTGTCAGTGTTTGAATTCCAGAAGCCATTCACTAATTCTTACATTGTTCTACTGATTCATCAGTGCTGGCACAAGTTACAAATGATGAGGTTTCCATGTGACAATCTATTTCTGCTAAAGCAGTTATAAAATACTGTCTTAATTCTGAGCATTATTTGTGTGTTTGGCTCATAGGACACATGTTACAATTTTTAAAATGGTACTGTAAAATCATACAGTGCTGCTCAAAAATCATACAGTGCTGCTCAAGTCACTCAAACTGTGGTCAGAAAGAAGGGGCAGCTTCACTTTGGAGCAGTTTCGGTTTCAGCTGTCTCTCACAGGCTGTTTAATGGCCTAGAAGCAGGTTCTTATCTAGTGAAAAAGAACACCACAGACATATTTGAAAGATTAATGTGGAGTCTTTTCCCCTGTATTAATTCTGCAGGCACAAAAATCTCAAACCAAGAAATTCAGGTCAACAGGGGCAGGCCCCACCTGTGGGCCCCCAGCAGCCGGCGGCTCCGAAGCACAAGACAAACGAGAAGCAAGACAAAGGGGATAAGCCACAGAAACGCCCTTTGACTCCTTTTCATCATCGTGTATCTATCAGCGATGATGTTGCCATGGAGGCAGAGTCGGCGAGTCAGAGGCTGGTGATGGCTGCCCCCGACAGCCAAGTGAGGTTTGCCGCCATCCGAGGCGCCGAGGGCGCGAAGGCGGCGCCGCTGCACGGGGCCGAGCTGGGCAGCTCCCCCCAGCCGCCCCCCCTCAGCCCCCACCCCTGCGACGGCCCCGACGAGGGCGTGCCCAAAGCCCCCTCCACGCCCCAGAGCCAACATTTCTACCAGATGCCAACTCCAGAGCCCTTGGTGCCCACGAAAGCGATGGAGGACAGGCTGGATGGGCTCTCCCAGCCCTTCCCCGCCGCCTTCCCCGAGGTGATCGAGCCCACCGTGTACGTGGGCGCTGCCGTCAGCCTGGAGGAGGATGAAGCTGACACCACTTGGAAGTATTATAAAGTTCCAAAGAAAAAGGATGTGGAGTTCTTACCGCCCCAGCTTCCAAATGATAAGTTGAGAGATGATCCAGTAATACCTGCTGGACAGGAAAATGTAACATCAGTTACAGAGTAAGTGCTGCTTGATCCTGGGGTAACAGCACGGGCAGTGAGGGAACAGGGAGGCCAAAGGCAGCAGGTTCTCAGTGGAAGGAGCAGAAATGCTGAGGGTGTGAGCACAGCTCTGGGTACAAGAAGTTAATCCTTGTGAAATGGGAGGACAAAGCCCAGTCAGATCTGTAGCAAGACTTTCCAGCTTTTTCTCATTTTAGTTCTGATTTAGCTGACAGCAATGATATTTATTTTTGTACTATAAAATTAATCTCGTAGGCAGCCAAATGATGCCTATTAGAGACTTAAGTTCCTTCCTTCCCCCTCCTCTCCCAAAAAAAAGAAATAACTTTTTCACTTCAGTATTTGAGGAATAATATGGATGGTCTCAGCTGCAGAGATCCTGTTAAATTTTCTTCTCTCATTTCTGCTCCTGTCTTCACTTAGAAGAGCTGATGTTACAAGCCCCTGCTTGTAAAACATTCTGCTCTGCTGCTTGTTTCCATTGGGATAAAGGAATTGGTCACTTTGGATACTGTTTTTAAGTTTGAATGAATTCTGGAGCTTAGGGCCACTGGAGGAAATCAAACTCTGGTGGTTTTAGTGTTAAAACTTTGAGCTCTGTTTTAAGCAGAATGAGCCAAGATGAATTTGCTTTACCAGTTAAACAAAGTCCCCAGTGAAGATCACCAGCACCAAATCCCCAGCCCACAAGAAGAAAACCCCAGAAGCAGAACCCTGGTCCTTGGGCCGTGTCCCTGTGCTGCTGTGTGAGCAGGGAATTGTCCCTGTCACCCCTGTGCCACAGCAACTCCCTGTGGGGACACACTGGAAAGGGACAGCCCTGGGGGCAGCAGGTGCTGACAGGGCTGTTCACAGCTCAGCAGGGCTGGGGGTGCAGGAGAGGGGACAAACCTGGGCTGGGGGTGCAGGACAGGGGACAAACCTGGGCTCAGGGCTGGCATCGAGGAATTGAGGGCTGCACCCAGAGCTGCCTCTATCCAGGCACTTCTGTCCATTCTTTTTGGTCTAAATTTTCTTATTCAGGTGAAAGGAGATTCTTACTGTGATGTATATCAAATTATGGAGAGCTTTGGGTTTAATTTTAGGAGCTGGTGCTGAATTTGGGGTGGAAGAGCAGCTGCTCACAAGACAGAAGGCTGGAGTTGGTTTTTGTCCCATTGCTGGCAGTGGGAAGCCACTGGTGGCAGCACTGGAATGGCTGGGTGGGAAAGCTGGAGAAGGAGTAAATGTGGTGTAGCTGCTGCTCTGTGCTCACACACAGCTCTGGACATCCTTTGTGGTCACTGTTTAAGAGACTCTTTCAGGATGTGCATGTATGGTGTTTTTTAGTGCTTTTTTTCTTTGCCTTGAAATCACTTCAGCCCAGTAGATAAGGAAAGATGTTTCCTTTTGTCTCTTCAAGACATTGTCTTTCCTAGTTTGATTTGACAACTTACCAAAAACATCTTTTCCCCCTGGGATATCTGGCTGTTAACTTCTCTTCCTCTCTGCTGGTCAAAAATACAGCAGAGGTGTTAAATTCCCCATTCCTAGAAAGTCATTTCCATCTCTTCTTCTGCCTTTTTATTTTTCCTTTCCTGATGGCAGTTTTTGCAGGATTTAGAAACTGGTTTATTGAGCATGGAAGAGCAGCATGGATGGATTTGGCATTGTTGTTGGCTCTGAGATGTTTTTTGGGACAGGTTGTTTCTAGGAAGTGTCTTTGACAAAGCCAAACTGTTTCTATAGTTGAGAGGAATGTGCAGGAGCTTCTGATCTTGTTTGAGGGAGCACCTTCCTCACCTGGTGCCTTCTGTTTGTTGGGGTACAGAAAATGAAGCTGGTTCAGGGGCACATCTACAGCTCATAATCAGAACAGTTTTTTCCTTGCCAATGTCTTTTTTCTTTCCTGGTGCAATGCCACATTTGTGAAACCAACACTTCAGAGAGAAAACCTGAATTTCTGTGTACTGACCAGCTCCAGTCTTGGCTCAGAATGTTAACAAAAGAAAAATGCTGATAAAGGCAAATGTGGTTAGAATTTTCTCATTAGTAAATTAGTTACTGGTGTGCTGCGAGCTTCATTTGTATTGATCTGAGTGATATAAATGGCTCCTGAGCACAGTGGCATTTGTGTGCTTTACTTGTGATTATTGCTTGGGCTTTTTTGGGGAATGCACTGAGTAATTCTTTAGCCTGGTGAGTTTCTTTTAGTGGATGTGGAGAGTTGAATCCATTTGTGCCTTATAACAAATGACAGCCATGACCTGGGATAAATTACTAATCTTTATGTGAATTGACAGTGCTTGAGGAGAGAGGGGAGGATGAATCACACAGCTGGATCTGATGTGTGGAAGGAGGTGATATTAAATGAGTAATGATTTAATCTTCATCCCCAAAAGTTTTCTGAAGCTGGGCTGGGAAGGAAGGAAGTGGAAAGATGAGGTTGTTCTTGTTAAGGCTGTGTGATAGCAGAAATAATTCCGTGTAATAAATGCTAAATAAATGATTTTGTGATTTTATTTTTCTTCTGTTCAGATTAATGGTGCAATGTAGGAAACCTTTGAAGGTTTCAGATGAACTGGTGCAACAGTATCAGAGTAAAAACCAATATTTAACAGCTGTAGCAACGGAAGCTGACCAGGAACCTGAAATTGATCCTTATGCCTTTGTGGATGGAGACGTGGAATTCCTATTTCCTGACAGTAAAAAGGACAGGCAGAACATGGAGAGGGAAGTGGGGAAGAAACACAAGGTGAGTAAAGGAGTGAGGCTCCAAATCAGTGATGAGATTAAACAAATTGCCTGAGGCACGGGATAGAATTTAAACCCTTCTTTGTGTATTTAGAAGCAAATTAAAAACCAAATTATATTCCAGCAGAAATGATCAATGAAATTAAGCAGCATGTCTCCAATGACACCTAAATTTTTTTTTGGCACACTGCTGGTGCCATTGCATCAGGGCTCATGAGGAAAAAGCTGCTGGATCAGTCTGGCTCAGTGGCCTCCTGTGGAAATAGGTGCTGGCAGGTGCCTGGGGAGAGAGGGGGAACAAGGCCAGTGCTTTGTTCATGAGTGGAAAGGTCTGGGGGTAGGTGAGGTGAGCCCTGACTCGTTCCCTGGCCAGTGAATTGCAGTTTTTATTCTTTTTTTGTGCATTAGTGCAGCTATGTGAGACTTGTACTTAAAGCAAAAGGGCACCCACAGAAAAAGAGAAACTATAACTGCACTGGGGGCTTGTCTATGAAAGAAATTTGCTTATTAGAATTAGTAATGTGTGGATGCATTCATTCTGGAACTGGTACAGTTCATCTGATAGTGAGGGTTTTTCCTTAAGGTGTTGTAGCAAGAATCCACAGCTTGCTTTGTAAATTTATCCCCAAGACAAGCCCAGAGTTGGCAGCCCAGGCTCTGCTCCCCTGAGCCAGCAGCAGCCCCCAGCCTGCCCTGCTGAGCTCCCAGGGTAATGAGAACCTGATCCTCTCCAGGGACAGAATCCTCACAGGGACATCAAATACCTCCCACCCCACTCATTAATTCAAGCAAACTTTTCTCTGTTTTTTAATAGGCTGAGGATGGGACATCCAGTGTTACAGTTCTATCCCACGAAGGAGAGGATGCAATGTCTCTGTTTAGTCCTTCTGTCAAGCAAGGTAAAGAGGTTTTTTCCCTCTCTGTCTTGTGTTGTATTAATGATGTCTTGAATAGTCAATAGATTCTAATAGGCTGCTCAGTTTTGTGGTTTATGGTTTGTATTCCCCTTTAGTCTGCTGGGAACATTTCATTGTTGCACCTTGCAAACAAATGTTGGCTATGAAGTCTAAACTGGAAGGGCCCTCACCTCTGTAAGATGGATGAGATGAAGCCAGTCCCTCTCACCCCTGGGTGTCCTTTCCCCAGCTGTGGGCAGAGCTCTCCAGTGCAGTTTCCATGCAGACGCAGAGGCAGAGCTGGGCTCTCCAGTGCAGTTTCCATGCAGAGGCAGAGCTGGGCTCTCCAGTGCAGTTTCCATGCAGAGGCAGAGGCAGAGCTGGGCTCTCCAGTGCAGTTTCCATGCAGAGGCAGAGCTGGGCTCTCCAGTGCAGTTTCCATGCAGAGGCAGAGGCAGAGCTGGGCTCTCCAGTGCAGTTTCCATGCAGAGGCAGAGCTGGGCTCTCCAGTGCAGTTTCCATGCAGAGGCAGAGGCAGAGCTGGGCTCTCCAGTGCAGTTTCCATGCAGAGGCAGAGCTGGGCTCTCCAGTGCAGTTTCCATGCAGAGGCAGAGGCAGAGCTGGGCTCTCCAGTGCAGTTTCCATGCAGACGCAGAGGCAGAGCTGGGCTCTCCAGTGCAGTTTCCATGCAGAGGCAGAGGCAGAGCTGGGCTCTCCAGTGCAGTTTCCATGCAGAGGCAGAGGCAGAGCTGGGCTCTCCAGTGCAGTTTCCATGCAGACGCAGAGCTGGGCTCTCCAGTGCAGTTTCCATGCAGAGGCAGAGGCAGAGCTGGGCTCTCCAGTGCAGTTTCCATGCAGAGGCAGAGCTGGGCTCTCCAGTGCAGTTTCCATGCAGAGGCAGAGGCAGAGCTGGGCTCTCCAGTGCAGTTTCCATGCAGAGGCAGAGGCAGAGCTGGGCTCTCCAGTGCAGTTTCCATGCAGAGGCAGAGGCAGAGCTGGGCTCTCCAGTGCAGTTTCCATGCAGAGGCAGAGGCAGAGCTGGGCTTTGTCTCCCCACAGATGCCCAGCGCTTGGCTGCCCACGCGCGCACGGCCTCCACCAGCCTGTTCCACGAGACCGACCTGGTGGTGTCCTACACCGACCTGGACAATCTCTTCAATTCTGATGAAGATGAACTCACAGTAAGTGATGTGCAAAAACTCCTGGCAGGTGCCAGCTAAAAAACCAGCAAGGACCAACTCTTGTCCTTCTGTGGTTTGGTGTTTGATTTCTTTGTGGTGTTTGTAGGAGAGGTTGCAGAACATTGACACAAACAGGAGCTGTGGCCCCTCGGTGCCAAACGGGCTGCTCTGCTTGACTCATGCAGGCAGATTTTAGATGCAAACAACCTTTTGATCTCACTTCCTTACAATCCCCACAGTGTGTGCTGCCTGAACATACCTTTAGTTTGACTTGTACAGATTCAGCAGGTGCTAGTGTGTTCTCTTCCTGTGGTCTGGGCTCTGTTAACTGCTTCATCAAGGTAATAGTGAAACAAAGCAGCAACTTCTGAAAGAGAAAAGGCATTTAAACACTGGACACTCTGCCAAATAAGCTGCTTGTCTGCAGCAGCTATTATCTGGGAACAGTTTCTCTTGCAGTCTGAATCCATTATCTTTCTAGTTTCTATTTCAATACTATTTATAATCAGTTGTCTTTTCTGAACTGTGCTTTGCTCCACGTTTAATCCTAAATCCCCTTGCCCAGACAAAATGCCCATCAACTTTAATGGGAGCTGGAGCTAAGTAAGGGCTGAAGGATCTTAACAGTCATCAAAGGTCATCAGTATGTAAAGGAAGTGTGTTTGCTCTTAAACATGAACACTTACCATCTTTAAACAGTTCAGATGTCTACAGATTGTAAAATATCTTTTCTTCTTTGACTTTTGACAGATATTTTCCCTGTATTTCTTGTTGCAGGATTTGTGTTTGTCTTTTCTGTTGCTGTGGTAGCACCAGTGATGTTAATATGGCTCTGGGAGTGTTGTGGTTTGTTCTGGTAAACTGTGGGCAGCCCTAATTTAGCTTCTTTTGCTGTCTGCTAACAGGATGAGGGATATTTTGTAACTGGTTTTTCCCTTCAATAACATTGTGAACCCTTGGGAGAGGTTCTCTGGGTTCCAAGAATTAAGAACAAGTGTAAGCCCCACCTTAGGCTTCTGAGCTATTTTAATTTTTCTAAATATTATACAATGTCTCAGCTTTGTATGTGCAGGTGAGATTTCCTGTTAGCAGGAAACATGAACATGTGTTTATGTCTGAAATGCTTCTTTCTTAGCCTGGATCTAAACGAACAGTGAACGGCACTGATGACAAATCCAACTGCAAAGAGGCAAAAACAGGAAATCTAGACCCACTGTCATGCATAAGTAAGATTTATTTGTGTTTTCTTTTTGCCTAAAGAGAATGTAGCTGTAAACATTTGACTCTAATATGTTGTGGCAATTTGGAAATGTACCCTTCATTTGCTTTGCAAAATTTGGAGACTTGGGAAACACTTCAGAAAGTTTTCATGCTCTAAAGTCTGCTTCTGATCTGAAATTAGGCACTGCAGATCTCCACAAAATGTATCCAACTCCCCCTTCACTGGAACAACATATTATGGGGTTTTCTCCAATGAACATGAACAATAAGGAGTATGGCAGCATGGACACTACACTTGGAGGAACAGTGCTGGAAGGGAATAGCTCCACTGTGGGGGCTCAGTTCAGAATCGAGGTGGATGAGGGTTTCTGCAGCCCCAAACCTGCTGAAATCAAGGTAGGTGGTGCCGACAGCCCTGGTCAATGCTTGTGGTTATTGACCAGTTCATGACTTAAATCTGAATAGGAATGGGGGGAGATTAAGTACAATTTGTAACTTGTTCTGTGTTGTTTTGAGGGAGGTAATATTCTTTGTAGTATGTATGTTTTACCACTTAAGAGAGAGTAAAACCTGGGTAGGCATCAGTGAGCTGCAGAAATGCCTTTCAGTCACAGCAGTTCACTGAGGTTTGTTTTGGTGTATTGTGAATATTGTGTGTGCACATCTCAGCTTTCCCTTGCAGCTGTGTCAGGATTTTGGGTTAAGGAACTGCTGCTTGAACTCGCTCCTGTTTTTTGGAGAATCATTTAATTGCTGCAGTGATCTAAATTACACACTAATGCTTTCCCATGTCTGACTTGCAGGATTATTCCTATGTTTATAAACCTGAGAACTGTCAAGCTTTAGTGGGATGTTCCATGTTTGCACCACTGAAGACTCTTCCCAGCCAGTGTCTTCCTCCCATCAAGCTGCCTGAGGAATGCATTTACCGCCAGAGCTGGACTGTGGGAAAGCTGGATCTGCTTCCTCCAGGCCCTGCCATGCCTTTCATCAAAGATGGGTACGATCCTGGGGGCTTCAGCTTTGTGATGTGCTCACTCTGCCACCCCTAAATATTTATTTTGTCAATCAGTAATGGGAATATTTGTGTATACTCTGTGTTTATACAACCGACAAGAGCCTTTAAAAAGTCCTTCTGGCCAAACCTACTGCAGGAGACTCTTCTCAAAGAGCTTCTTAACTGTACATACATTTTATTTGTTGTCTCCTTTAAAGGTTTCTTGGGGAAGCTTAATGGTGCAGGTCCAGGTTTAATAAGTAATGAAGATGGTAACAATCAAGATAAATGTAAACTTGGGACTTTGTTTTTGCAGTGGTGTAGTCAGTGCTGGAAGGGCTTAGTAGGTGGTGCTGCTGTTTCTTAAATGATTTTCTTAAGTAGCAGTAAACTCAGCTGTGCTGGGAGTAGGAAATAATTTCCTGTGCTGTGTGACTGGGCCTGGTCACAGCAGAACTGCAGGGGACGTTTCTGTACCCTGCATTTGGTAGGGATGGTCTTGCTGCCAGCTCTTCTCGAGGAAAAGATTTCTTTCTTTTTCTCTTCTGCATTAGTAGCTGGTAAAAAGGGATTAGGCAGCAAGGAGGTGTTATGGATTTCTTGATAAGATTATATGAATACTAAATCTTGGATCAAATACTGATGTTGCTTCTGTTACTCATTAGCAATATGTTTCCAGGTCTCATTAGCCTTACAAGTTTTTGGAGATACTCAGGTGCTTAGGAAAGAAAACGTTAAACCTTTCTAGGTGGTACTTTCCTCACGGATTCAGACCTGGTCTATTTTCTTAGTGTGTGTCAACACAACATGTAAATAAAACATGAATGAAAAGGTGTCCTTTAGACTCCATACAACCACAGAATTTATAATTTATTCTGACCACACTTGTTTCCTGGGAGCTTTGTGCAGAGGAAAAGACGAAAGGAGGCAGGGAGAGATTCTTTAATGGTGCTGTCAGTGGGAGTCCTGCAAAGTCATTTAGAACAAACGCTCTTGAAGTTCCTTGGGGAATGAAAATCTTACTGTGGATTACGAAAGACTAGCTTAAAAAAAGCAAATATTAATTAGGAAGGTCCTTCTTTAGAAATCTGAGTCTTAAACTCCAAACCCAGTACGATGCTGTGTACTTAAAGCCTTTCCTTCTCTTGCGGCTGCCGCCAGCGATGGGAGCACCATGGACCAGGAGTACGGCCCTGCGTACACGCCCCAGACCCACACTCCGTTTGGGATGCCCCCCAGCAGTGCCCCTCCCAGCAATGGCGGGGCTGGGATCCTCCCCTCTCCCTCCACCCCTCGCTTCCCCACGCCCAGGACACCAAGGACTCCCCGCACGCCCCGCGGAGCCGGCGGGCCCGCGAGCGCCCAGGGCTCGGTGAAGTACGAGAACTCGGATTTGTACTCACCCGCCTCCACCCCCTCCACGTGCCGGCCCCTGAACTCGGTGGAGCCCGCGACGGTGCCTTCCATCCCCGAGGCACACAGCCTGTACGTGAACCTCATCCTCTCCGAGTCCGTCATGAACCTCTTCAAGGACTGCAACTTCGACAGCTGCTGCATTTGCGTTTGCAATATGAACATCAAAGGTGCTGACGTTGGAGTTTACATTCCTGATCCAACACAAGAGGCCCAGTATAGGTGTACCTGTGGTTTCAGTGCTGTTATGAATAGAAAATTTGGCAACAGTTCCGGGCTGTTTCTTGAAGATGAGTTGGATATTCTGGGGCGAAACACGGAGTGCGGCAAAGAAGCGGAAAAACGCTTCGAGGCTCTCAGAGCGACTTCCATTGAACACGGCAGTGGGGGGCTGAAAGAGCCCGAGAAACTGCCCGATGACTTGATACTGTTGCTGCAGGATCAGTGCACCAACCTGTTCTCACCCTTTGGAGCAGCAGACCAAGACTCCGTGGCCAAAGTTGGTGCTGTCAGCAATGTGGTACGTGTAGAAGAAAGGGATTGTTGCAATGACTGCTACTTAGCCTTGGAACATGGACGCCAGTTCATGGACAATATGTCAGGAGGGAAAGTTGACGAAGCACTTGTGAAAACTACTTGCTTGCACCACTGGTCAAAAAGAAATGGTAAATATTGAAACCAGTTTATTTTCTACTTGTCCACCTGTTTGGGGGTTTGTTTTTGAAGGGTCTTTTTTTGTGGTTTTCCTTTGTGGATTTTGAATGCTGTTTTTGCCACCTGTGTGCTCGTACAGACTTGTGGTTGGATACCCAACCCTCCCATGTCCTGTGCTCATCACCAAGCAGAGGAAGGCCTTGGCTGCTCTCAGTTGTAAATTCCCAATATATATCTGAAGTGTAGCCTGAGACCACTGTCAGTGTCCACAACACTTCACCGGGTTTATCCTTTAAAGAGCTTTTGGTGAGTGGCTCTCCAGAGGCTCTGGAATGATTGATGCCTGTAGGAAGGGTTTGAGTGGTGACCCTATTGTCAAGGCCACTGTGGCAGAATTAAACAACAGCTCTGATTCAGTTGCCTTCCCCCCTTCTTTAAGGAAGAGAGGGGGGCAGTAGGTTAATGGCACATGTGGCAAAAAGAAGCATTATTGTAGCCTTCACTGTGTGTTGAGTCTGCCAGAAATCCTTGGATTTTTCCTTCGAGGGCCTGACTAATGATGCAGTGTCTCCTGGAATACCTTCATTGTGTGTATTTGCTTACTGTTCTCTAATAGAATTTCAAGTGGCAACTCTTAACAGGGTTAGGATGAAAAATAAAGTTATGAATTACAGGTAGCAGCAGCTCATAGTTGTAAGTGAAGATGAGGAGGAATCCTGGGAGAACACAGCCAGGTTCCTGTGCCTTGCTGGGGGATTAACTTGGAAAGCCCAGACTGTAAATAAATTGATGTTTTCAGGCACACAGGATAAGACTCTGTGTACTGTGACTGATGTTTGGGATAAAAAGATGTAGAGATACTTTAAAAGAGAGGACTTGGAAATAGTAGCCATGCCAAATTTTGTGTCAGCTTTTCATTCTAAATCCTTGTACCTGAAATGGCCCAGTGGTGGCTCTGGATGAAATGGGCTGAGTCTGCTCAAGGCTTCCCTTGACTTCTCTGAAATGAGCACTGGGTGGCAGCCTGCAAATCCGCCTTTTTTGGGAGGGGCAATCCAGGAGTTCCAGGCTTCTACAACTTATTTGGAGGTTTTGTTTGTTTTTGTTTGTTTTGTTTTTATTTTAGGGTGTTTTCCCTTAGTTTAACTCATAAGATGGGAGCCTTTCAATGGAAAAACTCCAGAGGAAAAAACAAAATTAAGAAAGAAATCCATTTGTGTATTTTGTCAGGGGAAGAGGGAGAACTGTAAATCCACTTGCGCTCCACTTTATGTATCCCAGCCTCTGGGTGCCTACAGGTGTTTTATAGAAGAGATATTGGCAGTGGAGGTGGTTTGTGCTGCTGGCTGTTGTTTGTGCAGCTGCCCTGACCCGTTTGTGTCCCTGCAGTGGTGGATGTGAGCATGCAGTGCTCCCAGGACATCCTGCGCATGCTGCTCTCGCTGCAGCCCGTGCTGCAGGACGCCATCCAGAAGAAGCGCACGGTGCGGTCCTGGGGCGTGCAGGGACCCCTCACCTGGCAGCAGTTCCACAAAATGGCTGGGAGAGGCTCCTACGGTAAGGGCTGCATGGAATCCTGCTCCCTGCAACCTCCTTCCTTTCCTTTCCTCCTTCCTTCCCTCCTTCTTTCCCTCCTTTCTTCCCTCCTTCCTTCCCTCCTTCCTTCCCTCCTTCCTTCCCTCCTTCCTTTCCTCCTTCCTTTCCTCCTTCCTTTCCTCCTTCCTTTCCTCCTTCCTTCCCTCCTTCCTTCCCTCCTTCCTTTCCTCCTTCCTTTCCTCCTTCTTTCCTCCTTCCTTTCCTCCTTCCTTTCCTCCTTCCCCAGCTCCATCCACACAAACCTCTGCTGCTCAGCCTGTTGGAATTCTGAACAGCACTTGACCTTTCTTTAAACCAAAGAGAGCTTATTAGACAGAGGAGAATTCTTTTCTTCAGAAAAGAGAAAATATTTATATTCCTTAAAACAGGCAATGAATTAAAGATGTGCATTTAAAATTTACAGCTTCGGTTGCACTGTTTGTGTACACCTGACACTTCACCCAGTGAGGGACTGACATTGCAAAGATGGGTTTGGTGTTAAAAACAGAGTAACTGCTCAGGTTTTATACTCAAAATTTTTCAATTCACCCCATTTTAATAACTCTAAACATAAGGAGTTAAAAATACTGGTTTTGAAATGCTTGAGACAGTGTGCTTTATTGCTCAGTACTGTCAGAACTGTGCTCAAGATCCAGGGTTATTCAGTGTCTTGTCTCTTATAAATGTTTGGAATGGCCAACATGTGATGCATTTACAGATAGAAGGTGAATTTTGTGCACTCACGATTTAATGACTTCATTAGCATATGAGATTGATTTACCACTGTGTTACGAGAGTGACCTTTCACCAGCAGATCTTTTGTAGCTATATTTAGAACATGGCAATTATACATTTACATGTTCTTAAGTTTGTTTCCTTGTCTGGCCCTTTACCCATCTGCTTAGAATATTTACATGTTTTTCCTTGTCTTTGGTCCCTGATTGCTTTGGCTCTGTGGGCAAAGGCTTCCTGGACAGGGCAGAACTGTTCCTGATTGCCTGTGTACTGATGGAAATATAAAACACTGTGGAACTTCTTCCTGAGGCCCTGAGATATTTCAAATAGAAACAATCAGCTGATGGGTTTTTTGCAGAGGGTTGGATCCTGTACTTTGGATCTGTAAAATGAGAACTATTCCATTGATAGCCAGTGCTCCTTCCTGTGAGATGCTGGGAACACCAGAGGCCGATCTATTCATGTTTCCTTGAAGTTAATTTTAAGCTTTCTGCTTAAAAACATGCCTTGCTTTTCCAGGAACTGACGAGTCCCCAGAACCACTGCCAATCCCAACATTTTTGTTGGGATACGATTATGATTTCCTGGTGCTGTCTCCGTTTGCATTGCCCTACTGGGAGAGGCTGATGCTGGAGCCGTACGGCTCGCAGCGAGACGTCGCCTACGTCGTGGTGTGCCCGGAGAACGAGGCTCTGCTCAACGGGGCCAAGAGCTTCTTTAGGGATCTCACTGCAATATACGAGGTACAGGATTTGTGGCAGTTTGCACCGAAATGGATTTGGGAAAGGCTGTTTCTAATACGTGCTCATAAGGACTTATCAGGCTTGTCGGGGCTGATAGCGACGCCTGCTCAGAATGCTATCTGGGAAAGCTGCTCCGAGGGATTTTAGGAATGGGCTCTTGGAAGATAAGGGCTGCTCGTGCTGCTCCTTGTTCCCATCCGATAAACGCCACCCGGTGGCAAAGCTCTGCATTGCCATAGTGTTACCTCCATTTAATTAATTAATTACATGCTTGGGTTGAATGAAGATTAGAGTCGATTATTATCAACCTGGTTTTCTTGCATTTAGGAAAATGCTGACAGTAACCCATAAAATCACCATTCAACATTTGCTACTGGTGGGATTCTAGAGTTAAAATGTTACTTTGGAATATTGTAAATAAGCTGAGAGTTCTCTGCCTTTCTATGATAGATAATTTGTGTGATATTTAGCAGCTTTTAAGGGTTTTTTTACCTTTGCAGTCCTGCAGGCTTGGTCAGCACAGACCTATCTGTAAGTTACTGCCTGATGGGATCATGAGGGTTGGCCCTACAGCCTCCAAGAAGCTGTCAGAGAAGTTGGTCACAGAGTGGTTCTCCCAGACAGCCAATGCCAACAACGATGCGTTCTCCAAACTCAAACTCTACGCTCAAGTGTGCAGATATGAGCTGGGTATGACTTTTTTAACGTTCCTTATTTCATACAATTGCCAATTACTCCTTTGCAATGGAGAAAAAGGAATCGTTACTGTCTTACTGATGAGGGCAGTTTTCTGGTTTTAAACTATATTTGAATATGTGCAAAAATGGTCTCTTACCATCCAGCAGTGCCTTTAGGGAATGGCAGTGGCTGCCTGATGGGGACTTCAGTTGTCTTCTTGTATTGGGGACTTGGATCCTGTAGCAGTGATTTCCAGCAATTCAACACACCTGGAAAAAAGTTATATTAAAAAGAGATTTCTTGATCTTTCTGGAAGGCTCTTATGAAAATATTAGAATTTGAAAATTTAATAGAGGTTTTTTAATTTGAGAGGTAAAATGTATGCTTAAAGTTTGCTCTATTTTGTTACAACTGTAGACTTCCATAGGTGACATAAGCATCAAAACAGCTGCATTATAAAAGTTATGCTTTTTTTCCCCTGGTTTTAGGTCCTTATCTTGCTTCTCAGCCTTTGGACAATTCTCTACTTTCCCAAACCAACCTGGTCCCTCCCTGCAGCCAGGCAGGCTCTGCTCTGCCCCCAGTGACAGCCCCTGCTGCCAATCCCAACACTCCATCATCAGCTCCCACAGCTCCCAGCAGCAGCACCATCCCCGTGACCTCCAGCAGTGCCATGTCCTCTGCAGCCACCACAGCCAACTCCACCCTGACCACCACTGCCCCCTCCTCCTCCTCTGCCAGCCTGGCCAGTGGCATTCCAACGAGCAAGCCTTCCTCATTCCCGCCCTTCAGCAATATGAACAGCACCACTCCTGCCTCCCTGCCCGCCCAGGCTGCGCCGGTCCCCAACGGGCAAACTGGGGGGCAGCAGCAACAGCCAACACTGCAAGCAGCAGGGATGTCTGGAGACACGGCTGCAGCACCTGCACAGCCCCATCCAGAGGTTTCTGAAAGGTAGGGAACTGCAGTCACACCTTCAGCTGAAAAATCAGCTCAGCTAACGTGAACTTTTACCCCTTCAATAAAACCCTGTATTTATTTTCACCAAGCTGCTTTTAAGGGAGATTGGAGAGTTCAGTTGTGGTGGAGCTGAACCTTTTGGTTCCAGTTGTAGCTGCAGTTCTAATTACATCTCAGTGTCTGCTCTGGTACAAAAATAAACTTCCTTTTTTTCTTCTCTCTCTAAAGACAGGAAATTCACCAAACTACTCACTTCAATATTTTAAAGGGCTGGGGAAGGAGGGGGAGATAGATAATTGGCACCATCTTAGAGCTCTATTTTCTGTAATCAAAGTTAGAGTGGTGAAGACAGCTCTTACTGTAGATATTCTTGTTCCCCAGTTAAGCACTAGTTGAGCTGTTGAGCTGCTGTAATAAAGGAGGCTAAAGGAAAGAAAAGGGATTCAGAGTTACTGATAAGCTCTTATACAAAAATGACATAAAAAGATTGTTTCTTACACCACAGTTGACTCTTTCAGATTAATAATTGACAATTTGATTTAGTTTTGAAGTAAAACCTAATCTGTACAAAACTCAGCTGTTTGTAACTGGTTTCAAAATTTCCTTCCCAGCACTATGGATCGTGATAAAGTCGGAGTCCCCACAGATGGAGATTCACATGCTATCACCTATCCACCTGCAATTGTAGTTTACATAATTGATCCTTTCACATATGAAAAAAAGGATGAGAACAGCAGCTCATCCAGTTTGTGGACGCTTGGACTTCTGCGCTGCTTCCTGGAGATGGTTCAGGTTCTTCCTCCCCACATCAAGAACATCATTTCTGTGCAGGTGAGCCAACAGAAACCAACAGGGTACCCCTGGCTTTGGCTGGGTTTGGGGGCAGTAACCCCTCATGGTGAAAGTTTCATTTCCTTCACAAACATGACTTACAGATCTCCAGCTGTTAAACCACCAGGTTACAGCTTTTAGAGCAGTTTGGGTGCTGTTAACCAAAGCTGAATCCTGTTGTACATTCCAAACTCATCAGTTTTAGCTCAGAGGAAATGTAGTGAGTAATGAGTGAGGTATGGGAAAGCTGCTGCTCCTGTACTGGAATCTGCAGCCTGACCCTGCTGGGCTGCAGGCAGAGCTCCTCCAGCTGCAGGACCCGTTAACATAGGGCAGCTTTTTGGATGAATCATTAAGATTCTCTTCTAAACAAATTATTTCTTCCTCTGAAGAGAATTCCAATGGGAATAATTTCTTGAAGTCCCACAGGGCTTTGGAAGAATTGGAAGAAATTGGCTGCTAAGTAAAATTCAAAAAGCAGTGTACCAAATAGTGTGTCAGAAGCCATTTAATCTGTTGATAAAACAAAGATTTATTTTTTTCTCCTCTCCTGTGTTCCAGATTGTCCCATGTCAGTACCTGCTGCAGCCTGTGAAGCACGAGGACCGGCAGATTTACACTCAGCATTTAAAATCTTTGGCATTTTCAGCTTTCACTCAGTGCCGGAGACCTCTCCCAACTTCCACCAACGTGAAAACCTTAACTGGCTTTGGGCCAGGGTTAGCCATGGAAACTGCTCTGAGGAGCCCTGATGTGAGTATTGTTCATGAGATGGTGGGATTATCCAGATCAGAGGAATGTCCCTGCTTATCAACCAGCCATCTTTTATGTTGGGAGTAATTTTGTCCCCAAACTTCATTGTCTGTTCTGTCATCTTTCTAGAGACCTGAGTGTATTCGACTCTACAGCCCTCCTTTTATACTGGCTCCAGTGAAGGACAAGCAAACAGAGCTGGGAGAAACCTTTGGAGAAGCTGGCCAGAAGTACAATGTGCTTTTTGTGGGCTACTGTTTGTCTCATGATCAGAGGTGGCTGCTTGCATCCTGTACAGACCTCTATGGAGAGCAATTAGAAACTTGCATAATTAATATTGATGTACCAAACAGGTAAGAACCAAACTTTAATTCATTTTTAGCAAGGGTATTTTCTCTCATTCCCCTGAAGAATTACATTGGGTTTGGTACTGTAAGAATAACTGACTTTTGTAGACTTGCTGTGCTGCAAAAGTGGCTAAAGCAGATGAATTTATTCCTTATTATGTGGATATCATTTTGAGTTAAATTTCTAGAAGAGCACAGTTTAGTTTCATGTGATTCTTGAGTGTTACTGTGTGTGTGTTCCTGCTTCCCCATCTCACTCACTGGCTGTTAATGTCAGTTTTAGAATGTGATTAATTTAAAAACCCCCCAAACCCCCTGAAGCTGCAGCTGATGGACTGCAATACCAACACACTGGTGAATGTTCAGGTTAATACAAAAATGTTCTAAACATGGCATTAAAAACTTGTTGCAGTTTTAACTTTGTTTTCCCTTCTTTCTTTCTTCTAGAGCTCGTAGGAAAAAGGGCTCTGCCCGCAGACTTGGTCTCCAGAAACTCTGGGAATGGTGCCTGGGACTGGTGCAGATGAGCTCTCTGCCATGGAGAGTTGTCATAGGCCGCTTGGGAAGAATAGGACATGGGGAATTAAAAGGTAACAGCAGGATTTTTTTAGAGTCTAAAGCTTGATTTAAAGCTTTAATATTTCAGTAGTATCAAATGTGTCCATCCCTGTTTCTGGAAGAGAGCCTCACAAGTGAGATTTCCTCCCGCAGACTGGAGCTGTTTGCTGAGCCGCCGGAACCTGCAGTCCCTGAGCAAGCGGCTGAAGGACATGTGCAGGATGTGTGGGATCTCTGCTGCAGACTCCCCCAGCATTCTCAGTGCTTGCTTGGTGGCCATGGAACCCCAGGGATCCTTCATTATTATGCCAGGTATTTGGGAAGCTCTCTTTGTTTGGCACAAGAGCTACCAGCTCAGGCTTTGTTGAACTGAGGGAATGTTTGGTTTCTCCCCCACAGACTCCGTGTCCACGGGCTCGGTGTTCGGGCGCAGCACCACTCTGAACATGCAAACATCCCAGCTGAACACGCCCCAGGACACCTCCTGCACCCACATCCTGGTGTTCCCCACCTCTGCCTCCGTGCAGGTGGCATCATCCACCTACACCACTGAGAACCTGGATCTGGCCTTTAACACAAACAATGGTTTGTACTTGCATTTGTTCTCACCTTCTAAAGACCCCTCATCACTGTCCCTATCATGAGATTAAACTGTTCATTCTAAGGAACTGCAGCTGTGATATTTTCTGGAAAATCCTTTCCTTAGGATTTTTCCCCCTGAGAAGCTGAGAGGCCTCAGGAACAAAATGTAAACATTGATTATCTGCTGCTGTGGAATGCAACAGGTGCATCTGGGATTGGTCTCATGTGGTTGTTTCTAATTAATGGCCAATCACAGTGAGCTGGCTCAGACTCTCTGTCCAAGACACACAAGCCTTTGTTATCATTCCTTTTTTTTTTCTATTCTTAGTTAGCCTTCTGATGAAATCCTTTCTTCTATTCTTTTAGTATAGTTTTAATATAAGATATATCATAAAACAATAAATCAGCCTTTTGAAACATGGAGTCAGATCCTCATCTCTTCCCTCATCCTCGGACCCCTGTGAGCACTGTCACGAGGAACCATTTCTATGGAAAATCCCTTTATTTCTGAATGTACTGTCATATCCTGCACATGGTGAAATTGTAGGAATTCACTGGTCTTGTTCTTTTTTTCCAAGATGGAGCAGATGGAATGGGAATCTTTGACTTGTTAGACACTGGAGATGATCTTGATCCTGATATTATAAATATTCTTCCTGCATCTCCTGGTGGATCCCCTGTGCATTCTCCAGGGTCCCACTACCCCCATGGAGGTGATATGGGCAAGGTAACTATTGGAGTAAATACAGTTTTGTGTGTGTGTTCTGTCTGGTTTTTCTCCATCTGGTCATTTCCTTTTGTGGAATGAAAGCTTTTAGATCACCTGGATATTGGATTGTCATGTCATGCTTGGATATTTCCAATGCTTTGTGTTTCAGAAGCTACAGAAAATTTCTATTAAATTTGTGCTCTCCTAATCTGAACCTTTGCCTGTTGTGTTGCAGGGTCAAGGCACAGATCGATTGCTTTCCACAGAATCTCACGATGAAGTAACAAATATCCTGCAGCAGCCACTGGCCCTCGGTTATTTTGTGTCAACTGCCAAAGCAGGTCCATTGCCTGACTGGTTTTGGTCAGCGTGTCCTCAAGCACAAAATCAGTGTCCCTTGTTTCTTAAGGTACTGTCCTGGCAGAGATTTGAGCAGCCTGAGGGTCTGGGGGTGAAAACTGTTCTGGTTAAACCAAAGTCAGTGCATGTCTCTGGAGATGGCTCTGCTCTTGCTTCAGGAGAGGCCAGGTTTATTCAGTTTTTGAGATCTGGCTGTTGGGAAGGTTCTGCCTTGCTCATGGTTTCTTCCTGGTAGTCTGGACTCTTTTTTTTCCCTGGCTTTATGCTCCAGGGTTTTGTAAGAACAGGTGGAGTTCCTGGACAGAGCTGGGCTGAGGCTGCGCCCCTGTGGGGACTGGTGGTAAAGAGGGAGGCACATAAGTGCAGTGTAATAACTCGGTTGCCCTGGGTAAAATAAGGAATAAATTAATCTTTCTGGATTGCACAAAGCATAAAAGCTGGTTTTTCCATGTTGGCTTTGCACTGTATATCTGTCTGGGTGTTGTCTGAGCCCCTTATCTCCTTATGGCACAATCAAGACACACTTGGCACATTTAGGGCTGTACATTGGTATAGAGAGAAACTTTCTGTATGAACAAATCAGCATCTCTGATACTGTGCTTTGTTTCCTAATGATCCAGATAGATCTTCTGCAGCCTTGCTTGTGTCTGGATTAGCAGCTCCTCTTGGCCTCAGCTCAGCTGTGGCTTTGCTATAGGATATTATTTTGAAGAGAGGATTTATTATTTACACTAAGCAGCTCTAGATATGAAATTTAAATAGACCAGGCCTATAGAAAGCAGCTGAACTTCCAAGTGTGTGTGTTATTAAACATCTTGGGCCACTTGAGTTGAGTTTTTAATAATCACTTAATGTAGAAAAGGGATTAAAAAACCTCCCATATATATATTTCTCTACTACCACTGTGCCTTTAGCAGAGATCTGTGTGAGAGATTAGAAATATTCTGAGAATTCCTGAACTTGTGGATGGCCTGAGGATAAGATTTGTTTTGGCTTGTGTGTCAGACAGAGAAGGTGCCTGCAAGCTACAACAACATGGGGGAAGGAAATGTGGTGTAGCTGATCAGGCAGTAACTTCTGGCTTCCTTCTTCCTTCCTCAGGCCTCTTTGCACCTCCACGTGCCTTCAGTGCAATCAGACGAGCTACTCCACAGTAAACACTCCCATCCACTTGATTCTAATCAAACTTCTGATGTGCTCAGGTATTTATCATTGATCACCTGCAGAAATACTGTGCATTTCATTGTTAATGCTGCTGCAGTGAAGCTGTATGTTTGTTTTTCCTGTTGTTGGTTTTTTTCTTTGTGAAGCTGATATCCTTAGTGCAGATAAATTGCTGTGCTTTAAGTGATTGTCACAGAACAGTGGAATAAAAACCAAACATCTCTGAGCCTTTCTTTAAATAACCAGCCTTTGAAAATGTTTGAAAAACAACGAATTCCTCAAACTAGAGGAGAGTTTGAGTCTAGCAGGAAAGACAGAAATAGTTAAACCAGAATATTGCACAGCAATCTTGTGGAAAATCTGAAGTGCTGAAGGACAGGAGCCCAGACCCATGCAAACATGGGATGCTAATTGAGAAAACATCAGATTACTTTTCCTTTTCTGTTTTTTTTTTTTTTTTAATGTGAACCTCTTGGTATGAATCAAGAATACACAATTACAATGACAGTTTTCCACCAAAAGCAAGTTTAGCTCTGAACTGCTGTAATAATTTGGAAGATATATAATTTCTGAGTGTTGGCAAACCTATTTTATGTTTTTGATGCCAAAGAAGCTGGATTCTAGTAAATTAGGGCTGTAAAATCCTGGTGAGAAGATGTGCTGGCCTGACAGAAGGCTGTTTGTTTTTCAGGTTTGTTCTGGAACAGTACAATGCACTCTCCTGGCTAACCTGTGATCCTGCAACCCAGGACAGACGGTCATGTCTCCCAATTCATTTTGTGGTGCTGAATCAGTTGTATAACTTTATCATGAATATGCTGTGATCTTCATCTGAATTTTGCAAGACAAAAATGAGGAAAAGGGATATTTCACTGCAGGACTAAGTTATAATTCTTCTCAGTGCAAGTTGTTTGTGATGGGGTATGAATCTTGTTACTTCCAGCAAATATTGTTCTGACTTGTGAGAGGGGCACCCATCTTGCTGTCCTTGAGTCACTGACTATGGGGGACGCTTCAGAATGATGATCAGAAAGTGTATTATAACGTTTTTAGTAGCAAAATTAACCATTTTCCCCAGCCACAGTATTTGTGAAGAGTAATGAGCCATAGTACCCAGTCATGGTTAATGAATTTTAAAAGCATGGAGATGAGAAGAAACATGAGGAACAATTAAGTTTCAACCTATGGCTTCAGAACATCACGATGTTCTTGTATTGGATTATAGTACTTAGTATTCAAAAATGCCTGCATCTCTTATTTATTGTAAGTTTTTAAATGTATAAATTGTCTTATATTTCTTAACCTCTTTTATAAAAATTTTCCTAGAAGGTTTATACTGCCTTCTTGCTTTAAAGCAATTGGTCTAAAATATATGTAATCGTCTTAATTAAAAGTTGCAGTAGGTTGCTTTTAGAGTATTATTTTTTTGTAAGGGGTGGGTGGGGACAGTAAATTTGTATTGTCTTGATGTACAGTTTAATGGGGATAGAGGGGTTAATGTCCATACCATTGTGTGTGGGGGATTTACAGCTAAGCTGTAGTTGCAGAGTACATGTACAGTAATGAAGTTCACTGTGTTTATATAAATTGAAAAGGTACCGGGTCTTACAGCATTTTATATCACACCTTTCCAGAGTAACAATGGCAATATATAAGTGATATTGTAGGTGGTTTAACTTGTAGTGAGAATAACATGAATAAACTCTTCAGCAGAAGTTTGTGTTATGGTTCAGGGCTGTGGCTAGATTCTCAGATCCACTTCCAGGACACGAGTTTTAATATCACAAGAACATCTCTTGTGCATTGTTGCTCCCTGGATATTCTTGGCACTGTGCTCACTGCATTGTTTGCTTCCACTTTTGTGATAAAATGCCAATCTGAGGCAGAACACACAGAAAACTCTGACCTTATCCAAAGTCTCCTGCCAGGCTGAGATTTAGCCCAGCTCTAGCCATTTTACAAATGCAAAAATAGTCAATCTTGACTTTAAGATTGGTGTGTGTTTAACTAAAATGTGGTGTATATAGATTCTCAGTGAATTCTGGTATTCAGATTTTATTCCACTAGTAAAAAAACAGCACGAAACCCTGAACATTTTCCTTTTCTATGTATTTTTGGCACTGTGGTGAAGGTCCCAAGTATCAGTGCATGGCCTTCCCCATATCCCATTTTCAGGCTCTGGCTGGGGCATGTGCCAAGGAGGCTTTGCCCTCCCCAAGGAAGGGACTGACAAACCACAAGGCTTTCCTAAACGTCCCCCTCTATCTATAGTCACCACTTTTTCTCAGTAGTTTCCTTCCTTTTTTCCTAGCACATGCCAAATGTCTGTGGCTGCTCTAAAATAGCCCCTACGGGTGCTGAAGAGCAGCTGCAGATGCTTTTTGTGGGTTCCTTATCTGACTGCCAGATGAAAAACTGAACTCCTGCAGCGCTCCCAGGAGCCTGTCACGATAACCCAAGTCCTGGGTCTTAATATTGTCTGTCTCGCTGGTTTAAACCTGTAAAGGAGCAACTTTTAAGATCCATTTGTGCACCTGCTGTTAACCCCTCTACAAGGAAGAATTTGCTTGCATTTACCAAACTTACTGTGCTCATGAAAATCTCGTTTTGTAAATGCAAAAGACCTGCCTGAGGTGATTTTTTTTTTCGTATGAACAGTCTCACTGAATCGTGTACATACAATATTAGCAACTTTTTTGGTTTTGTATAAAGAAGTTGTACAATTGGTGATGAGAATTTTCAGTCATTTCTTCAGAACAACATGAGTGCAATCAGAAGTTAGCATATTTTGATAAATAGAGTAAAAAACTGGGTCTGTCCATGACTTTATCTCGGTAATGCACCGCAGATTAAACGGCACATTATTGTCTTACAGAAGGGTTTTCTCATTTGGTTGGCATTTTAGATGTGGAAAAGTGCTCCTAAAACTGGAATTTTCAAAGTGTATGTCCTTTTTCTTTTGAGCTTTGTTGCTAAGTGGTCATTTCTAAGCCTGGCTCAGTTAACCAAGCTCCAAGGGCTGGGTTTTGGTGTGGCTTTGTTTTGTGTTCAATCTGAACTTGTATTCCTAAAGGTAAGTGAATCAGCTGCCTGAACGTTGGTGTAACTGTATTCTGTTACCTGGACCAGCCTTCCCTGTGAAACTCCTACTGTGAAAGCTGCCAGTCTCCCACTCCTCCCCCCCATCAAATGCAATTGAAGTAAATTATAATATTATAACCACTATAAAAGACTAGAAGGGCCATTTCTGGAGTGATAGTCACAGCCAGCAATGTACATATCAAACCTGCCAGCACCACGGAGCCAACTATTATATTGGGCATACTTTTTTTGTTAGCTACTTTCATTTAACTATTTTAAGTGCACATAATAGCTGGTTTATAAATAAAATTGTCAGAATCCAAGAAGTCGAGGTTGTTTAGCAAGCACAAGCTTAAGTAGTTGAAAATTTCAGCTACAGATTTTCAAAACGGCCTTGCAAGAAAATGTTGTTCCTGTCAGTGCTTTAAGTAGCTGTGGAGGTTTATCTCTTTCAAGGAAAGAAGAAGCTGAGATCCTTCCATTCCAATTAAAAATACATATTTTAACCCAGATATTACTGCATTTAAGACTTTTAGTCACATTTGACTCACTACTATTTGGATTTGATTTCTGAAAACCCTGTTGCTAAGACCAGCAAGGCCACCAGCTGTACTTGTAACAACCCTCACATTTTAAAAGGAGCTGTAACATTTAGATCTTTCTAACATTCTCTGAAATAATTAAAGATAAATGGATTTATATTTAAATCCTCAGCTATGTTCTTACTTAGCTGTCAGTTATGGCGCAGATTATTGTATTTCTATATTTACTTCTGACGGTAATTTTAACTTTGTGTGTTGCTATGAAGACTTGCCGATGTCTTTAATCAAGCACTATTTGTTAATACTGTAATATCAAAATATTATGTTGCATTATTTTAAAGCTTTCAAGAATAAGAGTAAAACATTTAAAAAAAATGCTATTGCACCATATAATTTGCTGCACAACAGTACGGCACTGCATATCAGTCTGTTGGGATAGTAATGCTGCATCAACCTTGTTTTCATCTGGGTTTCATTGGAGAATTCATTCATGGGTGACATTGTACAACGTTACTGTCTCGCAACCTCCAGCTGGGAAGGTGATTTTGTTTGTTTTATTTTTTTTTTAATTTTTTTTTTTAAGTAAAGGGCCCAGGACTATGCTTCGTACTTAAAGGGTTTTTTTACTATTATTTGTGGGTGTACTTTTTATTTTCAGTGGAGTAAAGCTTAATTTACAGTAAAACTGGATTTGGGACCTACCACAATCCTCAGGGTCACTTTTTCAGGATGCTACTCATCGAGCTTTAGGTTTTTCCGAGTCAACTGGACGTGAGGACCTTGCCGAGCGCTGCCTTGGGCTTGTGATGGACATGGCGCCCCTCAGCACGGCCGGACACAGCGGGAGCCGCTCCCGCGCCCTCAGGGCACGGCTGGACACACCGGGGAGCAGCTCCGCCACCCCGCTGCCATGGCTGGACACACGGGCAATCCCAACACCGCAGCTGGACACACCGGGGAGCTGCTCCGACACCGCGCTGGACAGGTCCGGGAGCTGCTTCAGCGCCGCTCTGGCGTGGCTGGACAGGTCAGGGAGCCGCTCCCGCCGCCCTCAGGCACGGCTGGATGTGCCCGGGAGCCTCGCACAGCCGCCGCCATGTGCCCTCGGCCGAGCCGCCGCCGCATTCATCGTGACAAAACACAGAAACAAAACGCGATTTAAGGAACAAACACTATTTCTGCCGAATGCCATAAACACTGAGTTGTACAAATTGTGATCGAGGAAATGAAGAAAAAAAAAAAGGTTTATACTTTTTAAAAAAACAAAAAAATTCAAATGGAATAAATTATTCATGAAGCCTTGATTGTGCTGTGGGTTTATTGAGGGGGCGGGCAGGGCGGTGCCCCTCAGCCTTTCCCGCCTCTCCCTTTCCGCCCCTCAGCCCTCCCCGCCCCTCCCGCCGTGACGTCACTTCCCGCTTCCCCCGGTAGTGGCGGCGGCGGCGGGTGGGCGCGGGGGCCGTGAGGGAGCCGCTGCCGCCGCCATGTCCGAGTGCTCGGCGCTGCAGTTCGTCAGCCCCTACGCCTTCGAGGCGATGCAGAAGGTGGACGTGGTGCGCCTGGCCGCGCTGAGCGACCCCGAGCTGCGGCTGCTGCTGCCCTGCCTCGTGCGCATGGCGTTGTGCGCGCCCGCCGACCAGAGCCAGAGCTGGGCGCAGGACAAGAAGCTGATCCTGCGGCTGCTCTCGGGGGTCGAGGCGGTCAATTCCATCGTGGCGCTGCTCTCCGTGGACTTCCACGCCCTGGAGCAGGACGCCAGCAAGGAGCAGCAACTCCGGTAAGGCGGAGAACGGGGATCTGTGGCGGAAGCGCTGTGTGGCTGTTCCAGCTGTTCCAGCTGTTGAAGCGCCGGACGGAGCCGGCCATTCGTGTCTCTCGATGCTCTCTAGGAAAGCCCCGGGGTTTGTTGTGTGTGCTGGGATCTGCGGAGCTGTGGGGTGCTCTGGGGGAGTTGCCCCGGCAGGGAAGGGCTGGGATGGCTCTGTGGGATGAAGGGACAGCTCAGGTGGATGCGCTTTCCTGACTCTCTGTGCTGCCGGGGAATAGAAGCGCTTGAAACTTCGATAATGTACTGAATTAGCTGTCTTGTACTGCAACTACAACAGTCTTTAAGGGATAGAAGAGATCCCTAGGGAACTGGCGCATCCTTTAACCAGAAGCATTTCTGTCTTTGCGGAAACGTTTTAACACTTATTGTTTTGAATTGTGTGCCAGGCACAAGCTGGGAGGTGGCAGTGGGGAAAGCATCTTGGTGTCACAGCTGCAGCACGGGCTGACGCTGGAATTTGAGCACAGTGACTCTCCTCGGCGGCTCCGGCTGGTGCTCAGTGAGTTGCTGGCCATTATGAACAAGGTGAACTTCCCCATCGGTGGATATTTGTGAGATTTAGGTTCCTCTCTGGAATGGCTGACACACTGGTGTGCTTCTGGTGCTGCTGCTTCTTCTCCAGTCCTTACCTGCTGTATCAAGATTCAAAGTCTTAGTCTGATTGAACAGTGGCTTGTGTTTAAACTCTTTATGACTTCCTGAAGGAAGTCTTTGCTGATGTTATACAGACTCTATAATATAGAGATTCTGTACCCAGACGTAATGTGATTGGGTGATCTGTCATTGGTGATCTGTCACTTTGGAAATGAAGTGCTGACTTTTCTCCATCCCATTCTTTGCCCCTACTGCAGTGTGGTATTAACCATCATATTTCTCTTCCCCCACTTCCTTTCTCACCAAACATTTTGTTTTCCTTGTGTAAACTTAGAATGTCAGTGGGCTGTTTTTCTTTCTTCTGAAAAGAAGCAATGGTACCATCTGTGTTGAAGTATTTCCAGTAGTAAATATTTCTTATTCTACAAACTTTTCCTGCTTGTTCTGTGTTGATAACTTTATGTTCTTGGCAGTTTTTAATCTACTAAAGATGCTGAATTTAAAACAGATTTAGACAAATTGCTCCATAAAACCTGTTCACTGATGATAAATGTTCTCTTGCAGGTGTCAGAATCAAATGGTGAATTTTTCCTCAAATCTTCTGAGCTCTTTGAGAGTCCTGTGTACCTGGAGGAGGCAGCAGATGTTCTCTGCATTTTGCAAGCAGGTGTGTTTCTGCACTTACGGTGTTTTCTGACCTCTCACAAATGTAACAAAGCAGTTTGGGAGCTGCTGTGGCAGATGTGAGGTTAATCTAAGCTCTTGAAACAGGGTTTTTGTTTCCCAGTGAAACATTGTGACTTTCAGCACCCTCTTTCCATGCAGAGCTGCCATCACTGTTGCCAATAGTGGATGTGGCTGAGGCTCTGCTGCACGTTAAGAATGGAGCCTGGTTCCTTTGCCTGCTGGTGGCCAATGTCCCTGACAGTTTCAATGAGGGTGAGTTACAGCTTCTCCTCCAGCTTTTGGAATGATTTCTACCAGTGTGGATAATTCTGGGCTAAACCATGAGTTGTACAGATTTGAATGCTGGGTCCTGCCACCTGGGCATGTTCAGTCCCATTTTTTACAGGCCAAAAATGCTGTCTGTCACAGACAGCTTTTATGAAAAATTCTTTTCCTTAGGATTTTTTTCTCCTGAGAAGCCTCAAAAACAAAATGTAAACAATGATTATCTGCTGCTGTGGAATGCAACAGGTGCATCTGTGATTGGTCTCACAGAGTTGTTTCTAATTAATGGCCAATCACAGTCAGCTGGCTTGGACACTGTCTGAGACACAAGTTTTTGTTATTCATTCTTTCTTATTCTATTCTTAGTTAGCCTTCTGATGAAATCCTTTCTTCTATTCTTTTAGTATAGTTTTAATATAATATATATAATGAAATAATAAATTGGCCTTCTGAAACATGGAGTCAGATCCTCATCTCCTCCCTCATCCTGGGACCCCTGTGACCACCATCACATGTCTGTCACAGCTTTTCATCTGTAGGTCCCTGTTACAAAGGCTGACTGGGGAGGGGCTGAGAACCTCCTTTGTCCCTGCTAACAGGGATTTAGATGCCACTGAGACAGGTGACAATTTGAGTTGGGAAGGGCAGATTTCCTCAGAGCTGCTGTTGGCTCTTTAGTGTGCAGGGGTTTGATAAAGAACGGCGAGCGGCAGGACGAGGAGAGTGTCGGCGGCCGGCGCAGGACGGAGGCTCTGCGGCACCTGTGCAAGATGAACCCTTCCCAAGCCCTCAGGGTGCGGGGCATGGTGGTGAGTCTCTCATCAGAATCCCAAAAACCTTCCTGAAGCTTCCAGCCCAGCAAAGGTGACTGAGCCTGGGTGTTTTGTCAGGTGGAGGAGTGTCACCTGCCAGGTCTTGGTGTGGCTCTGACCTTGGATCACACCAAGAATGAGTCCTCAGATGATGGAGTGAGTGACCTGGTGTGTTTCGTCAGTGGTTTGCTGCTCGGAACAAACGCAAAGGTTCGGACGTGGTTTGGAACTTTCATCCGAAATGGACAGCAGGTAGGAAAATCTTGGAGTATTCTGCTTTTAAAGAAATATTCTTGTAGCTTGATGTAACTCTTCTGGATGTGTGCTGCAGATTTGTCTGAATGCACAGAAATCCTGTTGTATGTCTTGGAGGAACCTTTACAGGGCAATCTCTTCTTATGGGGCTCTCTGTAAATAATGTCCCTGAAGGCAGCAGCTATTTGGTTGTTCCCCTGAGAGGTTTTTAGGTCTGGAAACCAGGGAATTGTATGTTTGTAATATTTCCCTGATAAAAATGTTCATTCTCAGTGTTCACAGTGGGAAGATGCTCAGGTGACAGTTAAAGCTCAGAACTGAAAACTATATTTAAAAACATTGACCCTCTTCCTTTGACTGTGAAAACTCTTACATAACACATTGTTTGTTGGGCTGAATTTGACATTGTCCTCATCTCTTAACCTCTCACACAGAGAAAAAGAGATAACATCAGCTCTGTGCTGTGGCAGATGAGGAGGCAGCTGCTGCTGGAGCTGATGGGGATCCTGCCCACGGTGCGCAGCACGCACATCGTGGAGGAGGCGGAGGCCGACACGGAGCCCAACGTGTCCGTGTACTCGGGGCTCAAGGAGGAGCACGTGGTGAAGGCCAGCGCCCTGCTGCGCCTCTACTGTGCCCTCATGGGCATTGCTGGCCTCAAGTAAGGAGCCTTGGCATGCTCTGGGGTTTTGTTCATGTCCTGGCTGTGAGGGCTTTGGGCTTTCTGTCATAATGCCACTGTGTCCTCAAAACTTGTGGCAGCACTCACCAATTTCTCTGTTGCTGCAAAATCACTTCTGCAGACTTGTTAAGAGAGCTCTAAACCCACATGGCTGGGGCAGTGTAGAGTTATCAGCTGTTTTCTCTTCTAGCAACATACATTGCATGGCTTTTGAATTTATTCCTTTGCTTTCACTTTTTAGAGAGTTTTGATGTAGCATTTTTATGCATTGTTAGTTTTAATTTAAATAGTTTGTACCAATAGACAAGATTATATCCTGGGGAAGTTTCCTCACTGTTGTCTCATAACAGAGATTTTTATCTCTGTTAAGTTCAGAGCAAATTACCACCTTGACAGATTGAATAACAGGGAAAATTGAATCTTTAACCATTGCGAGAGACTGGAAATCTCTTCCCTGTTCAATGCCCAACTTTGTTTTGTTCTGTGTCCTGCCCAGGCCCACGGATGAGGAAGCTGAGCAGCTCCTGCAGCTGATGACAAGCCGCCCTCCCGCCACCCCGGCCGGTGTGCGCTTCGTGTCCCTGTCCTTCTGCATGCTCCTGGCCTTCTCCACGCTGGTCAGGTACTGTCAGTGCAGCAGGAGTTTTGCAAGGTGTGACTGGTTTAGCACCATTAAGGCAATGCCCTTCCCAGAGCTGCACATTCCCCCTAATGCTTTATAAAATCTCTGTATGTTGATTTGTCTCACCCTGTGGTTGGTGAATGGATATTTCACTCTTGTTTTATACCAAGTCTTTTGAGAGGTGAGCATTAGCATGAGCTTAGTGTGAGTGGTTTTTTGAAGGCTGAAGTAGGCCTGACTTGTTCGCTTTTCCAAGGAACAGGTTCATGGCTAAGTTCCTTAGAGAGAAGCAGTGCAGATAATCCAGGGTGTAGCTTTCTGTTGGGTGCATTCCAGAAAGGAAGTTGCCTGACATTTGGACTGACCTTTGTGCCAAATATCACTTCTTATCAGCACTTGGATGCTGAAGTGAAAGTGACAAAAAGTCTCCTGGTGTAAGGTTCCTCAAACAGTGGCTTTCTGCAAGTGGTGGTAAAACTGGCACTAGTTTTGTGGGAAAAGGATCTATTATGGATTTTCTTTCTGCAGCACCCCAGAACAGGAGCAGCTCATGGTGATGTGGCTCAGTTGGATGATAAAGGAAGAAGCCTACTTTGAAAGGTGAGAGCAGGCTGGATTTTATTTAGTGATTCCAGTAATCTCACATTTATTTATGTCCTGTTTACTTATATCCTGTATTTCTCCCTCTTTGTTCTCATCAGCATTTCTGGTGTGTCTGCTTCCTTTGGAGAGATGCTGCTCTTGGTAGCCATGTACTTCCACAGCAACCAGCTCAGTGCCATCATTGATTTGGTCTGCTCCACCTTGGGAATGAAGGTAAATCCTGAACTATTTCTAGCCTGTACATTTGTCTGTTAAAATCAGATTTTTTACTGGGTTTTGGTAGTTTGGTATTTACTTTACTTTTGATATAAAGAACTTTGGTTTTGCTAATATACCTAAAGTAAATATAACATGAAAAATGAGTAATAATTAATCTGGAAGAACATTCAGATGTGCATAGCTTGATACAGAGGCTTGTTGAAGTCATTATTTCTGAGAAATGATCTTTTTAGAAGACTGTTTTCCAAACTCAGCTGCAAAGTTTTTATTTTAAATAGTTAAAAGAAATATCTAAACACGTAAAAGTTAATTTCAGTAAATTACTAAAGGAGATTTGCCAACAATTCACTATTGTGAAACAGTGTCTCACCAGATGTAAAAGCTGGGGAGGGAGACTTTAGGACAAGGAAGACATTGGGTGATTAACTTGTGATATTGGAAAATATTTCTGTTTAACATTTGATACAGATGTGATAGACTGGGATACCAGGAAAACCAAGTTTTAAAAGGCTAAAAGTTAACAGTAGTTATAAGAAAGATAGAACTTGCAATTCTAAGTACTTCCTCTAAATTTCAGATTGTTATTAAGCCCAGCTCACTGAGCAGAATGAAGACAATCTTCACACAGGAGATTTTCACTGAACAGGTATTTTCAACCTAGGGATTTTTTCCCCCCTTTTGCCCTTTCCTTTCCCTTTGGAGTATTCCCCCAAAATAAGGAGATGCCAGTCAGGGCTGTGTGACTCAGTCACCTTGTGCTGAGTGGTTTTTGTGCTCTCTGTCTCTCCCTGCAGGTGGTCACAGCCCATGCTGTCCGTGTGCCTGTGACAGGCAGCCTCAGTGCCAACATCACTGGCTTTTTGCCCATCCACTGCATTTACCAGCTCCTAAAGAGCCGTTCCTTCACCAAGCACAAAGTGTCCATTAAGGTACCACCTTTGTCTTGTTTCTGTTCATAATTCTGAGTGCTGATGAGGTTTTGCAGGCTGGTTGACTTATATGAGCAGAATTTTTGATGAATCTTGTACTTTCCTACCATGTAATTTAAGAATGAACTGTATTTTAGTTAGGGTGCCCATTTTTAGCTCTGCAATCCAGGGACCACTGCTTAATGAAGTCAAAAACAGTCTCTCTCCTCCATCTGTGTTTAATCATAGTCAGAATGATTTCCAGCCAGGACAAGTTCTGTTTGTGAATCAGGGTCCAGGACACAGAGTTTATGAGCAATTCAGAGCTGCTTTTACACTTCCCAAAGTCAAAGGCTCTGCTCAGTCATGGGCTGTTCTCTTGCAGGACTGGATCTACCGGCAGCTCTGTGAAACCACCACCCCCCTGCACCCTCAGCTGCTGCCCCTCATTGATGTCTACATCAACTCCATCCTCACTCCTGCATCTAAATCCAACCCAGAGGCCACCAACCAGCCTGTCACAGAGCAGGAGATCCTCAATGTTTTCCAAGGACTCTCTGGGGTAATATCTTGTTTGGATTTTTCTTGTACTTTATGGGGATGTGGTTTGTGTTAAGTTGCTTCACTTTTTACTTTCACTGCCTGTAAACTCCCTCCTGCTACTGTAACAGTCGTATGTTTTGAAGTGACTCTTGCAACTCAGATATTCATCATATTTGTGGGTAAATCCAGATTTTTCTTGCCAAGAATCAGGAATAGAACATGATAATTGTGTGTGGTTTATGTGCAGGGAGAAAATGCTCGTTCCACGCAGCGCTTCAGCATCACCACACAGCTGCTCGTGCTCTACTACGTCCTGTCCTATGAGGAGGCACTGCTGGCCAGCACAAAGATCCTGGGTAAATGTGGGAGCATCAGGGTGAGACAGATTAACTGAAAATTAGGTGTAAAGAGGGGAAAAATTCATGCTGCTGTCAGATTCGAGCACAGCATAGAAAGTTCAGGTGTTTGCAGTAAATAAAACATTGCTGTGGAGATTCAGGACATAAAGTTCCTGCTAGAACTCTCTAGTGGAGTCATTTGTTTTACACATTAAGAGAGGTCCAGGCTGTGTTACTAGAAATGTTTATGAGCATCTAAGGAATGCAATAATAATTAACAAAGACTTCATAATTATTTGAGGTCTTCATTTATTCACGTGTCATCAAACGTGCAATTTCTTTGAGTTGGCAATTTTATAGTTGGTAATACTTAAAGATCCCATTTTTACCTTTGAAGCGAAGGGTTTAAACCAGTTCTAAAAGACCTTTGTGTATTTTATTGATGAAATTGAACTTCAGTGAAAATTCAGTGTTTATACCTGGTGTGTGTTTTTACCAGCCCTTGGTAAGGTGCAAAACTTCCAATATTCTCCAGTCTTTTTTCTTCATGTCTGAAGTACCATGAAATCAATTGCAGTTCTTTGATATTTTCTCAAATTTACCTGGATAATAAAGAGACAAGTTTTCCTTATTAATCCAGTTGGGGATAGAATTGTTTTTAGCTGTGACTGCTCCATGTGGTTTCTTGTCCCGTTCCCTTGTAGCTGCAATGCAGAGAAAACCCAAGTCCTACTCCTCAGCACTGATGGATCAGATTCCAATCAAGTACCTCATCCGGCAGGCACAGGGGCTGCAGCAGGAGCTGGGAGGTAAAAACGTGTCTGAATGTCCAAGTGCATGAAAAGGAAGGCTGAGTGCTCTCAGCTCAGTGGCTGTTGCTTTTTTCATAGCTTGCTTTCCTTTCTCTTGCTTTTAAAATCTGTCAGGAGTAGCTACTGAGATTGCAGAGATGTTTGAAGTCACAGTGGAAGTGTGAGGAAAGCAGTTCCTTTTAGAGTAGATCTTACCTCCCTAGGACAGGTTTTAAGGTGGGAATTACCCGAGAATGTTGAATATTCCAGGCTGAATTTAGGAGTTATTTTCCAAAGGGTAACTTTTCCTCTCTGTTGGAGTATCCGGCTGTGAGCGTGCACCTCACTGAGCTGCAGCCCAGCCATTCAGTTCAGGGCTTGAAATAAAAGGCACAGATGTGTTCAGGTACAGATGCAGCTGCTCAGTTCTGAGCTGTGAATGTCCCTGATGTCCCCAAGGGTTGCACTCTGCCCTGCTGAGGCTCCTGGCCACCAACTACCCCCACCTGTGCATTGTGGATGACTGGATCTGCGAGGAGCAGATCACCGGCACCGACGCCCTGCTCAGGAGGATGCTGCTCACCAACATGGCCAAGAACCACTCCCCCAAACAGCTCCAGGAAGGTAAGGAGCTTCATTTCAAGTAAATTCCTTCCAAATGGATTGGAGTATAGTTGATTTGGGAATGTGTAATTCAACTGCATTTGTATAACCAAAATGCTTCAAATGGCAGAAGTCGTGTTTTACCCAGATCCTGTTATTTCTGTTTTCCAGCCTTTTCCATGCTGCCTGGAAATCACACCCAGCTGATGCAGATCCTGGAACATCTGACCCTTCTCTCAGCTGGAGAATTGATCCCCTATGCAGAGGTGTTGACCTCAAACATGAATCTTCTGCTGGAAGCTGGAGTCCCACGGGGGATTCTGCAGGCTGTCAATAAACTCTGGATGGTTCTCAACACTGTCATGCCCAGGAGGTATCCAGGCTCAAAATACTCTTTGGTTTCTTGGTGCACAGAGGTGGGAGGCCACTTTTTCTTTAAAAATAATAACACAATGCCTTTAGCTGGGAGGTTGGAGCTCTGATTGAATAGAATGTGTTGGAGCTGCATTTTTTTAGTTTGTTGATATTTTGAACCTTTGCATTTAAAAGGAAGGATTTGTTCTCAGGGGAAAGGAAGTCTTCAGTCTAAAATACAGAAGTATGGTTTTATAGTGTCCATTGTTTGTGCTGAAATCCTGATGGAACAGGAACTCACTTTGGTTAGAAAATGCCTTTTTTAATGAAGTGGATACTCTGCTGCAGTGAAAAGTGCTGTAAGTCCAGGGAGTGTAAGTTAAATGTACCTTGGTTAAATTCAAGGGCTGCAAATGGAGGCCTAGAAAAGCATGGCTGAGTGACCAAATGCTTAGAGAACTCCTTTTGCTTATACAAATTTTCAATTAAAAAAATCATAAAAATATTCTCATTTTAGGTTGTGGGTGATGACTGTCAATGCCCTGCAGCCTTCAGCAAAACTGGTGAGGCAGCAGAAATACACCCAGAATGATCTGATGATTGACCCCCTGATTGTGCTCAGGTGTGACCAGAGAGTGCACAGGTGAGTCTGTGCTGCTGCACAGGGAATGCTTAACACAAAGGTGTCCAACAGGAAACTTCTGAGAGCTTTCAGCACTTCAGAACATCTTTTCAGACTAATCACAAACTAATCACCTGTGTTGTGTTGAACTTGGCCTGAGGACTGTGGGGCTGGCCCTGCTGTTCCAGCATTTCATCCTGTCCAGCTGTGTTTTCAAAACTTTGGGATTTGCACATGGCTCATCCATTTTGGATTTAGGTGTGGGAATTTGTGGTGAACAGGCTTTGCAGAGTGTTGGAAATGCTGCTGGTACATGGTGGTGGGTGAGGTTTAGCTGTAACACCCTCCCAGCTCCTGTGCCTGTGCTTATTCCATATTTTGGGCAGCAGTTTGTGCCTGTGGGTGCTGCTGTGGATGTGACAGAGGCAGATTGGCTTCATTTCCCAAGGGAGTCTTTGCAATGCTTGGAAATTGTTCCCCCAGATGTCAGTGGTGCCAGAGGAGGAGCTGAGGTGCCACAGCCTTTGGGATACTTTTAATTTGTTCATGGTGCTGAAAAGTCTTTGTTTTGCTGTGTTCCCGTGTCAGGAGCCCTCCTCTGATGGATATCATTTTGCACATGTTGAATGGATATCTTCTTGCTTCCAAAGCTTACCTTAATGCTCACCTGAAGGAAACAGCAGAGCAGGACATGAGGCCATCCCAAAACAATCCAATGGGTCCAGAGGCCCCAGAAGTTACAAGGGAAGAGTTAAAAAATGCTTTGCTTGCTGCTCAGGTAAGAGGGAAGAAATGGATAATTCCATGATGTGAGGAAAAAGCGATGAAAGAGAAATGCAGAAACAGGAAATTAAAAAATGAGGCCTTTAAAATTAATTTTTTTTTTACCAACTTCTGTTACCATGTCAAAGAAAACAGCCTCTGTATTCAGATGGTTTAATATTTTCTTTTTTTCTGGTCTGAAGCATTGTGCTGATTTACTGCTTTGATAGTGGTTGTTCTGTCAGAACAGACAAGTTCTGCTCACCAGCCCTTTTGCCTTGGTGCTTGTGTGATCCAGAGGCTGTTTGTGGTTGGATTTGGAGCAGTGAGACAGCAATAAATGGAAATTCTTGAGTAATCCTGTTCCACAGACATCCCTTCATCCCTGGAAGAATGTCACATAGGGAGTTCCCATTATAATATGATTTTTGAGTTAGCAGGAAGTTTTATATTTAAATTATCAGGGTAATGATTTTGTGAATTCCATGGCTCTGGGCATATTTTGGCTGCTCTGGATGCTTTAAGGGACCACTGGACATGTATTTTGAGGCAACATGAGATTCCACTGAATTTACTCTTTTCATCTGTGATTATGATATTTTGTTAGATTTAGCTTTTGTTTTTTCTTTGCATCTTGATTGAGGTAAAGTGTTGAAGTTTTTAAAATGTTCTACAGGATTTGTGGTTCTTGAGCTGAGTCATTTTCATTCTGTACTTAAAAAAATTGATAGGTTGAAATTCTAATCACATGACAATCTTCCATGTCTTAAGTTATCCTTATTTTGTGTTTGATTTGTTTTTATTTCACTTTTTTAAGCATCATTTCTGGCTCTTCTCCCCAGGACAGTGCTGCTGTGCAGATCCTCCTGGAGATCTGCTTGCCTACAGAAGAGGAGAAGGGGCAGAGCAGCAGAGCCCAGGGTTTGCTGAGGGCTGTGCAGAGCCCCCCGAGCCCTCAGGGGGCTGAGGCAGAGGAGGAGGAGGAGGAGGAAGAGGAGGAGCAGAGCTTGCTGTGCAACCTGCGGGAGGTGCAGTGCCTGATCTGCTGCCTGCTGCACCAGATGTACATTGCTGACCCCAACATTGTCAAACTGGTGCATTTCCAGGTGTGCCTGCCCTGCCCAGGCTGGGAGAGCCCAGGGGGGAGCTCAGGGGCTGCTGGAGGTTCCTCAGGAATGATAATAATCCACTTTTGTCCTTCTGTCTGCCCCCATTTGCACTTCCTCCCTGTTCCAGTGCCTGCTTTAGTGAGATCTCTCTTGGTTTAGTGAGAAGGCAGCACCCAAACTCTGCTTCTTCCCCCCCTTTGTGCCTCTGCCCCTTTCAGTTTGTCCATCTAGGCCAAGGAAAACTGTCCTAATCACCTTGTAATTACTCATTCCACATCTTTTGTGTGTTACTTTTTTCTGGCCTTGTTTTTAAATTAATATTCTCATTATTCAAAACTAATTTGGCTTCAAATGTAAACATCTCCTTATCTTTCCTTTTTGTTTGGGCACAGTTTATTTCTTTAGAGTGGAAGGAGAAATGTTGGCCCTGCAAAAGCAGCTGAGCCCCTTCAAAAAAAGAATGGAAGAGGGGGAAGATCAGTAATTTCTAAAATACAAATGTGTTTTTAATGCATATTAAATTGCTCCTTGCCAGATGGCAGACTCTTTACAAAGAGTTAATTTGCCTTGACCTGGAACTGATTAAGTGATAAAAAAGTCATTATGGGGCAATTGTGAAATGAGCAGGTTGGGGCTGATGGTGAAATTTGGAGCACAGGAAAGACACAGAAGGAAAAGGTCACTGCAGTCTGCTTTCCTGTGGGGAGTGGGGGGAGAGCTTCTATAAAAATAAATCATTGAATATCGATGATAAAGAATTGATCCAGAGCCTGGGTTTGTCCCCAGTCTGCCTCTTGTTCCTTGGCATTCCAGGCCTGCTGCAGACTGGACAAAAGGGAATTATAAATCTATAACTTTGAAACAAAGCATTAACTCAGGTGTCATTTAAAATCTGACTTGAAGCAGAATTTTCAAACACACCTGTGGCACACTGCCACACCTCTTCTCTTCATCCCACAGGGTTATCCTTGTGAGCTCCTGGCACTGACAGTGGCTGGGATCCCATCCATGCACATCTGCCTGGATTTCATTCCTGAGCTCATTGCCCAGCCTGAGCTGGAAAAGCAGGTACTGGGAATCACTGTGGGATGCTGGCATGGGGGAGAATAAAGCAGTCACTAAAAACATCCTGTTCTGACTTGCTGGGGTACTCAGGGAATATTTGCAGCACTTTTACATTAAATTAAATCCTGGCATTGAAGGCAACTGGAATTTGTTGGGTTAAAGATTCCCTGTTTCTGTATCAAACCAACTTTGTAGTTTATCTTATTTAATCCTTTCTATTATTAACTTACTGCTGAGGTTAAAACTAGCGTGAGTCAGACCTAAATATCTTCTGCAAGGGTTGTGTTGCACATTGTGTGTTGCTTTACTGCTCATCATTGATGTTGGAGCAATAGTGTCTGGGGGAGATTCTGAAACACTTTGATTAATGTTAAATATGTGTGGGTTATTTTTCTTCATACCAGCAGAATAATAATAATAACTATTGTTAAGGCTTCTTTGGCTTCCATTTCCTTCATGGTGAAAGAGGGAATATTTACTTACTGTTAAATGTGGTGAGGAGCTTTGGTTGGAAGTTGTATAACCTCATTGTTTTTATCTCCTTTGGCAGATCTTTGCCATCCAGCTGCTCTCCTACCTGTGCATCCAGTATGCCCTGCCCAAATCCCTCAGCGTGGCTCGCTTGGCCATCAATGTCATGGGGACCCTGCTCACAGGTACCACCCCAAAATCCACCTCTGGGGGGGCCAGCAGGATTTCTCTGGGCTGAATGCAGTTTTCTCTGTCTAACTCCTATTATAAAAGTAACAGTTCTTGATTGGATTTTATAATAATTTATTTTTACTCCTGCATTTCCTCCTCCTCCCTGGCAGTCCTGACCCAGTCCAAGCGTTACACGTTCTTCATGCCCACCCTGCCCTGCCTGGTGTCCTTCTGCCAGGCCTTTCCTCCCCTCTATGAGGACATCATGTCCCTACTGATCCAGATTGGACAAGTTTGTGCCTCTGATGTTGCCACTCAGACCCGAGACTTCGACCCCATCATCACCCGTAAGTCACGGGCTCAGCACCCCAGAGGGGCCAGGCACAGGGAGATGAGACAGAAATGTGGTGCTGCTGTGATAATTTACTTAATTACTGACTTAATTTACTTCATTATTTACTGAAATGTTGTGGTATTGTGATCATTTACTTGTGGGGAGTTCTGGAAGGAATTTGAGATGGGGCTTTTGAATTGGTTTTGATGGTGTGGTTTATTTTTTTGTCTTTGTTATAGGAAGGGTGAGTTCAGTTTATATCATTATAGTATGGTTCAGAAGGTCACAAGACCTTTAGTTACAAGACTTTTTAAGGAGTTATTGATTAATAAAATATTGTTTATAAGGATATTTATGTTTTTGACTCAGTCTTTAAATATTTAGTCTTACGGACTCAGTGTAAGGTTTTTAGCTAATTATGATATATAAACTTAAGAGTTTATGCATTAAAATGGATATGTATCACATGCATTTTAAACTTGTTTATTTTTGTAACTACTTTTATTTTTTCTATATTTTAAACTTTAAAACTAAACTTTTTTTTACTTAGTTTAACATGGTTTTGCTGTAAACTATAAATTCTTATTCTTGCTTCTAGTACTTAACTTTGGAAGCTTTTTCTAAAGTTTCAGATCAAATCTTGGGTTTAATTCTAAACTTCAGCTTACAAGCCTGAAGTTCTGAGAGTTCTCTGTATTTCACATTTCATGGTGTCTCTGGAAATAACCAGAGCACGGGATGGTGCTGGCTCAGCTTTGCAATCTCCAATTTGTGTTATGGCTGGAAAGAGCAATTCTCAATATTTATCTTATTTTTCCTGCTGCATTTTCCAGGTCTCCAGCAGCTGAAGGAGAAGCCACACGATTTCTCAGGGTTCTGTAAAGATTCCTCCAGCAAAAGCTGCTCCAGGGACTCTGCAAGCCTGGACCCTGATGTTCAGCTGTGCCAGTGTGTGGAGAACACCATCATCGAAATCATCAACATGAGTGTCAGTGGCATTTAGGGAAAAAAGCCCCAGGCAAGTTGTCCTGTAGCTTTTCCCACTCTTTCTGGTGCCTAAATTTGGAAAAAGCTGTGAAAGTGGACTGAGGAGCTGGAGCAAAGTCCACAATTTTCATTCCTTGATTGAGTCACGGCTGAGGAGAAAATCCCTTCAACAGGATTTGGTGAGAACTTCTGAGGCTGAAGGGATCAGGGAATAATTTCCAGGGAAACAGTGATTTTCAGGCTTGCTCAGCTCCTGAAGTGGCACAGCAGCACACCTGGAAGGGTTTTAGAACACTGAAATATTTCTTTTGTTGGGCAAACAGCAAAATGATGGCTGAGAAAAATTGAAATTTGCCTGAGGTAAATGAGCTGCTGCTGCTGCAGGGCCTTGCACAGCAAGCTGGAATAAAGTGCTCCAAGGAATACTTGAAAAAGTGGTGTCAAAAACCTGCACCTTCACACTGAGTTCTCAGAAAATCAGAAAATTTATTTCTGTGTCAAACCATTGCTCAGAGCTTCAGTTCATGAAATCAGGAGCTTCATTTAAAGATCAACCAGGCTTCACTGAGAGATTGAAACTGGTCTGAAAGTTCATTTAAAAGGAAAAAAGTGCTGATAGTAAAGATGAGCCATAGAAACGGGATTTTAAAGAATACAGCTCAGATGATTTTGTAGTTTTTAACTTAAAAAAAAAGAGATGAAAAAGACTTGAGGGAATGAGTGCAGAGCTGTCATCAGAAGATTGAAAAGAGAAATGGGTGCTGAGGGTGGCTGTGCAGAGGGACAGGAGGGACAGGTTTCAGTTGTGCCAAAGCAATTCCAAGGCCAAATCCTTTCTGCTCCCACATGGGGTTTGTTGTTCTTTTGTGTGCAAGGCTGGAATTCCCTCATGGAAATGTGGGAAAGCCCAGTGGGTTTGTGTTCCAGGGTTCCTGCTGTGACACCCCCGTCACCATCTGCCTACTGAGTGTATTTTTGTCATCTTTATGTAAATTATGTAAATAATTGAAATGTATGTATTTTTTTTCGCCTCGGTTCCAAGTGTAATTTTATATCCTGTAGTGGTATTTAAATAAAAAAATCCCAAAAACAACAACAGCAGTATGACTGAAGTTCCAAGGGGTTTTCTGCTTTGCTTTTAAGTTTCCAGGTCCATCCCAAATTTCACCTGAGGGAAACACCTGACAGGAACTGGAGCTGTGTGTGGCAGTAATGAAAAAACACTGATTTTCCAAAAACTATTAATTTTTCCATGGTGCTTTCTGTGCACTCTGCTTAAAAGTATTAATATAATATAATATAATATAATATAATATAATCAAGAATTACAATAAATATGACATTAACAAATACAATAATGATAATAATTAATAATGTAGTATGATAAATAATGATGATACCCAATAATAAAATGCAATGCTTATAAAATATAAAACATAATAAATATAAACAAATTATATAATAATATAATAATAAATATATTATTATTAAGAATAATAATGATAAAGGCCAATAATAAGTATTTATGTGTTTCACAAAAAACGCGGTTGCCTAGCAACCTTTACAACCCGGAAGCCAACGAGCCGCCCTGTGATTGGCTGCCGGTGCGCAGGGGTGAAGGCGGGAGCGCCCCAGTGTGTGCTGTGCTGATTGGCGGCGCGCGGCCCTTTCCTGTCAGCTGATTGGCTGGGGCGCAGGCGGGAAGGACGGAGGCGCTGAGGGGCCGCAGGTGCGGGGCCGTGAGGGGCGCGGGGGAAGCGGCGGCGGCGGCTCCGCCTCGCCGAGCACACGAAGGAAGCGAAGGCCCAGGTACTGCTCTGTGGGCTGGGCTGGGGCGGCCCCACCGCTTCCTGAGCGTTCGGGCGGCAGAGCGGCTCTGCCCGGCTGGAGATGTCCCTGAGGGAGCGCCTGGTGGCTCTGCTCACACCACGGAGGGGCCCTGCGGTGTCCCGGGCCCTCCCTCCCCCTCAGGGCCCACCGAGTTCGGAGCTGGGCTCGTTTAGCGAGTTCCCCTCCCAGAATGGGTTGGGAAAAGCCTTGGGGCGAGGTGGCCTTTCCCTCTGGAACGAGGGGTAGGATGTAAACTCATGTCAGCGTCGTCTTTGGCTAGAATTGCTTTTTCCTATTGAGGAGCTCGATGGTGAAACAAAATCGTGCCATGAATTGGTGCTTTTTTGATGTATATGTTTAATTATTAAAAGCCGGATGAGTTAATTTATCCCAGAGAATCTGCCAGTTTAAAGTTGCTGTCTTCATCAGTGTTGAAAAAATATGAGGAAAAAAACCCCTGTATTGTTCAAAAATATTGTATCTTAAAGCCATTTGTGCCTCTTCAATATTTTTAGTTCAGTAATTTCACCTTTTTAATACAGGGAAATTGTCTGTCTTTATCATTCCAAGATATTCAGGTAATAACCATGGAATAACCATGGAATAGTTATTCCATGGTTATTACCTGAATATCTTGGAATGATAAATAACCATGGAATAGTAAATTGAGGGATACTCCTTTTCCCCTGGCTAATTACTGCATTATTTGTGGAAGGAGGATGTTTTTAAGCATCTCATTTTTAAAGTCATTGTCCAGTTTTATTTTTCATTGTTATAAAATGTACAAGCTGCTTTATGTTTGTAGTTTATGACATCTTTCAGTTCAAGCTGATGGACCTCTAGAGTTAAAAACTGGCTGGTTTTAGACATTTAATATTCTAAAATACTTTTCCTGCATGGATTTGGGTTCTATCTCCAGTCTAACAGAATCTGAACTGGTGTGTGCAGCTCACGTTGTTTTTATTTATTTATAGTTTGCTAGCATTGAGTCACTAATGCTGTATTTGAATTGCAGTGTGAAAGCTGCAGGAGGAAAGCTGGCCATGCCTTCTGAGGGGGCACAATACACCATTGGGGGGGTGAAGATCCTGTTCCCCTGCAAGGCTTACCCCTCCCAGCTGGCCATGATGAACGCTGTGAGTACCCTTTGTCCTGCCATTTGCCACACTCAGAGCTTGTGCTTGCCAGTATTTGGAGTTCCAGAATCTCTGCCAGCGTTCAGAAAGGTGACACATTAAATTCAGAGCTTGTGGTATCTTGAAGTTCAGTGGTAACCACTCAGTGCTCTCTGTGCTGGGCAGTGTCTGGGAGTGGTGAAGTACATTTTGGATTTGGGAGCGTTTATGCCCAGAAACAGTTCCTTGTGCTGTAAGGGTGTTTATGATTATCCAGCTATGCTGTAATTACAGTTATATACAAATGTTCAGGTTTATAGGGTGGGGAATGATTTAGTAAGCCCCGTTATCTAAACAGAAGAATTATGTACAGTAATATTTCAAGAAGTTTCTATTTTTTAGGGGCACTTTTCTAAATGAATTGTTGCATTTATATTTAAACATTTTTTAAGAGTTTTCACCAGTGACAGGACAAGAGGGCACAGCCTTAGGATGTGCCAGGGAAAGTTTAGGCTGGACATTAGGCCATTATTGCTAAGATTAGCTAAACACATCTGCTTTGTTTTCTGTTAATTCTGTTTCTTTTCTTCCCCCTGAAGATTGTGAAAGGCTTGAATAACAGGCAGCACTGTTTGCTGGAGAGCCCCACAGGAAGTGGCAAAAGCTTGGCATTACTTTGTTCTGCATTATCATGGCAGCAGGCTTTGTATGGTGAGTGGCAGAGTGTCTGCACAGCTTTTGTTACAAAATATAAAATAATTATTGGCTTTCATCAGCCCTTAAACATTTGGTTTCAGTCTGCGCCCACCACTGGCACCTTGCCCTAATGGCAGTGTGGAGCAGGAATGCTGGGCTGGGCTTAGGTCCCAGAAGGGAATGGAGGAAAATCCTCGTGGGTTGTGTGGATTGATGGGAGGAGGGAGGTGTTTCATTCCTGTGCCCTGCAGCTCTGCAGAGGTGACCACAGCTGGTTCAGCTTGACTGGCACTGAGCTGCCATCCTCATGGTGCTGTTAGTGACAGATAAATGACTTTGTCCCCCAGAGAAGTCAGTGCCAAGCTCGTCGTGTGACAAGGAGGACAGGAAGGCAGCGCCATCCCCACCCTGTCACTGCAGGTGTCACTCCCAGGCCAGGAGCAGCGAGGCTGCAGCGAGTGGGACTCCCAGTGCTCCTTGTTCTGCCAGTTATCCTGAGCCAGGAACTTCCAGGAGACCTGGGAGCCCTCTGCCAAGCACAGGTAACCTCATCTGTAGGCAGCTCCAATTCTGCTGCTTTAGGCCAGGGATGGTTTTTGACCATCATAGTGGCAGCCCTGGTTCTGCCCTGCATGAAATCTGTATACAGTGCTTAATCTGTCTAGAAATTAACACTGTTTCCTGCACCATATAATTTATAGCACTTCTAGCAGTTACTGTTCTGTAGTAGTTACATTTTAAAATGTTGCCCTTATTTATTGCATCCCTAGTAATGGACATCCATTCTATTTTGTTAATTACAGAATGTAAGGAAAGTGAAACACTGGCTTCAAAGCTGTCTGCCAAAAAGAAATTATCCCTTCATGCCAGTGAGAATGATGATTTCCAGGTGGACAGGAAGAGGATTCGTCCTTTAGAGACAGAGCAGCAGGTGAGCAGTGAAATCAGCTGGGTGCAGCTCAGGCAAACCCTCAAATCCAGTTAATGTTATAGGGGAGGGTGTGGGAAATGAGTGAATCACATCACAGTCACAGTTTAGTGACAGGGCTTTGTTCATTTTTATTGGTTCTTGTTACAAAGGAGTCCATTGTTGCACTAAATTGCTCATTGTACCCTGTCCTAAAACCTTTCACATTTATATCCCCAAATACATTTATTCCCAGTTGATGGTGTTGTGATTTCTGTAGGTTTGGAACAGTGGGAAAGCAAAGCAGAAAAGTTCAGCAATAACTACAGATTCTTTTATAATTAAAACTTGATAGCTTTCCTCAATGACTTGTGTGGCTGACTTGGTTAAGCTGTTGATGGCCAGTTACTAAAGCAGACTCAGCTGGAACAGGAGCAGGGCTGCCAGTGTGAGCACATCCCTGTGCCCTGGGCATTTCCCCACTGGTGCTTTCCCCAGCAGGTGAGGAAACGTCACTGCCTTGCTAAAGGAGTGCAGCTGGTTGATGCTCTGGAGGTTTATCATCAGAGGAAAAATGGAGAGCTGATTGTTCACTCTGAAAAAAACATGAAAACCACTACTTGTTCTCCCCAAACAGTGAGTAATTCAGAAATATCTTTTACACCAGGAGTGTTAGTTCAAGAACAATTTAAAACAATGTTTTATGTGAAGGGGCTATTCATGAAAAGCAGCTTAATGAAGTTTGAGCAAACACTGCAGCTAATGCAAAGGTTCCTCAGTGTTTTGGTTTTTATTTCCACTTTCTGTAGCAGAAGTATCACATAAGAAGTTAAGTTACATGTTGCACCTGTTTCTGCAGCTTTGTTGGGCAATTCTCTGCATTTCTTACTGTTTGAAAATAGATTTTACATAAATGTTTGTTGGGGCAAAAGCAGTAGAAGAGGGAGTGTGAGGCAGTAGAGGGCTGGGTGTGAGAGGCCAGGGTGTGATGTAGCAACCCCAAAGGAAACCAAAAGCTACAGGATTACTGTAAGATACTGGGAGCTAAATATTTTCCTTAAAAAGTGAGTCTGTGTTGTAGGCCATTTGATGGGAGGTAGTTTTTATTAGTTTTGGAGAGCTCTGTAGATGTTTGAGTAAGATTTGAAATGCTCTGTGCCACTGAGCTTCAGCTGGCAGTTGGAAATCCAAAGGCCACCAGAGTGTGCTGTTCATTTTCAAATAAAAAGAGCTCTTGTCCTTCCTGATTGTAAAATTTCCTTTTGTACTTTGGTGTGGGCACATGAAAAATTTGATTTAAAACTTGTAGAAATTGTAGAAATTTCTTGTCTAGCAGAAAATTGAAAACGAAACAATCTGCTGTTTGCTGTATCTTTAGAAAGAAGTAACCTAAGAAGAAAAAAAGGGGGTAATTTCTATTTAAGTTTCTTTTAAAGGATGACAGAATAAGGTGTTATTTTGCTGTGATGAGCTTTTCCTTTAGCAGACTGAGAACTTGTCTGGTATCAAGAAATTGCAGAAAGTAAAGGCTGATTTGTCATTAGTAGTTGTGAGCCTTAACTGCATTTAGTTTACAACAGGAAGAGCATCAGAGCACAGGTATTGGGTATAAAAATGCTTTTCTGGTGTGGCTTAGGGAATGAAATCAGCAGAGCTCCTGTTGAACACTCACCTGAGGGACTGTGTGTTTGGGGTGATACAATAATTGATAACAGCATTATCTTGTTCACTGAGGCAAGCTGCCTTTGAGTATCCTGTGTTTTACAGTGCTCACTCCTCTGCCTAAAGCAGATTCAGTTTCTTACCAAGTCCTGTTTATGCTGCAGGAGGGAGAATGGGTTGGTGGTTGTAAGGGCATGAGAGGTGCTCTGTGCTCCCAGCCCTGCTGCATCCAGCACCTGCAGATGTGGCTGAGCACCCAGAGCTGCTCCCAGCCCTGCTGCATCCAGTACCTGCACATGTGGCTGAGCACCCAGAGCTGCTCCCAGCCCTGCTGCATCCAGCACCTGCAGATGTGGCTGAGCACCCAGAGCTGCTCCCAGCCCTGCTGCATCCAGTACCTGCACATGTGGCTGAGCACCCAGAGCTGCTCCCAGCCCTGCTGCATCCAGTACCTGCACATGTGGCTGAGCACCCAGAGCTGCTCCCAGCTGATCTCACTCCCAGCCTGGGAATCCAGCTCTGGATTAACTCCTGCAAGGGAGGGCAGCTCCAGTGTGAGTTTAAAGGGGAAATTGTAACCTCAGGTACTCTCTTGATTGCTTCTGTCAGAGCATATGGCCTGAGAAACTGGGGCAGCTGGGTTAAGGAATCCCCATTTGCAGCAGGGAAAGAAAGTAAACAGTAAATGGAGAGTAGTGTAACAAACACTTGGGGTATCAAAAAACAACTGTGAAAAGAATCTGTCTTAATGTGCTAGCCCATTGCAGTTTAACATATTGCTTACAACCTGCACAATGGGCTTTGGGTGACTTCTGTTACACATTCCAGGGGACTGGCAGCCTGTTACAATCAGGGTCTGGACTGCAGAATGGGCTAATTTACCACGATGGGATGAAGAAAGTTGTGGATTTGTATTACATGCTCTCACCTGACACCGTACCTGATCCTTTTCCTGCTGATTGACGTTTTCAATGAGCTCTTTGAAGCAAGTTCCAGCTTAATTAAAACGTTTGCTTGGTTAGCAGTGATCTGTGAAAGCCTGTGATAAATATTGAACTGGGTTCACCTGCTGGTGACTGGGGAGGATAAACAGCTGCTTTGTGTGCTTTAAACAAGAGGCTGCAGCAGCAGCAGAATACTTGGCTTTCTGAGAGCTTCCAAAGGAGCAGCTGAAAAGCTCTGCTAATGTCACTGCTGATATCTGCCTAGATTGTGCTTGTGTGATATTTCACACAAGAGACATTCACTGCTGCAGCATTCAGGTGCCTTTGTAAGTGGGAAATGTAGCTGGAGATATGAAGAACTCCTCTTACCTCTTTGTGTTTCAAAGATCACAGCCCCAGTGTTTGTTTAGCTCTATTTTACACACAGTACAGGCTGCTGGACTCGATTATTCCTTTTTTAATCGGACTTCCACGTTTTTGCCATATAAATATTGATGTGATAGGCTGGTTTATCTAGCCCTGACAGAAGTCCAAACAAGCTGCATTAGCCTAAGGTCCATATAGGCTGATATCTGATCTCTAATGGCATCTGTTCCTGGGTGTTTCTGATTAAATACTGCACAAAGTACAGCAGGATCTTTTTTTTGCCCTCTCCCAAATGAAAATCCCTCTTTCAGATTCCAACAGCTGAAAACAGGTTTAGTTCTGAAGCCAGAGGGTATTATGAAATACAATTCTGTTGTCTCTAATCAGCTCTCCCCTAATTCCTTCATAGATAAATTGAAACATTTTCTAATTTTGTTATATCCTAACTGTGGTATACTCTGTGGTATGAGTGTAAAAATTTGTGCTTGGAGAGAACACTGCCCAGGAAACCCCTTGTTCATGGAGAGTTTTCTTTCTTTGTGCTGCAGGAATGGGAGAGGAACACCACATTGGGTGTTGCTGTAAGATATCCACAGTTGGTTCTTGGAGAAATACAGAGTTAAAATAGTTTGCCTTTTATAAAATTTAAAGATATATTTTAAGGATTCTAATGCAAGTTGACTCACTGGAGTAATATGGAAAGAATATGGGGAACTCAACTGTTAAACTGTGTTTTAACCAATTTTCTAAAGTTTTTCTTCATTATGAAGGTCCTCCTAAAAAGGTTTTATTTATTAAAGTATTTGGGCTAATGGTGGCTGTGGCTTTCAGAAATGCTCTGACTACTGCAGGCACTTTTATTTCTTAACTACTCACTATAAAATCAGCCTGAGTTTACAACTTGCTCAGTATTGTGGGTTTGTGTGTTTTTTGAACATAAAACTTTTTTCAAAGTTAAAGGTAACATTTTAGTACTGGAATAATGGCTAAAGTGCTTCTTAATGCCAGTATTATACCAATCCCAAACCTCTTAAACCAAACTTTTAATCCCACCTGTAAAATCCTGTAATTTATAAGCCTCACACATAAGAACACTTTATTTCGTTTTTATGCAAAGAATAATATCTGGTATTTTAAGCCCATCATAGAACCTTCTGGTCATGATTTTATATATTAATTTGAGCTGCATTTTCCTGTTGTTCTAAGAACTCTGGCAAAACAGCTGCCTGATGGGACCTAATATTGTTCAATTATTTTTATTTGGCTTAGCACAGCAGTGAAATATTGGTGGTCAAGTCTCATCTTGGTGTCCTGTGTGTTGTTTTTCCCTCTGAAAACACAATCTGACTTGGATTAAAATTAAAAGATAGAAATATTCTTCAAGGCCCTACACAGTCACTGCTTCAGTTAAATTAATTTTTAGCTTGGTAACGTGGTTTTCATTATTTCCAGGAGCAGAGCAGAATGTAAGTGATAGAAATATCAAGGTAGCACTGGGGCTTTGGTGTGAGCCCTGCACATATGTAACCTATACCATGTGTCAGCTGTTTGCTGCCTGCCTGCTGACAAGAGCCCCATTCATAACTCCTCTTTTTATCCTGGCAGTGAATAAGTAATGATTCAATATAGAAGGCAGGATATTTGGGACTGGCTATTTCATGTGGCAGCACAGGGTAATGAAATCTGCCGGTCCTGGCAACCTGAGAGGGGAATGTAACAATTCCAGCATGGCTGTAACTTTATCTGCTCTGAGGCCTGTTTGTTTGGCACGTCAGGGAAGCTTTTATCCCAGTGAGTGGCAGCTCTGAGGGTTACATTTACATGCTTTCTATCATGTATTGTCATATTTAATGGCACACAGGGCTGGCTGGGGCTGAGGGGAGCACGAATTTGCTTTTCCTTGCAGTGAGAGCTGGAGACAGCTTGATCCCCAGGATTGTGGTGTAACAGACAGCATGATTTAGCATTTGTTTGTCATGGATAATCTTACTGGTGCAATGAAAGGCAGGGAGGAGTGCTGCAGTGAGCATGTTGTTACCTGCACTGCCACCTGAGCCCAGTACAAACTGTCTGGCTCTGGGAGAACTCTCTATTTTCCATGAGAGGTGTGTTTGGACATGGTTACACTGGAGTTCCTTGTTTCCTGTGTGGCTCTTCAAATTCATTGTGACAATTTCATGTCAGTTGTTCCAGTATTTAATGTTCTGATGGCAGAACAAAAATGGCTTTTCACAAATATTTTACAGGATTAGGTTCTGTTTAGAATTATTCCCTGTGTTTCCTTTATTCCCCTGGTTACTCAATGGCCTTTGGCAGAATGGCACAGCAAACATGTTTCTAATGGAGAGTGTGTGGTGCAGTGTTTCATCTGCACACAGAGTCCCTGAACTGTCTTTAAGGAAAAAAAAAAAAATTAATTTGAATGTCTGTTCCAGGTTTTCTTCATTGAAGGTTTTGGACTCTTGCTCTGTAACAGGAGTGTCCTGAGCTTCAATATGAGAAGCTTCATTTGCATTATTCATGTCTGTAAATATTCCACTGGATTAATAATTCTTTCTGATTGGGTTATGATAAAATTGTGATCACTGGAAGTTTTTTTTAGAAATTTCCAGGCACAAGGATGTGATGCTTTAACATTGTAGAACTTGTTGCAGCTTGATGGGCAGCCCTGGTGACTGAAGCAGTTACCCCAGAGGGCTCTTTGCAGACCATCAGCAGATTTAGCACATTCATCTCACAGTGGGATTTTGTGCATCATCTTTTTGTCTTGCTCTGCAGCCTCCTGGCCCTTGCACTGAGTGTTCCTGTGCTTCTGGGAAGGAACCAGGTAAAGATCCCAGTCACACAAAGAAGAAAGAGAACGGAGATCGGTTGTGCGTTCCCAAAATTTTTTTTGGGACACGAACACACAAGCAAATCAGCCAGATCAGCAGGGAGCTGAAGAGGACAGCCTATTCCTGTGTGCCCATGACAATCCTGTCCAGCAGGGATTACACCTGCATTCATCCTGTGGTGTCCAACAGTGGCAACAGGAGTGAAATGTGTGTAGAGTTGCTGGAAGGAAAACATGTGAGTAATTTGATTTGAGAAAATGAGCATTCATGAAACAAAGTCAGATTTAACAGCTGGAATGAGTAATATTTTTTACTTCTTTATATTATATTGGTTAAATACCTCCTGGTGGCATTAAAATTAAATATTAATTGTTAGAAAATGTTGATACACTGTAAAAACTTATGGTGGTAGGGATAAGATTTATGACTGCCAGGTTAATGGTGTAATAAGATTTAAATTATATCTGGGTTTATAAATGAAGAAGAAAGAAGTGTCCTTTATTGATGTACATTTAGAAACATGGATTTACATGACATGAGCTGTTAATGTCTGGCATAAAGAGCAGCTGTTAGAAATGTTTCTGAGAAACCACCAAATGCATGGAACTTTGGGAGATTTAGCCTGTTTGATTTTTGTTATTTCTTGTACCCACTAAGTCTGTGCCCTTGTTTGCTTTCAGGGCAAGTCCTGCTCTTATTACCACGGTGTTCACAAGCTGAGTGAGCAGCCTGCCCTGCAGCCTGCCCATGGGCTGTACCAGGCCTGGGACATTGAGGACCTGGTGAGGCTGGGCAGGAAGCTTCGTGCCTGCCCCTACTTTGCAGCCAGGGAGCTGATGGTGGGGGCAGACATCGTGTTCTGTCCCTACAACTATCTGCTGGACCCACAGATCCGGGACAGTGTGAGTACACTGGGGACGAGTGGCAAGAAGGTAAAAAGAAGAATTTAAAAGGAATTATCCACTGAATGTTTTGTTTCTGTGGTCAGCTGAGATCCCATTCATGTCCAAAATACTGTCTATAAAATAACTCCTGGGGATTTTTTCCCTTGGATATTTTCTAGCTTATGAAAATTGATCCAAAACCTGAAAAGCTTCATTTGCACTGCGCTGCAGAATATCCATTTTTTAACAGGCTCCTATTAGTTGCTGTTTCTCATGTCTTTCACTCTGTTTCACCAGACAATAATTATCTTTTTTAGATGGACATTAACCTAAAAGACCAAGTAGTCATTTTGGATGAAGCCCACAACATTGAGGACTGTGCTCGGGAGTCCGTGAGCTACGGGGTCACCGAGAGCCAGCTGCGCGCTGCCCGCGAGGAGCTCGACTTCATGGTCAGCAACAGCATCAGGCAGAAGCACCACGAGCCCCTCCGAGCTGTCTGCTGCTCCTTGATCAAGTAAGGCAACCTTTTATTGCTTTCTATCAATTAATATTTAGCAAATTACCTTTAGATCTGATGGTATAAGTTACTCTGTCACATCAGATAAAATGCAGCAAAGGTACACTTACAACTGTGCTGTTGATTGATTTATGTTCATTTGAGGACTCCACAGGGTTTGATTTATTAAAAAAATTACTGGTCTCACATGGAAACATTGAAATTCTCTTTTGAAAAGTCCTGTGCTCTTTATGGGGCTTTTTTGGACTCCTGTTTATAAATCTCAGTATGAAAATTTTCATAAGAAGAATTTTTGTATTTCACACCTTTGTTTGCTTATTTGACAAATAATAATAGCATTATTTTGTCAAAGAATTAATGAGTTAATGTTTATAGAATGCTTTCAGAGCCTTGGACAGAAAATATTTGGAATCTGTTCTTGGAATCAGATTGGAATCAACTGAATTCTTCCTAGTGGAAAGTGAATTTGTCAGTCATGCCCTTTGTTTTCCCTGGGAAACAACTTCCTGGAAGGGGAAGAGCTGAGCAGAAGTTGAAAATCCTGAGAGGGGATGTAACAAAAGCAAATGGACAGAAGCCCAGGAGGAAACAAGAGGTCCAGGGCAAAGTCTTTTGAGTGAAGTAGAGTTATCAAAGTCAGCAGAAAAAAGTGAATAAGCTACAAGTGCTTTGCAGTTAACTGAGCTCTGCTCCAGTGTGTGCAGAATCTTCATTTTGCTGCAGCAGCACGGGAGGAGTTCACTCTCCCATCCTCACTCCCTGCTCACAGTTGATGTTTGTGTCACACAGAGACAAGGGACTTTTCTGCTTGGCAGAAGCCAGTTCTGCTACCTTGGGTATTTCAAATGTTAAACTTCAGTAAAAGATAAGAACAGCATGGCTGAAGATTTGATTGCCTCAAGCTTTTTAACCTTATCAGGAAAACTGAGGTTGATTGTCTTGGCAAATCTGCCAGCAGCATGAAAAGCAGCTGCTGGAAAGCAGAGGACTGGGTGTAAATAGGCAGTAACAGGTAAAATGCACCTGCACAGTGCCATGGCTTTGCCAAATGCATGGGGAGCTAGAAAAAAAAAAATAATCTTATTTCACTTGTAAAGATCCTGGGCCCTCATTCCAAAAAGCACTTAAGGATGGGCTTGGTGCCACAGTGCTGCAGTGAGCTCTGGGAGGAGTTTGCAGCTGGGCCAGGGGAGGCTCTGCTGCACATTGAGCAGGGCTGCTCACTGTGGGCAATGGAACATGCTGTGTCAACACGGGCATTTTTTGGTACTGAGGGAAGCGGCAAATACTCTTCCTGGAATTGAAGGCATGTGTGCAACATCCATTCATTCCTTTCCTGGAAATACTGCATACAGCAATTTTCACTTCAAAAGCAGAGAGAATCTTTCTGGGAATCAAGCTAATTTTATTTATGCTTCCTGCTTGGCTCTAAAAATAATTTAACAGGCTTTGCAAGTAAATGCTTTAATGTTAGATGGAATTTATTTGAGAATTTAAGGAATTTTTGGTGCTGTTTGGCCATTGTGTTAAGTTTGTATTTGTATTTATTATTTCAAAAGTATGTGATGGTGTTTGAAGTTCATAACAGGGAAACATTTTACATTTCCTGAAGTGTTCTACACATTGAAATCTGTTTAGTTCCTGTCACAGGGGCCTTGTCCTGATTTCAATTCCAGGTCTTTTTGATGTTACATTTGAGGAACTGGGGCCTTAGTCTTAGTGATCACCATTCCTTAATGAGATAAAGCAAATTTTAGCCAAGGAAGTGATTGTTGTGGCAGCATTGGTGGGCTTTGTTTGCATTTAACCTGGCAGAAGGGAAGTTATATTTTAATTGTTCCGTGGATCAGATTATTTATGGTGACAGGGCAGGAAATGTAGAACTGAAGCAGTCCCAGAGCCTTGCTCTTGAGTTGCTAATGATGAACTGGTTTTGCAGGTAAATATTTTGAGCTCTTGCAGCACTGACAGCTGTCCTTTCAATGCCTCCTGCCTCTTGATGGAGCAGACAGCTCCAGCCTTTCCTGGGAGAGAGGGAGGGAGCTGCTTTTCTAACCATGGACAGGGCCTGTGGTGCTGCAGGGGTGAAGGAGGACAGGCTCACTCAGAAAATTCCAGCTCTGCCACAAACGAGATGCTCTCCATGTTTAGCTCAATCAATCCCATTTTGCATTATATTACAATTATAATTCTGCTTCATTTTGCAGCAGTGCCAGTACCTGGGGTAGGTGTAAATGGGCACTCTCTATTGCCCCAGTTTCATTCCCTGTGTAAATATGAAAAGTGCTCATTTCATGCCTCAGGATTGGTTCTTAATTGGAAAGTCAGCAGTTGACAGGGATAAACCAACCTGCAGCAATTGGAGCAGTGATGAGTGGATTCAGATATGCAGCAGAAGTCTTGCTTGAATGAGGCTGACATGTCAGAAGAGGAAATTACATTTTAATTCCTTTTCTTTATTATCTATTATATGAAGTATAAACATGTGGGGAGAAATTTCCTTCTCATTTCAATGAGCTGCATCCAAAACAGTTCCATGGGAGTTGAAGAGTGAAAAACAGGCAGAAAGGAAAAGCAGAATCTCTCTCCTTACATGTAGCAAAACATTTATCATCATCTTAGGAGTCTGGTGCAATGTTTGAGGTTTGCTTTGTACGTGCAAAGTGTCTCTAAATCTCTCAAATCAATGCTGAAATGATTTGTGCTTCTTCTGTCTTTCAGCTGGCTGCAGGAGAGCTCTGGGCAGCTGGTGGAGAGAGCCTTTGAAAGTGCCTGTAAGGTGTGGAGTGGCAAAGAAATGCTCAACTTTCTGTACCAAATGGGAATAACTGGCATTACTTTCCCCATTTTACAGGTAATGTTGTGTGCTGTATAAATGAGCAGCACCATCCATAATATTGTGGTGTTAAACATCTCCAAATGCACAGAAGTTAAATGGAAACAGGTTTTTCATTTACTGCAATACTGAAAATTGTCTGAAAAGGATTCCTGATGAAAACCAGGAGTAACCCACTCGAGCTACTGGAATTAGTGGAGAAGCAATGTTTTGAAGGATACAATTGCTCACATACAGTTATTTAAATTGAACCATTGAGCCAGTGATATTTTTGCCTCTTCTATCCAACTGCATTTTTATTGAATGTTGAAATGTTTTTATCCTATTTTCAAGTTTATCCCTCCTTTCTGTGTAAGCCAGTTATGTTAAAACCATTGTTAAAAATTGAAAGTGTTGTTCCCTTTCCCTCTGACTTTATTTTAAATGAACTTTTAAAGCAGTGAGCTGACAGTCTTGTATCTCTATTAACTTTGGTTTTGAGGAGACACTTAAAATGTTGTTAATATGGAATTTGCCTCTTGCAGAAACATCTTGCTGCTGTCCTGGAAAAAGAAGAAAAAGTTTCTATGCATGGGAGAGAGGAAATTATTGAGGTGCCAGTTGTGAGCCCTGCAGCACAGATCATGCTCAAAGGCCTGTTCATGGTCCTTTCCTGTCTCTTCAAAGAGAACAGCAGGTCAGGTCTAACATTTATCAGCTGAATGCTCACAATTTGATGGCTTTATTGTAGTTTTTACTGATATTTCTGTCTCTGTGTAGGTTTGCAGATGATTACAGGGTTGCTCTACAACAAACTTACACCTGGATGACTGAAGACCAACGTGATGATGCAGATAAAAGTTCCTTCTTCCCAAGGCCCAAGCACAAAAAGAGTTCAAGGCAGAAAACCCTTGTCCACATGCTGAACTTCTGGTGCTTGAACCCTGCTGTGGTGAGCTGAGTGTGAAGAAAAGATAAAATAATCTGAGTGATAACAAATACACGTCAGATCTGAAAGGGATTGCATTGATCTTCTAAATTCCTGCTTTTCTTTCTCCCACCTAGGCTTTTTCTGACTTAAATGAAGTCAGAACAATTGTTCTGACATCAGGCACTCTCTCTCCCATGGATTCCTTTTCCTCAGAGCTTGGTGTGAAGTTTTCCATTCAGCTGGAGGCCAATCACGTTATCCGGAATTCCCAGGTAAGCTGGCCAGGGCTGTTCCCATCTACTGCTGCCCATGGTGCAAAAACCAAATAAAAGTGATGGCAAACCCATTCTGCCAGTTAAAAGAGAGGTCCAGACTGTTGCTTGGCTTAATGCAATGGAAAATGACATTTTTAAATGAATTAAGAGGCAATTTTAGACACATTTCCCTGGAAAAGTTGCTCATGCTCTATGAGATGGCTGTTAGCAATATCAATTACTGTGCTTCAAGTACCAAAATGAATTTAACAAATATCTCAACATTTCTTTCTCACTTAAAATGTCAATATTGAGCCTGCTGAGCTTTCTCCAGGCTGGTTTGGGATTAACCCTGTCCTTGTGCCCCCAGGTGTGGGTTGGCACGGTGGGCACCGGCCCCAGCGGGCGGGAGCTCTGTGCCACCTTCCAGCACATTTTTTCACATTTAAAATGTCATTATTGATCCTGCTGAGCTTTCTCCAGGCTGGTTTGGGATTAACCTTGTCCCTGTGCCCCCAGGTGTGGGTTGGCACGGTGGGCACCGGCCCCAGCGGGCGGGAGCTCTGTGCCACCTTCCAGCACATTTCTCTCACGCTTAGCAGGATCAATAATGAAATGTTGAGGTTTCTCCAGGCTGGCTCAGATTTAACCTTGTCCCTGTGCCCCCAGGTGTGGGTTGGCACAGTGGGCACCGGCCCCAGCGGGCGGGAGCTCTGTGCCACCTTCCAGCACACCGAAACCTTCGAGTTCCAGGATGAGGTGGGAGCCCTGCTGCTGTCGGTCTGTCAGACACTTGGCCAAGGAATTTTGTGCTTTTTGCCATCCTATAAGGTAAGGAAATGTGAATTGCTCTTCTTCCCCTCAAACCACACACACTTTGAAAATGCACTGTGTGATTTTCTGCGCTGTGGTTTATACATCAATATACAGAAATATTTATCAAATAAATGTATTAACACAGGGGGATTGTATTGTTATTTCTTGGCATTCAGGTTTGTTTTCATGAGCAAACATATTTGGTTTTTCTCAACAGATGCACCTATTAACACAGTCAATCATTTCAATTAGCATTACCATAAAACCAGCCAGATCCATACATTTTCCTTGTGTTGTTTCCCTGAAGATTTAGAAATCGTTTATTAAGAAAAAAATTAAAAATCACATCATGAAATGATACTTTCTATATAAATCAGCAGCAGGAATGTCTTTGCATGTTCTTTCTGTGCTACCAGAATGCAGAATTCATCCAGGTAATTTCTCCTTCCTTGTTTCTTGTTCCATTTCACTGCATTGGAGATTGAAGTGTATTTTTCTTTAGCCAGGGGAATTGCTCACTGACATTGGCTGAAAGGAATCAAATTTCTCCATTTCAAACTATGTAATATCTAATTTCACTGACAACAGTTATCTAATTATGGTTAATCTGGATCTCCCAGTAGTTCTGCTTTCTTCTCTATTTGTTGTTCCTGTTGTTTATGGTCAGGAACAGGAATATAAACTTGCAAGATAATTATGTAACTCATACTCATTTTTCCTGTACTGCTTGAAAGGGTGTAACTTTTTAATTTTTAAATGATTATTTATGATTTTAAAAAAATCATCTTAACAGACAAAACACAAAGACCTCTAAAAAAATCCTACCAAATGATTAAAAACACCAGCATATTGGATATAGAATTTCAGACATTACTGCTCATCCCTAAGGTTCCTAAGCAGAGAATATTTTCCAAAATGAAATAAAAGCTATTTATTCTTTTTTTACAATCCCTTCATCTTTTATCATTTAACTGGCAGGCTGCAGAGGGGGGGTTGTGTCTTGCCTGGATGTCTTTTAAGTGCAATTCCTGCCAGTAACCATTAGGTGACCACATCAGACCAGGTAATGGAAGCCCCTGAAAAAAGCAGATTACTGACCATAAATTTATTTAACCTCACAAAACCCTGCACTTCCATGCAAAGGAAATGATCTTACAAGAAATCTCCAATTTATTTAAGAATTTAACTGGAGCATCTTTCAGTTTCCAGCATTGTCTTTCCAAGTGTGTCATGTTGGAGGGTTGATCTTCCATCTCCAGACCTGACAAATATTTATGAAAGTTTTTATGAGAATAGTAATGTGAATTGCAAGTACACAGAGACTTTGTAATGACATTTAATAAAGGAGGAAAACAATTGCTGGCCAGCTCTGGAGCCTTCCCCCCCTGCCCTTCTGGCTCCCTGAAAGGTCACCCTGCACACACTGAGTGTTCTGTTCTTTGGAGCAGCACTCCCTGAGCCCAGCAAGGTATTGATAAATAGAAATTGCAGACAATTGAAGGATGATATTTTAAAATCACATTGCCAATATTTTTCTATGGGTGCCCTTTTTCTTCCTACTGCTTTTATTTGGGATTGGGTTGCCTTTAAGGCTGAGATTAATATGTTGGAAATACAGAATAATGTAAGCACATTAATACAGGGAAAACAAAGTATTCTTTCTTTCATCATCATAAAGAATATTTGCATTTCAAAAGTGATTTTCACAGGAAATTGCTGCCTCTCTTTAGAAAGCTGCAGCCTTCAAAGGAATTTTTCAAGGCTGTCAAGATCTGATTAATCCACATGGTCATGGACCTCACTATTATGATTTAAGCAGATTTTTTGATGGCTCAATCTGTTTTATGAATTGAGGCTTCAAATTTTGAGTAAGTGACAAATAAAGGTTTTTTTTTTTTCCTGTCTGGAAGGTTGAGGACAATGCTTTGAATTTTAAGTACTTTCTATCCAGGTAATTTGATGGAGCTGGAATTTAGTTTGGTGTGTACATTGGATTTCAGTTTGGAGTTACTACCTGCAATGTGAATGCGGAAAAAAAACAATAGTAGGGAAATTTCCCTTTATCTTAATCAGGTATTTGAATAAATATATTTTTAATTGAAGAGTGACTGTTTAAAATATATGTATAGCAAATATATGGAATTAATACAGTGGAGGAAAATCTATGGATGGGCAAAGAGCCATCAGCTGTACATGCCCACATTTGATAAGTGTCTGCTATGAAAAGCTGTGATGGTTCTTGTGGGGAAATTCACAAACAACATGGAAATTTTTAATGTCATTGTTGGAGTTGTGGCACTTTGACTTTTTAAAAAATCAGCTTGATCTCAACATTCACTAAATTCCAAAGCTCCATCATTTTTAAGGCTCCTAAAACTGGTGATACTATGCAGCAAAAATGCATTTATGTGAAAATCAGTAGCAACTCCAGCAAAAAACCACTCTATAAAAGAGAATATCAGAAGGTGAAAAGATTGCCCAGAAATCTAAGATGCTTTTAAACAAGATTAAGATAAAGCCCATTAGGGCTCATGTTGCCAACCTGTCTGCATTAAGATATATCTTGCCTGGTGCCTGCATCTTGGATGATTCATTCAATATGTGTCATATCAAAGTCAGCCTTGCCAGCAAGGAGAAAAATGCTAATGCTTATAAATTTTAGTGCTAATCCATCATGATGAATTAACTGACCTTTCTTAGTGGGGTTTTTTTAAGCAGAAGAAGCTTTGGACAATGATGTTAATGTTGCTTTGGTTTGTTGTGTTCTCTGAGGCATTGTTGGTTAATTTGGATCTGCTAATTGAGGAGGCATCACTTGGAAGCAGGATTTGTGCAGTTGGAGTTGGGAAGGGTTTGAATGAGTGTTTTCAACAGGAAAACTTAGGAACTGATAACAATTCTCTGCTTGAAAACCTGAACTCCTTGCAGGGAGGTTGGACTGGATCCCATTCAAAGGTTCCTTGCAACCCAAACTATGATCATGGAATAGTGGCACAATTAGCATAAATTAGCATATAAATGATTCATGCTGCATTGCACTGGCTGCTTACTTTGAATTTTGGGGTAAGGTTGTAGTGATGACACACAGCAACTTTTGCCACTTGCAAAAAGAAACGCTGAATTTCACAGTTTAGAAAATGTAAATAAAAATGCTCAGTTTTTATTTGTCTCATGACTTCAGAAGCTGCAGGTTGAGAGCGGAAGCTCTGTCAGTCCCATCCCATTTCCCTGCTCTCTGGGAAGATGTTTTGTGATGTTTCAGGAGTGGGAGCAGCAAGGTTGGGTGACAGCAAATCCCTTTGGGCTGGAGCTCCTGTCCCTGTGTCAGGTATCCTCCAAACCTGCCCAGCCCTCTCAGCAGGTGTTGTTTGCCCTTGTGCTGACAAACCATTCTTGGCACCCTCCCACAGCTCCAGCCAGGCAGGAATTAACAATATTAATTAACTCTGAGCAGCGTGGGGCTGCTTTCAGCAGACTGAGGATGTTCAGGTTCAGGGCAAGGATTTGGAATCAGCTCAGTTTAACCTCTGGCTGTGTCCACGTGGGTTTAAACTGGCCTGAGGTGAATGTGGCACCCTCAGGTAGGGCAGGCTCAGGGAGGGATTTCATTTCATGATTAATTCTCAATGTCTGGCTCTTCTTCATTTCACACAGAGCCTTTTCTTATTGGGATACATGAGATTGGTAGAAATTCTTGTTTCAGTAATGAATAGAACTCTGAACAGACAATATTTTCATTTCTAAAACTTTCCTGAAACGTGGGTTTGTAAATAAATTGTAAGAAACCCATTTTTCCTGCCATCAATAAAACAAGGCAATGCTTCTTTCAGACAACTTTTACTTATTTAATAAATTACTTCAATAAATTTCCAAAGGATGGTAGTCTGTTTAGCCCAGCCTATTAAAAGCATTAAGATTTGAACACTGGCTGTTAAAATGAGTAAATGGCAATATCACAAAGTTAAACAAATGCCAAAAAACATTTTCCAGAGTACTGGGATTGTAACAATACCATTAATGAGGGCAAAGAGGTTTTAATGCAATTTGCACATTCTAAAGTTTCAAAAAGAGGTTTTGAGTTAGTGCATTATTAATGTTCTGAACATCTGGAACTATGTAAGAGCCACAGACATTGAGCAAGTGCAGGGTTTCCCCACTAGGTCTGATGCTGGCTGGTTTCCTCCCCAGCCAAAAGCTTGTTTTTAGAAGTTTGAGACAGTAAAATGACAATATCCAGATAAGAGAGAAACATTCCACAGCCTCTTTTTGCTTGTATTCTGTGCAGAGGAATAATTGGAAACCATTAGGTTCGTGCAGTTAAAAGGTGAACTTGAAATTAAATAGGAAAATAGTTCTTTGCACCACAGATGGGGCTCTGAGGAATTATCTAAATTCCATAAAAATGCTGAACTTTGTCTGTTGGATATTTCTGTTATATGCAGGGGTAAATGCTTCATCAGGAGTAATAATCTCCTTGATGCTCCTGTTGACAGCTGTAGGAAGGCTTTGAAGAAGAGATTTACTCCTGTGTGTAAATATTTGCTGGGTATAAGGATCTGTTTGTGTCATTTATGACAGAAATTTCTTCTTTCAAGTTACATCAGCATTAACTTTGTGCATAATTTTAGTGTTAGAGAATGTAACTGACGCAGTTACAGCTTAAAATGCTGCAGGAAACAAGAATGTTTCAAGGTGTCACCCAATTTTAGATGTTTTAGATGTTGCCCAGCACCCCTGGCATGGAAAGGAAGCTGCCTTTGAACAGGTTTGGCATTTCAGGAGTGAGTTACAAAATAAATGTAAATTAATAATGATGCTCACTTTCTGGCCAGCATTTGCTCTCTGCTCCCAAGGGAGAGGTTCTCTCTTGCTCCAGGAGCCTCATTTGTGTGAGCCAGGGAGCTGTGACACAGAGAGACCCCAAAGCTGGAGAGGCTTTAGGGACGGGCTCCTGGCACCCTCCTGCCTCAAACCTGAGCCTAAAACAGAGCAGGGTGAGGGAGGAGTCACTGAACAACCCCTGAGGGTTTGTCCTGGCACTCTGGGCTGAGCAGGGCCCTGCAAATTCCAGCAGTTCTTTTGGGGCTCTGACACCACAGGGACCCTTTGGGCTTTCATTCTTCTTTGGAAGGAAAAACCCTTCCAGTGTCCTTTGTCCTTCCTCTGCTGGAAATCTCAGGGCACTGATTTCTGTCTGGTGGGCCATGAGTTGGGGAAAATGAGCTTTAAAAAAAGCTGCATTCTAATGGCTCCCAAATTATTCATTTCAACATTTGCACCTAATAAATGTAGATAGAATTTCGTTTTACTTGTCCATATTATTTCTTCATTGCTTGTTTTTTACTCTTCCCCTGCAGTGGAAGTTTTCCTTTTGAACTTTATCTCAGCTTCTTTATGTTTTATGGGGGATTTTGTTCCCATTAATCATATGCAGTATCTACTTTCAGTTTAATTCTCTATTTTCCATCATTTCAATATCAGTCATATAAACTGTCTGGCTATTGAGGCTCTCACAGTCATCCAGAAATACAATTATCTGAGAGCTCCAAGAGCTCTGTAAATCTCCATGTGATTCCTGAAGTCTACACTTTGCTTTTCCCATTGACTTGGGCATAGAAATTTCTGTAAAAATCCCTGTGAGAGGGGGAAGATTTTAACCATTCCCTCACAACTTCTCTGCTTTGGGCACTGGTGAGAAATTGCTTCAAATAGAGAAAAACAGGAACAGAAGGAATGCTAACTCCATACAAAAATAATTGCAATGAGAGTTTTTGTATAACCAGGTATTTAATATTTATCTTTAATGTCATCAGTTCAGTCCAGCTGTGCCAAATGAAATTTGCAGCTGGAGCTGGCAGTTCCCACCCTGGCAGGATCATTTCTTGTGGAACTGCAGCAGACTCAGAGCCAGAACAGTGCTGGGTTCTGCAGAGGAGTAACTGAGGTGTTGGCTCATTAAAGATATCATTAACTCTAATGATTTATTAGAAGGTTTTCATTTAGAATTTTTTGACCTTGAGTTGTGTGAGTTTTGTTATTTTTGTGGTTGTTTTTTCCCCACTGCTTGGTTGCCAACAGCAGGCCAAGATAAAATTTTCTCTTTGGAGATGATAACTGACAATCTGGATAATTGCTAAGTGTGTTTCCCTTCTTAAATAGTGTGACAGGATCATGGATGTACAGCCCAGTTATGGGGGGCTTTCCTGATTTCTAGGGAGTTAGACAATCCAAATGTTAGAGATGCTTTGGGACCTGAGAGGAGCTGACCTGGGAGCCTGTGGGGGTTCCTCCCCCTTCCCTGGGACTGTTCCTGTGCTGCTCTGTGAGCTCCTGAGCAAAGGAAAAGTTTTTGTCCTTTTTATTCTTTTTTTCCTAGTTAGTTTCCAGGTGGCTTTGTGAACTGTGGTGTCTCCTCAGGAGGTCAGACAAGTGTCAGAGACAGCTCAAGGGAAGGGATGATGTTGCACATTCCAAGATTATCCCTTTTTGTTTTCAGTCTCTGGGATGAAACATTTTCTTGTTCCTGGGTTTTTTTTTAAATATATTTTCCAGTGGTTGACTGTAATTGGAGAATCTCTACAGATCCTCCTCTGGAAATCCTGTTTTTTTCACTGTGGCTGATGTTCTGAGGCTGTGGTGTGAGTTTGCAGCATCCTTAGCTGGCTCCGTGTGACTGAATTAACCCAGGAGCTGCAGAGGTGGATATTCACTCAGGTGGATATTCTGGGTGACTGCACCTGCGGGTGAGGTGACATGAAAGCAATGCCCTGTGGTGGCTCCTGGTGCTGTGCAGAGCCCCAGCAGCTGCACTGGGGCTGGAGCTCTGTGCTGTCCCTGCCCTGAGCCCTTTCCCTGTGTCCCTCCTTGTTCTGGAACCTTCTCTCAGCCCAGGGGAGATCCCCACCTGTGCCTTGGCTCTCTTTGAATTGCAGCTGCAGAAAATGCACAAACACCCTGCTCATGGCTTCCTTTAGTCCTTGCCTTGCAGTGCTGACCAGCGAGGGCTGTGCAATAATTCAGGTGCCCTGTGGCATTTGCTTTTTACACAGAGCAGCTCCTGGTGCTGCTCGGCACATGAACCCAATCCGGAGCGACAGTCGTGGCAGATTATTGGATATTATGTCTAAAAAAATTATCTGCCATGCTGGCAGATGAGTGTTTGGCCTGTGAATTTCACACCCTGAGAGTTGGGCAGTTTAATATTTTATTGCACTGGTAATTTAAATACCCTGAGCAGACAGCATCAGGAAAATAAACAGAAAATCTATTATTGTTTCTCACTTCTGAGCTCTGACTGTCAAAGTGCTGCAAGCTGAATTGTTGTAGCTCGTTAACACATGCTCCAATTTCCCTTGTAATTAACACTTGCTGCTTGCATATTTTTCCTCCTATTTATGTAGGAACTGCATTGAAAATGAGTTTTCACAGTCAAGAAGTTTGCACTCTGGATTCCTAACAGTAAATAACAGAGTGAACATGTCCTTTTCCTCAGGAGATTTTAATGAAAGGGAGGGAGAGCAGCTGTGAACAGGGAATAATATCCACAAACAGCATCATTCTTGGGAAGGTGTGTCCTGGCCAGTTATTCTGACATGAATGTCCTGAACCTTTGCAACCTGCAGAGTTCGTGGTCCCTTTGCCATGTCTGGGAAAGATTCAGTGCCTGATGTGACTCCTTCAAGTGTGAAAACCACCAGATATGAGAGGAAATAACTGCAGAGGATTTATTCAGGAGCATGCTCTGCATCAGCAGTGAAACAGCTCATACAAGAAGCTGAATATGAAATGTATTGAAAGGAGTTCTTGGGCGGTTTTAAATTCAGAGAAATTTGACATCATTGGGAGGTCTGGGAGCCAACAACTCCTATCTTAGAAAAGAGAAAAATCATCCCTCAGTTTTACCTTCTGATAGGGCAAGCAAGTGAGAACATTAATTAGTGTGTGAGAACATTAATTAGTGTGTGAGAACATTAATTAGTGAATGATGAATTCCAAAGAGTATTCATTGCACTTTGACTCATTTTATAGCTCAGTAATGGACTAATTTTTAGCAAAAATATTTCCAAACAAATAACTTGCAATGTGCTGTAGTAAAAACTTCATTTTCAGCTTTTACTTCCAATTTTTCAGCATGAGGTGAGAAATTATTTTCCTAAGAATCAGAAAAGTCTGTTATTTCTTAATTTTTAATTTTTTTTAGGGGGACAGAATGCAAGGAGGGAGAAGGGATTGAATTGGGATTTTATAGCTCAGTAATGGGCTAATATTTGGCAAAAATATTTCAAAACAAATAACTTGCAATGTGCTACAGTACAAACTTCATTTTCAGCTTTTACTTCCAATTTTGGATCATGAGGTGAGAAAAAAAGTCTGTTATTTCTTTCTTTGTACTTTTTTGTTTTAGGGGGACAGAATGGAAGGAGGGAGAAGGGATCGAGATGGGAACTTGGAAGAAATACTTAGGTTATTTATGTATTAATTGATTTATTTATTTAGAATTGTCTAATTTATGTGGTGGAGGACATGAAACATTTCCTGTTGGGCATGGAAAGGGAGCAGAGGCAGCTCAGAGCTGGCACCCTGGGCAGGTTCCCAGTGCCAGGAGCTGCCTTGGATTGTTTTTCCCCTTTATTCTGAAAAAACCAAGAGGTCAGAGATGACTGAGCTTGGCTTCTGGCTGGGGAGGAGCAGCAGTGGAGATTCTGACTTCATCCATGACCAGTTCATCATTTTGCTTTTTATTCCAAACCAGGATTTAAACCATTCCTTTTAAAAATCTTTTTGTTTTCTCTTTGCATGAAGGGTTTTCCCTCCCTGGGATGGGAAGGTGTAATGATAGCCTAGGGTGGATGTACAAGCAGTTCCTGGAACACAGAACTCCTTGTCTTGGTTAATTTTAAAACCACAAAAGAAAGCCTGGTTTGAAGCAGGTTGTTCCTAACCAGCTGCCACAGAGCTCAAAGCCTGAACAAAACCTCTCCAGCTTCTTTGGGGAGCAAACATGTTGGGTTTTTGGGGAGAAAATTTCTATGAAAAGCTTCTTTAGCTGCAGAAGCAAGATATTAACAGTGTTTTTGTGAAGTCTTTGGCGTGCAAAACATTTCATTTTTCATTACTGTTGTCGCCGTTCACGTTTTCCATTATTTAAGGGGCTTATTGAAAAATTGATGGTATGTTGGGACCAGAGAGACATCCTGTGGCTGCAGGGTTGATTTATGGCACATGGAACACACTTCAGTGCTCCAGGTTGCTGCTGCTGAGCACACTTTGTCATTGTCCCCAAAGAGAAATCCTGGCAGTGCAGTCCCCGAGCTGAGCGATGCACACTGTGCCTTGGAAAATGCAGATGAATTATTCACCTTTTATTGTGCTGGGGTGTGCACATGGAGATCAGAGCCTTACTCATAATACAGAGATTTTCACCCTGCTCAGCGTTTGGTTGAGTTGCACAGCAGCTTTATCTCTTTGATTCTTTCCTTTTTTAAATTTCCCCTGCGGTGTGTGTGTGGGTGAGCACAGATTTTACCCCACATTTCCCACCATATGTGGGGATCTCAACACCATTCTTGGTCCTAAATATTTGGGTGTATTTAAAATTGTCCTGGAGAAAATGGGTACAATTTTTCTCAATATAGAAAGACACCATTTCCAGGGAAAGCCTTGAAAATTCCACCTCCATGGTTTGAAGTTTTATCCTTCAAACTCATTTTCTGCTGTGAAGAAATGGAGGGATGAAGAGACAAATGTGAAGTAGCACAGTGCTGGAGAGTTCCAGTCCAGAGCAGCTTTTCCCAGCAGTGCTGGGACTCCCTGAGCACCTGTGAGCACAACTCAGTCTCTGTGATCTTCCTTCAGAACTCTGGGAGAAATGGAAGATATCAGAATAAATGTCTGACATGGCTCCAGGCCCCTGCACAGCCTCTTGGATTAATAATTTAATTTTTTTTTTGGTATTTTCTATTTTGCTCTTATGGAGCATTTCATTCCAGAGGCTCTGTGGCTCTTTGGGAAGGGAAATCAGGCAGGAATTCATCTGGAATCAGCACTGAGGGAACCAGGCGGGTTCAGAACTTTGCTGGTGATGCCTCTGGTGCAATAAATGGGAAATGTGCAGGAGAAAGCAGCTGGAGCCTCTCCTTGATAAGAATAACATCCTTGTGTGGCCTGTTTCCATTAAAATTCTGCATTAAATCAATTTATTTTTGGTTATTTTATTACCCTGTGCATGTGTATATATATGGATGTTTAATATTTCTCTCCAGTTTCCTATTAACAGTGGGAATTTAAAGCTCTATTTTAAAATTAAATTTTATTTCAAAAATGAAATATTTTGGCACGGATATTTTCACATCCTCTTGAAATTAAATCTGTTAGAATTAGAAGCTGAGAGAATGAAATTTGAAGATGAAAATACCTTTTTTTAGAGAAAAAAAGTTTATATTTTGCATTGGCTCAGTCATTCAAATGACTTTTCCTGTGTTAAAACCCTCCCATAAACATGGGGAGGGGCTGTGAATCAGTTTCTTGCTTAACCTTTCATGAAAATCTAATTGAGTGCAAACAACTGCTTTAAATAATTCAATGGCCTCAGTTATTCTTGGCTGCTGGAGCCCCAGCCCAGAGCAGTGCCAATGTCTGGGTGTTGAGCAAAACTGAGGCTTTTCTCTTTTTTTTTTGTGAAAAATATGATTAAAATGACCTTTGGAAAAGTGAGTGGGGTGATTAAGAAGAAGAAAAGGTGAAATGTAAATTATTTCTGCCAGTTGGGTAAATGGCTTGTGGCCCAGAGATGAATGAATATTCTTCTAGTCCTTCCCAAAGTGTGGAATCATTTTGGTGATTTTGATAAATGTGGTTGGGTTTCTTTGCTTGCTTTTCATCCCTTTTGCTCTTGTGGAGGGACATTGTGCTTTTCATGGTGCTGCTTGGAACAGCACCCCAGAACTATTAAAAAGTGATTTCAGACATTGGGATAATGGACATTAGGCTTTATTGGATAGTTAGCCCAAATATTTTCCCTCCTATTTTTGGAAGGAAACTCAATTTTCCTTTCACACCAATCCTTCCAGGCACCTTGTTCTTGTCCCTTCAATCTTTTATTCCCATTTCATTCCTGTTTCCTTTCTTCCTTCACTTTTGTGTTGTTTCCTTTCTGTTCACTTTTAACCTCAAGGGCCCTTTTTTTGTTGTTGTTGCTGTTGTTGGTTTTGTTTTGGGTTGGTTTTTTTGTTTTTAACTACAGGTGAAAATTGAATGAATTAGTGATCCTGTGACTCCACATTGGCAAATTCTTTGTAAATTATCTTTTTTTTCCCCAAAGTGAAGAGTTTCTGCTTGGGAGCAGCGGAGATTGCCCCAGTGGAAAATATGATGGCCTCCACCTACAGAAGGACCTGTCAGAATGGATGGGGGTTTTTTTAACTTTTGTATTTATTTTCACTGAAAGGAACAGAGGGTGCAGCTGATGCAGGTGGAGTCTGGGTTGTTCCATGATACAAAACAACCTGGGCTTGGATTTTTTTGCAGGCAGCCCAAATGGTGGGAAACATTTTGTAGCAAAGCAAGGGAAGTGCATTTCTTCTTGACAATGTTTCTGAATTTAAGAGTTCTCAGAGTTAAACCAAACAAACAAAAACCCTCTTTGGTTGTGCCACCTGTTATTGTTTTGGCCAGATACAAACACTGCAGAGCAATGGGTAGAGCAGCACTGGGGCACTCTCAGTGTTGGTGGGTGGGATGAGAGCCCTGTTTGGTGCCAGGGGCTCCCTTTGGGGTGCCAGGGGCTCCATCCCAGTGCCAGTCCCCCCCTTTGTGTCCCAGTGCCCCCTTTCATTCCCATCAGCCCAGAGCCCCCTTGTTCTCCCAGAAATTCTCCTGGTGCCCAGCCCCAGCTCAGCTCCTGGTGCCCAGCTCCTGTTGGCATCTCGGGAGTTTTGTGCTGCCTGCCTGCCTGTAGAACTTGTGTCTGACCCTTCAAACACATTTCCAGCCCACTGGAGACACACTTGGATTTGAGGCAGTGTTTATTCACAGAGAAAACCCTGGGAGCAAGCACAGGGAAAAGGCTTTTAGATCAATGCTGCTCCCTCGGGGAGCTCAGACTTTTTGCACTGACACTGCTGCCAATACTGGGATTTTTATTAAGAAAAACCTAATGGCTCTTCCCTTTCCCCTCCAACTACCTGAATATCTGAATAACAATGAAAAGTGCAATTTCATATCATTACATAGAGCCAAGCTCAAAAAAAGCAAAGTTTGAAGGAGTGGGGTTATTTTAGGGTACAATGGCAGATTTTTGAAGGAGTGGGGTTATTTTAGGGTACAATGGCAGATTTTTGAAGGAGTGGGGTTATTTTAGGGTACAATGGCAGATTTTTGAAGGAGTGGGGTTATTTTAGGGTACAATGGCAGATTTTTAAGAAGGGTTACAAGATGTTTGTGTAAGTTCTGCTCACCTTGAAATAGCTTTTCTCCAGTTATTGTATAAATGTGGGGAAATGAGCTTGTAGTTTTACAGGTGCATAAGGGCACACTGCAATTGCAATGATAATTATTTTTAAATAGAGTTGTTAAACTACCCTGTAAAGCCAGAGCTGGTTTATTCTGCTGTCAGATCCTTCTTAGGTCATTTTCCTTTTAGGCCTGCGCTGCTCTGGAGCATCCTTGGATATTTTTGGGTGTTTTGTTGCACTTTTGATTATTTCTGTGATACCTTTTTTCCTCTGCTGACAAGGTGTGATCCATTCATGACATGAATCAATGCCAAAATATTTAAAGAATATTTTATGTAAAGAAAATAGCAAGAAAAGAGTTAAATAAGCCAGAATTTTTCTGTTAGACCTCCTCTTTTCTCAGCTATTTTCTACTCCTGGTGATGGATCCTGCAGGAAAGCACAGCCCCAGCAACCTGGAGTTAACTCCAAGTTTGATCCAGTGGTGGAAATTCCAACCCACTTGCCTTAGGGTGAAATCCATTAAACAAAGCTCTGGGTTTGCTTCATGACCTGGGAGCCTCCTAATGTGATTTTTGGCACTGTATAAAACAGAGCAGCAAATGGAAAAGGGCAAAGCTGCTCCTTTGTGGGCACACACGGGAGGGTTTGGCCTTGGAGGGAAGGAGAAACAGCTCCCTCCATCCCCAAACTCCCAGAATATTCCAGAAACTGCTCAGAAGGGAATGCTGGTGGGAGAGCTACACCCTGAGCCCCAGGTTTTTCTGGATCATGGCTGACAGGTGTCTTTAAATTGCAGACAGGAATAAAAGGGAAAAGCCAGCCCAGTAAACATCCCTCAGCGCATGGGGAGATGACAGATTCTTTCTAACGAGATTTTCTGCTCTCTTGGAGGAAGACCATTTGTTAATAAACCATTTGAGAATCCATTTTTAAGGGATTTAATAAAATATACCCAGGCTGCCTTCCAGTGCAGGAACTATTATTCCCCTGGGAGGGAGGAGTGACTGGCTGGGGGCATTAATGGTTCCTTCTGTGATTCCTGGCATCAGAGCTTGCTCCCATTTGCACTTTTCCAGCCCAAAGTGAAATAATTTTTTATGAGAAACCCGCACTTGGTTCCTGGCTCTTCTGAGGCATGTGTGTGTTCTATATTTTATTTATTTGTATTCAGTCAGCTCCATAATTCTTGTTGTTTTAGTGTGTGTCCAGGCCATGGGTCCTGTGTTTTTGTGGATACAAGGGAAGTTTCCATATCTAGCAAACTCCATTAATGGAAGAGGTAATAGCTGTTGTGTGAATTAAATGAGTTGTTCCATTCTTGCCAAAGATTTCATAAATAATTCCCATCTTTCCATCAAAATCACAGATTTCTGTTGGGATGGTTGCTGTCAATGGAACAAGAAAGCTGAACCTTGGTCCAAGGGAGACTTGCCTGGAGGGGCTGGGGAACCCACAAAGAGAAAAGATATTTTCTTAAGATTTGGATAAAGATTTTCTCCTGCCATCTTTGCAGTTCTGAATATAAATTTTGCTTCTTTCAAATATGAGGGAAATGCAGTGGCATTGAGGGATTTAGGAATTTTTGTGACGAAGAACCTTTCCTAGGGGTGTGTTGGGAGAAATCCCATGGAGAGGAGAAAATCAGGGGTGAGTGACCCCTGGAAGTCAAAGGCTGAGTGGTTTTATGAGTGTAGAAGTGAAATTGAGCTCTGCCCAAGAGTTCTGTCCCTGGCAGTGCCAGGAGCCCAGCAGGGTTTGCTGAGAGGGCCCAGCAGCAGGAGCAGCAGTGAAATCCGGGCAGTTAATGGTGTTCCCCTGGCACATCCCAGATGGATGCACTGAGAGCTGTAATGTGTTTGATTCTCTGCTTTCCCAGAATTATCTCCACAGCACATCCAAGAACTGAGGCTGGGCTGGCAGGATGGACACTCATTGCTCAGTCACAGGGTACAGCCTTCATAGAAAAAGAGATTACAGACAGGTCCTGCCAGGAAATGGCAGCTGGGAGGGAAGGGACAGACAGCAGGACAGACACATTTAGCAGAGATGATTTATTCTGCAGCTACAGCTGCTCCTACTACTCATCACTTACTCTCTCTGTGCTTGCTTGCTAATGGTGTCACATCAGTAGTAAAGCAGGAGTAATTCCCTGAGCAGAGGCTGGGACAAACCAGGGAAAATGTGAAATAACAGCATTTGTCCCCTCTTGTGAGGAACCCATCCAAATTCTTCATGCCAGAGAATGAGTTCAGATCTTTAATGCTGAGGACATGAAAAATGCAAAGGGCCTTGTCACCAGTTTCCTATAAATTCTCCAATGTGACAACAATTAGTTGTCATTAGTTCTGCTTCACTGTAGCACTGAAACTGTGGATTTGGACAGGGGACAGATTATTTTGTAACAATCACCCATTCAGGATCCTGGGATCTTGGCTGGAAACAAGTGGGCTGCACTGAGGGGATGGAGCAGGGCAAGTGCAGCTTCCAGAGGGAGCAGTTTGTGCAGCCTGGAGCAAAATGTGGAAAAGTCTTCAGGAGGGGAGTGCAGACACAGAGCACAGCCCTTCCTGCAGAACCTGAGAGTTTAAATCTCATCTAGGAGCTGCACAGAGTCAGTAACACACTGAAAATACTGAGCAGCAGGAGGGTGAAATAAAGGATTGAATTCTAACTAAAGGATTGAATTCTGCCCACTGACCCAGAGCTCCTTGGTGCACCCTGGGTGTGTTCCTTGCCTTGCCCCTCTCTCAAGGGCAGCTCTGTGCAGCTCAAGGAGGGAATTTTTGGCTCCCTGACTTAATTCAATGTAGAAGTTGATGCATTTGCTAAATCACCCCCACCCAGCTGACTTCAGGTTCTGTGCTAATTTTAAACTCTGATTTCTGTAATGCAGCATTTTCAGAATTTGCATTAAAAGCAGGACAAGTTTATTTGAACATGTTCTGACTTGGAGTGAAATGTGCACAGTTCAGAGTTTGGGAGGTGTAGTAAAGCTGAGGGGCTGTCCAAGAACCTGAGGAGGCTGATAAATCCTACATCAATATTCTCCCCCCCAACTTCTCTATGTAAATTTTCAAATATTGAAAAGTTCTGGAAGTTTAAGATATAAAGGCTTGTTTCAAATGAATTTGAAATTTTTTTCTAATCTTACTTAGTAATCGAAAAATCAGGTAACTTCCATTTTTTTGGATGACATTACTTTGAGGAATAGCACAAAATGCTCTTTAATGGCCACTCTCATAGATTTAGAGTTTTGCTTTGGCAACTCAAGAATCTGCATTATTTCTAATTAGCAAAATAAGTGCCCCTCCATTTCCCAAGTGCTGCCCAGCTGAGGTTCTGTGCATGGTAGGAAAACTTGCATTTACAAATACAAAACTGAATAATGAAACTTCACTGAAAGAAATGTCTTTGTGGCTTTATTTGAGCAATTCATGGATTTTTCTGTTGGTTTTCAGATGCTGGACAAGTTAAAGGACCGCTGGATGCACACAGGCTTGTGGAGGAACCTGGAGGATGTTAAAACTGTCATTGCAGAGCCCCAGGGAGGGGCCAAGAGTGACTTTGATGAGCTGCTGAAAATCTACTATGATGCAATCAGGTGTAAAGGAGAAAAAGGTACATTTTTCACCATTCAAAAGAGTTGATGCAGACTCTTAAAGTAAAATTCAAGGCTTAACATTTTGTTATAGATACGCATTGTTCTTGCATAATTAATTACCCGTTTTATAAAATCTAAAATTATTTTGCTATTTGATGGTCAAAATCAGAATGTTATTGATCAAAGTGGAGTCAGTCCCATCCCTCTGCTGAGTCCCTGTTTTTACAGCCACTCACCCATTCCACCAGTATATTATATTATATTATATTATATTATATTATATTATATTATATTATATTATATTATATTTAGTTCTTTGAAGGTTTTGGTGCAAGTTTCTGTGATCCCAGCTGCTCCTTGGCATGCTGAGTGTTGCTGTGCTCTTGCAGATGGGGCTCTGCTGATTGCTGTGTGCAGAGGGAAGGTCAGTGAGGGGCTGGATTTCTGTGATGAGAACGCCAGGGCCGTGGTGACCATCGGGATCCCCTTCCCAAACGTCAGGGACCTGCAGGTAGGACATGGCTTCAGGCCTGGCCTGGCTTTATGGCATCTTCTAAACACTAAACATGCACAAAACAGATTTCTATGTCATCTTCAAAACACTAAACATACACAAAACAGATTTTTATGTCATCTTCCAAACACTAAATAGCCACAAAATAGATTTTTATCTCATCTTCAAAACACTAAATATGCACAAAATAGTTTTTTGTCATCTTCAAAACTAAACATGTACAAAACAGATTTTTGTGTCATCTTCTAAACACTAAACATGCACAAACCAGATTTTTATGTCATCTTCTAAACACTAAATATGCACAAACCAGATTTTTGTCATCTTCAAAACACTAAATATTTAGTTAACTAAAATAAAAAAACCCACTAAAATAGTTTTTTATGTCATCTTCAAAACACTAAATAGGCACAAAATATCTTTTCTCTCTGTTTACCTTTGAACTTCTCTCCATCCCATTTGACTTCTTTGAGTGACCTTGCACAGGTAAGAGGTGGAGCACTGCTTTAAATAATGCAGGTTATTGCAGAAAATAAAAACTTTTAATACAAACTTTTTAATACTGTTTTAAATAAGGCAGGTTATTGCAGAAAACAGGTGGAAAGATAAGGATTGTTTAATTATGTTATTATTTTACAGTATAACTGTGTATGCCTCACTGCTTGCACTGTCTCACCTTTCTCATCCCATTGCCTTCTTCAATGTAATTATTTCTCCCACTTCAGCACTGAATGGAATTGGAAACTTTTTCCAAGCTTGTGCTGCTTTATTAGCTTGCAGTTTTGAGCATGAATTTATGACACAACATAAACTCTTCCTGGATACTGAGGACAGCACTATTTGGAATATTCAAGCTTCGTGTAACTTTAGGCAAAAACTTGTAAGCCCCTTGTAAAAATAGCATTTGGAAGTGGCTGCAGTTAAATAAATCTGAAAGTATTTGTGTTTTTCAGGAGGTGGTGAAAGCAGCATCCTGTTGCACTGCTGTGTAATTGCCCACCTCAACACTTCCTTCCTTCTGACTTGTCTGACAGGGATGATGTTCCATTAGAGCAGGCACTGCAGAGCTGTAAGGAAAAGAAAGCCAATAAATATAGAAAAGTATTTTTCTAGGCTTTCTGCTTATTGAAAAAAGGTTTATTATTGGGTAACACAATTCTTTCTAGGGGTCTGTGGCACTGAGTGCTGCCAGTCACTGTCACTGCCCTGTCCTGTGTGCTCCTCTTTGGGACTGCTCTGTGGGGCCAAGAAACAAAGTGAAGGATCACAGAATAAATAAATACCAGCAGCAGCTGGATTCTGGTTCTCCCTAATGCCAAATCAAACAAGAAAATCATAGGTTTGCACTTGAAAGGCCAAACAGACTCAGCTTTGGTTTGAGAGATGTGTTCTGAGCTTAAGTGGACAAGCAAAGGCTTCTTTGTTGTCTGAGCATGTGCCTCATTCCAGCCTTGCTGGGAAAAACCACATCCTACAAGGGCCAGGGAGGCTGAGTGCAGTTCCTCCAGTGTGTGCAGAATTCCTTGGAGCTCTCACTCAGCCACAACATTCTTTGTCCTGCTGCCGTATAATGCACTCCACTGTAGTGTAAGAATTCCCATTAAAGAGTGCTCACTCTGTCTCTGCAGTTGGAAATTCTGGTTTTAGGGGCATGTGCTGACAAGGTATTTAGGAAATCCTTTGTTGTATGGCTGGAACTTTGTAATTAATGCCAAATGATTTCCTGAAAATCAATGGGTTTGGGTTCTAAATGATACAAAATTAGGTTGAATAAAATATGTTGTGGGTGAATTATCTTCACAGTGGATTATGGTTTGATTTTACCTTGAGGTCAACCAAAAATTTCAAATAACAGGATCACAGCACTACAGCCCAGTTCTGATAACTATATTTTAAAAATCAGTGTTCTGTTGAACTATTTTTTTAAATTGGACTGAAGAAAACCTGTAAATTTTTCAGTAGGGCTGGAAACAGTGGCTGCCAAATTGCAACCAGCTCAAGGTCTGAGTGTGTGTCTAGAGATGGGAATGCCCAAAGCTCTGCAGTGATCAATTCTGGATGAGAGCAGGGCAGGCTCCAGTCTCAGCATGAGATCTGCATGGCAGAGCTGCTTCAGGATGCTGGAGAAAATGGCTTTTGTTTTAAATGGCTTTATATTGAACAGGGTTTGTTTTGCTGAAGCTTTAGGGTTATCAGATCCACAACAATTCTGGATTAATGCTCATTTTTTTTACCAGCTGAGTTGCAAGAAGGATAAAGTGAAGGAAGTCACTTTGAAGAGGTGGCTACTTATTGGTGTTTTTGTGAAATAAAAAAGAAATTTGGAAGATTAAACATGTTTTTCAGCTTAGGAAAGGAATGGAAATTCCCAAATGCAACAGTAAAATTTAGAGAATATTTGCACACATTTGATTGGTGTTTCTTTGGATTATTTTGTGGGTGAAGCAGAAAACTGGGCAAAGCCTGCAACTTCTGGGGAGGACCTTGAGTTTCCAGCAGCCATAAAATTCCAACCAGAGTGGCACAGGCCAGGTTGGATTGGACAGAAAATGGAGAATCTGTGGCTCTCCCACAGCAGTGGGTGCCCAGCAGAGGTATCAGAGGAGGAAACTGATAAGATGATTGATAATGACATTCCTTTAAAAATAGGAAATGCAAGTGATTACCAATTCCCTTGGAACAGCCATGAATTGTATGCTCCTGGGATTGGTTTAAATCACTAAAAAGTGCTGGGCTTCTACATGAAAAAACACTTGAATGTCTGCATTTTGGGTTAATAAAATTCCCCTTAAGCCTCAATTCCATAACCCCTTACTCCTTACAGAGCTTTTTCTTGGTGAGTGATCCCTTTAGTGCTCCCAGCCCTGAGCACAGGCAGCAGGGTTTGTGGGGCTGCACCCTTGGAGAGCAATAATTCATCTTGGCACTTTGATGTTGGCTCATCTCCACTAATATGACTTGTCTGTGATCAACCTGCTTTCTAAATATGTTTTATGATTTGTAACTTGATTGAGCTGTAATATTAAGGAACATAAATAATGTGACAGCAAGAGATGGATAATCCCACAGATGTGTTATCTGATGCTAACATACTGTTAATTAACTTCTCTTAGATATTTTGAAGTGCAGCATTTTGGGTCCAGACATCAATCTTGGGCAAGAGACTCATTGTCAAGTGTGATGAATAATATCCAATTTTAGTTTCTCCATATGTTTGTGCTGAGTATATACCACAAATCCTGGTATTAAATGGCAAACACTGGAATTCCCTAAGTAACTGTGTGCTTTTATAAGTTACAGTAATTTCTATGGAGGCTTTAAAGATAATAATTTAGTTTCACTTCAACATTTTTAGGCATATTCTATCTTAGGTTCACTGCTTTTGACAAAGAGAAGAGTCTAAAACACTTTGTCAGGGTTAGGGAGAAAGAAATGATTCAGGCTCAGACCTGATTATAAACAAAACTGCTTGAAGCAAGAGGCCAAGCCCTAATTCTGTGTTACTGCAAGGGGTTTCATATTGCTGAAGAATCAGGTTGCTAAAGCAAAATAATATAAAAGAAAATGTTCAAGGATTGCTCAAAGCTCTGGTGCTCTCAATGGTAGAGTTTGGCTCCAGTAAAGCAGGAAAATTTATTTCAGAGCCAAAAATGACTTCTTTGGCTGTGACCAGGATTTCCTCTGCCTACCTCTGGGACCTGAAAGTAGAGGTAGGAAAATCTGATTTTGGAGCCAAGTGTGACTTGTTTAGTTCAAGTCATAATTTACTGTTCTTCCCTTGGGGAGCTGAAAAGAAAGAGAAATGTTGAGAATGGGCAGCTCTGAAGTGCAGAGTGCCCTGCCCAGGGAGCTTTGCTGCACTTCCACCTCTCCAGATGCTTTTGATCCTGCTGCAGGAGAGGGAATTCATCATGGAGCAGGCAGCAGAACTTGACCAAAACACAGCAGAAAATGCAGAAAATCAAATTCTTTCACATCAGCAGAGCCAATAAACTCCCTGGGGCTGGGGGCTGGGAGCAGTGGCACTGCTGGAGTTTGCCTTGAATGGGAATTCTTTCCCCTGGCTGCCATGGGGGGATTTCTCCTTTATTCCTACACCAAGGAAATCATCACTTCAATTACAATTTTCTGGGCTTTGTGTAACTTAATGATACAAAAATTTTGCAGCTCTTTGGCTGAAGTTTCCACTTCTCCTATCTCAAATTGAGATATTTCTGAACAAATTGAGATATTTCTATCATTTCAGAGTAATGATGTGTTTCAATATTGAATTTCTAGTCATTGTGACAGTTTTTAAGCCTTTATGTTTTGTGTCCCTTAAAAGGAGGAAGAATCTTGTGCTATGTAAGTGATTGCTGGAAAAATTAAATTCTTATTTACCATATTCTAGGAAAGGCAAGATTTCTAAGAAAATTATTGTTATTTTAACATTTAATTTAAATTATTATTCTGCTTAACCAGAGTTGGGAAGCATCCCTTGCACTGTATTTATTATTGTGCCATTTTTCTATCTCAGTAACTCTCTAGTTTTGACTGTATCCCCATTCACGCTGCACTGTTCAATCCCAATATATTTCCATGTTCCCTGTGAGACAGAGCAGGTCTGAGATCTGGAACGATTCCTTTTTTATTCAGTGATATCCAAGGAAGGCAGTTTTGATGAGTGCACACAGAAATGTTCAGGCAGAAAAGGTCACCTGAGCAATTTCTGTGTGGCAGCATCCTGATGATAATTGAGCAGTACAAATATTGATCTTGTCTCATTGGCAGTTTGGGAGGTTTTGTGAGGAAATGCAGTATTTATATGTGAAAATAAAAGTGTTATATTCATGTCTAGTGACCTTATTTAGTTCTATGAACTCGTTAGAATGACCTAAATAAATTATTGTAATTGACAGAATCTAGTTTGGTAAAATTCAGCTAATAAAAATTTGCTTATTCCATATTATTTATGTATTAACACTGCACTTGGAATGCTTGGAGCATTCAAAGATAAAATCCTGCCATAATATCTTTTTCCTGTGGGCTCAGAAATGGGAATTTTGTGTTTAGACATGGCTGGGAGGGGTGGGGAGTTTGAAGCTTGTTCTGTGACTCAGCCAGGCCTTTCCTTGTGCATTATTTGTGTTAAACCCCCAGCCCCTGTTCTGCTTTTGAAGTGAGTGAAGCGCTGCCCTGTTCAGTGCTGCTTCTATTGAAGAATTTTCAGACGTAAAAGAAAAGAAATGGCTTTTCATGTTTTAACTTTCCTGCACTCACAAACTTTTATGGTTCCTTGGCATTGGTCAGGAGGAAAGTAGATGGCAAGTGTTCCTGCAAAATTCTAATTATTGCTATTTCAGGTGGGAGAGAGACTCTCAGTGGACACAGGAGATTTTTAGGACGGGAGATTTGCTTAAAAAACATTTTTATGTCTTTTTTGGGACGGAAGAGGGGAGTGACCACCTGGTATTTTCTCTGCTTGTTTGTTTTTTAAGACGTGGGGAATTAGTAGATGTTAAACATGAATGTAACTTTAAAAAGTTTTTTGGATGATGTGAGCAATGTCTTTGCTTTCATTACTATTTTTCCTCTCATAAAACCAGAGAAACAAGTTAGTGGAATGGCAGAAAATGTTTCTATCCATTTGCTGGTTTTTGTTTCCATGGAGGGGAGGGAAGGGCAGGAGCTGATGCAGGTGTGGCTGTGCCCCCTCCCCCTGCCCATGCAGGGACACAGCCCCAGCTCTGTTGGCCTTTTCCTGCTCTTTTCCTTCACCTACCAGAGCAAGCAGGAGGCACTTGGGGATGTTTGTGAGGGGGTGTCCTATCAAAGAACAGGCCTAACTTGTTAAACAAAACAAATCCTTAACTGTTACTTATATTTGTTCTTAAAAAGCAAAGTTTGCATTTGGTTCAGTGAAGTAATGCATTAAAAATAACCCTCAAAACTTTGCCAGATGAAGTAAAACCAAACACAGATCATGTTGCTGAGTTAAATTACACAAAATAAACAAATGGGCTTAGCCCATTCAGCCTTCATGTCGTGGTACTGGCACTGATAAATCAGTTTACAGTATCCTGATTGATTTTTCTATAGAAATAATTAGTCCATAATTATTCCATAATTATTCCATAAGCTTTAAATACTGTTTGTGTATTGTGAGTGAACCTGGTTCAGCCTGGTGTGTTGCTCCAAGGCTGCAGGTTCTGTGTGTGGATTTGCAGGTTATTTTGGGGGTCAAAACCAAGCTGTAGCTTTTGAATTCCTCTTCTCAGCTTTGTGCTGTGAGCTAACTCATACAATCCATGGTCAGCACAGTATAAATCCATTTATATCCTGAATAAGCCCAAATTTTTTCATGTGAAGGAATAAAGTCTGAGTTTCTTCACATGAAGGAATATCACCACAGGTAACTTATTTTAAAATCTAATGTAGCAAATATCATTTAATGTTGTTGTAAACTGATAAATCAGTTTACAGTATCCTGACTGATTTTTCTATAGAAATAATTAGTCCATAATTAGTCCATAATAGATTGGTATTTGTATACCTTACTGTTAAATACTGTTTGTGTATTCTGAATAAACCTGGTTCAGCCTGGTGTGTTGCTCCAAGGCTGCAGGTTCTGTGTGTGGATTTTTGGGGTCAAAACCAAGCTGTAGTTTTGGGGATCCAAGGTTATTTTGGGAGTCCAAAATGAGCTGTAGTTTTTGAGTTGCTCTTCTCAGCTTTGTGCTGTGAACTAACTCATATAATCCATGGTCACCACAGTATGAATCCATTTATATCCTGAATAAGTCTGAATTTCTTCACATGAAGGAATATCACCACAGGTAACTTCTTTTAAAATCTAATGTAACAAATGTCATTTAATGTTGTTGTAAAGGGAAAAATCACTTTACAGTATCCTGATTGATTTTTCTTTAGAAATAATTAGTCCATCATAGATTGGTATTTGCATACCTTGCTGTTAAATACTGTTTGTGTATTGTGAATAAACCTGGTTCAGCCTGGTGTGTTGCTCCAAAGCTGCAGGTTCTGTGTGTGGATTTTGGGGGTCAAAACCAAGTTGTAGTTTTTGAGTTCCTCTTCTCAGCTTTGAGCTGTGAACTAACTCATATAATCCGTGGTCACCATAGTATAAATCCATTTATATCCTGAATAAGTCTGAATTTCTTCATGTGAAGGAATATCACCACAGGTAACTTAAAATCTAATGTAACAAATGTCATTTAATGTTGTTGTCATTGGAGAAAAACCTCCATCGCTAATTCTGTTTGAAAAATCCACTTGAGCTGTAGCACAAACTGCCTCCAAGTATCTTTCCAGTCCTTTAAAAAGCCCAGAATTGTTCATGGCATTTATCATTTTTCGCTGCTGTTTCCCAGCTGCCGTGGCAGAGTGAAGGATGTCAGGGTAATTAGGCCTTGGAGCAGGAGGGGTGTGCAGGTGGACGTGGGAGCTGGCAGCGAGCGTGGCTGTGCCCGTGACCTCCCACACAGATCAAAGCTAATCTGGGTGACAGCTACAGCATGGCACAGCTTGCCAGGGGCCTTGTGCAGCTCTTTGTCTGCAAATCCTGCCCCAGAGCTGGGAGGATGTTTTTAAGGATGAACAGGTAAAAGTAAAAGGCTGTCTTTTGACATTTTAACTAATCCCTTCTAGCCTGTGCTTTCCTGCACGTTGTGGAGATTTGCTAGCAGGAGGCACTGCCTTTTTCACATATGTAACATGTCAGCTTGAATCTGGCCTGGAATTGATGGGGGGGAATGCAGCAGGTCCACAATGAAATAGATTCTGATTGCATGGAAATGACAGGCCCTGGCCTTTTACCTGCACAGCCTCCCCTGTGAGGGTGTTCACAGGGGTCTGAGGATGAGGGGAGAGATGAGGATCTGACTCCAGGTTTCAGAAGGCTGATTTATTATTTCATGATATATGTTAGATTAAAACTATAATAAAAGAATAGAAGAAAGGATTTCATCAGAAGGCTGGCTAAGAATAGAAAAAGAAAGAATGATAACAAAGACTCTGTCTCAGACAGAGAGTCCGAGCCAGCTGACTGTGATTGGCCATTAATTAGAAACATCCACACCAGACCAATCACAGATGCACCTGTTGCATTCCACAGCAGCAGATATTCAATGTTTACATTTTGTTCCTGAGGCCTCTCAGCTTCTCAGGAGGAAAAATCCTAAGGAAAGGATTTTCCATAAAATGTGTCTGTGACATCCCCCTGCACACTGAGCTCCCATCTCTGCTGAGGCAGGAGCTCTGCAGGCACAAAACACAATGCTGCTTTTCTGGTAACTCTTTTAAAATTAATGGAAGGAAGTTTTGGAGATGTTACACCATTAGAGTAAGGAATTTGGGTTAAACCCCCCAAACTCATGGGGTTTTGTATTAAAAATTGGGGTTTATATCATTTGAGCAATGAGATGTCATTGGTGGTATGCGTACAAGCAGTAAACTTGATAACACTGACATGTATTAGGAGAATGTGGAAATATTGTATTTTATTTAGATGATCTGACTGGTTTGCATTTTACTGCTACTTCAGTGAGTTTATGCAGGTATTTAAAAATAATGTCATTTTTCACATAAGAAACAAGAACACTTATCCCAACATTGCTTGCACAGGCTGCTGGCAAAGTGAGGGGCTGGTGAACCTCCACTGGTTCCAAATGGCCAAAATCTTACTGATAACACAATTCTTCCAAAAAATAAATTGTTATAAAACTGACCAGGACTAGAAGGCAGATGCAAAACACACACAGGAGAATATTGTCAATGGTTATGTTTTAAAGGCTTCAGTGAACTTTTCCATCATCATTCCTCATTTCCAGAGGTGAGCAGTACCCTTTTCTTTCTCCAGCTAGTATTTCAATTTGTAGAAATGCACAGATAAAGCCAAGTTCCTTTTTAAGGAATGGTTTAATGTTCATAGACCATTCAGAAGAAATCATCTTCTGTTTGGAAATTAAAAAGGAAGCCTCACATGCCAGTCAGTAAATTCTGAGTGACTGGAACAAATATTAAATCTGTGAAATCAAACTGAATTTACTTTCTGGCTGTAAAGATTGAATTTGTAAATTTGACAGGCAATTTAAAGGGCATAAGTACATAAAATAAAATTTCTTATCCAAATGCAACTTGAAAGTTACCTGTCAGAAGAGGTTAGAAGTCTGCTGGTTTCTCTCCTGAAGCGTGTCCTTTCACTTGTCAGTTTAGAAAGGTTAATACTGCACAAAAGAGCAGCAGAAAGACCCTTTTTGGGGTATTTTATGCTTCTTTAAAAAAATAATGATTCAGTTCCCCTGGTTGAATAATAATAATAATAAAACCTTTTGATATAAATAATGTTCTAATGCAAATTGTTCCAGTTCAGACCAGGCTTTGTGTGGTTATCCTGATTGGGAAGGGATTTCTTGGGCAGTTCACTCCAGGTTCTGAAGCATCAGGGATGAGTTTTAAAAAGGGGAACATGTTTTTCCCTGCCTGATCTCCCATGCTCTGCAGTGAAACATTTCCAGACCTCAGGAGCTGATTCCAGGCTGGGAATTTTGCTTGGTGCCACTGAGTGCTGCTCCTTGGCAGAGCCCCTCTGTCCCCAGAGCTTTTTGCAGCTCTGTTCAGGAGGAAAAGTTGAATTTGCTGAACCCTCATGGGGAAAGCAGGGTCTGGTCCCAGCTGGGGATGGGGAGTGGCTTTGGTGGCAAGGGAGAGCTCCAGTGGGGAATTCCTTTTGGAAGGGCCAATAAATCTGGGCTTTGGAGTCTGTACCTGTCCCTGGTTTGGGGTTTTTCACCTGTCTGAACAGTTTATCCTCCTCTCACTGGCACAGGGCTTTGGATGAGTGTGTGGTGCTCGTGTCAATACATTGAAATTATTGGAACAGATCACAGCTGAGGGCAGTTTCAGAAGCCAGAATTGGTTAGTGTACAAAATGTAGAGTTGAAACACTGAAGCACAGTTCATATATTCTCTGATTTAATCACTGTTTGCTTGTTTTCCCCTTTTAGAATATCTCCTTTTCAACAGCATTAATAAACCAAATATTTTATGGTTTCCTCCTTAGGTTGAATTAAAGAGGAAGTACAATGACCAGCACAAAAGTACAAGAGGCCTTTTATCAGGGAGTCAGTGGTATGAAATTCAAGCTTACAGAGCTCTCAACCAAGCCCTGGGAAGGTGAGACAGACATAACTAAAACTATAGAAATTTGTAGAATTTCTTTTAGGGAGATCTTTAAGGATTTATTCCCCACTTTTAGCACAAAGGGGTAAGTAAGGCCAAACCTCTCATATTGCAAATTTTGTCTCTTGAGCTGCTCTGTGCTGACAGTTCTCTGCTTTTCAGCCTGTTGTACATTGTTATAATTCAGATTTTATTTTACATTCAGAACCCACTTCAATTTCATTGAAGTTTGACTGCTCATAGTCAAGATATACAGGAAAAAAAAAGCACAAGCAGAGACAAATATTTCTTGAGCTTTAAAGCAAATGAGGATCCTCAGGACTTTTCCAATGCACTAATTGTTCACACTCTCAGTGGGCTCAGGACATTGTTTGATATTTTGCCTACAAGTACTTTTGAAAGGGAGAAATAGCAGTGGAGTTTTTCAGACCTTTGCAAAAGGTCAATTCAATTACTGTGCTCACTGATCTCCTCTCAGATTTAGAAGAAGTGGTGCAGCTTCCATTTCCTAGATGGAAAAATTCCCCCAAATGTTATTAACAAGGTAGAATTAATTCATCCTCCTTCAACAAAATTTATCATATAAATAAAGATTAGAGCTGTCATCCATATCTATTGTAGGTGCATCTGTCATGGCTACAGAGGCACAGAAACATCAGCTGGAAAACTCCTCTGATTTGAATGAGTCCTAATGCAAATGTGATGACATAAATGAAGGCTTAGAGAGAAAATTGAGAGAAATTGTAACATTAGGAAATCTCCTTGTGGATTCTTGTTGTTACAGGCCTGATTTCTTAAATTCCTCTTTGGAATCAAAGAGCATTAATTAAATAGGTAAAGAAAGCTCTCAATACCAGTAGTGAAATAAATCAGCTTGAACTTAAATCAAGTTTTAGTGACAGTAACTTATTGTTTAATTTATTATTTGGGTGGTCTAAAATGGAGAAAATAGGCTTCCATTCTGACATAAAGGTACAAATTCCTTATCAAACCATGAGCCAAAGCCCTTGCTAACCTGAGGTGTGGGGAAGGATTTTGATAAAACCAGAACATTCCATACAGGAAGCTCTGTAATATTTACACTGCCCAGTTGAGAGTGGAAAATAAATTATGTGGTTTGATTGGCTGTTGAATATTTCTGTGGTTTATTTTTAATTTAGCTGTTTCCATGTACATTCAGCAGCTGAAGGAATATGAAGCTTCCATGACATCCATAACAGTTTTTGGTGCATCCACTAGCAGAGCATTCCTGTATAACTTTGCATATTCCAGCTGACTCAGAGCAATCCCTGTTTCCCAATTCCCACAGATTTTTGCTGTGTGCTCTCTAATTACGTAAATCCTCTTTTTCCCCCCTCACTTTTAGGTGTATAAGGCACAGGAATGACTGGGGGGCTCTTATTTTAGTTGACGACCGCTTCAGGAAGAACCCCAATAAATACATAACTGGTAAGAGGTAAAAATCTTCTGGGGAAACTCCTAATGTTAAAATACTGAAAACTCAGAATTACAGAAATGTGGCTGTACAAATCCAGGTGATAGGAAGGGTCAGAATGTGCCCCAGCCATGGAACAGACACTGAACTGCTGAATATTCAATATACAACAAGGGACTGCTGTTTGTAGTTTTGTCCTGGGTAGAAATAAATGCAGGTGAAATAAAACAGATCCTGCACACAACCTTTTAAAAAATAAAAAGTAGAAAATAAACTGCTTAGGAATGTGTTTTCAGCTTTGTTCCTGCCCTTTTTGCTGGGCAGAGCTGAGCTCAGCAGCCCATGCTGGGCTTAGTCAGCAGGTGGAGCTCAGCTGCTGCAGTTGAGTCCTGTTCCTTCTCTGATGTACTAAAAATACACTGAAATTATTGAAGGAAACACTAGAAATTCATATAGGAGCACAAATAATCCACATGTTCAACACTGGGTAAGATTTCTTTCTCTAAAAAGTAAAACTTCACAAAAGAGTGAAGTTCTCTGTTGTTGCTGTGTGTTTGGGGTTTTTTGTTTTGTTTTTTTTTTTTTAATTGATATACAAAGAATATTTAAATGGGTTCAAAAACACTTTATAAAATCGAGGCAGTCAGCTTTTGCTTGACTCCTGTGTGCTCCAATATAATCTAAAAAGCTGTTATGCTCAAGACATCTGATATGTAATATTTTGATTATTTTGATAGGAGCTAGTTATAATAAAACCTGTAGTTGTAGGACAGTTGTGATTCTTTGAGTTACTGTTACTTAATCGAACACAACGTTGTAAAAAGCTTGATTATATTCAAATTTTTATCAGACCCTGTTAATATGACAATAAATAGCTGAACTCTGTGTAAGCCCTTTTTAAATAATTCATGATAACAAGCAGAATGAACAGCCAGGCAACAAAGAAATATAAAGATGTTTATACAAGGCAGCAGTTTGAGCCTAAAAAGAAGACTAGTGAAAAAGGGAAAGGCTTTTAGTAGAACAAGAAGGATATTTTTAGTTTGCTTATCAGAATACTGCCATTGAATAAATCAAGTTCTTAACCCTGGAAAGGAGGAATTGTTGTAGCTTCATGAGCAAATTCTTGAAATCTCTGAGGCTCTACCTACACAAATACACTTGCACTCTTAGGGTATCATTGTAACAGGCCCCTGGCCAGGTAATAATTAGCAGAGACTCCAAGTATTACACAAGGTTGATCAATAATTAGCATAAACTCCCTGTATTACAGAAGGCTGATCAATAATTCGTTATTAAGAAGCCCATTGTTCTTTTATAGACTGTTAGATACAGGTGGACCTCATTGGTCCTGTACTTAAAACACATCACCATTGACTAATTAAGGGTTGGCTAATTTTAAGAATTGTTCCTCATCCTTTCCTCTGAGCCTCTCCCAGAAGCACTGTGAGAAACACTGCCTGGGAAATTGTGTTTGTCTGTGGCCAGAGAGCTGCTCCACTTTGGGCTGCTGTTTGGGGCTGGGAAATGCCTGGACAGGTGCTGATATTGTGGAGTAAGGAGTTGTTATTTTGGAGTAAGGTGCTGTTAGTTTGGAGTAAGGAGTTGATATTTTGGGGTGCTGTTATTTTGGAGCAAGGTGCTGATAGTTTGGAGTAAGGTGCTGATAGTTTGGATATGTTGTTATTTTGGAGTAAGGCACTGATATTTATTTTGGAGTAAGGTGCTGTTGTTGTGGAGTAAGATGCTGTTATTTTGGAGTACGGTGCTGACATTTTGTAGTAAGGAGTTGATATTTGGGAGTCAGGTGCTGATAGTTTGGTATAAGGTGCTGATATTTTGGAATTGTTGATATTTTTGAGTAAGTTGTTGATATTTTGGAGTAAGTTGTTTGTTGGAGAATTTTGCTCAGAAATGGCTTAAAAGGCAGCTGTGAGGAGCAAATTCTCACAGCCTGTTTCTGTAAACAGCTAAGTTCTCAAACCTGTCTTCAATAACATGGAGGCCTTGAGAACTTTCATAACAGAGTGAGAAAATAAATCTTGGATTCAATAACAAACCACAGGTATTGAAAACAAAAGGAGGGGTTAGAGTTTTCTCTGTTAACCTATCGTGAGCTTGGATTTTGCAATATGCATGAAGCTAATTAACACTGTTATATAAAGTGGCTGATTGATCAATAAATTGGAGTTCGATGCATCATCGGATGGTCCTTCTCCCTTCACTTCAATAGTTGTTGATATTTTGGAGTAAGGTGCTGATATTTTGGATATGTTGTTATTTTGGCATAAGGTGCTGTTATTTTGGAGCAAGGTGCTGTTATTTTTAAGTTTTTGATACTTTGGAGTAAGTTGTTGATATTTTGGGGAGTAAGGAGTTGATATTTTGGTGTAAGGCGTTGATATTTTGGGGAGTAAGGAGTTGATATATTGGTGTAAGGTGCTGTTATTTTGGTGTAAAGTGCTGCTATTTTGCAATAAGGAGCTGGTACTTTGCACTAAGGTGTTTGTGCCCCCAGGGCTGTCCAAGTGGATCCGGCAGCAGGTGCAGCACCACGGCTCCTTCGGCAGCGCCCTGCGCTCCCTGCGCGCCTTCGCCCTCCGCAACCAGAGCCGTGGGGAGCCCCCCTCGGAGCCCAGCTCTGAGCTCCCTGCACAGCCCTGCCACCTCTCCCAGGGCTCCCCACAGGAGAACAGCACTCCTCTGTCCCCTGATGTTCCTGCCACAAGTCAGGAGCAGAATTTGGAGCCAGAAGTTCATTTTACTGCAACCATCGGCTCAGTTCATCCCACAGCATGGGATCGGCCCAGTGACAGCATGGCAGCAGTCAAACAAAGTATGTTCATTTCCACTGGCAGTTTCAAATGGGGACTTGAATCTTTTCTGGAGGAAACAAATGGTTTTTTAAAATTACAGAAGTGCTATAGTGGAAAATGATAATTATTCACAAATGTGGAGGAGCTGTGCTCAACAGACTGAAATTAATTCTTGTTCCATCTGGTTGTCTTAAAAGAGTAATCTTTGATAAGTTTATAGTACAATCAAAAATGGTTTCATTTAAATTTCTTTTTCCATTGAGCACTGTGAAGATAATTTAAAATATATTTGAAACACAGCAAGATTGGCATTATTGCAAGTTGAGCCCTGGTTCAAGCTACATCTGTTGTTTGGGCATTGCTGTGAGACACCTTCCATGTGATCTCCTCTGGTTCCAGCTTCACAAGTAAAATCCATCCCTAAATTCTAGGAAAGGTTCTGATTTAATTTCAATCAAGAAAAAGCCCAATAATAAAAATTACAAATTTCAAATCCAGTCATAATCTACATTTATGTGCTAGTTAATCTATTAATTTAATTAAGACAATTCATGTGCAAAGATAGTTATAACATCTGGGCTTTTGTTTGTATTATTGTTTTTAATGAATGTTGTACAATCACTGTAAACCTTCTGAAACAGTGGTAATTCTGATGTGCTAAACATGCTGCAAGTCAGATGCAATTAATTTATGTTTTGTGGTTTGTCACAGGTGAGCAGAAAGTTGATGTAGAGAGCCATTCCCACCATGTAAAACAGAGAAGGAAACACATGGACTGCACCCCCAAAATGGCAGCAATCAAAGCAGAGAGAGAAGAAATGAATGGTTGGAGCAGTGCTGATGGTGTGGAAGAGAAATGCTGCCCTGAGCCTCTGACTTCAACTCCTGCAGCCCAGAACTGCAGGGCCGCAGGGAGCAGCAGCCAGCAGTGTGTGAACGGGCCCAGGGACCTTATTGATCATCCCAATCAATGCCAATCAGCATTAATTGCAGAGCACAAACCAAGTGCAGCAGAATCATGTTTGGAAACAAGCCATGTTTCAGTTCAGAGTGCCCAGGCCCCAGGTGCTGGAGGCCATCCTGGAGCTGAGCCCTGCAGGGAGCTCCCTCCAGCAGCAGGGAGAGCTGGGCCTTCAGCATTAGATGGGGATGAGGATGAGGATGAGAGCATTTACTACACCCCAGAACTGTATGATGATGCAGACCCAGAGGAGCAGAGAACTGAGCCCCCAGTGCCAGCCTGTCCCAGCACTGGGATTTGGGGGGAATGTGGGAACCCCACAGTCCCTGCTGGTCCTGTTGCCACCAGCCCCTCAGGAGCCCAGAATGGGGCTGGAGCAGCTGGGGCTGGCAGGAGCCCCCGTGGCAGCACGGAGGGTGTGAGGAGCAGGGACAGCACAGCTGGGGCTGCAGGAGCACAGCAGGGAGCAGCTCAGGACACGAACACCCCAAAAAGGAAAATCAGCCTCTCCAGATCCAGAAATAAAGGTGTGTCCTCCTCTCTGCTGGGCAGTGGTGGCACCTGGTGACAGCTCCTGTGGGGATTGTGCTGAGCAGCCCTCAAAACACCACGGGGCAGCTGCACCTTCCTTGTCCTCATGGAACAGAAGCTTCCCTCAGGCTCCATTCCTCGTTTTATCTTGGGGGTTTTCTCTGGGGGAGGTTTGCCATGTGCAGTTTCCTAGAGATGGGATGAAGATTCTTCAGTTTTCTAGAGATAGGATGAAATTTCCTCATCCTGACTTCATGGCTGGAGGACATCATGTCTGGAAATTCTGAATAGAAACCGAAGTAGGATCTGACCTGGAATTATTGGTTTATCCATTACAGATTTAATTAATCCACCATAAATACAGTCCAATAATTGGGGTTTTCCTCAGAAAGCCAAACACCCATTTAACCAAATTAGGTATTCTGCATTTGTTAGGTTGGGTTTTGTTAGTAAAACATGAAGAACAGCATCTTTGCAGATCAGGTAATAGATTGAGCCTAAATACCAAAACAGGTTTATTTTCCAGTTCTTTGATTCCTTCCAATTTCTTACATCAAAATGTCCAGCAGGAGCTGTGCACATTTTGATATTTGATGAAGATGAGAACTTCTTGAGAGAAAAATTTGAGATTTCTTTAAGTTTTCCTTTTGTGAGAGGATCTCATTTCTGTTGCTTGGATTCTGTGTTTATTCATGTCACAACCTGTTCTCATTTATATGTCCTACAAGCACTTTTTACATGTAACATATAAAATGTAAATTGTACACAAAGGTCTTTGAATCTTGCCCACTCTATTATTTTTATTATTTTTATTTTAATGTTTCTTTCATTTTCTGCAATGAAAAGAGCCAGGGTTTTTCTGTAATAAAACATAATGACTTTTTAAAAGATTCTTCATTGCCATCCTACATTGATATGAAGATGCAGGATTTTTGCCATCTAAACGTTGGTTCATAGGTATTGATATTTTTGTTTGAGAGTAGAAATGAAATTATTAACTGGTCATTTTCCATAGAAGTTCATCTAAATAACATTTTGAGTCCATCCCTACAGAGCTGTGAACGTGCTCATATCAATAGGATTTAAATTGTGTCCTTCCTTTATAAAATAAATTCATCTTTATGGAATTGGACAGTTTGCAAGAATAGGAAGAACACTAGAATTTATTCAACTGGAAGTATTTGGCATAACGCTTTTGGTTCCATTTTTGCAATATTGATGACCAAGTTTCCTTGGATTTCAGTCCTGGATTTCACTGACAGGTTTGGTTTAGTTAATAGGGCAGAAATTCCAGTATTGAAAACCTCTGACACATCTAAAGAAAGAAATATTCTTAATTTCTATTGAAATAATGCTGAAGTTTCTGTTGGTATAACTGAAAACCTCTGACACATCCAAAGATAAATATTCTTCATTTCTATTGAAATAATGCTGAAGTTCATGTTAGTATCACTGAAAACCTCTGACACATCTACAGAGAAATATTCTTCATTTCTATTGAAATAATGCTGAAGTTCCTGTTGGTACCAGTATTGGAAACCTCTGACACATCTACAGAGAAATATTTTTCATTTCTATTGAAATAATGCTGAAGTTCCTTTTGGTATCAGTATTGGATTGGAAAATTCTGACACATCTACAGAGAAATATTCTTCATTTCTGTTGAAATAATGCTGAAGTTCATGTTGGTATCACTGAAAACCTCTGACACATCCAAAGAGAAATATTCCTAATTTTTATTGAAATAATGCTGAAGTTCCTGTTGGTTCCTGGCCTCTAGAGCTGTCCCTGGGTTTGATCCTCAGTTTTCCTAAAGCAAATCTTCTGCCCCAAACCCTTTGTGCATTTTGTGTGTCTGAACAGATAACAGAAATCACTTAAGCTTTGTGACTTGTCTGCTCATCCAGGGGCCCACAGCCTCTTATTTGTCTTTCAGGAGATTTGTCTGTCTTTAAATCCATAACATTCAGAAAAAAAAGAAGAAAATCCATCTCCTTTTCCTTATCTGGAGCAGATTGTTCCTTTCTTGAGCTTGTGGTGCCTCTTCCTTTGATCAGAAACCCTTAAGGCAGGGCCTGCTCTGTGTCAAATCACACCCATTTCACTTTATATCAAATTAACCATTAGATGTATTGAAACATCAGCACTTGTTACTGTGATTTCTGGAAAAAATTCTGTCCTCTAAAAATTCAAATCAACAGGTGGATAAATGCCCTTTGTGTTTGCTGGGTTTGGAAGGTAAGGGGTGGAGTGTTTCTTGTGGTGTAAATTCATCCTGAATTTGTCTTTCCATTTCATAACTGTGTTGTTTGATATGTTAGAGATAAAATATTTATGGTAGTTCTCAGAATTAAATGCTGCCCAGCCTGCAGATAGAAGGGAAGTGAAGTCAATATACTGAATTTCCTAGAATTCTTTATTTGGATTTATCACATCTATTAGGACTAAAATATTGAAAATGCTTTTCCTACTTTGATATAACAGCTCAGGATGATCTCTGTTGCCCTAAATGCTAACAAAATGTTGAATTTATTGAAGGATTGAAAGTTCAGAGGAGATGCAGCAGAAGGAAAGCTGCCCTTAGGCAAAGTGGCTCCTCCAGAGAGAGAAAGGTACCATGGATGAAATTCCTGTGCTGAGGGGCTGCTGAGGGCCAGGGTGCAAGGAAATGGAGAATAATTATTATATTTATATTATATAATATTATTTTATATTATATAATATAATATTTATTATATAATTTATCATTTTTCAAGTGAAATAACACAATGAAATTATTTCTTCCTGATCTGCAGAGCTCTATTGACACACTCAACCTTTGTTTTTCATGGGAAACACAAAGGCACCAACCATGCCAGGCTCCTTTCAAAATTCCCAACAATTTGATAGCCTGCAGTGTTATAGGCTGTAAAATCCCTCTTATTTTATATGACATTTTTCTATTTAAGTAAGGTTAAACACTTTTAGCATGGTGTATATTGAATTATTAACTACTATAAATTATAACCTTTGAGTATTTCAGTACTGTATTTCTCTGAAGCAGTTTGGATAGATTGACTTTATTAATATTATAATTTATTGATATTTAAATGCTTCAATCTGCATAGTTACTGTATGCAAACCAGTATTCACACACATTTGTGCCTTGCCTTGCTAGAAGGAAGCACACAAGCAGCCTTGCAGGAAAGGACTTCACTGTGTTGTGTGTGGAGCTGAAATCCTGCCCAAAGCTCAGGGTAAGATCAGTTATTTCATTGGCAGGGATGGGATTTCTCATCCATCCTTTGCTTTCCCAGTTTGGGATGCTGGAGGGATATTTTAGAATAATTGGTTCATTTCTCCATCTGGATAAATGAGACCTGCAGAAAGCCTTGGAGGGCAGAGAAGGGAGTTGTGACAAGAACAATTATTTAAAATAAATAATTTTTTTCTGCCAGTTTTCTTGATTCAGGTCCTGCCACACTGACCTGTGTTGAGCTTCAATCTGATATTTGAGAGTTAACTGAAGGCAGCTCCTGCTGCCATTGTGGGAGGCTGAAGGAATTATTTGGAGCATAGTGGCCCTTTCATTGGGTTTGTTCCTTCCCTGGATTAGGTGTTAATTTACTCCCAGTTTATGTGAGAGGTTTGGTAATACCCTGGCACAGTAACTCAGTGAATCCAGTGCATGGAACTATCAAAAGTCTGCCTGAAATAATGAATATTCTTCAGTGTGTGACCTACCTTAATTTGCTTTTATTCTGTTGTACAAAGTGAGGATGAGCTGCTTTTGGGAATTCTTTGTGTTTCTGTGAGACACTTTAATTTGGGAATGGCTTAAGGCTGATAAAATAACAGCAATTCTATTTTTTAAAAAATAAACTTCATCTTCAGGCCACTGGGCCATTGTGATAATGACCTAATTACAAGATATTCTCATCAGTTCCATGCAAATTAGAGATGCTTTGTGTCTAAACAGTCTGGAGCTGATGAAACCAAGAAAGGACAAAAATCTCTTCAGCCAACCAAACCTGTGCCTGAGGGACAATGGGAGATTTTCCATTTTCTGCACCTATTCAACCCAGACCAGACAGGAAACTCCACAGGCCCAGGTCATTCCTTGCCTCCCTGTTTTCCCAAAAGAACCTTTAAGATTTGGGTGATCTCATCAGGAACTTTCATTCCCTCCCTGAATTTATCAGCATCATCAAATCTCTGGTGCAAACCTGAGCTGGAACCCCAGGGCTCAGGAGAAGCATTTTGGGCTGCAGAATGTCTGAATGTTAGGGTGGCTGTTGTCAGCAAGGAGTTTTATGTTGTTTAAAATGAATCTCAGATGCCAGTTGATTGAGGAAAGTTAAAAAATCTGAAAATTAAAAAATAAATGGCTTTATTCAAAGTGGATTCAAGCTCGCTGGTCGATTTGGGAGTAATAACAAGGGGAAAATTATCTGTTGAAAAGTAAATTTTGGACACATTAAAAATTTTAAAGAAGGCCTTCTTCCAAGGGCCATTTACAGCAATAGAAGTCTTTTCTGTGCCTGCAGTGGGTATTGGATCAGGGCCTAAATTCCCATCTTGTAAATGTGGAAAGTTTGCAGCATGGTTGAACAGTACTGTATTGAAAACCATGTGTGTATATAAGTCTTACACCCCACTTTTTAAATTATAGGAATTTTGAGAAAAGCTTGCTACAGTAATAGTGAGCTGCAAATAATCTGGAAACTCTTCAGAAATGCCAATATAAGAAGCAAAGAATCCATTAATAATTGTAAGTGTAAGCTAGAGGCCATCTCAGAAGATGATAATGTGATGTTGGTCATCTCAGATGCTGCAAGTCTTGGTCACCTTAAAGAGACTTTGAAGGTTTATCAGATGCCAGTGAAAGGTAAGTTCTCACTGATCAATTCCAGCTAACATTTGTCAAGCCCTTTTGCTTTAAATTCAATTGAATACCAACAATTTGCCACCCCTCCCTTGGAGCTTTTGGGAAGCTCATGCTGAGATTTTTCCTCCTCACAGCTCTGTGGGCTCTGCACATTTAACAAACACTGAAAGGAGCTCCAGTGTCCCCTGCACTCCCAGATTTGTTGGGTTCTTTCATAAATCCTGTTGAAGAATAAAAGAAAAGGATAATGAGCACAGAATCCTTTCCATTTCTTCCCAGTTAAATCCAGGAATTGGCCACAATTCCCAGTTTAACCTTGGTTAAACAGCACTGCTGATTTGACAGGAAATCACTCCAGCTGTCAGCCCAGGCCTTGTGCACCCCTTTGCTTCTTCAGGTGACAGAGAGCAAAAATAAATAAATTTATTTCACATGTGGGCAATTCTGCTGCCCATCCAGTGTGTGAGGCTGGCACAGTAAATGAGAGGTGATTTTGCCACAAGGTCTGAGCCTTTACCAATCTTTCTGACATTTGGAAATGTGTGAAATGCAACTGATAAAATGGCTTTAAAAAAATCTCTCTTGATTCCTTTATAAACCACTTTTTCTTTCTTTTTGAAAGACCTGAATGGCAGTTTATCTTTAAATGCTCTTTGGAATGAGAAGGAATCTTCTCTGACAAGTTACCTGCAGTGCAGGAGCTGTGTCCTTCAGTCCATTTCTCCAAGCCCTTTGATAGGAGCTGAGGTTACTCATTTCAGTAATAAAGTGCAGTCATGGGTAAGTCAGATCACTTTATTTTGTATAATAAAATTAGAATGGAATGATTTGTACAGGAAATACTAAAATACTATTTTTGTAAAAGGTAGAATGAATATTTACTTAGATAAATCATATAAAATTATCTGATTTCTACCACAGAGATTTGAAATGATAGTTAGAACTGATTTCAGGTCACTGAATATATTTGTCTGTACCTAATTTGCTGCAATGTCTGTAGAATTACATCTGAAAAGGGATGGGAAAATAGCAGCCATCCATGTCTTTCATGAAAGGAAAACCAGAACAAAACATATTTACACAAGTGCTGTAGACTTGACTTCTCAGACATGTAATTTTATGTTAGTTTTGGCACTGAAAAAGGAGAAGTTAATCAGCCCCTGAAGGATGAACATGGACACGGTTTAATGGAGTCAACAGGAAGAAATTTATTCTAGGTATTGTATTTCACTGTGAGCAAACTGAGTTCTCAATAGGACCCTTTGAAATTTAGATGAGAAAATTCTGGATTTTTCTCTTAAAAGTGGAGGGTGGGCTGCATCCTGAGGGACCTGTGCAGGTAAGCCCAGGACACTTCTGCATTTTCCTTCATTTATTCCATGGATACAAAGACAGTTGAGCTTAATGAGAGATTTTTGAGCCTGAATCTTTGCCAAAAGCTGAATATGATCCTCATGTTTTGCCTGTGTGTGTCAGGATCGCTGTCCAGGCTGTTTGAAATGCAGTGTGGTGATGGACAGGGATTGTGAAGCATTATTTGCCATGAATTTTGGGATTTCAAACAGCACCACGAAAATTTCATGGCATTTCCAGCATTCATTTTGTATCAAACATAATGAAATGTTACACTGAGGGAATTGGTACTGGGAGAATATGAAAATAAAGGGATCCTCTGAGGTAGAATGAGTTGATTTTTTGTTTTAGCTTCTGAACTGTCTTTTTGTGGCTCTTCCATCAGGTGTAAACATGGGATCAGCTGGGTTTAACTTAAAAATGTAAAACAAACCAGTGTTTTCTTCTCAGCCCACCTGTAGATTGAACTTCTGGGGGTTTTAGCTAAAAATACTCTTATAAATAATATATAATAATAATATAAGTACTCAGCAGATTTTCTGAATGAGTCTCTTCCTTTCCCATTCTTCCCCATTATTCTTTCTGTATTCACTGAAAAGAAAACTCAGAACTGGGGGGGCCTGGAGGAGGCTAAACCTCCCCAGCTCATGGGAGAGCTCATGGCTTTGGGAAAGACACATCTAATCTCTTAATGCATGGCTTTGTGTCAGGAAAAACATATCCCATCATCTTCCACATAAAACATATCCCATCATCTTCCTCAGAGCTGGGGAACCCTCTCTGCTTTAGGGCTGACCATTCCCAGGGTAGATTCATGTGACTTGAATGTGGGATTGAGGGGATGAGGAAGGAAACCACATTTCATTTCATTTCATTTCATTTCATTTGTGTGTGCAAATAATGCTATTTATTTACAAAGGTAGGATGGGCTGGGGATGAATGATGCTAGAGGTAAATACAGCTTTAATTTTATCACCTCCTATCTTTAAATCCACTGACTGTTGTTCTTGTAATTGGGAATATATTGATGTGAATGAAGGCACACAGAATGAGTGCAAGGAGCTGAAAATGATGATTTATGATGTGCTATCATTTACCAGAGCAGACACAGATGCATTCAAGTGACGAAGCTGTGATTCAGTCAATCTTAGCTCCCAGTTCTCTGCTCTTGAATCCAAGCTCCTGCTGGTGCTGAGCAATGTATTTGTGGAGATAAAATCAACATTTTAGTTCCTGCTGCTGCCCAGCCTGTGGTAAATCATGTTCATTGCCATGAGGTATCGTGTGGCATCTTCAACTGCTGCGTGTCATGGGCTGACTGTAAATCAAGTGCAGTTGGTTCTGCAAGGCAAGGAATTGTTCATTTAATAGAAATCACATTGCTCCAGCAAAGCAGGCTTAAAATAGAACCCCTGCATTTAAGAGCTGTTATTTACTCCTAGATTGGGTCACTCTTTAAAGAGGCAACGCTGTATTTTCATAACTTAAATTTAAGGTGGGATTAACAAATTGCATCTTGTACATTTTTAAAACCTTTTTTATCAATTATTTCTATTGAAAATTATTTTTTTTAAATTTACTGCTGCATTTCTACAAATTCAATCACATCCTGTGTTCCCCACTGACCTAGAAACCTCCATTAACACCAAAACAGTGGCACATAAATTATTATTATTTTTTGTACTGCTTAAAACACCACAAGTAATTATATACACCCTTATTAATTGCATTTTCAGTCCCCTAAATAATTGTATATTCCTTTTTGAGAATAGAATTGTCTTGTGAAATGGAATAGAAGGCAGTACTTTGGAATTAGAGAGAATATTTTGGTAGCACAAGCTTTGAGATGTGGCTTAGCTAATGTACTAAATCACCCTTCATATGTTAAAAGGCGACCAAAACCCACAATTAAGGAGTAATTGCATTTTTTTAGTCCCCTAAATAATTGTATATTCCTTTTTGGGAATAGAATTACGTTGTGAAATGGGTGAATGTAGGGGTGCTTTAAGATGTAGCTCAGCTCATGTACTAAATCATCCTTCATATGTTAAAAGGTGACTGAAACCCACAATTAAAATTTTAAACTTATTTAGGAGCAATTGTATTTTTTAGTCCCCTAAATAATTATCTATTCCTTTTTGGGAATAGAATTTAGTTTTGAAATGGAATAGAAGGCAGTACTCTGGAATTAGAATATTTTGGTAGCACAAGCTTTAAGATGTAGCTTAGCTAATGCACTAAACCATCCTTGATATGTTAAAAGACGACTGAAACCCACAATTAAAATTTTAAATGTATTAAGGAATAATTCTATTTTCCTTTTTGGGAATAGAATTATATTACAAAATTGAATAGAAGGCAGTACTTTGGAATTAGAATATTTTGGTAGCACAAATGTAGGGGTGCTTTAAGATGCAGCTCAGCTAATGTACTAAATCATCCTTCATTTGTTAAAAGGCAACTGAAACCCACAATTAAGGAATAATTGTATTTTGTAGTCCCTTAAATAATTGTATATTCCTTTTTGGGAATAGAATTGTGTTGTGAAATGGAATAGAAGGAATTATTTGGAATTAGAATATTAGAATATAGAATTAGAATATTTGATAGCACAAGCTTTAAGATGTAGCTTAGCTAATGTACTAAATCATCCTTCATACGCTAAAAGGCGACCGAAACCCACAATTAAAATTTTAAACTTATTAAGGAGTTGTTGCTATCACTGATTAGACAGTCAGCTGTTGAGACAGTAGCTTTTATATAACAGGATATTGTTTTGTTCAGCACGTTACCACATTTGGCAAACTTTTATCTTAATGCGCCTATGGGGAATTGCAGTGTGACCTCAATCTCAGTAAAGCCTCGGTAAAGAGGGGCTGGAGCAGAGCTGGCGGGAGGTGCCAGGGCCCTGGCCCAGACTGTATATTTGTTATCACATGTTAATCAGATTCATCATTCTGTTTAATAAAGATTTCAGCTGCCACGCGAATGCATAATCGGCTATGTCTGAGTGCCCGTCTTTTGTCTCGAGCAGATTGCTCCAACTGTATTAAGCATCATTAGACAAAAATGACGACCTTATTAATTTGTCCTTTCTGTGTTTTCCAGCAGATTGGGCCTCATTATTATGCAAACACAGTACACAGAGCGGCACCAGAAGTAGCTCATTAATGTTTCTTTCCCCTTAGTACGTAACAGATTATTATTGTGAAGTGTGCATGAAATAATTGCTAATTATGTGCCTTAAATTGTACAGTGATTGTCTGTCTCGGGGTTTTTCACCAGGTTTAGAGCATTGGGGAAGGCCATCAGAAGCTACAGGTTAACAGTGCTGGAGCCACTAAAGGGGAAGGGAATCACAAAACATGCATTTTATCACACATTTTCCTGCCTGGAAGGAGTAATTAGGACAGCTCTGGATTGCTTTGTAGTTACCTCTCACTCCTCTGCTTATTGTAAAAGAAATGACTCCCAGCTGGCAAATAATTTAATAGATCTGTCTGCCCATGAATGGATGCAGGGGAGTTTGAACCGTAAAAATCCAGTAGATTCTTGTTGCAGCTTGAGTTGGTGTGGATCCCTCATTTCCACACCACTAAAATCTGGATTTCCAAACCCTGCTCCTTCCACCATCCATTTTCCCAGACTCTCCATTCAGTGTCACTCTCCTTAAAATTTGTGAGCATTTCAGAAATGACATGTCAGGCTTTGGCATGGCTCTGCAGTTTGACAACTTTGTGCTAAGTGTGTAATTGGTTTAAGCTGGGAGTGCCTGCCCCTGATCCATGGCACAGCTCCTGTAATCTGCTGCCACTGGAGCTGATAAGACTTGGCCACAGCCAAAGTTTTTGCAGCGCTCGAAATAAAATCCTGATCCATTAAGGGTTTGCATGGATTTAGCTTTATAAGCTGGTTTAGAAATTGTGAGTGGTCAGATCTTGGATCCAGGCTTTGTTGTCGAAGAGATGCCACGAAAAGCATGACATCAGCTGGGGTTTTCCTAATGTTGTTCTTGTTGACAGTCTGAATTAAATGTGGCTATTTCACAGTTCTTTATTCTATATGAGCACTGAAACAGGTATACTGGAGGGTTAGAAAAGAACATTCATCTGACATTATTCCATTAAATAATTGTAGTGGCTGACTGCATTTGTTGATGTTGCATAGTTGCTTGTGCTGATACCACCAGTTAAATGTGATGGTGGCTTCATACAATTTAAGTTATAGTAAATGGAGCATGTGAGCTGTAAATATTATTTAAACATTTCACACAGATCATTACTGACTGTTTCTAAAGCGCAGATTCATATTACACTTCCAAAAAATCAAAATTAAATCGTGTGGAAACCAAATTCTCTTTACTGCACTATTCATTGTTGGGCACATGGATATTGACTTGATAAATCACTTGACAGATAAAAATTGAAAATAGTTGCAGAAATAAGTATTTACTTGCATTATTTGAAATGAATATATTGCTATTAATGTAGAGGTTCTGCAACCATGATCATCATTTTCTTTCTGAATTTTCAGTGATGCTATTGCACAGTGATATTTGTCTGTATTGTCAAATCAGGCTGCAAAGGACTCATGTCCACATTTCCTTTGGACAATTTTCCTTTTCCTTCACAATTTGCATCTTCCTGTTCTTTTTCTGCCCTGTGTTTTGCTACTTTAACTGATCTGTTTAGTTACCAATTTTAATTAATTTAAATAGAACGCTTTGCTTTTATTGTGTGTTCTATTTCACATGTGGGCTATGACCCTCACATCAACTCTTGAGCACTTGCTGAGGAGAATTTCCAAGAAATAATGTTCTGATGGCCAGGGAATATTGGAACTCACCTGAGTTTGTGTCAATGGATTAAATATTTTCCACGAGTCTGGCTTTCCCCTTCTGGTGGTGTGCATCCAGAGATGACCTTGGAAAAGGTTTTTCATGTTGCTTCTTTCTGCTGGTGCCAGAATCATTTGTCTCCCAGGAATTATCTGTCTGAATTGCTTTCCTTGAGCTTGACACTGAATATGTTTCTTTACACTCAGCCAAAATGTGTTTGTTCCTCCTGTCTCAGTCAGTAGATCCTCGCTGGGATCAGTGCTGTTTTCAACTCTCTGGGAATATTGTCTGCTGAAGCTTTATTAAAGAAGAAAAAATGGATTTATAACTCTGGGAAGAAGCTGCAGAGTGTTTTAGTAAACGTCTCTGTGTGTGTTTGCGAAATCTGCCATGTATTTATCATCCCATCCATGCTTGCACTGCTCACTGGGAAGGCTCAGAGCTCTAAGGTGTCAGGGACTGAATATTTTATTCTTTCATTCCTTGAGGGCTATATTTAAGTGAAATTAAATCCTATTGAGTGAGAAATAAATGTCAACCTCTCAATCCTGTCCTGCAGTTATCAGTGCTCCTCCCTGCTCCTCCTCCCAGAAAAAGCCTGAAATCTAAATTAGCAGAATTATTTGGATTCCACTCTATTGAAATTGCTTTAAAATATGTAATAATTTCTTTCAATATTATTTAAGGAGAGAGAGATTTAAAAATACAGGGAAAAACCTGATATTGGGCTGGTGCAGTGTGTATGAATAACAAAATCTGAGACACAGCACTGTGATTTATTGTCTGCCTGCTGCTGATAATCAAGTGATCTTTCATCAGGCAAGGCCAGTGCTCACTGAAGCTCTGAGTGGCAAAATGCAATCATTTTACTTGTGCAAAAAGAAAGTTTGGCTTAAATAAACTCAGGCACCTTTGCAGGTGAAGCTGGTTTGGAGGGAAGGGGAGCTGGGAAGGTTCTGCCCTTTCCCTTCTCCCTCACTCTGCTTCACCAGGGCAACTCCTGGAGGAACTGCCCTGCAAAATGCACCTCTGGCATGGTTTGGATTAAGAATAATGCCATTTCTGTGGGATTATTTTTATACTGGCTGATGTCAGGCATCTGACTCATGGTACAATCCCACAAATGTTTTTTATCACTAAAATGAGATCTGGGCTGCGAGGACACAGCAAAGAGTGCACTGATAGCTGATGCTTCAAAGCTATGGAAAATGGCCAGTAGCAGCTGCTGAAATTCCAGCTTCAACATTCCAATTGTTTTATATTCCAGTGAGCAGCCATTGTTGCAGGCCAGTGTTTTATGGTGATTATGGCAGGCCCAGGGTGCAGCTGCCACTGACCCCTCCAGCGGCCGGAACAAAACCTCCCTTTGTTATCACTCTGGGAAATGTCTTGGCCATTGTGGGGCTGAATTCAAACCAGCACTGCAGTCATGCACAGGGAAATTAAAAGCTCCACAATTCACTGACAGGAGTCTAGATGTCTATATTAATGATTGTATTCAGGGCTTTTTAAAAATTGTACTTTGGGATCTTGTTACGTAATTAAAATCGAGGTGAAGTTAAAGTATCTAAATTCATCATAAATTTAATAGACTGAACTCTCCCTTCCTATAAATTTCTGTGCTATTATAAAATGTAAATCTCCAATCAAGGTAAGACCATTGTAATTTAACTTTTAGTCTCAAACTGAGTGTGCTTTTAAGTAGTTGGACAGCAGCTTTACTAAGTGATAGCCATTTTTCACACTTTGGGAGCCAAGTGGCTGTAGCAGAATAAAAGAATTAGATTTGTTGCAGATGTTTCCTAACTCTGATACCTCTGGGTTCTGTGAGCCTTTCCTCTTTGCAAGGAAATTAGAATAAAATTGATTTATATAATGTGAATGTGGTATTCTAGATTTACATAATTAAACTCCACACAGCCTGTGGTATGCAGGGCTACTCCCTGTAGTAGTTCAGTCTGGCTTGCTCACTGTAGGAATTCTACTTTGAGAGCTTTTCTACTTCTTAAATTGCAACCATACAGCAATAATATAAGGTAGGGGGGGTGAAAAGACAATTACCACCATTCTTCCATATGTAATTTGTATATGGTATTGGTTATTTTTATTGTTGGAGTTCATAGTTTCTTCCTCTTGATGGAATTCAAACATTTGGCCAAATTCTTTCCCAGAAGTAAGTGAAGCCAAACATAAATTTGGTTCTTTCTCCTCTCTGAATGGCTTGAAATAATAATAATAAAAAAGAATTGGCCAAGATTTGAAATTTCCCTGGTGTTTATAGAGAGATGTGTGGCTGTACAAAGATTGAGCCTTGTCTTTCTTCAGGGGAGGAACAAGGCTATCAGATACAGCAGTACCTCAGCACATTTGAATTCCCATAAATCCTACGTGACTCCAAGCAGATTGGAGCTCTCTGTCTTACAGTTTGGAGGTTAAAAAAAACCTTCTCTGTAAGTTTGGCCTGTGCTCATTAGGTGCTCTGAAATGGTCAGGGTAAAGTTTAAATAATCTGCATTATTTCTGAACAGGGACTGTGTCACTCTTCTGCCATCTTCGTGCTTCTGTGGGTTATTTTTAAAGCATAATACTTTTTAAAATTGGATGTTTTCCTTCTAATTGATCTAGAATCTTCCATGTATATGCAAGACCTCTCATATTTTTTCTTTGTTAACACAGTATAGAGAATGATGGCTGTAGCTTAGGATAAAAGCAAAGAACTGTTCTTGGGCAGTTTTGACATCAAACTTTTCTATTTTATAAACCTCAGCTGCAGTTCACACTTGTGGAAACTCTAAGTGTCCCTCTTATTTTTAACAGCAGCCCAGGGTATGGTTGAAAGAGGCATATTTCCATTTTGGCTTTTGTTTGAGCAGCTTCCAAAACATCATTCTATTTTTTTTTTTTTTTTATTTTAGAAAATTTGCCAAGTCTAGCTCAGATTAAGTTTCTCTGTTAGATTTGTTCTTTTAAGCATCTGGATCAGAAATCCTATCCCATACTCTGTAGTAATGAAACATTTGGAAATCATCTGAGAAATCTCGGTAAGCCACCATAGTCCTGTGCATTCTTTCTGAAGTAAGAAATATGTTTGCAGAGTAGTTTGGGGTGGGGTTTTTGGAGTCAATGTTATTTTGTTTGAACCACCCCACCAAGAGCTTACACCTCATTCCCCTGGGGCACAAGCAGGTGTTGTTATCTCTTAAATGATTGCCATCTCTTTTATCAGTGCACAACACTGAGATGCAGATAGATTCCATGCCAAATTTTAACATTCTCTGATATTTATGGGTGGAAAAATAAATAAATAAAGGTTGTTTTTATTGTAACTCATAAAGCCACAAGCTGGGGAACGATTTGGTTGGGGTTTTTCTGATGCATTGTGCTATTTATGCTTTTTAAAAGATGAATCCAGGGTGGAAGTTCATCAAGGCAGCTAAACCCCCTGTTTTACTGGTTCCAAATGAATCATTAGAGTTTATAGTAATAGAGAAAATGATTTTCTCATGTCATAAATGGCAGAGCCATTGTACAGAGTTGATCTGCTCATGCTGTAGTGTGAGTATAAGTTTTATTGAAGAGCAGAGTTGGTTGAAGAGAAACAGATCTGGACTGCAGGGGTACAGAACTGGCACATCCTCTTCATTAGCCTGAGTCTGTCCATTGAATGGAGCCCTCAGAAAGGATGGGGAGAGGAAGATGAGGCACTTGGGGAATTTGGAAAGGGATATGTGTGTTTTGCATTACTTTTTAGGCAAATATGTTTATTCACTGCAAAGAATTAGTGCTGTAGCCAAAACACTGCTTGCATTCCCCCACAGTCTGCTGTCCACATGATCCACTGGGATTAGGAGCCAGCCTTTGTTTTGGGTGGTTTGGGAAGTGCAGATGTCTGACTGTTAATGAGTAGTTCTTGAACTTTTTTTGAATTGATTTCCCAACTATTTTGTTGCTTTGAAAGTCATGCAAAGCCAGGAGAGAGCTGCCATGAATAGAAGCAGAATGTTGCTTTTCTCACAGGCAGATTTCAGCTCTCAGCTGATAAAACAGACCCCAAATATAAACCACTTGTTGCTTTGGGTTTTGTTATGAATGTCACCTTCAGGGAATGAGTCAGAGCCAATCTTCTCTTCAAGAGAGTGGAATTTTTACCCCTGTTGTCTTTTAAACTTGTGTTATCTAGTGCACTTTGTTCTGTGGTGTCTCTTGTAAAATTTCTTCCCTCACAGTTTGTATTGCAGCCATTATTTAGCCTGGCTGGAAAGACACTGGACAGTTATCAAAGAGGGCAAGTCAGAGACACTTATCAATAATCCAAATTTGTCCTTCACCTCCAGGTTTGTTCGGCTGCATTCAGGGAAATCACATTTGTTTGACATTGGCTGCCATAAACCTTTAGCCCACTGCTGTGTGGGTAACTTTGCATTTATACAATATTTAATCTGTGTGTGTGTGAATAATCAGATTTCTCTGTGGGATGTGCCTCAGGCTCATGGATCCATCCCTGGCCCTGGCTCTGGGGCATTTTGTGCACCAAGGGTTCCTTTCCCTGCCCTCCAAAGCTGGCCTGGCCTGGCCGGGGCTGATTCCTGGCACCTTTCTGCGTCACCCCACATCACTCATTTTTCTTTTTTCCCCTACATTTTGGGCCTGTTGCTCCAGTGTGGATGTGCTGGTATTGATGAAGGAGAAAGTAGCCAGGGTGGAGGTGCAGGACGTGGGGAGCAGGACAAGGCAGATGGCTGCTCTGCTAATGGGGCTTCTCCATTTGATCTCACAGGGAGAGGGACCTTTTCATTGTCACCATTGCTCAAAGCTCATTGATTTTTCATTCCAGCAGGATTTGTTTGCTTTTGAACCACTGCTGTGCTTTTATCATTACATGCTGAACCTTTCACTGGGCTGCACATTTCACTAGTTTTTTGATACTTGCTCGTTTAGGATTCCAGCACAGAACTTCTTCCTTCCCCCTTTCCATTGAGAACACTCCTTAGATTCTAAATAAACCAGGCCCAGTCATTCTTTTTTATTGTTTGAAATAATACAAAAGCAATATGATCTATATTCCACTACAAAATATTTAAATAAAATTTTATCAGAACACTTTTGCTTTCTAATTCTATATTTTATTATATACCAGGGTTTTTTCCCCTAAAAAATTAATTTTAAAAAGCATTTTCCTAATTTAAACACAACAAAACCCACAAAAGATACTCTGGATGAAAGGTCAGCTGTGTTCTGCAGCATTATTCAAGGTCTTCATCCTCTTCTGAAGGAGACTGGGGTGAAATGCCTGGAGATCAAGGTTGCAAAGCTGCACAAAGTTTTCTGAAGCTGTGCTTAAGCAGGAACAGCTGCACTCTTGTATTGCCTCTTTTTTAATTAGTTGAACCCACTTCCTCCACTCTTTACTTCCTTATGGGCTGGGTCTGGAAAACATGAAGATAAAGATTAAATAGAGATCCATGTTTACTTACTTCAGCATTTGGTTTTATAGCCCAAAATAATGTAACTAATTTTTCTCTTCTCCTCTATTTAGCATCTTATTAGTAATATTTTTAGAATAAGCTGAATCCTGATCCTTCAAAGCTTTGTTTTCTGCAGTTCCAGTTGTGCCAGCTGGCTCTGGGCATCAGCCAAGCTCTTCTTTAGAGCTCTTCCTCTACTTTCCAGCTGATATTTCACTGTGTTACCACAGCCCTGCTCCTCTCACGGAGCTTCCCAACCAGTTCTTTGCTTTGATTGCTCCTCATTAAGATGCTCTTGCTTTTCTTTTTGGCAGAAGCTGGGAATGTCAGCCTTTAGAGCCCGTTTGTCATCACTGAACTGGAGGCTGACTCTCCCTTCATGACTCTGTGTTTCAGTGACACAAATCTCAGCTCTGCTGGGTTTAAATTGTCACAATTTGATCTGCAGCAGAGCCCTGGGAAGGTGCTTTGGAAAGGAGCTGAAGCAGGGATGTCCTGACTGCACAAGAACACAAATACCAATTGTTTTGATGCTTCATGGCATGCTAAAGAAAAAACTTGCAAGGTAGCATTTAAAAGGCAATTTCTTCCTCTGTGCACTCCATATTAAACCATAAATACCATTCTAGACCTAAAATTCAAAACACAGCCTGAGTCTACCTCTGTTCTATGGCTTTTGGATCTACTCATGATTTCTTTTGAAATGATTTAGCATTCTCTATGCCATACTTGGAGAATTCTTAAAGCTTGTGGTGCCTGAGGTTTTAGGATTCCCTTAAATCAGCCCTGGGGCAGATCAGTGTGTGCCCAAGGCCCTGATCACATCCCATGGAGGGACAAATTATCGAAATGCTCTTCAAGAGCTGCTTCCTAAACTCCAGCAGTGTGTGTTCATCAGGGAGAATCATGGTGAAAAGCCCATGGGGAGGCCTGTGCAGGATTTTGGGCTTTTGGATAAAAAATTTCTAATTAGCAAAAGGGAACTGAGATAGAACAGGGTTTGAATGAGTAACAGGTTTGCAAACAAATGGAGAAATTGCTGCTGATCTTGTCCCAAATCAGATTAAAATGCCTCTTCTAGAACTGGGTGATAAGAATTTATGGGAATCTCTGGTTCCATACTAATATTTTTTAGGTATAAAAGAGGAAATATGCCTGATGATATTAATTTGCTGTTAACTAATATAGTACAACATCAGTAAGTGGCAGTTAATCTATCAAACTCGTGCCATGACATCTTACTTGTTGTTTTAATATGCTTTAAGCATGAAATGTGTTTTTCAGGTATGTTTTACATTTGCACCAGGTAATGGAAAGTACAATATATTATGTGCTTGTGCCCCAGAGGAAACTTTTAAACAAAAATAATTGAATGCAATAAATCAGGCCCTGCTCTGCCCTCTGCTTTGCATCTCTGAGCCCACACTTGCAGGGAGCCTTGTTGGGAGTGACAGGATAACAGAGCTGCTGCCCTGGCCCTGCAGATATTGGCTTTGTGTTCCAAGATTGGAGAATAAAAGGAGAGAGAAAATGAAACCATTTCTTCAATAAGTGACTTCTTTCTTTCCCAAGATTTAGGGTCTTATTACAGATTGCTATTACCATTGGTAGTAAGCCTATAGTTTTTCGAGTAATTAGGAACATCCACAAGCTAATAAATCTGCCCTGAAATTTTCATTTGCTTGTGGACATTGTATGAGTTTGTATTTAACTGTGTCTCTGCAAGGATGATTTATCAGGTGTTTGTTCTCCAGAGGTTTCCTCTGGGCATGATTTGATGCACAGTATGCTGAGATGATTTGATGCACAGTAGGTTCCATACCTGAAATGCTGAGATTATTATTCCTGGTTGCTGTAGGGTTTATTTACTCCCTTATCAGACACTAATCTGAAAGATTTCCTTGTCTTGGGAATGTGCAGCTTGGTTTAGTTGCTGCTTAGCAAGCAGGAAAATCTCCTAAGTCACCTCTCCTAGCATCTGGTGCAGCACCCTGTAGTGAATAAAACTCAAATATAGGGAATATTGCCCTCTTTTTTTTGTAAATTCAATATCTCACTTGATCATTTCGTGGCCATTTGGGCTGGGTTTCTCTAAAGGAGTTTTGCTGCTTTAGAAGTGGGGATGTGAACACTTCCAAGGGTATCTCAATGGCAGAGTTTTAGAAAGGAGGAATGGTGTGGATCAGAAATAATCCAGCAGAAATAAATGTAGCCCAGGCTTGCAGCCCTGGCTGATGAGCTCTCTCCCCACCCAGGTGTTTGTTTAGCAGGAGGAGATGATGAGAGAGGAGCTTCACCCCAAGCTGGTTGGACAAGCCCAGTGTGGTTCCAGTGCCAGAGCAGCCAGGCTTTGTTATCCCTGGTGCCACACAATTACTGATCTCAGCACAATAATGCTCTGCTGGGCTCTGTATAAACATTGAAAACACTCTCAGTGGGGCTGTCACCTCCCCTGTGCTTTTATCTTTAAGAACTGCAGCTCTAGAAATGAGCTGTAAAAATCAGCTTTTATTCTGATAATAATATAGAATGAAAAATCAAATTATTTCTCAAAGTATCACTGTTGATTTAAACCTGGTTTGGAATCTTCTCCTTTGTAGAGATCTGTTAAAAAACAAAAACAACTCAGCTTAAGACCTACTTAGCTTAGAATTCAAAATATTACCAGCAGACTAAGGCATGGTAGCTGAAACCAATTGCAAACAGATGGGATTTCCTTATTCTGATTGGCCATATGTTGCCAGAGGAAAAAAATGGAAAAATCCAGACAAAACATAACTCATCTAAAGGAAATGACCTTGATAGCTCTTGACTACTCTATGGATTTTTTTTAGAGCTAACACATAGAATATTTCAAATATTCTCTAAGGATGGCAGTGTTTGTAAAATAAGGGGTATGGTGCTTGGTGAGGTGGTTCAGAGGGAAAATACAGCAATGGGGGGGAAAACCCCACAAAATCCTGCCCAAAAGCTCTGCCACAGACACAGGTGTAAACACAAAGTACAGAACTGGTGCAAGTCTGAGATGAATCATTCCAAGCTGTTCTCCTGGGCATTCCTGCATGGAAATGAATAATAACTGCAAGTGTCTGAACAATGTAAATCACACTTGCACTTGGAAAACCTCTTAAAGTACAAATGTGCTCTATTTCTAATAGACTGGGAAGTTTATGGCTTTAAAATGTGCAGCTTTATGTGGCTAACTTCAAGAATAGTTCATACTCACTCACTTTTTGGACCTTAAATTCCCATATACACAGCAATTATTTATAATTGTTAAAGAACTAAAAATTGCTGTGGCTATAGAGAAATGTCCATTAAACCCTTGTAAAGGCACATGGATTTAAATTCTTGTATTATCTGTTGTATCTTTTATCTATAGGGTGTCTAAATCCATTAGGACTTGTCTGATTTGTCTGTAGATAGGATTTCTATATATTTTATGATATATTTATAAATGTGTACAAATCACACAGGTGCCCAGCATTCCCATATTTCGCATTCTGCATTATTTCTCTGTCATCTCTAGAGCTGCACCCACCGAATGTTTTTAATTGCATTACACATTTGAAAGTTGCCATAGGACAAACTCCATACCTTGGCAAATCCATTCAGGCTGGAGTTGAAACTCCTTCCCCAGGCTGGAGAGCTGATTGCACCTTGGGGAGCACCTCAAGGGGCTTTGGGTGGATTAATAGCACAACATGCAAAGAAAATTGACAGTAAAACTTTCACTGGTGTTTGCCTGAGCTCATGTAAATATGATACTGATGAAGTGTGACCAAATCCCTGGTTAAAAACTTCAACTGCTTTCCCCTAGAAGTTGGGGATTATTATGGAGGGGTATTATGCATGCAGAAAGTAATTGAGTATTTCTCCCAGTGGAGGTTTATATGTGGTGTTCAGGGGGTTCTGCTTAGTTTAAATTCTATTAAAAATATGTTTAAATTACATTAAAAATATGTTATACTAACATTGAATGCATTGTTGAAAGTATCAATGAGCTTCATAGTTCAGTTCATCATTTTGTTCTTAACATGCCCAATTTTGCCCCCTTGACAAACTGGTAGTTGTCTAAAAATACCTCTAAAAATGTTCATTATGATTAAGACCATTTCAAGAAGGTTTCTTAAGCAGTTTAAAGTAGTTTCTTTTACAGAAAATTACAGAAATAATTGAAATAATCTTCCCATTTTCCAAATCAAACCCTTCTGGTTTGGGGAAAACTTTGTAAATTTTATATTTTCATTGCTCTCTTAAAAAAGATAAAATAGGAGAAGTGACTCTCCAAAGTTATCTCATTTGAAAATTGATGTGTTGATGAAAATCAAGATATAGACAGAAAAAGTGTTTTAATATGTAGAAGTTATAATTTAAAAGCAACTTCAGCAAGCAGAATAAGGGAGCCCAGGAAATGCCATTTTTTCAGGGAATTAGGTTTAAAAAACTTCTGTCTTTCTAGTGTGTATTTGTCTCTACCTGAATGGTAAATGTATGGAGTGTATTTAGATACTTTTAAAAGGTGAATAAGAGAAAATTCTGGTGTTGTCTTTAAAAAGGAAAAACCCTGTGATCTGTTGGGGTAGCATGAAACTTTAGACATGTTTAGAATTTGTGGTGTGTACAGTGATGCACGAGCACGGAGTGGTTTGGAAGCAAAAATCAATTTGTTTGCACAATGCACAGAGACCAAAATTTGGAAAAGAATCCACCAAGCACAGAAATCACCGAAGAGAGACATTCTGGTTTGGGGTGAGCTCAGATAGCAAGACCATCTTGGTCAGGTGTTTGTCACCTTAAAAACCTTCCCTGGAGGGGTTCCAGGGGCTGCTCCTGGGCTGGAAGGGTTTGATGTGCAGCCCTGGAGGGTTTTATTTGCTCCCTGGTCTCTGTGCAGGTTGAGCCCAGCTCTCTCCTGGCCCAGAGCAGCTCTTGCTCAGGGAGGGAGCATCAAGCACGTGTTGAAAGGTTTGGGAGGAGACAGCTCTGGTAACAATGCAGAGTTCAATTTAGTGCAAACCTTGAGAAGAGCAGAAACAGCTGCTGAAAGACAAGGGAGGGCAGCCCTTTGTTGTTCTTAACCTCTCTTCTCTGGAGCTGTCATGGCGAGAAATAATATATTCAAAATAAGAATTGCATAGGTATCAAATCCTGATCAGCCTGAGCTCCTGTGGCCAGACCCTACCCTCCTGGAGACACACAGCAATGAAATGATAAAATGATAAACTGATAAAATGCCTCATCTGGCTGGAGGTGCCTTCTGGTTACAGGCAGACCTTGTGGAGGTGAAATACCTGAAAAAAACTGGCAAAGAAAATGTCCTAAAAATGACATTTTTATCACTGCTGCCTCAGTTCCAAAAGAATAATTGGAACCTTGATTACATTCGATTGCTTTGTTTGAAAATAATAATTAAAAAAAAAAGATTTCTAATGAGGAAAAAAAAGAATGAGCTCAGCAGTGAATGAGAAGTGTTTGATGTACATGAAAGACTCTGGTACTTTTCCTGCATTGTTGGATTGAATTGTGACTCCTTGGAGCAGGCTGGGACATGTGCCTTGTGCTAAATGGATTCCAAAAGCAATTAGAAATACTCACGGAAGAGAGCTCTGCAACAAGAATTGATTTCATTATTCCAAGAAGTGAAAACAAGATATTAATAGAGAATAAACACCCCAGCAGCTCTGGAAATCCATAACTGGAATCTGGGCTAGGAGTCATTAGAATTGTCCTGAGTTTTTTCTCTTCCTGGTCACTTCTGGCCACTCTCTGAAGAATGGTCTTGTGGATTCAGGTGGATGTCAGGTCTGGTCAAAACCAGCTTTATTCAGCTTGGTGCAGACCTTGGGGGACCCACAGTCCAAGCAGGATTTACCTCAGAGCAGCTTGCTTGGGAATTTGTCCAGTCCCCAAAACTTTGGAGGAAGGTGGAGATTTCCCTCCTCTCTGGGCTTTGCACTGCTCAGTTGTTCCCTCTGAGAGGACTTTTTGTTTTGTTTCCTTCAGTGCAGTGACAATTCCTCCTCTTGGAATCCTGAGCAGTCCTTGCTCAGGGGCCCTGGGGGTGCCAAGGGGTGCTCAGGGGCCCTGGGGGTGCCAAGGGGGTGCTCAGGAGCCCTGGGGGTGCCAGGGAGTGCTCAGGAGCCCTGGGGGTGCTCAGGGGCCCTGGGGGTGCTCAGGGGCCCTGGGGGTGCCAAGGGGTGCTCAGGAGCCCTGGGGGTGCTCAGGGGCCCTGGGGGTGCTCAGGAGCCCTGCGGGTGCCAGGGAGGTGCTGCTGTGCCCCCTTTGCCAGGCTCGAGGAGCCCATGCCAGGCTCCCTCCCCACTGCCCCTCCTGCTGCCCCTGTGCTGAACTGGCCCCAGTTTATCCAGTTTGGTACTGGGGGTTCAGGACTGGGCACCTCCATTTTGTCACCCTGCCACCTCAGGTGTGACTCTGAGTCAAATCATGCCAGGGCATAGGATTAAACTGCTGATTAACCTGATTTGCTGGATACATGAATCTTTAATTTTTTTTAACCTTAAAGCACTGTCAGAGGCTGTCCAACACTCATGCAAGCCTTCCCATGTTTTTAAATTATTATTATTAATATTCAGTTTAAAGGGTTTTCAGAATTTGGCCCCTTTCAATGAAAAATCTCCATCCACTTTCTAATCCAACTCAGAGCTAAAGGTTGTACATAGAGAAAAGAAAATAAACCCATCAGAGTTAGGCAGTAAGGAAATAAATATACTGTGGGCTGTAAAAGGGTGTTAGTATTCCAATGCAGCCTTTAATTTTTTTTTCCTTTTACTCTACCAGTATTCCAATTAAATTAAGTACCTTTTATGTGTGGTATCAGCATAGAGTGGATATTAATTTGTCTCTTGAGTTTGAGTAAAGAATATAGTTAGTATATTAACTTTCTAGTAAGGTCTTGCTATAAAATATTTATCTCTGGAATGAATATGATTATTGTAGGGACACGGTGCTTAGATGTTCATTGAAATGGAGCACATATATATTTCAGTAATCCTGCAGTGGTTTGTTTAAATAAATTAAATCAATAGAGGTGGAGGTGGTAGCTTTGGTAAGGTCTGAGACTTTCTAGACATCAAATAACTGACACAAAAACAAAACTCTCTTTATAATGGAAAGGAATTTCTTATACTTTTTGTAGTGTCCCAAATTCAATGTAATTTTTATTATTCTGATCTTTTTCAAATTTCCATCAAACATTAAAAACATTTGACCTTTGAAGAGAGGGCTTTTCCCCAGCTTTGATTTTGATCACATTGTGCATTATAAAACACTCCTGTTATTTAATCTGTGTTTTGCTACAGAATTACCAAAAGAAAACTTCCTGGGTTATCAAAATTATGAAAGTGCCACTGGGTTACTTCAGTTTTAATAAAATTCCTTTCCTCCTTCTCCCTGCAGGTCTCCCCATGGTGGGGAGGGGGCTTTGCTTTTCCTTGCCAGGTATTTGTCTAAACAATGTGTGCAAATGTGGATTTCTGTGGTGATTCAAAACTTATCAATAACACAAATGGAGCTGGTGTGGGCTGGCAGCAAGAAAATATTCTTTTTTAGTGGCCAAAATGCTTTAGTGGGCTGGTAGCAAGGAAATATTCTTTTTTTAGTGGCCAAAATGCTTTAGAAGCAGCCTTTGCAGGGCCCTCACATTTCTTGAGCCTTTCTCAAAAAAATGGGCTTTTTGCTTTCTTTTGTTCTGTGGGTGGGAACATTCATGATGTAGCAGCACAATGAAAATAATGGTGTGGGGGCCAGCCCCAGTGTGTGTGTGTATTTCAAACACAATCATTAGCCATGTTTCATCAGCTCTGTTCCTTATTGTACTTAACCTGGGGTCACTGTAATATTTCTTAGTTTTAATGCTTCCAGATTTATGAAAGGGTTGCTGATAAATTCTTTTAATCCAATATGGCTTATTGATTCATGTATTTGAAAGATCTTTAATATCCTCTTTGTATCTTTGATTCCTTAAGTGTTGCAAAAAGGCAGAAATTGGTAATTGTTGATAACAAGATCTCTGGGCCTTAGAACTGTGTCTCATTCATTTAAAGAGGATTAGGGGAGGCAGGAGCTCACAGAGCAGGAGCCAGGACAGAACAAAACCACAAATAGAATTATGGAGAGAACACACAATAGGTGGTTTAAGCATGTCTGTTGGAACAACAGCACTTGGGTAATCACGTGTCCCACCCTGGGAGAGGGCAGCTCACTTGTAAAAGAACCCCTGGCTTCAAATGCAGTGATCAAACCCCTCCTGAATTACAGATGTTTACTTTCATCAGTTCATTTGATTAGGGGCACAATGGAAGGATGGCATGCTAGAGGGAAAAAGCATTTTGTGCAGGAAGGGGAAACTTGCTGCTACTGGAGAGCCTCTTAATTCCTGTCCAAACTAAAACTGCATCTCCCCTGCATCAACTGAGTCAGCACTGAATTGCATTAAAGCCACTAAAAGGATGAAGGAATTAGAAAAGTACAAAAGCAAAACTTGTCCAGGCACAGAGCATTTCAACTTAAAAATGATGAACCAATTAGTTCATGAAGTGACCATCCAGGCAGTGCCAGTGCCTGCTCCAAGCATGACAGAGCAGACACAGCTCAGGCTCTTTTTTCCTTGCTCTTTTCTTCTTTCTTCTTGATGTTTCCTAGAGTTCTAATATTTTTTTCCGTTTTTTCCATCAAAAACCCATTCAGCTTGGCAACGTTCTGCTGAATAATTCATTTTGATCCATCCCCAGGGATGCCTGGGCAATCTGAGAGTTCTGCACCTCCTGATGAAGGGCCCAGGTAGTGCTGCCTGTGCTGTGAGTGTGCTGTGCACTCCTCAGCTGGGATTGGAGTCACACCAGGCATTCACCCGATCTGCAAATTCTGGCTCTGGCAGCTCTTTGTGACAGGTTCTGCAGGTCAGACATTGGAGAGGTTCCATGGGAGGAAAAACAAAGGAAGGACCAAGAGAAAGGAGGAGTTGCTCACTCTGCATGCCTGGGGTGGGTTTGTGTGTGTCAGGATGAGAACTCAGAGCTGCTCTGCCGGCCTGTGGGCACCACAGAACATGAAACTCCCTTCTGAGGGAAAATCCTCATTGCTCTTGCAGTGCTAAATTCCTCCTCAGCCATGGCTAAGGAGGGCAGGACAGTTTTATCCTCTTTGGGTGCACAGGATTGCCTTACAGGATGGTATCATGCCCTGCTCTGATTGTTAGCAGACCTGTGCATTTTTTTGCTATCAAGAATTTGCAGTAAACCCAGCGTGAGTTCATGTGAGTTGCTGTGGCCTCCAGCCAGAGTGGTTTCCCAGGGAACACTGTGCCAGATACTTCAAGCAATGAGGATATCTGCCTGAGAAGTTATTTTTCTCTCTGGAATCTAAGGTTCAGATCCTCCTGTCAGCCTGCATGTTCTCCAATTGCATTCCAGATTTAGCTAATGATCTTGCAATGCTTCAGACAGAAAGTGGAAGTGAGCACATGAAGTGCCAAAAGAAACTCTGAAAGAAGTCTCCATGTAGCACAGCAGTAATTCGTGGCTGATGACATTACCAGAAGTGATGAGTTTCACACACACACACATTGAGAGGAGATGCATTATTATAAAATGGAAAGCTGCAAAATCAATAGGAACAGTGCCAGCACCAGGCATGGCATCCTCCTGGAATTGAATGAGCAAATGCTGCCTGATGGTTTTGTTGTTAGAGCTTTGTGTTGTCAGTCCCACACAGCTCCCCAGGAATTCCTGCATTGGGGACACAGAACAAGGATCTGGTTTGGCTGTGCCAGAGCTGGCTATGGCCACTGTCAGTGCCAGGGTGCCAGGGCTTGGCATGAGTGCCATGGCAGTGACAGCAGGGACCCAGGAGGGAATGGCAGCAGAGATGTGGGATGGAATGACAGCAGAAATCTGGGATGGAATGACAGAAGAGATCCAGGATGGAGTGACAGCAGAGATCCAGGCCCTGGCAGTCCCTGCCAGCACAGCAGCCACCCTTCCCTGCTCTGAGGAAATGGAAATGGCACATTTTCTGGGCTCATGCTGCTGGGATAAAATATTTTTTTTTTCAAAAGATAATCCTTTATTTACATTTTCTTACCTACTCCTCTGATTTAATATTGATATCTGTTTGTTTGATTCTAGATCTTTCAGAAGCAATCTGTGATAAGTTATCAGACCTGTTTAATTTTTTGGCTGTTCATACCTTGGATCTGCTTTGCTTTAGGCAATACCTTTACATCTTTTATTTTAAAAATAGATTAATATGTGTGCACACAAACACAGATATACAGACAATCATTGCTTTAGGGAACATCTTTATATCCTATATACACATGGATATGTGTATTTAAGTGATTTTCATTCTGTACAAATTCCATAACAATTTAAGCCATTCAGAACTGACCATTCAAATCTGCTACAGAAAGTTTCTGGTTTAATCTCCAGCTTTAAGAGTCTTTCTTGGCAATGGCTTCGTTTATTTTTAAAATGACTGAGAAATTAGGAGTGTTTTACACAATGCTGAAAGACGAGTGGGAGGTTGTTCATTTCATTTCTGTGCCTGTGTGAAGTCCTGCTTGTCACTTCAGATCCAGGGCTGGGTGACTTCTGCATGTTAATAAATATTTAGAAATAACACACCCAGAGAGAGGGATCAGGATGTGGTTGGAGGCTGTAATAGATCTTTGCTGCTGCCTCATTGCTGGAGGAATGACCTGTAATCTCAGGAAACTATTTATATAGATTGTGGTGACAAGGAAAGCACCAGGAACTGTGACAAGTGTGTTTGTGATGGCTCCAGAAGTATTTGGAGTGTTTTATTAATGACAGGTTAAACAGATCCAAAGCTTGTAGAAATGATAAGAATAACAAGCAGTGAATACATTGATTTTTTAAACATTTACAGGTTTAAAACATAGCATGTTTACTTGGGCTTTACTTCTTTACTCTTTTTTGTTAATGGCTTGCTCTGAAGAAACAGAATTTGATTTTTGTGTTACCTTTTTGTCAGGCCCACACAGAAGAGCAATACATTCTTATATTTTCTTTTATTTGGTCCCGGTTTCAATGTGGGAAGACCAAAAGGAAGCATTACAGCATGTGAAAATACTTTAAATATTAAGTAAAGACCAGTTTGAAATTCTTTCTGCAAGTATTGAATATTCCATTAGTTGACATTTATTCATACTCCTCAATGCTTTAATGCATTTATTCTCCTCAATTGCTCCAGTGGGTGCATCAGCCTTTGGAATTTCTCACCAGTTTTCTCTTCACTCATGCAAGATAATAAATTTGCCAGATTTGGGGATAATAACCCTGGGTATATAATATTAACTGTTGAAAATAATGGATAACTTCAGGCACACTTGGTTGCTGCTGGAGAAATGAGGCCTCTTGGTTCAGCTGCAGGTGGCAGCACAACACTGGTGTTATTTCCACCCAGCCCAGGATCTAAATCAACTTTTAGCCAATTAATAACATAAAAGCTGATCATGCTGCTGAAAAAAAATAATTTTTTCTATTTGCAGCCTGGAAATACATATTTTAAAATTTCTTTTTCAAATAGGGCTGAATTTTCTTTTTGGTGTTACAGAGGATTCTGGTCTGCCTGGGTTCTGAGATTTTCACTGCAGAAATACAATTATTTACTTAACTCTAAATCACTGATATTCTCTGCATAAAGCCAGAACAGGGAATATTAACCATTAATAAGATTAGCAATGTAGCTTTAAATATAAGCAGATGATTTGCCAGATATATTTGGACAGAATCCTCTACAATTCTGCACAAAAGTCAAGTATTTGTAAGTGGCACCATAATACAAAATATAAGCTGCTTGTAAGTGAATATTTTATATTGTTTGCCTTCTCTCTGTAGATTGTTGGAATAATTTGTATTATCAGAGATAAGAGATGAAAAAATGAGTCTCTGACAAACAGAGGCAGCTTCTGTATTTATTATTTGACAGCAGCTTTACCTCATTTTTCATTGGAGTTGTTGCTGAGAACAATAATGCTGTGTCCACCTTTTATCAGAATTGGGTTTCCCCCTAAAAATCTAAAATCTTACAGAAATAGTTATAAATAAATGCACATTACTTATTGATGTGGGCTGTGGGTAAGCTGACAATGCTGTGGTGAGATCAAACCATGGATGAAACCTTTTCATGGCACAAAGGAACTTCTCCTTAAATCTGGAGTTCTTCCCAGTGCAAAGGTGGGGGAAGCCCCACTGGGGACAATGGAGCTGGGAGTCAGAAAATGGGATTTGTTGCTCTCTCTCCCCTTTCTCACATTCTTCCTGCTCACCATTCACAGCCAGGGCAGTTCAAAGCACATTCTGAATATATTCTGCAGAACAAATGAGCAATTCACAGCTTCCCTGGCAGTTTGAGGTGTTCCTTTTGCCCTGCCTGAGTCACACACCAGCCTGGCCTGGCTCTGTCAGAGCTGCATTCAGAGCAATGCAAACAGGGCTTGAAACCCCCCTGGGCACTGCAGGGGCTTTTCTGTGCTGCTTTCCTGCAGAGCTGATCCCATCCACGTCCAAAGCAGTGATTCCAAACATGCCCAGTGTCCTGGGGCACACCCAGAGCCACAGGAGGTGCTTTCATTTCACCTTTAGTTAATTCAGGCTCTCACAGCCCCTCTGAATAGCAGGTTACAAATAACTCCTTTGGATCAGCACTGCAGAACAGACAGAAACCCACAGCAGCCCCACAGTCAATAGGGTGGTGATTGAAAAGGAGCTGCTGAAATAAAGAAACTTTTCAAGTCACTTCTGCAGTGTTGGCACAGCAAGGAACTGCAACCCCAGAGTCATTGCCCAGGTGAACATGGACTGGAGAATGATGGTTCAGCAGGTGGGCTCCAGTAGAAACCCACCCAGAATAATGAACATGGACTGTGAATGATGGTTCAGCAGGTGTGTTAGTCCTCCTGCTCCATCAGAACCCACCCAGAACTGGAGAATAATGACCATGGACTGGAGAATGATGGTTCAGCAGGTGGGCTCCAGTAGAAACCCACCCAGAATTGGAGAATAATGACCATTAACTAAAACCCACCCAGCACTAGAGAATAATGAACATGGACTGTGGATAATGGTTCAACAGAGGTGCTGGTCCTGCTGCTCCAGCAGAACCCATGGATGAAATCTTTTCATGGCATACAGGAACTTCTCCTGGAGAATAATGAACATTAATTGAAACCCACCCAGCACTGGAGAATAATGACCATGAGCTGAAACCCACCCAGCACAGCCTAAAGCTGGGCCCTGTGGACAGCCCATTGAAACAGCTCCTGTCCCACATTCCTGTTGGAATTTGTTCTTAGAGGAAGGCAAAGTGGGCACTAAAATTATATGCTTTTATCTTTCTTTAATTTCCATATGAGGAACTTGTATAGTTCCTCAATACAAATAAATACATTGGATGTGCATTCACCTCTGTTCTAAACCATTTTAAAGTTTCCTTTCTGAAAAGGAAAACTCTGAAAACTCTGCTTTTCTTTCCAGCCATTTCATTATTCTGGATGAGGAGGAGAGCAGAGGTTTAAATTCTGGGTAAGCCTGAGCAGAATTCTCATACACTGAGGTGATTATTGTTGGGCCATCAAACTGGTAATAAAATTCCTGCTCAGTGTACAGAACTTTAGGACAGAAGAATATTTTTGCAAGGAAATAGTCCTCTTTGACTCTAATTAGGAGTGGTTTTCAGGATCAACCCCAAATTTGCTTTCAGAGATGTCATTTGCATATTCCCCAGGCTGTTTTTCTTCAAATCCATTTCTTTACTTTGAAATCCATTTCTTTAAATACATATTTTGGTCAATATTTTCCTTGATATATTAAATCCAGCTCTTCAGTTCTGCTCCTTTGAGTTGGCTGCAGGTTCACTTTTGTCTTTTTTGCCCTGCACAGGGGTTAATTATGAAATGAAAATTTCAGTTTAACAAAACAGCTTCTACTGGTTTATTGGAGACTTGAGTTTTATTAATTTGGATCAGCTGGTGCTGTTTTAGCTGGGCAGAGCTGTATTGTAAATTCCAGCCTGGTTGGAAATGCTGAGTAGAGGCTGAGTTAAAAGGGGATGGAGCTTGGAGTGGGTGTGAGATCAGGAGGGGCTCAGACTAGACAAACATCAACTTTCAAAAGCTTGCTACAAATAAATTTCTATTTTAATAGAATTGCAGAGGTCCCATTCTCCTTCTCACCTCCTGATTTGCTCATTATTATTAAATCTTTGCTTTAGATCCCAAACAAAATGTAGTCTTGTCTATATAAATGTTTTATGGCTTCTCTAAGGTCAGTCCTGTCCTTTTGTTCTCCAGACCCTTTGGGTTCATTTCTCAAGAATGGGGATTTGGCTTCATCAAACAAGAACCATCCCACTTTCTCCTGGAATTTCTGTTCATGTTTGTCCTGATGTGTTGAGATGACTCTGTTTTTTCTCACAATAACGATTTCTGATTTATTTGATTTTATAACATTTTTGAAAGTGGGACAGAGAAACATTTTGCTTAGATCTGCAGCACAGAAGCTGTAAACTTCACCTCTCAGATCAGTGCTTTCAGTGCAAACCTGACCATTTTGTCCCTAATAGAAGCTCAGACAGGTCTATAAAGCTTTTACAAGTTAATGAATGTTTCACACCAGCTGCTGATTGCCTGAGTCAGGCAGTCTCCAGCCAGGGGGACTCAATCTCTCCTGGGATTGAAGTTCCTGCAATCAGATTGAGACTTTCCAGACTTGAGAGTGCTCACATTTTTCATAGCTTAACTGTAAATCATCTTTCACTTAGAAGCTTTAGAGGCAGACTGAGGAGCTAAATCTTGGAGTTTGCCTTCCTAACTAGTCCAAGGCATTAGATGAGCCTCATTATGGTGTTTCCTAAAGGATTAGAGAAAACAGTTTGGGAACCTTCAGAGCAGGACAAATACCATTACAGGTATAACAACTTTATCCTGCTGATGATTTAGGTGGAGAATTGGGTGTGAGCACAGCACCCTTGGAAATTGTGTGGAGTGCCAGAGTGGGGAATCCAAACCTTTCAGCTAGGAAATGGTTAGGAATAAGTGATACTGGAAATAATTCGTTGGAAAATGTTGTGATGGGGAGCTGAAATGTGTTTATTGTTGTATCAGTCAATGACCAAAAAGTGCAATTCTGAGTGTCAGCACTGGCCTGACACTGGGTGTTCCTGTCACTGAGCCTGCTCACATCCTTTATAGAAAGTACCCTTCACTTCAGAATTTAGGCTGCTTAAATATTTGCTCTATGAAGCATATTTATAATTATAGATATTTGCTGTATACAAGAGAAGACTTTGTATTACGATATAAAAATAAGAATTGAATTGCTGTTACATTGGGATAAAATTGAGAATAACATTAGTTGCCATCAGCTGCCAGTAACAAGTACTTGGCAATTCTAAATGTGTAATTTTTCCAGGATTGAACCCCGTTCAATTGAGATTTTGATTCCTATAATTTTTTCAAGCATTAGTATTAAAGTTATGTTCCTTAGGCACCTTCATTGCTTCTTCAGTTTGGAGGTTTTGTTTTGTCATTTAAATGGTGGAGAAGTCCCCACTAAAAATGCTGTTTATTTGTGTGTAGTTTGAACAAGTCTGCTTTTAATACCACATTTGTATTTATAGTAGCACTTAACTAAATTGAATTTAGGTTTAATTTCTTTGTTAAAGTACTGTGAAGTAAATATCACAGATGTTTTACCATACAGAAATTGGTGACAGAGCTGTGGATTTTGTATTAACCTTAAAGCAGAACCAGGAGTAATTTCTTTTTTCCTTTCTCAGATTTTCCCTTTTGAAAGTCAAGAGACTTTCATGAAAATGAATTGTTCTTTTCTTTGTCATGTAAAACAAACTGAAAGGAAGGTGTAACAGGACACTGCTCACTGACCTGCTTTAAACACAATGCTGTGCAAATTAAATCCATAAGTGAGAAATGCACCACTCTGCCAGATTACACTAGAATTGCTTTATTCTTTCTATTATTATTATTATTATTATTATTATTATTATTACTACTACTACTACTACAGACTCAAAGCCAAAGCAATGCCCACATACCCCTGGTGTTATGTCAGTACAGAAAAGGGTATTTTCCTGGAAAGAAAATTATATTTCTATTTTTTTTAGATAGCAATTTAACCCTAAGGAGAGATCTTGTTATCTAACCGTCACTCTAGCTGGATATCTTCTTTAAAACAAAAAAATCTGCTTTTTGTGTCCTGTATAGAGAGGTTTGGCTGCAACCTCAGCAGTGTAAGGGAAAGTAAAATCATGTTCTCTGGGAATATGATATATTGTTCCAGTTCTAAGTTCTTCTGCTGGAAAACAGCAATAAAAGATTATTATTATTATTATTATTATTATTATTATTATTATTAGTGCAGACTCAAAGCTAAAGCAATGCCCACATACCCCTGGTGTTATATCAGTACAGAAAAGTGTATTTTCCTGGAAAGAACATTATATTTCTATATTTTTTTAGGTAGCAATTTAACCTAAAGGACAGATCTTGTTATCTAACTGTCACTCTAACTGGACGTCTTCTTAAAACAAAAAATCTGCTTTTTATGTCCTGTATAGTGAGGTTTGGCTGCAACATCAGTGTAAGGAAAAGTCTCTGGGAATATGATTTATTGTTCCAGTTCCAAGTTCTTCTGCTGGAAAACAGCAACTAAAAGATAATTCTGCCATGCATGCTTATGGATCTCCCCTGTGTAAAATGGTGCTGTAATTTATTTGAAAGCTGCTTGTGTTTTATTTTTGCTAGTATAGAGAAGCTCTTAGCATTATGAGCTTTGTCTGATTAAGTGCACAAAATGACAAACAAGGTTGTCCTGTGCTCATCTTCTTCCTTCTTTAGGCAGATAATCACCTTTAGAGGGCTGGATCCTATTCAGCCACTCTGGCAGTCAGCAATACCCAGCCCTAAGCCGCATTTACCAACCTAAACCTTGATCTGCAGCAGCACATCAGCTGCTGCCCGCCCTAAGACACCCGAGGAAAGTTGCAATTAGGATTTAGGAGGACATTTTATTATCTGAGATTTGAAATAGGTTTTGTTAGTTAATCCAAACATCTTTCCAGATATGTTGACAGAGCCCTTCTGTACATGGACTTACTTCAGCTTAAGTGGGAAGTGCAGTGGATGTTGCCAAGATTTAATGCCTCCAAAAGGAGAATACTTGTCAAGGGCAGGACGTGGAGGGAGGGACAGAGCAGTGCCTTGGGCAGCCTCCCCTCACGTGGCACTCAGGGTAGCAAAGCAGGGGAAGGCTGATGAGGGGACAGAAATGATGCATTTGACTTTATTGATATTAGAAGCTTAATTAATTACTTTGTTGTACTATATTATTTTATATTACATTACATTTAAACTGAATTTGTTAAGCACTCAACTCTGAATTTCGTGACAGTTTCAATACACACACATGGATTCAATTGGTTAGTGAATTAAAACACACTAAAATCCAATTACCAATTCTCTTCAGGTAAACAACCTTCTACAATGGATTTTACTTGTTTACTTGTTACTTGGGGATTTGTGGATAACTTGTGAAAAACACAGGAGCAGTAAATGAGATAAGAATTGTTTTGTCTTTCTCTGAGGTTCAGAGAATGTGAATTTTAGAAATATTCTTGGGAAGTTGTGCTTTGCTTTTTTCTGTGAGGAGAAATGCAGCTACAACTCAGCAGTGCTGGGGCAGCATTCTGCTGGCCAGCTTCTCCTGAAAAATAAAATCTATTCCTTAATAAAGGGAAATTAGTAGCTTAACCAAGATTAGACTATACCCCAGCTGCTTTTATAAGTCTGCTGATTGTGTATGAACTCTGCATGGCCAGGGCTCAGCATGGTACAGACAGGGGAATCTGTGCAAAGCTTAAAGAGCAGAACAAAATCCTCACCTTTCTCATGCTCCCTAAAATGCCTCGTTGCTTTAATTGCAAGGCATTCTTTTTCTTATTTACATTTGTAGCCATAACATACATACATACATATATCTATATCTATATCTATCTCTATCTCTATATCTATATATCTATCTATATCTATATCTATATCTATATCTATATCTGTGCCATTCCCTCAGTGGGGGATGGATCCCAGGGTTTTTTTGCCATTTCAGTTGCCCTGGGGCTCATCCCATTGTCTCCAGCTCCTGAGTATTTTGATTTCTCCCAGAAGATGGAGGTGGTTCTGTGCAGAAGGAACCTGTGGAGGTTTTCTCTCCAGCTGGATTCACCAGGGTGCAGCTGCTGTGCCTGGTGGGACCACACTGGATCTGCTGCATCTTCAGAGCTTTAGTGTCCCCAGTGGCACCTGGAAATTTCTTTTCACTCTGTTTGAAATTGGGAAAGGAAAATATCCACAAATCCCCAAGTTTCATCACCTTCACAAACTGAAGCAGGTAAATCAAAATATTCCTATGGAAATTCTCACAGAGTCTCTAATTTTATAAATCATAGAGGGCTGAGCCACTCTTGTACAGAAATCCTGAGTTTATTAAGCTAAATGAATTAATTTTGGCAATTTCACAGTGATGGAACAGCCACAGGAATTGCTGTTCCCATGCTGCAGAGCAGGGCTGGGGCTGGGGCTGTGTGTCTGTACAGTCCCTGGACAGCAGAGGTCCTCCAGACCCAGCTGTTCATCCCCAAGTGGGAATTTTGCAGCAATTACCTTCGATTTGTCACTCTAGAAAATAATTTTGCTCAAGGATTTTGTCATGGAGATAAACAAACAGTCATTTTGCTTGCCTTGATTTTTAAAATTATTATTATTATTGTGGAATATTTGCTGTTGTTATTTCCTCTGCAGTGTTGCAGTAATATTTTAGAAAGACATTTGGAGGGCTTAAATCCTCTGTGGAGTGTTTTAAAGACATATCCAGCAGTATTTTAGCAAAGTATTTCTTGTGCCTCATCTGTGCCTCATTTAGCAGCACTGTTGCTGTCTGGAAACACAACTCTTGAATTGTTATCAGAAAGCACAAAAACCTCTGAAATGCCATGGTTAGAATGTAGCTGATAGCCAGAAATGATCAGGTCACTTTCCAGTAAGATTGTAACAAATTTTTACCTCAGCTTTGAGACACTAATTTGGATTATTTGAATGTGTACAGCAAGTAAAGAGTTGGCAAGGCCTCTTGAATTTATGGGCTTGGGCAAAACTTAAATATTTATGCAGTTATAGAGGTAAGTGTATTATCAGCCTCTCATTTGTAGATTTATAGAAATATTACCAAAGGATGGAAATTATAAATATTGAAAGTGGTTTTTCTCCTACACTCTACTGGCTGAGCACCTTAACAAGCTCTGTCTGAAAACCATTCCAACTTTGTTGCTGGTAACTTCCCTGTAACCTGGGCAACTAAGCTTTGAGGAGAAAACAAGATTATAAGTAAAAGTAACTGCAGTTTATTTTAAAATATTTTCCATTATTAACACATTTTTAATAGCAGGAGACGCCCAGATTTTGGCTTCATTATTAAACATGCTGGGGAATGGGGTTTGTGCTGGAGCAGCTGCCAGCTTTGTGTCTCCACTCACAATTATTTCCAAATTGTTACCCTGCTACTGCTATTAACTGGGTTGGTCATTCACAGGTTTTTAGAAGTCAAAAAAAAAGAAGAAAAAAGGTCATTTTAACATTTTACTTCAATTTGGTTCAGTACTGTCTTTAACCTGTCGTGTTTTCTGGACAATCTCACCACGGTGCCTTTTTGTAAAAGCCCTCTGAATGATGGATTAAGATCTGTCTTGGATTTTACATGGATTAAGCTTTAAATTAACATAAAAGAATAACAATGTGAATCAATTTGATCAAAGAAAAAGTGTCACTAATTATTTAAACAGGACACTTAGTCCCCAGCTTTAAAGGCAAAGGAGCGGATTTCCCTTGCATGTGGATCGAATCAGAAGTATCCCATAATTGACTCTTTACAAGACCTTTCTGCAGAGTAATGGACTAGATATTAAAGCCTTAAGTATTTAAAGTGAGTTTCCTCCTTCTCTAAGTGGAGCTGCAGCTCTAAGAGCAATTTTACAAGTCTGACACATTAGTGCATCCCTGGGAAATCCTGGGCTCGGGGCTCGCGGCCCCTCCCGGTGTGAAACGGCCACTGCTGGACCTGTGAGGAGCATCCTGGCAATCAGTTCCAGATGGGAATGCCTCTTGGGAAGCAGCAGAGATAGTGCATGGGGCTGGACTTTATAAGCATCTAATTGGCTTTATCTTTGCCACCTATTTCTAATTTTGTTGGTGTCTCTTGGGAGGATTCATTCTCTGGTGACAAAGGCTCACGTGGCCTCCGAGCTGTTCTCCCTTCTGGAGATGTCCTTCTGCATTTCTGGCTGCTCAAAGTGGATGAGATGGATGCTGCTACAAATAGAACTCTAGTTTGTACCTGAAGGAATTCTCCATTTTCTCTATTTCTCAGGCCTTCAGTTTGTACCTGAAGGAATTCTCTATTTTCTCTGTTTTGGAGGGGATGCAGCGAAGTCATTCCCAAAAAGGGCACTGCTCTGTCCTTGGCCAGTCCTTGTTTGCATGAGGGCTGTTGCAGAACGTATCCTTTCAAATATTCTTCTAAGGGAAGTAAAGGTAGTGCAATTTATCCAATCTTATAAAAACAATCATAAATAAGACAGGAAAACATGAAAATGTTGTAGGTGCTCCCATTCTTCCCCAATCCTTTTTTTCTTTTTTCTAGTATACATATAAATGTATATTCTAATAAGTAAATCCTAATATACATATATATAATATACATATATACTCTATGTATACATGTATATGTATACATATAAACTATGTATATATATATATACTAATATATATATATATAAATAAATTCTAGTATATAAAATGGCATGTGTTATATTAGGGAATATTTCTGTCAATATAAATTTTTATTTGTATTAATCCTTGTTTAAATTGTTGCTGTGCTGTGTTTTAGAGCCCATGAAATTCCTCCAGCTCTTTATTTCCATTCATCCATGCTCCAAGTGGTTTTTCCCACCTTGTATCCCAGGTTTCCCTTTTTCAGACAGCCCCATGAATGTGGTATAATAATATTACCCTGATAGGAAAAATCAGTTCCTTTTTGTGTGGAAATAATTCATGTATAAATATTCCTTTGCTATGTGGTTTATACTGTATAGACTTACAGGATAATGTTACTGAGAAAGCAAAATAATCCTTACTATGATACAGAATTTACTTTTAGCCAATTTCTGTCTTTTACTGTCAGGTAGAAGCCAAATCATGCTGAAATCAACAGGAGATCAGTCAGGGAAGGAGCCCTGGGAAGGCAAAAATTCTGTCCCATATAGGCACAGTTTAAAATTCCAAAAGATGTGAAAAATCTGAATATCTGAACTTCAATTTGTAACATCTGGGACTTCAAGCCAGACATAAACAATATTGAATGAATTATATTTTTTCTCTTTCATCAAAATAACATTGTAAATACTGAAGCCACAAATTATACTTTAAAATGAGAGTGGACATTGACTATGATTCCCCTGAAAGTATTTCATACACAAAGATCAAAGAAATGCTGCTCAACTCTTGCAGAGGAGAAATAATTTATAAAAGTTAATCTGAAACTCAAGTTATGGATTTAAGTGCTCCTTTTTGTGGAGGTGAAGAAAGAGAGCCAAGTTTTGAATATTTATTTTCACAATTATTGCTGGGCTTGTCCTCTGCTCTGAGGAAAGGACCTCCCGTGCTCTGGGCTCACTGTGGCAGTGTTGGGGTTCCTTCCTCAGCTGAGACAGAGAATGGGGGCTCAGCAAAGCCTCATTTTCTGTCCCTGGCAGGGTGACCTGGGTCTGGGCAGGGCTGAGGGACACGTTCAGCTCTGTCCCAGGGGTTTTAGGGCTCCACAGATCCCTCCAGGCTCTGTGGGACACAGTCCCAGGTGCTGGATCTTCTCCCTGTGCAATGCCCAGGTAAATGTGGTTTGCACAGTGCTGTGAGTGGGAAAAGAAGAGTTCCCCAATCTCCAAACTCCCAAATCCCCAAACTCCCAAATTCTCAAACTCCCCAAATCCCCCAACTCCCAAATTCCAAACTCCCAAATTCCCCCGCTCCCAAATCCCCAAATTCCCAAATCCTCAAACTCCCAAATCACCAAACTCCCAAACCCAAATTCCCAAACTCCCGAATTCCCAAAATCCCAAACTCCCCAACTCCCAAATTCTCAAACTGTGGCAGTGTTGGGGTTCCTTCCCTCAGCTGCAGACAGGGAATGACCGTGTCCAAATTCCCAAATAATTCCCAAATCCCCAAATTTCCAAATTTCCAAATTCCCAAACTCCCCAACTCCCAAATCCCCAAATTCCCAAACTCCCACTGCAGCCACGGAGCTGCCCAGAGCTGTGTTTGTGCTCGTGCCTCCCATCCCTTTATTTCCCCTGGTGATTTCACAAAGGAACAAGATGGAGTTCCTATGGCACAGAGTTTTTCCACTGACCTTCCAACTTTCCATATCCTGCTCCCATGGCATGGAGGGAACATTGGAGCTCTTCTGCTGCCTGGACTCGAGGGGTCTGAGTTGTTAAACCTTTTACAGCTCATGTTGTGTGTGTGTCTTGAAATCTCAATTATTGAAGTCTAATAATTAAAATGATTTATGAAAATTCTCCTGATTTAAATCGTGCCAGAAAGTGATGCTGAGCCCCTCAAGGGTCCTGAGCATTGTTGTACCAAAAAAGAGTTTGTAGGTTTCTGTTGCTTCCAAAGAAAGTAAACCCAAGAAAACCCATAACTTTTAACTTGGTCTTAAAATCTTACCAGTCTAATTTTTCAGTCATGAGATTTCTGCCTGAAGTACTTTTCTTGGGCTATCTTTGTTTTACACCAAAACAAATATTTGGAGAAATCCAGTTTCCATTGATTTTCTTCCCCAGAAAAGCAGCTAGGAGCTAATAAAAGGAGGGGAGCTGGTCCAAGGAAAGCACTGGGGCTGCTGGAGACCTGCAGAGCTGGGCTGGGAGCAACCAGAGCTGCTGTCAATCCCCTTCCTTTTCCTCCTCTGCGAGGCACAGCTGGGCTTGCACCCACGCTGGGGCTCCTTTCCAATGGCACCCAAACTAATATTAATTTATATTTTAAAATTAACCTAAGGAATCACCAAGAAATGTGTGAAACTAATCATAAAGCAAAGCCTGATCTCAGAAAAATCAAAGTGAACTCTCCAGCTCTTGTCCCAGATACATGGATGCTGTTCTCAGCTCACCAGAGCATCAGAGCTGATTTTGTTGATTAAAAATAAGAAGTTTTAAAGCCTCCAATTGCCAAATTATTGTGGTATCTTGTGGTATCTTTGTTAAGATTCCTTTGTGTGCTGCCTGTCCATCTCCATCCCATTCTTGCCGTGTGTTCCTCAGTTTGTTTCAGTCCTGGAGTGCTGGTTTTGGTCTTGGAGTGGTGGTTTTGGCCCTTGGGTGGTATTTTGGTCCTGGAGTGGTGTTTTGGTTCTGGGATGGTGTTTCAGTCCTGGGGTGATGTTTGATTTCAGTCCTGGAGTAATGTTTCAGTCCTGGACTGGTGTTTCAGTCCTGGGTTGGTCTTTTTGGTCCTTGCCTGGTGTTTCAGTCCTGGGTTGGTCTTTTTGGTCCTTGCCTGGTGTTTCAGTCCTGGGTTGGTCTTTTTGGTCCTTGCCTGGTGTTTCAGTCCTGGGTTGGTCTTTTTGGTCCTTGCCTGGTGTTTCAGTCCTGGGTTGGTCTTTTTGGTCCTGGACTGGTGTTTCAGTCCTGGAGTGGTGTATTTGTTCCTGGACTGGTGTTTCAGTCCTGGAGTGGTGTATTTGGTCCTGGACTGGTGTTTCAGTCCTGGAGTGGTGTATTTGTTCCTGGACTGGTGTTTCAGTCCTGGAGTGGTGTATTTGGTCCTGGACTGGTGTTTCAGTCCTGGAGTGGTGTATTTGTTCCTGGACTGGTGTTTCAGTCCTGCCTTCCATCCCAGCACTGTTTGGTTGCCCAGGAAGCTCCTTGGAGAACCACAGAGTTTTTCCCATCCAAGCCCAGCAGGCTGCTGGTGATTTGACACACAACAAATGGCTTTTTTGAGCTTTGATTTCATTTCTAGGCATGCTGTAAATGCCCTTAGAATCTACCAGGCTAAGCCAGTGTACATTTGTGGGTAATATCCTCAAGATGCAAGTAAAAATTGCTGATTTTTTAGCTCTTAGACTCTCCTAAAGACTGGAGGCAGTTGGTGAGCCCCAGGCTCTGCTTCCCTGGATCCAGCACACCCTCCAGAACATTAATTTAACTCTGTTAAATTTCCTAGAGGTGTTAATTGCAGATGCTGGAAATAAAGGTATGAATTCTGCTTCAGAGTCACAAATGTTTTAATTCATCTCCAGACAGATTATTTTTAAGTAATGTATGATTTGGTTTGCATTTTCTCTTTGTTTTATTTTAAAAGGCTTCTGCATTGTTCTTTGCTGCTGTAGTTAATCTGTGCATCAGGAGGGGCAGAAGTTAATTTATGGCATAGAAAGCATTCATGCTGCTTGGGGAGCTGAATCCACCGCCCTGTGTTTATTTGTCAGCTGTTTAGGTTTCCTTCCCTTTGCCTCACAGTCCTTTCTCTGCCACTGCTGTGTGCAGTCTGAAATAAGTTCAAGCTGTGGGTGGAAGTGTGTGTGTACACAGGTCTCTGCTTCCATTCTGGCAGCCAAACATTGACTCCTTCCTTTCTGGGGTTTCCTGAAGAATGTGACTGCAAATCAAAATGTTTGGGATGGCAAAAGCATCCAGAACCCCCTGAATTATATTTGGAAGTCTCAGCTTTAATACATGGCAGGGAGCCAGACCAGATCAGAGCCAGCACACACCAGTGCATTGGATATTGTCAATTGAACAGATCCAATCCTCCCTCCTGCTCTCCCTTTATATATTTGTATGTTATAAATGATTTATTGATGGGAGACTGCTCATGTAGGTGACCACTTGTACCATTCCTGTGGGAATTAAACTGTCCCTTGTCTTTTCCCAAATTAAACTGCTTTAGGTGTAGTGCTCATTTGCTTATGGAATTCATTTTAGTCCCTTCTCATTGTTGCCAATATTTTCTATTATTATCCCAGCCTATCAATGATCTTCCTGCCTGTATAAACTGATAAAATATCCTAAATGCTGCTCAAGGCTCCTCCTTTCTGCAGGACTGACCCATAGCTCTGGTAGGAAGTTTCCAGGGCTGATTTTGGGTTTCACTGACAGCTCAGCCCCACAGCTGCTCCTGGCTGTGTCTGCTGTGGTTGGTGCCACTCAGAGGCAGCAGTGGCACAGAACCCTCCCACCCTGCAGCTGCTGGGAGCTCCAGAGCTGCTTTTTTCCTATAATCAGCCAGAAAAGGCTTTGAGAGGCTGCAGGATGAGTGGCTGAGCAGGGCTGGAGCCATCAGCCCCCAGAGTGTGGCTGGGGCAGGAGGAGATGGGGAGGAATCCTCCCCTCAGTTCAGGCACAGCTGGCAGGTGAGCACTGCAGCTGTCAAATACTCACTTGCCACAAGCAATACATTTCTGCTCTTAATATTAAAAGTGTGTCAGAATTTCCATTATAAACCACTTATTTTGTAGGTTTATAGCTTTGCCATAAAAATACACCTTGGGTTGAGCCCTGGCACGCAGCCATTTGGCTTCTTCTAACACAATATTAATTCAGAACATCCAGACAGTGTTTTTAAACATCAGTATCTGAGAAGTTGTTGCTTCTTTTTTCTCTCTTTTTTTTTTTTTTTCCTGAAGTCCCTTGTTTTCTGCAGGACTCACTCAGAAATCAAAGGTGGCCAGATGTAGTTGCAACAAGAATCTGCAACATCTGGAAGCCCTTTTTGGAAGGACTGAGAATTGTGATAAGAAAGAAAGTTCTGGGGACATTAGAGAATTCCAGGCCAGGTGGGAAGGCTGGATCCAGACCCCCAAGGCTGAGCTGACAGGGTCTGGCTGCCATCACCCACAGAGCCTCCCAAAAAATGGCAGAAAGAAGGAAAGTCTGGGGCAGATGAAGATACAAGCTAAAATATTCATTTTGGAACCAAATCAAAGAATTTTAGGTCACATTTGAATCCAAAGTGCAACAAAATATTGTCAGCCAGTGATCTCTGTGAGATGAGAAATTAGGACCAAAAACAAACTTGTAATTTGAAATTAAAGGATAATTCTGATGGGATATTTCAGATCAACTTCCAAGCTAACAAACCCTCTCCACCTGAGCTCTGGGTGCAGGAGGAGCATGTCTGGAAAGGTGAGCAGAAACTGCAGTTAAATTTAAATAAACCCTGTAACTGCTTGGAAAATGAATGCTGAAAAGGGGCAATCCTAATCTGATCCCTGGCCTTACTGTACAATTAGCAAAAGTGATAATCTTCATTTGTGAAACAAGGAAAATTGGCAGCTAGGAAAAAAAGAAAGGAAGTAATTCAGTTTAATATTAAACTTCTGAAAAAATTGGCCATAAAAGCTGCTCTGAGGCTGGCCAGGACAGAGGCTCAGAAATGTCTGGGGAATGTTCTTCAATCACTTCAGGGAATGTGAGGACATGAAGCTGAAAGTGCTGAGCTCCAGAGGAATGAGGATAAAGCTTCAAGCTTTTCTCTAGATTTGGTCAGTTTACTTTCTGAATGTATATTGGAGTCTGGGAAAGAAATGGAATAAATTTCCCTTCCTCAGGCTGCAGTTATTGGACAAGGTGGGCTGAAAAAGAATAAATTGGGCTCAAGCAGGGAGAGTGAGTGCTGGCAGACACAGGGCTTTCCAAAGGTGGGGAAATTGATTTAGAAAAGTCATCCTCTCTGAGCAAGAAATGGAGCTCAGATGATGGATAGGCTATGGAAGGATTTGGAGATCATTATGGCTGGTAATAGAGTAATACAAGCTGGAAGTATTGTCTTACCAATGAAATCCCTGGAAATTGCCTTTAATTATGTGGCTCAGATGAAGCAGAGAATTTGCAGATAACTGATTTGGAGTGAGGAGATTTCCCAGTGCAGCAGGCAGCCACTGCAGCAGCTGCTTGGGGCAGCATCAAAGGAAAGGTTCAACTGGTGGAAATCATATTTTAAGGGCCAAGAATTTGCAGAGACTTTTGCTGATAGATTTGAGGGGTGATTTTTTCCTTGCACTAAGCAATTTAAATTCTGAATTTCTTTAAATGCAGAGCTGCAGCAAGATTTCAGGAGATCTCCCTGTGATGCTGTAGTGGGTGTACTTACTCTGGCTTTACTCCAGCTTTCACAACTAATTGAAACTTTGAAAATACAACAGCTTGGAAGTCAATACAAGTCCTAAAGGTGCAGAAATACCTCCAGGATCCACAGAGCCTCCAAGGCTCTGCTGAATTTCGAGGTGCCATCAGTGCTGGTGCTGGTGTGAGCAGGGCTGAGGCCACCACAGCTGTGCCACAATCCCAGTTCCAGGGCACTGTTTAGATTCCCAGAAGTTTTTTCCAGTTAAAAATCAGTTTTCTGAGTCCAATAAACACACAGGCTGCACACAGTGGTGTACCACAGATGGATTCTGAGGGAAACCAAGCCATTCCCAGCACCTCTCTGTCAGAACGTGCTACTGGGCATCCAGGGAGTGACCTGGGATGGATAAATGAGCTTTCAACGAGTCCTGGACCTCACTCCCAGCTCTGATTGAAGTCAAATGGTGGCTGGAGCGGCTCCTGCAGAGCCAAGTTTCAGGAAAAGGGGAGGGAGCAGCTTCCAGAGCAGGACAAGAACTGCTGCAGCTTTAAAAGATGAATTTTGGCCCAGCACCTGCTGCTTTTTGAGGATGGGAAGGAGCTGTGCCCAGCCTGCCTGGATCACATCAGCTCTGATGGTATCTGGGTACCAAGTACAACACTGAGGTGTGACCTGATGGATTTACAAATGGCTGGAACACTCTGAAAACAGCCTGACAGCAGCTCCAGAGGCAAGGGCGTCATTGGAAGTGAGGAATTGTGAGTACACAGCCAGCCAGGGGATGGCTCCACAGACAGAAGGACAGGGGACAGGCAGCACCATCCTGGGCAGCTCAGGTGAAGGGTTTTTAAAGGATTTTTTTAAGGATTACTGCTACTATTTCAGGCAGAGTTTTTGTGGCTTTGTTAATATTGTAAAACCACTGCAGAAGTTTGGTGAGCAGGAAACAATTTCAGTGGCTGGCATAGTGTGATTTAATGTTTTCAAAAATGTTTTTGAACAAAACCTTTTGTAACTGCTCCCATTTTCACCTCCCCATGTTCCAAACACCTTCCAGGCTGGATGGGGACGTATCACAACAAAATGTTCTGTTCTGAGGACAGAAATTCATCTTGTGCTCAAAGCACATCTGACAGTGCCCGAATCCAGAGCAGGTCCCACCGTGGTTCCTTTGGGGAGGGTTGGACAAACCCTGGTGGGCCGCAGGGGCTGAAGGATGGGGAAGGCAGAATTGGGGTTTTGTGGGGTGAGACAGGCTCAGCTTCATCCAGGGAGCAGCTTTGGAGCTTCACCCCAACATGGTCCCATCCAGAACATCAGGAAAGGGCACCTGGAAAGCCGGGTTTGATGTTGGACGTTTGATGTCCAAGTGGCTCTCCTGGAATTCTGTGTTCCCTTGGGACAGGGGAGAAGACATCAGCTCCTGCTCTGGGATTCCTGCTCTGGACTTTGTTTGTTAAACAGCACAATTGTGTCCAGGAAACACGTGGCTCTATCCTTCATTAGTCTCTCCTGACATAAATATGCAGCAATAAATTAAAATATATTAATTTTTGGTGTTCATGAAGATTATTCTGCTGTTAAATTCTCCTTCTCTACTGCTGGATGAAGCAAAGGAAATATGTACCCGAGTGAAAGCTGTTACAATACCATGTGGATGGAACATATGTGATTTTTATAAAATATCTTTTATATTGTATTATTATGTTCTATCTATTCTTTTATAAAATATCATTATAATTCCTTGAGTCAGTGCATGTGAACTAAGTAAAGGACTGATAATTTTCTTGCTACATTAAACCAAGTGCTGTGAAACTTTGAGGAGGTTTTGCTACAGCAGAGATTCAGCTTTTAATCTTTGTATCTAAGCCATGCTTTCCAAAATGTCTGATTTTCCCGTACCTAAACCACCCTGGAGACGTCGTGTTACATTTCAGGTGTGTCATTGACAGCAGAGTTACACAACTGGAAATGGGTTTAAACATTTATTTTAAACATTTATTTTAAACACTGATATCTCAACTGCTGCACGTCACTGGTGGCTGAGAACTGCAAGGACAAAAGCTTGGAAATTAGGTACTTATGAATAATCAGATTTTAACACCTTTGTTTCATTTCAAAGCTGTTGGAATGAGTCGGGAGTGAGCTTTGGGGTCTCTGAATCACTGACCCCACCCATATGTGTGTATATATATTTATTATGTATATTAATATAAATAATCATATTGTAATTAATACAATATATCATTACATATTAATATGTTATATAGTATTATATATATTAATATGTGTGTGTTATATCTAGTATAAATATTAATTCAATATCTATATAAATATATTATCTATATAATTATATATCAAATACAATATTATATATTAATTACACATTTTAATATATTTATAAATATGTTATATATTATATACATGATTATGTATATTTTATAATATATGTTTACAATTTGTACATTTTAATATATATAAAATGTATATTGTAGATATGTGTATATATATAAATATATTAAATATATAATGTATATTTAAAATATTTTATATATAAAATATATATACATATATATATATACATATGTATATATACACATAGGTACATATACATATATACATATATACATATATACATATATACATATATATACTTATTCATAAAATAAATATGAAATATATATTTTATATATAATATATATAATGTATATTTAAAATATTTTTATATAAAATATATATATACATATATACATATATAAATATACATGTGTATATATATACATATGTACATATACATATATACATATATATACATATTCATAAATATATATTAAATATATATTTTATATATAATATATTTTAATATTACATATATTTGATATATTTTAATATATATGCATATAATTATGTATATTTTAAAATATTTTTAAATGTATATATGTATATGTATACACATGTATATTTATATGTGCTTGAGAGGTGGTGGGACTCTGCAGTGACACAGGTTCTTAGCAGCTGCACAGAATTCAGGCAGTTTTTGGTTTCAGACTGGCCCTGCTGGGGCTGCCTGGCAGAAGGTTTGAGTTTGGGTGTTCCTGGTTTGTGGGATTTGCTCTGTGTTGGGATTTCTCTCAGGGAGCTGTGCTGGCCCCAGGAGCTCCCTGGGCCCTGCCCTGTGTCCAGCTCAGCCCCATCCCCCTGGATCTCCCCAGATTGGGCCCTGCAGGCTCAGGGGCCTTTCCAGGAATGCTGAATCCTCAGTTCCGGCAGAATGAGGCCAAGGATCTGAGGTAGGAAGAGGTGTGAGGAGAGCTTTATTAGTATGGCACATATTTAACCCATAGGAAAACCCACAAATTTTACTCATTTTAAGTGTATTTCACACTTTTTGACTATTTGAAATAACCACATTTGTAAAAACTTCTTTTAATGAATAGAGCTCTTTATGTACAAAGGCAAACCCTTTTTTCCCCTAAATCCAGTCCTTTTAAAATACCATTTGTTTTGTAGGTCTGGCTGCTTCCCTCCTCTGTTCATTATTGCTTGCTGCTACAGAACCCTCCAGAACTGCAACCAGGACATTTCGATTCTGTTTTATCTTAGAAGAGTTTTGCTGATCAATGCCATGTATTCATCAGGACTAATTAGACAGATAAGTAAAGGACTTTAATTATTTAATGCCAACCCCAACCAAGCTGGTGTTCAGCACAATATTTGTGTGTGAGGGATGGGAAGGAGCTGCCTGGGTACAAATTCTGGCCCCACTGAACTCTGCCATGTTACTGCACAAAGGCTTCTCCACATGTTTAAAAGAAATATTTCCCTGGGGTTTTCTGAATGCTGGTAAATGTGGTTTTATCTTCCTTTTCACTTTTGAATGTTTGTTTATCTTACACACCCCTCAAAGTAATTTAACATAAAAAACTTCTCATCAATTCCATTTTATTCCAAGTTTGAATTGCCTCATTTTTTAATTTCTTGTGCATTTAGAGACCCCCACATGGCAATGTCTGGGCTGAAAACATGGTAGGGGAACATTGGCATATTTTGTCTTGCTGTGATTTCAAGTGAATTAAAGAAACCTAGAAATGAAAACATTTCCATTTGTTTATATAACTAAAAAAGCCCCATAAAACTGAGCAAGAATATCCTTTAATGAACACCAACCCTTTTTGCAAGCAGCCACAACCAGAGGGACACACACACACCCCCAGCTCCTATCTCCCCTATCAACAGCAAATTAGAGCAGGTAAAAAACCTCCCTCTATTTGTCTTAGGAAATATCCAGCACTTTTACAGGGAATTTGGAAAATATTTCAGTGGAGGAGAAATGCTGCACACAAAGCACAGCCACGGGCTGCTGTAAAACTGCCCTGGAACAAGGCATTAAAATGCCATCGACCTGCACACATAAAAACAACAAAAAAGCCATGAAAAAAAATGCCTTGCAAATAATTAGGATCTTATGGCAGGGAGCAGTGCTGATCTGCATGCAGAGATTTTCTGTGCAATCAGAGCAGGCTCAGGCTGATGGGCTGAGGGGGGAAATAGCAGAGCATAAATGGGCTGTGCTGCTCCTGCCTGCACAGCCAGGCCCCAAAGCATCCTCCAGCCCTTCCAGCTCCTCCTGTCTGTCCCTAAAATCCTCCTTCTGTCCTCTGAATTCTCCTTTCTGTCCCCTAAAGTCTCCTTTCTATCCCTAAAGTCCTCTTTTTATCCCTAAAGTTTCCCTTCTGTTCCTTGAAGTCCCTTTTCTGTCCTATAAAGTCTCATTTCTGTCCTCTAGTCTCCCTTCTGTCCTATAAAGTCTCCTTTGTCCTCTAAAAATCTCATTTCTGCCCCCTAAATTCCCCTTTCTTCCCCTAAAGTTTCCCTTCTGTCCCCTAAAGTCTTTCTCTGTTCCCTAAATTCTCCTTTCTATCCCTAAAGTATCTTGGAATACCCTTGGTTTGTAATACCAGAATATTTTTTTAATTCAATCTCAGGTTTTTATCATGAAAGGTTGAATTTGCTGATTTTCCATTTTTCCATGGGAAAGGTTGAATTTGCTGATTTCCAGGGTGAGTCTGAGGCTGACCCAGCCAGAAATAGCTGCAAACTCCATTTCTGGTCCTGAAAATCTGCTGTGAGTTTGTTCTCACTGCAGGTCCTGTGCTTGTATTTATTAAAGTTTTAGCAATGGTTTGTAGAGGTTGCTGGTGTGTAAAATGCATCAAACTGTTGTATAAATTTATCCTTTAATGCAATAAAATAATTCTTCAAGAGCAATTCTATCACCTGCAATGTATGGAAATACAAAAAGAATTTTAATAACTGATTATTCATGTCTGTGTGTTTGTCACAACTGTTGGGGTTGTTGTTAGCACAGCTCAGGAAAGCTACACCATTAAAATGTATTTGGAAGGATGTGCATCTGTGATTACATAATTAACACGGTAAAATAAATTAATGAGGCTGCTGCCTAAGAGTTGGGCATTTCATTCTCAGCTTTAAGTTGGAATTTAATACTTTTTTTTATTAAATGCCTTAAATGAATATTGCTTTTCTTACATAATAAAATTACTGTTTTGATCTCCATTTTACAGACCCCAAACATCAATAATTCAGAGGAATTAATGTCTGTCCCCTCTGTACTTCATCTTGTTTCCTGTTTTGTCATTAGGTAACAGTTCCCCCTAAGGCACTTGGTTTTAAACTTCCAATCCAGCTTGTGCCTTTCTTCCAGACACTTTCCAAGCTTGCATTTCCACACCCAGAGCTGTGCCCATGATAAGAGCCCTGTGTGTAAATTCCCAACCACCAGAACAGATCTTGGCACTGGGATTTCACCCATTCATCAATTTTATCTGACTTTCTGCCGGCCTGGCTTTCCAAAGTGTGAAAATCTGCGCTGCAGAGGAATTTGATGGATTGCAACCCTAATTTTTGGAGTAAAATTCTACAGAACTGCTCTGCTGAGAAAGCTTTGGGCAGAATTTTGAGGTTGCTGTGAATTGCTGTTAAGCCTGTGGTGCCTTTTGGCTGGAAGTCCATCCCAATTAGTGACCCTTGCATGGAGCAGTAGCACAGAGAAGGATTTGGTTGGTTTTTTTCAAGGCAGTTGTAAATGATTAGTCCAAAGGAGCAGCATGAAACTGAGAGTCCCCTGCAGGAGTGGGCTGGAGGAAATTAAAGGATCAACAACAGAAGGGAAGCACTGAGCTAGGATTGTTCCAGGCTGCAGCCACAGGCTCTCACATGCACTCAGGAAATTGGCTCCATCAAAAGCTGAGGATGCAGGAGTGAGGATGAGGAGGATCATGCAGGTGATGGTTCTAAATCATGGCCTGAGATCCCAGGGCTTTCCAAGGCAGAGCTTTCCTCCCCTCCTCACAAAAAGCAGCAGTTTCCAGGTAAAAATGGAATCTTCTCTTTATGAACCAATAAAAACCCAGCAGAAATGTGAGCTGTAAATCTGATATAACTCAATAAATAACAAAGATTCAGTCTCCCCACATTAATATCAGTTGGATGGGGATTTTTACTGTGCTGTGCCCTGTGTTTGTGTGTGAGAGCTGTGAAAGCAATGGCTGGGGAGTGCTTGGCAGCCAGGTAAAGCTTTTCCTTTAAAGTCTAAAGTCAATTCATTCTGCAGAAATTTGCATCTTCTGGGCCTGGGATGAAGCTGAAACCTTTGCTGGAGGAGCAGGAAAGGATCACAGGAGGGGAAATGCATAAATCTCCATCTGGAGCCAGGGAGGAGATGGGGGAGCAGCAATGCCAGAGCAAAACTCCAAGGGAAAAGTGGAAGAAAGGAAGAGGAGTGTCCCAGGAATTCAGCTCTTCTAACGCTCAATTCTTTCATCAGCAGCAAACCACTGGAAAGCTGTAACCCAAGCAAGGAAATTAGAGCAAAAATTTACAATATTCAACTATTCAGATGTCAAAAGAAGCAGAGGAGTTATTGGTGTGAGAGGTTATGGCCAGAGGGCAGAGCTCAGCATGCCCTGGGTAATTAAAGCTCACTGGGAGCACGGATCCCTTCTCCAGGTAAGCAAGGCTTTTACAGCATGGCATCTTTGCTATTGTAATTAAACACCATGGCTTACTCTGCATATGAACTCTTAAACACTTCAGGCCTTTATCAGGGGATTTTACTGGCCAGCCATGTGTGTTCAGATGGCAAAAAACCCCAGCTGCTATAAAAACAGAAACCCAAACATTTCTTTTTATGACTCGACTTGCTGTATTTTTATATATATTGAGCCAAATTCATCCCTTGTGGAGCTCAGTTGAAGCCAATAAGGGCAGATTTGGCCCATGCCTATATGAGAAAGGTGGTGACAATTAAAATATATTGTTTAATAATGAGAGCTATGGTAGTGCAGTGTCTTTGTGTCTATGAAATTATACACCACGACACCCAGACTAGCAAAACACATCAGGCTGCTTTCTGATGGAAAGGCAAAAGCACTCTGACTTTTATGATTATGATTAAATATCACAAAGGCATTTGAAGGAGGCTAATTTAGGTAACATCTCCAGAAGTCTCATTTATAGTGCAGTATTTTACCATTTGAAAATATTTCTTGACTGTTTTTATATGTGGCTCTCAAGGACAGCATGACTGGCTGTTATTAGCAGTAAGTAAAAGAACAGTTTTTATTTCACTTATATTTGAGGGACTTTCAGCAATATTACAAAAAGGAATGTACCCTATTAAAGAGAAGTGAGGACAGCCTTTACTATCACTTTACACTGGCAATTCCCACTTGTTCCCTGCTCAGGGCATGGCACCAGCACATCAAAGGCTCTGTCGGAGAGCTGGAGATGTTTCCAAGTTAGCAACAAACACCCAAAGCAGAGGAGTGTGCAGAGGAGCTGTGGTTACCTGGATCCTACCCAGCAACTCCTCTGTGTATCCCTGTTGTAAGCCTGGGTGCATTTCCAAGCTGGAGCTGCTGTGCTCTCTGTGCCCTGCGTGCTCCTGCTGCACTTTGGGCAGATCCAAATCCCTCCTCCAGGCTCCATCCCTGCCTCAGCTGAGCTCTGCCTTGCAAATGCCCCAAATTCTGACCCCAACATTTTCCTGCTGGCTCCTGACCTTGCCAGGAGGGAGGTGGGGGGCTGAGAGCATCAGCAGAGATTTCCCTTGGGGAAAAGGTTTTTCCTTTGGGGGTTCCCTGTCCTGGGCCCTGGCAGCTGCCTCTGGCTCTGGCTCTGTACCTGGGCTGAGAAGGGTCACAGGAATCAGAAATATTTTGTTGAACCAAGAACTGAACTGGCTCTGGATGGCCCTGCTCAGGAGTGAGGAGATAGAAACACCTCAATGCCTGGACCAGCAGAAAAGGCAGCTCTTAAAGATATAAAATATCTTTGTTAATATCAAAATATCAAAACTGGAGATATAAAATATCAGTTCTAATGCCACTAGTCTTCTAAGGAGTCTCTGACCCCCAAAAATGAGAGTGGGGAGGGAAAAAACAGAAGAATAAAAATCCTTTTTGTTGTACTTATTACTCATTCTGAGTCTCTCTTATGGAAATCTGGCCTTTGGCATCAGACTCAAATAATATTTTATGAGAAGAAAGCATGATTCATTGGAATGGTGCAGTATCTGTGCAAAGGAAACTGGGAAGGACACAAGAGAAACTCAGCTGTGGAAAACCAATCCAAGGAACCCCTGCCCCACACAGGATCCCAACCCACAGCAGGAAACAGCAAAAAGGAACAAAGTAATTCCAAGCAAACCCTTGAATGTGGTGCTGCAGCCAAGAAAGGAATTGTGGCCATATCAGATTGTCAGGAAGGGTCACACTGTGCCTGTGGCAGGAGAATATCCTGTCCTTTGGAAATTAATAGGATTTTTAATGTAAATAGTAGCATATTTATATTTATATTTATATTTATATTTATATTTATAAATAGAATGTTTAAATATCAATTATTATATTTATAAATATGATCATTTAAATTATTTATATTTATTAATTACATTTATTATATTAAATGCTATATATTAAATACTGAATTATTAATTTAATAATTTAAATATCAGATTCAGACTTCTGTTATTCTCCCAGTAGCTGTTCAGGTATCCTGGGCAGGAGTAAATGCAGTTTTCAGCGTGGCTGTGTCATCCCTCACACTCAAACCCTCCATGGCCAATTCCTGAGCCAGGGCTGCAGGCTGGGCTTGCTGAGGGGACATTAAAGGGCTGGTCCTGCACTGGAGTCTATAAAAGTTTTCCTATTGACTTCAACAGAAATAGGGCTGAGCCTTGGGATTTTGGCATGAAAACACAAAACTGGGGCTTTGCATGTGTGAGCTGAGCAGGCAGTGCCTGACGTCAGGAATTGTTCTCTGGACAATTTGTTCTGGAATGTTCAGGGATTCCTCCCTGCTGCAGGCTGAGCATGAGCACACAGACCTGGCCAGGGCTGCTATCAGTGCAGCCTCCCAGCTAGGAGATAAATTTGTCAATTTTGCCTTTCAGGACTGTTAAAAGTGTTGCTGCCCGAGCAGACAGTGCTGACATTCCACCTCATTTTACTTATTAAAAAGTCAAATTTCCACCAGTTTGTAAAAACAGCCCCACTGAAAGTGTTCCTCAAAACTGCAGCAATGTGTGGTTCAAAGCCAAATATTTGTGTTTGCTGAGAGCTAAGGAGAATGACAACAACAACAAAAAAACCCAGATGAAAAATGTTGGCATCTGCCAAATAATGCTTCAAATCCTTCCCCATCAGTATGGAACAAGAGCCTTGTGACCTGTTGTAGCTATTCCTCCTCTTTTCATTCCAGTGGGTTTCCTTTTATTTTATTAAATGAGTTTCTAATTAACAAAACCTGCAATTATCCTGATTTTAATTGAATTGGTGTTATTAGCTCTTTGCACTAATCAATCTCCTTTTTATTTCCTTCTCTCAGGACCTGGTTCCAAAGGTGGGCTGAGGCTCAGGAGGGCAATTTTCCATCCTTGCTGCTGTAAAACTCTGGGACAGCTGAGCTGGCATTCCCAGAGAGCTCAGACAGGAGCCAGGGAGAGGAGCTGGGGACTTGGGGGCCACAAACACCCAGCAAGGGGACAAAAACCCAGCAAGGGGACAAAAAACCCAGCAAGGGGACAAAAACCCAGCAAGGGGACAAAAACACCCAGCAAGGTGGCACAAATACCCAGCAAAGTGGCACAAACACCCACCAGGGTGGCAGCAACCTTCCCCTGGCATTTCCCAGCGAGGCTGAGCAGCCCATACCAGGTTTTAATTTAATTCTGGTTTAAGCAGGGCAAGGCTGGTGCTGGTGTTGGGAACCCTGTGATGAAACCACCCCCAGTGTTTTCCAGGCATTTCTCTCAAGGCAGGGTTTGCACATTAAATAAGTTTCATGTTGGACAAGGCTTTGTGCTTTGCTTGTACCACTCCCAAGGTTCCCTTTTCTTTAATTTTTAATCTTGATCCTGTTCTTTGCAGAGAGCAAACCAGTTCAAAATGTGATGTTTTCTACCAGCAAGTCACAGGCTCGTGGTTTCTCTTCCAACTATCACAGGAATAAAACCCCTCCAGTCACACTGAATTTGGGCTGCCTCTTGTCACAGTCAAGTGCTTGGCACCTCCTTGGAGCAGGTCCTTAAACTAAAATATTGTAGATTTTTTTGCTGTTTAAGCACTACTGCAGAAACATGAGTGGCCAAGGAGAGAGGAGTTGGGTTTTTTTTAGTTCCCTCTGGCTGGAATTTTTCACTATAACCATCCTCAGGGGAGTTCTCATCTTCAAAAGAAACATTCTTTCTATACAAGCTGCAAAAAGAATTATTTAATGACATCATAAATTAATACAGAGAGGCACAAATTTTCCAAAATGTAGAGAGAGAGAAAAATAAATTCATGTTTGCCAAAAACACCCCAGCTCTTCCAGACTTAGGCCCCTCTTGAGCCTGTGAGCTGCCAGTGATGCCAAATTGAATGGTGGGGCTTTTGGCAGGACTGAAGTTGAGCTTGTTGAAATTCTGGCAAATATTCCCATTACTCACATTCTCAGCAAGCTGATACAAATATTTGTTCTATTTCGAGGGAAGTCCAAGCTCAGTCTGGCACCAAGTGCTGCTGGGCTCAGTGCAACTCAGCCTGCCTGGGCCAAGATGAAATTTGGACATCTACCTTCAAGAAAAACAGAATTTAAAAATTCCCTGGGCCTTTTAGCACAGATTAGAGCACATCAATGGAAAACGGTCCTCGTGTGTATTCAGGTTTTTCTCACTTGCTAATTTTTGCTTTAATCTGATTTGAAGTGGGCCTGGTTTCCCTGAGCTTGGATTGCCATTCCTGACTGCAGCTCTGGGGCTGGAAAAGCCTCCACACACATGAACCTCCACATTCTTGAGAATTAAAAGCTGTTTAAAGTGCAGTAAATCAAACTGGGACACGGTAAGCACACTTGATCTCTTTTAAAGCTGTGCAGGTTGTTGGGATTTTTTGTTAGTGATGTGCCCAGTTTAGTGTTTCTGATTTGAAAAACAAACAGAGCAAATCCTCCAGGACACTCAGGGTTGCTGTGCTCTCTTCATCCCCAGGAAGGATCCTGCCCAACCAGGATCTCCATCAGGACCAGCACCTGCCAAGCCTCTCCAGCTGGGAAAAGCAGGAGAAATCCAATGGAAAAATGGAACCTGGGTGCCTCACCTGGGACTGGACACACAGCCAGGTTAGAAATCTTGTAATGAAAACATAAAGTGAACTAAAAAACAACAACCTGTTTCCATCCCATAAATTAATACCACCAGCTTCTTTTTCTTTTTTTCTTTTTTTTTCGTACTCATCTTGAGTGGGATTTGTAACATAAATAATTCAGTGATGTCCCCGTGTTTTTGTCAAAGTCACACAGGAGGGGGATCCCACTAATGTCACTTTTTAGCCATTTGGAAATGGGAAATCAGCTCTAAGTGGATTCCTCTGAGTGGAAAAAGATTGTCACTGCAGAATGATTCATCCCATTTAATCTCAATGTCTGATCTCTCTCCAGTGACTATAAAAGGAACCCAGATGACCAGATTAGCATATATCCAAATTTTGCACATTTTTCTGCTAACTCAGCCTTTCCCAATCAGGTCCTGTACTCATAAATGCCCTGTGCTATTTTTACAAGGAAAAGCTCATTATTTGGCACAGGGATCCCCAGGGCACTCCTCAGCTCCAGTGGGACAGAGCCTGGGCCCTGCCCTTTGCAAAGGCTGCCAGGTAAAACTTGCAGCAATTCCATGGTTTCTCTACACTCCCTGCTTTGACTGAAAGGTTCTGGGCTGATTCTTACAGGAATTACTTTTTAAATTGCCTTAAATCAATAAATATTGCATGGATGAGCAGAAGGTACATGAGAAATGGTTAAAATAGCAGCAGTGATTATTCATTAAAATGACATTGTTATTGTGTTGCTCACCTTTGTAAAACAGGCAGAAGATCCAGGCAGGTTTTCCTGTGCAGCCTGGGCTGCTGACCCCTCTCATTTCTGGGTTCATTTGTCAGCTCAGTGTCCATGCAGGGTCACAGTGAGAAATGAACTGAGCACTGCAGGCTCTGGGCAGGGACACCCCCAGACCTCTCCCCCCTCCTCCTCCTCCTCCTCCTCCTCCTCCCTCCTTTCATTCTTCAGCCCTGTCCCTGGCACTGCAGCTCTGGGCACCAGAGGCTGCTTTAACTCAGGGCTCAGATCAGCTCAGGTGTGCTCTAAACAAAGAAACACCTGGAAAATCCCAAATAAACCCATGGGCACCTAAAACCCCATGGTGGAGCTTTGGGATGGTGAAAAAGGACCAGGTGGGAAGGGGGAGGGTGGTGTAGTCAGGAGACAGAAGAGAGACAAGACATCTTAATTCACCATGGAACATTTTTATACTAATTATTGAAATGCACCCAGAGACAGCTTGTAGTAGTAAAATGACTTTATGTTCTGATATGTAAAATAAAATGTCCATGCTATGTAACAAACATTTAAAAATTCCATACCACCTGTATCTAATGTGGTTTCTAATAAAGATTTATCTGTAGTATATATGGTTTTTTTTGTCTAACCAATTCTTAGTTTTTACATCAAAGGTGTGTAATAAAAAAAATTTAAATAGATGTCTTTCCAAAAAAAAAAAAAAACCCTTTGCAACATTCATTTTTATTAAGTATTTCATTCATTAAAAGCAAAGCTGAATTGGACACGTGGCCTGCATTTGTGATATATATAATTTTATATATATATATATATAAAATATATATGTATATAAATAGCTATTCAGCATGCAAAAATTGTAGTGATTTCCAAAATCTGGTTACAAAATCCCCAGCAGCCACAGAGGAATTCTGCTGAGTGGCTGCAGGGGACTGTCCTGGTTGAATTGTGACCTCGGGGCTGTCACAGCCCCCATTCCATGGGGCTCCTCTTGGGGTGAATTCACCACAGCACAGAAGCACCTCCCCACTTCCAAACCTGCATTTCAGCTTTCTGCCTTTGCCTGTTTGGGAAGCAATGAAATAAATCCCCTCTGTGCAATGACTAAAGGTGGAACATTGAGCTGTTCAGTGTCACCTCAGTGTCACCTGCGGCACAGCCCGGGGCTCAGGACGGACACTGCGTGGGACAGGGGCTTTGTGGGGGAATTCTGTCCCAGAGGATTCCTCTGCTGCCCCAGCAGTGTCAGCCTCCTGCCAGAGCCACCGAGGTGGGAAAGAACCTCTGAGATGATCAAATCCAGCTGGTGATGGAACCACAGGGACACAGAGGGCACAGCCAGGAGTGACCCTGGGCCTTCCATGAACGCACTGCTCACAGATTTTACCTGCTCTACAAATATCTGTACACTGTAAAGCCTGACGGGGCACGGGAGCTCTTCCCTCCTCACCCCATCACTAGGAAAATATTCCTCTAGGCCTCCTTCAGGCTGAAGACAATTCTGAGTTAGCTGCAAAAGAAAAGAACATAGCACAAAAGGCACGTTTCAGCTGAATACGAAAGAAATCAAGGACCAGCAAATACAGAAAATGGTTCTGGAAAGTATTAGCGACTTTTAAGCTTAAACTTCATAAATATATTGCAATAAGCAAATGTGATTCAATCAAAGGATGGGAGTCTGAAGACACTGGGTCTGTTCCTAACGCTGCAATTATTTAATTAATTTGCTGTTTGGCCTCGGACTTAACTCTTCACTTCTTCGCTTCCCCCAGCCACGCCCGGTGTCGGTGTGGGGGCAAAGGAGACATTTGTGCATCGGTGCCTGCTCGGGCCCGGCCCCGCCGCTCCCGCACTGCCAGGGAACAAATCCCTTGGGAATGTGGATTCCTTTGGAATCTCCAGGGACCCAAAGGGCTAAAGAGGCGCTGCCGCGGCAGTCCTTGAGCTACGCGACCGATCGAGCGGGTTTTTCCTCGGAGCTTTGGGAGCTGTGGCTTCGTGAGCCAAGGACCGTAAAAGTGGAGCTCGTATTTTTCCCAAATAGCCAAAATTTGCTCACGGATGTTTAACATTACAAGCAAAAGAACATGACTAGCTACGTCACTCGTTAGTCATGAGGATGGTTTCTACTGCATGAAGACACGAGAATGAATTTATTTGGGAGTCACTGAGAGCCTGATGAATCCAGCCCGCTGAGACAGGAGACGGAACTCTGTGCGTGCCTGAAGATACGAGCTCTTCACGCACACAAATCCCTCTGGAAATGCACATGTGTCTCAGCGAAGTGCAAGTTACCCACAGGTATCGACACTGCCTGCACTGTCCCGGAGCAGAAGGGCGGCCGTGGCCTCGGGGGTCACCCGTCGGTCCAGTTCTCCACAGCGCCCATCCCTGAATGGTACTGCAGCGACGACTCCCGGGACAGCGAGAAGCCCTGCGAGTACAGGAACTCGTTGGCCGCGTTCAGGTGCGGGGACGGCGCTTTCCGCTCGCACACGGCCGGGTGTCCCCGCTCCCTGGGGAAGGCGGCGGCGGGGCCGCGCTCCCGGCCCGGGGCCGGGCCCAGCTGGTTGTAGACGCTGAAGGGGCCGTTCCCCGGCGGCTGCGAGGCCTGGCCCGCCATGGCCGGCGGCAGCCGCGGCATCATGGGCGCGGCGGGGAAGTGCGGCGGGAAGGGCTGGTAGGGCACGGTGTCCATGGTCTGCACGCTGTAGCCGCTGTAAGGTGCGACTGAAGTCCACATGTTGCAGCTCAGCGGCGGCGGCGGCGGCGGCAAATCGTCGACGGCCGAGACGGCGGCGATGTCGGCGCCGGAGCCAGAGTACATGCAGGCCTCCCTGGGGGCCACCTCGCCGCAGTAGGACGGGCTCAGCATCTGCTGCTCGTAGGGCGGCGGCGAGCGGAAATAGTGATCGTCCCCCACCGAGGACGAGGCGTCCAGGTAGGAGCGTTTGCAGGGCAGGTCCAGGTGCCGAGCGCTTTCTGCAAGAGAAATTCATTCACACTGAGAAATTCACGGCTCTGCCGGCCGGGGAGCGCCCTCGGAGGCCGCGGTTATTGCACTACAGCGGTGCCCTCTCTCAGCTTAATCCAGTTAAAGCATCTTACTTTGGGAAAACAATGTTCAACATCAAAACGACATTGTGCTGCAAATGTCAGGCTAATCCTCCCCGGCCTCAAAGCGCTGCGGTGACATTTGTCAGCTTAAGTGAGGGACTCTTCTCACATCAGGGATTACTCCACGTTCATCCAGATAAGGAGGGCCCGACACTCCTGCACGGTTCCTCCTGACAAACTCAAGAAGTCTCTTAAAGGGTCTTATCACAGCCTGCCTTCCTGTCACTGCAGAAATGACTCTACATTGCCCAGATATTCACGTCAAAAGCTGCAGAAATATTTCCAGATAAAGGAGCCCTTTCCCAGTGAGCAGCCCTCGCTCAGCTCTGCACAGCCCCTCTCCTCCTGTGAGGACCACGGCCCTGCTCCCCAGCAGCTTTCTGTTATTTATTAGAAATATTCCCTGGGTGAATTAGTGAATTCATCTGCACATTAAACATCTGCTAAAATTACACATTTGCCTCGCAGCCCTCATTACTGGTGCTGTTAGATTCTTCATTTAGCTATGATCAGAGGATTCTCCCAGCTTAAATAAATTAGCAAGCAGTGAGACATGCAAATAGAAGGATTTTTTTCTTCTGTGCAAAATTTTTCCATTTAACTTAAAACATGCCATGATCTCATCTGATGCTGGACTAAAAGGAAGAGAATGCAGTCACAGCTCAGTTAAATTTGAGAATTAGTGGATGAGAGAAAAGGGCTGCTCATACCAAGCTCCCACAGTCCCACTGCTCTGCAGACACTGAGGGGATTGCTCATGGCTTTGCCTTGGAAAGTGTAGAATTTTGGTAATGCTAATGGCCTCCTGCAAACAATTCTTCATTCAGCTGATCCGAACAGTGGATAATTTCCACTGAAGCTCTGTGCCATTTGAATTACACATTCTAATTAATTGTTTCAGCTCTGTCTCAGAGTCTGAATTTACCTTCTATGGGACAAACCCACTAAAAATTGCTCCAAACAGCAGCTCTTGCCCCCTGACCTCCAAAACACTCCAGTCACAGCAGTATTGTTGAAGATCAAGGCCCAAGAGACCAATCCAAACCAAACTCATCGTCTCAGGTTTATTTTCTGTGATATTTTTCTAGCTGTGAACTCAAGTTTTTTAGTTACCTCTTCTTTTTAGACAATGGTAGAAGAGCCCTGAATCTCTCTGTGCTGTGAAGGTGTTGAGTGGCAGATCTTGAGTATCTGAAGCTGCAAACTGCATGTGAGCACCATTCTCATACTGATAATGCTGCAGGCTCTGGTGATTCCCATGGAGTGGGTTCACATCTGGCTTTGCTGACAGCTGGCCATGGCTGGACACCAACCTCTGCCTCATGATGCTTTTGGAAATTACCGGATATTCTTTGCTGGAAGAGGTGAGAAAAATTAAGGCTGGTTAGGCAGAGATCAGCATCATCAGAATTTCATCAGCAGAGTGAGGAAATCTTGGTTTGGCTCCCCCAGAGCATCTCCAGGCAGTGACTTCACCCCCTTTGCTTCAGACGATGAACTCATGGCATGCGCTGGGTGTGGGCAGGGCTGACAGCACAGAGTGTGTCAGGAGGGGCTTCTGAGGGATATCAGTGCCACTCAGGCACCAGCACACACTCTGGCACTTGGAGCTGCTTCCCCAAGAGCTGCAGGTGTGAGGAGGAAGAGGAGGAAGGAGGGAGGTACCTCTGGAGCCGAGCCACGCGCAGGTCGCTGTCGTCGCTGCCCCGGAAGCCCTTGGCAAAGGGGTTGTTCTCAATTTTCAGCTGGGTTATCTTGGAAAGAACAAAACCAAGAATGAAGTGTTTGAAAGCAAATCAGAGCAAAAGTGCAGCAGCAGCAGGGCTGAGCTGGTGGGTCTGTGAAATGCAGGGTCTGGGTCTTATTCTAGGCCCTGTGTTCTTCTGGACTCCTGATAGGGAGAATTTATTTGTCTGATTTAAAAAGTTTTCTGTGTTTCCATGTTAGAGAGCCCTGCTTGTCATGGTGTGGCTCTCCCTAATTCCCATAACAATTTTACACACCATTTAGGTACATACTTTCCACCATTCAGGCATTTGAACTCTGTGAAAATCACAACTCAAACACTGTTTTATTCCTCTCCCTTCTCTGCATCCCATTTGAGTGCTGAGGAGAGCAGCCAGCTCTGCTTTGGGATGGTTTTGCAGAGTGTTGCTGTTATTACAAATGCAATTTTAGCAATGTTGAAAAATATCCCTTACCAAAAAACTCCTGAGAGCGCAGCTGGCCGCTATCAGTGCTGGAGGGGAAGGTGGTGACATGTGAATTTAAGCAGCCTCCAGGGCTCAAACCCTTCCAGGGAAGCTCAAGCAGCTGATGAACCACAAGAAGAGTAGGACCCTTCCAAAGCCACAGCCTGACAGCAGGTTTGTACATCTTAATTTCATTTTGTTATTTAGTGATCGTGGTTTTCCTCTGACGTGAGCAGGATCAGGGCTTCAGTCCCTCCTTGTCACCTTCCCCTGCCTCATCCAGCCCAGGAGGGGAATTGGGTGAGCACACACCTTCCTCACTGACCTGTGCCCAGGGGGAACCTCTATCCTCAACTTCACAATTTTTTTCTTTAGGGATACAATTATTTACAGCCACACTTCTTGCTAGCAGGAGATTTCTGAGCTAAATATAGCTCAGCAGTTTGTTTCTTCTAAAAGAAACCCAGACCAGGTTTTTAATTGTTGATGCTTAAGAGAATAAATAAAACCATTCAGGTATTGCTCTGAGGCTGAGATTTTCTGCAGACCACACTGAGGTCCTGGGTGCTGTCACCTTCTGCAGGTCCCTGTGTCCCTGCTCAGGGCAGTGTCCATCCCCCCAGCCTGCAGACCCTTGAGGCTCCTCACAGGATCTTCACTAAGGAATTTGGGCCCATCTGGGACATTTTCCCTAAATCTGGGGCTGCCCCCCAGCAGAGCTGGACAGCAGTGACAGTGCAAGTGTGGAGTTTATGGAGCACTCTGGGAGCTTTAGGGATGAAAGGCACCATTGACAGCAGACATTTTAATTATGTATTAAATATAAGCTCTTTTGAGTCTTTTTGGTTAACCATGTTTGGGCAATTGGTCATTTTACATCAACAGCTACAACTTCTCTGCCTTCAGTGTCCTAATGGGCACTTTCCCCCAGCCTGCCTGACCATACCACATCCATGCTGCTGCTCTCTTTACTGGCTCACTAATTGCAACATTTCTGCAAGGACTCTGTGCTTGCAGCATCAAAGGGCACACAGGCATCCTGCTTGGGAGGAAAAGCTCTGGTCAGGTTATTGGGGAGGAAGAATTTCACACTTGTTCCTGTTCCTGCAGCATTTTCCTATGAATGTGTAGGGAAGGAACTGGTGCAGTTACACATGGCAGATTTCACTCTCAGGGTGACAGGAGGGCTCTGGCAGTGCTGCCTCACTCTGCACCTTTGGTTATGAATCTTGCTGCCCTTTAAAAATTCCAATTAAATTATTAATTATTCCTCATACAGCAGCTGGACTTTACCATTAGGAAAATGCCCTGGAGCAGGAGCTTGTGCAAAGGCAGAGCAGTAGCAGGGTAAAATCTGCAGCCTTTCCATGCCCTGCTGAGGTGACACAAGGAGGTGACAATTTACTGTGCCACTGCTGTCACTCCTGCTGGGATCCAGCCCACTGCACAGGTAACACCACCCTCACAGCACACAGGTGCCCCTGACACCCACCAGAGCACACAACTGCCCCTTTGTACCCCAAATTCCGCCTCCCCAGCCCCCCCTGCCCCCACGTGCAAACCACAGAGGCAGCTCCGAGTTCCGTTTTTATGGTTACATTCCTCATCTGTCTCACTAAACACACATTCTGTAATTACTGCTCACTGCAGATTTATGGGCAAGCTTTGCTGGTCATTATTCCATGTGCTTTGCTGTTTGAGTGACATCTCAGCTCTGGGAGCACAGCGAGTCAGGGGAGCCAAAATATCATTACCAGCCAAAATATTGTAACCAGCCAAAATATCATTACCAGCCAAAATTTTGTAACCAGCCAAAATATCATTACCAGCCAAAATACTGTAAGCAGCATCATCCCTGCTCCTCCAGAGCTGCTCCCTGGCTCATGCCCCCTGCTTAAAGCCAGCATGGAAACTTGTCCTTTAAACCAGCAGAACAGGAAGATCCTCTCACAGGTTCCTGAAATAAAGCATTGTAGCCCCAAAAGCTGCCAGCCTACCTTGTGGTTCTGGTAGGAGGTGACAGAGATGAAGGAGGTCTCAGGGAAGACGTGGGTGCAGAACGCCGTGTTCTTGGAGCCAAAGGCGTTGTTCTCGTCTGCCTTCACAATGTGCAGCCGGGGCTGGTATTTGTGCATTGAATTGAGGATGATCTGCAAAGCAATTGATGCCCAAGTGAGGGATCATTCAAAAAAGAAAAGAGTCAAGCCGTGGCTGTTGGACACTTTGCGGCAGAGCTCAGCTTTAGCTTCGCTTGTGAGTTAGGAAGGAAAATTTACATTCTAGAAATGCACATGGACCAAGGCACAAAAGGTATCTGCAGCTCTGGCAAGCAGAGCTGAACTTAAAGCTTTCCTGGTAAACCCTCATTTTCCATTGCTATTGGATAAAATCAGTCTGGGTGGAAAAAATGTCAGAAGTTTTTTTTTCCCCAGCTCATGCCGAAGCCGTACAATATATAATTCACCAGCAGCCCTGCCTGTAAAGATTCCTAATAAATGCTTTACTGAGCTGAAAAATACACAGTTTAGCAGGGAAAAAATAACAACACAGAAACCACAGGGGGAAAAAAGCTAGAAAGCTATTTTTCTTTATCTGATGGAAGGAAAAAAAAAAACAAACAAAACCCAAAAAACTACAAAGCAGCAGATTGGTTTTTCCTGCTGTTTGTGGGTGGCTGGTCCAGGCACCTCTCCCCTCCTCAGTCTTGGCCAGTGGAAGGCAGGACCAGCACCAGCCAAGGGATTTTTGTGGAGGATGCCAGGGGGGCTGGGGAAGGGCTGAGGTCCAGCAGGGATCACAGCCTGGCTCCACTAAAGGGTTTTTTTGGTGGAGCTTTTTGGGCTGGGAGAGGCTGTCCAGGCTCATCCCATTGCAGCACTGAGATTCCACAAAGCAGGGATGTGCCCAGACACTGCAGAATAAAATGGCTTCAAGAAATGGAATTTCTTTTTAGAAGTGGGATGGTTTTGAGAAAAGCCTTTATTCCTTTTACTGGGCAGAGAAGAAATACTGCTGCCTTGTTTTCTCAGCACAATCCATTCCAATCTCCCCCTTCCGCTCCCAAATTGAGCCTGGCTGCTCCTGGGGGACAGGGACTCCAGGCTGGCTGTCACCCCTGGGGTGCCCAAAGCCTGGGACAGGGCCAAGGAGGGGACACTGGGATGGGTGGGGTGGTGGATGGATGGATGGATGGATGGATGATGGATGGATGGATGGATGATGGATGGATGGATGGATGGATGGATGGATGGATGGATGGATGGGTGGATGGATGGATGGATGGATGGATGGATGGATGACGGATGGATGGATGGATGGATGGATGGATGATGGATGGATGGATGATGGATGGATGGATGGAGGATGGATGACGGATGGATGGATGGATGGATGGATGGATGGAGGATGGATGGATGGATGGAGGATGGATGGATGGATGGATGATGGATGGATGGATGGATGGATGGATGGATGGATGGAGGATGGATGACGGATGGATGGATGGATGGATGGAGGATGGATGGATGGATGGATGGATGGATGGATGGAGGATGGATGATGGATGGATGGATGGATGGGTGGATGGATGGATGGATGGATGGAGGATGGATGGATGGATGATGGATGGATGGATGGATGGATGGATGGATGTGCACACAGCAGCATCAGCTCACACTGATTATGGTTTTGGCCAGTTTTAAATGAGAATTACCAAGAAGCAGAAGGATTTTGCCCTGTGATTGCTCTGTGTGTTCAGAAACCCTTTCTCCTCCATGAGTGCCATGGCCAGGAGAGCCCAGAGCAGCAGCCCCAGGTGCTCCAGGCAGGATGGGAGGCAGTGCATGGAGCTTGTGCTCTCCAAACCCCTCATCTGCTGCAGGTCCCCCTGCCCACAGTAGCTGCTGCATTATGCACCACTTAAATGCAATTTTTACTGTTGACGTTTTCCAGACAACCCTCCCTGCTCCCCAAGAGACAGAATGAGGAATTTTTGGCATTTTATCAGCTTTGCATCAAGCCTCTGAAGCACTTTGTGGCTGTTGATGTGCAGGGTGGAGATCTGAGAGGGTCGGCTCAGGTTTTGGGCTGGAGCCGTTTCTCTGCTTTCATGTATCAGCCACTCATAAAATACTGTAACACCCAAGGGACAGGACTTTCATTAAAAAGGGACATTTCAATTTTCAGTAATTAAGAGCTGAGGCATGCTGATAAATAATGGCTGTGTGGAGCAAAAGCTGGGGATTGCTGAGCTCTCTCTGTGTCTGTCCCACACTGCCCAGCACGGGTGGCTTCTCCCAGAGCCAGAGAAACTCAGCTTCAGGATGGAGAAAACAACTTTAAACTGAGCTTTCCAAAGGGAAAATTAGGAGCCCAAGTTTTGATACACCCTGCATGAATAGCCTGTGTTCCCCCTCCAAAGGATCCACTGGGCTATAATGACCCCTTTAAAAAGATAAATGCATTTTTAATAACATCTTCAAAGCCAAGGAGTCCAGACAATTTCCAAAATGAACAAATTAAGTTCTTGGAGCCTGACAGAAGAACTCAGGAAAGGATTTCTGACAGATGCTCAATGCTTCAGTTGTGGCTGCAGATCTGCCTGGAGTTTCATCATGAAAAAAGCCCTAAATGGCCAAATTTTGCCCACTACATTTACAAGTTTGGGCATTACAGTCCCTTGCACAAAAAGTGAATATTTGCTCACCTGTCTCAGTGTAATTCCCGTTGGAATTTGAGTGTGTGGCTCCCCACCAGCTGCAGAGGGGATTTCACATCTTTTTGGGGTCAGCAACCATTCTCTGCATAAAACCAGCATTTTACTTAAAAACTCCTGCACAAAGGTTGTGTCTGCACAAAAATCCTCCTCACCTGTGCTTGGTGTAATCCCTGTGCATTCAAAATCCTCACAAACCACCCCAAAAACAACATTTAGCTACAAAACACCGAGTCTGTGCAAAGTGAAATGCCAACAATTCAGGCTAAATAGTTTTCAAGGCTGCTTTGGAAAGCTAAAAATACACAAAACAAATGTAAATTCCACTCCAGTGACGAGCATCAGTGGAAAGATTGTCTTCAAGAATTGTGTCAAAAATGAGAAGTATTTTAAATGATGGGACAGAGCACTGAGCAGTGATGTAGGAGCCCTTGGCCTCAGAGGTGATGCTAAAACAGTAACTTTGTATTTTCCTGCACTTCCCTTGTTCCTGGGGAGATGAATTCAGTGTCAGACACTGTCACACGTATTTTTAAATTGTTTTTGTACAAAAAGTAGGTACTTGGGCAGGGACCCAGTGGTGGGGACCCTCCTGGGCTGCACCAGGTGAGACCCAAAGAGCTCCTGGATATTTTGGGAAATGTTTTGCCCCTCTTGGCTGCCCCTGGAACTGCAGAGGAGCCAGAGCATCCCCAGGGTGGTGTCACTGCCTCCCCTCATGTCACAGGTGCTGAGCAGACTGTGACACAGCCCAACCCCAAAGTCCAGTGTGAGCTTACACAAACATCCTCCTAATTTTTATTTTTATTTTCACCCCCCTGTCTCCCTCCTTTGTGCTGCTCACAACTTGCAGCTGGAACTTCAGCTGTTACAGAACTCAACTTCTTCATTTTTTTGGCATTCCCCAGTCAGCAAGAAATGTTAAAAGAAATGGTGTCATTTGCTCCTTTAGTTTAATTTTACTTAGGAAAACAAACTCCTCTAACTTCTAATCTCTCACACTGCTGAGTAATGTCAGCTCCAGGGCCTGAATGTGCAGGATGGGACCCAAAGGCCACGAGCTGAGCTGGGGAAATGGTGCCACATTCCTTGTCACAAGGCAAACTCGCCTTGCAATCACCAGTAAAATGTATTTACTTTCATATGAAATTTGGGGAGTTGATTTAAGAGCTCCCTGTTTCACCAAGGTATCAGATGTCAGATGATGCAGGGGTTGCTATGGCAACTCCCCTTTTTATATTGAATAGCAAATGGCCACGAAAAAGCCACATAATTTTATGGTTGCTCCCGGGGGATCACATAACTAATATAAAATCTTGCATTTTAATATATTTTCTGCTTCTTTCTTCCTTCCCTCTATTCTTTCAAAGTGAAAAAGCCTTTGAGTGAGGCTGGCCCTGGTCCCACATTGGGACTCTGAGCTGGAGTGTGACAGCCCAGCACAAAAACCTGACAATCCAGTTTTCTGCATGGAAAAAATGGTGTTTTAATCAAGGGGGCTCTGCAGAATCATCTCAATGAATATTTAGAGCATTTGGTGCTACAAACCATCCCAGACTGAAGGGGTTTTTAGGAATGAATGGGTTGGAGATGCTCCATCAGCTCTGGAGCTGACCCAGCTGTGCTGCCCAGGATGTGTCCAGGGCATTTGGGATCACAGATCCCCTTTTTCCCTACACCCACCCTGGGACACCTCACCCCAAAGGCAGCATGAAAATCACACCAACATTTACAGTGGGAAAGACCCCTGAGCTCACCCAGTTCAAGCAAATAAAACTCTCTGTGCCCACAGGCTCTCCAGCAGCCACAACAGGAGCTGAGATATTCCCTGAATCCCATCCTGCAGATTTTCCCTTCCAGGGGAGGATTCCCCCTCTCTGCCCAAGGCACGCACAGCCCAGTCCCAGCCCCAGCCCGGGCTGCTCCTGCAGGGCTGCAGGGGAGCCTCCCAATCCACACTGCCCTGGCAATCTGCACAGAGGGAATCAAAGCAGGGCTGGAAAATCCTGGGAAAAGGTTCAACATGAGCTCAGACAAAAGCTCCTTAGGAGATGGCCAAAGCTGGGCTTTCTGGGTTTGTTCTCCCTCGGTTCCTTTCATCTCCCATCAGCTGGAATCCATCAGGACACAGCTGTGGGGTGATCCCAGCTCCACTGTGGGTTTGGGCAGAGCCCAGGTGTGGCACCCTGGGACACCCCAGGTGAGACCCCCGCTGTCACCTCCTGCCCTGCCTTCCCCAGGCTGCCTCCCACTCCAAACCTGAGCATTTCAGGGTCTGATTCCAGTCCAACTTCACCAAAATCTGCTGCATTGGACTCACACAAACCAGCAATGTAGCAACAAAAAGATTTAACAGACAGAAGTAAATCTTCTTTTCAACCACCAAGCCCACTGGCCACTTCTTCCCCAGGACTGAAATGGAAACCCTGGATCCATCCCTGCCTGTGGAACACACACCATTCCCAGGGGACACAGCTCTGCTCCTTTTTTTTCCCCAGCAAACAATGTAAAACTTCACTTTGTAATTTATTTGGGCACCACTATTGCTCTGATTTCCTAAAATGGATGGGTACCCAAAAAAAAAAAAAAAAAAAAAAGAAAAAGGAAAAGAAAATAATCTTTTCATGGATATTCTTTCAGAAGAAGGCTTAGTGATGCTCTGAAAAAATTGCCTGCAAATTTAGGGGTGGACAAAAGGGTTTTTCCAAGGTTTAAATGGACTGGGAAAAAAATTGGTTTGGTATTGGGAAACATTACCTATAGATATAGATATAGATATAGATATAGATATAGATATCTATATATCTAGATATAGATATAGATATATAGATATAGATATATAGATATATATTCTTATATATATTCTTATATCTATAAATATAACTAAAATATAAATATAAATGTAAATACATTCTTTATATCTAAGAAATAATATAGATTATTTATACATATTTTTATATATGTATATACATACATACATACATACATATATATGTAAATAATATATAAAATATAAATGATATTATATTTATATAAAACCCCAAATGTTATACATAAAAATACAGGAAATTTTTAGCTGAAAATTGCTCTGAGCAGGACAAGAGGGGTGTCCTGTGTCCTTTTCCACAGGCAGGATTTCCCCCATTCCTCCCTCCCTCCCTCCCTCCCTCCGGTGCTCCCAGTGCCCGGGGTGGGGAAGCTGCTTCCAAGGCAGCACAGAAACCTCCCACCAGCACCCGAGAGGAAACTGCTTGGCCACAAGTCATAAAGCAAACAAATAAAAAAAAATTATGAATCAAAATTAGGGTTTTGCAAGATTAGTAGGACGTGGAGCTAATTAAAAGTGCCTGAGTGCGTCTGACGGGCACAGGCAGAAAAAGGCTGATTTAATTAACAGAAAAATGAAAAGGAAACCCCAGGACTAGGGGAAAAATTAAGGCTTTCAGTGATAATCAAATAAAACCAAGTGTGCAAATATTAAATCTGAAGAGAAATAACAAACTCGTCAGCATTAATGAGTGAAGCCAGTAAACAGCAGATTTTGGTCAGGAAAAACAGGAATATCACTTAAATGCTGTCATGAGTGACAGGCCATCTAGAATATCTTGTAGCTTTAAACCTCACTTGGTTACATCCCAGGAACTAAAATAAAAGCTTTATTTTAAAAGCAGATAAAGTAATTATGGCAATTAAAAGGCAGCACCAGTGATGGAGTCATTCCCATTTTTCACCTGGAGAACACTGCCAGGTGTTTCCCAGGCAGCAGGCACTGGGAATGGGGAAGGGATGTGCCACCCTTGCTGGCACTTCCAAGATTATTCTCGCCTCTGCAAATGCCCTGTTACTCCCATGGCATCACAGAGCAAAGCACCAGCCCTGCCAGAATCCCTTGTGCCCAGGATCACTCACCAGCCCCACGTAAATCAGAGGCTCTATCAGGCTGATTATCTCTGCATGTAATGCTTTGAAAATACATAAATTCAGATTTCACTCTAAGCATAGGTGGCTTACAGTGCTTTCTTTGGGATCAGACAGACCTCAGTGTAGCTAAACATTACAGTGGCTGCTGATTTCTTAATCCATTTCCAACATGAAGGTTCCTCAGTTGTTAAGCCTGGTGTGAAAGAAGCCTTTCATGGATGAAAAATCCCCCCGGAGCAGAATATACAGCCCACGTTCTCAGGCTGTGCTGTGTGAGCTGGGCACAGCCTTACCTGCCACAAAACCTGCTCAGCCACAGGGGTTTGAGGCAGATTACAGAGCTCTGAGTTTGTTCTGATATAAAACCTGCTCAGTTTTAGGTGCCTGCATTGACAAATGCCTCCCATGCCTCTGACTGCAATAATTGACCACAACAGATAACGGGCCAGGCAAGCAGGAGTGGGGATTGTGAGGCTGCAGGGAAGGGCTGGTGCAGAGAGTGAGGCTTTCCCACATCCCCAGCATGGCAAATAATCTCCAGCCTAATTCCATGGATTGCAGCAAAGGCTTCACTCCACAATTTATTAATTAAGATGTTTATCTTATTTACTTTAAGCCTCAGATGTGCCTCCAGTTATAATCTCCAGGGGCTGCTCATCCCTGATATTAAGCAGCTATTTCAGTGCACAGTCAGGGCATGGATGGATAAATGGGTTCATTTATTGATAAATCATGTGAAATCTCTGCTGCCCGTCTTTCAGGTGAGATCCCTGGCTCAGAGGAGCTGCACCCCATGCAGAGATGGGGACACTGCAGTGGCCCAGGGTGCCAGGGTGGGTGACCCAGCCCAGCTCTGCCCAGGCAGCCGCCCACACACCCAAAAATGCCCCAGCCAAGGCTGCAGAAATCCTCACTCCACGTGGTTTTGAGGTTTGGAGGAAATCAAAGACAAAAGGAAAGGCAGGCAGGCTGTGCTGGCGCACGGGAAGGCAAACAAACCCTGTGGCTTTTCTGACTTGTTTTTTTAGGGAGCTTTAAGAAAGTGTTTGCAGTCACTGGGAACAAATTCCTAGAAATGAGAAGCTGTTATTATTCCTAACGTAATGCCTTCGTGGGACAGGCCCTGCAGAGCAGAACTGCTCTCAGCCTGAGCTGGTGGAGCCTTGCCCCTCTCCTGCTGCAGAGCCCAGCTCCCCTCCATGGGCACCACAAAAAGGGAAGCACCACATCTCCAAAGCAGAGGATTAATTAATAAGCCTAATGAGGAGCTGGCTGAGGATGGGTTCAGTCCCATTTAGCCAGGCAGGTTGTCAGTGCCTGAACAGAGCAGCAAACACTTTAAAATAGATTATTTCAGGTATTTTCCCATTAATGTGAGAGGGAAGGTGCTGGGCTGTGGTTCATGGCCCAAGGCACTGAGCAGGGCTCAGCTGGAGCCACAGCATGGTGGATATCACCCCAAAACCCAAACCACTGTCTCACTAGGGAAAAGACAAGCAGGCTGTTCATTGGAAAGGAGAAGGGGGTTAAAACCTTCCCTGTTGAAATGCAGCGCTAAAATCTCAGTTAAAAAATGACAAAGTCAGGAAAAGCAAACGTTTAAAGTTGCAAAACCAACACGGCACATCCTGTTTGTTTTACAGCCACATGGCACATCCTGCATGTTTTATGGTTTACATTTTACAGCATAAACAGTCGTATATTAAGCTGCAGAGTTAACCAAGAGGAAAACACTGAGTGAAAAAACGCCACGTGCAAAGCCAGCACCTCGGGATGGCTGTGGCAGCCAAACGGTGGCAGGGGTGGCTCTGTGTCACTGTCACTGAGAGAGCCCTGGCACAGGGGTATTTGTGTCACTGTCACTGAGAGAGCCCTGACATAGGGGTGGCTCTGTGTCACTGTCACTGAGAGAGCCATGGCACAGGGGTATTTGTGTCACTGTCACTGAGAGAGCCCTGACATAGGGGTGGCTCTGTGGCACTCTCACTGACAGAACCCTGCCACAGTTGTTTCATTTCATTTCCGTGGTGCCTCCCCCCTAGAGGGGAGCAGGGATGGGCTGTGATTAATGACAGCAGCATTAAAGGTGCCGGGGAGCCTTTGAAGCTCACACATGTCTCATGGGGTCAGTAGGGTGGGGAGGGGGTCAGGGCCCAGCACGGGGCTGGGTTATCACCGAGTCCCTGCCAGGGCCCGGCTTTTGGAGGCTCAAAATCTGCAAAAAATCACAAACACTGGCAAAAATTCTGGATTTTAGCAGTGTTTTAAGCTGGTGGGGTCCTCCTGCCTCTGGAGTCAGGAGATGCAGCTGATTTAGCCAGAAGCACAATTTCTGGGCAGCTTTGGGAGGCATTGGGGCACTGACTCCAAGTGAAAAGCTGCTCTTTAGAGGCTCAATGCACAATCATTTTAAGCAAGACAGATACATCCCTTCCCACTCTGCACCCTTCCCACAGCCTCCCTTCCCTCCAAACTGCTTAAAACACCATCAGGTTAAAACCCACATTTGATGACACAGATTAGATTCTCTTACCTTTGGTACAAGGAGGAGCTGATGGCACTAAACCTAGAAGGATTTTAAGCTCTCTCTTCCCTTCCTCTCACCAAGGACGGTTTATTTTTACATGACTTCCAGCTCAAATTGTGCAAACCAGACAGGTCTGAGTTTTTATACGCAGTATCTGAGCATTCACTCTCCTGACAGGCTGCCAGAGCCCTTGCTCTGAGTTATTAAATGCACTGGGGCAGATAACTGTGTGCTCCCCACCTCTCCCCAATACACATGAATCAAGATTTTCCAAATAAAATACTTGATCTTTTTTAGGGCTGCCAAAGCCAGTTGGAAAATCAGGAGTTTATGCAACCAGCTTCTGTGAGCTGCATGTACCACGTGCCAGGCTGAAAATCCCACAGCACTGCCTGGAAAGATCCCGGGCAGGAAAGAAAACCTCAGTGGGATCCAGCAGGACACAACTGAGCCAGTCATGGCTGCGTTTCCAAGAGCAGGGGAAGCACACAGACCCCCTCCCTTTGCTTTAAACACTCCCCCAAAGCACAAAATAATGTTATTCCTTATTATTAAATTAATGATTATTAAATTAATGATTATTGTTGTATCCCACCCGGCATCCCAGACACAAACCCAGCATTTTGAGCCCACCTCCACCCAGAGCCCTTGCAGCATGTCTCTCTTACGTGTCCAAAGGGGTCCAGGTGGTTGTTGGTGAGTTTGAGCTTCTGGAAGGACACCAGCTGCCTCATCCAGTGGGCTCCCGTGGCCGGGGAGTCGGGGTGCACGTACAGCCTGCCCGGCATGGCCGGCTCGGCCTTCCCAGCCACCATCCTGGCAACAGAGGGGACACGTGGCATCACCCTGGCACCTGCAACAGCTTTTGGTCCTTGGGCTCATCCCAGCAACCCTCCTGCCCGCCCTGGGGGGATGCACTGGGACAGGGGGACTCAGGGAGGCTCCTGCTTTGGGATCCCTGTTTCAGCATCACAGGCTGGCAGAGTGACCCCATCCCTGCTCCCAGGTGGGATTTCCTGGGGGCAGTGTCCTCACATGGGCATTGTGGAGACTCTTTTCAAAGAAGAAAACTAGTCTGGGTTTTTAGAAGACTTCAAAGAGCCTTCTGCAAAGGGAGATGGCAGAAAATACCTGTGGGCAGGAGTGGAACTGGTGTGGCTGCACCTTCACAGCCAGGCAGGGCTCCCACAGCCTGTCCCAGTGGGAAGGGGCTGCTCCCCACTCTGGCCCAGCTCCCCTTGCCCCACAGCACCACCAGCTCTCTCATGGACACAAGGCCCAGCCATGAGACATCATTCAATGGCAACGCCCTCGTTACTCCACATTGTTCTCCTCTTATAAAACCCCAATAAAAGCAATATTACCAAAAACAACAGAAACTTTCCAGCAGCAATAAAAGGAAAAGGGGAAACAGCTCTAGGGCTGGCAAAAACTAAATTAAACAGAGTTAAGGACTATCCATCATCTCGTGTTTAATGTCTGAAACACACAAAGTGGCCACCGTGGTGCAGAGACCCTCAGTCCACTCCTCTTACCCAGCGGCATTCCGGGACAAAAGCTCACGGAAAAGGGATTTTTTTTTTTAAACTGGAGCAGCCCTAATGCGCAAGTAAATAATTTCTGCTTTCTGGGATGTCACTGGGCTCGTTCCCTGTGAAATTTTCCATTGCTTTTCAGCAGGCAGCAGCCAGGGGAAGGGTTTGGGGAAACCACAGCAAATAGTGGCAGTGAGGGAGGCTGCCGGGCATTTTGTGGGGGGAAATCAAAAGAGAAAACAACACGTTTCCTTTGTCAGAGAGCAAAAATCCCAGCTGCCTCTCGGGTAAGTAAGTCTGCTGGGAAAGGCGCAGGGAAAGGAAGAATAACAGAAGAGAATCAGGGCTCTGAGTGAACCACCCCATATTTCGCTTTATAGCTGCTCTCCTAAAAGCAAAATATTACTATGGAAGAAAGGAATTTAAAACTTTTCTCGAGTCACACAAAGACCTAATTTTGAGGGCCAAAATGGACCATTAGGTCATCCTGTCCAGCCTCTGGTACAAGGCAGGCTATGGCTTTACCCTCCTACACTGCACACGGCCAGATAACCCGTGCTTGGCCTAAACCATCTTCTCCAAGAAAACTCCCCAGCCTAGAACACTTTGGGATGGACAAGTCACCACCCCAGCAGCACTTTTTTCCAGCAGTAAACCACCCAGCCTGTTAATAATATTTCATTTTATATTTGTCTGGTTTAAACTTCCAGCCCTGGCTCTCGTGTCCATCACTGTTCCACCAAACAGAGCTCTGGGATGCTGGCAGCCCTCCTGTGGGAAGGTGTTTCTGTTGGTTTCTAAGTTTGCACAACAAATGGTTGATCCAATTGTAAATTTCTATGGGAAAGCAGGCAAACAGAAGTGTTGTCTTACCATTTGTTGTCACAGAATTTGTAGCGGTGGTCGTCGGCCGGGACGATGTCGATCAACAAAATGTATTTGGTCTTGGGGTTCATTCCAGTCACTTTGACCTTGTAACTGGGGAACATCCTCCTTAGGGAAAGCAGAGGGTCACCACGTTAGTGAGGGGTGGAAGAACTGGAAGTGATGGAAACTTGGAGCAGCAGCCCAAAAAGCAGATCCACCATCAGAGGGATTCATGCAAGGACATTGTTGGTTCTTGTTCATACGTGAATTAAACTCTCTCTTTCCAGAGCGTGTGCCAGTGCAAAAGTGGGCACAAATTTTGATAAGGGTTTAGGGAGGGGGGCTGTGGGCCAGTGCCAGTAAAATGAGGATGCAGAGAGAGATACAGGGGGGTCAACACATCCCTCTTTGTGGGAGGCCTGGACAAGGAGCCCTCACTTCTACAGGAGGTTCTGCCTGGCTTATGGCAGCACCAAAATTGCAGATTTCTTGCTGCTGTGGAAGTGTTTGAAAAGTCTGGAGACATGACTGCATTTCAGAGGAAACAGAGCACAGGCTTTGTCATCCAAATGACCCCAATATCCACCAGGTCCCACCACTCCTCCTGTGCTCCCTCCAACAAACAGAACTGAGGATCACCAAAGCCTGGGGGAGACAAAGGGTTAAACCCTGAGGTGGTGCAGACAGGCTCCTCTGGCATTCCCAGATTTCCCCAATTCACAGCACACCCCTTAAACCTTGCTGGAGCCTGGAGCATGGCAGAGCTTTCACCAAAACGTGCCTGTCCCACTGGCTCCAGCAACCAACACCAAACTAGAGCATCCCATCACAGATAACACTGACGTGCCTTACAGTTCTAAAGACTCTTTGTCTTTTACTTTTTTATAAAGCTCTTGCTGTGAAAACAGCAGATTCCATCCCAGTCCAGCCCTGCCATCCAAAGGAAAGGGCCCTAATGGATACTGACACTGCCATGGGCTTCCCAATCCCCTGAGGCCGCATCAGCAGCCAGGATTTGCAGGATTAGGCACTTCACATCCTCAGAATAACTGTTTTCTTGGCTCCATCTTCCCCACCTCCTCCTCATCCAGTAAAAACACCCGAGTCAATAGAGCAAACTGGCTCACCACAGCCTCCAGCCAGGACACAAAGTTCTCCTTCCACAGGGGATGGAGGATGAGAATTGCCACATCCCGGCCTCGTTGGAATTGCGTGAATTAAGATGGGCTCAAATCCTGATGTCATTTCTCCATCAGACATCAAGGCCACTCTGTCCCCCACTTTATCCCTCTTTTCCTGAGCTGGTCCAAGTCTGCAGCACCATTTTGTCGCTGCTTGGGGAGAAGGCAACAAAATGGGCCCTGTTCAAAATCCTTTCAATTGACTCTTTTAACCGCCCTGCATAAATTCCAGATGTTTACCATGTAATTAGCCTGGACTAAAAAGGGGTGGTTTAGCAATGTCCTTCTTTGATTTTCATTCATAAACTCCGCACTCCTCTTAACCTTGTCCTCCTACAGGTAAGCACCTGGGTAAATACAGTAGGACATTTCAATTTGTGAATACACAGCCCAATTCACACATCGAAAAAAATTGTATAAGGAATCCAATCTGAATGCCAAGATTTTTTTTAATTAGGCTTTAAAATGGCATTTTAAAATGAAACAAAAAAGAAAAAAAAGAAAATTTAAAAAAGAGGATAAAATTATTTAAAAACTTAAATGAAAGGAACACAATTTGACAGTATCATACCTGCACTGGGGATTTTTATAACATTGAGCTTCTGAATTTCTTTTTCCCTCAATCATTTCATTTACTGTAGAACATCCAAGCTGCTAAAGTAGCTGAACTGATATATTGTAAATGTTAAGTGCTTTTTTAATGGCATTTAAAATTAAGCTTCAGCATATGGAGTTCATATAGCATGGACATGCCTGAGTTTATAATGTTCTTTAGTATAGCCCTCTAAAATAAATACAAAGAGCCAAAGTACTACTATAATATATACAGCTGAAATTCTTTAAGGATAACAAATGGGGACTCACATCTGATTGAAGGTGTTGCTTAACTTGCAAACCACTCACTATCTCGCAGTGGTAGCATTGTGCTCAGCAGTCCACAGACCCAGCTACAACCAAGTTTGCCAACTCTCCACATTCTTTTCCAGGAAAACATGGGTAGATTTTAGTAATTTGGCTGTGCATGGACATTTCATCATTATTATTAGCTGCTGCATTTTGGCTTTAAAGAAAAAATATGCAACTAATGTGCTGTCCAGGGACTTGTCAGTTTAATTTTCTTAATGAAAACATATTTCTCAACCCCTTGGCAGAGGCTCATTTAGTAAATATCTCTGCAATATGATACAAACATGGGTTGTGCATCTCTGATGGGAAGGCATGACAAACCCGAGAGCTGGGGCCAAGGAAATGCAGTCATAGAGATTGAATTAAAATGAAAAAAAGAAAGCAAGAGACAGCACCTAACATCATGTCCTGGCCCTTATTAAAAGTCCCATTTGAAAGAAGGGAGCAGAACCCCCCGGTGGAGCTGCACCAGCCCTGCCCGGCAGCGAGGCCGTGCTACAGTGGCTCTATAGAGCTCCCTGGCAGGCCTGGGAAGGGGCCAGAAACCTGCCTGCTTCCCCAGATTTACTGCAGGTCAATGGAGCTACTCAGAGGCACGAGGAGCTGCAGCGCAGCAGCAGCTTTGCCCACGCAGCCCCTCCGGCAGGCCGGGGCAGGCAGGGCCCGGCGGATGGGCGGCTCCCGGGGATGCTCCGCTCGCCCAGCTCCCGCACAATGGGCTGTTTCATCATCCCTTGCTCGGGGACCGGCAGAGGCACAAGAAGCACCCAGTGCTGCAATAAAACTTGCCAAAGTCTTGCCAAGCTCTGGGAAAGCTCAGCCTGGCTTTGGTGGGAGGTCTGAAGCAAGAGCCGGGCAGATCTCTGTTTTGTCCACCCTCCTTCCCACACGGCTCCAAACCGGGGCAGAGCATTGCTGAGCAGAAACTGGGGACACAAACTGGGAACTTGGGGCTTCTGGGGAGTGTGTGCAAGCAGGTGACACCTGATCCTCAGGGCACCCCCTGTGCCAAGGGCAGCTGCTGCCCTGCCTGGGCAAACGGGACTCAGTGAGGTTCGGTGACGGGCACAAGTGCAGCACAGCAACACTCAAGTCTAGTGAAGTTTGAGCCACCAGCACTCAGGAGATTCATTGCAGCAATTCCTGGACCCATCACCTTTTGTTCAGACCCAAAACCTGTTTGGACACAGTGTCCATGGGCTGCAGCAAATGCCCTCAATGTGCCAATGACAACACCATCCCTGGAGTGGGGATGTCCAGCACTGGACCCATTTCCTTCCAATTTATATTCCTATTTTTGAAATCCACACCGGGTGTGTGTCCAGCCCAGCACACGCCTCAGGTGGAGGCAGCAGGGCCACTCAGGGAGCAGGGCCCAGCAGCAGCCCCACAGCTGCCCTGCCCACCCAGGGACCAGCCACGAGCCCTGGAGCACCCAGGGATGCACAAGGGACTCAGCACAAGCAGCCAAGCACCGGCCCCAACAGCCTTCTCTGCAAAACACCAAAATTGACAGGACTCCAGTTTTAGGCACATTCAAACCCATTTCTCCCTCCTTCCAGCTCCAGCCAGAGCAGAAGGGACCATCAAGGCTCCTCAGCCCTATCCTGAGGGTTTCATGTGCCCCTCAAAGCTCTCTGCTGGGTTTAGTGCTCTGAGAGGCACATTCCTGTCCCACCCCTGCACTGGGACAAAGGGACAAAGTGTGCTGTGCCATGGCAGCAGCTCTCACTGCCCTTCACAAGGCAACACTTAAATCAGATTTTATGTTCACAAAAGAAAGGCACCTTCAAAGAAAGCAATCATGGGGGAAAAGCCACAGTGCCTCCTGTGTGAGCAGGACACCCCCTGTGGCATTAAAACCCCACAGTCAGTGGGTGATGCCCAGGGGAGGGCAGAGGGGCTGAGCCTGGCACTGGGACCGTGGGCAGTGGGGGCAGGGTTGGCATCACCAGAGCTTGGCACCACACTGCCACAGCCCCAGCTAAACCCTTCCCTGCAGATGAAATGTAGCAAAAACAGTAAAAGCCAGGAAAATAAACAAGCAGCACAATTCCACAGGCCTCCCAAGCTTCAAAGATGATGTGCTAGTGAATTATTTGTTCTGATAATGAAGCAGTCACTGCTTAGCTAAGTTTATGCTAGGCACATTTTATCTCTACATGATATTCACAAATTGTTTTAAAATGAACTGTTAGAATAAGCATCTCTTGTTTATTTATTTATACTATTACTATCCAATCCCCTTAACTGTGGAGCAGTTGCTGACATGGAGCCAAAGCTTCTATTATTGTTCAAACAAAGTTTAATTGATGTGTAATTGGCTGGTTGGGTTTGGAAGTGAGAGATAAGAGAAAAGCTTTGCTTTTCTTTGGGGCAGCAGTTCCCAGCCTCTCAGGCTCTCCAGCCTTGGCCTCTCTGTGGGCATCTCACGTGTGTCTCAATGCCCAGATGAGCAGGTCTGGTTGATCCTGGAGGGACGGGTGGCTGAAAGTTTCCCATGTCCAGCAAAATCTTATTTTTTGGGCTGGGGATGGCAAACCAGAAGAGTGGAATCAGAGCTGAGTGAAGAGCTCAGACACTCATCTGAACAATGACTGTGCCACACTGCACATCAGCAACAAACCCTCACTGCCCTCCTGCTCAGCAGGATGGAATCTGATCTCCACTTAGATGCCAACACCATTCCTGATGTCCCTGTGGATGCATTGGCTGGGAGGGGATGCCCCTGACCAGCACAGGGCAAGCAGGGAATTCAAACAATATTTCCATAGAGAAAACTGCATGGAACCAGGACACCTGAGCAAGCCATGCCCTCACCAAAGGCTGCCAGTGCTCTCTGAAGCCCATGGATTTATGAGGATTGGTACTCACTGCACGTCCCTGAGGTGTGAGTGGTCCTTCAGATACCACTGAGTGCTTGCTTCTGTCCTTTCAAGGGAGTAAAAACATCCCCAAGCACATCAGCAGCTCAGCAGCTGAAATTCTACTTTTTAAGACAATAAGAATATTTCAAAAGACAGACAGAGATTTTATATTAATATTAGTATAAAATATTAATATTTCAAAAGACAGACAGAGATTTTACAATCCTTGCTTTTGGGATGGTCAAGTAAAGCAATGACTGGAGTTTTGGAACTCTGGTGCTGTGCTGCCTGTGATGTTGTTTTCTGATCCTCAGGTTGTGAAAGGATCAGAGGACAACTGCTCACTCAACATCTTGGCTAACAAACAATGTCATGGCTGAGCAAGCACCTCCTCAGAACCTGCTGGGCGTGCTGAGATGCCTCCAGCAATGCTTCCAGAACACCAAGGCAGGTGAACACCTGTACCCCTGATAACAACAAATGTGGCCCCAAATACTTCCTGAGACTTGGCCATGGCTGCTTGAGGATGTTCTCCTTGTATTCATTGTTAGAAGGGAAAAGAATGGTGTGCAGAGCCTCCAAGAACTATGTCTCCATTCTGATGACCTTCCTTCATTTTTTTCCAATTTCCCTTCTTTCGACAAGTATTCCTTCCACTGACTTAACGCGTCTTTAAAAAGAATATTCTCCAGGGCAGATTAAAACAAATTTGGGGATGTCAGCTGTTTCTTTTAGCCTTTTAAATGGCATTTCCTTTTTGATAGATTCTTGCTTTCAGAAAATACTTTAAAGAGATCAAAGAGTTTTTCACCAGGGTCCCATTTTCCCAGTGTATCCTAAGCCTCAGTCCCTTATTTCTCTTATCACCCACGCCACTCCGTTATGACGCTCTGTATACAAAGTAAGAGCAGTTAACTTTGAAGTGCTGGATTAGCCCATGCCAGATCCTTGCCTCAGAATAACAAACAATACAGGTTCAACAGGAGTTCTCATCAGTAGTTCATTTTTCAGCCCCAAATTCACTGTCACTAACACAAGCAACATTGAACTCTCAGTCTATGGGCAGATAGCAGAGATTTATCTGGTGGCAGGACCATGACCTAGTGATGAGAAGGTCAGACAGTTAAGGGATTTTTATATTTTGGAATGGCGAGGTTGTATTTTTTCCTTCTGGCTAGCACATCTCATTTTTAAATAAAACATTGTTTCTCACATACTTGAGAACTTGGTGAGCTGGATGGCTGCTTTCATGCTCTAGAAACATTTCCTTTCTTTGCCCCATGGTGACTCCAGCCACAGGCAGGCTCCTGGCCATGGGCTGCTCCTCTGGGCTTTCATTTTGCTGCAGCTCAAGTTGAGCAGAGAAGGTCCCAACGTGCAGGAGAATGGGGGAGGTGGTGCCAGCAGCACCAGCAGCACAGCACAAAGGCACCTCAGAGAGAACCTGGTCACCAACAGCATTTCAGGGCAGGTTTGCTCCTCTCCAGCCCAGCTGCCTGGCCATGGGCTGAGGCAGGAGCTGAGGCAGCCTGGGCACTGCTGGAGCCACAGCCCCGGTGTCCAGGAGCCTCTGGGGCAGCAGCAGAGCCCCAGCAATGGTTGGGGACCTTCCCCAGCTGATCTGGGCTTGACCAAAGCCTCCCCTCACTGTGCCACAGCTCCAGCACAAGGACAAGCAGGGAAGGCTTTGGGAACACCCTGAACTGTGAGCATCCCATGTCTTTAAACAGCAGGGATGAAGAGAGAAATGGATCAGGAACCAGACTCCCATCCCTGCCCTCTCGGCATGCACAAGCTCTCTCTCCCTTGCCAAAGCTGTCTGACAGCTTCAGCAGCACAGCCAAGAGCCATTGGAGTTCACTCCTGCTTTTTCTCTAAAAGCAGGAGTTTGCCTGAACAGGATAATTCCAGGATCCCAAATTTAGGAGCAAGCAGATCAAACATTCCTCAAATATCTATTTTATTTCTATGTTTTATATTGACGGTTCACATTCCTTCGTTGATCTCGGATATTAAGGTTTGCTTTTGAATCAAAAAACATCAGTAGAAATTCTTGTAACTGCCTCAAAAGATTCTGGACAAATATTTCCCTTTAATTGTAATGAGAACTGGGCATCCATATGCCCTACAGAGCCATGGAAAATTTAACTTTTAAAGGATTATTCACACAGGAAAGCTGCACCAGCTTAGCCAAAGCATTTATACTTCTTCAGACCTTGATGTCCTAAAAACTAGTTTTATTTTGGTTTACTAAAGTTGATTGGGAACAGATTTTTTTAAAAAAAACTGAAATAAGCCACTTTTAAAATGAAACTTGAACATCTAAAGGGGATTTGGGTCTTTTCCGCACATGCAAGATGCTTTATCGATTCTATTTTTTTATTTGCAGCATTTTCCTAAAAATGCTTCTTAAACCTGCTACCATAGAGGCCAAAGCTGGCTTTGTACCTGTGCACACCCTGCACTCCAGCCAAAACTCAAATTCAGTATCTGGAGCCTCCTGTTTCGCCTCAGGGGCAGTTCTGCTGCCACAGAGAAATGACACATTATTTTCTCTTCAGGAGCTGCTCACAAAAATTTGACCAGACACCCTATGAACTGGCATTTTTTACTGATGAAACAAAAGCTTTATCAAATTGTTTATCCTTGGCAATACCTGGATAGAAATCACAATGCTGCAAAGACTGGCACCTTGGGAAAAAACCCTAGGGAACAACTCAATAAATAATCTACCAGAAAGAAGAAATCCTGAGCCAGGAAAGCTGTGGAAGCAAAGATTAACTTCCAGCAGAAATAAAGCCTGAAAGATGAGATTTCACAAAGAATGGTTTGCCACGAGCTACAAAAGAATCTACAATTGTTCAGTCAAATAATAGCACATAAAAGTGAGAGGAAGAAATCGGAAAGCCAGATTTATAACAAAATCCCTCATTTGCTTTCTGCTTTCCCCACCCCTCGCACAATTTCACAAGTGTGGAATTCCTGAAATCCCGCAGGAAAGGTGTGCACCCTGCTAGGACACAGCGATGCCCCCACAGCAGGGCGGCCGGAGGGGAGGAATCCAGATGTGCAGCTGCATCTGCATCCTCTAATACACCCTGTGCCCTTCATCAGCGTCTAGATTGATTTGATTAATTTCATTTAACAGGATCTCACCCACTGGAACTTTTCAGTGGAGGTTTTCAGGATATTTTTTGGTTCTGTAGTTTTTCTGGGAGAAGGGATTTTTTTGGTTGGTTGGTTTGGTTTTGGAGCGGTTTTTGTTTGTTTTAACAAACACACATATATAAATACACACACACGGGAAAGTTTGTGAACAATCATTTCCAAAACCAGGCACTCACAGCTCGCTGTGGGCGCTGGATTCATTCCCCCATCCCTGAAATGCGCTGTGAGCAGGGATGGGGACCGGGATGCTGCAGAAGGAACCGGGAATGTGGACCGGGAGTGGTCGGCGCTCCGCGGAGAGAGGATGCTCAAACAAGTGGGGTTCCCTCCGAGGAAAGGGGATGCTCAAATAACGGGGTTCCCTCCGAGGAACGGGGCTGCTCAAATAACGGGATTCCCTCTGCCCCCCGATAAACCTGCCCTGCAAACGCCCCTCGAGACGGGCGGCGCCCGAAGGGATCCCCCGTGCCCGCTTTGCCTCTCGTTTCCCCCGGCTCGGGCAGCCGCGGGTACCCAGGGCAGCGCCGGGGACGGGCAATCTCTGTACCGCAGACTTCCAGCCCTTTAAAACCACCAGCAGATAATGCTCCGGAGGAGAAATGCGGAATTAGAGCAAACCTCAAAGAGGAGGAAGGAGAGGAAGGCTCTGAGTGATGGAGCCGGCGCCCATCCCGCTGCCACGGGCGCTCGGAGGGATCCGAGCGCTTTTCTCCAAAGTTCAGGGAACTTTGCTAACATAAACTTTTTATCTTTTGATGATCCTTTTAATATAAAATAATCTCTTTTTTTCCCCTCCCACAATGAAGCAGTCGGACATTAAAAAGATAGCGAGTGCATTTTAAAGATGTTTCCACTTTATAAATCAAACTTTCTTGGCAACAACATGATTTCTATTTCAATGCTGAGCTTGTTGTGTTCTCCTAATATCTCCTACAGATCAGTCCTAAGAGGGAGTAATAATCCCCTAAAGTAATTCTCAGCCCTAAATTCTCGATAATTTATAGTTGGCTCGTTCTGTGGAGCTCTACAAAGAACGAAACAAATGACTCCCCCTTTCTCCCCCAACCAAGTTATCAATATTTGCCTTGTTTATACAAAAAAAGCAATTTTACACCATTGCCATGGAATTAACGCTTCCGCTGAGCTTTACATTTCCTCCCCATTGAGTGAACTTGTCATTAAAGTCACTCTCTTTTTTTGTTGTTGTTTGAAATTTAAAAATCAGGCTTCCATTTCTTTTCGTTTGTGCCCCTTGAGGTCAGACAGACCTACATTTAAGTGATTTCAACTAACGGCATTCAGGGGCATCTCTGTGCCTGCTGGGAGGGGGATTAGAGTCCTGATTAGTGCCTGCAATTAGCCGCTTTCCCTCTCTCCACACCCCCCCAATGCTAAATGCAAGTGCACACAAATCTCCATTAACCATCGTTTTTTTAATTGGCTCAAGAGGAGGTTTATTATTGCGACTCTCTATTTAAATAGCCTGGGTTAAAATAAAATCTGCACGAAGTAATAATTTTCATTTTGTCCTTTGCATGGGGATTAGCAGCAGATTGCAGCTCGTGGGCTGCCCTGCCCTCAGCACGGCCACGCGCGGCATCGCTGTGAGCCGGGACTCCGAGGCAGGACAGCATTTCAGTTGTTCTATTTTCATGCTAATTATTTTGTGTGGTTTTGCTGCCGGTGCTGCGGCAGAGCCCAGCCAGGCCGGGGAACCGAGCCGGGTCCGGCACCGGCGGCAAAGGGGCTGCGGGGCTGCTAAAAACACCGATAAAAGCCCTCGTCCTGGATTTTGACACCATTTGCAGCTGAATTCAGTGAAAAAAAAAAGAAAGTTCTTTTGTTCCGTGTTATTCATCAGAATTTCAGCCACTTCTTTCATTATTTTTTCTAAATTCAAAACTCTTCATGATAAAAAAAATTAAATTATTTTAGCTCGATGGCGCTGCACTGAATTTCGCTAATGGAGAGTTTGACTCAATAACGTAAAAAAACCAAATTTTTGTACATCTTGTGGTCTATCCCACCTCCTGAAAGGTGCACTGCCAGCCTCACCGGACAAGGAATGTGGGACTGAGCCCTGTCCATCTGGAGCTGTTTAAACAAGCCACGTTCAGACTTCCAGAGAGATAACATGCACGTTTGGGATGCTTAGGGTCCAGAATTTGGTACAGATATTACACATCTCCACAGGCACTCTCAGGTATTATAAATTAAGGGTGAAATATCTGAGGTCTTGATCCCCTCATCCGAGCTGACTTAGGGAGCAGACCCATCCGAATGAAGCCGGCTCTTCCCATCAGCAGACGCTGCAGAACAAGCCCTGGGATTTTATACGCCAAAATAAGGTGTGAAAAGGACAGAGTTACCTGCACCATCACTCCATAAACAGCCACAGAGCAAATAAAGGGAAGATTTCTGGGACAGACACCCCCTCTCCAGGGGGAATAATGGGAATTTCTTGCTTATTAGAGTCCAACTTCCCTACACTGAGCAGCACTGCCGGGATGGAGGAAAGCAGAGGGAAAGTGCTCAAATCAATCCTAAAAATCCAATGCCGAGGGTTGGGTTCTGGGTCTCACAGTGGGAGCAGCAAACAGGGGAGAAAAGTCACACACACACTCCATGAGCACCCACGGCTGCTTTGCACGAGACCACAGAGAAATAAATACTGCACAAAAATTATTTGTGGGGTTTTTTTCTCTGTTTTCTCCCCGTTATTTGAGTGCCTGGCTGCACAGCTCGCTAGCACGGTGTAAAACAGCAATGGCAGGGCACGGCAGAAGCGCTGAGCCGTGCTGGAGTTAAATGCTAATGCCTCAATTTTCCTCCCCAGCAGCAGCGAGGTGAGCCCGCTGCCGCAGAAGCCAAGGGCAGATACTTCGGTGCCCACAGTGACACCCGGCTAATTTTCTTGGGAATTAACTGATTCCCGAGCTGGTAATGGTCTGAGGTTTAATTCTGATTCTTAATTTTCTGACATTAATTCTGCCATCTCCCACCAGAGCAGCCCGGGCAGAAAATGAGCCCTGAGCAGAGGCAGGGCTGAGTTCTCTGGGCAACTGAAGCCTCTGGAAGCTCTGGTCTCCCTTCCTGGGTGTGCACACTGAGGGGGCTTTATTTTGATAAAAATAATTATTTGTTTCCAAGGGAAAACAGATTTTTTTTTTTTAATCCAGAAGTGGCACCCTTTTCTCTTTCAGTTTTGAGATTAAAAGAACTTTCATACTGCTAAAACTTTGGTGCAGAGTGTCCCAGCACAGATCTTAGTGCACAGCACAGAAAAGGGAAAGGGGGTTTGCTTTGTTTTGGAAAAAAAACCAAAACACCATAATTATGCTAATTTCCTAATTAAAAAATAGTTTAAAAAAAAAACATTACCAGAGAGAATTTGGTTTCAAACGTTTCAAACGACTCCACAACATTTTCTTGCATCTACATTCCAACTGCCACACTCAAACACATGTATAGTTTACACTGAAAAAATGATCTTATTGAAATCTGCAATCACTATAATATTTTTTAAATGCCACTGACTGTACCAGCTCTGCAAAACCCAGTCTTGGCAAACAGGACATTTCATAGAGATCAGAAGCAATACATGTTTGCAGGGAATTTTCACTAACCTGCCTGCTTTGGTTATTATCATTTCCGTGCCAGCTTCATGAAATTTCTTCCATAGCTCTTTCTCATGGAGATAGACTTTGATATTTTCTATTGTCTGTAAAAAAATTAAGATCATGAGAACAGGAAAAAATGGTGGAGAAAACGTGCGAGGAGGGCTGGGCAGGGCCGGGGAAGGGTTGGGGACACGCAGGGCCCGCGCTGCAGCCGAGGCTCCGGGCGAAGCCACCAGCCTGAGCGGGAGGAGGATGGAGCATCAAAAATTCCGCTGTCCTTTGCCAAAAATAAGAGAAACAAACGGAGGCCGGTTTTAATTGCAGACTTTCACAACCAGGCAGGACACTGCGGCTAAATGGAATTTTTTTTTCTTTATTTTTTTTCTTTTTCCTCGGGGGAAAAAAGTCTTTTGGGGTAGATTCGCCCTAAGCCTCACAAAAAGCGGGGACAGGAGCAGCCGCGGGGACAACGGATCCGCGTCCAGGGCCGCGCTTTGTGCGTTCTGCGGGATGCCGGGGACATCGCATCCTTGTGCGGAGCGAAGGCACAGAAACCGCGTTTATTCAGGGGTGGAAAACCCGCAGTGAATTCCCGGCCGGGCCGCAGCCCCGGGAGGAGCGGGACAGATCGGGCCCTGCCGGCCGCGGCTCTCGGTGCTCGGGTTCGCCCTTTACCGACGGCTGGCCCGGGGCGGCCTGCTGCGGACAGGGAAAATAGAATTATAACAATAAAAAAATAAAAACAAATAAAAGTGAAGAAAAACGAGCTTTCCTCGCAATCCCTCCCCGTGTCGTGGCCGGGGGAGATGCGCGGTGTCGGGCCGGGGGTGAGGCGCAGCAGGGCAGGACGCGGGGCCGGCCGGGCGGAGCGTACCTGCTCGGGGTCGGGGAGCTGCGGGCTGCTGAGCGGCGTGCTGCTCCCCCCGGCTACGCCGAGGACGGGGGAGCCGGCGGAGGTGTCCGCATGGCCGGGCGCGGGGGCTGTTGGAAACCCTTCCTCGGTTTCAGACAGGCTTTTCTCCTGGAGCATTTCCTTGGGGGAAGAGAGGGTCAATGTTAGCTCGCAGCACCGGGGGCCACGTCCTGCCCCTCGCCCAGCCCCGGGCACAGCCACCTGCGAGGTCAGGCCCTCCCGGGCCGGCCCGTGCCCGCTCCTCGGGCGGCGGCGCTGGGATGTGACACCGCGGGCCCCGGGGGAAGCCGCTGTGCCCGGCTGAGCCCCCGCAGGGGAGCCGCCCACGCGTGGCTGCGCTCCCGCCTGAGGCCAGGGCAGCTCAGGTCTGATGTGGCCGCAGGGCCCCAGCCCCGATGGTTTCTCCCCTCCGGTACCCGTCGGGAAGGGCAGCCCGGCCCGGTCGGTCTCTCTGCCCCGTCCCGTCGGGGCTGCGGGGGCTCCGCGCTGAAGAGCTGCGGCGGAGCCGGACGGTGTAAACAGGGGGAGTGCTGGGCTCCGAGATAAAAGGGCCCCTCTTAAACTTGGACGGAGACTGGGAAAAGCCAATAAAGATAAGGCCTGACAGCTCCGCCGGGGCTGCCGCGCATCAACGCCGACTTTTACAGCGCGGAGGGACGCGGCCGCCCGCCCCGCCTGACGGACAGACAGACGGACGGGCAGCGGCGGCGCGGAGGGGGAGCAGCTCCGAGGGGCTGCGGGGTGCCGGTCCCGAGAACCGAAAGCGGCGCTGGCCGCAGACCTGCGGCCCCCGAGGGAGCGCTCCTGAGCCCGGCCCGCAGCCCCGGTGCCTGCCCCGCGCCGCCAAGGCCGAGCCGCTCTTCGGGACAGCGGCTGTGAAGGGGAGAGAGGGGCTGGGAGCCCAAGTGCAGCTCCAGCGGAGCTCCAGGGAGAGCGGGACTGGCACCCCAAAGTGCAGCTCCAGCACAGCTCCGGTGAGAGCGGGGCTGGGACTCCCAGCTCCATTCGCACCAGAATTCCAGGGAGAGCTCCCGCCGAGAAGCCGCACAGCCATCCCGGCTGTGTGCGAGCGGACACACATACCCCAGCGACCAGCCGCGATCCCCGGGGCAGGGAGCACGAGCGGGGAGCACGGTACGGGGCTCAATGCCCTAAGAACTCCACCGGTCCCTCCGCCCGGTGCTCGGGGTGTCGGGACGGGAGAGCCCCAGCCGAGGCGCGGATGTGTCCCGGTGTCCAACCGCAGAGCGGAGCCGGGTGACCGGGAGGGCACAGGTGGGAGGGAGGTGTCCGCGGCGAAGGCCGAGGGCAAGGCTCCAGCCCGGACCGGTGCTCCCGGTAAGTAGGGAGCAGGCTGGCTGGCGGGGAGCAGCGGGGCAGGCTGGCGGCGGTGTCCCGCCCAGGCCGGGGCTCGGCGGGCTGCGGGGAGCCCCGAACCCTTGGAGCCCCCGCTCCCTCCCGTCCTTCCCCCATCACCCCGGGAACTCACACGGCCGGCCGAGGGGCAGGAGGCGCAGCGGGGGGCTCCGGGCTTGGCCTGGGGGCGGCTGCGGCATGAAGGGCATCCGCGGGGTGCTCAGGCCGGGAGCGGCTCCGCGGCCCCCGATGGCAGCGGCGTGCGGAGCATCCCCCGCTGCGCGGATTCACTTTCCCTTGATCTCGGCGGAAAATGTTCCATAAAGATCCAGTTTGGGGCCTTTCGACTCCCTCCCTCTTTGTCTCCCCCCCCCTCCCTTTTCCTTCCCCTCCTGTTGCTGACGTTGCCGCTGTCAATCACGTCCCCTTACACCGACTCTGGCCCGCTCCGCCCGGCCCGGCTCGGCCCGCCCGGCCCGGCCCCGCGCCCGCCCGACGGTCGGCACCGGGGGGCACCGGCGGGGGCAGCGGCCGCCCGGCTCCCGCGTACCAGAGCCGGCCGCGGCCTTCCCCGGCCTGCCTCGGCGCTGCGCCGGGCCTGGCGGCGAGCGGAGCCACTCGTTGCTCCGGGAGGAGCCCGGGGAGAGGGGACATCCTCGGCACCACCGCCCCCTCACAGCCCCGACGGTCCTGGGGCTCCCCATTGCCCGCCCTGGAGCCGGGCAAGGCCGAGGCTGCAGCGGAGGGCATAGGCCGCGCATGGAAAGGCACCCGGCTCGGCGGGACCCCGCGGCGGGAGCCGGGATAGCCCGGGAGCGGTGATGGGGAAGAGCCGAAATCACGCCTGGGCAGGGGTCCCGCCTCAGGAGGGGCCCACAACCCCCGTGGGGTTCCCTGACCCTGCACTGCAACCAAAGCGTCCATGTCCGCCGGCCTGCGGCCTGCTTTCCTTTGCGGGACTCCCTTGCGAGCCCGGGGACGAGAACAGGGCTCCCCCTCCTCTCCATGTCGCGACAGAGAGCCCCGAGCCTTTCCACAAGGCAGGCAAGACCTGGGGGCCACAACAAAGCCAGGCCAGGCCGCCCCGAGGTGAGGGCGGCAAGGGAAGAGGCCGTTCACACCGCCCCGCTGGAGCTCCCTCACCGTGCGGCACCGGCACCGCCTGCTCGGGGCTCCCACGGCCCCACTAAACCCCCAAATCAGGAGGAGAACTCTTGGGGGAGAGTTTCCCAGTGCTGTCGCGACTTAAAGGGCCACTTCAGCTCGGCTGTCGCGATTACCAAGCCCCACACACACAGAGCCCCGCAGCGCTTCCGAGCCGCCCCTCGCATCCGATCCGCGCCCAGGCCGCGCTAACCCCTCTACACACAAGGCCTGTCGCGACAGCTCCACCTCTGTGCCCCGCGCTATGTCGCGACAGCACCAGGCTCTGCGCTTCACCGTGCCCCTGCTCATCGCCTTACCCGAGCCGGGGGTCCCGGGAGGGCGCCGAGGCGCCGCTCGCTGCCGCAGCGCCGGGCTCACAGGGACCCCGCCATGGGCCGGCAGGGGCAGGGGTCTTACCGGGGTTTTCTTGAAAGTGAATTTAAACCCGAACTCACTCCCACCGTCACGTGGTGCCGAAATTGGGAACAGGAGCAGAATAAAAAGTAAAGTGGGGTCAACCTCGTAATGAACCTTTTCCCCACTCCTACCAAAAAAAAAAAAAAAAAAAAAAAAAAAAAAAGAGAAAGAAAAAAGGAAAGGGGGAAAAAAAAAAGGACCCGAGCGGGTCGGGAGATGTGAGGCGAGCGGAACTCGCAGGAGCCAGCGGGATGGGGCAGGTGAGACCGGGCCGCGGCGGGCCCCGACGGGGCCGGGGCGAGAGGGGACCCGCGACCGTCCTGTCCCTGCACGGACCGAGCGGGGACTGAGAGGGGGCGAAGGGTGAGGGGGCAGCGAGAGGCCCGGCTCAGCCAGGGCTCCCGGAGCGCCGCTCCCGCCGCTGACCTGCCCCGCTCGGTTCGGTTCCCGCTGGTTCCGCGGTCGCAGCCGCCTCTGAGCTCTGGGCCGTGCCCCAGCCCCGCGGTCCCTCGCTCGGTCCCACCGCCGGTTCCCACCCGCGGGCCGGGCTCTCCCCGTGGGCTGCAGGACCGGGCTCCACGGCAAGGTGAATTTTGGTGTGACTCTACTGCCTCAGAGGGACTGGGGGCTCGGCTTTGTCTGGATGGGTCTCCCCTCAGTCCTTCCCGCCGCAATCGCGGCAAGGGGAAACGCCGGCTTGCTACCTGTGCTTCCCGACGGTTAAACGCAGTGTTTTCCCCCTTGAACAACAACAAAAAAAGGGCGGAGGGGCAATCCCAGGTGGGGAGGATTTAATTAAAGTAAATCCAAAGACTTTCGGGCCTGATTTCCCCGTCGGTGCGTACGGGGATGCAGGAGCGGAAGGGTCGGGCCCATTCCCCGCCGTGCGGCCCCAGCTGAGTCCGGCCGCGCTCGGCTCACCGTGCCCTGGGCCCAGGCAGCACCTGCCCGTAGCGGGCTCCCGGATCGGTTCCTCCGGGACCGCACAGATTTCCTCATCCCCCGAGCACGGGGACGGGGCCGACACCGAGGGGTGAAACGGCCTGGTCGGACGGAGCCCCCGGCTGCGGCAGCTCCGTGCGCTTCCCGAAGGCTGCGGCAATTGACGACGAGGCGAAACCAGCCCGACTGTCATCACCCGGCAGATGAACGGCCGGATCCCCGACGGCAGGGTGGCTCCTATTCACGGCTCATCAACGCCGAGCCAAGGGAGCAGTGGGAGGATAAGCCCCGCTTTCAGGGACCAGCGCTCCAAACCACTCATCACTGTCACCGAGCTCGCTCATGCCTTGGCCCTGAACACCGGCGATTAATAAAAGTTCGCTGTCGCTTTTCTCCGAAGTTACACTCAGTCCGCGGGCCGGGGAAACCCGAGTGGGATCCGTCCCGCGGGATGCTCCAGCGGTCTTCCTTCCAGCCGCTGCCCCTTTCCGTGGCTCCTCTTCCCCCGAAGATAACCTGCTTCTCTTTCCCCCAAGAAAAGCTGCCAAGCACGACGGAGACGAGGGGAGCAGCGAACCCCGAGCCCGCACCCGACGGGACCCGACGGCGGCGGCTCCGAGCCCCGTGCGAGGCGGGGGGAAAGTCAGGACCGAGCCTCGACCGCGTGGGCTGGCACAGATTTACTGACTTGAGAGGAAACTCACCGGTTTATACAGCTGAGAAGGGTTTGAATGGATGAATACTGAGAAAAAGTTGCCGAATTTGGCCAGTAACAAAGCTGGAAGAATGGAAGGCTAATACTGAGTTATGCATGAACTCGGGAGGAATTACACAGCATCAGAGCCTTGCTTCTAAACAGCGACAGTGCCAAATTTCTAATAACTGTGTAATATGCTTATTTATACCATACAAGGACTTACAAACCTCATTGTGCATAGCAGCTGGGTCATATTTCTTTACCCTTCCATTCCTCAGGCTCTTTTGCCAAGAGACTGGTACCAAACACTCCTAGGCTGAAAGGAAAACACAAAATTTAATCGCAAAGAAACGATGACAAGGAAGCGTGGGTAAGATACGGGCTGACGTGCAGCCCTTTAATCTTAAGCATCTGCCTAAAATAGATGAACGAAGGGGGCATTGGAAATATGCACGGTTTGAAATGCGAGTGATTCTCTGCTTCTAAATCGTTCCCCCAATTATCCACATGTATTTCCCTGACCTGGGCACGTCTGTAGGCTCTAAGGCTTTGTTTTAAACTGTTAAATAAATATTTTAACGAATGTTTTAAAACGTTGTAAACGAATGTGCCGCTCAGTCTCGCACCAAGCTCCGCTGGATCGGGGTAAATCAAACGAGGAACCATATTCCCATTTGTTTTTAAATATTTCGGGGGGGGATATTTGTTAATTTTATCCCAGCGAACCAAGTGTACTCACCCGTCATAATTTCAAACAAAGCTATGCAAGATGCAGCCTTGAAATGTTAAACCTGTATCCAGAAATAATTAAACTACGAACGAATATTCATGTAGATATTTTTTGAAAACTTGAGTATTTTAGAAATAAAAACTAACAATTGTGGAGTTGGTTTAATTTTTAAAACTAACCCTAATTTTGTCCAAATGCTCTACGTTTTTATTTTTGAATATGCTTATTGTTTTTTGAAGTAGCATCTAAAAAACTAACATTTCAAATCAATTGCACAATTTTGAAGGAAGAGATTTTACCATGAGCTTGGCAAAGCCTTTGTAAGAATGAACAGTCCAGAGATCACTGCCCTGCTGAGCGTCAGACTGAGATAGTCCCCAGTGGTATTTCCAGCCAAAGCTCTGATTTAACTTCAAAATTTACATATATTAAAAAAAAAAAAAAGAAGGTCCATCAATTTTGCAGTAATTTTTGATTTTAATGAAAAAAGCCCTAAAGCTACATGGTGGATGGGGGGATGGGAGCAGGCAAATGGAGCTGGAATAGGAATGATGGTTTAAAAAAATAAAAGGAGAACAAAGCCCAGTGCTCAGAGCTGGTGATTTCTCTGCAGCCTGGCTTCCAGTGCCACAGCAGCCCCAGCTCTGCTCCCGCACCCACCAAACTGTGCTCTGGGCTGGGGTCTGAGCAGGGCACAGGATGGGGGCCAGCAGGCCCTGCTGCCACCCCTGCTGTGCCACTCGGAGCAGGTCAGTGCCTGTGCTCACACCATCCCGAGGCCCGGAGGGCAGCCTGGGAGAGAGGGGACCCAGCTGTGGGTCAGGGTGGCAGCCAGATGTGGGCATGGAGAGGGGACAGCAGCCCCCGGGCAGCTTAGGGTACTCCAGGGAGGAGGACACGTGGAGCCTCCTGGTGAAGCTGCTCTGGAGCTGTGGGCAAAAAGGAGAGGGGCACATCAATCCAGCAAGGGACAGCACAGCGAGTCACTGCCACAGGCAGGGAGAAAAGAGGAGAGTGAGAAAGTGCCTTAAGGAATTGCAAATCCAGGCCAGCACACTGGCAGAGCAACGTGCTGTGGTTCTGCACAGAGTCCTTGGCATCACCCACCCATCTCCTTGCAGGGATGAGGGACTGGCAGAGTCCTGCCCAAAGTGATTATTCAATTTGTGCTGGGCATGAGGAGGAGGTTATTGCTGTGGGAAATCACTGTCCTCCAGGGTAAACAGAGGGAAATGCTGGTCTGGGTGAGAAATTCCCAGCGTGAGGAATGAGGGCAGGCAGCTGCCAGCTCTGCCTCTGCCCTGGAGCTGGGCACAGACGCTGTCCAAGCCCCCAGCGTGGCACAGTGACAGAGCAACCAGGGCCAGGGGGGCCAAACAATCCTGTTCAAACATCAGAGCCCCCTCAGGGGCCAGAACCCCTGCCCACAGCCCGAGCAAGGCAGCACAGCAATCCCTCACAGCCACCAGAGCCTAAAAGAGACTGGCTCCTCTGGGCCAGTCCCTTACCCCACGGTGCTGCCCACAGGGAATCTTTCCTCTTGCTCCTCATCCAGGGCTGGACTCAGTGTGGCAGGGGGTCAAAACAGGGCTCAGCACTGCAGCTGTGGGGAGGGAACAGAAAACACTGAGCCAGGAGCAAACAGGGGCCCTGGGGGATGGAACCCTTGCCAGAAAGCAATCACCCTCCCAGGGATCAGTCCTGTCCTGGTTAAATCACCCAGGGCAGCTCTAGGGCTGTTAGGTTTCAGAGATGGGAAGACAGCCGGGATTTCAAGGGGCAGAGGGGAGCAGGGAGCAGCAGGAGCTGGAGTGCAGAGGCTGGAGCAGAGGCACAAACATCCATCCGGGTGTGGAGCTGCTGGGGAGGAGGAGGCAGCACAAGGGCATGGAGGAAGGAGAGGCGAGAGGGAGATGAGGGCAGAGAGGAAGGGAGTTTGGGGGTCTGGGGAGCAGGAGGCCACCCTGGGGAAGGGCTTTGCTTCAAGGGCAGCACACATCCCCAGGCAGCCCCTGGATGTGGCAGCTTGCTCCCTGCTCACTCACATCCCTCCCATGGCTCTGTCCCACTCCCGGGACACTGATGTGAAACACAATCCTTGGGCTGCAGGGGACAGGGCCAGGCCTGGGACAAATGCTCTTCTCCATTTTGGGGATTGCCCTCCCTGCCCAGGGAGTGGGTTTGCTCTCAAAACAGGGCTCAGCCTTAGGGGTGCTGTTGTCCCCCCAGTAAAGGGACAAGAACTGCAAAAAGGCCCCACATTCCCATTCCTGGGGAGGGTTTTCAACAGAAGCAAACAGGAAGGGAAAGGACAGCCAACTGGGATGGGGCCCAGAACTGGGAATTTCCTCCTCCTGGGACATGATTTGCTGTGGGACCCCAAATTTGCTGCAGGTAGAAGGAGGGAAGCTGGAGAGAGGGGAGGGATGAAATGCTGGAGCAGCATCTGCCCCTGGCTCCAGCAAGGAGAGAAAGGATGGCTGAGATTCATTAAATAAAGAGACAGGAAAACCTTGCTTAAGGAGCTGTCTGGGAAAGGGGCCATTTCAGGCCTGCTGTATACAAGTGCCAGTGATCTGGGGCCAGAACAGACAATTGCTAAAATTTCCTCCAGGCTCCGCTGTGCAAGGAGCTTCTCAAGCAAAGCAGTTACAGAAAGTTGTGGGGAGCTTGCTGGTGCTTTTCTGCTTGGGTTCTGCTTTTCTGCTGGCTCCATCAGAAGGGAAGGGAAAAGATCCCTCAAATTAGGAATTTTTTCTCACACAACAGCTCCGAGCACTGACCTGGTGGTGCAGAGAGGATGAGGCAGCTCCTGCTGGAGGAAGGGCACAATCATCTCACCATGCAGTGGGAACAGAGAGAGGGATTGAAAAGGGATTTCATGATCCTCAGGATCAGTCTGCACCTGTCATAAACCACAGGGTGAAACTGGGGAAGAAGCAGGAGCAGTGGGGACAGCAGAGCTGTTCCCATGGAGAAGGTTTGCACCACTGAACCTCAGCACGACCACAGCTACAGAGCCCAGGTGCTTCTGCCCCTGCCATTCCCTGCTCTGACCTGGCAGCCAGGCAGGGAAGAGACCAAAATGGGCTCTGCCCAAACCCCAACCACTGCTCCTCCCAGACAAGAGGGATCCACGCTTGCCCCAGGTGGTGAGGCTGCTGCAGGTCTGCCAGCTGCTCGAGGGGCTGGCCTGGCTGCTTTGGGACATCCTCAAGATCATTCCTCACCTCTGCCACATGATGTTCATCCATTTCCATGCTGGTAAATGGCTGGAAATTCTTGCCTGGGTTGGGAACATCGACCTGAGAAATCACCTTGACCATGGAGCCTCAGGAACTGTGGGGACAGAGCCAGCAGCAGGATGATCCTCTCTGATCCTGACACAGAAATCAGGAGCTGGGGAGGGCTCCATCCCCTCTCTCCTGCTTTGCCACTTTCCTGCTCCAATTTGAACCTAAAAAGTGTAAAAAATCTGGATAAGAAATGCTGTTCAGTGCTTTCCGTAGCAGCATCCTCCATCTACAGCACATTCTCACCACAAGGAGAATGCTGTGGTTTTGCCTCTGTGCTGGTGCCACTGATAAAGCGCAGAAAAGCCTCAGAGCTGGAGATAAATGCCCTGAACCAGATGAGATCAGCCGGGAACACCTGATCCTCATTCCCACAAGGTTATGGTCGAGGTTGCGAAACGAAGGAAGTGCGGCACTGGCATGCTGGCAGCAAATCAAAGCAAATGACATTAATTAAAGCAGATGTTAGGAATAGGAAATTAAGCTAAAGCAACATTTCATCTGCAGCGTCTTCTCTGGGCACTTTAGAGAGGGTATAAGTTTACTGTAGGGAAAGAGAAATGAGGAGGCTGGTGCAGAGGATAGATGTGCGGGAAGTTAAAAGAATTAGAGGAGAGTTTTAAAAGCTTTAGACTATACATTCAAGGTCATGTTCACTCTCTGTATTTATTTTGAATTGTGGGTGAGGGGGAAGGCTGAGAGTGCTGGCTGGCACTGCAGGGAGACTCAGGCTAACAGGGACCAGCATCCTTGACAAGGGGGCTCAGCTCTGAAATTGGGACCCTCCACACTCCTCCCTGCACGGCACTGATTGACCTTGGCACCGGTTTTGCAAAAATAATTTCCCAATTTTGCTTTTCTCAGCTCACTCAGCCCCAGAATTCACCAAAGCTCAGCCCATTTCTCTGGGCAGCTGGGGACAAGGGCACCACTGTCCCCTGCACAGAAGGGAAACTGAGGCACGGCATGATTAACAGTTTTGGAGCACACAGCAAGCACAGGGCTGGCAGCACCGACTAGAGCTGCCCTCCAACCCCGTGAGGAACCACGAGAAGCCCCTCAGACCCTCTCCCATGGTCTGTCTCACCCACAGACCCTTCCTCCTGCTCCCCTCCTCGGGGCTGGCAGCGATGGGGCCATTTCTGGGGCTGCACTGACGCACCCGTGTCATCCCGGGTCACCCAGCTTGTTCCAATCAGGGCCACATGCCTGTCTGTGCCGGGGCTGCGAGCCCGGCGCCGCTTCCACGTGGCCCCTGTGCCAGCTCACAGGGCGCACGTAGGTGTGCCATGTCCCCATGGGAAGGGGGTGACATCCCCGCTATGCCCAAACTGTGCCAGGAGCTATGCCTTGGGCTGTGCCATGCGGTGTGCCAGGAGCTGGGCCATGCCATGTGCCGGGAGCTGTGCCATGCTGTGTGCCATGAGCTGTGCTAGGAGCTGTGCCAGGAGCTGGGCCGTGCCGAGTGCCAGGAGCTGTTGCCATGCCGTGTGGCAAGGGCAATGCCAGGAGCTATGCCGTGCAGAGTGCCAGGGGCTGTGCCAGGGGCTGTGCCATGCCGTGTGCCAGCAGCTGTGCTAGGAGCTGTGCCATGCCATGTGCCATGCCGTGTGCCAGGCGCTGTGCCGTGCGGAGTGCCAGGAGCTGTGCCAGCAGCTGTTCCATGCGGTGTGTCAGGAGCTGTGCTATGCCACGTACCATGAGCTGTGCCATGCTGTGTGCCAGGGGCTGTGCCCTGAGCCCGGCAGAATTTCCACCTCTCCCTCTGCGTCCGCCGTGCCCCCGTTGCGGAGCGAGGCGGGAGCGAGAGACGCTGGTGCAGCTCCCGACCCCGGCGCTGCCCCGCTCCCGGAGCGGCTGCCGCGCTTCCCCCGGAGCCATAAATTGCTGCCGGGGCCCCGGGCGGGCTCCCCTCGGCGGGGTCTCCGCCGTGAGTTACGAGGAGCGAGCGGCTCCGCTCCAGAGCCCCAGCGAGGCAGCGCCGCTCGTTCCCTCCTCCCGCCGCCCCTGTGCCCCCTGTGCCACCCTGCCCCGCAGGGTTTCACCCCATGGCACCCCCTGCGCTCCCCGGAGAGCCGAGCAGCGCTGGCTGGAGCCGCTGTTTACCCAGGGCGAGCGGGCAGATGGCTTGCTGACAGCTTCAGGAACACCTTGTAGCAGTTGCGGTGATTCCCGAGATCCGTTGCTTCCCATTTCAATTCACACATCATGATTTCTAAACCTCAGCTCGTACCTTCCCAGCAGAGCTCTCCACCTCCATTCCTGCCTGCTCGCAGTCGCTGCCGGCCCGGGAAGGACGGGGAAGGGGATCCTGTGAGCCACCCTGCCACTGCCTCCTTCATCAGCCCTTAGCCTGCCAAAGAAAGGGGAACGAGCAGCACAGAGGCTGGAAATCACTTTGAGGGTGTAGGTACTTCTTAGGGATGGAGAATTCATTTCCCAGCTGAATGATGGTTGTGAATGTATGGACAGAAAACAGGGAATTAGGGTTTGAGGTTGGCAGGTGGGAGTCTCTTTTGGTGTGGGGCAGCTCCACTTGGGATGGGTCCCTGCCATCCCTGCTGGGACCAGCATTGTGCCCAGAGAGCTGTGGCAGCCTGCTCAGCCCCTGGTGCTGTTTGGGAGCAGCTCAAAGAGGCAAATCTGAAGCTGGGATGGAGCCTGGCCGTGGTGGCTCCTGTAAACAGCCCAAGTTCGGTCAGCAGGAGGCTCAGCCCCAGCTTCCCCCCCTGGGATGGCTGCTGGCCCCACCTTCCCTCCAGGAATTGCTCTCTGGGCCTGGTGGGACCCCAGAGCTGGTTCTGGGACCTTTGTGCTCCCGCGGCAAGCATGAAGCAGAGCATCTCACACTTGTGTGCATTCCCTGCCCTCCTTGTGCTGCTGTGGCAGAGCCTTGGCCTCAGGGTGACAAAAGGAGTATGTTTTTCCAATTAAAAGAGCCAAATGTGTTTTCCTGCCAGTATTTAGTCCAGCCCAACATGCAATGTCTACATTTTAACCTTGAAGAAGCCTCTGGAGACGCTGCAAAATAAATCAATACTAGTCCACGTGCTGGAAAACAGAACCAATAAATAACTTCAGAGCAGCTTTTCTGTTTACCCTGTGAAATTCCCACTCTTGGCCGTGTGCTTCAAAACAGAGTCTCAAAATAAAATAGAAAAGAAAAACAACCCCCTGAACCCTTCATTAGTGGCCCAGCATGAGGCAGGGCTGGTTTCAGATTGCAGGTGCAGGGCCAATTCTCCACTGACCTCTGGGCTGGGATTTGGGATTGAGGTTGCCTGTGCAATGCTTTAAAAATATTAAATAAAAACATGTAAAAGAAAAATATACACACCCTGTATGGTTTCTTATGGCATGGAAGGTGCTGAAGGAAAATGAGCACCTGGGTTCTTGGATAGGATATCCCCAGTCTGGTTCTTGAGCCTGATCCCAGCTCCAGTGCTGCAGCCAGGATTCCTTGAGTCCATCCCAGCCAAGGGGATCTGCACCTCATGGGTTTTACCTGGTGTCATTGCTGTGTCCCCAAATGATGAGGGATAACTGTGTCCCTCAACCTTCTCCCTCTGCTCTTCCCAGGTTAGTTTGAGGCCAGTCAGGGATTCACCAGCTCTTCCTCCTTTCTGACAACAATAAACATGTCTTTAGCATTAAATAAGATTTACAGAAGCTATTAAAAGGCAACTCAAAGGCATTTTTCTGCATCCTGCTGAGGAAAGGTCTCATGTGGGAAGCAGGTGGGGCTGCAGGGACACACACAGGGCAGCTGGGGACCCACCTGAGCATGCAGGCACTGCTGGTGCCACCAACAGCCTGTGCTGGTGCCACCAGCAGTGTCATGGACACACACACAGCAGGGACAGGACACACAGCAGTGCCATGGACACACAGCAGTGCCATGGACACACAGGGACGCCTCCTGCACAGGGCAAACCCCACAGAGTGACCCCACGCTGCACAGATTTATCCCCAAAGCCAAGGCCAGCAGGACACCAGGAGCACAGAGCAGGAGGAGACATTCCCACCAAGGGGGCAAAAGTGAAAAAAAAACTTCAGGTTCTTGCACCCAGGAAGGTCCCTGTGCCTGCAGGGACACAGCAGAGGATCTGTGCATGGGGTGGGTGTCAGCCTTGCTTTGGGCAGGCTCTGTGCCATGCAGCAGCTCCAGGAGTTCTGTGGGAAATGGGACAGAGGCAGGGTTGGGTTTTTATAGCTGGGAAAAGGGACACACAAACCTGCAGCTCACACAAGGTAAACTCTAAATGCACCCCAGGTTGCAGCTCACACATTCACACCCCTGTCCTGCTTTGATGTCCCTGCTGCACCCCAGGTCCTGGTGGCACCACTGCCACCCTCTGCTCCTGTCCCTGCCCTGCACAATGAGGGGAGAGGGGACAATGATGACCTGGCAGGGTGTGTGTCACACTCATCACTGCCCAGTTTATACCTGTGGGTATAAATTTATACCTGTGGGTATAAACCGGGCAGATTTAGCAACTGTGGGGCCTTCTGGTCTTCCTTACATCTCTGGGCCATTTCCCCACGCCTTAAATGCTTCACATTATTTATTACATTTCATTTAACCCCAGCCACGTCCTCCAAATAAAATTTATTTTGCAGCTGTCATTCAGGTTTACTCCAGCCTTAACCTCGTAATCCTATTGATTCCCTCATTATTCTGGGAGTGGGGATTGATTTCATGCCTTCTGTGCCGTGGAGAAGCCTTTGCTCATTAATCTCACCCACATTTACAAACAGCCCATCCTGCTCATTCATTATTTCCTCATTCCCTGACTCACGAGGTGCCCAGCTCGTCTGCTTTGCCTCCTAATTTTGGGGTGTGGATGGAGAGGGAATATAATCCCTGTCCTCAAGGGCGTCCTCACAGCCTGGATGCCCATGTCCAGAGGAATTCCCATGCAGGGAATCTCCAGAAAATCCCCCAGAGCTGTGCTCTGCATCACCTTTGGGACATGCCCCAGGTCTGCATCGTGCTCAGGAAACCACTGAAACCAAATGGGCTGGGAAAAACAGGGAACCAGAACAAATCCAGCTCAGGAAGGTCTCCAGATGAACACCCTGCACCCACAGCCAGGCCCTGCTGCTCAGGGGTGTGGGACAGGTAGCAGCAGTACCTGTTGCTGATGCACACACGTGTGCACGCCTGCAAACACACCACAAGTGTGTTTATAGAGTGTTATTAATCACCCTGAGCACTTCATAGAGCCCCATCCCTGTGCACAGCACTGTACAGTGTATGGAGGAAGACATGACCCCTGTCAGGGAGGCTTAGAATAAAAAATAGGCAGACACTGTAGTTCAGACACGTAATAAATCCCCCAGAAGGACCAATCTCAAATATTTCAGCTCTTTCTCCCTCCCCTCCTATAATATATAATTGTCTTTGTTGGATCAATACAGAGGGGCTTTGTGGAAGGAGCAAGTTTAAGGGAAGATTAATGTAGTGAATTATACATGCAGCTAGGAAGAATTCTAATATTCAGCTTCCAGGAGGAGAGGGAAGGGTCTGAGGGATCAAATCCTCCCTGCAGGGTGGGCACACAGTGCCTGGGGGTGCCTGTGGGATGGATGGATGGATGGATGGATGGATGGATGGATGGATGGATGGATGGATGAATGGATGGATGGATGGATGGATGGATGGATGGATGGATTCAGCATGGCATAAGTCAGAGTGCCTGGGCTGCATCCCTCAGCCCCACCTGGCTTTGGGGCAGGTTTTGTCCCACCATGAGGCTGTGCACCACCTCACCCTGCAGACACAGCCAGCAGAGAGCAGACAGGGCCCTGAAATATTTGTCACTGGGGTATTTGCCACTAAACACCCATTATTCATCCACAGCAAAGCCCTGTGGGTTTTCATTTTCATAATTTAATTTTATAATTTCTCTGGGTGCACAGACACCCCCCAGCCTTTGCTGAGAGCATCCTACAGATGAATGCCCCCAATCCCATTAATTTCAGTGCCACAGGGTGAGCAGCACAGGGCTGGCTGAGCCTCCCCAGCAAGGTGTGCATCCTAGGGAGCACAGGCCTATCATATGGAATAAATTTAACTGAATCAAGTTTTGATTAAATGCCATAAACATGATTGATTTGGTTACATACCCTCTGCATGACGGTCTGTTTAATTTATTTTTTCATTCTGAGAAGGGATGTTGCATTGATCCCAAACATTAGCTTTGACTGCCACCATAAATTCCCATTTTTTTAGGGCGACCTGCAGCAGCCTTATTAATATTTTTACACTTAGCCAGCAGTTGGCAGGGTTAACCCTTCCACAACGTGCCCAAATTGTGCAGTGCTGTGGGGTGACCTCAATGAGAACAGGGGAAAGTCATCTGCTTTAATGCCACCACTCCAAAGCCACCAAACCTTCCTAAAACTGCTCCCTGGAGCCCTCAGGACCAAGGGGATCAGCACAAACCCTGAGACAGCATCTCCACAAGGCCTTGGGCAATGAAATTGTGCCCATAGCATGCCCAGAGTGGGCTGTTTGCTCTCAAAATCCCACAAAACCCAGCACACTTCTCACCCTGCCAGCCTCTGAACAAACACTACCACAGAATTCCTCACAACAGCTTCTATATCTTTCTTTTTATCAAGGGTAAGGGGAAAAAATCCTGCCCAAATATATATATTTTTTAATATTACTAATAAATTGGAAGAATGCTTTATGTTCTCAATATATTTTCAATTTGCTGCCATGGTCAGTATCTTGGTTGCTATGTGTATTTTATAAGCAACAGCAATGATAACCAGATTTAGCTGTTGGTTTCTCTATAAATACTGTGTTATCCACCAAAAGTGATCTCTGGGAACACAGTGCCATTAAAAATAACGCTGGAAAATCAGCAGGGAAACACCAAAAGCAAAAAAGAATAAATCACTTCCAAGCACATCTTGGAGAGACTGGAATTTTTGAGGGTTTATTTGGAAGATAAGCTGGTTTTTAACACATATTTTGGACAGATCCTGCAAACCCAGTGTCCATAAAACCCTCAAGTAACACACGAGCTCATTGCAGGCCAAAGCAGGAAGGGTTTCTGTGCATTTGCACTCAAGACAGTGACAAAGGACACTTGGAGCCTGCCCAGGTCTCATCCCTGGTAGGTGGGACAGCACAGAGTCCATCAGCTGCAACCCACTCAATATCACTCCTGCCTCCTGTGTGGTTTTGTATCATTCCTTTCACAAAATCCCAGCATGTTTTGGGTTGGAAGGGACCTCAAGGATCATCTCATTCCACCTCCCACCACCCCAGGCTGCCCCAAGCCCCTCCAAGGCTCTGAAATGAGCAGGGCAAGAATGTGAAGGCATCTCTAAATACTGAATTATTCAGCAGAAACATTTCTGCTGTCCTCCCTCCAACCCAATTTATTTGTGTTTAATTTAATTGCAAAGCACATTCCCTCTGTTTTCATACAACTTCTGGGAGCTGGGCTGGTGATTCTTAGTGAGAAATCAGCAAGGATTTCACTTAGGACTGAGATTTTACCTGCAGGAGTCCAGCCCAAGGATTTGAGCCAATTTGACCTGAATTCAAGGAGGAGAGCTGAAAAAGTGATGCTGTGTCCAGGCTTTGTGCAGGAACAGGAGCAGTGCACTGCCACCTTCCTTCTTCCTGGAGGAGAACAGCCCAAATTCGCCCAAATTCACCCAAACTCACCCAAACCCAACCATCCTCATCAGGCCAATTTTAGCCTTGCTGCAGGCAGATCTCTCACTCACCTCAGCTCTCTTTTATGAGCTGGACAGTTTGTTCTCACCGAGGTCAAGTCCATCTTTCCAGGGAGCTCAAGGGAAAACATCCAAATCTCTCAGCAAATGAGGCAGCACAGCCTGAACCACCACAGCTCCTCAAATCCCAGCAGCCCTCAGCCAGCACCTGCTGGGGGGTTGTGTTTAATTAATGAATTAATGGATTTAATAAATGAATTAATGGATTTAATTAGTGAATTAATGAATTAAATTAATGAATTTATGAATGCTGTGCAGTAAATTCACAAATTATTAATAACAAGCTTCCCAGGACCCTGCAAATATCACACAGGAGGTAAATCCTCACATCACCAGCTACACGGGGGGAGTGTGGATGGGTGCTGGCACCCTGTAAATCCAGGGAACCTCATGCTACAGCCCTGGAAACACAAAAACCACCACAAAGCCATTTCAGCATCAGGGGTTTGTCTCCCTTCACCCTTGGCAGAAGCCAGAAAAACCTCAGCTCAGTATTTTCCCATGGTATTCTGGCTTTCTTGCTTTGAAAAAAAAAAAAAAAAAAAAAAAAAAAAAGTAATTATTTAATGGATTTAAAGGTTTCATAGCCTCTTTTCATCTAATATTTAACGTGCAAGAGTTTCTGCATACCCCAGGTTAGGTAAACATTAGAGAAGATTGTTTATAGAAATTATATACAGAGCGGCGCTGGTTTAATTTATCAAAAAAGGTTTTGTTGAAATAAATTCGTTTTACAGTGAAACCCACTTAAACCTGTGAAAGGAGTGACCTGGTTGCAGTGAACCTGTTTGTGCCTCACCTCAGGGGACAGATTGAGCTGCACCACGATAGCATCTCCCATGTAAATATTCCCTGCCCTCCCAGAGAGTGGGACAGGGCAGAAAATGTGCCAAGGAGAGGGGTGCCAGGCCCCACAGGGATGGAAGGATGGAAATTGGAGCTCACAGGGAAATTTGGGCACCACTGCAGTGGTTTAATGCTGTAACCACCCTTCTTATGGGAGCAGGGGGTGACAGAGGGGTTCTGGGCTGCACTGTGATGCTGCAGGGGAAAGGCAGGGGAAATGCAAGGGGGAAATAAATAATGCTGGGGAAAATAAATAATGCTGGGGAAAATGCAGGGGGAATACTGGGGAAGTGCTGGGGGAAATGCAAGGGGGAAATGCAAAGGGGGAAATGCAAAGGGGGAAAAGCAAAAGGGGAAATGCAAAGGGGGAAATGCTAAGGGGGAAATGAAAGGGGGAAATGCAAATGGGGGAAATGCGGGGGGGAAATGCAAAGGGGGAAATGAAAGGGGGGAAATGCAAGGGGGAAATGCAAGAGGGGAAATGAAAGGGGGAAATGCAAGGGGGGAAAGGCAAGGGGGGAGAGGCAAAGGAGGAAATGCAAAGGGGCAAATGCAAAGGGGGGAAATGCAAGGGGGGGAAATGCGGGGGCGAAATGCTGTGGGAGGGAGGGAAAATCCAGGCAAAATGCAGGAGAAATAAATGCAGCTCTAGCAGGCATAAAGGATGTCAAAACCCCTCCAGCCTCTGCCTGCCCCTCAGCCTCATCTGCCACTGCTGGTTTGCCATGATCGATTTCCAGTGATATTGATAATTGCCGTTATCAGGCTTTATTTTGGGAAATTACCAGAAATAACCCAGCAGCCGTTTTTCCCTTCCCCCGAAGTTTACTGCGAGGTGGGGAAAGGCAGAATCTCTGCTCTCGCCTCCCCTCTGCTGGCTCCAGCAGCGCTTGGCTCACGGATGGTTTTGCTGCTCTATTTTAAAAGTGAAGCTCTGGGAGGACAAACAGAACAGAGGGGGAAAAGCCCACCAGCATTCCTCCCTCATGGCACAGGTCAGATTAACAGGGGGAAATTAATGCTAGCAGCTTTAAGGGAGATGGAATGCTTTGGGAATGAGCAGATGCATTAATTTGTAGCATGTGGCTTTAAGAGTTAATTTCAGTACCGGGAATCACATTCGTTCATCCATCCTTTGAGGAGGCATGGCCAGGTACAGGGCTTTGTGCAGTTCCCACAGTCTGGCCTAAAGGTATTTATAGTCTAGAGCTGGGGGAAAGAAAACACAGAAAAAAGGGATGGGATAAGGGAAACTGTGCTTTGGAAGCAGTCTGTGCAAAATCCACCGAGGCAGAATTGTCTCGTTAACAGAGGGAGCAATTTGAAATTATATAGGAAAGGTGGATAAAACCCGGAAAGCATAAGAGCCAGCTCTGATTTCAAAGTCCATGGGAGCATTCCAAGGCAGAGCTTTAAAATTAGAAACAGCATGCAAAGGTACTTTTCCACTGAAATGTCATGTTTTCCTTGAAAGGAGCTTTTTCCATCTCGAGAACGCGTTTTGTCACCGAGCAGCGAGTGCACTTCTCCCAGCAGGCCTGCTGAGGCAAAAACCCTGGGAGAAAATGGACAATCACATCCAGGGGCTTGGCAAACAAACAAAAGCAAAGGAGAGAAGGGATTGAGCAGCACGTTTCCATCAGGGAGGTTTGCAGCTCATCCTGGGCTCTGGACACCTCTTGGGCCCTCTGCTCTCTGTTGTCTCTCTTGGAGCCAAATTCAGGTGTTGCTTTCACCAGGTGGGGTGAAATCACTTGTGCATGATCCAGGAGGGAGCAGATCCCATTCCCAGTTGTTATTTGGATGCAGGAGAGCCCTTTTGTGGGCTCTCAGGTCCCTCTGTGATGGGGGTGAGCCACCAGCACCTCCGAGCTGTGACAGCCACAGCCACCACCCCGATGGCCAGCACAGTCCCAGCCCTGCTGGACACCGTTGTTTCCAGGTGATTCAAGTGCCAAACCCCACAAACACACCCTGAGGGACCCCCTTGTGTCCCCCCAACACCGGGTATGTGACAGTGGTGCCACCAACCACCCCTGCTTGTGTTCATCCGCAGAGAGCTGCAGGGGAGAAGAGGAAATTTAGGAAAGCGGGAATGTAAAAAGGGGATGCAAAACTCCAAAAAGTTCCTGGCTTGGCAGAGATCCACTGCAAGGCTGAGCTCTCCAGGGGGACAAGAATGGGGTGGAGGAAGAGCCCCTGTGCTGTGTCCCCTACAAAGAGCCCTGTTCCAGGGCAGCCATGAACACACGGAGGGGGCAAATTCCCGGGGCAGGGGGGATGCTGGGGGGCAGCTCCTGCTCCTGTCCGTGTCCCAGCCCTTGTCCCAGCCCTGTCCCTGTCCCAGCCCTGTCCCAGCCCGTGTCCCAGCCTTGTCCCAGCCCTGTCCCTGTCCCAGCCCTGTCGCAGCCCTGTCGCAGCCCTGTCCCTGTCCCAGCCCTGTCCCAGCCCTTGTCCCAGCCCTGTCGCAGCCCTGTCCCTGTCCCCTCCCGGGGCCGGCAGGTGCCCTGGGGACACGGCTGCCCCCGCACAGACAGCCCCGCTTTGAAGCGCTGCCGAGGCTGGCGGCAGCGGCCGGGCTGCGCTGCGATGGCTTTTAAACTCGGAGCGAGATGAAAAGCAGCCGGAAACGCATCTGAAGGGTGACTGCGGGGCTAAGCCTGCTTTTCTCATGCTCGCTTATCCCGGGCTGCTCCGCCACAGACCGGGTCCCCCGGGAGATGCTTTCTCAAGCTCTGCTGCCTGTCCCGGCCTTTGCTGCTCACATCTCTGCTCTGCCGGGAGGTGAAGCAGCAACAGAGATGTAGACAGAGATGTAGATGACATCTCTTTCAGCAGAGACGTAAAAAACCTTTTTTTTTTTTTTTTTTAATCATTAAAGGTCCTGTGTTGTTTCCTGCCACGACTCCCAGGAGCCCAAGCCTGGTCCTGAAGCAGCAGCCGAGGTGCTGCCCTGGTTCTGGAGCAAGGGAAACTCCTGTGCTGCTTCTGGGAGTGATTTGGGAGGAGAAACGGGAGACTGGAGGGTGGCACTGCCCAGGAGTGGGCAGCACTCAGCAGGCATGCACAGCACCAACAGGAGAAAAAGAATTCCTTTCCCCAAAGCATCCCAGGCTCAATCTACTATTCCTGTGCACTGACCACCTCTTCCACTACACCCCAATGGAACATGCCATAAAACCATGGCCAGACAGCCCCATTCCCCACAGTGCCAGGCCGCCAGGCAGCCAAGGCCGAGCAGAGCTGTCTGGGGCACACCAGAGCACAGAAATCACCCTGTGCCTGTTGCTCAACAGGGGAGACACCCCTGGGCACCATCAGCTGAATCATTGCTCTGACAGAGCAGCCAAAACGTCAAATCAGGTTTAAAACACCCAAGGACCTTGAACGGCTTGTTACCTATCAGATTTCTGCTCTCCTGTGCATTGAGTGTCGTGGAAATGGCTCTGAGAAGAGCAAACCCAGAACGCCACGGCTCGGAAGGAATTTCATTGCTTGTCGCCTGCACAGAGCCCCTGTGAGGGGCATTAGGAACACAGGAGGCCAGGAGAAGCCTGGATCTAATGAGATTTGTGCTAATTCATGTGATTGTTTATAAGAACTACGCTGCTCTAAGCCTGTTAAGCCACCCTGCCTGGCCAGGACTATCCCAGCTCTGGGCTGAGCACCCTCCAGAGCCTGAGGTTTGCTCAGAGCAGCTGGGCACACATTGTGCCTGGGAGAACACAGAGAAATCTTGGCCATTTCTCCCAAGCAGAGCCCTCAGAGCACTCTTAGGAAAAATCTCCCCCTGTTTGCTGAGGATGCTGTCCCTGCACAGCGCCAGGCTCTGGGATTCATGGGCTGGGAGCTCTGCAGGGACAGCAAAGCAGGAGCAGCCCCGGGGCTTTTCTGCCTCCTGCAGCTGCCAGCCCACCACCCCTGGGCTCCTCACTGGGTTCTCCATCAGGAATTCCCAGTATCAAGTGGGTGTTGAAGAAAACCCTCCCAGTAACTCATTCCCTGTCCAGATCACGCAAACCGGGGCCTGAATTTCCTCCCACCACCCTGCTGGAATAAACTGCTGCTGCTGCTGTTGTTGTGTGTTCCCTTCTCTTTTCCTTTGTTCCTTCCCTTGGTTGGAGCTTGTCTGAGCCTTCCTCTGCTCTCCCAGCCAAGCCAGAGGTTACCCCAGCAATCAGCCCCTGGTGCCAAAGAGTCTGCGCCGAGCTCAGCCCCGGCTCTGGGGGAGCCAGACATGAAGAGGGGGCTTTAATCTCAGATGTGTTGGCTGATAATCTGCTCTGCAGTTTGCAGATAGGGCGGTCTGGGCTCTCCCAGGCTCCAGGGAGGGCAGGGGCAGCCGGGACCACGTTCCCATGCAGGCCCTGGGCTGGATTGTGCATCCAAACCACCCACAGCTCGTGTGGCCACCGCGGCACCCGGACATGATCCCGTGCCCCCAGAGGTGGGAGATTTGGCCTTGGGTTTGCTGCAGTCACTTGGGAAATTATAAACAGCCTGTTCCTGTTCCGGAAGGATCACAAGCATTGGGGGGGGTCTCTGAGTGACTCAAAGAGGGGAGCAGTGAGATTGGGGAGGGTGGGATCCCCTCTCAGTCCTGAAATGGGGTCCCACAGACCACCCCAGGCCACAGCTGAGCTGCCAAAGCCATTTTGTGCCACGAGGAGCCCCCCTGGGCTGTCCCAGGGTCAGGGTCCCCCCAGCCATCCCTGCCTGGGGACCTGGGCAAGCCCAACCCACGGCTCCCCATGGTTCAGGGCTGGCTTGGCTGCTCCTGCCCTGCCCCACACTTGACCAAGACCAGGCCCAACCCTCCCCAGGCACCCCAGTAAGAAGGAATTCTCCTTTTTGATAACCCCAAAAGGAGGAAAGCATCCTCCTGTTCTTATGGGACAGGACCCTCCACCCAGCCAGGGAGGGAGCAGAGCATCCCCTCTGCCCAGCGTTCCCCCAGGCCAGGAAAACGGGAATTCCATGCAGGCAGAGGGCTCGGACAGCCACAGGGATGGGTTGTGCTTTGAAACAACGGGAGAAAGCCAAAACAGCCCGGCTGGAACCAAAACCCCTGCAAACGCTCCCTCTCGTGGAGGATGGGTGCTCTCCTGCTCGCGGCACAACAGGAGAGGTCTGGTCCCAAAAATGGCCCAAAAATGTCCCAAAACTCTCCCAAAATGAGGAGCTCTGTGGGAACAAAGGGGGCTGCTGACACCCTCCCCTGCAGCATCCTCATGGTGCCAGCCCCGGTGCCCAGTGGGGTCTCTGGAGCGAGCAGGACACAGCAGGCTGAGCTGGGGGCACATCTGAGTCCATCACTGAGGCTCCTGGATGCCTTTGAGGCTTCAACAACCAAATTCTGCCCCTTTTCCCTGCTGTGGGCAGCCAGGAGTGCAGGGAAACCCCAGGACATCCTGTTGGCATGGCCTTGGCTGAGCCCTCATGGAATTTACCCATTTTCAGGGTGTCCCCAAGGCCTGGAAGGGGACAACAGCTCCAGCTGGGCCCAGGGACAGCAGCACTGCAGTGTCCTCTCCAGATCATTATTTCCCAGTCTGGGGAATTATTTCCCAAAAGTCTTCAGCTGATTCCCCCCAAGCCACGCAGGATTTTTGCACTTTGTGCAAAAAACACCTTTGTGCTGGGAGCCGAGCCAGCATCTCCACAAGGTCATTTTGCAAAGACAATTAGGCAGTGCCTCGACAGAGCTGTCTCATTTTAATTAGATCTTATTTCCAAAGAATTACCGAGCGTGCCAGGCCCGGGGCTGGAGGCAAGGGCCATTTACAGGAATCAATGGGAAGCAAAGGACAGATGTACCTGTGCTCACAGCAGTGCCAGGGGGAGAGGAGCAGCCTTTCCTGCATGATTTCATCCATTAATTCCCCAGGCAGTGCAAGACCTTCCGTGCAGAACACAGAGCATCGCTGCTGCAAGCTGCTTGTGGGGGCTCAGGCACCTCGGAGTGAGCGCTCCCTGCATTCCGAGGGGCTCTGGGGATGCAAAATTCCAAGGGATCCCTGGCTTGGCAGAGATCCCCTGCAAGGCTGAGCTCTCCACGGGGACAAGAAGGGGCTGGAGGAAGAGCCCCTGTGCCGTGTCCCCTACAAAGAGCCCTGTCCCTCCAGGTTTCCCAGAGCAGCCACGAGCACACGGAGGGAGCAACTCCTGGGGTGGTAGGTGCGTTTTTGGCAGAACCCACAAAGCTGGGGAATGGTCCAGCCGGGTCCTCGACAGCTGCTAGTATGGACACATGAACAGAAAAAGTGATCAGATACCCACATCAACCTCAGAAAGGTGGCCATGCAGGTGGCAGGGGACAGACGGACAGGAGGGCAGGCACAGTCTGGGGTAGCTACCAGAGAGCCCCCACTCCTGCAGGATGCAGGAAGCCAAACCCCTGGGATCACTGAGAGTGACATCCATACGGGATGCTGCCTCTGGGGAACCCCCTGAGAAGCTCCGGGACCCCCTGAGAAACCCCAGAACCCCCTGAAGACCCTTTGGGGACCCCCGGGACCCTCTGGGACCCTTTGGGGACCCCCGGGACCCTCTGGGACCCTTTGGAGATTCCCGGGACCCTTTGGGGACCCCCGGCCCGGCCGCGCCCCCGGGGCCGCCCCTCGGCGCGAGGCCGCTGCGCCACCTGGCGGCCAAACTGGGGACAGCGCCGGGATTCCCTGCCCGGGTTTGGGGCGAATCCCGGGAAAAACCCGAGATTGGGTTTGGGTTTTCTGCCACCTCACAACCAAGCGGTGCCGTTCCCGTGCCGCGGGCTGGGAGCGCTGTGGATTCACCGGAGGGGCCAGCAGGGCTCCCCCCGCCGGAGCCTCCTCTCCTCCTCTCCATCCCGTCGGATGTCCCGAGCTGAGCCTCCTCCCTTCCCGGCTCCGAGGAAGGCTTGGGAAAAGGCCCGGGCGGGCGCCGAGGAGCGACGGACCTGGCTCTGCCTCGGCATCACCAGCTGCTGTAAACAACCGGAATAAACCGAGAGCCTCCCCTTTCCCCTTTCCCACCCTGCCTGAAGAGCAAGGACGGAGCAAACGGTGCCTGCGGCTAAGAACCGGCTCTGTATCAAAATAAACAGCTGCTTTTGCACTGATAATTCTTTACCACCCCCTCCCCTCCGCCCCCCAGACACCCACACGGATCAAAGTGGCTCTGGGAACCTTGGGGGACAGCCTGGACGTGCGTCCTTCCCACAGCCCCGGCCCGGGACAAGGACCGTGCCCCGGCGGGGATAACGGGGCAGAACCGGAGGAATGGAGGGGCTAAGAAGCCCGGAGGAAGGACCCAGGCAGAGGGTCCAGGGACTCAGACCTGGAGCAGGCAGGACCAGCAAAGAGCAGCTAAACTCCACACCGGAGCTCACCCCACCGCCCCATAAATCCCGTCCGGCCGCAGGTGCGGCCGCGCATCCGCCCCGAGCGCGCAGGTGCGCGGGGATGCCGGGCCGGGCCGGGGCCGAGGATCCGCCGGGAGCGGGAGCGGGGACAGAGCCCGGCGGCCCCGCCGCTGCCATTGTCCATTGATCCGCCATCGGGAGCCGCAGACAGAGCGGCGGCCCCGCCGGTAATTGGGGCTCCGGGGCAGTGACCGCGCCCCCCTCGCCCCTGCGCTCCGCGGGGCCCTCACTGGGAGCGGGGGCCGGGGCTGGGCCCGCTCCGCTCTGTCCCGGCTGCGGAGGCAGCGCGGCGCCAGCCCGGCACAGGGAGCTGCCGCCCACCCGTTCCGTCCGTCCGTCCGTCCGTCCGTGCGGGGCTCCCCTTCCCCGACGGCCGCACCCCGCTCTCGCACGGGCGGGAGCGGCGGATGCTCGCTGGAAAGTTCCAGCGGGGATTGGATCCTGTGTCCCCAGGCCCTGGGCTGGGAGCAGCTCCTGGTGCGGGGCAGGATGCGGGCACCAGGCATGCCCAGCTCCATGGCATCGTTTCAGACCCTCACCCCTTCTGCAACTTTCAGTATTAAAGGGGAGCTTATAAAAAATACAGAGTGACTTTTTACACAGATAGGACAAGGAAGATGATTTTAAACTAAAGGAGGTGAGATTTACATTAAATGTTGGTGGGAAATCCTTTCCTGTGAGGGTAGTGAGGCCTTGGCACAGCTTGCCCAGAGAACCTGTGGCTGTTGCATCCCTGGGAGTGTCCAAGGCCAGGTTAGATGGGGCTTGGAACAACCTGGAATAGTAGAAAGTGTCCCTACCCCCAGCAGGGGCTTGGAACAAGACGGGGTTTATGATTCCTCCCAACCATTATTTGGTTCTATTACTCTGCCCCAACACCCCTGACCCAAAATGCACAGTGGCCCTGGGGTAACCCACGAGCACAGCAGCCCAGATGAGGGGCAGGGGGTCCTGCAGAGCCCCCCTGGGCTGCCCAGGGACGAGAGCCGCGGCAGCGCTCCGCTCTGCAGGGCTGTGAGATGCTCTGGCATGAGCTCATGTTCCTGTTTACAAACAGCCGCCCATGGAGCCCTTCCAGCAGCGCTATTGTGCTGCACGGCAGCTCGGCCAAGGCGCTTTGTCCGCCGGGCCCACGGAGCCCTCGGGGCAGCTCTGCTATTTTTAGTGCCTGGCCAAGCACCTCGTGCATCGAGCTGAAGAAATCCAGAACTCACCACTAACCCAGTGAGGATTTCGGTGTGTGAGGATCTCGCTGCTCTGCGGACGCGGCACCAGCGTTCAGGTGGGAAAACAGCGGCTCCAGAACACCCAGAGCTTTGTTTTTGTGACAGGAAAGTGGGCACAGTGGCCAGGCCAGGCTTTGCCAGGTGCAGAGCAGCAGGGCCATGGGGTGCAGAGCCGGGTGTGCCCCTGTGAGGCCTCCCAGCGCCTTTTCCCAGCTGAGGAGCAGAAATCCCAGCCCAGTGCGTGACTAATCGGGAGCTGCTCATCGAGCTGCTTGAATGGGGCTGCTCAGAGCCTGGGGAAGGCCAGGGAGCAGCTTGGCTCCTGCTGGAACAGCCTGGCTGCGGGGGCCGGGCCCTGCTCCCTGCCTTTGGGCACTGTTCCTCAGGGTCACCATCATAACCCACAGAACACTTTTCCCCTCCCCAGTGAAGAGTGGCTTTGTGCTCCCAGGGCAGGTTGGGATGTCCCGCTGGCACCAGTGCTTGGTCCCCATTCCAGGATGGGTGACAGGGCTGTCCCTGACCTCCCAGGATGGCAGGAACCCATCGTGAGGCTGCCCCAGCATGTCCTGCAGCACCAGCACCATCTGCCCACTGTGATTTTCCCAACCACCTTTGCCTAAATCCAGCCTGGATGGATTAGAGGGAAAGGGCCAGAGGAGCCCCTGCATTGGCACAGGTTGTCCCCCCTCACTACACATACAGCCCATTAAATTGCTGCTCATCCTGAATCCTGTTTATTCCAAAATAATCCTGAAAGTCACCACACTTCCCTCCTCCGGGTGAAACCATTCCCACCCTGCTGCTCCCCCTCAAGCAGAAATACCCACAGAGGCATCATCCCCTCTCCCCCACAGAATAACCCCCAACACCTCTCCTCACACCCTGGGGGCGTTCAGAGCCCCTTCCCCGCCCGCGGCACCGGGAGCGCGGGGGAGGCCGAGAGGGGCCGAGAGGGGCCGGGCCCGCCCCGTCGGGGCCGCGCGGCGGTGCCAGCAGAGGGCGCCCTGCGCCCGGCCCAGGAACGGGAACGGGAACGGGAACGGCGGAGGAGCGGATGGGGAACGGATGGGGAACGGCGCCGCTCCTTCCTCCGGGGCCGCGAACCCCGCATGGGGACGGGGAACGGCTGAGGAACCAAAAAATAGAGGCCCCACGACGGCCCCACCGGCTCCGGGCGCTGCGGCAAACAGGGGGATTTAAAGCCCATCCCCGACAGCACCGGGTCACTCCGCCACCATCCCGGACAGCACCGGCGTGCCCGGGTCATCCCTTCCCCATCATCCCCTCCCCATCATCCCCTCCCCATCACCCTTTCCCCGTGCCCGCCGGTGCCGCTCCGCCCCGCTCCCTCCATCCTGCGGGCAGCGCTCCCGGTCCCCGCAGCGCCGGCGGGCCGCTCCCGGCTCTGCGCTCGCCCCGGGCACGGCAGGGCCAGCCCGGCACCCGCGGAAGGTCCGTCTCGGTGCCGCTCCCGCGGTGCCTCCGCGCCCCTCCCCGCGCACCTGCCGGCCCGGGAGGGGCGAGCCCCGACGGGCAGAGCCGGCGGATCGTGCCCTGCGCTCCGCGGCCGCGCAACCCGGGCCGTTTCCCTCTCTCCCCGTCTATCATGGAGGCTCCGCGCCCCGCGGAAGGGCGGGCGGCTCCCAGCGCTGCGCACCTGCGGAGCAGCGGCGGCCCCGACGGGGCGGAGCGGCCGCGGGAATGAAACAGGCGGGAGCCGGCAGGACTTCTCCGAGTAGAGGTTTTTTTTTATTGAAAGATGTGAGAATTCATCAAAACTGAACAGACAGATACCCGAGTAACCAGCACGTTGCAAATCATGTATCTTTTTATTTTAAAACAAATATAGAGCACAGTCCTGTGATATTTAAATTTATTATACTTTTTTTTTTTTTTTTTTTTTTTGTTCTGGAGTGAAAAATAAAAACCTGAGGTTTATTCCTGCATTCTCTATACCCCGCACTGTAACAATAGTTTAGTTACGTTTTGGATTCGTTAGTTTATTTTTTTTTTCTTGCAAAAGTCCGTTAAAGGATTGAAATCTTACTTTTAATGACTCCAAAAATTGTTTTATCAGTGGCACATGATTGTCCTAGAGAACAGGCGGGATAAACAATATTTTAAAACACAGAGAAACCGATATCTCCTTCAATCACAAAGAGCTAAATAGTTTTCATTTACAATATATATGTTCATGTAAAATGAAAAAAAAAAACCGAAAAAAAAACTTAAATGCGAGGAGTTAAACTCTAAATATTATGTACACACCAATGTACAACTCTGAATAAATTAATACCAATTTGCATATTCTGGGATCCTTATAGCTTATTTACACAAATTACCATTTATTTCATAAATATCTGCCCAGGTACCCACGAGGCTCCCCCCGCCGTGCCTGCCCTGCTCGGCGGCGGCTGCAGCCGAGGCGGTTTGGTTTCCATCTTCCTTTTCTTATCTCTCTTTTATTTTTTTTTTTCTTTTTAAATTATTTTTTTGCTTCCCCCTCCCCTTGCACAGATGAGGGTTTGGCGATGAGGGTTTGGCCCTTCTCGCCCCTCACCGAAGCAGGGGCCGCCCCGTCCATCAGGTGTGTCGGTACCAGCTCCTCGCCCTGCCCCTGGAGCGGGGGGCTGGGGGGTCCTGGGGGCTCCGCGGCCTCGCTGGGGCGGGGGGAGCCGCTCCCAGCCCCCCCAGCCCAGGGGTGGGCGAGCCCCGCGCTCCAGCTGCTCCCTCCGGGCTCTGGGGTGGCGGGGGGCTCCGTCCCTCCGCTGGCTCCCAGCCCTCGCTCTCCGCAATAAATATTTATACTGTGCTGTACAGAATGCCAGTGCTTCTCCGCTGCCCGCCCCGCCGCTCACTTCGGGGACTCCCTGCCCGGGGACAGCTCCCGCTGGCTCTCCAGCCCGCTCACCAGTCTCTGGATGTTCTGCAGTTCATTGAGCGACTCCTTCAGGGAGCCCTTGGGGGAGGCGGCGGCGCGCTGGGCGCCCCCCTTGTGCAGGGGCGGCTCGGGCAGCGGGCTGGGCTCCCGGCTGCCGCCGCCGCCCTTGGAGCCCTCGGCGCTGAGGCTGGCGGGCAGGCCGGTGGTCAGCAGGTTGGTGCTGGGCGGGATGCCCACCGGCAGCTGGTAGGGGCTGAAGCGCAGGCGGGGCCGGCTGCTGCCCAGGAAGGGGTTGCGGGACAGCGGCCCCGCCGCGGCCGCAGCGCTGGTGGCCGGCATGGCCGAGGCCGCGGCTGCGGCCGCTGCCATGTAGGTGTAGGGGTAGGGGAAGAGTCCGCCGAAGGTGGGCATCGGGATTCCCTGAGGAGAGAAAGAGCTGTCAGAGCTGTGCTGCTGCATCCCCCCCCTCAAAAAAAAGCCAAGGCAAAGATGGAACAGCCCAGTGTCACCCTAAAAACAGAGCTTGGGGGTATCAGCCCGTTCCACACAAAGAGAGGGGGTACAGCCCCGGGCACCCCATCCCGAGCCAGGCTGGTGCCACCGAGCACAAATCCCTGCCAGAGATCTGCCCCGTCCCCTCCCCGCTCGCTGCCTGTGCAGCATCACAGCCCCTTAACCACATTAAAACACATTGTTAAGCAGGATGGATAAATTAGGGGAGTTCAAAGACATCTTTATGTGTTCCACCAGAGGAGATGGGAAGGCAGCACCAGGGCAGGCGCTGTGGGAGCCCTTCAGAGCTGACGGGAAGACAGGGAGCTGCTGGATGGGGACAGCCAGGTCACGCAGGGCCACAGCTCCTGACTCTGCCCTTGACTATGGAGGAGCCATAGCGGCGGCAAAAAAATCGAGATTCCTTCTCAAATCAACCCCAAAGCCGCCTTCAAAATGTCCTCCACGTTCCGCCTGTGCCAAATCTGGTAACATCTCAGGGGTGTGTCACCCCTTGTCCCTGTGGGCTGCAGAGGGCCTGGGGGAGGCTGGGGGCACCAGCAGCTCCTTCCCCGCAATGGGGCCACCCTGGATGTCCCCACACTGGGGGTGACACTGGCCAGGCCTGGCCTGCATCCCCAAAGTGCTGCGCTCACTCAAGGGGTGAACACAAAGAGGAGATTCCAGAGCCCAGCTGGACAGCAGGGATAGGGATGGGGACACAGGGCTTACCTGAGAGGCCAACATGTGCTGGGAGAGGTGGAAAGGGAAGGGGGTGGCCGTCCCTGCTGCGCCCGGGGCGGACGAGAGGGCTCCGTTCTCCAGGCTGCCCCCGCCGGTCACCGAGGCCAGCAAGTGTCCCATGCCCATGGCCGAGAAGGCACCGGGCGCCATGGCAAACTGTCCCGGGTGGATGAAGAGGGGCTGCCCGGCGCCCAGCGGGCTGAAGAACTGCTGCCCGTGGAGGCCAGAGAGCGCCAGGCTCTGCAGGTGCCCGGTGCTCAGGTGCGGGGGGCTGTCCGTGTGCACCATCAGCGGCGCGAACGCCTCCTTGCCCAGCCCGCCGCCCTCCGCGTCCTTCTTGCCCGGCTCCGTCTCTTTCCTCCTTCCCTCCACCTTGTCCTTCTCCAGGCCCCGCGCTCCGAACAGGCCCTCGCCAGGAGCCTCCCGGGGGGATGCCCCGTCCTTGGCTTTCTCCGGGCTGTGCCTCTCCTTGCTCCGCTCCTCCGGGCACCGGGGGCTGCCGCGAGGCGTCGCGTCCTCGGCGCTGGGGCTGGCTGCTGCCACCGGCCGCTCCTCGGGCACCTTCTCCGCCTCCGTGTCGCTGTCAGCCCCTGGCTTCTCCTCTGCAAGGGGACGGAGGGGCACAGGTCAGAGCAGAAGCACCAGGGGAGGTGACAAAGGGGTCACTCACAAGAGCCCTGGTGTCAGGGGGAGGTTGTGACAGCGATCGTTACTAATGGGAGAGACTCATTTTGGGGGCCTTCGTGCTGTAGTCACTCTGGAGGATGGGGATTAACAACACCAAGTCCTGTGGCCGTGCCAGGCAGGAAAACCTGTTTGATGGAGAAGCAGAACCTGTCACAGCATCGCTGTCCTCAGCTGCACAGTCCGAGCGGGCTGCAGAGAGCGGGCACTGGGCAGCGCTGGAGGAAATGCTCCTGCGTGTAATTACATGGAGCTGATTGCCAGCGCACCGTGGATTTATTCCAAATGCGCAGGTTGAGACAGGTTAAAGAGGCAGTTTTAAGGCTGGGAGTATGGTACAGACTCCTCTAAAAAGGGCTTTAATTTAAAAAATCTCATTGAGCTCTCAGAGGAGGCAGGGGATGTGAGGCGAGGGGAGCTGAGACCCTGCCTGAACGGCTCCGCTAAACGAGAAAAGCCTTTTGGTGCGGGTGAGGTGAAGCTCTGCAGGCTGGGGCAAATATTCAGGGAAGCCTTTGAAAGTGGAGAGGGGTGTAATAAACCCTCCCTGCAGCTCGGGGTGGGGGGTTGCAGTTTTGATGAAGGTTTGCAGGGAATGGAGTTGGTGGAAAGTTTAAAGAGCAGATTGATAGTGCTGCGAGACAAAACCCAGCATCAGCAACTGCAGCGTGGGAGATGCTGCTTGATTTTCATTTACCAGCCTGAAGCCCTGGAGTTAAAATACTTTTTCCCCTCTTTCAAATGTATTCATTCTTTTTCTTTTCTCTTTTTTCTCTCTTTTTTAGGGGAGGGTGAGATTCCCATGGAAGGAAGGAAGGGCATGCCAGGCTAATGTGGTGAGCACACAGGGTGCTTTGCCATTTCTTCTTGTATAATTTAAATAAAAGAAGTATTATATCCACATCAGGTGTACAGAGGATAAAATATATATTCAAAAGAAAATACATAAAGAGAAAAACGTGGCAACTCATGAATGCCATTTGCGTTTCATCTGATTTTATCTTTTTGCACCCTGAGCTCCGCTGTGCGCATCCCCATCTTTATTTTCCCCAATGCTTTGCCTCGCTGCCCACGGGAAATCAGCACGAGCAGAAGGTTCGGGGACACTTGGGGACATTTGGGGACCGCATCCTGCCTTACCTCTGCCGCTGCCCTTGAGGCGCAGGGGGCTGGGCAGGGCGCCCACGGGCGAGTGCAGGGCATCGCGCACGGCCGAGGGCTCGCACGACGAGGCGTCCGACTCTCCGCCGTCGCGGTCGGGCTTGCAGGGCTCCTCGTACATCCGCAGGGACGGCAGCGAGAGCTGCTTCCTGCGGGACAAGGCAGCGTCGGGCCCGGCCGTGCCCCGCGGGCGCGGAGCCGGGGGGCACGGGAGCGCCCCTTACCTCTTCTCCCGCCGGCCATTGCCCGTGTCCCGAAAGCCCTTGGCGAAGGGGTTGTTATCGATCTTCAGCTGCGTGATCTGAGGGGGACAAGGAGAGAAGGGGCGGTGTGAAGCCCCGGCCGCCGTCGGGGAGCGCGGGGTGCGCGGCGCAGGCTGCGGAGCCCGCGTTAACACACCGCACGCTTTATTAAAAATGATGCTGAGGTTTGGCCTTGAATTATTAATAGCGTCTTAATGATAGGAAGTTATTTTTCACGGCCCCCCGGAGGGAAGATGGCGACTGAGCCGCTCGGCGCTGGTTAAAAGCTATTCTTATCCCTGCCTGCCACGGGCTGCCGGGGCCGGCGACATCAGGGCGCTCAATAATGCATGGCCCTGGAACACGGCCCCGAGAGGGGCTCTGCAAAGGGCCCGGCTGCCCGGCCCCGCCGCGACCCCCGGCCCGAGCATCCCCCGCCCGACGGGGCCCACGGCCGGCCCTAGCCGAGCAGACAAAGTGCTCTTTAATCGATTGTGACTCTTCGCCATAAACTTTACGAGGGAAACAAGCCCACCAGGACCCTCAGACAGAGCTGTCAATTAGCATCAGCAGCCGGGGCTGGAGGTGGGGGTCAGCTTTTGGGTTAAGACACACGCACAACGCTTGGAAGGGGACGGCAGAGGCTCCCTGCTCCCCATCGTGCTCTGCCTGCTCACGGAGTGACACTCGCTAAATCACGAAAGCAACTAAAATTAGCTTATCTGCCTCTATTTTTTGGCTCCTCCAGAGCCCTGGTCACCTCCTTGGTGAGGCTGCCCAGGCCTGGTGCTGCTCTTCAGAGCCTGGGCCTGCAGCCGAGGCTCCCAGGGCCCAGAAAGGCGCAACAACCTCCATGAGGGAATTATCGATAGCAACAATAAAAACACTGACAACAGCATTAACGTTAACACTAAAAACAGCGATAATAATACAAGCAGTATGAGGGTGCATCATACTCTGAGGGCTTGGGGTTTAACCTTTTTAGTGTTGCTGCTTTTTGCCCTGAGATATCCTCGCTAACACGCACAGACAGAAAAATACTCTGAAACGGGGTAAGGGATGGGACAGGGGTGGGGACAGGGATGGGGACAGGACAGGGATGGGGACAGGACAGGGGTGCCCGGCCGTACCTTGTCGTTCTGGTAGGCAGTGACGGCGATGAAGTCGGTCTCGGGGAACACGTAGGTGCGGAAGGTGCTGTAGGGCAGCTTGAGGATGTCGTTGGCCCGGACGATGTGGAACCTGGGCTGGTACTTGTGCATGGAGTTCAGGATGGTCTGGGATGGGTGAGAGAGAGCACAGCCCGCGGCTGCCGTCAGCCTCCAGCTCCCTCCCTAAAAAACCCCTTTTCTCCTGAAAACAGCCCCAAAAAACACTGAAATTCACCATGCCGGCGGATGCAAGAGAAGGAGATTTCTCTTTTTTTTTTTTTTTTGCTGTCCCCAAAGAAGGAGGTCAGGGAACGCAGGCAGAGCAGCATCTTTGCGGGTGTTAAGCACGGCAATAAAGCAGCAAAAGGGATCTCCCAGTTTTATTGCAACCCTGCAAACGCGAGGCGACTTTTCGACACGTTTCTCACCGCTTTTCATATTTCCGTCCTTAAAAATAAATTACTATCCCTCGCCACCACAAAAAAAAAATAAAGTTAAAAGGCTCTGGGTGAGTGTCGGGGGCGGCAGGAGCCGGTGCCAGCCCCAGGCAGCTCCTGCGACCTGAAAGGAGCGTTTCACCACGAGCCATGGCAAATTTATGTCTCGGAGCAACGCTGCAGAAGGAACAGACTTTTTTTTTTTCTTTTCCAGCCAGGTGTCTGAAAGCCTCGCCAACACTCCAAGCCGTTCTCTACTCTTTCGTTTTATTTTTTTTTAATTTTTTTTGAGTTTGGTTTGTTGTTTTCTTTTCGTAAAACCCGAATTCCCCGTGATTTGGCTGAGGATTTTTGGAAGCGGCTGAACACCCCAAGCCGCTCCGACCCCTGGCCCCTTGCTGCCTGCTTTCCTGCACGATGGCTTTAAAATAATTCCCCAACCTGCTGTGGTCGGGCTGAAATGCAGAATTCACTGCCCAGAATTCGGAGAGGGACGGCGAAAGCTAGAGTAATTATTGTCAAATAACGTCAGCCAAATGGCTAAATAATTATCACTTCATTTCGTTTTAGAAGGTAATAAAAAAAAATCCCCCCCCTTTTTTTAACCCGAGCAATAATCACCTGCTGATGAACTGTCGGATCGGTGTTATATTGATATAATCTAGATGGGATTTATCATAAAAATGGTGCAAAAAGTCTCATTCAGGCGTGCAAATCTGCATTCCTTTAAAAAAATAATCATCCCTCTCTGACCAGATGGGCACTGGCTAAACCCTCATCTCGCAGATTTAACAGTCCGGATTTTGGACAACGACAGACACCAGAAATCTTTAATTGAAGGAGGCGAACCGTTAAAAGCGCTGAATCAAACTAGTTTTTCACCAGTACAAAAAAAAAGGAGATATTTTTTAAACTCCTTCTCTATCGATTTACCTTTCTGGCTAAAAATAACCTCGCAATGTATTATTTAACAAAGACGCTGTTTCCTGCCTTAAGAGAAAAAAATAAAAGTGAGAGAGAAAAAAATTTAAAAAAAAATTAGGGAGAGTGGAAAAAATAGGAGAAAAAATCAAAAGAGAGAGGGGAAAGAAAGTTCTGCGGGAGGTGCGGAGCTGCTTGGAGCGGGGTCCCGCAGCCCCCGGGATTTTACCGTAAATTACCGCACCAGCAGCGCTGCTCGATGAACTTTCCCTTTATCGCCCCAAATGCTCGCTCGGAGGAAGGAGAGCCGGCTGGGGCGCTGGGATTTCCCCCTCCGAGCATTCCCGCAGGATCGCGCTCTGACCCTGCATCCGCGGGTCTCTGCAAATGGCCAGCGCTCACTCACTCCCTCACTCCCTCCCCGCTGCCTTTCCTTTCTCTCTCCCTCTCTCCTTTTCCTTTCTCTGTTTGTTTTGGTTGGTGGCTTTTTTGACTTAATTCCTTCGTTTTGTTTTTACCTCCTTTAGGTGATGCAGACACCATCAACAGGGATTTAAACAGGGGCTTTCTGTGGCAGATGGTGCCAACGATTCCGGCGCTTCTCCCGCCCGCGGGAACCCAGCGCAGGTGCGGCCGGCGCCGGCAGCGACAGCCCCGGCCCGGGGGCAGCGACAGCCCAGGCCCGGCCACCGCCCCGTCGGGGCTGCAGTCCCCGCACACCCACCTCCCAAAATTCCTCTCTCTGCAAAGCCACGAAGACTGGCAAGAAGCAGCAGCACAGGCCGGGGATGCGGGAGCCAAGAGGAGCCTGAGGCTGCTCGCAGCCCAACCCTCATTTTCCCCCGGAGAACCGGAGCTGCGCCTCGGAGCCGGGCAGGAGCAGGGGCTGCGGGACAGCCGGGGCACCGCAAGGCCCGGCCAGGCCCCGCCGCGCAGCCCGACACGGCTGGAGGAGGCTCTAAAGCCTCACGGTTTCTCCGGGGAGATCACGGACAGACCCCGCACCGGGCACACCCCGCTCCTGCCCAGGGTCCCTGCCCGGGGGGCTCCGCTCTGCCCCGCAGCCGCACTTACAAAGCCGTGCTTATCCGAGATGTTGTTGGTGAGCTTGAGCTTGTGAAAGGCAACAGGTTTGGCCATCCACTGCTCCCCCGTGGCCGGGCTGTCGGGGTGGATGTACATGCGCTTGGGCATCTCCGGGTCGGCCTTGCCAGCCACCATCCAGCGGGAGTTGTGGAATTTGTACCGGCAGTCGTCGGCCGCCACTATATCCATCAGCAAAATGTACTTGGCCTTCTTGTCCAGGCCGCTCACCCGCACCTTGAACGGGGGGAACATCCTCCTGCGGAGAGACCCAGAGCGGTACCGGGCTGCCCCCGCCCGCCGAGCCTCCCGCACCGCCCGGCCCCGGCCGTGCTCCCAAACCTCCATCTTTTAGCTCAGCTCGCTGAGGATCCCCAGCCTTCCTCCCGTCCCACCTCTTCTCATCCCGCTGTGCTGCCCACACCGTGGCAGAAAGCAGGGAAAAGCTCAAAAATCCCATTTCGGGAAATGGAGAAAATATATTCTTGTTTTCCTCTATTTCTCTGCCCTTCGCCGAGCCGCTCGCTCGGCACCTCGGGCTGCCTCCCCCGGGCCCGGGGGCAGGGCCGGGGACGACCCCGGACGTGGGGAAAGTTTGGCAGGAGGGAAGGAAACGGCGGGAAGCGGCGAAAACAACGGGAGCGGGGGGTTCCGAGCGCTCAATTAACGCGCACCAATTTAATTTGGGATCGCGCTCGGAAAAGCAGCAATGGGAGGAGGGAGGGAGCGGCGAGGGGAAACCTCGGAGGAGCCGGGGGGGAAACACCTCCGTAAAACTCCAGGGATCGAAACTCCCCGCGTTAATTCCCGGCAGGGATGGGGAGCGGGATGGAGCGAGGGGCGAGGGCGCTGCGCGGCCGCGCAGGTGCGGGGCGGGCAGGGGGGGCTGCGCGGGGCCGGCTCTCACCTCCCGGACTTGGTGATCACCATCTCGGTGCCCAGCTTGTGGAACTGGTCCCAAAGCTCTTTGGCTTCCAGCGTTACTTTGGGGTCGTCCTCGACCTCCTCCTCGGGCTCCAGGCTTTTGAGCGAGCGCAGATGGGCGGCTTGGTGGTGGTGTCCCAGGGCCGAGACGTGCAGCCCGGCCTCCGCCGCCCCGGCCAGCCCCGGGTCCGGCATGGGCTTCGCCAACGCCGCCGGAGGCAGAGCCAGAGCCGGGAAAAAGGACGGCTGGGCGGCTGCGAGGAAAGCGGACATGGGGAAGTCAGCCGGCCGGGGTGCGTGGAAGGGGTGGTAAGCCATGGCAGTCCCTGGGAAGGCTGGATCTCTCATCGGTGCATCCACAAATCCAGGAGAAAAAGAGGGATTCCCTTTACAAAAATGCTCTGTGTGTTTGTATTTGTTGGGTTTTATTTTATTCCCCTCTCCTGCCCAGCCAACTCGCTCGAGTCTCTGGAAGAGGAAGGAAAATCAACAACACACACACACTCTCCAAAAAAAAAAAAAAAAAGAGAAAAAAGAAAGCATAAAAAAAGAGACGAAAATCAGCCGAACTAGATTCGGGATTTAAAAAAAGAAAAAATATAAAAAGAAAGAAAAAAATAAGAAGAAAAAAAAAAAAAAGGTAAAACGAGGCAGTTCCCGGCTCCTGGGACTCCCGGTCTGCGGAGGGGAGACAGTAGGTCCTTATTTTTTGTTGTTGTTGTTGCAGCGAGGGAGAGCGAGCGAGGGAACGAGCCCTCCCAGGAAAGTCCTTCCCGGCACTAAAATAGAAACAAAAGCCGGGCCGGGCTGCGCGGGGCTGCGCGGGCGCGGCGGAGCAGGGGCGGCCGCGCTGCCCTCACACCCCCGCGGGCCCGGGCTGCGCCCCGGCGGGGCCGCGCCGGCTCCGCGCTCCGCGCTCGGCGCTGCGGCTCGGGCTGCTCATGGCCAAGGGAGCCGAGTGGGAGCGGTGAGATCTTGTCCTGATCTCTGTAAAACTGTGACTATCTCACATGTCCTTCCTGCTCTGATCCGCCCGCTAATGAGCCAAGCCCCCTTGATTGCTGATTTTACGCGTTTCAGACCAATTGTGGATCTGCATAGGCGGGGTTTTGACAGCTCCGGCCAAGCTCCGGGCGCGGGGGGGCGGGGGGCGCGGAGGGAGGGAGGAAGGGAAGAAGGGAAAAAAAAAAAAAAGGGGAGAAAAAAAAAAAAAAGAAGAAGGTGTCGGAAGCATCGGCAGTAAGAAAACATGTCAACAGAATAAAATATTAACCAATGACAGAGAAAAGTGCTCGAAATCCCACCCCCGGCTCCTTTCCGCATACCGGGTCAGCCCCGGCTGCGCCGCCGGTGCGGGGCCAGCGCGGAGCCGCCTCGGCGGAGCGGGGAGCGGAGCCTCGGGGGCGGGGGGCGCGGCTGAGGCCCCCGCCGGTCTGCGAGGGGGCGGCGGGCCGGGAACGGGGGGGAGAGGCCGGGGCAGCCCGGCGGCGGCCGCCTTACGACAGATCCTGGAGAGCGGATCGCGGTGGGGCGCGCCCTGCCCGCCGCTCCAGCCGCGCACAGCCGCGCAGAGCCCGCACAGCCGCGCGGAGCCCTCAGCGCCGACGGGGCGGCCGCCGGAAGCGCGGCCCGGCGAGAGCTGCGGGCGAGGCCCCGAGCCCCGAGCTCCAGGCGGGTGAGTCGCTCCCAGGGGTCGCCCCCCACCCTGCCCGCAGCCGCCCCGACCCGGAGCGGGGGGTCCCGCCCGCAGCCCCGCGCCCGCGGAGGAGGCGCAGAGCCCCAGGCCCCGCCGTCGGGGCGCGTCGGGTGCGCGGCCGGGGCCAGCGCGGCGGTGCCCGGCCCGAGGGGCTGTTTACCAGGGCGGGGGGAGGCAGATAAGAGGAGGGGGGACACTCCGGGGCTGTTTGCTGAGGGATTAGGGCCGGTCCCGCCGCGCCGGGGCCCGGGGGGGCGGCGGGCGCGGTGGGTGTCCCCTCGGAGAGGCCGGTTTGGAGATCTGCGCTGATTAACTGAGGGCCGCGGTGGCTGAAGAGGGCCCTGGCGCCAGGCGGCTGAGCCCTCACAATAAAGACCCGTCTCTTGTCACTTCATATTTACCCCCAAATCTTCAAAAAGCGCCCTGCCATCCTTCCAAGGCTCCTGCCCCCGCCGCCTGCGCTGCGACCAGGCGGGACGGGGGGGTGGCGGCCGGCCCCCTGCTCTGCCCCCCGGCCTGTCCCCCCTCGTTCCCGGGCCCTGCCGCTCCGCGGGTGCGCAGCGAGGCGCGGCCGCCGCCGCTCGGAGCCCTCGCGGTTCTGTGGCGCTGCTCCCCGCGCAGGGCGCGATGCGGGGACCCCCGGGTGTCCCCTTCCCATCCCGACCGCTCCTCTCTGTTCCCCCGCCCCGGTTCATCCTGCAGGCAGCGCCCCCCGCCCGCAGAGCCCCATTCCCATCTCCATCCCCACCGCGGGGATCCCGGGGCCGATCTCCACCTGCCCCGGCCCCGCGGCAGGTTCACCTCTGCCCGCGCCGCGCCCCGGGGGGGTCCCGCTGACCATTGAACGGGCAACGGGGACTGAAATTTAAACCCAATTTGGACTTTGCTTCCTCGCCGCCGTGGAAAACTGCTGACGGCAGCTTTGGCAAAAGTGGGGCTTGCTTGAATTTTTTTTTTCCCAATTCCCCCACCCCCCCCCAACACAAGGAAAAAGTGGAGCCTTCCATTGCCTCGGGGCGATCTCCCCACGCCGGGACGGTTCTCCCGCGGACTCCTCGCCCTCTGTTCCGCAGGAGGACGCGGGGTCCGGCCCTTCATGGCCTGGAGCGGCCGTGTCCCCGCGGGGAAAGGTCGCCTGTCCTCGGGCCACTGTCCCGCACCCCGCTGTAACGCCGCAGAATAAAACCGATCCAGAGCAGCCTCGGCTCCCGACCTTCCCTAGCGACGGCCGCCGGTGGGGCTGCGGGATGGGGGCGAACGGGGACCGGGAACCAACGGGGACCGGGGAACCAACGGGGGCCGGGGAACCCACTGCGCTGCCACCCACCCGGGCCCGGACACCACCCAGGAGCCCGCGCCCATGGACGGGCCGTGCCCGCATCGTCCGTCGGTGACCGGGCACCGGGCAGGGACACAGGAGGCACCGGGCAGGGACACAGGAGGCACCGGCCTCGGTTCCCGTCCCGAGGGCAGCCGTGCAGTGTCCCCGCTCTGTCCCCTGCCAGGGAAGGTGTTCCAGCCTGCCCCAGGGCAATGCAGCGCTCGGGGCCGCCGTGCCCTGCTCCTGGTGCCGTCCCGGTCGCCAAACCCCGGGCCGGGCGTATGGAGACCGGGCTTGTCCCGTGGATCCGTCCCGGGATCCGTCCCGGGGATCTGTCCCGGTCCAGCCCGGGAAAACCGTCCCGTCGGGCCGCCCCCGCCCCCGGCCGCCCCGCACCGCGGCCCCGCTCGCTCTTCCCCTTTCATCTCTGCCCATCTCCACTCATCATCCCTTTTCTATTTTTAGCCGGTAGACTTAGGCCTTGGCGCCAGGCCGTTTAAGACCTGTCAAAGTCCTTCATATTTCCCTCATGTCACATGGACCTTTCGCTCTCTTCCCCGCGCCATGCGAGGGCCGTAATTTGGATCTGTGAGCTGGTGAGCAAATGCAATTTGCTCTTCTCCATCGCTGTGTTGTCTCCGTGACCCCAGCCAGCAGGACGGCTGGTGTCCTGTCCGGGGCACTTACACAAATTGCGGGTGATTGATGAAAAATAACAATTCTCACAAGCAGCCGGGCCTCCGCCTTCCCCTCCTCCCGCTGCAGCGGCCCCGCGCCCCGGGGAGCGCTCCCCCCGACGGCTGCACCGGGCCAAAGGGGTTTTCTCGTGCCCAGGGCCACCCGTCGGGCCCCCCATCCCCGCGGTGATGCCACGGCAAGAGGAGACCCCCGGGCCCTTGGGGAGGGCGGCCCGGCTGCTCGCAGCTTCCCAAATCGGGGGTGGAAACATCGCGGAATGGGGGAAGGACGCGGTGCCACAGGGCTGGGCTCTGCTGTCCGTCCCCTGGAGCAGCCGGACAGACAGACAGACCTGGGGACGGCAGAGACTCCCTGAGTGAGGCGGCAGGTGCGGGGCGGGGGAGCTCCTCTGTCCCCAAGGGAATTCGGTCCCCCAAGCCCCGGGTGCGTCCCCCGGCCCGACCCCGGCCCTGCAGCCCCAGCCGGGCCGTGGGGCAGGCGGGGAGGGGGCGAGGGGCAGCCCCAGCAGCTTCGCAGCCCCTTTTCTCCACTCCACCTAGGGGGTAAAGGAGCTCCACGTGTGACGGGACCGTCCTCGTTTGATCTCACCCACCTGCGCCCAGGACACCCCTGCTCCGCTCTCCTTCTCCGGGGCGCCCATCTCCCCTCGCACCCCTGGGAATCCCCTAAAAAATATCCCGGGAGATCCCGGGAAAACGACTCCGCTGCCCCGCCGTGCCCCGGTGCCCGCGGGAGAGGTCGGGGAGGGGTAGATGGGCACCGGGGCAGGGCTGATGCCCTTTAATCGACAGCTGCCCAGGGAGATGCTCGCTCTGACACCAGCCCCGGCACCGCCACCCCGCTTTTCCTCCCTCTGCGCGGCCCTCGGGTGCGCAGGGAACCCAGCGGAGCCCCCCCAGATCCCCCTGCCCTCAGACTGTTTAGATTCCCCTCCAGCTTTAAAGAAAATATTTCCAGTAATCCAGATTTCTGGAAAATAACAACACGCGGGGAGACGCAGACACAAACGCCGCTGAAGTTTATGCAGAGTTTGAACAATTTATAAACACATTTCCCAGCCTGTTTGGCGGGGCGGGCGGCGAGTGACCCCGGCCCGGCCGGGAGGAGACGCACGCATCCTCCATCCTCCCGTTACATCGAGCCGCTTGGAGCTGTGAACCTGCGCTTCATTGAATTTTAAATTATTTTATTATTGTTTTGGAGTTACGGAGCGCTGTCCCTGCGCGGGGGCGGAGTGACCCCTCCAGGGTCTCTCCACATCGGGGCGCGGCTCCGAGCCCGCACCGAGCCCGCTGCCTTAAAAGGAGACGGGAGCCCCGGTCCGGGCAGTGCAGAGCGAGGGGACCCGCCTGGAAGCGGGGCTGGCCCCGAGGATGGGGACGGGAACGGGGATGGGGATGGAGGGGCGCGGTGGGGGATCGCGCAAATCCCTCTGTTTAAAAAACTTCCGTTCGAGAAAGTGTGTCACATCCCGGCGCGGGCGCCTAATCCCGGCCTAATGGCATTATCGCCGCCTCATCGCCGTCATGGGACGGGGCCGGGGCCGAGCACAGCAACCCCGCCCGCCGCCACGCGTGACCGCGGCTCGGTGCTGCGGGGAAACGGAGCCGCGGAGCCCCCGCGCCGTCGGGGCGCTCCTTGCCGGGAGCCGGGCTCGGTGTCGCTGCCCCTCGGGTCCCGCTGTCCCCTCGAGGGTTCAATCGGCTGCTATCGATAATCGGGGTCCCGCTGTCCCCTCGGGGCTCTATCGGTTCCTATCGATAATCGGGGTCCCGCTGTCCCCTCTCTATCAGCCCCTATCGATAATCGGGTCCCGCTGTCCCCTCGGGGCTCTATCGGTTCCTATCGATAATCGGGTCCCGCTGTCTGCCCGCGTCCCCTGAGAGGAGCCGATCTCGGGAGGGACGAGCCAAAGCTCCTCTCCTAAATCCAGCAGCTCCAGCAAACGGCGTTATTTGATAAAGTGATGCTGTTGGGGTCCTCCCTCTGCTCCCTCTCTGGATTAACAGCGAGGATTTGGGGTCCGGAGCGGCCGGGACGAGGCTGCCCCACTCCCGCAGCCTGGGATGTCCTGGTGAGGAGGGGAAAAGGGACAGAATCGGTTCTGGAGCAGAGGAAAAAAAAAAAAAAATCACTGGGGGCTCCACGCACGGTGCAACCTCCCCAGCCGGCCAAAAAATCCCGTTCTGAGAGGGGACCCTGCCTGTACAACAAAATCCTCGAGGACAGGGGACATCCCGGTTTCTCTCCCTTGTTAGTTTTAATTTTCAAGCTGTTCCTGGTGGGTGCAGTCCCCTCTGAAAGGGGGAAGGTGCAGGGCAGCCCCAGCCCCAGAGGGTCACTCAGCCCCCTTGGTCCCCAGAATCCCTTTTCTCCCTGTTTGGGGCCAGGAGTTCGGCAGAACTCGGAGGATCAAAGGAAGGACGGGTGAGCCGGCCCTGCGTGGGCAGAGCTGACAGGGTCTCACATCTCGGCCTGTTTGCTTCAGACGGGATCTGGGAACTTGTCTGGAATCACATCTGAAGCAGGATCTGACGCCGCTGGTCCCACGTCACGTGAGTTGTGGTTTTGGTCTAGGTTTGACTTTTAGAATTGCAGAAAATCACTGTCTCGTGTTTATTGGAGAGAGCGTTTCACTGGCCAGAGAACAAAACCAGCCAGAATAAATCACGAGCTGGTCCTGGGCAGGAGCAACACTTTTCATTGCGTCTGTCCCTGTCCTGGGTGTTTCACCATGGTAAATTTGATGCACACCAGCCCTGAATGGAAGGGCCAACTGCCATAACCTTGATTTACATTTCCTCCAAAACCCAGAGCTTCTCCAAGCCAGAGAGGTGGAACATGCCCCTGCAGGCAGCACAGGCTCTTCCCATTCTTCACTTCTTAAAACCAGTCTGAAAGCTCAAACTGCGCTGGGGCAAGGCCTCGCCTCAGCCCTGCATCCAGCCCCATTCCCGGGCACCTCTGCATTTAATTTAATTTTCTCATTGCCCAGATTTTCCCTCACTTCTCTGTAGGCGCTGGGCTCTTGCACTGACCATCCTGGGGAATTTGGGGATTTTGGCACGGGCAGACATGCTGAAACCCTCTTTTCCAGCCTCCTCGCCCTCAGGAGCTCGGCAGTGCTGGCAGATCGCTCTCCATGTGTTTTCCATGGATACCTCAACGGAGGCAGCCCCAAATCACAAGTAAATAACAGCCCGACGCCGGGCCGCCGGCACAAAGCAAGCAATTGCCCTTCCCGCAGGTCACCCATCTCTTGACACACGGTCTTTGAGACCTGGTCACGGGGAGAGAGGCTGAAAAAGAAGAAAATATAGTGGGGACAATGGCTGGCTAATAACCCTTGTCCCAGCTTTGTCTGGGGGTGGCGCTGGGGCCGATTCATCCCCGCAGACAAAACCCCGGGACGGTCCCGCTCACCGGGCTCGGCGCAGGGCTGGAGCTGCCGCAGGTACGAACAGCCCCCGTTTTGTGGCCAGCAGTATTCCCCGCTGTGTTTTCCCCTCCTCGCTGAAAACAAACCCTTCACTCGATCCTTCTGACAGGTTGCCATCTGTCTTGCATCCTTCAAATCTCACCTTAAACCAGCGCCTCTCGAGCAAATCCTCGCCGCCAGCCCCGGGGCCGCCTCGCCCGCTCCGGGCCCGGCGCTCCGAGCGCTCATTGAAGTGCAGGGGATTTGAGAGCGCGCAGGACACGCCGGGATTAAGGGCACAGATTGCGCTGCCCGGGCTGCAGCTCTGCCTGCCTGAGCCTCTGCTCCCTCCCCTTGGCCCCAGCGAGGTGCCAGCCCCATCCCCCGGCCCCTCAGGTGCTGGTGGGATGCAGGGATGCACCTGAGCCGCCCCCCGGCTCCTCCTGCTTCCCCTGCAGGTGTGGGAACAGGAGAGGCGGCACCGGGGGCTTCACACACAGGCTGCTCTTTGGGTCTCGGGAGGTTTTGCTGTTAATGGCAGCCCCGTGAAAAGTCTGTGTTTCTGCCCGCACGTCTGAAGAACGAGCCGGATTTCTTCAGTTTTCGTTCTTAAAGTTGTTTATTAAATCGTATCTATAAAATTTTTCTCCCTGCCCAGCCGAGATCTGCTCAGCGGGGCAGCCAAAGGCGCTCTGACCGCCCTCAAGGCGGTGTTGTCTTTTTATACTACAAACTACGTATAACATATTTACACTTAATTCCCAATACCTATCACCTTTATAACATATCTACAATTACTTTCTAATACCTATCACCTATGTTAGACAATGCACTCCTACTCTAAACCAATCCCAAAGTGCCAACATCACAGCAGAAGATAGAGGTAGAGAAGAAGAAGAAGAAAGGCTGGACACGCCCGAGTCCCTCCATCTTGTCCCCAAAACCCCCATTTTAAAAATCCCAAAATCTACCTTTTCACCCAGTGATAATTTTATTATTGTACTATTTAATCTTCTGGGACTTTCAGGTCCTCATACAAAGCTGGCAATTTGCTCCATGGGTCATAATCAAACCCACAGGTGTTCTGGGCTGCGTGCCAGGGTCTCCGAGCCCGTCGGCGACTCTGGGCACTCGGAGGGATGCACTGAGTTCTGGCATCTGTACAGATGTGCAGGTGCTGTCTCACCTCACACGTCCCATCCCGTCCCATTCCATCCCATCTCATCCCATCCCATCCCATCCCATCCCATCCCATCCCATCCCATCCCATCCCTTTATCCCATCCCATCCCATCCCATCATCCCATCCCATCCCATCCCATCCCTTTATCCCATCCCATCCCTTTATCCCATCCCATCCTATCCCATCATCCCATCCCATCCCTTTATCCCATCCCATCCCATCTCATCCCATCCCATCCCATCCCATCCCATCCCATCCCATCCCATCCCATCCCTTTATCCCATCCCATCCCATCCCATCATCCCATCCCATCCCATCCCATCCCTTTATCCCATCCCATCCCTTTATCCCATCCCATCCTATCCCATCATCCCATCCCATCCCTTTATCCCATCCCATCCCATCCCATCCCATCCCATCATCCCATCCCTTTATCCCATCCCATCCCATCCCATCCCATCCCATCCCATCCCATCCCATCCCATCCCTTTATCCCATCCCGTCCCATCCCATCCCTTTATCCCATCCCATCCCTTTATCCCATCCCTTTATCCAAAGGGCAAAGGGCTCACACATCCCTTGAAGCCTCAGCCCCAGCACATCCCCCCGTGCCTCCATTTTAGCTCCAGTTATTATAATTAATTACCTCACATCCCCCTCCAGCCCTTGCCGTGGTGGGGATCACCTGCTCCCATCAAAATCCTGTTTTCTTTAGGAAAACCCCTCCTTGCTGGGCTCCACGGGCACTGAGAAGAGCTCAGAATTCTGATCCAAACCTTTGGAGCTGGTGAGATTCCTTCTGGAAAATCAACCCACAGCAAAGCTGATGGTGTGAGCCACAGCAGGGTGACGCATGGTGGATTTGGGCTGAGCCTGGCAAGGATCCTGCCCCTGATCCTGCCCAGCTCCATGGACACTGTGGATAACTGGAGCAGGAGTGTCACAGTCTGGCCAGTCACCCAGGCAGGACAATGGCATCACTGCCACATGACAGCTGGACTTTCCCCTTTCCACAGCAAAAAGAGCAAAATTCAATGTACCTTGAGAAGTGGCTGCAGCAAAAAGAGCAAAATTCAATGTACTTTGAAAGGTGGCAGCAGTGTGGGCACCCTGGCATGGGAAGAGAGGCCGTGGGACATTCCTGACTTTCCCGCTGGGGCTCATGGAGTGGTGCGAGGTGGGATGGGGAGCATGGGCAGTGGCATCACCTTTTATTAATGTCCTGTAATAATATTGAAAATTCTCACTGGGAAATAATTATGTCCCATAAAAGAAGCAGCAGCCTGTGGTTTGAGCCAGGACTGGTTAGCAATTCTTGTTTTTATTAAAGAGACGTTTCATGTCTTCTTTATAGATTAGATTTTAACCTGACAACCTTTTAACATTGTATTAAATTGGAAATTAACTTTGTACGGCTGCTCACCGAATAATTGAGCCACTGATAGGCCGAGGGCTAGGGAATATTTCAGATAGCAAAGTTCCCAAGAAAATTCAGAGCCTCCTCGTTGATCCAGACCAGGGCTTTGCTATTAATTAGTATTTATGATCAGGTGGCAGGAATGCTTTCCAGGGAGCATCCCTGCGCTGTGCCATCCCCAGAGACGTGATGGAGGGATGCTGCAAGCCCCTGACCCTGCTGCCAGGATTTCAGCACAATTTCCTGCAGCAGAAACTCCCAAGAAAGGCAAAAATTCAGCCTGGGAACTCCCTGACAGATGCTGTGCCCGGCTGGGCAGGGACAGGGACAGGGGACAGGGGACAGGTGACAGGGGACAGGTGAGGGGCACAGCTGAACCTCCCATCCCTTCCCTTCCCCATCCTGCTCCCAGCAGCTCCTGCAGTCCCGGCAGACAAATCCTTGTCCCGGTGCCTTTTCCATCTGTGAGACAGGCCAAGCAGTGGATCCAATTATTTTTTTTTTCCTAGCACACAAGCCACCAATCATTTATTGCATTAAAAAAAACCAAAAAAAAAAAACCAAAAAAAAGCTCGTCTCCTCAACTTTTGTTCCCGTTTTATCCAATTAAAACTCAAGGCAAAAAAAAAAGGAAAAAAAAAGAAGTTTCGTTTTCTCCTTTTTGCAATCACAAAGACCCGATCTCAGCCCCATTGACTCGCTAATTGTAAGCACTCAAATGGTCGGGTTTAAAGTTACACTTAGCAGCTGTGAAACATTAGGGTGAAGTGATTACAACCTACTGGAGGATACCGAACATTTTTACAATATCTCAGGAGCACAAGGGAAAGACAACAGGAAATGGCGCAAACTTTCCTACCCTGCACAGCAACAGGCCAGAGCAAAGGAGCGAGAAAAGAGAAAATAAATGTAGAGACGTGGCGCAGACGTGGTTTGGATGCTCAAAAAGTCCCTGAGGAAGCCGTGGTGGGAGCAGCATGGATTTCCCCCAGGGAGGATGGAGAGCAGCGTCCAGGGATTGCACAGGGTGCAAAGTGTGCAAAGTGTGCAAAGTGTGCACAGTGTGTGTGCCAAGCTCTGCTCCGGGCTCTCTGCTGAGGAAGGAGATCCTGGCAGTGTTTTTCCCTTGGTCAGAACTTTGCCTTGTCCCAGCAAATGTTCTGGGCCTGGGGAAGCTGCTCAGGGCAGGGCAGACCAGAGCCTGCCCCTCAGAGGGACAGGGACAGGATGGGTTTGCCTGGGCTGGGGCTCAGCATCCCCAGCAAAACCACCAAACCTGAGCTCCACGAGCTCTGCAAAGCACCAGGAGACCCTGATGGTGACACCCAGGCCCTGGGCTGCTCCTGGGATCTGATTTCATTTGAACTCCGAGCTGTCATGGAAAACCACTGAGTTCCCACTCCTTTTCCAGCAGCCCAACATCCCCCTCCCATGATTTAAGCTTGCTACACGTGTGTGTGTATTACAGAAACCAGGGTAGGATAAGAAAGCAATATTTCATGTTAATTCATGAAATCTGAACTCAACTTTTAATAGAAGAGCCCCACTTTATGCCCAGAGTGATATACAGTCAGCCCTGCTTTAAATGAGACGTTTTGCCTTTTGAACTCAGCAGGAGCCCTCTGCTTACAACTACTGGAAAGAGTTTAAAAACCTGCAAGTCCCCGTGTCTCTTGGGCCCTTTGGTTTATGTCACGGCACAGCATTCTTGCTGGGCTGCCAGCTGCTGTGCTGGGAACCTGGCGTGTCAGAAACTCACCTGGAGAATTTCCACCACGAAATCCTGCAAAGCCCACGAGCCTCTGGCTGCTTTCAAGTGGGGTTTGGATCAAGTTCCCAGGCTGAAAACCTGGTTCTGTTAAAGCTAGAGGTGAACCTCCCTTAAAAGCAGCTTCTAGGCTTATCAAGGAACAGAAATGTTCTCTCCTGGTGCCTGGAAATGAGCTCTCATTTGGCTGCTGAGGAGGAGGAGGAAGGGTGGTGGGGCCACCTGGCACCCAGCTGAAATGGGGCTTTTAGGGCCATGGGTGTGAGTGAAGGACACAGTGCAGGGATGTGTTATTAATGAATCAGATCCTAGAGATTTATTATTGAATGAAATCTTATAAAATTATCATTAAATCAGACCCTGCAGACCTTAGAGCGAGTGATAATTCAGACCTCATGGAGTTATCAATGAATCAGATCCTATACAGTCATCACTGCAACACACTCAGTTTTCTCTGGCTCACAGAAGGGCTGGAACTCAGTGGTTATTCTGCTGGGTCATCTGTGAAAGTATCAAATTAAAGTTAAATTAGCCACCTCATGGCAATGCTTTTTTTTTTTTTTTTTAGGCTCTAGACTTTCTTAACAGTTTGGCTACAGGGCTATCAACAGCAGAGAATTTAGGACATTCTTTTCAATGAACCAGACTGAAAATATTTTGGTACAGCCCCAGTTTGTAGGGTTTTTTTGAATCTCTCCCCCCCCCACTTTAAACAAAACATCCTGATTCAAAGGAGCTTCTTGCAGACTGGGAATTTCCACATGGCCATATTGCAGCACTTATAAAAAGTGATTTAATGCCTGCCAACAACAAATACATTTGCAATGACACCACTGTGTGTTATGTGCTATCCCACTCTGTGTGCTCAGCCAGGCTGTCCCAGGCAGGAGGGAGAGGAGCTCTTTCCTTCCTTCCTCCCTCCCTCCAGGAGAACTTTGTCCCTTTCCCCGCTCCTTGGAAAGCCTGGAAGGAAACAAGCATCACGGTGACAACACAATCCCTTCTGTATGTGTTAATCTGGATTTTGTTTGAACTTTTGGAGCTGACCTTGGCTTGAACTGTGTTAAAAACCCTGACTGGTGTGGACTGACTTGACCCTGCGGTCCCATTTGTCGGCGGTGCCAGTCCTGCCCTCAGCCCTGCACTTCAAGCCTTTATTTTACAGACAAAAAGGAACATAACATTACAGCAGATATAGCCAGCAGGCCGGAGCTGCAAGTACTTACTTAGAGGCAAAACTCTCCTCTGATTTCGTCCCAAGGAAGTTATTTTTTTGCTTGAGAAGAGACTGACTGAAAACCAAGCAAGAAACTGAAATTATTGCTGTAAACTCTCGCTTTTTATTAGCGGTTTCCAAGCCTGAAGAAAACAAAACATTCTGAGTGGCTGTGTCAGAGTCAAAAGCAAAAAAAAACCCAAAAAAACCAACCCAAACCAAGCCCAAGACTGAACTGGGTGTTTGGGGATGGAGTAGGAAGAGGGTGGTTGGTTCTGCATCCCTTGGTGTGGCTGGCTGGAGCTGTAAGATTTGTGGCTTTAGATAGTTTCCTCTCCCTGCCATGACTCAAACGGCTTCTATTAAAAACAAGTAGTGGGAAGGAAATTTCATAAGCTGACAGCCCCATCTCACTGTGCTGCTAGACACAAGTTGGCTGAGATGTAGGAATTTGTGTGGTTATGATGTGTGAGCCCAGAACTGTTTTATCAGCGGGGTTATGCAGTGCTAGCTCTGACTGTGCACGTTCAGAAGGGTGCAGAGGTTCAGGCTGCTCTGCAAAGCCTCTGGAAATGAGCTCTCCATGATCCTACAACAGAACAGATGGAAATGGGTGCTCTGCCTCCTGCACCTGGTCCTTGTCCCGCTGGAGTCAGTGGGATGAAAAAGCAGAGCCCCAACCAGAGCATGGTGTTGGTTTCAGAGGAGCCAAGTGGGTGCAAGGCACACCCCCTAAATACCTTGTTTTAAAAATCCTGTCTGTGCACACGAGGACAAGGAAATGGGGAGACAAAACCATGCTAGACTGGCTGCATAACAGCCACTGATGGCTTTAATTAAAGCCCTCAAGTCAGTAAATACACACAGAGTCTGGTCCAGGGAGGTACACAAAGCCCACAGTCAGCCCAGTAACACTCCATGAACATTGCCATTTAAGCAGTTTTTTGTTTAACTTAGATTTATTCAATGACACATGCATTTCTGGACAGATAATCTGAGTTCCAATGAACAACTTTTATAACCAAATATGAGAAATCCGTGACTGCAATTAGTCAATTAAGTACATTTCTAAAATACATGACTAGAAGAAAATCGGAGCAAGAGAGAGAGAATTCTTCCAAAGAACAAAAAGAAACATTTCCATTGGTAATACTCCTGGCATTGATGAGTATCAGAGGGGAAGAAGGGCAGCAAGGAGACATGATGAGGAAGGAATAACATCATCAACCCTGTCCACAGAAAATCCTCCAGTTTCCAGTCTCTCCAGTTCATCCAATAATGCTCGGCACTTTCACGAATGGTGAGAGCTCCCCTGATTTACAGAGATTCATCTCTCAGCACGAAAAAAAGCAGAGAACAGTTGTGAAACCTTGTGCTTGACCCAAGATGGCTTTAGGAGTATTTCTCCTCACCCAACCTCCTCCTGAAGACAGCGAGAAAAGAAGCTGCAGAGCTCTCAGGACTGAAGATGGAGCCTCTTCGTATTGCACAGGAACACAGAGTCAAGATTTCATGAGGATGCTTCAGGAAGGTTTAAGAGTCATCAATATTCATCAGGGTAACGAGAACCATCCCGGGAGCTGGCAGGTGACAGACACAGCGGGATTGATGGGGGAGAGGCGGCTCCTTCCCCCGGCTGGGTGCGTCCCTGCTTTGGGGAATCCCGCGGGGAGCAGGCTGGATGTGTCCCCTCCTGGAGTGTCCCCGAGGGGCGGCGGCTTCAGGGGAATCCCGTGGGGAACAGGCTCAGGGGCTGGTTCTCGTTGGTGGGCAGCGGGGAGCGGTAGCCGTCGAAGTTTCGGGGGATGCTGCCGCTGGTGGAGCCCGAGCTGTTACTGAGCGTCTCTATGCTTCCCTCTCGCTGAAGCTCTGCAAGGGAGACAGAGAGAGAGAGCAGCTCCTGGTTAGAGTTTGGGATAAACCCCCAGAGCCGTCAGACAGATGCTTTACTGACAAATCCCTTTGTTGTTGCATTGCTCTGACATTTGCTCAGCGTCCTTTCCTGGGCTGGTTTGGGAATGGCTCCTGAGGAACGCTAGCTCCTGCTTCCACCTCTCTCCGGATGGAGACATCACCTCTGCCCTTCCCTGGGGCCGAGGGGACAGGACAGGGTTCCATGGTGGGGATCTCAGGGCTGAACTCAGCAGGGTGTGAAGGGGACAACTGCAGATGATGGAAAACGCTGGGAAGGGCCATTGGCAGAGTGTGCACCACTGCCATTCCCCACTTGGAAACACCAGGACTTCCCCCAGCCCTTTATCCTGCCCAAATGGATGTAAACAACTCAGCTTTTTCAACTCAAAGAGAAAATATCCCTTGCCTCAGCCGTGCCCCAAAGCACAGAGGAAGCAGCCTGGCTGTGGCTCTCCCTCTCCTGCTCACATCCACGCAGCCATGTCCCCTCTCTGACCTCCAGGAGCCTTTGGTGCTCCCTGATCTCCCACAGGAGGATTTCTGGGTGCGCGGGGCATGGTTTCCAGCCCTGTGAGCCACTTGAACCCTGCAGTTGGGTCAGTGGCCCTGTGCAGCACCCCCTGGCAGCACTCAGCAGGGACAGCAGGCAGAGCCCCAGGGAGGGCACAGGAATCCTCCCCCAGGGTGACAGTGGTGACAGGAGACACGAAATACTCTGGGGAGTTGTGATGTGAGACCCCGAGCATGACCTGGTCTGGGGATGGGGTAGGGACAGGAGTTCTGGGCAAATTCCTCTGCTGCCAAGGGGGAAAGGGCACCTGGAGGGGCTACAGGAGAGCTGGAGAAGGATTTTTTATACGGGCACAGAGTAACAGGACAAGGAGGAATGGCTTTAAACGGGAAGAGAAGTTTAGATGGGACACTGGAAAAAAATGTTCCCTGTGAGGGTGGTGTGACACCAGAACAGAGAAACCGTGGCTGCCCCATGCCTGGAAATCCTCAAGGCCAGGTTGGATGGGGCTTGAAGCAGCCTAGGATGGTGGGAGGGGTCCCTGCCCATGGCAAAAGATGGAATGAGATGAGCTTTAAGGCCCCTTCCCACCCAAACCTTTCTCTGGTTCCATGCAAGACTTGTCTGGGGTGGAAAGGAGCCTCAGGAGCTGGTGGGGCAGTGCCTGCTCTGCTCTCTGCTAAATCTGCTAAATATTCCTGCACTTCCACTGCCTCACCTGGGATATTTCACCTCCTGTAAACACTCTGCCTGCAGTGGGACTCTGATAAGGACAGATCTATACACAAAGTATAGGGAACAGCAAAAATTCAGCTTTTCCCTAAAACATAAAGCATCCCAGCCCAGCATCCTCTGGCACTGCCCTGCTACCCCTGGCACTGCAGCCCTGCCCACACCTGGCACTGAGGCCTGGGGGATTTAATCCCTTATCCAGGAGGGAACCTGTAAGGAGATAATCTGCCCAGGATACACGGAAAACAAATCAGCAGGAAGCTGATCACCCTGCAAGCAGCGCTGGCAGTGACCTCAGCTGCATTCAGCACCATCTCTTGCCAGTATCTGGTGAAGGAATGTCCATGTCTAAACCTCTTCATTTTCCTCACATCCTCACTCTCCCCTGAGTCCAGGAAGTAAAAACAGTAATTTAAATCAGAAATGAGTGGCGTATCCCACACTAATACTGTGCTTATCCTGTCTGATTTGGGGCTTTCATCTCCCTCAGCACACAGCTGGCTTTGCTTAGAGGTCCCACGTCAGAGCTGGGGATGCTGGGCAGTGCTGCTGGGCTCCCCCACACCCAGCACGGCTCCTCCTGGGGTGATCCCACTCTCTTTTCCACCCAG